>NC_069670.1:4065833-5335000 GCF_027244095.1 Hemicordylus capensis
TGTGCGGCCCAGGGAGATTGATTCACCATGACACCACCTTCAGGAATTCACCGGCCCTTTGGCTGCGCGGTCCGGGACTGGCGAAGACCTAGAAGTATTCTGGCCCCCTCAGGAGAGGGGGTTGGCCTTGAAGGCGAAGGTGGGTTGTACCTGCTTCTTGCCTGAGCCAAGGTGTGTCACCCTTACAGGTTTGGGAAAAGGATGCTGGAATCCTAACCCGACCTTAGCAGACCTGCACTGTTAATTTAGGGTGATTGATCACCTATTGGTTTGCCAGTCCGCTTTACTTTAGTTAAATAAAGTCGTGGCCCTTTACCCAAAGAAATTTGTGTCCGTGTCTTTTTTGGGCTTGGGGTCTGGGCACAATGATATAAGTGTTGCCCAGCTACTATAAGTTACTTAGGGAATCAAGAGATAATCATGAACTCCTCCAGTTGTCTCTCCCTCTCCCTCTCCATGATATATGTATGTATGTATGTACAGTATGTATGTATGTATTTGATTTGATTTCTATATTGCCCTTCCAAAAATGGCTCAGGGCAGTGAGCCATTCTTCACTTTGGCGCTCAAGGAAGTCATTAATTAATTAATTAATTCACTCACTCACTCACTCACTCACTCTCCTCCCAGCCAAGACCCCCTGCCCCTATCGACACCCTCTAGATCCAACCACCATTGAACAGATAGAAGTCCTCACCCCTGCGACACTCACCCCCTTACTCTGGAGGTCCGGTGCCCCCAGTGAGGCTCCTGTCCTGCCCACAGAACCCCCTCCAGTACCCCTGGACTACAGGAGCAGAGGAGATGCCGTGCCAAGGCTGCACTACAAAACTAGGGCCTAAGTGCTAACCTAGCTTCTCAGGGCCTTCCTCCCAAGAGGAGGAGGAGGCCACTTGGACACCTTTTTGGATTATCCATTTGCACATCCGAACGCTGGGTATTCCAGCAGACACTGGATTGCCAGTGCGGAATTCCTTGTTGTTGGGTCTTACTTTGAAGATATGAATGAAGAAGGAATGATGGGGATTATATCAAATAAGATTCATTTATATATTTGTTTTGTTTGGATTTGTGTGCACATTTATTGTGATGGTCAATTGCATTCTATGAGTAATGTTTTAGATTGCTCTTTTAATTAGTTGTCTCATTCTATTAAGTTGCGTTAATACACATATGTTTTATTGTCGTCAGGTTCTATAGATTAAGGATGATTTTTAAAAATATTTTCAAAGGCATGAGTATTTCTCAGTGGGATGACAGTATTACTTTGGCTTCTTTCTGAAGCATCTGTTGCATTGGTGGAATCCATTTAATCATTGTGGCCCCACATAACCCCCACCTCCTGCATCTGCAGTCACCTGGGAGGTGGCAGGTAGGACCCTGCCTTTCCTCCAACTCTCCCCCTTTGGGTCGTGAGAACAAGCTCGATGCATAGCAAAACCCTCGCTCCCCTAATAAAGTGCTTAGCCACCCCTTTGCTCCCCCAAACCAGCTGTTCTAGAGTCATCCCGTCTATCGATGTCTATCAATGTCCAGTCTACCAGAGTGTCACATAACTTGAGTATAATTCCTCGACCTCTACCCTCCCTATCCCGTTCGTAATATGCCGATTTCATTGCACGCCATTATTTCATTGAAAAGAGAGCCCCTTTGAGTGCTCAGGCAGAACGGAGTTCTGTAAGCTTCATAAATCGATACGATACGATACGATATGATACGATACGATACAAAATGGCCAATTAACATGGGGAAAAACAAAGCAGACATAAGATCTAGTGCGAGATGATATTTAATGTGGAAACGAGATTACAAGGAGGATGGGGAACAAGGGTGTTACATAACACAGAAGACAAAGCATGCAGGAGGTTGGTAGATGAGAAAGGCGGGAACAACCGCAAGGAACACAAAATAAAAAGGGGGCAGACTTTGAGAGGGACGGGGCACCCACAGTTTCCCTGTTCAGGCCAGCTTGGGGGCAGTTCGCTCAAATGCCTTCCTCCGATGTTGATGTCTTGCTTTGCATCCTCGCAGCGATTGGCCTGCGTGAGGGATTAATAACCCCATCCCCAGCCGCCACAGCATGGGTTGCATCGGCTGCCACAGCACCCGCTGTAGCATCCACGGCCGCCCCAGCCGCCATAACCGCCATAACCACCCCAGCCTCCGTAGCCGCCCCAGCCACAGGGGCTGCAGCAAGAGTTGTAACCGCAACCGTTTCCGTAGCCGCACATTTTCAGGTGGTGGTGGGTTGGTAGTGATGCACTGAAAGAGAAAGAAAGCAGATAATGTGGGTTGCTGGAAGAGTATGACAAAGGCATTGGGGAGGAGAGCTGGCCTTGTGGTAGCAAGTATGAATTGTCCCCTTTGCTAAGCAGGGTCCACCCTGGTTTGCATTTGGATGGGAGACTAAAATTTTTGTTGTGGTTGTGTTTTAAATTTCTTAGGCTTTTTTAAAAAAAACAAATGTTTTACTTTTTGTTTTTATCTTGTTGTAAACCGCCCAGAGATGTATGTTTTTGGATGGTATAACAACATGTTAAATAAATAAATAAATAATAAATAAATGTGAGGGCTGTAAGAAGTCTGGGTGGTGTGTATCTGTGAGGCCACTCTGGGAAGAGCACCTGAATGCCTGTGTGCAGAAGGTTCCAAGGTTCCTCCCTGGTATCTCCAGATAGGACTGAGAGAGACACTTGCCTGCAACCTCAGAGAAGCTGCTGCCAGTCTGTGTAGACAAAACTGATCTAGAGGGACCAATGGTCTAACTCGGTAGAAAGCAGCTTCCTAGCCCCACATTTATTATTTCTAAGCTTCCAATGATACACCAATTTACCAGAAGTAAGCTCTGTAGGATGAATGGGTCTACCTTCTGAGTCCAGATGTCTCAGACTGAAAAGGCAACCCAGCAAGGCACTATAGCTGTTGGACTACAACTCCTATCATCCCTTCAGCAGTCTCTGGAGATGATGGGATTTGTAATCCAGCAGAAGTAAGAAGATGTGTCAGCTGGCAGGCCCTGGTTTAGAATACCCAGGACACTTCATAAGCAGCCCTTACAACACACCTGTAAGGGACACCAGGATTACTCTCCTAGATTGTGAGAAGGAACTAAGCCATAGAGTTATTGGTTTGCCTACAACACAACGACCTTCTCCTTTATTTTTGCCTGACCCTCTGCAATGGGGGGGGCATATTACTCCTGTACATGGAGGATCCATTCAATGGTAGCAGCTGCTGAAAGACACTTCCTCTGTAAATTTGGATAATCATTTTGGAAAGCATATGAACTGGAGGTCACCATCATATTGGGTGCAGTGATTCCTTCCTTCCTTCCTTCCTTCCTTCCTTCCTTCCTTCCTTCCTTCCTTCCTTCCTTCCCTCCCTCCCTCCAAATCTGAGCAAACGTCTAGCTAAGACCTGTATTCTGTTTCCAACTGAAGTCAGCCCAGTTCATCTGAGAGCTCACAGGCTGGGTACGTCTGAAGACTCAAGTTTGAGAACCTCTGGCCCCTGGTAATGTGAGTTCCTCTCCATCTGAACACGGAGGCTCCATCTTCATGTTCCCCAGATGCTTCTGCGTCTTCCACCATCTATGCTGGGAATTGCCTCCTCCCTCGCTTGTCCACTCCCTCGCTTGTGTACTCCTCCCTCGTTTGTCCACTCAACAGGCATTCATGAAACTAGCAAGTGGTGTTTACAAATCAGCTCCACGTTTCATCCTGGTTCTACAACTTTGGGACTCAGAGGTAACTTATCATTACACTGGCTTTACAAGCTGGGTTCTGCCGTAAACAGGATTCATCCACCTCCCATTCCAAAGCTTTTGTGCATTCTTCTGTTGTTCAGGAACAACAGAAGAGAGCCTGGCACATGCTATATAATACAATAAATTTATAATTTAATGTTGGGATTCCACCTGTTCTCCAAGGATCCTTCCCCTTTCGGTTGCCCGCCATACCTAAAATCCAGAGGTATACTGCCCTTGCATGTGAGGGCTCTACTAAGCCAGCACGGTCACTAGAACAAAGGGGAGGGGTGCTATTAGATGATTACAAGGACCTTTCTGGATGGAGTCAAGAATCCACCTGATCTAGCTTCCTCTTTTCCACAGTGGCCAACTGGATGTCACTAGGAAGTCCAAAAACTGCATTATGGCCTACTACTCTCCTTTTTCTTAGTCTTCTGCCTGAAACCTCAGAGAGCTGCTGCCAATCAGTGTAGACAATACTGAGCTTGATGGACCTATGGTCAGACCCAGTAGAAAGCAGCTTCCTAAGTTCAGAAGGCCTTCCATTCACAGAGCAGAAGATCTAACCTTTTAATGCTACCCTTCAATACTAATCAAGACTGTCATTTCACAGAAAAAGAGAAGAGAGAGAAAGAGCAAAAGATAGACGAGAAGGACTGAGAAGACATTTAGGTGCCAACTCTTTAATTTTAGGCACCAACCCTTTACATTTAGGCGCCAACTCTTGACTAATGTTGAAATAAGTCTGTTGTCAAGTTTCAGCACTAGTCAAGTTTCGGCCACTTCATGGAAAAAGCTGACATGAAAAAGACAATATCTTCCCAGCCCCGGATTGAACATTCAGTAGGAAAAGACATTCAGTTCAAACAAGACTCCCTTACCTGGATCTCCAAGGAGCTGAAGTTGAGAGAGGTGTTTGATGGACTCTAGAGAGTCCCTTCCCTTTTATACCATTTCTCGAGGTCCCACATGGGTAGGAATGTGCGTGCCATCCTGCTTGTTAACAACCAAGTCATTGTTGATGAATGCATCGTGCCTCACATTGCTGTATTGGTACACCTCCCTTGTTTAGAAGAACATCAACTGGACAAAAATAGGACATCCCTAATGCAGACACGGTGGTTCTGGTGGCTTCAGAACTGTATGCGCCACATTCTTTCCAATTAGTCAGGCATTGGACTCACATCAGGAAGGAATGTATAGCACTGGGTTCCTTTTTTTAACACCTTCCCAAACAGTCTCCATTAGAAAATGATGGAAGGGAATTTGGCACAGGCATATGGCTTAATGAGCGTGTAAATGCCCAAGCCAGCACCTGGTAGTGATATGCCCAAAATGATATATAAAAGATCCGGAGTAATTATGATGTTAGGTTAATAGTAAATAGAGTAATCATATGTTCATTCAAGAAATACACATATAAATGGGTATTTTAATAATAAAATGGATAGTACTTAATATTAGGGATGTGCACCAATTGATTTTTTTGATTCAATTTGTACCCGAATCGAATGAACCCCAATTTGTTTCGGGCCCAAATCTGGCCAGCTAGCACAGGGACGATTTGATTTGTCCCCAAATCTGCCCAAATCTACTAGTTTTGGCAGATTTGTGGACAAACCAAATCGCCCCTGTCCTCGCTGGCCAGATTCGGGCCCGAAACAAATCGAGGTTTATTTGAAATCGATTAGCACAGACAGCAGGCACAGCTTGTGATTCTCTCAGCAGCAGGAAAGGGGTGAAAAAAAATATATCTTCTCTTTTTCAAAAAGAAGAGAATCTACTCCAGGCAGCAGACAGGCAAGGCAAAGCAAAGCTCATCTGGCTCTCTGGCTCTTCTTCCACAAGGCAGGAAAAGACAATGGTGGCTGGCTGTTTCCTTAAGTACATTTGGAAATCCCTCCTTCTCTCTCCCCCTACCTTTGTCCCTTCTTTGACCCTTGCCCTAGTCAATGTGGGGTCAGTCACCCCTGGCCACAAAATGTTTGAATGGAAACGAGCCAATCTAGAACCACGGGGGAATTGTCAACCAATCGTTGCACACTGTTAAGTCACCAATCTAAAGCTTGGGAGGGCGGGATTTTCAAAAACAATTCCTGACACAAAATAAAGACAGCAAGAGAGATTGCCACAAAATGGAGGTCTGAATCTACGAATTTTTCCGGTCCGAAATCTGGGCAATTTGTTTTGGACCCGAATCTGACCAGCTAGCACAGGGGCATTTTGTTTTGTCCACAAATTGCCCCAAACAGGTAGATCTGGATGCAAATCATTTTGTACCCAAATCAATTCGCACATCCCTACTTAATATAAATGCTTAAAAGTTAACAAGAGCTTGAAAAAATGCATGGTATATAAAACGTCCTCACACACATGCTGGTTAATTGATTGATCATAAAAAGTCCGGAGACGTATGCTGACTGAATTTTATGGTGCTGTGGTTCTTGGTTGAATTCAGGTCTTTGTAATTCTTTATACAGTCATTGCACAGTCAGATGGGTTTCGACCTTCAGTCTTCTTCCATGACTATTTTCCCCATACAAAGTTCTCCCTAGGACACTGCCTCCAACCTCCTTCTTGTACAAAAGAGTTTTCACCATGTCCCCAAGATTTCTTTCTTAATCATCTTGCACATCCTTCCGCTATATGGTATTGCACCCTTATAGTAAAAGTTAAAAAAAAGTATAGAGGGACTTCAAGTTTCTTGCAAAGGGTCTGTAAACCAATGATGCTAAAGACCCATTGGAGACACAGAGTCCTTGTGAGAACACTCTTAGGGAAAAAAGTAGGGATGTGCAAATTGATTCAAATTCCAATACATTTGACTCGGTTCTGGGAGATTCGAACGATTCAAATTCAAATCAAATCAATTCCCTTTAAAGGGGCAATTCAATTCAAATCCAAATCAAATTTTTGACATTCAATTCAAATTTAATTTGAGAGCCTTTTGGGAACCTTAAAAAACCTGATTGTTTTTTCTAAAAGGCACCAAAACAGGCTCAAATCAATTCAAATTTGATTCAAATTCAAATCAAATTTTCAAACCAGATTCAAATTTGATTCAAATTTGAAATGATTTTTCTGAATTTGATTCAAATTTGAAATTAATTTAAAAGTTCATTTTGTGAACATCTTTTAAAAAGTCACTGAGGAAGACTGAAGGTAGAAATATGTCTGACTGTGCAATGACTGCAAAAGGCATTAAAAGGACCTGAATTCAACCAAGAACCACAGCACCATAAAATTCAAAGAATATGTCTCCAGACTTTTTATGATCAATCAATTAACCAGCATATGTGTGAGGATACCATGATTTTTTAAAAGTTCTTGTTAATTTTTAATCATTTATATTCAGTAATAACAAGTTTTTTTAAATTAAAATACCCATTTATATGTGTATTTCTTGAATATACATATGATTAATCTATTTACTATGAACCGAACCAAGCATTGTAATTACTCCTGATCATTTCATTTCAGCCACATTGCTAACAGATGCCGGCTTGAGCATTTACACGCTCATTAAGCCATGTTCCTGTGCCAAATTTCCCCATCCATCATTTTCTAATGGAGACCATTTGGGAAGATGTTTAAAAAAGGAACCCAGTGCTATACATTCCTTCCTGATATGAATCCAATGCCTGACTAAATGGAAAGAATGTGGCCCATGAAGTTCTGACGCCACTAGAACCACCATTAGAGATGTCCTATTTTTGTCCAGTTGATGTTCTTCTAAACAAGGGAGGTGTACCAAGACAGCAACGTGAGGCGTGACGCATGCATCAACAATGACTTGGTTGCTAACAAGCAGGATGACAAGCACATTCCTACCCATTTGGGACCTCGAGAAATGGTATAAAAGGGATGGGACTCTCCAGAGTCCATCAAACACCTCTCTCGACTTCAGCTTCTTGGAGATCCAGGTAAGGGAGTCTTGTTTGAAGGTCTTTTTCTACTGCATGTTGTTAGAGTGGTGTCTGGGAAGGTATTGTCTTTTTCCTCTTTCTCTTAGCTTCTTCCATGAAGGGGCAGAATCTTGACAACATACTTATTTTGACATTAGTCAAGAGTTGGTGCCTAAAACCAAAGGCTTGCAGCCTAAAATTAAAGAGTTGGCATCTAAACTTCTTCTCAGTCCTTCTCGTCTATCTTTTGCTCTTTCTCTCTCTTCTTTTTTTCTGTGAAATGACAGACTTGATTAGTATTGAATGGTAGCATTATAAGGTTAGATCTTCTGCTCTGTGAATGGAAGGCCTTCTGAACTTAGGAAGCTGCTTTCTACTGGGTCAGACTATAGGTTAATCCAGCTCAGTATTGTCTACACTGATTGGCACCAGCTCTCAGAGGTCTTTAGTAGGAGTTCTTTCCTGGACCTACCTGGAGATGCTGTCAGAGGTTCAACCAGGAAACTTCTGCTTGCAACGGAGATGCATTTCTACTGAGTTATGAGTATCTATCTATCTATCTATCTGAGCTTCTGCTCATATAGCACAAGTTTGAGATCAAATTCAAGGAATATGGCCTACCCTGCAATGTTTGAGGAAAGGAAAAAGCGAGTAGAAGGCCATAATGCAGTTTGTGGACTTCCTAGTGACATCCAGTGGGCCACTGTGGAAAAGAGGAAGCTAGACCAGGTAGATTCTTGACTCCATCCAGAAAGGTCCTTGTAATCATCTAATGGCACCTGTCCCCTTTGTTCTAGTGATCCATGCTCGCTTAGTAGAGCCCCCACATGCAGGTGCAGTGTACCTATGGATTTTAGGTATAGCGGGCAAGTAAAAGGACAGGCTCCTTGGAGGAATATATTCATTCATTCATTCGATTTCCATACTGCCCTTCCAAAAATGGCTCAGGGCGGTTTACACCAGATAAATAATAAATAAATAAGATGGATCTGCTGTCCCCAAAGGGCTCACAATCTAAAAATTAATATAAGAATTAATATTAAAATGGAATATTAAATATTACATCACGATTTTATATCCTACTATTGCCCAGTTCCCCACTGCTTGTCCTGCTGTTCCTGAGCAGCAGAAGAACGCACAAAAGCAATTGGAAGGGAGTAGGATGGTTCTTGTTTATGAAAGAGCCAGATCTGTGGGTGTTTGCTTTAACGTTCCTGTCTCACGAGCGGCCGATTTAGGCTTCATGCTGAAGCTGCTCAGCTTATAAAAACAGCTTAATTACTAATTATCTCTGAGTCCCAAAGTTAAAGACCCAGGATGAGACATGGAGATGGTTCGTAAATACCATGCCACGCTCCTCTCTGGGATTGTTCCGGGAGAGCTCCCGCCGGTCATGTGAGAGTACGCTGTAGGCTTGTCCGAGGCTTGTGGTAGCAAGCATGACTTGTCCCCATAGCTAAGCAGGGTCTGCCCTGGTTACATATGAATGGGAGACTTGATGTGTGAGCACGGCAAGATATTCCCCTCAGGGGATGAAGCCGCTCTGGGAAGAGCAGAAGGTTCCAAGTTCCCTCCCTGGCAGCTTCTCCAAGATAGGGCTGAGAGAGATTCCTGCCTGCAACTTTGGAGAAGCTGCTGCCAGTCTGTGAAGACAATACTGAGCTAGATGGACCAAGGGTCTGACTCAGTATATGGCAGCTTCCTATGTTCCTATGTAGTTTCATGTGTGTTTGTTTATGGATAAACGAGGGAGAAGGAATTCCCAGCATAGATGATGGAAGATGCAGAAGCGTCTCAGGAACATGAAGATTGAACCTCCGTGTTCAGACGGAGAGGGCCTCACATCACCAGGGGTCAAGGGCTCTCAATCTTGGATCTTCAGATGTTCTTGGACGACAACTTCCATTATCCCTCACCACGATAGCCAAAGTCTGAGCACCCAAGTCTGGGCAGATTTTTTCATATCCAGCCTGTGAGTTCTCAGAGGAACTGGGCTGATCTCAGTTGGAAACAGAATACAGGTCTTAGCTAGACCTTTGCTCAAATCAGATGAGGCAGTTCTTGTATGAGGGAGGGAGGGAGGGAGGGAGGAAGGAAGGAAGGAAGGAAGGAAGGACTGCACCCGATGTGATGGTGGCCTCCAGTTCCATAGCTTTCCAAAATGATTAGCCATGTTTACAGAGGACGGGTCTTTCAGCAGCTGTTACCAGTGAATGGAGCCTCCATATACAGGAGCAGTATACCCCTGAATAGCAGAGGCTCAGGCGAAACCAAAGCAGAAGACCATTGTGTTGTAGCCAAACCAATATCTCTATGACATCGTTCCTTCTCACAATCTGGGATAGTAATCATCACCTACCTTACAGTGGCGTTGTAAGTGCCGCATATGAAGTGTGCTCGATGCTCTAAATCAGGGCTGGCCAGCCTGCGGCCCTCCTGCTTCTGCTGGACTACCAATCCCATCACCTCCAGAGACTTGTAAAGGGATGATGGGAGTTGTAGTCCAACAGCTAAAGCACCTCAGCTGGGCTGTCCTTTCAATCTGAGACATGTTGGCTTGGAAGGAAGCCCCATGCATCCTACAGGGCTTACCTCTGAGTAAATGGGGGGGTATCATTTCAACCTTACAAATGAAAAATATGGGGCTAGGAACATAGGAAGCTGCCATATACTGAGTCAGACCCTTGGTCCATCTAGCTCAGTATTGTCTACACAGACTGGCAGCAGCTTCTCCAAGGTTGCGGGCAGGAGTCTCTCTGAGTCCTACCTGGAGAGTGGAGATGCTAGCAGGGACTGAAGCTAGGACCTTCTGCATGCGCACATGCAGGTGCTCTTCCCAGAGCCGCCCCATCCCCTAGGGGGAATATCTTACCGTGCTCCCATCCAAATGCAAACCAGGGTAAGCCCTGCTTAGCAAAGGGAACAATTCCTGCTTGCCACCACAAGGCCAGCTCTCCTCCCCAATGCATTTTCCGTGCTTTTCCTGCAACCCACACAGTCTGCTTTCTTTCTCTTCCAGTGCATCGCTACCAACCCACCACTAACCCCAAAATGACGTACGGCTACGGAGGATGCTGTGGCGGCAACTCTTGCTGTAGCCCCTGCGGCTGGGGCGGCTACGGAGGCTGCGGAGGCTGCGGAAGCGGCTGCTGCGGGAGCCGATGCAACCCATGCAACTGGGGCTGCGGCAGCGGGTGCGGCAGCGGCTGGGGCGGTTACGGCGGCTGCGGTGGCGGCGGCTGGGGTGGTTACGGTGGCTGGGGCGGCCGCAGATGCTGGGGCGGGGGCTGCGGAAGCCGATGCAACCCGTGCAACAGCTGCTGCGGGTGGGGTTATTAAGCCTTTGCTCCCGCGCTTCTCGACTCCTCCCCCCCAGCATGCTTTGTCTTCTGTGTTATGTAACACCCTCTTCTTCCCCATCCCCCTTGTAATCGCTTTTCCACATTAAATATCACCTCGCACTAGAGCTTACGTCTACCTCGGTCTTTCCTGCCATGTCCATTGGCCGTTTTGCCTCGTCTCGTCTCGTCTCGTATCGCTCGGTCAAACCTACAGAACGCTGTTCTGCCGGTGCACTCAAAGGGGCTCCCCTTTCCCTGAAAGAATGGCTTGCAATGGAATCGGCATGATACGAATGGGATATCTTGATTTTGGGGCGGTATGCAAGACTTGAGTTTTGGGTGGTATGAAAATGGTGGTATAAATAAATAATAATAATATGGAGGGGATAGGAAGAGGAATACTCTCAAATACAGTCATGTAGACTAGCCATCACTAGACACAGGAACATAGGAAGCTTCCCTATACTGAGTCAGCCCATGGGTCCATCTAGGTCAATCAATCACTCCATCAATCAATCAGTTCCTTTATTACCATCACAGACAAGCACAGTTTACAAACAGAAGCCCACCCACTCCCGCAAAAAAACCCTACATAACCTATAGGGTTATGATACAGTAGTTAGGCATATAGTTAAGCATAAAGATCAATTAACACAATGATTCTTAATGAACTCTGGGTGAATTTACTGGCTATGAAACAGAACTTAGCAACATTAAAAGATCTTGAGTCATTCTGGTCAGTTAAAAGACAATTCTATCTATCTATCTATCTATCTATCTATCTATCTATCTATCAATTCGATTTTTATACAGCCCTTCCGAAATGGCTCAGGGTGGTTTACGATTAGAACAGAAACCATTAAAACTGATAACAATTAAAACAGAAATATAAATATAAACATCAATTAACAATTAAATCATTAAAAAAACAATTAAACAATCAGAACAATTAAAACCCTGAAAACCAGGCTGCAGCATTAAAACAATCAAAACTAATTAAAAACCCTGGAAGGGTTTTTTTAAAATCTTCGGGCGGGGGGGGGATCAAGAATATTTTTTTAAAAAATTCAAGATAAAAAGAATCTGTCCAACCTGGATGGCAGCAGAAAAAAAAGGGTTATATGTTTACACTGTGTATCTCGGTAAAATTGACAATAAAGGAACACATGAGCCATTGTTTCCATATCTCCTGATCTGTAGAGACAGGGACGTTCTTTGTAGGGGATTTTTTTTTTTTTTTTTTTAAATCTCCCTTCTAGGACTGCTGTTTGCAAGGCATCGCATCGTGCCTGTGTCAAAACTCTGTGGTATTTTGGCATGGCTCTCTGGTTTAGTCATCTGGCAGGGCTGAAACACAGAACTGGGTTGCCCAAATGGACACCAACAGGAACAGAGCCCTGATCAATTTGACGCTCCATATTTATTCTCTGTCTGAGTTTGACCCTGGCATTTTCATACCCCAGAGTTATCAGTGCAAAAGGGGAGAAGCCATAATGATGCAGCCTTTCCTCCAGCTCTCTCCTCCACCTGGAGTGACTGATATCCTTTAGCACAAGTGGAGCTCGACCTGCAAGTATGGAAAACCAGCTCCAGCCAGAATTCGAAGAGATTAATCCATGCTCTGGCCTCTACTTTAAGCAGTCCTGCTTCCAGGCAGAAGACAGCACTAGGCACACACCGAGGTACCTGAAAAATGTTCCTCAGGAGCTTAGATTGCATGGCTTCCACCTTGGAGGAGTTAGAGTACATGCCAAGTTGAGCTCTGTATAGGAGCTGTGTTTGTACTTTAGCTGAACCATCTAGGTCATTATTGTCTTCACAGACTGGCAGCGGCTTCTCCAAGGTTTCAGGAAGTCTCTTTCAGCCCTGTCTTGGAGATGCTGCCAAGGAGATCGGCATCTCCAAGACATCTGTGCATTCAAAGGGATATTGTTAAACCTACCCTCTAAAAGGGCAGACGGAAGGGCATATCAGCCAGGAATTTTCCATTTTCCTTCTCCAAGAGGGCATCCTCAAAGCCAGAGGCTGAGTGGATCCTGTCACTTATAAAGGCTTCTTGCTCAGATCGGAACTTGTATGCACAATAATTAGTTTATTGACACATCTTTCTTTATTTTAGGATTGGTATCTTGCTTTCCATCCAAGGCCTCCTACATCAACAATAAAACCAATTCACACCCTTTTAAAAGTCCAGTTACATACAATTTAACTACAATGAAATCTGACTATGATAAAAAATACAATTTAACTTGAAAACAAATGAAAAAAAGATATGGGGAGAGAAGAGGGAAACCACGTGTGATTGAAAATCAAGTGGTGTAGTGGTTAGAGTGCTGGACTAGGACCCAAGAGACCTGAGTTCAAATCCCCATTCAGCCATGAGACTTGCTGGGTGACTCTGGGCCGCTCACTTCTCCCTCAGTCTAACCTACTTCACAGGGTTGTTGTGAGGAGAAACCTGTATGTACTCCTCAGGGCTCCTTGTAGGAAGAGTGGAATATATATGTAATTTTTTTTAAAAAAAGTCCTGCAGGGAATAAAAAGCTCATATTGGAAGCCTAGCTGAACAGAAAGGTCTTCACTCCATAACAGAAGGCTAGCAAAATGGGGGTGAGCCGGTCTCACTTGGCAGGAAGTTCCACAGATCCATTGTGATTTCTGGTTCCCAGCTTCCATTCATTCATCTGCTACATATGGCTCAGCCCTGACACATTCTCTAAGAAGAACCCCGAGAGCTCTGGAGTCCCAGAAAGAGGATGAAGCTTTCATTCTGTATTTGAGCACTCAACATGAGCACCCATGTTCTGAGGGTGAAGTTGGACGGAAGACCAGCACACGAACAGATGGATTAAACAGGCTACAATTTTATTAAAGACTAAGCTGTCATGCATCAGCTGGATGGATGTACATGATGCCAGTTGACTAAATGTCTCCCCCCAGAGGTCATATTAAGCAATGCAGGTTTGATCAACACAAACCCTCTGAGCTTAATGAATTCATGAAGCTGTACTTTTCGCTTGGATGTAGAACATAGGAAGTTGCCTTCTACTGATTCAAACCATTGGTCCATCTAACTTAGTATCGTCTACATCAGAAGACAACCTTGGCTATCTAGCTGTTATTGAACTACACTGTGGATGGGGATGATGGGAGCAGGGGCGTATCTAGGATGGGGCAGGCAGGGCACGTGCCCCGGGCGCCACTTGAAGGGGGGTGCCATTTTTTTTTTAATGAAAATTTTCTAAAAAGAATGGCCACTGAAAACAAAATGGCCATCACGCATGCTCAAATGGCCTCTGCAAGGCCCTAGTACATCAGAAAAGTCAAATTCTCCATTTATTTTTAAAACTTGTGTAATAGTGATGCTACAATGCACAGTAGAGAATTAGACAGGCACTTCTGTTTAGTTTTCCAAGTACACCTCCACATAGTATTTGGGTATTTCATGAGCCCCAGCATACAGAAATTTGTAGTTTTCCAGCATTTTTTGGTCTGGCTACATCCACTGCTAAATAGTTTTTGAAATATTAAAAGATTAACGAGCTTGACTTGTATATTTGAGCTGATACTATGGTGAAGTTATCTGAAAGATGGGTGTCAGATGTTTGGACAGGGGGCGCAATTTCAGTGCTTGCCCTAGGCGCTATTTTCCCTAGATATGCCTCTGGATGGGAGTTGTAGTCCAATGACAGATGGAGAGCTTCAGGTTGGCTACCCCTGGTCTACACTGACTTGGCAGCTGCTCACCAAGGTTTCAGGCAGACGCCTTGCCCTGTCCAACCTGGAGAAGCCAGAGAGTGAACCTGGCACCTTCTGCACGCAAAACAGAGACTCCAGCACTAGGCTACAGCACAATTGGAGAACATTTTCATGACCTGTCTGCTTCTCACAGGTTTAAAAAATCTTGGAAACTAGTTCTCAAGCTTTTTGATTATTTCCTTGCCTTTAACCTTCACTAGCAACATAGGATCCATGCTTTTTGTTTGAGATCCCTCTTTCTCCTTCCTCTCCTCCTTTCCCCGTGTCCTTTCTTGCCCCTTCTTCTCTCTCCCTCTTTCTCCTTCTCTTGAAAAGACCTTTTAAGCTAATACAAAAGAAGGGGGGAGGCAGAGCTGCTAGGATTTACGCTGGGAATCCCACCGTAGGTTGGGATTTTTGCTCATTTTTGAATTCTTAGTTTGAGCATCAGTTATCTGGAATCCTTAGACAGGTCTCCTCTGCATTCCTTCAACCTGCATTCCTTCAACCATTCCTTCAACATCCAAAGACCTCCATAGTCTTGTCCCACATACCTTATCTCTCAGTACGCAGATCCCACTACTGTTCTGCCCATGACCTTCATTCCTCCAGCTTCACCACCCCTAGCCATCCAAAGCTCTCTTAAACAAATCCACCTGTTCTCCCTTGCTTCTCCTTATTCCTGGAACCACCTCCCCGAAGGTCACAGATCTCCTGTTCTCTCTAACGATTTATTTCTCCCTTGCTTCTCCTTATGCCTGGAACCGCCTCCCTGAAGGTCACAGATCTCCTGTACTTCTGTTCCCTCAGATGACTCAATTCTCCCTTACTTCCCCTCATGCCTGGAAACACCTCCCAGACCACAAGAGATCTCTCAGTTCCTCAAAGGACTTATTTCTCCCTTGCTTCCCTCTCCTGTCACCCTGGGGTCAGATTTCCAATTGTAAGCTCCTTGGGGCAGAGATTTGCCCTCTCGTACTTTCCTTAAGTTGCCTCAGTTTTGATGGCACTCTGTCAATAATCCATAGGAATAAAAGTACATGAGAAGGTGGCGTTTAAATTGAATGATGGACCAGTGCAAATGCTTTAGATCTTGTAAGATCTATTATTCATGAACACAGAAAGTGACATAGCAACATTTAATTAGAATATAGATAGAATAATATGTTTGGGGTGGGCTTTTAATCTGTTGTCAATGTTAATCTGTGGTTAATATTGTTACTGGGTGATCAGTATTCATGTACCTATTAGTATTTCTGTCTTCTGTTTCTTGATGGTGATTGAAATAAAGGTTCATTCATTTTTTCATTCATTCGTTCATTCATTCATTCATTCAAAGGGTATGCAGGCAGAAAAATATGAATGAGGTACCGCTGGAAGTATTAAGGTTGGGGAAAGGCAGAGGCCAGAAGGACATTTCCCTTGAATCTGGTATTCGGTAGTGAGCATGAATTGTCCCCTTTGCTAAGCAGGGTCCACCCTGGCTTGCATTTGGATGCGTGACAACATGTGAACACTGTAAGATATTCCCCTTGAGTGATTGTGTAAACTTAAGGGATAGGGACATAGGAAGCGGCCATATACTGAGTCAGACCCTTGGTCCATCTAGCTCAGTATTGTCTACACAGACTGGCAGCAACTTCTCCAAGGTTGCAGGCAGGGATCTCCCTCAGCCCTATCTTGAGGTGCCAGGGAGGGAACCTGGAACCTTCTGCATGCAAGCATGCAGTTGCTCTTCCCAGCACAGCTCCATCCCTTAAGGGGGAAGATCTAACAGTGCTCTCACAGGCAGTCTCCCATTCAAATGCAAACCAAGGCAGGTCCTGCTTAGCAAAGGGGACAATTCATGCTTCCTGCCATAAGGCCAGCTCTCAGATGGAGCTGCATCTCAGTGGTGCATCAGTTGCATGCAGAAGCTCCCAAGTTCATTTCCTGGCATCTCCAAGATAGGGCTGAGAGAGATTCCTGCCTGCAACCTTGGAGAAGCTGCTGCCAGTCAGTGTAGACAATAATGAGCTAGATGGACCAGTGGTCTGACTCAGTATAAGGCAGCTTCCTATGTTCCTCTTTTCTTTTGCTATGCGTAAACAGCTTAGCAACTTTTTTTTTAATAGGAAGCAGTCTATAACTATTCAAAATACTGACAACAATCATTATAAACCTCACCACAATACCAGTAGAGATCTGCACAAAATGAATTTTTCAATTCATTTTGTATTAGAATAGAATTCCAAAAATTCATTTTGAATTTGAATCGATTAGATCCTGTTTTGACACCTTTCTTAACCAATCAGGGTGCCTGAATGGTTAAAATAAAGGTGCCCAACAGCTCGCGAATCAAATTCAAATCAATTCCAGCCACATTTCAAAACTCCAATTCAAATCAAATTGCCCTTTTAAGGGGTCATTCGATTTCAATTCAAATCACTTGAATCACCCAGATGATTTTCCCCTGCAGGGTTGGTGAGCACCGTAAGGTACCTTTTTGGGCGGTCCCAGTCAGGTCTTCGATGCTCCATGGCTCAGAGAGTGTTGTCTAGGGTCTTCCTCCAATCTGCTAAAGCATCACCTCTCTGAAATGCTCCACCACTTAGGGTAGGGGATGCCAAGTCAGATACCTGCCTTTAGGTCAGCTCAGGTAGATCGCATCACTCATAGGGCAATGCTTTCTGGAGCTAAGGTGTGTCGCCCATTGTGTTACAGGTGAGATTCGCCCCCATGGGTAGTGAGTCTCTAGTTATCGCATTGTAGGAGGGTGGAGTGCCAATCCCCATTTGCTTTCAACCAATTTAAATGAATAAAGTTGTGGCCCTTTCCTTCCAAATACTGCCTTGAGTGTGGGTGCAATGCTTTATATATTTTAAAGGGGAGGGTGGGAAGGAGAGGAATCCTCCCAGCTCCGCTCCTTTACAGTTCCTCCAATCTGCTCTGCCTCCCGGTCCACTCCTTCTGGTTAAAATAGGAGAATTCCAGAATTAGAGCATGTACACTCTGTCCATATTTTTTTGTCTCCAAATCTGGCCCACTTTTGGGACGTGTGCCACAGAGTTCAATTCTTTGGGTGCTTTTGTGTATTTCTCCCCCATTCCACATTACCAGTTAAGGTCCAGTGAAAGGGGAAAAATGAGGTAGCAGCTGCTGCCAGTCAGAGTAGATAATCCTAGGCTAGATTGGCCAAGCATCTGACTCAGTAGGCAGCAGCTTCCTACATTAAACTGGTTTTTACATGGTGGGTTCAGATGATCAGTGGCAAGTAAGATGATGGGAACAGGCAGTGATCTAGTGCAGCCATTTCCATTTCATCTGAATCTGGAAATGTTGGGTTATCAATGTTGAGACAAACACTTTCTCTCAGCCTTGTGTTCACCTTTTCCCTCCTCTGTGCAACTGATGAGCACATGCGTATTGATAAGCACAGCAAAAAAATGCCACCATTATCACTCATAAGGCTTGGAAATTATTCTTTTTACACTGTGTTTTACTGACGACATATGTACATTACAGTACACATGCACTCCTGCACATCAGTAAAGCATGGCATGAAAGATATACGTGCAGTCCTGTGCATCAGTAAAGCATGGAACAATCATATCTGGATTTTAATTTTATTTTTTAGGGTTCTAGAGTAGGGGGGAATACACAAATGAATCAAAAGAATTGGAATCTGTAGCACATGCACAAATATGGGCCAGATTTGGAAACATGGTCGCTGCAGTCACAAATTTGGAAACACAGCCGTGGCCATTGTGAGTAATTTTTTTTAACCCTTTTGGCTCCACGGTAGGGGCTTCAAACCAAGCCAGGGGCCCCTTTGCACGAGTGCAATATTCAGCCGGTACGGTCCGAATCCGGTTCGGAGTTGAACCAAACTGGGGAAATGGGTTTTGTGCACACCCCTAGCAACAAGATCAGGAAATTCAGAAACCATGGGGAAAGTTGGGGAGGATTTCAGAAGCATTCCTTGAGAAGACTTCAGATTCCATTCCAAATTTCCATGGAGATTTTCAGTGACAACTTCTGTCCCAGGTCTGATTAACATTAGAGGTTTAAAATGCATGGAGGACCTCTTTCTGGTTGGTTAGATGAACTAACCATCGGCATTCAAATTCTCTGCCAATCCCAGCTTGAAGGGGCAATTCAATTCAAATCTAAATCAAATTTTTGACATTCAATTCAAATTTAATTTGAGAGCCTTTTGGGAACCTTAAAAAACCTGATTGTTTTTTCTAAAAGGCACCAAAACAGGCTCAAATCAATTCAAATTTGATTCAAATTCAAATCAAATTTTCAAACCAGATTCAAATTTGATTCAAATTTGAAATGATTTTTCTGAATTTGATTCAAATTTGAAATTAATTTAAAAGTACATTTTGTGAACATCTTTTAAAAAGTCACTGAGGAAGACTGAAGGTAGAAACATGTCTGACTGTGCAATGACTGCAAAAGGCATTAAAAGGACCTGAATTCAACCAAGAACCACAGCACCATAAAATTCAAAGAATATGTCTCCAGACTTTTTATGATCAATCAATTAACCAGCATATGTGTGAGGATACCATGATTTTTTAAAAGTTCTTGTTAATTTTTAATCATTTATATTCAGTAATACCAAGTTTTTTAAAATTAAAATACCCATTTATATGTGTATTTCTTGAATATACATATGATAAATCTATTTACTATTAACCGAACCAAGCATTGTAATTACTCCTGATCATTTCATTTCGGTCACATTGCTACCAGATGCCGGCTTGAGCATTTACACGCTCATTAAGCCACATGCCTGTGCCAAATTCCCTTCCATCATTTTCTAATGGAGACCATTTGGGAAGATGTTTAAAAAAGGAACCCAGTGCTATACATTCCTTCCTGATATGAATGCAATGCCTGACTAATTGGAAAGAATGTGGCCCATGAAGTTCTGACGCCACTAGAACCACCATGTCCGCATTAGAGATGTCCTATTTTTGTCCAGTTGATGTTCTTCTAAACAAGGGAGGTGTACCAAGACAGCAACGTGAGGCGTGACGCATGCATCAACAATGACTTGGTTGCAAACAAGCAGGATGACACACACATTCCTACCCATGTGGGACCTCGAGAAATGGTATAAAAGGGATGGGACTCTCCAGAGTCCATCAAACACCTCTCTCGACTTCAGCTTCTTGGAGATCCAGGTAAGGGAGTCTTGTTTGAAGGTCTTTTTCTACTGCATGTTGTTAGAGTGGTGTCTGGGAAGGTATTGTCTTTTTCCTCTTTCTCTTAGCTTCTTCCATGAAGTGGCAGAATCTTGACAACATACTTATTTTGACATTAGTCAAGAGTTGGTGCCTAAAACCAAAAGCTTGCTGCTTAAAATTAAAGAGTTGGCATCTAAACTTCTTCTCAGTCCTTCTTGTCTATCTTTTGCTCTTTCTCTCTCTTCTTTTTTTCTGTGAAATGACAGACTTGATTAGTATTGAATGGTAGCATTATAAGGTTAGATCTTCTGCTCTGTGAATGGAAGGCCTTCTGAACTTAGGAAGCTGCTTTCTACTGGGTCAGACTATAGGTTAATCCAGCTCAGTATTGTCTACACCGATTGGCACCAGCTCTCAGAGGTCTTTAGTAGGAGTTCTTTCCTGGACCTACCTGGAGATGCTGTCAGAGGTTCAACCAGGAAACTTCTGCTTGCAACGGAGATGCATTTCTACTGAGTTATGAGTATCTATCTATCTATCTATCTATCTATCTATCTGAGCTTCTGCTCATATAGCACAAGTTTGAGATCAAATTCAAAGAATATGGCCTACCCTGCAATGTCTGAGGAAAGGAAAAAGTGAGTAGAAGGCCATAATGCAGTTTGTGGACTTCCTAGTGACATCCAGTGGGCCACTGTGGAAAAGAGGAAGCTAGACCAGGTAGATTCTTGATTCCATCCAGAAAGGTCCTTGTAATCATCTAATGGCACCCGTCCCCTTTTTTCTAGTGATCCATGCTGGCTTAGTAGAGCCCCCACATGCAGGTGCAGTGTACCTATGGATTTTAGGTATAGCGGGCAAGTAAAAGGACAGGCTCCTTGGAGGAATATATTCATTCATTCATTCGATTTCCATACTGCCCTTCCAAAAATGTCTCAGGGCGGTTTACACCAGATAAATAATAAATAAATAAGATGGATCTGCTGTCCCCAAAGGGCTCACAATCTAAAAATTAATATTAGAATTAATATTAAAATGGAATATTAAATATTACATCACGATTTTATATTCTACTATTGCCCAGTTCCGCACTGCTTGTCCTGCTGTTCCTGAGCAGCAGAAGAATGCACAAAAGCAATTGGAAGGGAGTAGGATGGTTCTTGTTTATGAAAGAGCCAGATCTGTGGGTGTTTGCTTTAACGTTCCTGTCTCACGAGCGGCCGATTTAGGCTTCATGCTGAAGCTGCTCAGCTTATAAAAACAGCTTAATTACTAATTATCTCTGAGTCCCAAAGTTAAAGACCCAGGATGAGACATGGAGATGGTTCGTAAATACCATGCCACGCTCCTCTCTGGGATTGTTCCGGGAGAGCTCCCGCCGGTCATGTGAGAGTACGCTGTAGGCTTGTCCGAGGCTTTTTGCCCCATACTGGGGATTTCCTGACACACCACTTGCTGGAGAGGAGAGCTGGTCTTGTGGTAGCAAGCATGACTTGTCCCCATAGCTAAGCAGGGTCTGCCCTGGTTACATATGAATGGGAGACTTGATGTGTGAGCACGGCAAGATATTCCCCTCAGGGGATGAAGCCGCTCTGGGAAGAGCAGAAGGTTCCAAGTTCCCTCCCTGGCAGCTTCTCCAAGATAGGGCTGAGAGAGATTCCTGCCTGCAACTTTGGAGAAGCTGCTGCCAGTCTGTGAAGACAATACTGAGCTAGATGGACCAAGGGTCTGACTCAGTATATGGCAGCTTCCTATGTTCCTATGTAGTTTCATGTGTGTTTGTTTATGGATAAACGAGGGAGAAGGAATTCCCAGCATAGATGATGGAAGATGCAGAAGCGTCTCAGGAACATGAAGATTGAACCTCCGTGTTCAGACGGAGAGGGCCTCACATCACCAGGGGTCAAGGGCTCTCAATCTTGGATCTTCAGATGTTCTTGGACGACAACTTCCATTATCCCTCACCACGATAGCCAAAGTCTGAGCACCCAAGTCTGGGCAGATTTTTTCATATCCAGCCTGTGAGTTCTCAGAGGAACTGGGCTGATCTCAGTTGGAAACAGAATACAGGTCTTAGCTAGACCTTTGCTCAAATCAGATGAGGCAGTTCTTGTATGAGGGAGGGAGGGAGGGAGGGAGGGAGGAAGGAAGGAAGGACTGCACCCGATGTGATGGTGGCCTCCAGTTCCATAGCTTTCCAAAATGATTAGCCATGTTTGCAGAGGACGGGTCTTTCAGCAGCTGTTACCAGTGAATGGAGCCTCCATATACAGGAGCAGTATACCCCTGAATAGCAGAGGCTCAGGCGAAACCAAAGCAGAAGACCATTGTGTTGTAGCCAAACCAATATCTCTATGACATCGTTCCTTCTCACAATCTGGGATAGTAATCATCACCTACCTTACAGTGGCGTTGTAAGTGCCGCATATGAAGTGTGCTCGATGCTCTAAATCAGGGCTGGCCAGCCTGCAGCCCTCCTGCTTCTGCTGGACTACCAATCCCATCACCTCCAGAGACTTGTAAAGGGATGATGGGAGTTGTAGTCCAACAGCTAAAGCACCTCAGCTGGGTTGTCCTTTCAATTTGAGACATGTTGGCTTGGAAGGAAGCCCCATGCATCCTACAGGGCTTACCTCTGAGTAAATGGGGGGGTATCATTTCAACCTTACAAATGAAAAATATGGGGCTAGGAACATAGGAAGCTGCCATATACTGAGTCAGACCCTTGGTCCATCTAGCTCAGTATTGTCTACACAGACTGGCAGCAGCTTCTCCAAGGTTGCGGGCAGGAGTCTCTCTGAGTCCTACCTGGAGAGTGGAGATGCTAGCAGGGACTGAAGCTAGGACCTTCTGCATGCGCACATGCAGGTGCTCTTCCCAGAGCCGCCCCATCCCCTAGGGGGAATATCTTACCGTGCTCCCATCCAAATGCAAACCAGGGTAAGCCCTGCTTAGCAAAGGGAACAATTCCTGCTTGCCACCACAAGGCCAGCTCTCCTCCCCAATGCATTTTCCGTGCTTTTCCTGCAACCCACACAGTCTGCTTTCTTTCTCTTCCAGTGCATCGCTACCAACCCACCACTAACCCCAAAATGACGTACGGCTACGGAGGATGCTGTGGCGGCAACTCTTGCTGTAGCCCCTGCGGCTGGGGCGGCTACGGAGGCTACGGAGGCTGCGGAAGCGGCTGCTGCGGGAGCCGATGCAACCCTTGCAACTGGGGCTGCGGCAGCGGGTGCGGCGGCGGCTGGGGCGGTTATGGCGGCTGCGGTGGCGGCGGCTGGGGCGGTTACGGCGGCTGGGGCGGCCGCAGATGCTGGGGCGGGGGCTGCGGAAGCCGATGCAACCCGTGCAACAGCTGCTGCGGGTGGGGTTATTAAGCCTTTGCTCCCGCGCTTCTCGACTCCTCCCCCCCAGCATGCTTTGTCTTCTGTGTTATGTAACACCCTCTTCTTCCCCATCCTCCTTGTAATCGCTTTTCCACATTAAATATCACCTCGCACTAGAGCTTATGTCTACCTCGGTCTTTCCTGCCATGTCCATTGGCCGTTTTGCCTCGTATCGTCTCGTATCGCTCGGTCAAACCTACAGAACGCTGTTCTGCCGGCGCACTCAAAGGGGCTCCCCTTTCCCTGAAAGAATGGCTTGCAATGGAATCGGCATGATACGAATGGGATATCTTGATTTTTGGGCGGTATGCAAGACTTGAGTTTTGGGTGGTATGAAAATGGTGGTATAAATAAATAATAATAATATGGAGGGGATAGGAAGAGGAATACTCTCAAATACAGTCATGTAGACTAGCCATCACTAGACACAGGAACATAGGAAGCTTCCCTATACTGAGTCAGCCCATGGGTCCATCTAGGTCAATCAATCACTCAATCAATCAATCAGTTCCTTTATTACCATCACAGACAAGCACAGTTTACAAACAGAAGCCCACCCACTCCCGCAAAAAAACCCTACATAACCTATAGGGTTATGATACAGTAGTTAGGCATATAGTTAAGCATAAAGATCAATTAACACAATGATTCTTAATGAACTCTGGGCGAATTTACTGGCTATGAAACAGAACTTAGCAACATTAAAAGATCTTGAGTCATTCTGGTCAGTTAAAAGACAATTCTATCTATCTATCTATCTATCTATCTATCTATCTATCTATCTATCTATCAATTCGATTTTTATACAGCCCTTCCGAAATGGATCAGGGCGGTTTACGATTAGAACAGAAACCATTAAAACCGATAACAATTAAAACAGAAATATAAATGTAAACATTAATTAACAATTAAATCATTAAAAAAAAACAATCAGAACAATTAAAACCCTGAAAACCAGGCTGCAGCATTAAAACAATTAAAACTAATTAAAAACCCTGGAAGGGTTTTTTTTTTTTTAAATCTTCGGGCGGGGGGGGGGGGATCAAGAATATTTTTTTAAAAAAATCAAGATAAAAAGAATCTGTCCAACCTGGATGGCAGCAGAAAAAAAGGGTTATATGTTTACACTGTGTATCTCGTTAAAATTGACAATAAAGGAACACATGAGCCATTGTTTCCATATTTCCCGATCTGCAGAGACAGGAACGTTCTTTGCCGGGGATTTTAAATATATATATATATCTCCCTTCTAGGACTGCAGTTTGCAAGGCATCGCGTCGTGCCTGTGTCAAAACTCTGTGGTATTTTGGCACGGCTCTCTGGTTTAGTCATCTGGCAGGGTTGAAACACAGAACTGGGTTGCCCAAATGGACACCAACAGGAACAGAGCCCTGATCAATTTGACGCTCCATATTTATTCTCTCTCTGAGTTTGACCCTGGCATTCTCATACCCCAGAGTTATCAGTGCAAAAGGGGAGAAGCCATAATGATGCAGCCTTTCCTCGAGCTCTCTCCTCCACCTGGAGTGACTGATATCCTTTTGCACAAGTGGAGCTCGACCTGCAAGTATGGGAAACCAGCTCCAGCCAGAATTCGAAGAGATTAATCCATGCTCTGGCCTCTACTTTAAGCAGTCCTGCTTCCAGGCAGAAGACAGCACTAGGCACACACCAAAGTACCTGAAAAATGTTCCTCAGGAGCTTAGATTGCATGGCTTCCACCTTGGAGGAGTTAGAGTACATGCCAAGTTGAGCTCTGTATAGGAGCTGTGTTTGTACTTTAGCTGAACCATCTAGGTCATTATTGTCTTCACAGACTGGCAGCGGCTTCTCCAAGGTTTCAGGAAGGAATCTCTTTCAGCCCTGTCTTGGAGATGCTGCCAAGGAGATCGGCATCTCCAAGACATCCGTGCATTCAAAGGGATATTGTTAAACCTACCCTCTAAAAGGGCAGACGGAAGGGCATATCAGCCAGGAATTTTCCATTTTCCTTCTCCAAGAGGGCATCCTCAAAGCCAGAGGCTGAGTGGATCCTGTCACTTATAAAGGCTTCTTGCTCAGATCGGAACTTGTATGCACAATAATTAGTTTATTGACACATCTTTCTTTATTTTAGGATTGGTATCTTGCTTTCCATCCAAGGCCTCCTACATCAACAATAAAACCAATTCACACCCTTTTAAAAGTCCAGTTACATACAATTTAACTACAATGAAATCTGACTATGATAAAAAATACAATTTAACTTGAAAACAAATAAAAAAAGAGATGGGGAGAGAAGAGGGAAACCACGTGTGATTGAAAATCAAGTGGTGTAGTGGTTAGAGTGCTGGACTAGGACCCAGGAGACCCGAGTTCAAATCCCCATTCAGCCATGAGACTTGCTGGGTGACTCTGGGCTGCTCACTTCTCCCTCAGTCTAACCTACTTCACAGGGTTGTTGTGAGGAGAAACCTAAGTATGTAGTACACCACTCTGGGCTCCTTGGAGGAAGAGTGGAATATTTTTTTTAAAAAGTCCTGCAGGGAATAAAAAGCTCATATTCGAAGCCTAGATGAACAGAAAGGTCTTCACTCCATAACAGAAGGCTAGCAAAATGGGGGTGAGCCAGTCTCACTTGGCAGGAAGTTCCACAGATCCATTGTGATTTCTGGCTCCCAGCTTCCATTCATTCATCTGCTACATATGGCTCAGCCCCGACACATTCTCTAAGAAGAACTCCGAGAGCTCTGGAGTCCCAGAAAGAGGATGAAGCTTTCATTCTGTATTTGAGCACCCAACATGAGCACCCATGTTCTGAGGGTGAAGTTGGATGGAAGACCAGCACACGAACAGATGGATTAAACAGGCTACAATTTTATTAAAGACTAAGCTGTCATGCATCAGCTGGATGGATGTACATGATGCCAGTTGACTAAATGTCTCCCCCCAGAGGTCATATTAAGCAATGCAGGTTTGATCAACACAAACCCTCTGAGCTTAATGAATTCATGAAGCTGTACTTTTCACTTGGATGTAGAACATAGGAAGTTGCCTTCTACTGATTCAAACCATTGGTCCATCTAACTCAGTATGGTCTGCATCAGAATACAACCTTGGCTATCTAGCTGTTATTGAACTACATTGTGGATGGGGATGATGGGAGCAGGGGCGTATCTAGGGTGGGGCAGGCAGGGCACGTGCCCCGGGCACCACTTGAAGGGGGGTGCCATTTTTTTAAAATGAAAATTTTCTAAAAAGAATGGCCACTGAAAACAAAATGGCCATCACGCATGCTCAAATGGCCTCTGCAAGGCACTAGTATATCAGAAAAGTCAAATTCTCCATTTATTTTTAAAACTTATGTAATAGTGATTCTACAATGCACAGTAGAGAATTAGACAGGCACTTCTGTTTAGTTTTCCAAGTACACCTCCACATAGTATTTGGGTATTTCATGAGCCCCAGCATACAGAAATTTGTAGTTTTCCAGCATTTTTTGGTCTGGCTACATCCACTGCTAAATAGTTTTTGAAATATTAAAAGATTAACGAGCTTGACTTGTATATTTGAGCTGATATTATGGTGAAGTTATCTGAAAGATGGGTGTCAGATGTTTGGACAGGGGGCGCAATTTCAGTGCTTGCCCTAGGCGCTATTTTCCCTAGATATGCCTCTGGATGGGAGTTGTAGTCCAATGACAGATGGAGAGCTTCAGGTTGGCTACCCCTGGTCTACACTGACTTGGCAGCTGCTCACCAAGGTTTCAGGCAGACGCCTTGCCCTGTCCAACCTGGAGAAGCCAGAGAGTGAACCTGGCACCTTCTGCACGCAAAACAGAGACTCCAGCACTAGGCTACAGCACAATTGGAGAACATTTTCATGACCTGTCTGCTTCTCACAGGTTTAAAAAATCTTGGAAACTAGTCCTCAAGCTTTTTGATTTATTCCTTGCCTTTAACCTTCACTAGGATCCATGTTTTTTGTTTGAGATCCCTCTTTCTCCTTCCTCTCCTCCTTTCCCCGTGTCCTTTCTTGCCCCTTCTTCTCTCTCCCTCTTTCTCCTTCTCTTGAAAAGACCTTTTAAGCTAATACAAAAGAAGGGGGGAGGCAGAGCCGCTAGGATTTACGCTGGGAATCCCACCGTAGGTTGGGATTTTTGCTCATTTTTGAATTCTTAGTTTGAGCATCAGTTATCTGGAATCCTTAGACAGGTCTCCTCTGCATTCCTTCAACCTGACATCCAAAGACCTCCATAGTCTTGTCCCACATACTTTATCTCTCAGTACGCAGATCCCACTACTGTTCTGCCCATGACCTTCATTCCTCCAGCTTCACCACCCCTAGCCATCCAAAGCTCTCTTAAACAAATCCACCTGTTCTCCCTTGCTTCTCCTTATGCCTGGAACCACCTCCCCGAAGGTCACAGATCTCCTGTTCTCTCTAACGATTTATTTCTCCCTTGCTTCCCCTTATGCCTGGAACCGCCTCCCCGAAGGTCACAGATCTCCTGTTCTCTCTAACGATTTATTTCTCCCTTGCTTCTCCTTATGCCCGGAACTGCCTCCCAGAATATCACAGATGTCCTGTACTTCTGTTCCCTCAGATGATTCAATTCCCCCTCACTTCCCCTCATACCTGGAAACACCTCCCAGACCACAAGAGATCTCTCAG
Source organism: Hemicordylus capensis (assembly GCF_027244095.1). Classification (NCBI taxonomy): domain Eukaryota; kingdom Metazoa; phylum Chordata; class Lepidosauria; order Squamata; family Cordylidae; genus Hemicordylus; species Hemicordylus capensis. The sequence continues at coordinate 4,093,788 of NC_069670.1, forward strand.
TTCCTCAAAGGACTTATTTCTCCCTTGCTTCCCTCTCCTGTCACCCTGGGGCCAGATTTCCAATTGTAAGCTCCTTGGGGCAGAGATTTGCCCTCTCGTACTTTGCTTAAGTTGCCTCAGCTTTGACGGCACTATGTCAATCATCCATAGGAATAAAAGTACATGAGAAGCTGGCGTTTAAATTGAATGATGGACCAGTGCAAATGCTTTAGATCTTGTTAGATTTATTATTCATGAACACAGAAAGTGACGTAGCAACATTTCATTAGAATATAGATAGAATAATATGTTTGGGGTGGGCTTTTAATCTGTTGTCAATGTTAATCTGTGGTTAATATTGTTACTGGGTGATCAGTATTCATGTACCTATTAGTATTTCTGTCTTCTGTTTCTTGATGGTGATAGAAAAAAAGGTTCATTCATTTTTTCATTCATTCGTTCATTCATTCATTCATTCAAAGGGTATGCAGGCAGAGAAATATGAATGAGGTACAACTGGAAGTATTAAGGTTGGGGAAAGGCAGAGGCCAGAAGGACATTTCCCTTGAATCTGGTATTCGGTAGTGAGCATGAATTGTCCCCATTGCTAAGCAGGGTCCACCCTGGCTTGCATTTGGATGCGTGACAACATGTGAACACTGTAAGATATTCCCCTTGAGTGATTGTGTAAACTTAAGGGATAGGGACATAGGAAGCTGCCATATACTGAGTCAGACCCTTGGTCCATCTAGCTCAGTATTGTCTACACAGACTGGCAGCAGCTTCTCCAAGGTTGCAGGCACGGATCTCCCTCAGCCCTATCTTGAGGTGCCAGGGAGGGAACCTGGAACCTTCTGCATGCAAGCATGCAGGTGCTCTTCCCAGCACAGCTCCATCCCTTAAGGGGGAAGATCTAACAGTGCTCTCACAGGCAGTCTCCCATTCAAATGCAAACCAAGGCAGGTCCTGCTTAGCAAAGGGGACAATTCATGCTTCCTACCATAAGGCCAGCTCTCAGATGGAGCTGCATCTCAGTGGTGCATCAGTTGCATACAGAAGCTCCCAAGTTCCCTCCCTGGCAGCATCTCCAAGATAGGGCTGAGAGAGATTCCTGCCTGCAACCTTGGAGAAGCTGTTGCCAGTCTGTGTAGACAATAATGAGCTAGATGGACCAGTGGTCTGACTCAGTATAAGGCAACTTCCTATGTTCCTCTTTTCTTTTGCTATGCGTAAACAGCTTGGCAACTTTTTTTTAATAGGAAGCAGTCTATAACTGTTCAAAATACTGACAACAATCATTATAAACCTCACCACAATACCAGTAGAGATCTGTATTAGAATAGAATTCCAAAAATTCGTTTTGAATTTGAATCAATTTGACCCTGTTTGGGCACCTTTCTTAACCAATCAGGGTGCCTGAATGGTTAAAATAAAGGTGCCCAACAGCTCGCGAATCAAATTCAAATCGATTCCAGCCACATTTCAAAACTTCAATTCAAATCAAATTGCCCTTTTAAGGGGCGATTCGATTTCAATTCAAATCACTCGAATCACCCAGATTCGAGTCGAATCAAATCACATTCAAATTTGCACGCCCCTAAATATCAGAGATTGGAAATGCTGAAAGTTAATTCTAACTACAATGTTTATGAAACCCCAGTTCTATTCTAATCGGTGGGTCTGATTTGAAGAGGCAGTGAACAGTCCCAGATATGGTAAGCTGGGTGACAAAGATTTTGCCTTCAAGCGGCTCTCTCTGCCCTTCTCTGCTTTATTCCTATAGGGTCAAAGATCTCAATATATGTTGTTGTTACCACTGAGAATACAGGGCTAAGCTTTTAGGGCCATATCCCAGCCCCCTGGAATTGTACCCAGAGACACCCAAACCGGTATAACTGCACAGCGGATAGAGATCTGAAGCACATGATGCAGTGCAGGCCACAGCACATGGGTCATCGGCACAGCTCAGGATGGGTCCAGGGATTGTGATGTAAAAGAGGGGTGGTTGGATGAACACCACGAATGGGGGGCATTGGATGATGAAAGGACAGCCACAGTGACTTCCAGATGCCATCTTTGGGAATTCAACCTGCAAAGACACATTTAGGTTTCGGAGTTAACACATGGGCACAATACTCTTTCGCTTTAACCAGAGGTGAGGGAGGACGTTCCACCCTCTTTCTGGCTTTTGAGGCTATCCTTCACGCCAGAGGGAAGCCCACACAACCAGTCCCCCCCCCCTTCAGTCTCCCAGACTGCAATTCGACCCCTGTCCATTTTGTCTGAATGGTAAGCACGCAGGGAGGGGGCAGGCAGGGACGGTTGAATGGATAGGCAAAGTAGGCCCTTGCCTAGGGCGGCAAAATTTGAGGGGCGGCCGCAGTGGCCATGGGGGAGGAGTGGAAAGTTCTCTCTTTTATCTTTTTAAAAAAGCTGCGGTGTGGCAGGATGGTGGCGGCGAGAGCTCCTTCCAACCTCCTAAATGGCTGCCCGGGCCGGTCTGCCCCCATCCACCCACAAAGGGGCTTTTATAAAAGGTAAATGGGGGGACTGTTCCCCTCTCTGGGGGCAGTGGCCACAGTGGCTATGGGGATGGTGGGGGGCCCACCCTCCCTGCAGCCACAGTGGCCACCGCCCCCAGAGAGGGGCAACAAATCCCTGGCCGCCTACGGGCAGCAAAAAGCTTGATCCGCCCCGGGGGCAGGACAGAACCGTGGTTCCATTGGAACCTCGGTTCCGCGTTACGTGTGAATGGGGTCTGTGACTTGAGCCCACAGTGACATGCTTGGGCACCATCCTTACCTAGGAATGAGTGGAGCACCAATATCGTAGGGCCATAGCTCAGTGGAGAAGCACCTGCTTTGCATTCATTAATAATCAGAGCATTTTCACCCTGCCCCATATACAAATCTCTGGGCGGTTTACCGCTTGAAAACACAGACAGTGATTACAATGTTAAATCAATGAAAAAGCACTGTTTAAACATTCGAAAGGAGTGACTCCTTCCCTTTATATTTTGTAAATGATTTCCTTTGTATCAGATTGATCTCGGTTCCCTCGGGTTCCATGATGCTCTGCAGCAGCCCCTGATTGACAGCTAAGTGTGAGGTAAAAAGTTGTATGTTTAAAAGTGCCTTCCCCAGCTGGCAGTCCCTGTTTGGAGAGTGAGCCCTCCCTCCCTCCCTCCCTCCCTGAGACTTAGTGTGTTTCTTGACCAGGCCTGCTCAACTTAACCTCCCCCAGAAGTTTTTGGACTACAACTCCCATAATCCCTAGCAACAGTGGCAACTAACTAGGGATTATGGGAGTTGTAGGCCAACATCTGCAGGAGGGCCAAAGTGCCCTGGTCTAGATGTACCTCTGCCAAACTGAGCAAAGAGAGACCTTTTAAAATGGTGACTCTCTTATATTTAGCAGAGGGAGAGCAACTGGCCCTATCCATCCCCAGCAGAGCATCCCTCCAGTGGCTGTTGCTGGTATCTGCCTTATGTCTCTTTTAGATTGTGAGCCCTTTGGGGACAGGGAGCCATCTTATTTATAAATTATTCATTTTTCTATGTAAACCACTTTGTGAACTTTGGTTGAAGAGCAGTATATTATTATTATTATTATTATTATTATTATTATTATTATTATTATTATTATTATATTTTCCCCAGCTAAGTGAGCACAGAGGCACCTTTTTCAAGTGGCAATTCTCTTTATTGAGCAGGGGGAGAGTAACTGGCCCTCTCCACCCCCAGCACATCATTCCTCCAGTGGCTGTTGCTGGTGTCTCTCTTATGTTTCTTTTTAGATTGTGAGCCCTTTGGGGACAGGGACCCATCTATATTTATTTATTTGTATTTATCTATGTAATCCGCTTTGGGAACCTTTGTTGGAAAACGGTATATAAATATTTGTAGTCGTCGTCGTTTGGTCGTCCTTTGGGGGGGGGCCAGGCAGGGTTTTGCAAACTTGCATTGTACAGGGACTTTTTTTGCCTGCTTCACACAATGTTCTCTTAGGTAGTTAGGTTTTCCCAGCCACCACAGCAGGTATAGAGTGGAGGGGATTTTCCCCTGCAGGGTTGGTGAGCACCGTAAGGTACCTTTTTGGGCGGTCCCAGTCAGGTCTTCGATGCTCCATGGCTCAGAGAGTGTTGTCTAGGGTCTTCCTCCAATCTGCTAAAGCATCACCTCTCTGAAATGCTCCACCACTTAGGGTAGGGGATGCCAAGTCAGATACCTGCCTTTAGGTCAGCTCAGGTAGATCGCATCACTCATAGGGCAATGCTTTCTGGAGCTAAGGTGTGTCGCCCATTGTGTTACAGGTGAGATTCGCCCCCATGGGTAGTGAGTCTCTAGTTATCGCATTGTAGGAGGGTGGAGTGCCAATCCCCATTTGCTTTCAACCAATTTAAATGAATAAAGTTGTGGCCCTTTCCTTCCAAATACTGCCTTGAGTGTGGGTGCAATGCTTTATATATTTTAAAGGGGAGGGTGGGAAGGAGAGGAATCCTCCCAGCTCCGCTCCTTTACAGTTCCTCCAATCTGCTCTGCCTCCCGGTCCACTCCTTCTGGTTAAAATAGGAGAATTCCAGAATTAGAGCATGTACACTCTGTCCATATTTTTTTGTTTCCAAATCTGGCCCACTTTTGGGACGTGTGCCACAGAGTTCAATTCTTTGGGTGCTTTTGTGTATTTCTCCCCCATTCCACATTACCAGTTAAGGTCCAGTGAAAGGGGAAAAATGAGGTAGCAGCTGCTGCCAGTCAGAGTAGATAATCCTAGGCTAGATTGGCCAAGCATCTGACTCAGTAGGCAGCAGCTTCCTACATTAAACTGGTTTTTACATGGTGGGTTCAGATGATCAGTGGCAAGTAAGATGTTGGGAACAGGCAGTGATCTAGTGCAGCCATTTCCATTTCATCTGAATCTGGAAATGTTGGGTTATCAATGTTGAGACAAACACTTTCTCTCAGCCTTGTGTTCACCTTTTCCCTCCTCTGTGCAACTGATGAGCACATGCGTATTGATAAGCATGGCAAAAAATGCCACCATTATCACTCATAAGGCTTGGAAATTATTCTTTTTACACTGTGTTTTACTGTCGACATACGTACATTACGGTACACATGCACTCCTGCACATCAGTAAAGCATGGCATGAAAGATATACGTGCAGTCCTGTGCATCAGTAAAGCATGGAACAATCATATCTGGATTTTAATTTTAATTTTTAGTGTTCTAGAGTAGGGGGGGATACACAAATGCGTCAAAAGAATTGGAATCTGTAGCACATGTCCCAAATATGGGCCAAATTTGGAAACATGGTCGCTGCAGTCACAAATTTGGAAACACAGCCGTGGCCATTGTGAGTAATTTTTTTAAACCCTTTTGGCTCCACGGTAGGGGCTTCAAACCAAGACAGGGGCCCCTTTGCACGGGTGCAATATTCAGCCAGTCCGGTCCAAATCCGATTCGGATTTGAACCAAACTGGGGAAATGGGTTTTGTGCACACCCCTAGCAACAAGATCAGGAAATTCAGAAACCATGGGGAAAGTTGGGGAGGATTTCAGAAGCATTCCTTGAGAAGACTTCAGATTCCATTCCAAATTTCCATGGAGATTTTCAGTGACAACTTCTGTCCCAGGTCTGATTAACATTAGAGGTTTAAAATGCATGGAGGACCTCATTCTGGTTGGTTAGATGAACTAACCATCAGCATTCAAATTCTCTGCTGATCCCAGCTTGAAGTGTGCTGACCTCTCCAAAATAACCCATCTTATCGAAACATTGTTTGATGTCCTCGAAACTCCTCGGAGGTGTCTTCCTCCCAAGTCACCTTAGATGTTAATGGGTGGCACCCATCTTCCTACCCAAATAATTCTGAGAGGGAAAACATTTCCACGAAGACATGCAGACTTAATCAAAGCAGACTTACCAGGTCCTCCTGCGGAGCTGAAGGTGAAAAGAGACACTTTGATTTCTGCAAAGTTGTAAGAGGAGCAGATGTGAATCATCAGAACATTATATACCATCTGCAAGTTTCCTTGAGGGCATTCCACACCCATCGAAGGAATGTTCCTGCTAACCACATCTTTCCTCCCTCTTTTTCTAAAACAGCTTCATCAAGGTTTCTTATGATCATGCTCCCACTTACCCGGTTGATTTTTTTTCTGAATTTCACAGGAAGGCCGTAACTCATGGTAAAGCACATGTTTTAATGCCCAGTTTCTGTCTCTGACATCCCCAGTTAAAGGATCATGGTCCAGTTTTTAAAAAAAACAAACAGTGACAAGCTGCTGCCAGTCAGAGTAGATAATATTGGACTAGATTGGCCAAGGGTCTGACTCGAAGGCAGCAGATTTTAAAATCAGCAGACATCTGATTTTAAAGGGGTGGGTTCAGATGACCGATGGCAAGTAAGATGGAGGGAACTGGCGGTACCTGGGAAGTGAGTGCTTCTAGCGCAGCCATTTCCATTTCCTCAGAATCTGGAATTCTTGAGTTACTAATGTTGTGTGTTCTCCGTCATCTGTAACCAAGATTTGAAGCTGGGTCCTGGGTGTCAGGAGATGCAGGGAACCCAGCATTGGCAACCTGAGGTTTCTGGGTTTGGACGACAGGCAAATGCCCAGAAAAAGCTCCCCACTTTACTTTCCGTGGGTCAAATTGTGGAGTAAATTGATTCCTGCCTGAAATAAAGTTGTTGTAGTTCTTCTTCTTCTTCTTCTTCTTCTTCTTCTTCTTCTTCTCCTCCTCCTCCTCTATTTTATTTTCAGTTTTTAAATTCTTTCAACTATTTTGTACAGTCTTGTCGGCAGTGAGAGATTATTAATATATATTTTTTCTTTTCTCTTTATCAATCTCTCTGTTTTAAGAGATCCGGGACTGAACCCAATGCTGCAAACAAGGTATAAGCTGGGACCCAATGAATCCCATGCTGAATTCTGGGAGAGAAAAGCAGAATAAACGTATAATGCAGAATTGTAACACTGCAGTGTTTGTATCCTTTGTATTGTCTTGGCTAATGTGGAAAACAGGATGCCGGACTAGATAGGCTTTGGTCGTCAGATACTCCTCCTCTTCCTCCTCCTCCTCCTCCTCCTCCTCCTCATCATCATCATCATCACCATTATTATTATTAATATTAATAATTTTAAAATAATTTTTCAAAGCATTGGAAGAAGGTGGGGCATTTAAATTAGGAAGTTTTAACTCCCTTCTTCCCTTCTCTCTCTGCTCATAAGTCATATTGTTATTAACAATAACAATGATAATAAATACACCTTATTTGTTAGCCCCCCCTCCCCTTAACACATTTCTCTCTGGGCAGCTGACATCACCACAGTAAAAAAATCCAATTGAAACACATAACACAATACAAATTACAATGGAAAAGAGGAAATACAAAATACAGTACACAACACTGATAATGGGTTTTTAAAAAACCAATTTTTAAAAAGCCTGAGTGAACAGAAAGGTTTTCTCTTAACATCTAAAAGAACAAAGTGGCGATCCTAGGTGAGCTTCACTGGGGAGGCTAAACACAGCCACGGTGCCACCACCAAAAAGGCCCTCTCCCTAGTAGCCCTCTCGCCACACCTTGTTTGGCAAGGGCTCTTCGGAAAAGGGTCTCCAAAGATCTTAAGGTTGGAGGGGGCAAGGCACTCTCTCATGTAAGCTCATCCAAAGCCATTTGGGGTGGGGGTTCCCAACCTGGGGGGGGTCCCGATTTTGCTGAACTACAATTCCCATCATACTCAGCCACAATAAATGGTAGCTGGGACTCATGGTCTCCACAAGACCAGGAAAGCTAGTCTTCTGGTAGAAAGCCTAAATTGTCCCTTTTGCTAAGCAGGGTCCACCTTGGTTTGCATTTGAATGGGAGGCTACATGTGCGAGCACTGTAAGATCTTCCCCTCAGGGGCCTCTCTGGGAAGAGCACCTGCCTGCTTGCATGCAGAAGGTTCCCAGTTCCTTCCCTGGCAGCATCTCCAAGAGAGGGCTGAGAGAGACTCCTGCCTGCAACCCTGGAGAAGCCGCTGCCAGTCTGTGTAGGCAATACTGAGCTAGATGGACCAGGGGTCTGACTCTGTATAAGGCAGCTTCCTATGTTCCTATGGGAGTTGGCGTTCAGCAACATCTGGAGGCCCCCAGGTTAGAAACCACGAGTTTAGAGCTTGAAAGGTTAAAACCAGCACTTGAACTGGGCCCGGAAATGGACTGGGACCCAGCTGTTCTGTACGTGATGACTGTGTCATCACGTCTACCTTAAGAATTTGAGAACAGATCATGATGCTGACTCCGATGCAGCTTTGCAAGTGGCGAAGCTGGGTGGTTTCACCACGACATGCTTGGAGGGTTTCATGGAGTTCCGATGGCCATCAAAGGTGAACCCCTCGATATAGGTCACCTTGGATGCTGGCTTGCTTTTCAACAGAGCTAGATATTTCTGCAATCTCCATAAAACTTGGGGCTAATAACCCTTGCTGGGATGGAAGAGTAGCTTACAAAGCTTCCTTCCAACAAAGAAATTTCAAGGTGTAGCATCCATTGGCGGTTAATGTTGACATGTTGTGCAAACTGAAGCATATTTAATTGAATGGTTGGGTTTGACCCTCAAGTTATATTCCCCCAACCCCCAAATATGTCTCAACCTGCTCCTTAGATCCTCCTGAAACCTACATTTCTTGGTGTGGTCTTAATGTCTTTATTTCAGACCTATCATTTCTTTATTACATTAGCTGCGAGTGATTATATTCTTCTAAGCCTCTTCCTACTGGACGAATAAGACCTCCTTTGGATTTTGAAGGATGTCAGCTGGATCAGATGAAAGGTCCAACAGGTTTGCGCAACTCCAGCCCCACAGCTGTTGAGGGACTACAACTCCCATCATCCCCAGTCACAATGGCTGATGGAACTTTACATATTTACATTTACATTTTATATCCTGCTCTCCCTCCAAGGAGCCCAGAGCGGTGTACAACATACTTAGGTTTCTCCTCACAACAACCCTGTGAAGTAGGCTGAGAGAGAAGTGACTGGCCCAGAGTCACCCAGCAAGTATCTTGGCTGAATGGGGATTTGAACTCGGGTCTCCCCGGTCCTAGTCCAGCACTCTAACCACTACACCACTCTGGCTCACTGCACAGAAGCTGCAGTCCAACATCTGCCAGAGGGCCACAGTTGTGCAGCACGGAGCTAGGAGCGCCAAACCGGTTCAGCTGAGATCGGTTCGGATGCACTGGTTCGGCACTGCACGGAGGGGAGCAGCAAACTCAAGGGCAGAGCATCTGCTGTGCATGCAGAAAGTTCCAGGTTCAATCCCTGGCAACATCTCCGGGTAGGGCTGGGAAAGACTCCTGCCTGAAAACTTGGAGAGTTGCTGCCAGTCAGAGCAGAAACGGCTGAGCAAGATGGACCAAGGGCCTGACTCAGTATATGTCGTCAGCTTCCCTAAATTCATCAGACACATCCATCATAATTTAGTGAGCCTCTACTTTTGATGCATAAGGTCCGAGGTTCAATCTCTGGCATCACCAAGTTGGGCTGGGGAAGAATTCTTCATGAAGAAAAGAGCTGGTCTTGTAGTAGAAAGCATGACTTGTTCCCCTAGCTAAGCAGGGTCTGCCCTGGTTGCATTCGAATGGGAGACCACATGTGAACACTGCAAGATATTCCCCTCAGGGGATGCAGCCGCTCTGGGAAGAGGAGAAGGTTTTAAGTTCCCTCCCTGGCAGCATCTCCAGATAGGGCTGAGAGAGATTCCTGCCTGCAACCTTGGAGTAGCCGCTGCCAGTCTGTGTAGTAGGGATGTGCGAACCGGTCCGGCAGTTCAAAGGTCCGGCGGTTCGGTCCGGAGGTTTGGGGGTTTGAGATCAAACCAACCACCCCACCCCCAGTTCCGTCCAGACTGGAACTGAACCTCCATACACATTTGCGGTACCCTTAGCCCCTTTGGGGGGCTTCCTGTATGCCATGGGGAGGGGGGCGTGAAGGTTCCCCCTCCCCCCGCCGGCCTCTTAAGTCACCACCGCAGCCCTGGAAATTGATCATTTTCGACCCATTCGGGTCTCTGTAGTGCCATTTTGGCCACCACAGTGCATGTGTAAATGCCCCCTGCGTGCCCTGGCATGACCCAGGGCCTCGCAAAGGTCATTTGTGTCTGCGTGGTGGCCATTTTGTTTTTTCCAAAATGACTTGAAGAGGGGTTTGGAGAACTTCATGGAGGAGAGGTCTATCAATGGCTACTAGTCGGAGGGCTACATGTCACCTCCAGCCTCAAAGGCTGGATGCCTCTGAGTCCCAGTTGCAGGGGAGTAACAGCAGGAGAAAGGGCATGCCCACAACTCCTGCCTGTGGCTTCCAGCGGCATCTGGTGGGCCACTGTGTGAAACAGGATGCTGGACAAGATAGGCCTCTTTGGGCCTGATCCAGCAGGGCTGTTTCTTTCTTTCTTTCTTTCTTTCTTTCTTTCTTTCTTTCTTTCTTTCTTTCTTTCTTATTTATGTATTTGATTTCTATACCGCCCTTCCAAAAATGGCGCAGGGCGGTTTACACAGAGAAATAATGAATAAATAAGATGGATAAATAACTTGTTCTTATGTTCTTATATTAATCAAGGAGAGAGCTCGATTAGCCCCATCCAAACCAGCACGGCATCCCCCCAACCCTGTGATGACTGATGGTGTCTCCCTCGCATTGCTTTTCGAAGTGTGAGCCTCTAAGGAACAGGGGACCACTTTCAGGCTAAGATACTTAATAGTAGTTACTTCCAAAATCTGGGGAGAAATTTGGATTGGGGGGAGTTTTCAAAATATCCCTATGGAGGCAAGGTATTGGAGACAAAGATGGATAACCAACATCTATCCAGTCACGGAAGAGAGTGGTTGGATTTGCTGACCAATTGGATTCTTTTCTTTTATGTGGGGCTTGCGATTGGCTAATTATAGTCTAAGGATCCCAAGCGATAGACGCGTTGCCACAAGCATCGAGGTTAACTCTTAAAACAGCTTGAAGCCTCCGACCTTGGGTTGGTCCCAAATTAGCACCCCATGCGAGGACGTTGCTTCATATCTGCCTCCGAAATTGGGTATATAAGGGCATCTGCCTCCATAATTCTCTCAACAGCTTCTCCTGGTCTGGAATAGCTCCTCTCATCTTCTTCTCCTCAGAGAACCGGGTAAGTCTGAAATGGCTGACAAGGTTTCTAAAGGAAGAGTCAGATCAATATTAACTGAGGGGTGGCTTCTGTTATTTTAAGAATCCTGCTGTATTCAGGGAGTATATTCTTGAAGGGGTTTTAAAGAGGGATGTGCATGAATTAAATTTTCAGATTCATTGTGAACTCAAGTTGAAATTGACTGATTCGATTCAAACTTGAATTGATTTGATCCAGATTTGAATCGATTTGACCTATTTTGGTGCCTTTTTTTGACCAATCAGGGCACCTGAATGGGTTTTTTAAGGTGCCATAATGTCCCGAAGTGGTCATCGGATCAATTCGAATCTATTAGATTTGATGAGAATTCAAATCAAATTGCTTTTTAAAAGGGTGATTTGATTTGAATTTGAGTCGTTCATATTGGCCAGATTCTAGTCGAATTTATTTGAATTCGGATCGATTTGCACATCCCTAGATTTTCCATGTTCCTCTACACACTACAAGGAGTCAGCTCTCTGACCTGAGATGCTTACAATAGAAACCTAGGAACCTAGGAAGCTGCCTTATACCAAGTCAGACCATTGGCCCATCTAGCTCAGTTTTGTCTACACAGACTTGCAGCAGCTTCTCCAAGGTTGCAGGCAGGAATCTCTCTCAGCCCTATCTTGGAGATGCTGCCAGGGAAGGAACTTGGAACCTTCTGCTCTTCCCAGAGCGGCTCCATCCCCTGAGGGGAATATCTTCCAGTGCTCACATGTAGTCTCCCATTCAAATGCAACCAGGGCAGATCCTGCTTTGCAAAGCAGAAATTTCATGGTTGCTACCACAAGACCAGTTCTCCTCCTACAATCTACAATTTGACATTGGAAAGATGACAGAGGAAGGAAGATAGATGTGGGTCTTGAGAGATTTATGGAGAGGATCACTTTCCTATGTACAGGATGCTGAAGAAGACAAATGCTCGCAAGAAAGAATGTGGACTTGTGTCTAGAGTAGTGGTTTCCAACCAGGGGTACCCAAACCCTGGGGATACTTCTAAGGCTTGTAAGGGGTATCCAGAGCCTCCTATCTCCTCAAACTCACTGACTTGTGGTTATGTGACTCAATTTTCTTCTGATCAGAGGACTTGGTTATTGCAGTCACTGGCTTACATCCAGATTCTGTTACTCATGAGCAGAGCTGTAGAAATTAGTCATCTGGATATATGCCAGTAACTGTAATAGTCTGTCTCATGATTCTAACATTTAAATTTAAATGCACTGCAGGAAGGAACTGAAGTCCCCCCCATCCCTGCAAAGATGTTAATTCTTTTTAAAGCTGAAGATATTTTTATTTTCCCTTTTCACCATTTGGCTCAAGGTAGCCTACAAGAGAGGGGCATGGAACCTCAGCTCTCTGGCTGTTGTTGAACCACAACTCTCATCATCCCCCTGCCACAATTTTATTTATTTATTTTATTGTGGCAGGGGGTGATGGGAGTCGTAGTTCAACAACAGCAGGAGAGCCAAGGTTGCCTACCTCTGCAGAGAAATGACCACCACAAAAGTAAAGATATAAGAAATTGAATTAAAAACAAACCAACAGCCACGCACAGTCAAGAAGGTTCATAAAAAAGGCCAATAGACCAACAGATCTGTATCCTGTTTGGGATATGCTCATTGGAGGGAATAGCTTGTCCAGAGGAAGGTAGCTGATCCCAGGTCTCTAGCATTCAGGCTGCCAACTTGTGCATGCCTTACTCGGGAGTAAGTTCCATGGAACTGAGTTGAGACTTGCTTCTGAGTAAGCCTACATAAGATCGGCTTGCACCTCTTCTTTCGGAGGGCACTTGGACCTAATGTTTCTTCCTCCCCGCCTTTGATGCAGATCCTCCACCTTCATCGCCAAGATGGTTTTCGGCGGCAGCTGTGGCTTCACCTGCGAATCCCAGTGCCCCCCGCATCAAGTGGCCATCCAACCTCCCCCCTTCTGCATCACTGTCCCAGGCCCCATCATGAGCGCTGCTGATGATTCCTGCGCCGTTTCCTGCACAGCGCCCTGCGGCTACGGATGTGGTGGAGGATACGGGGGTGGTTTCGGCGGATGGGGCGGATACGGGGGCTTCGGAGGCTGGGGTGGATACAGCGGGTACGGCCGAGGTGGATGCGGCTACGGCCTAAGATGTGCCGGGGGCCACGGTTTCCGTGGCTGGTGAGTGAGAGAGAGAGAAATCACCAGTCGGGAGGATGATCTGAAAATCGACGAAAGCGGCGGATGGTTGAGATCATGGGCTTGTTGTTCAGAAGTACTGAGCATCCACCACCCCAGGCAAAGTGGCGGGCGCTCGGCTCTTCTGAAGAGCAGGCCCCCAGATGTCTTTCTTATGTTTTGCTTCGCCTGAAAGCCATAGCAAATCCCCTCCCTTCTTCTAGCTGTCTTGCTCGGAAACAAAATGGCGGATGGACACGGATGGCCTGCTTGCTTCATTTAGCTTGGTATGGGAACAGGTGGTAGTGAGGAGACTTCACATTCAACCCAAGGTGCTTCCAGTACCTTGAGGTGATGCCAAATGCCACATCCTTGATTTTGGCAATTGCCAGATCCGTTGGTCTTCGGCTAGCCATTCTCAACCTTAGCCCTCCATCTACTTAATGGGGATGATGATGATGATGATGATGATGATGATGATGATGATGATGATGATACTGTCTTACCTTACAGGGTTGTTGTAAGGATAATGTATCTTTGGGACATTCTGGATTATTGTTTGTACTGATTATTGTTAGTATTGATTATTGTTAGTACTGATCATCTTCTTTCTGGTGGGCTGATGACTGGCACGGTAGAAACCGGATGGATCTCAGAGCTTGACGAAGACAAGCACAAAACATGGGGTTTTAGAGAGCAGGAAAAACATGTTCTTAGAGTTTACTGCCCATTATTATGTCTTCACCCTATAAGAAACATGGTTTTCCCCACTTATACTTCTGTTGAGTTCTTCATCATCTGCCTTGTTCTTTCCCCTACCTGTTGTGCCTTCTGTGCATTTCCCCTAATAAAATCCTAGTCTTCATCATAGCCTTGGTGTTCTGGCTCTGTTTTCTTCCCCACCCCACAGACACAACCAGAAAACTACCAAAACTCCTCCTGGGTCCCGTTGGCTCCTTGTGTGGCTTTGTGTGGCCTAGGCCACACATTTTTTCTCAGCTCCCCTTGTTTGGAGTCTGTGAGATGTTACTCAGTTTGTGACCTTGACCAAATCTCCATCTAGAGCATCATCTTGTTTCTAATACTGTACTGACCACAGGATCTCACAAATGAAGTATAGGAACATAGGAAGCTGCCGTATACTGAGCCAGACCATTGGTCTACCTAGCTCAATATTGTCTACACAGACTGGCAGCAGCTTCTTCAAAGCTGCAGGCAGGAATCTCTTTCAGCCCTATCTTGGAGAAGCCAGAGACGGAACTTGAAACTTTTTGCTCTTCCCAGAGCGACTCCATCCCCTGAGGGGACTATCTTACAGTGCTCACATGTGGTCTCCCATTGAAATGCAACCAGGGTGGACCCTGCCTAGTTTGGGGGACAAGTCATGCTTGCTGCCCGAAGAGCAACTCTCCTCTCTAAGCATACTGGCGAACAGCTTTCCCCTTATCCACGGCACTCGGCATTCAGAGGTAGACTGCTGCTCTGCATGGAAGCTCTATTTAGCTATGTCAGCTGTGAGGGGGGCTTATAGGCAAGCTGGAGCAGTTACAGGGGGCTTTGGGTGGATAGAGCTAAGGGAACATGGGAGTGGCTTGGTAGTGTGTGTGTGTGGGGAGGAATTGTAGTTCCCACACCCTTTGATAGCATCAACTTCCCCTCTCTAGCTCATGTTCTCATACCCTCTGAAGGAAATTGTCTTTGAAACAGTTGGGACCATGGCTGCGTAGCGTGCCTTGCTTTTTTGAAGTGTCCTAACTGTGAAATTGTGCCTCTGAGCATGTGCAGAGTGCCTACCTTCCTAAGGGACACATCCTTTAAAATGTTTTTAAATTGCTGGCTGTAAAACTGAAACTCTCTCCACCCCCAGCTTCATCCCAAGGTGTTTTTTCCTAGGGATGTGCAAACAGGTTTGAGGGTTCGCGGTTCGCGGTTTTGGTTCGGGGGTTCGATGGTTCGGGGGTCAAACTGAACACACACACAGAGCCCGATTTGCCCTCGAACTGAACCAGGCCAGCGGGTTTTTTGCACATCCCTATTTATTTCAAAATGCTTACTATACCACTACTGCAAAGGTAAAATGTACAGTCAAGTTGATTTCGACTCCCGGCGCCCAGAGCCCTGTGGTTGTCTTTGGTAGAATACAGGAGAGGTTGACCATTGTCTCCTCCCGTGCAGTATGAGATGATGCCTCTCAGCATCTTCCTAGATCGCTGCTGCCCAATATAGTACCAGCGGGGATTCGAACCGGCAACCTTCTGCTTGTTCGTCAAGCATTTTCCTGCTGTGCCATTAGGTGGCTTCATACCAGTGGTGTAGCCTGTAGCTAATAGGGAACCATTTTCTCATGCCCTTTGCTGTAGAAATTGCTTTGAGGACTTTGTTTTTGTTGTTGAAAGGTGGTGTATCGGAATAGTAATATGTCCACAGTAATATGTTCCAAAGTGATTGGAGTTGTTTATTTTAATGACAAAATAATGGGGTAACTGAGAGGGTAATACAGATCATCGATTAGGTAAAAGTCTGTGATCATGTAGATGAGTCCACTCCGAAGTGGCTCAATGCCTTATTATTTTTGATACTCTGTCCTGCACATTATATTGTGCAGTTGCTGGGGGTAAAATATTTCAAGGGTAGTTTTAGGGTTGCCAACATTTCATTGCCTGAATAACAACAACAACAAATATTTATATACCACTTTTCAACAAAAGTTTCCAAAGCGGTTTACATTGAGAAGTAATAAATAAATCAAATGGCTCCGTGTCCCCGAAGGGCTCACAATCTGAAAAGGAACATAAGGCAGATACCAGCAACAGCCACTGGAGGGATGCTGTGCTGGGGTTGGATAGCAATAGCAATAGCACTTACATTTATATACCGCTCTATAGCTGGAAGCTCTCTAAGCGGTTTACAATGATTTAGCATATTGCCCCCCAACATTCTGGGTACTCATTTTACCGACCTCGGAAGGAAGGAAGGCTGAGTCAACCTTGAGCCCCTGGTCAGGATCAAACTTGTAACCTTCTGGTTACAGGGCGGCAGTTTTACCACTGCGCCACCAGGGGCTCCTTTTAAAAACCATTCAGGCCTCCTGGTTGGACTAATCAATCCAAATCAATACAATCTATCTATATACTAGGGATGTGCAAATTGATTCAAATTTGAATTGATTCAACTCAACTTGGTGGGGAAAGGAACCAAAACAGAGTTGAATCGATTTGAATTCAAACCAAATTTTCAGGTCAAATTCGAATCTGATTTGAATTTGAAAGGGATTTTTGGAACGAGATTCAAATTTGAAATGAATCAAAAATTCATTTTGTGCACATCTCTACTAAATACTACAATAAAGTTGATGAAGAACTGATCTATACAATTTCATTAAACTAGTCCCTGTGTGTACGATTGGAAAGGTCGCATACAAAATATCATGTCATCAATGAATGGGAGAAGTCTTGACAAATATTCTCATGTAGTCGTAATGTCGCATTTTGATTGAGAGATAAAATGTCAGATCTTGGTTTTACCAATTTCTCATGGATTTTTTGCTTTTGCCAAACATGTTTCAACTTGACTGTCTTCATCAGAGTTTTTATTTGTATTTTTACATTGTTTGAAATCGTGTTACTGTTTTAATGGCTTTTAGATTGTGAACTGCCCAGGGACCTTTTTGTATGGGGTGGTATAAAAATGTACAAAATTAATTAATTAATGATCTGAAAAATTCTCTTCAGACCCAACGTGGGGACTGAACTGGCACTAGTTTCTCCCTTCAGTTTTAAAACTTTTTTTTTTTTTACTTTTTACATTTGACAAGTAAATGCTTAACAAGATGAAGATAGACTCAGTCAACTGTTCCTGGAAGTTTGCAGAGCAATTGGGGCGTCTTTTGTGAACATTTTTGGTTTCTTTCACATTATAATATGGACTTCACCCAGACTTCAAAGGGCTCAATGCAAATGCATTGAGGGATGAGAGAGAGCCCCAGGCTCTGCCCATAATACAGAAAAAACAGCATCCCGTTGGACACATGGGATTTTTTGCCTCCGATACGGGACTTCCCAAATCCCGTATCGTATAATTCTCAATCCCATTATTTCAACGTTAAGGTTCTGGAACATACAGAGCTGCCTTATACTGAGTCAGAAACATACGGAGCTGCCTTATACTGGGTCAGACCCTTGGTCTATCTAGCGCAGAATTGTCTACTCTGACTGGCAGCTGTTTCTCCAAGTTTTCAGGGCAACGTTAGGTGTAGTGTTTATGATTAATCCATTCCATAATCCAGGCCAGCTTTTGAATAGTGCTTTAGTTACTTTTAGTCTGAGCCACTTAATGGTGCAGCAGGGAAGTTACTTGCCTAGGGAGCAAGAAGTTGCTGGTTTGAATCCTCACTGGTCTGTTTCCCAGACTAATGGGAAACACCAGCAGTGATATAGGAAGATGCTGAAAGGCATAATCTCCTACTGTATGGGAGATGGCCATGGTCAACTCCTCCTGTATTCTACCAAAGACAACCTCAGGGCTCTGTGGGCGCCACGAGTCGACACCGACTCAACGCCACAATTTTACTTTTCTTGTCATTCAGAGCCCTGAAGGTAGACTGCACTTGCCTCTCTGTCAATAATTTCTGTCTCATTAAACTGTTAATATTCCCAATTCGACTCCTTTGCCTTGTCCTTGTGTGCCATAACCCTTTCCGCTGGATTCCACAGTAGGCTGAGTGGAGCATAGAATTCCTTGGGGCATGTCTGGTAGATGCTTTACCTTTTTATAATTTTCAGTTTTAATTTGAACCTAATAATTGTGGGTTTTAATCTGATTTTTTAAAATTCAGTTAATTTTATTACTTTTATTGTATCTGTGTCTATCTTATTGTTGTGAGCTGCCCCAAGCAGTAGTGCACGGGAGGGGCAGGGTATAAATATTTTAAATAAATACACACATAAATATATACGAGGAAGACACTTAGAGGGCAGCCATTTTGTTTTCACAGTGAGCATTCCATGGTTCATATAAGGCCTCACAAGCTCAGGCTGTGCACTATGTAATGCCTGAGTGAGCATGTGCATGCAATAATGCACATGTGTCCTAGAGGCAAAGTGTACCCACCCATTCAGGGGTTTTTCCATTTAGGGTGTTTTAGCGAACCAGTGTGGTGTCGTGGTTAGAATGTTCATCTGCCACTTTTTCACTGCCCTTCCATCTTCTTTCCCCACCACCCGCATTCTTCTTCCCTGCCCACCCACAGGCTGTCTTCTTCCATGCCCACCCACCATCTTCTTCCCTGACTGCCAGCGATCTTCTTCCCCGCCCACCCACCACCACCGTTGTCACCGTCGTCTTCTGCTCACTGGCTGCCTTCTTTGACCAGCCCGCACCATTCACCGCCATTTTATTTGCCCACTGGTTGCCGCCACCATTTTCTCCCCCATCCCCGTCGCTATCTGGGCAGCTGCTCTTGAACTCTCGCGAGAGCTGCCACACATGGGATTAGCAATGGGTACACCTAAGATATCTCTGTATCTCTCTATCTATCTCTCTATCTATCTCTCATCTATCTATCTATCTATCTATCTATCTATCTATCTATCTATCTATCTATCCATACACACACACACATCTTGAGAGTCTAAGGAGGGAGTGGAGCCCTGAAGAATTGTTATGTTACCAACTCTCCGTGACAAAATGCTAAGAAGCCATTCCCCAAAGGGAGAGGGGAAATGAAGACAGTGGCCACATTCGCACGTAACGGGGAACCGTAGTTCCCTACCGTGATGTCCAAATGCGTGCAACTCTGATCCCATTCCTTCTGTGGCTGGAACTTTCACTCTGGAAACTTCAATTTGAACCCTTGGTTTGTAGTGCGTTTCGCTGCTCAAAAGTAGGGTACAAATCAACAGGGCCTCCATTGCATCCAAATGAAGTCCTGGAGGTTGCATTCCCACAGACCAGAGTTGAGAGAGGAAGCTCCTCCCTCTCACCTTGCGTGATTGGCTGTGTGGGCTGTCCAAACAAGAAGGAAGCCAGCACAGCCAGTTCCTCATCCTCTCTGCAGCCTAGCTGACTGTAGAGAACACACTCTCACTGTCGTCTGAATGCAGACAGGAGAGTGGGGGAAACAGAACCGCGGGTCCACTGGACCAATAGTTCCACTTGACATGCAAATGTGATTTATGCGGAACTGGAAGATAGGGACAATTGGAACATATATTTCTGTGTATTGGTACATTCTATTCCCGATTCTGGTTTTCTGAAAGGACTGGATGATGCCAACCTTTGACACTAGCCAAGTAGCCATGATAGTAATTGTCACAGTGGGTCTTCCATGGCTTTCCAGTCCCTGGAACTTATTGGAATGATTCTGAACACCCCTTCTCGTGATTTGATGGAAGCAGTGGTAGGGACTGCCACTATCATTCATGATTATATCAGCGCGTAGTGGTTAGGCTGGTTAAATTGAACTTCCATGTTCAGGAGCAGTATACCCCTGAATACCCATTGCTGGAGAATGATTGTAAGAGAGAGCTCTTTCCTTCATGTTCTGCTTGTGGGCTTCTTAGGAGACAACTGGATGACCACTCTGGGAGACAGGATGCTGGCTTAGATTGTTTTTTTCTTGATCTGCTCTAGCAGAGTTCTTATATTATGAAACCGCTTTCTATTGAGCTAGACCATTGGTCCATCCAGCTCAGTATTGTCTACACCACGGCTGCACAACTTCAGCCCTCCTGTTGTTGGACTATAACTTCCACCATCCCTGACTATTAGCTACTGTGGCTGGGGATGATGGGAGTTGTAGTCCAACAACATCTGGAGGTGCAAAATTGTGCGGCCCTGCTCTACATTGCCTGGCAACAGCTGTCCAGGTTTTCAGCAAGCATCTTTTGCAGACCTGCCTAGAAATGTCTAAGATTGACTGTGGAGCTTTCTGTATGCGGCACACTTTTTTAACCCCTAACCTATGCCCCTCCCACATGATAAGGAAAAGGGTTTCCAGTAGGAGTGTGCATGGAACTGGCTGGTCTGCTTCAGTTCAAGTCTGAACTGGACCTGAACCAGACTGAGCCAGTTCGGTCCGGCACCTCCTCAAATCCCACCCACCCCGGTCTGGCTCAGTGGTGGGGTGGGGTGGGGTGGGGTTTTTTCATGATTTTTTAAAACCCCTTTTTTAAAAAATTGCGAACGGGGGGTGGGGGTGTTTCAGTCCAAAGTTGGACAAAACAGGGGGTGCTTCAGTTCGACCCCAAATGGTTGAACCGAACCGGTTCGATGTCAGACATGTTTGATGCCAAAACTGTTTGCAGACCCCTAGTTTCCAGTAGGGATAAATGATCAACCAAGCACGTTATGATGCAACAACATTTTTAATGGCCAAACGGCTGCAGAAACGATACAATATAGAGAATACAAGGATCCATGTTTTCAGGTTTCCCGCGAAAGGAAACCCTAAACTTCAAGCATGGTAAGGTTAATATGCAGGAGAAAATAGATATGGGGTACCTAGAATGATTAGGAATCTGATGCTATTACGTTCGGAAGAATATCCTTTCTTCTGTTTCCGATGATGTTCCTTTAAGGTTTAACAACCACATCCCCATCGGGAATAAGGGTAGCACGATTTTGAACTGTAGCCACCATATCCTCCCCCATAGCAGCCGTATCCGCCATAGCCTCCGTATCCACCACAGCCTCCGTATCCACCATAGCCGCATGGCTCATAGCATCGGGTGCGGCATGTTGTAGAGCCATACCAGTGGCCAGAGCCGTTGCCATAGCAGCCACCGTAGCCGCCACCGTAGCCGCCACCGTAGCCGCCACCGTAGCCACATGGATCATAGCAGCTGGTACCGCAAGATGAGTAGCCCCATGGTCGGCCGTAACCACCGTAGCAAGACATGGTCCTTCAGTTGAGTTAGGTCTGATGAAAGAGAAGTGAATATGTCAGAATATCTTCCTTAAATCCTGCTTTCTGTTCCCCAGTGGAAACCAACAGAAATGTAGCATGAAGACAGACAAAATAAAAGATTGCTTCTTGCAGTGTTTATTGAAGCTGTGGAACTCACTGCCACAGTGGAACTCAATGGCTGGTGATGGACCATTGGCCACTAAGTTTAGCCTTGAATCATTCATTGGGAAACAACTTCTGAGCACTATAAGATATCCCCTGGCAGGGATGGGGATGCTCTGGGAAGAGCATCTGCCTACTTGCTTGCAGAAGGTTCCAAGTTCCCTCCCTGGCTGAGAGAGACTCCTGCCTGCAACTTTGGTGAAGCCTCTGCCAGTCTGTGTAGGCAATACTGAGCTAGATAGACCAATGGTCTGACTCAGTATATGGCAGCTTCCTATGTTCCCATGTTCTATGAAGCTTAATAAACCTCTCTGCAAACTTTTCTGTTGGGAAGTGGTATAATAATAATATAAATACTCAGGAGGAGTATAATAATATAAATTAATAATAATATAAATATAGTAAGTATGTAAATCCCTTATTACAGGCTTTGGAATATAGCATAGCAGTAATGTAATGCCAGATATGATATAGCAGTAAAAGGTGCAAATGATAAAAGGATAAAGGATGATAAAGGATGATAAAATAAAAAATCAAAATGAAATACGTATAGATATAAAAATTTGAACCCAATAAATTACCACTACTCAGTTCACTCATTTATAGACTGGAGGACTTCTTTATTAGTATCTATCTATCTATCTATCTCTCTGTAATGGAACTTCAGCTTGAAAGACCAGAGATGAAGAATATCTATATTTTGAGAGAGAGATGTAATTTTTGCCTGATCAGAAGTCTCCAAATTCACTGTGAATTTTTCTTTGGGCTCCAGACAAATGATTGGAAGAGAAGTCTATCAACAGCTACTAGGCATAATTGCTAAATAGGGAATCAATTTTTTTGATTCGATTTGAATCAAATTTAAATCAAATTTCAAAAATCTATATCAAAATAAAGTCAAATTCAAAAATTAATTTTGGATTCAAATTGAATTCAAATCTATTCTAGCTTGTTTTGGCGCCCTTTTTTAACCAATCAGGGGGCCTGAATGGTTTCAAAAAGGTGCCAAATGGCCCTTGAATCAAATTCGAATCAAATTTTGAAAATTCGATTCAAATCCAAATCTAATTGCCCTTTGGAGGGGTGATTCAATTTGAATTCAAATCACTCAAATCACCCAGATTTGAGTTGAATCAATTCAATTTGCAGATTCAGTTTGCACAATCCCAATTGCTAAATGAAGCCTCCATGAATACAGGCAGTCTACCACTGAGCAAGAGCAGGGGAGGACTACTGCCTTCCTGGTGGTCTTGTTGGGCTTCCTGGAGGCATTTGGTTCACCACTGTGGGAAAGTGAATGCTGGTTTAGATGGACCTTTGGTCTGATCCAGATGGGCACTTCTACTCTTACTGGGTTCACACATCCATCTGATTTGATTGTGGATAAAACCTTCTGTTTTTAGATGACTCAGGAGAATTTGTCCAGGCTAGTTTTTCACTGTCAGAGTGTCTCTTCCTCATCCTGTAGTATCATTCTTCTAGTTTCAGGGATGAGGGATGGGGCTTTAGCTCAGTGGTAGACCATCTGCTTTGCATGCAGAAGGTCCCAGGTTCAATCCCTGGCAGCATCTCCAGGTAGGGCTGGGAAAGACTCCGGCCTGAAACCTTGGAGAGCCGCTGCCAGTCAGTGTATACAATACTGAGCTAGATGGACCAAGGGTCTGACTTGGTATGTCAGCTTCCTGTATCCCTGAGGAGGTTTCCCCCAAAAAGAGCATTCGGAAATGTCATTTCTCTCACCTGCCGTCTGAAATGGCATTAACATGAAAGCAGCATGAAAAATAAAATTTGAACCGGTCCCCAAAGGAAACATTGCAAGTGTAGGGATGTTGAGGACAGTTAAAATAATTGAAATCCTTGACATTTCAGAAGGCAGGAGACATTTATTCTTCTCCAAATTCTGAAAAGGCATGGTTAGTGAATTCAGATGGACGCATTCTTCTTAATTTTAATTTTAAATTGATCCCAGTCTAGGGGGAAACTACTGAAATTGGAAAAACAAAAGGGAAAAATAAAGAGTATGAGAGAAACCCTCCTTACCTTGTTCTTGGAGCAGTTGTAATCCAGAAGTGTTCTGTAGGAAGTCCAGCGTACACAGCCCTTTTTATACCATTTCTTTAGCTTCCCTTGTGGTTACATATCACAATATTTTAAAAATATCTTCTGATGTCCCAATTAGTTGTCTAATTAGGACCTGGTTTTCCAATGCAATTGCAAGCAAAAGACTGTCATTATTTATTTCACCGTGGACAATCATCGGTTTATTAGCCACACACCCTCCCAGAGATACTTTTTAATTCGAATGTTTATGGACCAGATCTGCCCTTGTCTCAGTTTGCATCAGGGCAAAAATATCTTTCCTTCCTTTCAGCACTTTTTGTGGGGTGGAAGCCCATAATGTGTTGCATATAGGTTCCATTTTGCTTGCTAAATAAGAACATCAGAACGGTCCTGCCGGATCAGGCTCAAGGAGGCCCATCTAGTCCAGCATCCTGTTTCACACAGTGGCCCACCAGATGCCACTGAGGTGCCCACAGGCAGGAGCTGAGAGCAGACCCTCTCTCATGCTGTTACTCCCCTGCAACTGGTACTCAGAGGTATCCTGCCTATGAGGCTGGCGATGGCCTCTAGCCTTCAGGCTAGTAGCCATTGATAGACCTCTCCTCCATGAAGTTAACCAAACAGTTTGGATAACTTCATGGAGGAGAGGTCTATCAACAGGGTTTGGACCAAACCCCTCTTAAGGCCATCCAGGTTGTTGGCTGTCACCACATCTTGTGGCAGAGAATTCTACAAGCTGATAATGCGTTGTGTGAAAAGGTACCTCTGTTGGTTGGTCCTAAATTTCCTGGCCATCAATTTCATGGGATGACCCCTGGTTCTAGTGCTATGTGAGAGGGACAAAAATTTCTCTCAATCCACTTTCTCCACACCATGCAGGATTCTATCATGATATATAGACCTCATTTGTCTTTTTTCTAAATTTATAAGCCCAAGCTATACAAAGTTCTGTGTCAATATTTAATGCACGTGGATTTTGTGGTGGGTTCATCATGCTCTGGTGTGTTCTAGATGAGTCATACGAAGATGTTTGTTGACCTCTCCAAGTTGCATATTCGCTTAATCACCAAGCAGGTCAAGTATTGCAATCCGTTTTATAGCACTGCTATTATACCACAAAGAAGCATATAATTCTGAAGAAGTCCTCCAATGTGTACAGATTTGTGCAACTCCTGGGCTTACTGACATGTGCTTCCGTGCACTTTATGCAAAGCGCATTCCACAACCACCTCCTCTCCCTTGGTGACCATGAGTGACTTCTGTTTCCTGTCACACTTGGATGAGGATCCATGCAGAGTTCATCTCTTCCAACTGGCTGATCTGTTTCAAAGCTTTGGGCAAAGGACTGTTCCTCTCTTATCACAAACATTCCCACCCCATCACTTAGAATATGAGGTACCTTCTACTGCATCAGACATTTGGTCCAGCCAGGATTGTCTACACTGACTGGCAGCAGCTCTCCTATACTGCTACCAGTCAGAGTAGACGATACTGGGCAAGTTGGACAGTCTGATTTAATCTAAGGAAGCCTCATATCCTGGAAGCTTGATAGATGAATGTTGATTTCACTAAAGAAGGAAGTGCTATATTTTTGTGGATATGTTAACGTTCCCAAGTGAATTCCTCTATCTCCAAAATTCTCAATATTTACATTCATCCTTGAGCCAGGCCCACAAATTTTGGCCTTAAGTACCATCTCCGGTGTTGAATGCTCATCATGATTTTGGCAACGTCTACGAGCCACCAAATGGCTCGTAGGTGCCCCTGGTGGTGCAGTGGTAAGAGCCCCTGGTGGCGCAGTGGTAAGACTGCTGCCCTGTAACCAGAAGGTTACAAGTTTGATCCTGACCAGGGGCTCAAGGTTGACTCAGCCTTCCATCCTTCCGAGGTCGGTAAAATGAGTACCCAGAATGTTGGGGGCAATATGCTAAATCATTGTAAACCGCTTAGAGAGCTCCGGCTATAAAGCGGTATATAAATGTAAGTGCTATTGCTATTGCTATTGCTAATGGCGCAGTGGAGAAGTAACTTGCCTGGTGAGCAAGAGGTTGCCAGTTCAAATCTCCGCTGGTATGTTTCCTAGACTATGGGAAACTCCTCTATCAGGCAGCAGCGATATAGGAAGATGCTGAAAGGCATCATCTCATACTGCACGGGAGATGGCAATGGTCAACCCCTCCTGTATTCTACCAAAGACAACCACAGGGCTCTGTGGGTGCCAGGAGCCGACACGGATGCGACAGCACAACTATATAAAGTTGTCACCCAATGGCATAACTTTACCTTTATGTTTTACACCCCCACACACACACAAACCAGAGATGGGAAATGGTGTTGTTACACTGACAGCTTTCTGTGTGTGATCACCCCTTCTTTATCCCTACCCCGAAATTATTCCGGTAAAATTGCAGTCATTTTGCACAGAACAAAGGGTTAGCTTTATTATTATTATTATTATTATTATTATTATTATTATTATTATTATTATTATTATTTCTTTAATATATTTGTATGCCGCCCAAAACCTACATCTCTGGGCAGCTTACAATAAAACAACCCAAACAAAACAAAATAAAAGGTTAAAAACATTTCAATAATTTAAAATGTAAAACAAATAAAACAAAACAAAACAAACAAAAATAAATACAATTTAAAACCATGTTCAAAACTATTAAAACCAGTATCTAATTAAAAGCCCAGGTGAACAGATGCGTCTTTAAAGACTTTTTAAAAGTTGCCAGAGATGGGGAGGCTCTGGGAACACAATCCAAAGCCTTGGGGGCAGCAACAAAGAAGGTCCGTCCCTACCAGGAAGGCCGGTGGCAACTGCAGACGAACCTCTCCCGATGATCTCAATGGGCGGTGGGGTTCATGGCGAAGAAGACCCTCTTTTAAATAGATCTCTTAGGTTCAAAGTTAGGGTACCAATGAACATATCGTTGTACTCTCTCCATGGAGTAATCTTTGGAGAACATTTCTGCCCATTTCCATTCCTCTGGCAACATCAGTACAATTTTATATTGTGTTTTTGAAACTTTTAATAGCTATTAAAACACCATTGCGAAGGTGGTCGCCACAGGCCCGACGGTCAGGGCAATAAAAGCATGATAAAGCACTGAAAGTTGAACGTCTTGCAATGCTATCGCCACTTTTCCATCTCTAGGGGTTTAGGTAAGGTAAGTTGCGCCGTCAAATCGGTGTCGACTCCTGGCAACCACAGAGCCCTGTGGTTTTCTTTGGTAGAATACAATTGGGGTTTACCATTGCCATCTCCTATGCAGTATTAGATGATGCCTTTCAGCATCTTCCTAATTCACTCCAAGGTTTTTCCCATAGTCTGGGAAACATACCAGCAGGGATTTGAACCAGCAACTTCTTGCTCCCTAGGCAAGTGACTTCCCCACTGTGCCATTAGGTGGCTAGGGTTGTAGACCTTGTCATAAATCACAAGGAATATTTGTCCTCCTGATATGCTGAAACGGCGGTTCTTGTCTGGGTGGTGTAAAATGCCAGTCGAACACACATCCAGAGGAAAAGCTTGAACAGCTTATTTCTGCAGAAGTTCAGGCTTTCAGGGTCGTACCCAAATCGAGAGCAAAGACCCTTTGTTATAAAGAAGTATTTATACACTCAAAACTGCATCATGATCATTCATCACAATACCTGTGAGATGACCTGTGAGTCAACATGTACGCAACTCCATCTACACCAAACATACAGCAATTGACGCCATCATGGACATGAAACAGTCTCCAACATCTGCATTTTACAGTCTGGTCGGTTCCCCTTTTTGTTTGTTCTTTTCTTATCTGTTTTCTACGTGTCAGCTAGCCTACAATTTGCACGCAGCTGAAGGCCCCTAGCTTATTGCTATCTTCAAGGCCAGGATCTCCTCCTTGAAGAAGGGTGAGAAGGCAACAAATTTGCAAGTCAGCAAACTACAGTGGGAGAAGAAATGCAGAAAGAGTCCCATAAGAACATAAGAACAGCCCTGCTGGATCAGGCCCAAGAATGCCCATCTAGTCCAGCATCCTGTTTCGCACAGTGGCCCACCAGATGCTGCTGGAAGCCACAGGCAGGAGTTGAGGGCCTGCCCTCCCTCCTGCTGTTGCTCCCCTGCAACTGGTACTCAGAAGCATCCTGCCTTTGAGGCTGGAGGTGGCCCACAGCCCTCCAACTAGTAGCCATTGATATGATGCTCAGGCTGCACTGGTTTTCTAGAAGCTGCTAGGGGTTCAGAGAAAGGTTAAAAATATGGCTCTACTTTGGTTCATACTCTGGCTACAGCATTATCAATATTTACACTGTTACATCACTCCAGATGGTACTGACTGCCCAAGTTGGCTTCCAAGTTCCCTCCCTGGTCTCTCCAAATAGGGCTGAGAGAGATTGCTGCCTGTGCTTCTGCCTGGCCAGTGGAGAAGCCACTGCCAGTCTGTGCAGACAATAGTGAGCTAGATGGACCAAGGGTCTGACTCGGTAGAAGGCAGCTTCCTATGTGCCTGTGAGACACCAGCAACAGGCCATTTGCTGGAGGATTGCTGATGTCTTCATTTCATTTCCGGAGACTGTTTGTAGCACAACCTCAACACATCGTGGCATTTCACAATGCAACAGCTGATGCATATAAAAGTCAAAGGAATGCTTATGAAGTGTTTTGAAACCCCAGTTTTGGAGTCGAACAGCCACAATTAACTGCATGAATGCCATCAGCCCTCTTTTTAATATACAGTACCAACAAATCCTGAGGTCATCCAAGGCAACATAGCCAAGTCTGTTGTGATTCTGAATGCACGAGGAAGGTCACTTGTAGCGATGTGCACAAAGCACGATTCGGGGACACCGAATCGCAGCACAACTCTTTAACACAGAGGGCTTACGCATCCCCTTTACACATCCCCGGCATCGCACAGGGGAAGCTAAGAGAGAGCACCACTGGCCCGTGATGATAGTGGGGAGGGGCACCATATTAAGGAAGTGGTGGTGGAGGAGGAGCCGGTATGGATCGTGTTAAAGGGAATATGTAAGCCCTCAGGATTAAAGGGATGTGCTGCGATTCAGTGTCCGAATCGCATTTCATGCACATCCCAAGTCACTTGGCAATCTGGGGTGCAGGTACCTACTATTTTTTGCTACTAAACATTTTTAAAATGCATTGATTTGAAGAGCAACAAAGGTCAGGCCAGCCAACTCAGAGGATTCATGGTGCCTGAAGATACGTATTGAAGAGCAACAAAGGTCAGGCCAATGGTGCCTGAAGATACGTATTTCCCTGCCCCACAGAAGTCACAATTTAAAAAAAGAAACACTGTTTATTTGTCTATTTGTCTATATTATAAAAGAGAAATACTTCTTTCTTTCTTTCTTTCTTTCTTTCTTTCTTTCTTTCTTTCTTTCTTTCTTTCTTTCATCATTCATTCATTCATTATACTTATATAACCCCAAACCCATGTCTCTGGGCTGTTTGCATAGAGCAAATTTAAACAAAAATTAAAAAATCAAACCCATTTCAAACGGAACTTGAGTGAGGAGAGCTGGTCTTGTGGTAGCAAGCATGCATTGTCCCCTCTGCTAAGCAGGGTCCATCCTGGTTTGCATTTGGATGGGTGCCTGAATTCCCTTAGGGGATTGGGTCACTCTGGGATGGCAGCTTCCTATGTTCCTAGAGGTCATCTTCATTGCTTGAAGATGATTTATGGAAGCTACTGTTTCTCATAGTGTTCCTTCCATTGCCTCTGTGGTGGCTATGGCTCCAGGGCTCTGGGGTCAGGTTCTAGATCTCTCTGGCCTTCTCAACTTGGTTTTTGGTGCTAAAGAATGAGAAACTATAAGGAATTTGTTTATTTGTTTGTTTATTTATTAAAATTTTCTTATGTACTGCCTCCTCCAAAGACTCTAGGCAGTGAATGATTGGGAAATGGATCTCTGCCATTCATACAGAGATGAGTGGCAGAGATTTATATGGCTCCCTTCTTTCTTGAGATGTTAGCAAACACTAGCACCACTCCTGAACTGCTGGAATGTTTGCTACTTTCTGTAACACCACGTGACAGTTGAGCCAGTACTCAGCTTGGACTCCTTTCAAGTGACAGGCAGGGGCGTAACGATAGGAGGGGCAGGCGGGGCACGTGCCCCAGGCACCACTTGGGAGGGGCGCCAAAAAGTGCCCCTGCCAGTCCCCTGCTTTTGGCAAAAAAATATTTTTGTGTGATTTTGGGGGGGGGGGGTCATTACGGAGATCTCCGGTGGGCGGGAGCTCCCATTGGCTGCCGGAGAACACATGACCGCCATGCTGGTTGTCTCAGTTCCTCCCTCCCTGCTTGCTGCACGCAGGAGGAGTGGAGCAGCTTGCGAGAGCTGCTGCTGCTGGGGATGTTCCCTGACTCTGCCTGCCTGCCGTTTGCCCACCACACTGCCCTCTGGCTGCATTTTATTCTTCTGTTCTGCATTAACAAAGTAAGTTTCATTGCTCAAATCTCTCTCTCTCCCCTGTGTGTGTTGTGTGTGAGAGAATGCCCCTACTCCCTTGCATAACGTCCTCCTTTTAGCTCTTCTGTGCTTTGCATAGCAGGCTTCACCCCCCCACACACACCCCTAAACCGAGAGTAGCTGCCTGCAAGTGGAGCCAGTGGCGCTCTCCTGGCTTGCATTGTGTGAGTTTCTGGCTTGCATTGTGTTTCTGGCTTGCAATGTGTTTCTGGCTTGCATTGTGTGAGTCCCAGTGGGATTGCAAAAGGAAACTCACGCAATGCAAGCCAGGAGAGTGACTTGTGGCTCCACTTGCATTGCCCGAGTTTCCTTTTGCAATCCCACCTCTGCAAAAGGAAACTCATGCAATGCAAGTGGAGTCACAAGTCACTCTCCTGGCTTGCATGCATGAGTTTCCTTTTGCAGAGGTGGGATTGCAAAAGGAAACTAGTAGTACTAGTACACAAGATCTTTGCAGCTCTGCTAGTAATTACAACTTCTGGATCATCCCTTAGCATGGGGGGTGGGGTGGCAAATTTAATTTGGAACTCATTAATATAATTTTTGAATAATGTTCAGTCTGTCTGGACTAATACTAGGTTTATTCTTTATAGCAGATTTTTATTAGCAACATACAGTCTACAACATTTTCAGCCTTGTTCATTTGGTGCATATTGTAGATGTTCTGTCTCCAAAACATAAGTACAGCATCTATATTTTTGAAGGGGGGGGAAATCCCATTTAATACAGTGTGAACAAATTGGTCCAAAAAGTAGCAATGGGAAGTTTTTCTTTCTGCCCCTGTAGCTTTAATAAGATAGAGTGCACAAATATCACTTGATTAACAGCTGAGATATTAATTTCCCTTTTTGGTTGCTTGACTCACAGCGAGAATCATGTCAAGGCAGTGGAGAACCAATTAAATTGATTTTAATCTTTGTTAGGGAAGATAACATGCCTTTCTCTCTCCTTGTTTAAATAATTAAAGTTTCAGTAGGTATTATTTCTGGCTTTAAAGAAATTGGTATCTTAATGTAATGGAATCCTTCTAATTACATACTTAATAGTTTTTTAAAAGTTAATCACGGTTTTTCATTCAATGTGTATTTTGTTTTACATATTAAACTTATATTTTCCTTTGAGAGAGTTTTAAAAATAAGAGGAAATTGGGAAGGCTTTTTTAAAACAAAGAAAAATCTCACCCCTACTTATTCATGATCTTTTTGATTTGCCTGTGTAATTTCAAGCAAGTCAGATGTATGTTGGGGGGTATTTATTTATATGTATTTATTTCAAGCAAGTCAGATGTAATTGCAAATAACATGCAGAAGATCCCAGGTTCAATCCCTACCTCCAGGTAGGGCTGGAAGAAACTCCTGCCTGAAACCTTGGAGAGCTGCTGCCAGTCAGTGTGGGCAATAGTGAGCTAGGTGGACCAATATCTGACTCTGTAGACAGCTTCCTACGTAATCAAACCATAACTTGCCCTTACGTTCAATCCAATTGGATGCCTTCACATTCACAGCTTACATCCAATAAACTGCTGAGTAAGCCCTCCAAACTAGGATCACACAGTGTGGTTTGCAATTCTGGTATATGAAGGGCCCAAACCTCAGTTTTGCTGTTCAGGTGCATAGGCAAACGGTGATTTAATTAAACCAGGAGGTTATTTATTAAGACTGTGTATGAGAGGGAAGCAGAAAGAGGAGGAGATCATGGCTCAAATAATGGTGGCTGAATGTGGCCATTGAGTTTCCCAGGAATACAACCAACGTAAAGTGTGCTACAAATAGACATTATTATAGAATTAATAAACATAGAATATCTATGATAGACTAGAATATATGTCTATTATAATTTAAGTCTCTATTATAATATAAGCATAAATCTTGAATAGACTAGAATATCTATGATGGAAAAGACTAGAATACCTGTCTTGTCTTTTCCATTTTGGGACACAAAACCTATTACTATGTTTAAAAGCATTTATTTTCTGGCCATGAGGACTGCAAACTTAGGCTGTTAGTATGCAAGACATTTCTTTAAAATATATATTTCTAAAGAGCCTTGTAGCCTCATGTTTCCTTTTTCCTGTCCCAGTATAATTGCACGGATGCAGCCCACAACCCACATTTGACTATGACTGTGACACATTTCCATATTTCCGGGGGCAGCCGGGGGGAAGGAGAGTGGGGGGGGGGCAATTTCAGTGCTTGCCCCGGGCGCTGTTTTCCCTAGTTACGCCTCTGGTGACAGGACCTAGCACTATTACAACCAGATGGAAGTTTAGGCGATGCAATTCTGCATCATGGTCCCAAGAGATTTCAGACAGATTTTTGGAATACTTGAGATTAACAGGAACTATGGGAGTTCAGTATTGCTGGGAATCCAGTGTCAAAATGTATCTGTTCCAGCTTTTCTTTCTATCTCTTTTTAGCATCCAATGAGATGGCCAAGTGAGTGAATCAACAGGGTCCCTCCATCTACATTTGAAATGACAAGGGATGTGCAAATCTATTTGAATTTAAATTCAACTCAAATCTGGGTGATTCAAGTGATTCAAGTTAGAATCAAATCACCCCTTCAAAGGGAAATTTGATTCAAATTTCCAAATTTGATTCAAATTTCCAAATTTGATTCGAATTTCCAAATTTGATTAAAATTACCAAATTTGATTAAAATTTCCAAATTTGATTAAAATTTCCAAATTTGAGTCACATTTTCAAATTTGAGTCACATTTTCCAAATTTGAGTCAAATTCGATTTGAGAGCCATTTGGCACCTTTTAAAAAAACTATTCATGCCCCTGGTTTGGTTTTTTTAAGTGCCAAAAGAGGATTAAGTAGATCTGAATTCAAATGTGAATCAATTTTTTGTAACAGATTCAAATTTGATTTGAATTCAAAATGAGTTTTTGGAATTTGATTTGAATCTGAAATGCATCAAAAAATCATTTTGTGCACATCTCTAGTAATGACAACGGTATAACCCAGGGAGACTGCTTCTTCGCATTTTAAAATTTTATTGGTTTTTACAATATCTTAACAGTCAAATTACATTTAATTAAGTAAATATTGACTTCCCACTCACCAATCTGCGTGGTTCATATTAGCTCTACAAATCTACCATTGCTATAATAATTAAAAACACATATAGTTCACATTGCAAACTCGATTTTACCCTACCCAACCAGCTGTTATTACTAAATTTCAAACCCTGTTGAAAGGTCCATATTTGAAAAATAGTTCTTTAAATAAAGTAAGAATGGCTCACAATCTTCTTTGAAACATTTCAAGTTTTCATCCCTTATGAGCGCTGTAAGTTTTGCCATCTCAGAGTATTCAAAAAATTTTATCAACCAATCTTCTTTTGAGGGCATTTTATTATCTTTCCATTTCTGGGCATATACTATTCTAGCTGCCGTGGTTGCATACATTAAAAATGTTAAGTTTCTTCTGGAGAACTCTCCTTGCATTATTCCCAGCAGGAAGGATTCTGGACTCTTAGGAGATGTCATTTTAAAAATTTTCTTCAACTCATTATATATCATATCCCAAAAGGCCTTTGCCTTCCCACATAACCACCACATATGAAAAAAGGTTCCTTCACATTGTCCACATTTCCAACATTTGTTTGGAACATTTTTATACATTAATGCTAATTTTTTTTGTGTCAAATACCACCTGTACATCATCTTATAATAATGTTATTTTAGAGTATAACATGCAATGAACTTTAAATCCATTTTCCATAATTTTCCCCAAGCTGCCATATCTATATTATGAACCACATCTTGAGCCCATTTTATCATAGTCATTTTAACGACTTCATCTCTTGTCTCCTCCAAAAGCAACAACTTATACATCTTAGAGATTAATTTTTCATCATTTTCACACAATTCCTTCTCGAATCTCGACATTTGGTCCTCAAATCCAACTTTAAGATCCTTCTTGTGAATTTTGTTTAGCTGATGATACTGAAACCAGTTACTAACCAAATTTTGTCGTTTGATTAGGTTTTTTAATTTACAGCCCCTCTCTTGAAAACATAACAAGTCCCTATAGCTACCCCATTCAGATTGCATATTTATCTTTTTACATGCCAAAGCTTCAATCGGGGATACCCATAATGGAGTTCCAGCCATTTTTTATATTTTACCCACACTCCCATTAGACTCCTTCTTACATAGTGATTGAGAAAGTCTTTATACACTTTACTTTTATTGTACCATAGTTATGAATGCCATCTAAACCTTCTATCAAATCCTTCCAGATCAAGTATTCTGGAATTTCTTAATGTGATCCATTCTTTTAACCATGTCAAACAAGCAGCATCAAAATACAACCTTAAGACCACCAGGGTAAGACCACCTCTTTCTTTAGCATCTGTTAAATTTTTAAATTTAATTCTTGGCCTTTTCCCTTGCCAAACAAATTGGGTTATGTCCTTTTGCCATTGCTTGAAACAGGTTAATGTATTAATTATAGGAATAGACTGGAAAAGAAACAACATTTAGGTAAAACATTCATCTTCACAACTGAAATTCTTCCCATTAAAGATAAGTTCATTCTAGTCCATCTTTGCAAATCAGTTTTTACTGTATTCCATATTTTGATATAATTATTTAAAAACAACAAAGAATTTTTGTTTCTCAACCAGACACCCAAATATTTAATTTTCTTCTCCACTTTCAATTTGCTTATTTCATAAAGTCTATCCTTGGATTTCTGGTCCATATTTTTTGTCAACACCTTCATTTTACTCTTATTTATATAAAACCCAGCCAGTTGGCTAAATTGTTCTATTTTTTCCAAGAGTCTTCCGATCTTCTCTAATAGATTTTCTAGAAAAAACACCACATCATCCGCAAAGGCTCTAAGTTTATACTCCTGCTTCCCTATTTTCAAGCCTTGTATTTGATCATCTTCTCTAATATTTCTACAAAGGACTTCCAGAACTAATACAAAAAGTAATGGGGAAAGTGGGCAACCTTGTCTGGTTCCTTTTTGTATTTTGCAATTATTTGATAGTTCCCCATTTATAATAATTTTAGCATATTGCTCTGAATATATTGTCTTAACTGCTCTGGTGAAATTCTTGCCAACTCCCATTGCATCCAGTAGCCTCCACATAAACTGCCAGGAAACATTGTCAAATGCTTTCTCTGCATCCAGAAAGATCATAGCTATTTGTTTATCATTGTGTTTTTCATAGTACTCCAATGCATTCAGCACTGTTCTCACATTATCTCTTAATTGCCTTTTTGGCAAAAAGCCTGCTTGATCTTCATGAATAAAAGCTCTTAGTATAACCTTAATTCTCCTTGCCAGAATGGCAGCAAAAAGTTTGTAATCATTCTTTAACAGTGAGATTGGCCTGTGATTCTTAACTTGTGTTAAGTCTTGATCTGGTTTTGGAATTACTGCAATGTTGGCATACTTCCAAGACTCTGGCATATTTCCTCTTTGTAAAATATCATTCATCGTCCATTGCAAAGGCTGTGATAATTGATTTTTAAACAACTTGTAGTATGAAGCTGGTAATCCATCAGGCCCTGGTACTTTATTGGCTTTGCTTTGGCTTATTACTTCCGTTATTTCCATTATTGATATTGGTGCATTCATAATTTCTATATGATCCTTGGAAAGTTGTGGAATATTTTGTGTCTTCAGAAACTTATTGATTTTTATATCTTCTACTTTGTTTCCTTTATATAATTCAGAATAATATCTGAAGAATTCCCTTTTTATTTCCCTTTCATTGTAGGAAAGCCCTTTTTTTAATATATCTTGGATATGTGCTTATTCTTTTTCTCACTTCTAATTTTCCAAGCCAATAGCTTGCCTGGTTTGTTTGCAAATTCAAATGTCTTTTGTTTCACATATTTTAAATTCCGTTCAATTTCATTTAATAGCAACATAGAAAGCTGTTGCTGAAGCATTTTAATGGCTTGAATAATCTTCTGTTTATCCTTAGTCCATAGAAGTTCCCTTTCTTTTTTGAAATCTCCATCAGTAATCCCTCTTTTTTCAATCCTCTTTGTTTTTTAAGGTATGCGTTCTGTTGTATAAAAAAGCCTCTCATAACTACTTTTCCTGCATCCCAAACTGTTTTAATATCCATTCCTTGGTTTAAGTTCAATTCAAAATAATCCTTTAACTTCCTTTTGGCTTTCTTCACAATTTCCGCTTTTTTCATCAAGTATTCATTCAGTCTCCAATGAAAGGATACCGTTCCTGTCTTCTTCCATGTAAAGCAAATTGCATTATGATCTGAAAAGGTTCTGGGCAAAATGTCCATTCTTTTCATACACAATGTAATAGATTTGGATGTCCAGACCATGTCTATCCTTGAATGGGATTTGTATCTTTCAGAGAAATAGGTATATTCCTTTGCATTTGTATTTTTAATTCTCCACAAATCATACAGATCCATATGTTCTGCTAAATCAAAAAAGGCTTTTGGTAGCCTGCCTTGCAAATTCCTTTCAGGTGTGTCGGATTTTCTATCCAAAGTTGTAGAGACAACCCCATTAAAATCTCCCAGTAAGACTATGTTAGCATTTGATAACTCAGCCATCTTCTGTTCTAAATATTTATAGAATTCTACTTTTTTTACATTGGGTGCATAAATTCCAATTAACACCGTTTTGACTCCAGCAACTATAATTTCCAAAGCTAGCACCCTACCTTCTTCACAGGGAGACTGCTTCTTAATAGGATTAAGGTGAGGGTCTTTCTCCCCACCTCCTGGCCCTCCAAACTATCTTGGAAAGTCTGTGCAGCTTGCTTTCTTACATTTAGTCTTGAGAGCAAGATATATCTTTGTGGAGAACATCTGTTTTGATATTCTGTTGTGTAATATATAAAATGGATTCATTTCAGGGCTCTTGGGAAAGTTATTACCAGCTTAATCTTGATTGGCCTGGTTCGTACAATCGTTTGAATCCAGGTTATTTATTTGTTTGTTTGTTTATACGACACTTTTCAACCAAAGAAGCTCTCGAAGCAGGTTACATAGAGTACGAATAATGAGGAGAAGATGGTTTCCTGTCCCCAAAGGGCTCACGGTCGTAGGATAGTGTTCCATTTTTGGACAGTGTTCAGTTTTTGGTGCGTGTTTGGTCCAAAATGGATGGGGTGTGGGTGAGGTGAGCCGAGCCGAGCCGAGCCATTTTGTGCAGTCTTGGTGTGAGACTCTGTGTTTGCTGAGAACAGCCCATTTTTGTGCTGTTCATTTCTTCCCTCCCAGGCAAAGTGATGAGATCATTAGCATTAAAGCTTTTTGTTCTGAGTTGTGAGGAGGGGAAGTGAGAGCAAAACTTGAACATATTCAGTTATGAAAGATGCACATTTTCTACGGTGTATAGCAGTATACCCCCTGCCCCGCCGCAGTCAGTATTGTTCCAGTACCCTTTTCCCCGACTAAAGCATTATACTACTGCATAGATAAGAAACAGGGGTACTATTCAAACAATAAATAATCAAGCAAAAAAGGCTTCTTTCTCCTGTAGAAATAGACAGAGGCATGATTCCAACCAATCAGGAATCAAGCTACAAAGGGTACTTACTCCTGCATCAATTAAACACAAGAATGATTCCAACCAATGAGGACTTAAACTACAAAGGTATATTTGTCCTGTGTGGATTAGACATAGGAGTGATTCCAACCAACCAGGAATCAAGCTAAAAAGGGTACTTACTCCTGCGTCAATTAAACACAAGAATGATTCCAACCAATGAGGACTCAAACTACAAAGGTATATTTGTCCTGTGTGGATTAGACATAGGAGTGATTCCAACCAACCAGGAATCACGCTACAAACGGTTTATATATCTATATCTATATCTATATCTATATCTATATTAGAAACAAAAGTGAACCAAGGAAATCAGGAACTGAGTAAAAAAGGCTTCTTTCTCCTCTTTGAATTGAATATAAGGGTGATTCTAACCTACCAATAATAAAGCAAAAAATGCTTCCTCCTCCTACCTAGTTTTACACACAATGTTTATTCCACCCCACCAGGGATCAAGCAAAAAAAAAAAAAAAAGATTGCTTCACCCACCCAGATTCAGACTCCAAGAGGATTACAAACAATCAGGAATCAATGAAATGGGTGGTGCCTTCTATATGCCAAACATGTGCTTTACCTCTGAGCAGTGCTCTTTCCCCAAATTGTGTGTCCTTTGATAGTGTGTGTTCCCTGATTGTGTGTGCCCATTTTCAAATATGGAAAAAAATAAATCCAGAAGACTCTTGCTAAGGTGCAATAGTTTTTTTTTATTGTTATTAGTGGGAAAGGTGTGAGAATCACATGTATGCAGAAATGAGGCGGGTTTTCTAAAGGATATAGATACCTAAGAATCAAGTAATGGAATTGATAGTGTTACTAAAGAAGTAGAGGGTTATATGCAAAGGACCCAGATGCTAAGGGAGGGATGGTGTTGGAGGTGCTGAGAAACCACAGCTCCTTTTGACTTCAGTTGGCAAGGTGGGTGCTCAGCAATTCTAACGACCATTGCTATGCATGCTCAGCCGGAGTCTGGAGATTCCCGTTGCTGTTGACCATCCTTCTGCTCGGGCCATCTTCACCAGCCGCATCCCCAATGGCAGTAAGGGTAGGACCATCTGGAACCGCACCAGTCACCAACACCGCCATAGCATCCGTAGCTGTAGTCGCAGGGCTCGTAGCATCTGGGGCTGCAATACCTGGACCCGTACCAGCGACAAGAGCCGTAGCCGTAATCACAGGGGTCATAACAAGACTGGTATCTCCATGGTCTGCAGTAGCCACCGTAGCAGAAAGACATCTTGGTTTGAGTGGAGGGAGAGCTAGAAGGAAGAGTGGAGAATAAACACCTTGCGTTACCCCAAGCACAACATCTATCCTCCAGATGGTTTTGGACTATGACTCCCATCATCCTTCCTCACGGTAGCCAATATTCAGGGATGATGGGTTTTGTAGTCCAGTATATTCATTAGGACCAAAGTTTTGCAGCTAAATAAGTTGAAGGAGACAGAAAGCTTTAAATCTTTGGTTGATTAGTCTCTCCTACTCTGCCCTTCCTCTCCTCCCTCAGTCCTCTGCATCCTAGCCTCTCCTGGGTCCCAGCTTTCATTTCCTGAGCTTCCCACATAGGTTTGCTTTCTGCATTCTCAGTCCATTGGATCCTTATTTAAATGATTCCATGCTGTTTCTTCTCTTCTCTTCTTTTATCTTCCAGCTTCCTGGCCTCTCTGTGAGATCAGAGTAGGGATGTGCAAATCAATTTGAATTTGAATCAATTCAGCTTGGATCTGGCCATTCCAAATCACCGCTAAAAGGGGTAATTTGATCTGAATCAGCCAGATCCGAACTGATTCATCGGCTATTTAGGGATATTTTGGCACCATTTAATAAGCATTCAGGTGCCCTGATTAGTCAAAAGAGGAGCTAAAATAGGTTGAATCGATTCAAATTTGAGTCAGATCGATTCAGATTCTAATCGAATGGGCCAGTTCTGGGCATATTTGATTCGAATTTGAATTGAATCAAAACATTTGATTTGAGCATATCCCTAAATCAGAGCAGCTAAGTCAATGGTAGTCAAAGTCCTTCCTGCCTGTTCTGTGTACAGAACTCATGGCCACATGATATGTTGTTAGCCAGCAGCTCAGGTGACATTTTAAAAAAGGTTTAGACAACTTCAGGGAAGGGGAGAGATGTATATCAGCAGCTATGTCTAGGAACTGATATTAACCATAGATGTTAAACAAAGCAGCATATCTCTGAGGGCAAACAGAAGGAGGTCATTCACATCCTGACAGTGCCCTCTTGGAGGCATTTGGATTTCATCCTCTTTTTCTGACCCCCCCCCCCCACAGTCATCATGTGGTGGGAGGAGAAGGTGGGCTTCGGATTGGGAGGGCTGAAGCAAGATGGTTATGAGGAGGGGAGGAGGGGATACTGGGGCTGAGGGGGATGCCCAAGTTGTAAACCACATCGTGCCTTTCAATAAAAATGGTTAACAGTAGACTAGTCAAGCGTTTTGATTGGATCCAGCTAAGCAATTCCTGCATATCTCTTGATGCCAAATCACAAGTTACAAAATCATTTGAGAAGTCTTCAGTCATTTGAGAGGACCATTGCTGAGAATAATAGAGCCCCTCGTTCCGATCTCACCTGGAATTGTCTTCGGTTGGTTTTATGCCTTCAGGAGAAGACAAGGAGAGTTGCTTACCTGCTTCTCAGGGAAGAAGAAGTCAAGTGAAGTTGTTGGAAGATGGTTGAGTTGTGAGCCCTTTTATACCATGCTTGGTGGCACACTTCTGCTTGGGCACCACCCTTGCAATGTGTTCTAATTAGCCAATTACTAAATAACTCCACATTTTGTACACAACAGATTGCAATTTGTGAGCAATTTTGCGATTCTCCATGATGATGAGTTTACGCAACACGGAATGGGTATGTGTTGAATAATGTCCCCTTTCAACTGGAGTGTTTACGGGGATAGTTCTAAGCTCCGATCTCTTCTGCTGATCTCAGTGTTCACATGTTCAGTCCTTCTTGGGACACCTCAGCGATACCAAGTTGGCATGAATGTCCATGAGACCTGGTTTCACATGCAGCTTTCCTTCTTGACCTTGTCAGCAGGGTTGGCGTCAACATTTTCCACAGAAAATTAACTCCGAAGCAAATGTTGGCGTTTCTCTCAAGGTGAAATGTTGGAGAGATGGGTGTCAGAAATGGTTCAAGGGTAGCCCCAAGCGGTCCTATGACAACAAATATTTATATACAGCAAAAATTATTTATATACCACTTTTCAACAAAAGTTTCCAAAGTGGTTTACATAGAAAATAAATAAATAAATAAATAAATAAATAAATAAATAAATAAATAAGAAAGACTCTCTGTCCCCAACGGGCTCACAATATAAAGAAGAAATATAAGACAGACACCGGCAACAGCCACTGGAGGGAGTCTGTGCTGGGGTTGGATGTGGCCAGTTGCTCTCCCCCTGCTAAATAAAGAGAATCATCAAGGTGCCTCTTTGCTGATTTAAAAGGGATAACTGATCCCAGAAGGCCCCACAGTCTGAAAAGAAACACAAGGGACACCCAGCAACAGCTACTGGAGGGATGCTGTGCTGGGGATGGATAGGGCCAGTTGCTCTCCCCCTGCTAAATAAATTGAATCACCACTTTTAAAAGGTGCCTCTTTGCTCCATTAGCAGGGAAGACAAATATATTAAATAAATACATACATACATTTTGGAGGAAAAATAGGGCCCTCTGAAACTGAGGCACTGGCTTGTACATAGTCCAAAGAGGTATGCAGAAGCAGATACGTCTGTAACCATTTTTTTTAATGTCAAAAAATAACCCTGAGGTCATTCTCATGACCAGCCATTTGTGGGTAGGAGAGAGTTAAGCCTGGTACGGAAGCCTCAGCTTATGATCATGTGGGTGATTGGAGCCACTTCTGCAGCTCCCACAAGTTGGTTGCCATATTTACAAGATTGTCCAGAGAAAAAGTGGGGCCAGGGAGACGCACGCCACTGCATACCTGCAGGCTTCCTATCTGCCGACCACGCAGTGATTTATGGGATAAAGTAGGACTTCTTCCTCCCCAGTCCACTGCCATGCTGATTGTGTGGGTGTGAATGTTGGAGTCCAGCCGAGTATCCAAAGGCAGATAGGTGTTCTAAATATGTTGGCACAGCTGACCCGACAGGATTTATGGTCCCTCCAGATCCACTTCTGTGAGTCAAGATAGAAATTCTGTCGATAAGAAAGTAGCAGCTCAGCTGCACAGACGAAAGCAAAGGATGACTCTCAAAAATAAAGTAGTAGAAACAAAATAAAATCCCCTTGAAACTAAACTAGGTAACCCCCTCTACGATATCTGAGCAATAACTGAAATAAAGGAGCAAGGAAGGAACAGAACAAGGACAGGCTGAAATGAGAAAGGCTGAACAATTATAAGCACAAGGAACACTGTCTGCGGAAGGCAACGTTGCTGACAGTCCTGTCCCAGGAACACCGTCTGCTTGATACAGGGCTCGAGATAACCGGCAGCCAATCAGGCTTTCCTGACTCAGCAGTTCTCTTGCCTCTCCTGCGAGATCTTGCGCCTGCGTGTCTCCCACTGAGCCTTTCTCTTGAGACGTCTTCTTAACACAGGTGAAATTCCAGCTTCCCCCTGATCAGTCTCCTCAGCCCTCATCTCTGCCAGCTGTTTAGATTCCCCTGTCTCCTGAGGTTCCACCTCAGCTTCAGAGTCTGTTCTCACAGCCAAGTCCTCCTGCTGGGCTTCTGAGCTTGCTCTCCCAACCAAATCCTCCAGCTCCTCCTCTGACTCTTCTGACTCAGAGGTCTGGGCCATGACAATAGGATACAGCCTCCCCTCCACTCCAGTCTGGTAAGGGTTACTTGGGTCAGTGACCCGCAAGAAGGCCATCAGGTCATGCTCCAGGGGATTTATTAAGGCTCTGGCAGTTGCACTAATGTGGCCTTCATGTAAGGACTGATGGTGGAGGGTGTCCACATGTCACTGTCTGTGGCTTGAGACTCTGGGCAGTGGGAAGAGAAGTGTCAGTGGCTATGCATGTTTTTTAACAGCCGCGAGTGCATTCCTCAGATCTGCAAACTCTAGGCCTTAAGCTCTATGTTCATCATATTTAGGGCCAGCATAGCATAGTGGTTAGAGTGTTGGACTAGGACCGGGAAGACCCCAGTTCAAATCCCCATTCAACCATGAAACTCACTGGGTGACTCTGGGCCAGTCCTGTATCTCTCAGCCTAACCGAGCCAGCGTGGTGTAGTGGTTAGAGTAATGGACTAGGAGCGGAGAGACTCGAGTTCAAATCCCCATTCAGCCATGAGACTTGCTGGGTGACTCTGGGCCAGTCGCTTCTCTCTCAGCCTAGCCTACTTCACAGGGTTGTTGTGAGGAGAAACTTAATCATGTAGTACACCGCTCTGGGCTCCTTGGAGGAAGAGCGGGATATAAAATGCAAAATAACAATAACAGCAACAATAATAACAATAAACATTTACACTGCTCTGAGCTCCTTGGAGGAAAAAGCAGGATATAAATGTATAAATAAATAAATACATACATACATACTCTGGGCCATAAAGATTAGACTCTGGGGGTAGCTGAGATTCAGCAGGGTCATTTGAATGCCAGGGTTTATGGTCACAGCGCGTTTCCTTAGCCACAGACCACAGGTTCGATTCCTGTGCTAATCTTTGGAGGACCTTCCTGCCGATTTTCATGTCCATTCCTCTGACAGCAGCGATCATAGTGTTTGCGTTTTTAAAACACAATAAAAGGTTGAGCACACACCTGTACACTGGAAGCATCACTGTGTTGGCATCCATTTTATTTATTTATTTATTTGACATATTGCTCTACTGCCTGCCTGTCTGGGCGGTGTGCAACACAAACCATGCAAATGAAACAAAATTAGAAATAATAAAGACATTAAAAGCATTCACAGCCCAACATTAAAAACAGGTAAAACTATATCTCTAATTAAAAGCCTGGGAGAACAAAATTTTCGTCTGTGGGTGGATGTAATGTGTGTTCATCTCCCCAGGTGGTACGGATATCCCTTGCTGGCTCTTCTGTACCTGTTGCCTGGCAGGGAGAACTAATTATTACAAAGCCGTGGCCAGTTTTGTTTGTGTGACATTCCAATTCTGGGGAAGAGATTTGCATGCAGAACTCTAACTCCTTTCCCTCTTGCCTTCTTCACAAAGGATGCAGCCCTTTCAAGTGCTGACCAGCGTGTGATTCCAAGAACTGCAGGAGTTTATGAGGTTTAAAGACTGCATAAGCACCGACTAATTACTCTCTGTGCAAACTCGGGAAACACGGGTAACTTATTATCTCCATTTTACGGATGGGAAAAGGACTCAGATGTCATCAGGAAAGCAGCTGACTTGCCCAAGAACCTTCAGAGGTGTAGACAGGATTAGAACTCACCACCCTCAGCCTTTTTGTAATGATTTCCGGGAAATTGTCCACTTGGCTGATCAGCACAAGCCTAATTATTCAACGAACATAGTAGGGATGGGCATGAAATTTGCAAGAACCAATTCAATTCAAAACCATTGAACAGAGTGGAGATTCATTCGAATCCATTCAAATCTGCCTGAAGTCAAATCCAATAAAATGTTAATGTGTTTTAATGTGTTTATCTATGATTTTTATCTTTTTATGAATTTTTAATGTGTTATATTTTATGTTTTAACTTTGTACACCAACTAGAGATTTTTATACTAGGCGGTATATAAATTCAATAAATAATAAATAATAAATAATATCTATGATTTTTCTATGATTTTTATCTTTTTATGAATTTTAAATGTGCCTAGAGATTTTTATACAAGGCAGTATATAAATTCAATTACAAATAACACATAACAAATAATAAATTTGGGCAAATCGGATTCGACCTTGGGCAAATTTGAATCGATTCAAAGAGATCTCCATTCTGTTCAAAGGTTTTGAATTGAATCGATTCGAATTCGATTTGGATTTGAATCGATTCGTGCCATAAGACTAAGTGTCCAGCAGACTAACTTGGTTTCTCAGGGGGGTTCTTTGCATCACACAGTGGAACTGTGGGAG
This sequence comes from Hemicordylus capensis, assembly GCF_027244095.1. Taxonomy (NCBI): domain Eukaryota; kingdom Metazoa; phylum Chordata; class Lepidosauria; order Squamata; family Cordylidae; genus Hemicordylus; species Hemicordylus capensis. Next base: position 4,138,326 of record NC_069670.1, read on the forward strand.
GGTTCCGGATTTCACAGCCAGGGTGTAAGTGCAAAGAGGTGAGGGAGTGACCTGGGGATAAATGTGCCCAATAAACTCCCCAAATCACAGCAGCTGGGAGAGGGTGGGGCGTCCTTGCCGACTTTTATGCCGACTTTTATGAGCACCATAATGGGGCCTAATGAGAGAAGATGTTCTGTAAAATTGTGGCAATAAAGCGTGATGAAGACACCGCATTTTCCCTTCATGAAATAACTGGAAGAGCATGCAAGGGAAGCATCTTTGCTCCCTTGGAAACAGTATAAAAGTGCAAGGATCTCCCCATCTTCCTCCATCTGCTTGCTTGACTCCTAACCATCCTTGCTTGCATTCCGTTTGAGGTTGAGGTAAGTTGGCCTCCGATCTCTTTTGCTCCTGAATTGTAACTGAGGATATTTTTGTATATAGGTCGTGAAAGGGGAGCATATGAAGCAGCTGTATACTGAGTCTGGGCATTGGTCCATCCAGCTCAGTAGGGTCTGCACTGACCGGCAGCAGCCCTCCAGAGTTTCAGACACGAGGGTCTTTTCAAGCCCTATTTGGAGATGCTGCCAGGGACTGAAACTGTGACCTCTTGCACGCCAAGCCCATTCTCCCTCCTCCCTATCTGGAGATGCCAGAAAGTGATGGAGCCATCCCCTAAAAAGCTAAGCCCTTCATGGCCAATGCCATGTTACCCAGAAGCAAGAGGAAGCTGTCACCTACCAAGTCGGGGTTTTGGCCCAGCTGGCTAAGTATTTTCAACACTGACTGGCAGCAGTTCAGTGTGTCGACACTGACTGGCAGAGGCAAATATTTTTCTCAGCTCTCCCTGGCGAGGCTGCCAGGGAACCTTCTGCAGGCAAAGCAGATTCTCCACCACTGAGCTGCGGTGCCATCTTCAAGGGGTTTGTGTTCCTCCCATTTAAAAACCAATGTATTTATTGTGCATATCGATTTTGGTAGAGGCATAAGCTTATAGATCAGAGAACGGAAGATGTCTCAGCCACATCGAGAGGATTTCAGGGTCTGTCTGCCTTTGTCTTTCTCCTGCATCAGATAATGCAGGAATGTTTACCTCCTGTTCTTAGCAACATAGGAAGCTGCCACATACTGAGTCAGATCCTTGGCCCATCTAGCTCAGGATTGTCTTCACAGACTGGCAGCAGCTTCTCCAAGGCTGCAGGCCGGAGTCTCTCTCAGCCCTATCATGGAGATGCTGCCAGGGAGGGAATGTGAGACCTTCTGCATGCAAAAGCAGATCCTCTAGGGAATGTACTAAAATCAATGATAGGGAATGCCTGCTGAAAAGCCCTGGTTCCTTCCAAAGGGCCACTGAATGCACTGAATTTCCAAAAGGCCATAGGCCATTCTGAAATTCTGTGCATTCCTATTCAGGGGCGTATCTAGGGTGGGGCAGGCAGGGCACGTGCCCCAGGTGCCACTTGAAGGGGAGCGCCATTTTTAAAAATTAAAAATTTTTTAAATGGCAGCCAAAAACAAAATGGCCACTGCACATGCTCAAATGGCCTCTGTGAGGCCCTAGGCCATGCCAGGCCTCTCAGAGGCCATTTGAGCCTGCACGGTGGCCATTTTGTTTTTGACAGCCTTTAAAAAAAAATTAATATAATATAAGTCACTGTACACATATTCAGTTTGGCACTATGTACAGAGAATCAGGGCTTGTGAATACTGAGCTGAAGCTTATGAGCTAGGATTGTATTCATTTGCTCTTACTTTGCTTCTTGTGATAAGTGAGTTAAATGTGATGTCTTAATAATATGGCTATTAATGTTGGGTTTGTCTTTGGATCAGTGTGAAATCCTTAGTATTAAGGCCCACTGGGAGTTTCTTGCTCTCTTTCTCTCATTTTAACTGTCTTTCTGAAATACTAGAATATATTCCAAGCAGTGACACAGTTTACTCTGCATATCCTTCAGTGATTTTCAGAGTATCTGGGAAAGGTCAAATTCTCCATTTATTTTTAAAACTTATGTAATAGTGATGCTACAATGCGGAGTAGAGAACTAGACAGGGACTTCTGTTTAGTTTTCCAAGTACACCTCCACATAGTATTTGGGTATTTCATGAGCCCCAGCGTACTGAAATTTGTAGTTCTCCAGCATTTTTTGTTCTGGCTACATCCACTGCTAAATAGTTTTTGAAATATTAAAAGATTAACTAGCTTGACTTGTATTTTTCAGCTGATATTATGGTAAAGTTACCTGAAAGATAGGTGTCAGATGTTTGGACAGGGGGTGCAATTTCAGTGCTTGTCCTAGGCACTATTTTCCCTAGATGTGCCTCTGTTCCTATGACCCTTTGAAAAGACTAACATAGGAAGCTGCCTTATGCTGAGTCAGACCCTTGGTCCATCTAGCTCAGTATTGTCTACACAGACAGGCAGCCACTTCTCCAAGGTTATAGGTTATAGGTTGAGTCTTCCTCAACCCTATCTTGGAGAAGCCAGGGAGGGAACTTGCAACCTTCTGCCTACAAGCATGCAGGTTCTCTTCCCAGAGTGGGCCCATCCCCTAAGGGGAATCTCTTACAGTGCTCACACATGTGGTCTCCCATTCATATGCAAACCAGGGTGGACCCTGCTTAGCAAAGGGGGCAATTCATGGGAAGAGCACCTACATACTTGCATGCAGAAGATTCCCAGCTCCCTCCCTGGCAGCATCTCCAAGATAGGGCTGAGAGAGACTCCTGCCTGCAACTTTGGAGAAGCCGCTGCCAGTCTGGGTAGACAACACTGAGCTAGCTGGACCAAGGGTCTGACTCAGCATATGGCAGCTTCCTATGTCCCTATGTTGCATTGTTCCTGATTATGATTGACTCCCTCTGTATTTTCAGCTTCACCTTGCATGAAAATGGCCCTCTGTAACTACAGCTGCAACTCCTTGTGCGGGATCAACACCGCCTGCATCTCCCAAATCCCACCCTCGGAAGTGGTTATCCAGCCTCCACCTTTCTGTATTACAATCCCAGGGCCGGTCATGTCTGCTAGCCCTGAGCCGGTGGCTGTGGCCGGAAACACCCCCTGTGCCACCACCAGCTGTTACGAACCATGTGGCTACGGTTATGGCGGATCGTGCGGCTATGGATACGGCTCAAGGTGGAGATCCAGTGCCGCGTGCGCCTACCCCTACTCCCGTTACGGCTCTAGGTGCTGTAATTAAGCAGAGAAGACAGAAATCTGGGCAATGAAGAAATCGTCGCAAATTGTGGCACCTTAATTTATCGTAAACTTCATTTCTGTTTCTGTTTCACTCTCCTTTGGGATAAGGGTTTTCTTTTATGCTCCCTCCCCCCATGCTGTGTAGGGGATCTGTTTAATATGGAGCAAATTTCCTTGACACTCTTCTGCTGTTTTTAGATATTGGAGGACCAATTTAATGTTTCCCCATTGCCCTTTGCATTGTCTGGCCACGGCAGCCCTGCCACCTTGAGGCCACAATGCAGAACTGCAGAGACAATATCTTGTTTTGGTTGTACGAGTGCCAGGTTCAGGGGATGGAAATGAGTCCTCTCCAGGCACTGAGAGCTGAGGTGTTACGGAATGTTGTCGAACATTCCAACTGCTCCAAAGTAGCACTCGTTTTTACTAACATCTGCAGGAAAGAGGGAATTGTGTGGAACTCTGTGTTTAACATTTTCTACAGCAGAAGTTTCTGAAGGAAATAGTGAATCTTTTTATTGAATATGTTCTCTTTGACCCTTCTGAGCTCTGGATGTAATCTCAGCAAGACCTTGGTACGTTTCTAGCTTCTCCAGGAGACAGGGATTACTTCCAAAAGTAGGATTTTGATCTTCCTACATTGCTTAGTGTAACTGTGTGTCACTTTATTCAATAAAATTTAACTCTGAAGCATCACAAGAAGTTACCACCAGGTTTTTCTTTCTCTGCTACCCTGCAGGTGGGCTCTAAACATTTTATTTATTTATTTATTTATTTATTTATTTACATTTTATATGCCACTCTTCCTCCAAGGAGCCCAGGGCAGTGTACTACATACTTAAGTTTCTCCTCACAACAACCCTGTGGAGTAGGTTAGGCTGAGAGAGAAGTGACTGGCCCAGAGTCACCCAGCAACTCGCACGGTTGAATGGGGATTTGAACTCGGGTCTCCCCGGTCCTAGTCCAGCACTCTAACCACTACACCACATTGGCTCTCCTAGTCTAGTCATAAATATATGTATGACTAAGGGAGCCTGTCAGCCTGAGTCAGGCCCTTGGTCTTCCTGGCTCAGCCTTGCCTACACTGACTGGCAGCAGCTCTTCAGGAATCCAGAAAGGGGAGTGGGGGGCGGGCCTTTCCCTGTCCGACCTGGATGTGCCAGGAATTGAACCCGGGGTCTTCTGTATGATAGCAGCTGCTCTCAGTGGGCTATGAGTCCTTTTCCATTAGAAAGCCTCCTTAGAGCATTGGTCCATTGGGGAGCAGAGCTGGTCTTGTGGGAAGGAGGATGTATTGTCCCATTTGCTAAGCAGGATCCGCCTCAGTTTTGTATTTGGATGGGGACTACATGTGAGCACCGTCTGCTGTGAGATATTCTCCTTAGAGAGACTGGCAGCGGCTTCTCCAAGGATTTGGAACCTTCTGTAGGCAGGTGCTCTTCCCAGAGCAGCCCCATCCCCTAAGGGAATATCTTGCAGTGCTTACAGACACATGTAGTGTCCCATTCAATGCATGTCACAAGACCAGGAGAGCAGGTCTTCTGGAAGCAAGCATGACTTGCCCCCTTTGCTAAGCAGGGTCCACCCTGATTGCATATGAATGGGTCACCACATGTGTGAGCACCACCAGCATGCAGAAGGTTCCAAGTCCCCTCCCTGGCAGCATCTCCAAGATAGAGGTGAGAGAGATTCCTGCCTGGAACCTTAGAGAAGCTTCTGCCTGTCTCTGTAGACAATACTGAGCTAGATGGATCAAGGGACTCAGTATGCCAGTTTCCTATATTCTTATGTTCCAGGGTGGACCCTTCTTAGCAAAGGGGACAATTCACGTTTGTTACTACAAGACCATCTCTAGGAACATAGGAACTTAGGAAGCTGCTGTATACTGAGTCAGACCATTGGTCTATCTAGCTCAGCATTGTCTACCCAGACTGCCAGTGGCTTCTCCCAAGTCGCAGGCAGGAGTCTCTCTCAGCCCTATCTTGGAGATGCTGCCAGGGAGGGAACTTGGAACCTTCTGCTCTTCCCAGAGCGGCTCCATCCCCTGAGGGGAATATCTTGCAGTGCCCACACATCAAGTCTCCCATTCAGATGCAACCCAGGCAGACCCTGCTTAGCTAAGGGGACAAGTCATGCTTGCTACCACAAGACCAGCTCTCCTCTCCTTCACTTTTTCTGAGTAAACCTTTGAGAACCTTTTGCTGAAAAGTAGTCCATAAATACGCTTGATCATCTCATCGTTTGGACTTCTTTTTAAGTGTGTGCAAAGTTATTCCAGCTTCTGTTTTAAAACCAGCAGCTGACACACTGACGACAATTCATCAGGATATTCCCCTGGGTATTAAAAGAACAATTTAGGTAATGGAAGACAAGTTATTCAATGGAATATGGAATTCTCTGCCATGGCATATGATGCTGGCCACTAGATTGGATGGATCTATCTATCTTGTATGCCAACCCCAAATGCCGTCTCTGGGTGGCTTTATAAGGAGCTTAGATCAATTCAAGGAAGACAGGTCTATCAATGGCTACTAGTTTGGTGGCTATCAGCCACCTCCAGCCTCAAAGGCACAAAGCCTCTGAGTACCAGTTGCAGGGGAGCAACAGCAGGAGAGAGGGCAGGCCCTCACCTCTTGCTTGTGAGCTTCTCAGAGGCATCTGGTGGGCCACTGTGTGAAACAGGATGCTGGACTAGATGGGCCTTGGGCCTGATCCACCAGGGCTGTCTTGATGTTCTTATGTGGTTTGAATTTCAGTGGTGTAACTCTGAGTCATTTTACTCAGGATGTCAGCCAGGGATTGAGGAGGTAACCAGAAAAAAACAAAAAGCATTTATGATGCAATGTAAGCTTTATTATACAACAAAAACGCAAGAAAATATTCACCCATGCAAACATAGTGCTACATATGATCAGAATGCAATGCAATCCAGCCGAACCTCTGCCCTTTGGAAGTGTAGAGAGGTAGGAAATTCCTTGTCTGAGAGGTCCTGAGATGTAAACATGGGAGGAGTTCTCAGGAGAGGCATTTGGGAATGCAAACATACACGCAGAGAGAGCATACAGTGGGAAAGAAAGCGATTACAAGGGTCTGGTTTTCTATAGGTGCTAAGGACCCTGCAGCCTAGACCAAATGCTCAGCTCCAGAATCCATACTGAGGTCTACAGATGCCATGATGGTTGTTGGGTTTCCGCGGATGATCTATCTTGCTTTTAGTAAAAGCATTTGCTTGACCGGCAACTCCCTTGGTAGCCGCCCCCAAAGCCACCCCCAAAGCCGCCCCCAATGCAACTCCCTAGGCTGCCCCGACGGTAACCCGTTCCTATGCCGCCACCAAGGTAACCCCCAGAAGAACCCATTCCGTAGCCGTAACCAGAGGATCCATAAGCACACGGGGAGTAGCTGCCCACAGAGACCTCACCAGAGGCCCCACCAGCAGCAGAGAGCACAGGCCCTGGGATGGTGATCACGACTGGAGATGGCTGGATGAATAATTCGGATGGTGGGACCTGGCTGACACAGGAGACGCTGGCCCCGGGTACAATGCCGAGACTGCTGGATGACACTCCCATGCCGCCACCCATGCCGCCGCCATAGCCAATGGTGCCCGACCCGATGCTCCCGCAGATGCCGCCACCAATGCTGCCGCCGCTGCCGCCACCAATCCCACATGGGATGACACAGGATGGGACTTGACAAGACATGGCTGTGAGCTGGACGTTGGATCTGAAATGGCAGGAAAGGTGCATGGTTGAACAGGACATCTTGACGTAAGCAAAGACTGAAGTGCCATCTTGGATTCGGCCGAAACTGAAGCTCGACACATGAGTCGTGTGCCGAGCCTAACTGGGTTCGGCAGGGAGAGAGGGCTTAGCCTGCTCTCCCCTCAGACAAGCCGGGAGCTCCCTGTGGGTGGCCGGATCGACCACCCACACGATGACCAGCTCCATGATGGAGCCAGTAGGGGCAGTGGGGATCGGGGGGGCCACCCAGTCCCTGGAAGTCCCAGGACGCCCTACACAACGGCGTAGGGCATTCTGGGGAGACCTCCGAGGCTGGGAGGCTTGTTGTAGCCTCCCGGTCAGGGGTCTCCTCGTGAGTCACCGCAGCGTGGAGCCGTGGCGACTCGTGATCGGTGAAACGGGGTTAGTGGAGCGCTCGATCCACTAACTTCATTTACGGGTGGGGGCAGTTGAGGTTTGCTGCCGGGAGCCTCACACGAGGTCCGAAAACCAGGCTAGGCTCCCCTAGTGTGAGGATAGCCTCACTGTTTACCAGGAGGAGCAGGTGGGGGCCTGCCATTTTTGAATGCTCCCCATTTAAAAAAAAAAATACATGGCAGCTCAAAAAAGAAGCAATTTAGAGCAAGGAGAGTTCTAGCCATCCCGTGGTCCCCATTTTCTGCTAACAGAGCTTGAAAAGCACGTCAGGCTAAGTATTGTCTGGTAGCCATTAGAATTCCAAGGAAGAGTGTGAGGTCATTAGATTTTATAAGGTTCACGAATACCTGGATTCGTTTATGGTTTCTGTTTGGGCTGTATGTATCTATTTTTCTGGCCAGTGGCCGTAAATAAACAGAACCCATCAGAGCTTCAAACATGAGATTTTCTTCTGACAGTCTGGTCAAGGAGGAGATTATTTATTTTATTTTATTTTATTTTATTTTATTTTATTTTATTTTTATTTTTAACATTTTATACCCTGCTCTTCCTCCAAGTAGCCCAGAGCGGTGTACTCCATAATTAGGTTTCTCCTCACAACAACCCTGTGAAGTAGGCTAGGCTGAGAGAGAAGTGACTGGCCCAGAGTCACCCAGCTAGTATCATGGCTGAATGGGGATTTGAACTCAGGTCTCCCTGGTCCTAGTCCAGTACTCTAACCCCTACACCATGCAGAGACTCCCGTTTACTGCTCTTTTCAGTAGTATTTGCTTATTTTGTGCCTTCCAACTTGTTCATTTATTTTGTGTCGAATCTTTGCGTTAGAGAATTTATACTTTTCTGTTCTTTGGGTACACACACGCACACACACACACACCACAAGCCAATGGCACAGCGGGGAAATGACTTGACTAGCAAGCCAGAGGTTGCTGGTTCAAATCCCCACTGGGATGTTCCCCAGACTATGGGAAACACCTATATTGGGCCGCAACGATATAGGAAGATGCTGAAAGGCCTCATCATCTCATACTTTGTGGGAGATGGCAATGGTCAACCCCTCCTGTGTTCTACCAAAGACAACCACAGCCACAATTTGACACCGATTCGACAGCACACTTTACTTTACTTTACACACACACCAAGCTGCACTTGGTTCAGCTTTTTGCCCCCAAAGAGGAAAAGCTTGTGTTTAATATGTTTGTTGGCTGGTTTGTCATCTTAATATACTGCCCTATATAAAATCTCAGGTTGGTTTACAATCTAACCAATGAGAACTACCAATAGAAATATCAATGCAAATATCTATCAGAACCGAAGAGTCCCGCTGGATTAGAGCAAAGGCTAATCCAGTCCAGCATCCTGTTTCCCTCAGTGGGCTAATCAGGTGCCTCCAGGAATCCCATCAGTGGGGCAGGAAACCAATAACCCTTCTTGGCTATTCCCCTCCTGCAGTTGGAATCCGGAGGTATGCTGCTCAGAACCCATATACTCTCTAGAGCAAAAAGAGCTAATTATTGTCCCTTCCTCCCTCACAAATGTGTCCAAAGCCACGAATCTCTGGAAAGTCCTTTGGAAAGTCCCTTATTAAAGATAACCTTTCTGAACGGAGCCGGTCAAAGGGAAATGTTTGCCACTGTCAGCAATGGAGGCAGGGCCAGTCTGGGAAATGTTTTGACAGGCAAAATAGTTATAGCAAGGGATTTGAGTATTGTTAGGCAAATCCACTTCCCTCCTCCATGCCAGCAAGAACTTTGTTTTGCTTCCCAGTTTCCCTTTGGCTGCTGAGGTGAGGGAAAGGTCCTCTTGGTCACCCTCCAGAACTGTTCTATCTAGGTTTGGGAGCTGTGAGTGCTCCTAATTTTTGGTTGTAGGAGGAAACCCAACCAAGGTTGGAGGAAAACCTGGTTAGAAGTGATCGTGTGGAAGCAAGGTCAGAGGAAAAACTGGGTAGTTTTTCTTCCTCCCTTGCTACCATGCAATCATGTCTACCCAGGACTTCCTCCTCCTTTGCTTCCACACAACCACTTCAACCCAGGTTCTCCCTCCTACCATGCTTCCACACAACCAAAAAATGGGAGCACACACAGCTTCCAAACCTGGGTAGAACTCAGCTTCTGGTTGTTTGAATGACCTCAAAGAGTCTCTTCCAAGGTCAGTCCAAATGGCTCCTCTTCTAGTTGGCAATTCTACTATCTGCTAGCCCACCTGAACCAACCCACAGCTGGTCCTTCTGTCTCCTCCTGCTAGAAGGAAGAACCTGACACTCAGTCCATGTCACCCAACCACCCGGAGCTGAACAAAGTTGCCACAGACTCATCCAAGCAATCTTAATTATAGTGTAACCTCTTAACTGCAGATGGTGTTTGGAGCCACTCTCAGCAGAAGAATGGCTTGTAAATATAAAGAAATGGATAAATAGCAATATCAATGTCATCTTACCTGGTTCTCTCAGGAGAAAGCAAAGAAGAGATGTTCAGTTTCTCTGTCGAAAGGAGCAGTGGAGATGCTAGGCCCTCCAAACTCTTTTTATATGCTTCTTTTGGCTAGCAAGATCGAAGAGAGACACCCATTTTGCCTGAGGATTTAATTACATCTGGCTGATACATGCACTTGTGAACCATAACCCTAAATTGCTTTGTTTGTGATCAAAATCTTTGGCTTCATTAGCCATTAAAGAACCTCAGATCCCAATTGGGATTCTTTATCTTTATCCTTTGTGAAACCATCCTGGGTATTAATCCTAGGATCAAACAGAGCCCTGTCATTTAGTGATTCCTTCAGCCTCTTCTTTGATTAAAAGAGTCAGTGTTGGCTTCTCAAGAAAATTGCACACGGACGGTGCTTTCGGTTGAGTCAGACCATCGACCGAATTCCGCTTATTCATTCTGCTTGAACTGGCAGGAAATGCTCTAATGGCTTGGGCAATAGGGTCATCTCCAGTTCTACTAACTCATGCTTAACTCAAGGCCTTGGGACTGTGGAAAGCCATGTGAGTCTACTTCCTGAGTGGTGACAGTCCATAAGAACATAAGAACAGCCCTGCTGGTTCAGGACCAAGGCCCATCTAGTCCACCATCATGTTTCACAAAGTGGCCCACCAGATGCCTCTGAGAAGCCCACAGACAAGAGGTGAGGGCATGCCCTCTCTCCTGCTGTCGCTCCCCTGAAAATAGTATTCAGATGCATCTTGCCTCTGAGGCTGGAGGTGGCCTATAGGCACGATCAGACTAGTAGCCATTGATAGACCTGTCCTCCAGGAATTTATCTAAGCCCCTCCTAAAGCCATCCAAGCATGTCTTTAGGTCCTTATGACTGGGAGTCAACAAAAAGAAATACTTTTTCACACCGTGCATAACCAATGTATGGAATTCTCGGCCACAGGATGTGGTGACGGCCACCAGCTTGGATGGCTTTAAAAGAGGCTTAGACAAATTCATGGAGGACGGGTCTATCGATGGCTACTAGTTTGGTGGCTATAGGCTACCTCCAGCCTCAGAGATAGGATGACTCTGAATACAAGTTGAAGTGGGGTAACAGCAGGAGAGAGAGCATGCCCTCACCTCTTGCCTGTAGGCTTCTGAGAGGCATCTGGTGGGCCACTGTGCGAAACAGGATGCTACACTAGATAGGATCCAGGAGGGCTCTTCTTATCTGTTTATGTTTTGAAACATCTGGCAAAAGAATGACACAGTTATACTGGTTACAGTGGTTTTTTGTATAAATCATCATTATAGTGGTTTGTTTTTTGTGCGTACAAAATAAACATATAAGTAGTTCTTGATTCCCATTTCCCATTCTGTTGCAATTGGGGTTAAGACTCCAATTATGTTGCGTATACACACTGCAATTTACAAAAAGGTCTGAAAGAGGTGGCACGGAACCTCCGTAAGGCTGAGGAACCCCAGTATTTTTCCTGCTTCAAACCAGAGAGAGATGGGCCATGTTCGGACATCACGGGAAACCTGAGGCAAAGTTACCTCAGGTTGGCTCCCTATGATGTCCAAATAATCAGAACTGCTGGAAACCAATGGAGGCTCCAGTCCTCACACCCCAGCCTGCATAGGAAGCCTCGGTTGTAAGTAAGGTTAATTTACCAAACCACTGATTGAACTCCATTGACTGGTGCAACTTTCCTTCCTGGGTCCCAGAAACCCTGCAAAGCCAGTTTCCGCCTCTTCCAGGCTCAGCAAGGGCAGCTCTGGCTGGTCTAAGAGCACATCAGGGGATGGGAAGAGAATAGCTGGTTTACTGTATACACAATTCATAACAATGTCATAGGAACATAGGAAGCTGCCATATACTGAGTCAGACCCTTGGTCTATCTAGATCAGTATTGTCTACACAGACTGGCAGTGGCTTCTCCAATGTTGCAGGCAGGAATCTCTCTCAGCCCTCTCTTAGAGATGCTGTCAGGGAGGGGAAATTTGATGCACCCCTGCTAACTGATCAAAGAGGCATCTTTTTAAAGTGGTGATTCTCTGTATTTAGCAAGGGGAGAGCAACTGGCCCTATCCATCCCCAGCACACCATCCCTCCAGTAGCTGTTGCTGGTGTCTGCCTTATGTTTCATTTTAGATTGTAAACCCTTTGGGGACAGGGGACTATCTTATTTATGTATTATTTATTTTTCTATGTTAACCACTTTGAGAACTTAGGATGAATAGCGGTATATAAATATTCTTCATAGTAGTAGTAGTAGTAGTTGCTCTTCCCAGAGCGGCTCCATTCCCTGAGGGGAAGATCTTCCAGTGCTCACACTTCTAGTCTCCCTTTCATATGCAGCCAGGGTGGACCCTGCTTAGCTAAGGGGACAAGTCATGCTTACTAGCACAAGACCAGATCTCCTCTTTGCATGGTCCAAACAGTACCATGTGTACTCCTGAAGTGGAGTGAAGGGATTCCAGTGCTTTTTAAAGTTGAGTTTTGTTGCTTCAGGCTGGAGACTGGAGAGAGATGAACAGTATTCGGACGTCACGGTAAACCTGAGGCAAACGTACCTCCGGTTGTCCTCCTGTGACAACCGAATAGGCAAAGCCGTGGGGACCTAACCATGGCTCCGATCCCCACACCCCAGCCTCCAGATGAACCCTTGGTTGTAAGTCAGGTCAAATTACCAAATCGAGGGTCTGGAAGCTGGAGCGGGCCTTCTGGTTTGGGCAACTCACCCAAAGAAGCTCCTCCCACTGCTTGAACTCTGTTGTCTGGTGCAACTTTCCTTCTTGGGTTTCAGAAAGCCCACATAGCCAGTTTCCACCCCTTTCAGACTTGGCGAGTGCAGCTCCGGATCATCAGGGAAGAGAACCACGGGTTCACTGGACCCACAGTAACAATGTCCGAATGGACCCATGGAGTGCTACCAACGCCAGCAGCGGAGAAAAGTAACTCCACTTTTTTAAAAGCCCTTAATGGATTGGGCCTGGGATACCAGAGGGACCGCCTGCTCCCAAAGATTGAGGCCTGCTTGACGAGGTCATCTAAGGGGGCTCTGCTCCAGGCGCTGACTATGAGGGAGGCTTGGCTGTCATGCACTCAGGACAGGGCCTTCTCTTGTTGCTGCCCCCAGACTCTGGAATTTTCTCCCAGTGGCAGTGTTCCCTCTAACAGGGATTCCCAGATGTGGTGGACTACAATTCCCAGAATCCCCAGCTGCAATGGCTTTTGCTTGGGGATTCTGGGAGTTGGAGTCCACCACATCTGGGAATCCCTGTTAGAGGGAAGACTGCCCGGTGGTGGCTATTTCCTCCTCAGTCCCCATCACAGTTTTCAGAAAGCGTGTGAAATCTTGGCTTTTTACCCGGGCTTTTATATGATTGTCTCTACTGCAGCTTCTTTGTATATTGTATTTTGTGCGGTGATTTTATGCTTGTATTTTAAATCTTTAGTCAGGTTCACGTTTGTATATTATAGCGTAAAATTTTAATTGTGTCTTTTTATAGTCTTGTGTTAATTTTTCTTGGGATTGTTTTAATGGAAGGAGGTATATAAATTTAACAACAACAATAGCAACAATAATAATAAACAACTTGATTTGTGTGTGTGCTGCAGGCCAGAGACTGGAGGGAGATGGAGTGTTGCGAACTCCAGCAGAGGGGTGAAGAAACTCCCCTGTGTGTGTTTACTTGAACTGGATTCTTTACTCCCTCTTTGGCCAACCTACCAACCAATCAGGACGGGGATTGGTTGGTGCTGAAGGAGAGGAGAGCCGGTCTTGTGGTAGCAAGCATGACTTGTCCCCTCAGCTAAGCAGGGTCCACCCTGGCTTGCATTTGTCTGGGAGACTACATGTGTGAGCACTGCAAAATCTTCCCCTCAAGAGATGGGGCCACTCTGGGAAGAGCAGAAGGTTCCAAGTTCCCTCCCTGGCAGCATCTCCAAGATAGGGCTGAGAGAAACTCCTGCCTGCAAGCTTGGAGAAGCCGCTGCCAGTCTGTGGAGACAATCTTGAGCTTGATGGACCAAGGGTCTGACTCAGTGTATGGCAGCTTCCTATGTTCCTATGTAACTACAACTCCCACCATCCCCAGTCACAATATATGGCAACAGGGGATGATGGGAGTTATATTTCAGCAACAGCTAGAGTGCCAAAGCCTGGGAACCAGTGTTCCCTTTAACAGGGATTCCCAGCTGTTGTTGAGTACAACTCCCATAATTCCCAAGCAAAGGCCATTGCAGCTGGGGATTCTGGGAGTTGTAGTCAGCAACATCTGGGGATGCCGGTTAGAGGGGACGTTGCTCGCAACCCCTGCCGAATGGGGTAATAGGGTTAGAGGGAATAGGGTTAGAGGGGGAATAAGGTTATGACACAGAAAATTTACAGGAAAGGGGGATGTTCAGAAGGAATGTGAAGAGAGCCAGCATGCTGTAGTGGTTAGAGTGTTGGACTAGGACTGAGGAGATCCGAGTTCAAATCCCTGTTCAGCCATGAAACTCACTGGGTGATGCTGGGACAGTCACTTCTCTTTCAGCCTAACTACAGGAGTTGCTGTGACGATAAGCTCTGGGCTCCTTGGAGGAAGAGCAGGATAGAAATGTAGAAATAAATAAATACGAATGCAACAAATAGAGATAAATTGCAAGGGGTTTGAAATTGGGAAGGGGTTGAAGGCATGAGGGGAAGCAGGGAGGAAAGGGCAGAGTGGTTGAATGGAGCAATGAATGTTGAATGGAGCAATGAAGACCTTTGGATGGTTGATGGTGGTGCAGAAGTGAAGATCACAGGCTGAAGGTTCCAAGTTCCCTCCCTGGCAACATCTCCAAGATAGGGCTCAGAGAAACTCCTGCCTGTAACCTCGGAGAAGCCGCTGCCGGTCTGTGTAGACAATCCTGAGCTAGATGAGCCAAGGGTCTGACTCGGTATAACAACCACCACCAGCACCACAAATATTTATATAGTGCTTTCAACAAAAATATATACACTTTCAACAAAAAAAGTTTCCAAAGCAGTTTACATAGAGAAATAAAAAAATACATAAATACATAAATAAGATGGCTCCTTGTCCCCAAAGGGCTCACCATCTAAAAAGAAACAGAAGATAGTGGAAATAAGATTGTGGAATTCTCTGCCACAAGATGTGGTGACAGCCAACAACCTGGATGGCTTTAAGAGGGGCTTGGATAACTTCATGGAGGAGAAGTCTATCATCGGCTACTAGTCGGAGGGCTATAGGCCACCTCCAGTCTCAGAGGGAGGATGCCTCTGAGTTCCAGTTGCAAGGGAGTAACAGCAGGAGAGAGGGCAGGCCCTCAACTCCTGTCTGTGGCTTCCAGCAGCATCTGGTGGGCCACTGTGTGAAACAGGATGCTGGCCCCATCCAGCTGGGTTGTTCTTATGTTCTTATAGATGCCAGCAACAGTCATTGGAGGTACTGTGCTGGGGGTGAAGAAGGCCAGTTCCTCTCCCCCTGCTAAATCAAGAGAATCACCATGTTAAAAAAGGTGCCTCTTTGCCTAGTTAGCAGGCAGCGCCCTATGTCCTTATGAGCTGGACTCCCAAGTCCATATCTGTCCCTCTAACCACTACACGGTGCTGCCTCCCAAAGTGCTGTCCTTCATCAACACAAGGCACGTCGACGTGCAGACATCCTCATGCTATCTCAATATATATATATATATCAGCGTGAATGTCATTTCTTCCTGAACATTCTTGGAATTGTCAACAACCTCCTCGTTTCAGCTGTGGCTTCAAACTTGAACATCGTGTCACAAGTCACAACATCTCCTGGGAGGACCAGGCAGCTGGGTGTTTTGTCAAACATTTCACAATGTGATGTCTTCTTTAAAAAAAAAATTTGCTGCCGCTGCCACCACTACCAACAACTCCCATTATGACTTCATCCTGCAGATTCTCAGATGATTCCCAGACAGAAATGGGAATGAAAACAGCCAGAGGTGGGGGGCGGAGGCTGAGATTTTGGAGTTTCCGTCTACCCAAAGGATTTCAAAGGGCTTTGCAGGCAACCCATTAATTAGGTGGAGAGAGGTTCGTTTTTCCTTTGCACTTGCAAAATGAGATTGCTTATAATAGAATAATTGTTGGATTCTACACCCCACTAATGACGGCCATAAAACGCTTGAAAGAGAAGGGGGGAAATGTCTGGCTGACACATTTGCTATCAGCTTTGCCATCGCTCTGTGCAATTCATTGTGACGGAAGGCGAGGAGGTGAGGCGATTGGATTGAAATTAAATATTAAGGAGTTTGGCAGCCTTCTCTTTAATATGCAATGCGAAGTAAACACCCTAATCTAGTGGTTTTTGTGGCCTCCTCTTAATGGCTGTTTTCTGCCTGACTTTCGACAGTAGTGGAGGACGGAATGGGTTCTTGCGAGACACATGGGCTGGTGATTTTGCAAACCGGCCTGGGTCAGGCTCGTTTGCCTCCTCTGTAACTTTTGCGGTGGCTGACACCTGTGTCCTAACATCGTGACGCTGCCTGCTGGGACAGCTCATGAAGCAGAGCAGAGGTTGAGGGTGTATGAACAACCAGTTCAAGGTCACCGGGCTTCCCTCCTCTGTGCCGCATTTGGGACTGTAAGCTCCTTGGGGACTGAGACCTCTCCTCCGGAAGTTTGTAAAGCACTGCACACGGATCCTTGTTGGATCCAGGTGCACGGATCGAGGCACACGGCGTACAAAGCAAGAGGACAAGGAAGGAGGTGTTGAAACAGCAAAGGCGGCTTGCGAGTGGAGGGGTTAGGAACACTCGAACATCGGAAGCGGCCATATACTGAGTCAGACCATTGGTCTATCTAGCTCAGCATTGTCTTCACAGACTGGCAGCGGCTTCTCCAAGGTTGCAGGCAGGAGTCTCTCTCAGCCCTATCTTGGAGATGCTGCCCAGGATTGAATCTGGGACCTTGTATATTTCCCCACTACTGGGCTATGGTCCTATGAGCAAAGATGATAGGTGCTTCAGCTCCCTGGCTGTATTATATGCCCTTAGACTATGCTCTGGCTTCTTGTTTGGGGAGGAGAGCTGGTCTACCAGCAGCAAGCATGAATTGTCCCCTTTGTTAAGCAGCGATTACATCTGGATTGGTGACTATGAGCCTATTCCCACGATCACTAGAAAGATCACTAGCCCACCTAATTCCCTCTCCCCTGATCCTGGCGGTTCTCACAAGCAGCCTAACCCAGGCCGGGCTTGCCTAGCCTGGATTAGCGAAGAGCCAGCATGGTGTAGTGGTTAGAGTGCTGGACTAGGACCAGGGGAGACCCGAGTTCAAATCCCCATCCAGCCATGAGACTAACTGGGTGACTCTGGGCCAGTCACTTCTCTCTCAACCTCACCTACTTCACAGGGTTGTTGTGAGGAGAAACCTAAGTATGTAGTACACCGCTCTGGGCTCCTTGGAGGAAGAGCGGGATATAAAATGTAAATAAATAAATAAATATTAGGGTGTGCATAAGAACAGCCTTATTGACCCGGTTCAGATGTACAATTTAATTCAGTTAAAGTTAACAGAGTTTTTAACCGTAGCACACCCAAACTCATAAGCCACCTAATGGCGCAGAGGGGAAATGACTTGGCTGGCAAGCCAGAGGTTGCCGGTTTGAATCCCCACTGGGATGTTCCCCAGACTATGGGAAACGCCTCTATTGGGCAGCAGCGATCTAGGAAGATGCTGCAAGGCACCATCTCATCTTGCACGGGAGGAGGCAATGGTCAACCCCTCCTGTATTCTACCAAAGACAACCACGGGGCTCTGTGGGCGCCGCGAGTCGACACCGACTCAACGGCACACTTCACCTTTACCTTCACTCCCAAACTAGGAAAACCAAGGATTCAAAAACCAACTCTATTTTGCCCTGACAAACCCCAGTTGGGAGGTGAGGTTTCCTCCGATACGGTTTTCCACCGATAACCACGGTTCTGCCACCAAAGCGTTACACCTGCAGTCCGACCCGTCCCTAACTGCAGTTAAGCTCCCATTACCAAACCAATCACAGAGGCGGTGGCGCAGATCCGCCCGAGGTCGTGGCTGCTCCATGCTTCCGGCGCTTCTCGCTGGCAGCCACTAGGAAAACCAGCCCCCCTCCCCCCGGCTCCCGTGAGCAGCACAGCTATGGAGCTGCCAGGCAACGGGGATGCCAATTCGCCCCACGCCAGACCATCCATCCCTCTCAGCCGCTCAGGGTGAGCAGGCAGAGGGGTCCACAAGTACAAAGACCCCAAGTGGTAGCAAAAGCAGGGGAACAAGAGGCGGAAGCCGAAAGGCAGACCCCAGCAGGAGAGTTGGAGCAGCCAGGTATTTATTTATTTATTTATTTATTTATTTATTTATTTATTTATTTATTGTTACATTTGTATACCGCCTTTCATTCAAAACAATCCCAAGGTGGCTGACAAAAGTTTTTTTTTTTTTTTAAACAACACACACACACACACAATACAATGACAATTAAAAATATTAAGCTAAAAATATGAAACAAACCGGATTTAAAATAGTTACGATACAAACATAAAAAACCGATACGCGGGTAAAACACACTGAGGCGGCAATAGAAACAATCACGTAAAGGCCTGGATTTTTTTAAAACAGCTTTAACAAGCTTTCTCAAAACCGCGATGGTGTCCGAGGAGCGAATGGTTACCGGGAGAGCATTCCAGAGTCTGGGGGCAGCAACAAAGAAGGCCCTGTCCCGAGTGCACGACAGCCGAGCCTCCCTCATTGTCGGCACCTGGAGTAGAGCCCCCTCAGATGACCTTGTCAAGCAGGCAGCATCCCTTGGGAGCAGACGGTCCCTCAGGTATCCCGGGCCGAACCCATTAAGGGCTTTAAAGGTCAAAACCAGCACCTTGAATTGGACTCGGAAACACACTAGTAACCAGTCTATTGTTCACAAAGAGCCTATTCCCATGATCACTAGAAAGTGGGCTAAGAGAGCCTAGCCCATTTTCTAGTGATCATCGGAACCACCAGGCTCGCGGGCTTCCACGGCGGCTAGCCCACCTAATTCCCCCTCCCCTTAAATGAGGTTAACGGAGCACTCACTTGGTTTTTTTATCGTGTGCTGCCACAGCGCACGGTGTCACATGAGTAGACCCCCAACTGGGAGGCAAGAATAAGCCTCCTGGCCTTGGGGGTTCTCCCAAGTGCATGGGGCATCCTGGGGCTTCCAAGGGCTGAGTGGCCCCTGATCCCTGCAGCCCCCACTGGCTCCGTGATGGAGCCGGTCGTCGTATGGGCTACCAGCTCATGAGAAGAACCATCTGTTGGGCACTACATGAAAATTTGCACGATGGTATCCATGTTGTAGGCTCTAACCGCCAGCCCAGTACCTCACCAACTTGGGCAAGTGCAGTCCTGGTATCGGCAACAGCCACCACTGTTAAACCCCGAGCCCTGCCAACTCACCAGCCAATGTGGGTATGTGCATCCCTACCCACAGCCATCCCAGGGTGGCTGGAAATCGGGGCTCTTTACTCCCAGGAATCTCTGTGCCTCTAGATCGGCATATGCCTCAACACCGATCCTGGCCCGGGAATTTCAAATGCCTGGAAGGATCCATTCTGCTGTTCCCTGCCCGCACCATCCATGTGATTGTTTTTTGTGGAGGTGTTTTGGGCAAGTTCTGACGGGCTGACCCCCAGAAGGGATGCCAGAGCTGCCAAGTTCTGTTTTTTTCACACATAAATCATGGGGAAAGGGGACCCAGCCCTTTCCCCTTTGGAGGGTAGATGCCCACAGAGGATAGCTGCGGTCACTGAGGACAGTCTTGAGTCAGCTGAGGTCCTTTTTCAAGCGAACCACCTTCCAACCCAGGGCACAGTGGCTGGGCATGAGAGTGACAGGCCACGGGTGAGCCCACCCCCGACAGCTCGTACGAGGGACCATCAGGGTGGACAGGAAAGAAGCAAATAGCCCAGACAAATCTGCCATGATACGAGACGGCACTTCCCACATGGTACTCTGGATAGAGTGAGGATGGTTTCTGGTTCATGGCCGCGGGGACTGTTATCTCGGGGAGCACATTAGGGGTGTGCAAACTGGCTAAAATCTGAACCAGTTTGACATGGAACTGGTTCGGTTCGAAGGTTTGGGGTTAAGCCGAACCATCCCCGGTTCGGCTCGACTCCGAACCGAACCGAACCGAACTGAACAAAGGTTTGTCAAGCTTTTTTTTTTTAATTCTTTTTTCAATGTACCCCGTCTGGGGGGCTTCTCCAAGATGGGGGTGATCCGTGGAGGTTACCTCTCCCCCCACCAGCCTTCCTCTTGCTAAAAATTGCTCGGTTTGAGCATCATCAGCCATTTCCAGGCCTATTCCCTGGCACGGTGGCCATTTTGGAGGCTGCTGTGCCTGCACAGTGGGACCCTGCGTGGCTTGGGTCATGACCAGCAAGGATAGTCAGGAGCCCCACTCAAGTGGGGCCTCCTTGGATTCCTTGGTGGTTAATTGGCCAGGTCAGCTCGTGAGCTCGCAGCCCGCAGGTGGGGATAACGCCTTAATAGGCTCAGGCATATCCCCAGTAGACTGGCCCTCTCATGAGATTGTTAGCCTTCTGGGCAGCAGGCTGCTTGAAGCAGCTAAGTGATGGCTCTGGCAGGAGTACTCCACCCTCGTCTCCCTTCGCGACGTCTTCCCTGGTCATGGAGGGACAGACCCTTCATTATCCTTTGCCCTGTTCCATCTGCATATCCTGTTCCGCTGAGTGTGGGTTCTCCCCTCCCATCCTGCAAAGAAAGCGGGATTCCATCCCCGCTGTGCCCCCCAGGGACGGGTTTACATGGTGCTTTCAGGTATGGGGCCCCTTGAAGGCGAAACGCCGCTGTGGCTGGCCGACATTGTGCTGGCATCTCAGGGCATTTAAAGGGCTTCCGATGCTTTTTCCCTGCCGAGGATGGGCGAGGCACTCCAAAAAAACCACAATCTTGCTCGGCACGCCCCACTTGAGACCCTAGGCAACCACAGTGACATGGTGACACTCTGCCCACAGGCTAAGGGTGCTGAGTTGTATGTCTGCGTCGTGAATTGGAGTTTGTCATTTGAACTCTGGTTCATGTTAACTGTTGTTATTGTGTGTGTCCGAAGCCGGCCATTCTGTTGTACATATATGCAGGAGTCTCACTTCATTTTAAAAATGGCTACAGGGCCCCCCTGAAGTGCAGGAACGAAACAGGAGATGTGCTGCATTCAACATCGCATGTGAAGAACTATATTTATCTTTGTATTTATTTTATTTTATTTTATCAAATTGGTACACCGCCCCAAACTTTCGTCTCTGGGTGGTTAACAATAGCATGAAACAAGTTTAAAACATATACAAAAACTTAAAGCAATTTAACAGTTTATAAATAAACCGGAGATTAAAACCTAAACATTTAAAAAAAGCTGAGAAAGCTTGGGTGAAAATGTGGGTTTTCCAGTGCTTCTTAAAAATTGTCAGAGATGGGGAGGATCATATCTCAGTAGGGAGCGCATTCCCCAATCTCAGGGCAGCAACCGAGAAGTCCCGTCTCCGTGTGGCCACCAGCCGACCTGGAAGCAACTGGATAATGTTCCTCCAAGCAAGTAGAAGCCTGAAAACATATGCATAGGCTTCTACTTGCTTGGAGGAACATTATTGAGTGTTACTATGTTTTTAGCCTGCATATCGATTGAGACTGATGAAATGTGCACCTGAAGAAGCATCCAGTGAAACAGCTATTTATCCTGGGGGAGCTGTAGTGCCTTTTTGTGCTTTTTCTTGTCTCTTCAGTCGTCATCCAGCAAACTACACAGCATGTATTGTTTCCCTTTTCTCCACTTCTGAGACCTTGAGAACCAATAATAATCATCGCTCCCAACCTTCAGACACAGTAGAGTGTTTTGCCTTCTTTTTTCTGCTCTTATGGTTTATGAACACACTGGATGCATGTATTCACACCAGGAGAACAACAAGAGCTGCTATTGGGAACGTGAGCTATTTCAGAGTCACTTATTGATGCCAATTTTTGGTTGTTAGGTTTTATTTGCTTCTACCAGACTCTGGGCTCCTAATGGGAGTTTGCTATTTACCATCTGTTTTTGTGTATTGTATTCAGTTATTTATATATGCTGTTTGTAGATGTCTACCTGGCTGGTTTTTTGTATAGTATATTTCATTCATACTTTTTCTGCATATATACTGGTTTTGGTATATTATGTCTAGTACATTATTTGATTAAATCCTATTTCTATTTAATTGCCTATTAGATTAGTTTTTATTTTGTTCATGGTTTGTTTTTGTTTTTCTCCATGTGGTACCGTGGACCCCTCCCCCGTTTTTTCCTTGACTTGGTGCTAAAAGCATGCCAGCGTTGGTGTATTGCTTAGAGTGCTGGACTAGGACCGGGGAGACCCGAGTTCAAATCCCCCTTCAGCCATGAGACTTGCTGGGTGACTCTGGGCCAGTCACTTCTCTCTCAGCCTCACCTACTTCACAGGGTGGTTGTGAGGAGAAACCTAAGTATGTAGTACACCGCTCTGGGCTCCCTGGAGGAAGAGCGGGATAGAAAATGTAAATAAAATAAATAAATAAATAAATGTCTCCATGACTTAAGTCATTTGGGGCCTTGTTTATCTCCTGTTGCCATTCCATATCCAATATTCTTTGCTTTACAACCTTCTTTGCTTGTTCGTAACCCATGGTTTGAAGCACTTCAAGGGAAAAGCCATAAAAGGCAAGCTTTTCTTTAACAACTGACTTCCACTGTGATTGGAAACTCTCTTCAAGCCTCAGTGGGGCCAGACCCATTGGTGAGAATACCACCTTCAGCCAATAGTTGCGAGTAGTAATCCACACTCGAGTTTCTACACGCATGACTCCCAATTCCAGTCTTAATGCTGTATTAGAGACACATTTAAGGGCTTGCATAATTGGTCTTAGAAACCTAGATTGTACTGTCTCTGTCTGGGCAAGGTTGAAATAAGGCCCCAACTGTGCGCTATATAGTTGCTGTGCCACTACTTTTGCCTCAAATAATTTCAAAACCGCAGGGACATATTTTCCATCTTTAGTATGATAGTAGCAATAGCAAGAGCACTTACATTCATATACCGCTCTATAGCCAGAGCTCTCTAAGCGGTTTACAATGATTTAGCATATTGCCCCCAACATTCTGGGTACTCATTTTACCGACCTCGGAAGGATGGAAGGCTGAGTCAACCTTGAGCCCCTGGTCAGGATCAAACTTGTAACCTTCTGGTTACAGGGCGGCAGTTTTACCACTGTGCCACCAGGGGCTCTCTCAGTAGGATATAATGGCCGAGGCACTCCTCTGTGCTACTTGTGACACACAGTCTAGGTGTCCATCTCTCTAACCTGAAGAATGGAAGTTTATTCCTAGATAGTTAAAACAGTGTACCTGGTCTATTTTGTTTATTTTATTTATGTATGTATTTATTCGATTTCTATATCGCCCTTCCAAAAATGGCTCAGGGCAGTTTACACAGAGGAATAATAAATAAATAAGATGGATCCCTGTCCCCCAAGGGCTCACAATCTAAAAAGAAACATAAGATAGACACCAGCAACAGTCACTGGAGGTCCTGTGCTGGGGGTGGATAGGGCCAGTTACTCTCCCCTTGCTAAATCAAGAGAATCACCATGTTAAAAGGTGCCTCTTTGCCAAGTTAGCAGGGTTTTTTGTTGCCATTGATGTACCAGCGATTGTCTAACTCTCCTGGCAAAGGTCATTATTTTCATCTTTTGATAATTCAGCAGCAGCATTTCCTCCTCACAGAATTGCACAAAAGATTTTAGGGCTCTTCTTAGCCCTGCCACAGACCATGAAAGAATAACTATAGCATCAGCATACAGAAGAAGTAAGACATGCCTATGTGCTAATTTAGGCGGGTGGAACTCTTTTTTTATCAAGATATTGTACTACGGACTATATAGTAATTAAATAGTAATGGGGCAAGCACACACCCTTGTTTGAATCCTCACATTGTAGGGACTGAATCAGTTAATTGACACTTAATACCACATCTGGCTCTCAGTTTGGTATTATTATGCTGCCTATATATCAGCCATAGGATTTGTTTATCAATATTAATTAACAATAGTTTCTTCTATAACCTCTCACTAGGGATGGAGTCAAAAGCAGACTTCTAATCTGCAAAGGCTGCATGAAGTGGGATCTTAAAACCATGTTCATATTTCTCCACTAGATGTGGCAAAATCATTGCTTGATTTATTGTAGATCTTCCTGCCCTAAATCCTGCTTGTTCTTCAGCTAGAATGTTGTTGTTGTTGTTTTGTTGTTGTTGTTGTTGTTGTTATTTATTCGATTTCTATACCGCCCTTCCAAAAATGGCTCAGGGCGGTTTACATAGAGAAATAATAAATACATAAGATAAGATGGATCCCTGTCCCAAAAGGACTCACAATTTAAAAAGAAACATATGATAGACACCAGCAACAGACACTGGAAGTACTGTGCTGGGGGTGGATAGGGCCAGTGACTCTCCCCCTGCTAAATCAAGAGAATCGCCACGTTAAAAGGTGCCTCTTTGCCAAGTTAGCAGGGGTTAATCTTCTATCCAGTCATAGAACTTCACAAATAGGTGCTTTATGTCAAGCTTGCTGGCCACATTCAAAAGACTGATTGGGCGGTAGTTGGCAAGATCTTTCCTTTGCCCCTTTTTTTAATAGATTGGGACAATAATTGCCATACCCCAGTCTTCCGGGATATGGGTGGATTTATCAATATATGTGAAGAGCACTGCCAATACTGGAGCCCACCAGTCAATATTGGATTGGAAGACCTCAGCAGGAATGAAATCATGACCAGGGGTCTTGTTCCCTTTCAGCTGTCCAATTCATTGCTTCATCTCCCCAATTGATACTGGTGACCAGTTTGATAGTGTCTGCATGGATGGCTCTGCCTCTAAGGACATATGGTCCATTGAGTCACTAGTTGTGCATATAAATGGAAGTATGCTTCCCATTCAGCTGCAAATATATGGCATCCCCAATTTGATGCCTGCTCTTTGTGTCACACTATAGCAGAATATGTGAGAATCTCTGGATTTTACAGCCTCTGTCAGTTGCTGCCACCTTTCTTTAGTTGCCGTCCTTTTAAAATCTAAAAGTAATCATTTATATTGGCTTTTTTTTTAACAACCGGGCTTGTGCATTTGCAGCGTCTGCAGTTTCTTTATAATGCCTGTAGAAGCTGATGAGATCTTTTTTGGCCTGTATGCACTCCTGGTCAAACCATACTTTCGACCTTGGACCCCCTGATTGCCTAGTCCTTTATTTATTAGAAGCCCCTGCAGTTCACTAGTAAGACGCTTAAAGTTTTCTAGCTTATTATCGTTGTCACTCATGATATTTACCTTGATTTGCTGTAACCTATCTGACTGAATTAGCTGGGTAACTACTTTGCTCACTTCTGCTGTCCATTTAACCCGCACATTAGCACATTCCTCTTCCAGATCAATTTGATGGTAACTATTAAGTTGTACATCAACTTCAGACAGCTTTAAGCTTAAAGTTATTGGGAGGTGGTCACTCTGGGTGGCCCAGTATCACCTGGAAAGAAGTCAGTAGATGGACCATGTTCTGTGAGACAATCATATAATCAACTGTACTCATCCCAGCCCCACAATAAGCATATTCTGCAGGGATATGACCATCTATTGCCCCATTGAGAATGTTCAAGTTGTTCAATAGGCCAACTGTGCCAGGCAAAATCCAGCAAAATTTTAGACATTGGCCTTAAATTGACGCTTCGGTAAGATGTCAATTTCACATAAATCAGGAGGACGATGCTATCGTCCATATAAAGCCATATCATCAGACCCCATTCTTGCGTTAAAGTCTCCCCCAGTTAGCATATATGCTGTGGGAAATTCAGCCAACATACTATCAATACATATATTTTTAAGTTGTGCCAGTTACTCTTACATTGGGCTTTTAGCCGCTGTGGGAGTAGGTAGACATTAATAAGCAGAATATTGCTAGTACCTAGATGAATATGAATAGCCATTGCCATTTGATCACATGCTGGAAGAGTCTGAACTACAGCATGTAAGGATGTAGATACCATTATGCCCAACCCCCTGCTAGCAATACCTCTCCTTTGACTGAGTGTAGCATTTACTGTATAAGTATTAAACCCATGACAATCAAAATCCTCTGTCATCCAGGTATATTGCAACAGTACTATATCATACTTAATTAAAGTATTCATGAAACTGGGATCATATCTCTTATTGCCCCATCCAGCAATGTTCCAGCAGATAAGTTGTAGGGGGCACCGGGTCATAGAATGTCAATCCAATGGAAGGGAAGGGCCTACACCAGGGATTCTCAACATTGGGTCTCCAGATGTTTTTGGACCTCAACTCCCATAATCCCCAGCCAAAGGCTACTGGGCCTGGGAATTATGGGAGCTGAAGTCCAATAACATCTGGAGACCCAACGTTGAGAATCCCTGGTCTACACAACCCAGTTTCGCAGGTGAGGTGGCAGCATCCTTGTCAGGAGAGCAATTAAGGACCACTGTCCCTTTGCTGTCTAATTTGGTACAGATAATCTGTGAAGTGATGTCCTCTTGAGGTTGGAATATCTCTGGAGCCTATAGGGAGCGTGAGGATGTCGCGCCTTCCAGGCTCTGCATCAGCTCAGAGGTTGTTGCCAGAATAGCCCGGGGCTCCTCACTTGGCATAACTGGAAGGTTATTTAAAGCAGGAGATGAATCATTAGCAATCACCAAATGCCATTCAGTAGAAATTGTTTCCTGGGGTGCCATCCACCACTTGTCCCTGATCTGGCAAAGGTTTCCGATGGAGTAGATCAGTTTGGACAGCATCATCCTTTGTTTTGTGGAGCTTCTTCGAAAGGCAGACCGTATCACTCCGCCAAGCTAAGGCCACTTGCTTGATTTCTTCTGCCGTCATCCCCAGTGGGAGTCGCACCAGAGTCGGCATCATAGTCCTCCACACTGTCAGTAGCCAGATCCAGCTGAATCAATGCCTCTTCCCAAGCCTCTGAGCCCTCTGTCACCTCAGCTGGGGTCCGGCTTGAAGTGGTCAGCTTCCTGGTAGCATCAGCACAAGCAAGGGAATTTGTTGTGGCATGCATGGTGTCCAACGCCTCCTCCTGGTCCAACTACAAGAGCATTGTACTGAAAGTTTAGCTACATCCCTTTCTTGCTGAGGATGCACAGACAGAGGTTCTGCCATGTTTTTTAAAGCTACTAAAGAGTCTTTTGGGTCCTTCATGCTGTCACTGGTTTTCTGTTGTTCAGCCATTTTGCAAGTCAAACAAGGAGTTAATTGATTGATTGATTGATTGATTTGATTTGATTTGATTTGTATACCGCCCTTCCAAAATGGCTCAGAGTGGTTTACAATTAAAACAAACCACTAAAACAGTAAAGAGCTAAAACAAATTTTAAAAACAATATAATAATTAACAATTTAAAAACATTTTAAAACAACAATTAAACAATTACAGTGATTAAAAACCCCGAAATCAGGTTTTTAATTTTAAAATAGACCAGATATTTTAAAACCCCAAATTTCCATGTCTTCAGGTATTTCAGAAGGGAGTTTCCTTTGCTTATCAATGGGAGCGTGGGCATTTAAATTTCCCCGCTCCTTCAAGCCCATAGTTGCAGAGGCCTATCTCGCATAGTATTTTCTCTCTCTGGACTTTTTCTTTTTGGCCCTTAGCTCTGCCTGGTATTAATGGCCGAGGTGGGCCATCAGAAAATAACCGTGTAACTTGAATCTCAAAGGTCCTAAGGTGGGTCCTTAGTTTAATGAGCATGAGAGGAATCGTGGTTTGAGAAAAGGTCAGAAGGATCCTCTTAATACCAAACTCCCCAGGAAGATATTGTATATCAGTGAGTTCCAGGGAATGCACTTGACCTTGAAGCAATTGAGACAGAGAGTAAGTTATTGAATAAAAACCATTCCACCTCCCATGGTTCCTCCAATTCTGGGATATTTCTAATACCACTTGCTTGGGCTGAAATACTCTCAAACAATTGCTCATACAGCGATTCCCTTCCTCATAACTGGAATTGTGAGCACCTCCTGGTTTCAGTCCATTTGGCATGAGATTGTTACAACCTACTTCATTCAGTTTATTCCACCACCACTCCGCTCCCTATAGTGGCAAGAGTTTCTGCAGATTGATCAAATGTCTCTTTAAGATGATCTACTTTTGAAGCAACAGCCATGATTTTTGCAAAGACAGGCTCCACTGTTTTATGAATTAGAAAACTTGGCTGCACAAGACAATCAAAACATTCCAACTGGGGGGAAATACGGAACTTCAGAACTATTTCTGAAACATTGGAACGTCAGAACTATTTGTCTTTCGTGTGAGTTCATCCCCTTGTAAATCATCTGCCATCAAACAAACATACTCACTAGACTCCGGTAAATCAGTGGTTTGTAATGTTGCTCCCACCTCCTATATAGGGCTGCAAATTGATTCCTTGTGGGAAAGGGGCTTGCTAGTCTCTCTGTTTCTTTCAAGGTTAGTAATTCATCAATTTTGCTCTGTTTTGACACTTTCCCTTTTTCTGAAGAGTTTTGTCTTCTATGCCAGGGTTTCTTAACCTTGGGCCCCCAGATGTTGTTGGACTACAACTCCCATCACCCCCAGACATGGCCTCTGTGGCAGAGGATGATGGAAGTTGTAGTCCAACAACATCTGGGGGCCCAAGGTTAAGAAACCCTGTTCTACACCATTTGTGAGCTATTCCTCCTAGCTTATCTCTCGTTTTCTGCCTGTCTGCCTCAGTAAACTGTCCAACAGGAGGAAAAGAAAAATACAGCAGTCCAAACAACCTAAAAAATTCCAAGGAGTCAGATATCCAATAACCAAGGAATCCAGATCACTCCAGGCTGGTTAAAAAAAACTTTTCAATGCAGTTTGACCATTAGAGGATGAAAAAAAACCTACAGGAGCTCTCTAACGGAGCTGTTACTCCGTCGCCATGTTGGCTTCTCCTCCTGCTTTGTTGTGGTGTTTTATTAATGCATTAGTAAAACCCTGCACTAAAAGAAACTTGAGACCATCTTATGTTTCATCATACTGTAAACATGTATAGTCATACCATAAACACACTACAAAAATAGTGCTTTTTTTGTAATGTGATTATAAATGAACATAACTAATGTAGAGAAAATAAGAGAAGCCCTGTTGGATCAGGCAGTCCCATCTAGTCCACCATCCTGTTTCCCTCAGCAGCCAACCAACTAGGAAGCCCACAATTTCTCCTGCTATGGCAAACCAACTAGGAAGCCCATAATTTCTTCCACAATGGCCAACCAACTAGGAAGCCCATAATTTCTCCCACAGTGGCCAAACAACTAGGAAGCCCATAATTTCTCCCACAATGACCAACCAACTAGGAACCCCTCATTTTTTCAGAGGTATTCAGAGGCATAACCCCTGCTAACTTGGCAAAGAGGCACCTTTTAATGTGGTGATTCTCTTTATTTATCAGGGGAAGAGTAACTGGCCCTATCCACCCCCAGCACAGTACCTCCAGTGACTGTTGCTGGTGTCTATGTTATGTTTCTTTTTAGATTGAGCCCTCTGGGGACAGGGATCCATCTTTCTTACTTACTTACTTACTTACTTACTTACTTACTTACTTACTTACTTACTTACTTATTATTCCTCTGTGTAAACTGCCCTGAGCCATTTTTGGAAGGGTGGTATAGAAATCAATCAATCAATCAATCAATCAATCAGTCAGTCAATAATACCCTTGAGCTGGGAGTGGCATATCCTCATCAAAGACAGTTGCCTTTGATAGACATGTCCTCCACAAATTTATTCAATCTCCTATTAAAGAAGGGATGTGCACAATCCTGTTTAGCATTCTATTCTTAGAACAGCAAACAGGTTCAGATCCCCTGCATTTGAACCAATTCGAACGTGGGGATGGGGGTTGCTTTAAAGTGCGCACTTTCACGCATGTTCACCACTTCCGGTTTTATGCTGACCAGGGCGGCAAGAGGGTATATAGCCGCCCCACGCCAACGGTTTTTAAAGCAGCGATGGAGGGGGACGTGTGGCATGGGAGGTAAGAGCACGCTCCCCGCGCCTTAAAGCAACCCTCGCCCAGGCTCCTGGATTCTGTGCACACCCGTATTCCAAAGTCATCCAAGCTAAGCCATCACCACATCCAATGGCAGTGAGTTCCAAAGGCATTGCAAAAAAGTACGAGAGCTCTTGTCCATACGAAATCTCCAGCCAGTCAGTTCTGTTGGATGACCCCTGGTTCTAGTGTTTGAGAGTGGGAGAAAAACTTGATTTAGAAGAGAACTGGTATGCTCTCTATGTCCTCTCCATGACAGCCCTTTACCTGGTCCAATGCACATATTTCTTTGAGAAATGAGATTACCTACTTGGATGTGAGCTTATTAGATCCAGCTCAGATAGATGCCACCAAGTTTAACTTGTATCTTGCACCAAGGGCGGGGAAGCATCCTTGTCCTATTTACCAGGAATTTTTGAAACCATGGGAATTTTACCAAGGGCGAATCATAAATAAAAGCTAGGGTGGAGTTCTTTTAAAAAGATTATGGTTTGAAAGGCTGGCGAACAACTCACCACTTTTAATAAGCCAAAAACTATGTCCAATTAATGGGGGCAAGATTGAGATAATAGATCAAACCGGGGGCAGAGTAGTAATTAAATCCTAAGATGCAAGGCGGTACGCCTCGTATCCTGTGGATTGCCTCAAAAAAAGAGTATAAATACCATTGTATTTCATAGCATCTTCATCAGCTTCTCTTGACTCTCCACTGTTCTATTCTGCTCTACACATCAGAGAACCGGGTAAGACCAACATTTCATTCTGTGTGTCTCTAACGTAATTCCCACCCACTGTTGCTTGATGTGATGGTCAGAGTGAAAACCTGGAGGTCCCTGCTTGGGTAAGAAGATGCAAGGAAATTTGAGGCGAGGGGGAAATGCTTAGATCGGTTTGGCCTCTCCCTCTGCAGGTTGGTAAGCTAGCAGAGGGACCAAAGCTCAGTGCTAGAGCAAATGCTAAGTTTGCAGGATGCTGGATGCTGGGTGAAGTGAATTGTTAGATTCATCCAACATGACATCTCCCATTCTAGGATCTTGGGTAGCAGAGCTTTCTTGACCTGGGACCTTGGGGAGCTGTTGCCAGTCAAAGTAACTAGGCTAGATGGACAAGTGATCTGACTTGATGGCTACAGAGACCAATTCAAAAAAACCAGCTTCACAGGTTCTCTTGTGTTGGGAAGGGTCCATAGTCGGGATGTGCAAATCAAGTCAAATTTGAATCGATTCGGCTCAAATCTGGCCAATTCAAATGATCCGAATTCAAATCAAATCCCCCCTAAAAAGGGTAATTCTATTCTAATTTGAATCAAATCAGCCAGATTTGAATATGAATTGATTTGAATTGATTCAATTACGGTTTAGGGACATATTGGCACCTTAAACCATTCAGGCACCCTGACTGGTCAAAAAAGATGCCAAAATCAGTTGAATTGATTCGGATTTCAATCGAATCAGACTGTTTGGGTCCAATTTGATTTGAATCTCTGGTAGAAACTCAGAGAGCTGTTTCCAGTCTGTGTAGGCCATGGCTAGAAGGACCAATGGTCTGACTTGGTATAAGGCAGCTTCCTATGTTCACCAGAAACATCCATCACTTAGTGGGAGAGCATCTGCTTGGCATACAGAAAGTCTCAGGTTCAATCCCCGGCAGTATCTCCAGGTAGGGCTGAGAAAGATTCCTGCTGGAACCCTTGGAGAAGCCGCTGCTTGTCAATATAGACAATACTGAGCTAGTTGGACCAATGGTCTGACTTGGTATAAGGCAGCTTTTCCATGTTCAGAGGCAGTATGCCACTGAATACTAGTTGGAGGGGATAGCTATGACCTCCATGCTCTCCTTTTAGGTTTCTCAGAACCATCTGATAGGCCACTGTGGGAAACAGGATGTTGGACTAGGACCATACCCACTTTTGTCTAGACCTGCAAGATGGTTCTTGAGTCCTCAGATAGATGGTGGTTATGAGCCACAAGAGGCAGGTGGAACCTCCATGTTCAGAAGCAGTATATCTTGAAATAGTAGTTGATGAAGGGCTGCCATTTTCCACACTATTTTCCTGATATTTTAAGCTTTGCCTTCAACAGGTGAGGAAGGATTGGCCCAGCCCAAGGGAAAATGTACCATAACGCTGAAGACCTCCCCTCCCAATGAATCAAAAGTCACATTTAATTTTTTCATTTTTTCAATCCAGATGTAGAAATTCAGATATTTTCAAGCAAACTTGGGAGTGGTGTATTCTCTCCAAATTCATTTCTTGCCCAGCTTTCATGGGGCACCGAATGGTTTTTGTTTTGTTTTTTAATCCTATTTACAAAATGGTAAACCTGACATTTTAAAAAATTGAAATATGATCATTTTAACCATTTATTTTGACTTTGCATTTAATTTGATTTTGCCTCCATTTGTGGGAGGCTGGGAGGAAGGAAGACAGGGCTATCACTCCAGAGTCATGCCTGATGTAACTGCACTTAACACCCAGTTGTTCAACATCAGTTAGGAATCTTGCCCTTGAGGTCTCATTTCAATGAAATTAAGACTGTGTACTCATTTCTTAATGAGTCTGCAGCACCTCTGTAGCTTTCGCAACCAAGGACAGACTTTTTGATGTTTACCAGTTGGTTTACTCTCTGAGATAAGAATCACAGTATAGAGAGATAAAGTGGCATAATTAATATGGGACGTCATTTCCTTATTCAAGAACATAATAATTACCTTGCTGGATAAGGAACCCAGCATTCTGTTTCCAAAAGGGGACAGCCAAATGCCTTCAGGACCCCATGAACAGAGCCACCCTATAATTTTGGATCTCACTCCTAGCCTCCTTCTTCCCCCTTTTATGCTAGATTGGACTATGCAGGAAATTGGACTATGTGGAGCAATATTCTATCATGCCATGGTACAGTCCAGGTAAAAGCTGATCACTTCAGGGAGAACTAGACCCCCTGCTTGCTTTCAAGTTCCTTCCACCTCTTCCATTTCATAGCTAGGCCAATAGACTTCAGCCACAAACTGAGACCGTGGTCATGGACATGCTCACACCCTGTTTATTCCATCACACTGTTGATTGGAAGCCCCTTGGAGGCAGGGACCTGTTGGTTTGGTTTCTATTATTACAGCACCACAGTCATAGCTCAGAGGCAGAGCATCTGCTTTGCATGCAGAAGGTCTCAGTTTCCATCTCCGTCTGCATCTCCAGGTAGGGCTGAAAAAGACTCCTGCTGGAAACCTTGTAGAACTGCTGCCTGTCAATGTAGACAATACTGAGCTAGATGGACCAATGGTCTGACTCAGTATATGGCAGCTTCCTATATTCAAAAATTATGTTCTTTTCCCTTCTCTGTCCATTTCCCCCTTCTGCATTGAGTTCATTTCCTTCTGAACTGAGATCTTTGTCCATTTTTGAGGGATGTGCAAATCGATTTGAATTCGAATGGATTTCACTCAAATCTGGGTGATTCGAGTGATTCGAATTCAAATTGAATCACCCCTTACAAGGGCAATTCAATTTGAATTTGGATTGAATATTCAAAATCTAATTCAAATTTGTTTTGAGAGCTGTTTGGCACTGCTTTAAAACCATTTAGGGCCCCTGACTGGGTTTAAAAAAAAAGGCACCACCAACACAGTAGAAAAGGTTCAGATTTGATTCGGATTTGAATAGAATTTTCAGACCAGATGTGAATTTGATTTGAATTCAAAACAAAATTTAAGAATTTGATTTGAATTTGAAACAAATAAAAACCAATGTTTTGTGCATATCTCTACTATTTCCCCCTTCTACATGACATCATAGGCTTGTCAACTACCCTGAGCATTTCACCAGAAAGGCAGTCATATCAATGCAGCCAAGGATGAGGAGAAAAAGATCTGAGAAAATGCTCTAAATTTTCTCTTTTGAGGAGGATCCCATGAAATAGGAGTGGATTTCACATCTCTGTGGGAAGAAGGGCTGAATTGTCTATTTGGGAGATGTTTCTCCACATCCTTCCATTTCAGAATTGATTCGATGTTTTCTCCCTTCCATTTCTCTGTTTCAGACTCACCTCCGTCGCCCAACTATGTCTTGCTACCTTCAGCAGAGCAGCCCATCTTGCGGCATCGGTGGCGGCAGCGGTGGTGGCAGTGGTGGCGGCATCATTAGTCGTGGTGGCGGTGGCTTTGGATATGGTGGCCTCTCTGCATCCTCCGGCACCATCCCCGGAGTCCCTGTTTCGTGCGTCACCCAGGTCCCCCCGTCACAAGTGTATATCCAGCCACCTCCCTTCTGTCTGACGATCCCAGGACCGATCTTGACTGCAAGCTCTGCGCCAGTGGGCGTCGACAGCTACGCACCCTGTGCCTATGGATCCGGCTATGGATCCGGCTATGGATCCGGCTATGGATCCGGCTATGGATCCGGATACGGTTATGGCTATGGATCCGGCTATGGATCTGGCTATGGCTGTGGCTCTAGTGGACAAGGTTCCTCAAAGGGTTATGGGAAGAGACATAGGAAAGGCAGCTTTTAAGCTCTGATATATTATCCATGGAATCACCAACAACCGGGAATCGACCACAACCACGATGCATGTCCACAGCTGTGTTCTAAGGGCCTGGCTTTCAAAAATTCTGAGCACCTGCAGTTTCAGTGGGAATCCGTTGGTGCTCGGTACCTTCTGAAATCTAGACCCAGCTACCTCTTTCACACCACATT
The DNA here is from genome assembly GCF_027244095.1 of Hemicordylus capensis. Classification (NCBI taxonomy): domain Eukaryota; kingdom Metazoa; phylum Chordata; class Lepidosauria; order Squamata; family Cordylidae; genus Hemicordylus; species Hemicordylus capensis. Next base: position 4,172,894 of record NC_069670.1, read on the forward strand.
TTTCTTGAGATATATGTTTGCTTCTTTCTAGTATTTCCACCCTTGCACTTTACATAATTTGCTTTCATTTTCCACCTTATGTGCAGGACACCTCCCGCAAATGAGAACAGAATGCAATTGACCCCTGACCGGCAGATCTTGCCATTCTTTTCTTATATGTAACAGTATTATCTGGCTAGAAAATGGAATGCATATCTTCTTTTTCAGCATGCACTTTTGGGGTTTAATTGTTGTATTAAAGCTTTGATTGCATGACGAACCTTGTGCCTGTTTTCTTGTGGGATGTTCATCTCCTTTCCCTGGAAAATACCCCACCCCGACCCCCAATATTCTAATAGCAGTTGAAATTTTGAAACAATCTTCAAGGGTGTTCCCCACAATTGACCACACTGCAGTAGTCAAGGCTTGGAGGTTGGGAGGGCATGAATGGTGGTGGAAGGAGATAAGATGCGGGAAGCTAGCCTTGGTGGACTCAGAGGTCTTCAAACACTTTCAAGAATTGGGATGTTTAAGCACCGACCCCTGTGAGTTGCCTGCATTGACTAGGTGATGGATACATTCCCAGAATTCCTGCAGTCAGGAGTTGGATGCTGGAAACAGGAAGTTCTGCCCTGTTGGTATGAGGAACCACCTGGAGGAGACCCTCTTGGGGGAGGAAGATGATGACACCCTACCTAAAAGCCCCCTAGCTCCAATGGCCCCTGAGCAATCAGAATTATCACCCCTCAGAGGAGCCCCATGGTGACCCGATGCTCCCCAGCAAGGCTCCTGCCCCTCTTCCTAGGACCCCCTCCAGTGCCCCAGGACCCCAGGAGCAGGGCCAAACTCCAAAACTCCAACACAGGTAGGCAGAGTGACAGCTCAGGGCCTCCCTTCCAATAGGGCTACTCAGGGGAAGTGGAAAGTTTGGCTCAGACACCTGCTTTGAATCCCAGGAGCACAGGAAGCTGTCTCATACTGAGCCAGACCCTAGGTCCATTTAGCTCACGACTGCCCGCTCTAGCAGCGCTCCAAGGTTTCGGGCAGAGACACATCTTCCCCAGCCCTACCTGGAGATGCTGCCAGGGACTGAATCTAGGAGCTTCTGCATGCAAAGCCGATGTTCCACCACTGAGCCGTGGCCCCATCTCCAGCCAGCCTGAGCTCCAGGAAGGAGTGGGGCTCCTACATAACTCCTCCAGATGCAGCCAGATGTTGCTGGTTGGACAGCGATCAGACATTATGGTCAGACATGACAGTCATAGAACCTGATGGTCTTATCGCTTGACTTGATTATCTTGGAAGGGGACTCATTCATTCCTTCCTCCATCCCAGAACAAGCTGTAGAAACCAGGGCAGCCAGGAAGCCCCTCCAGACTCCCAGGATGGGAGCCAACCCCTTCATTTCCTTCCTTCACAGACCGAGCCAACCCTTTCACTTCCTTCCTGGCCAAGAACTGGGCTGGGTGAGACCATGTGTGTGTGGGAGGGGGTGGATATAGGGTCCACCCCTCCCCTCGCATATCCGCTCATCATCTCAGGCCCTGCTCATGACCCTGCCACTAACAGAGATCCAGTTGGCAGGGACTAGGGACAGGGCCTTTTCGGTGGTGGCCCCTCGGCTTTGGAACACCCTCCCTGAAGAGCTTCGCTGTGCTCCCTCCCTCAGTGTTTTTCAAAAAACATCTCAAAATGCACCTTTATACGGGGGGCTTTTTAATGCTCCATTATTGTTTTGTTATATCTGTTAGGTTCCTTTAGATTTTTATAATTTTCCATTTTAAATTGAACCTAATAATTGTGGTTTTTAATCTGACTTTTTTTTTTAAGTTAATTTTATTACTTTTATTATATCTGTGTCTAGCTTATTGCTGTGAGCCGCCCCGAGCAGTAGTGCACTGGAAGGGCTGGGTATAAATATTTTAAATAAATAAAAATAAATAAATATTTCAGCTGGTCTGTTACTGACCTCTCTCCCCATCCCCGCTTTCTCTTCCACTAGTTGGAGAGGGAAAGACAGCTCTCCTGGAAAGCAGACCAGACGATTTCGCCTAATCCAAAAAAGACAGGATTTTTGTAAGAGGAATCTGGCCCATTTTTCTGAATATCCTTGAAAATGTCAAGCAAGCTTCAATAATACGCTAACGATTATAATATTTCTATAAGTATTTCATGTCTAGCAAAATCCCTTCTCCCCCAATAACTTTCTTCGCCACCCCTTTACTCCATGTAACTAGTTGTTCCAGAGCCATCCCTGCTGGCAGCAGCTCTCTAAGGTTTCGGGCAGGGGTTTTTCCCATCCCTACTTGGCACTGCTGCCAGGGATTGAAACCGAGACCATCTGCACACCAAGCAGGGGGTCCTTGGGACTGTTTTGAATACACTTGTGAACCTCCTTTATGCTTAATTAGACCATAGGTCCAGCTAGCCCATGTCTACTCTGACTGGTAGCAACCTCTGGACGTAGAAGAGCCACTCTGGGAAGAGCAAAAGGTTCCAATTTCTCTCCCTGGCTTCTCCAAGATAGGGCTGAGATTCCTGCCTGCAACCTTGGAGGAGCCGCTGCCAGTCTGTGAAGACAATACTGAGCTAGATAGACCAATGGTCTGACTCAGTATATGGCAGCTTTCCTATGTAGTGACTGTGGCTAATAGCCACGGATATAGTGCATAAGAACAGGCCAAATGACCCTTCCAGCCCATCATTCCGACCTCCTGTTTTCAGCAGTGGCCAGTAAATATTTCCAGAAAGTTCACTGAACAGCACAAAAAAGGCAACTGTTCTCTCCATCTGTTTCTCTCTCCCATCCTCAGCAACTGGTATGGAGAGAAATATGCCTGGCCACTGCTCAACATCCCCGCCTGGGTTTTGGTCCAGCCTGATGCCTGAGAAAGAATCATTTGTGGGTCTCGTGGCAAAGCTCCCGACTCATCCCTTTCAGGCTTCTAAATAGATCGCAGTTGCCCCTGTCCTATTACATAAGTTCCTAGCTGAGGAAGGGAAGTGGGTGGTCTTCTAGTCCAGCTTGCTGCAGGGAAACTGCTACAGCATCCCTGAGAGATGACTGCCCAGCATCTGTTTGAAAACCTCCAGCAATGAACAGCCCACCACTGCACAAGGTAGACTTTTCTACTAGGGATGTGCTCGCTTCGAATATTCAGATTCGATTCGGATTCAAATCAAAACTGGCCTATGTGGTGCAAATTCGAATCAAATTGGCCTGAAACAGGCCGATTCAATCCAAATCGATTCAAATTTGAATTGATTCAACCTATTTTGGTGCCTTTTTTGACCCATCAGGGCACCTGAATGAAAAAAGACACCAACATCCCTAAATGGTCATTGAATTGATTTGAATCTATTCGAATTCGAATCTGGCTGATTTGATTTGGATTTGAATCAAATTATCCTTTTCAGAGGTGATCTGGTTCAGATTTGAATCATTTGAATTGTCCAGATTGGAGTCGCATCAATTCAAATTTGAATTGATTAGCACAGCCCTATTTTCGACAGTCAAACAGCAATTATAGCGAGGAAATTCCTCCTCATACCTAGGTTGAATCTGCTTCCTGCCCACTGCCTAGCACTGCATTCAGGAGCAACCAAGATTAAGCCTCCTCCTCCTTCTACGTGAAAGCCCATCAGATACTTGGGAGAGCCATATCCCAGTGTTAGAGCATCTTCTTTCTATGAAGGCGGCCCCAAGTTTAATCCCTGGCAGCATCTCCAGGTAGGACTGGGAGAGACTCCTGCCTGCGACCTCGGACAGCCACTGCCAGTCAGTGTAGACAATACTGAGCTAGATGTACCAGAGATCTCACTCAGTATTCAATAGCTTCCTATGTTCTTAAGAGGGCTGTCTTATCTCCCCTTCTTTTTTTTTCATCTCATGGGAACATAGGAAGCTGCCATATACTGAGTCAGACCATTGGTCTATCTAGCTCAGTATTGTCTACCCAGACTGGCAGCGGCTTCTCCGAGGTTACAAGCAGGAATCTCTCTTAGCCCTCTCTTGGAGATGATGCCAGGAAGGGAACTTGGAACCTAGATGCTCTTCCCAGAGCGGTTCCTTCGCTTAAGGGGAATATCTTACAGTGCTCCCACTTCTAGTCTCCCTTTCATATGCAACCAGAGCAGACCCTGCTTAGCTAAGGGGACAAGTCATGCTTGCAACCACAAAACCAGCTCTCCTCTCCAGAGCAACTCAAGCTAAACATACTCCACGCCTTTGAACCTTTCTTCCCGAGATCTGATTTCCCATCCCCTTCCATATCTGATGCCCTACTCTGGCTGTAGATTCAGATTTCCTGACTTTCCTGATTGCCCGATACCTCTACTTCCTGGGCAGACCTCTGGGGACATGAGCGAGCAAGATCCCACATGCAGTTCTTGGAAGCAGCATAAGAAATCCAAGAAGCAATCGTGACTTTGATGCAGCAAAAGCTTTAATAGAGAACAGTGCGTGCAAGACTGCACATGCGGCGATCATTACACAGAACCTGCGCTCAAGAAAGAGAGGGTAGTTTTCTCGCGTCCGGCATTTGAAGGCATAGAAAGTGGCATCCAATGGCTACACTTCTGGTTCCGTTGTGGTAACAAGAGTGAAGCCATTCTCTGAAGAAAGCATACATTTCGGGGGGGTGGGAAGAGCATAGAGCAAGAAGAAATACCTGAGCCTAGTTTTCACAGGTGTAGGACACCTGGAGCTTCATCTGGGACTGTAAACATTCATTGTTTTCGGAAGCTTGGGCGTGGATTCATCGGGTGGTTGACTGTTCCGGGTTCTTCTGGTCATCTGGGATGGCGGGATTCAGCAAGGATAGCCACAGACACCATAGCTACGTTTTTGCCCACAAATACCCCTGCTACCACCGCCGAGGTATCCTCCACCAAGTCCAAGAGAACCATATCCAGAATACCCGGATCCAAGCGAACCGTATCCAGAACTCCCGGATGCGCAGGGTGAATAACCTCCCACCGCCACAGGCTCACAGCTCGCAGCCAGGATAGCTCCCGGGATGGTCACCACAAAGGAAGGCGGTTGGATCGTCACTTCCGAAGGCGGGATTTGGCTCACGCAGGAAACGGGGGCTCCGGAGAGCACGCCGAGGCTGCTGGCCGAGGTGGCGAGGCCCGAGCCGCCGCCGTATCCGATTATGCCAGATCCGATGCCCCCGAAGCCAGAGCCGACACCGCAGCTGCCCAGGCCGACGACAGGTCTGGAGGCGCATGATGGGATGGCGCAAGACGGAGCACAAGATGGGGCACAGCAAGACATGTTTGGGTGTTGGAGGTGGCTCTGAAATACACATGATGAAGGAGGCATATTAGGTAGAGTTTGCACCAGGATGTCATAATGTGAGAGAAGAAGTGAATCTCAGGGTTAGGGAGAAACACCTGAGAAGTTTGAAGGGGAGCAAAGTGAGTTTCTGTAGAGCACAGGAAATTGCTCAGCAGTTTCTGCAGGACCTTCGCATTAAGCAGGGTATGAATTATTTATTATCTATCTATCTATCTATCTATCTATCTATCTATCTATCTATTTGATACATTTCTATACCGCCCAAAATCCAAGTTCTCTGGGCGGTTTACAAAACAATAAAAACAGCCAATAAATGTTTGAATCTAACATTTCAACAATTAAAATTAAAAAGTATGCAAGGTCTGGGGGGGGGGAGGGCACCATAATGTATTTTAATTGAATTCAAGACTAGGTTTCTGTCCAAGTTCTTTGATGTTAGAAATGGAGAGGGACAGGTTCGCAGTTTGGGAGTACGTCTAGATCCAGTCTTCTCTCTGATAACTCAGATGGAAGCGGTGGCCAGGAGAGCTTTTTATCAGCTAAGTTTGATCAGCTAATACAAAGTGCTGGTTATGACCTTTAAAGCCCTTACCAGCTTGGGCCCACGGTATTTAATAGAGTGCCTTCTTCGTTATGAACCTCACCGCCTATTAAGATCTTCAGGGCAGGTTCATCTGAGGGTGCTGCCAGCTCGTTTGGTTTGGTCTCAAAAAGTGCTCCTTTTCTGTAGTTGACCCCAGACTATGGAGCACACTTCCTGCCGAGATTAGAAGTACTCCATCCCTGTTGGCTTTTAGGAAAAAACTACTAAGCTGCCCAGAGACGCACGTTTTGGGCGGTATAAAAATATGTTAAATAAATGCAATAAACAAACAAATAGATAGATAGATAGATAGATAGATAGATAGATAGATAGATAGATAGATAGGTAGATAGATAGATAGCCCCCCCCCCGCCCGATATTGGGTTTGGCACAGGATTGGTTGATGTCATAATGGGATTAGTTTATTATTTATTTATTTATTTATTTATTTAACATATTTTTATACTGCTTTTCAACAAAAGGTCCCAAAGCAGTTTACATCGATATAAATAAATTAAGGAATAGGCTCCCTTTCTCCAAAGGGCTCACAATCAAAAAAAGAATCATAAGAGAGACACCTGCAACAGCCACTGGAGGGAAGCTGTGATGGGGCTGGAGAGGGCCAGTTGCTCTCCCTCTGCTAAATAGAGAATCAGCCCTTTTAAAAGGTGCTTCTTTATTCAGTTAGAATGAGGGATGGGGTAGGGGCAGGAGTAGGGGGAGGGGGAGGGGCAAGGGGAGGGGCAGGGGCAAGGGGAGGGGCAGGGATAGGGTTTGGGGGTAGGCATAGGGGTAGGCATAGGAGTAAGGGTAGGGGTAGGGATAAGGGGAGGGGAGGGGTTGGGGGTAAGGATAGTTATGGGGTAGGGGTAAGGGTAGGGATAGGAGTAAGGGGAGGGATAAGGGTAGGGGAGGGGTTGGGGGTAATGATAGTTATAGGGATAGGGGTAGGGATAGGAGTAAGGGTAGGGGTAGGGATAAGGGGAGGGGAGAGGTTGGGGGTAAGGATATTTATAGGGGTAGGGGTAGGGGTAGGAGTAAGGGGAGGGATAAGGGGAGGGGAGGGGTTGGGGGTAGGGGTAGGGGTAGGGGTAGGGGTAAGTGTAGGGGTAGGGATAAGGGTAGGGTAGGGGTTGGTGTGGGGATAGGGGTAGGGGTAGGGGTAGGGATAGGGATAAGGGTAGGGGAGGGGTTGGGGGTAATGATAGTTATAGGGATAGGGGTAGGGATAGGAGTAAGGGTAGGGGTAGGGATAAGGGGAGGGGAGGGGTTGGGGGTAAGGATAGTTATAGGGGTAGGGGTAGGGGTAGGGGTAGGAGTAAGGGGAGGGATAAGGGGAGGGGAGGGGTTGGGGGTAGGGATAGGGATAGGGGTAGGGGTAGGGGTAAGTGTAGGGGTAGGGATAAGGGTAGGGTAGGGTAGGGGTTGGTGTGGGGATAGGGATAGGGATAGGGGTAGGGGTAGGGATAAGGGGAGGGGAGGGGTTGGGGGTAAGGATAGTTATAGGGGTAGGGGTAGGGATAGGAGTAAGGGGAGGGGTAGGGATAAGGGGAGGGGAGGGGTTGGGGGTAAGGATAGTTATTGGGGTAGGGTTAGGGATAGGAGTAAGGGGAGGGATAAGGGGAGGGGAGGGGTTGGGGGTAAGGATAGTTATAGGGGTAGGGGTAGGGATAGGAGTAAGGGGAGGGATTAGGGGAGGGGAGGGGTTGGGGTAGGGATGGGGTAGGGATAGGGGTAAGTGTAGGGGTAGGGGTAGGGATAAGGGGAGGGGAGGGGTTGGGGGTAAGGATAGTTATAGGGGTAGGGGTAGGGGTAGGAGTAAGGGTAGGGGTAGGGATAAGGGGAGGGGAGGGGTGTGGGTAAGGATAGTTATAGGGGTAGGGGTAGGGATAGGGATAGGAGTAAGGGGAAGGATAAGGGGAGGGGAGGGGTTGGGGGGAGGGATAGGGGTTGGTGTGGGGATAGGGATAGGGATAGGGGTAGGGGTAGGGGTAGGGATAGGGATAAGGGGAGGGGAGGGGTTGGGGGTAAGGATAGTTATAGGGATTGGGGTAGGGGTAGGGATAGGGATAGGGAGGATAGGGATAGGGATAGGGATAGGGATCAAAGTAGATATATACACTGCTTTTCAACAAAAAGTTCTAAAGTCCCTTTGCAGAACAAAAAATTAGGACAAGATCGTTCCTTTTCCCAAAAAGATCATTCCTTTCCCAAAAATGCCCTTCCCAGAAGGAAGACACCAGTAGCAACCACTGGGAGAGACACTTTTGCTTTCTCCCCCCCACCCCGCACCCCTCCCACCATCTGCTGCCACCACTACTTTCTCGCCATACCCGCACAACTGCCTGCCTGCCCGCCCAACTGCCTGCCTGCCTGCCCTTCGCTGGCCTGTTTGTTGGCCTTATGTTCCCCGCCACCGTCTCTTTCCTCTCCTCCTCCCCTATAATTACACACACACACAAATATTTTCCCCCAGCACTTTGGATTTCACTCGGAGACATAGCAGCAACCAGGGCAGTTCTTTTAAGATTGGTGTGATACGGTGTCTTTGCGGGGAGATTCTCCTTCAGATGTGCTGGGCCCAGGCCATTTCAGGCTTTAGCTGTCATTCCCACACCTTGTACTGGGCTTGGTTAACAAACAGGCAATGAGCACCCAATGAGGCTGAATATGGTCTGCATCCGTTAAAATGCCATTGCCGTATTAAGCCAATGGCAAGCTGGTCTTGTGGTAGCCAGCAGGACTTGTCCCCTTAGCTAAGCAGGGTCTGCCCTGGTTGCATATGAATGGGAGACCAGAAGTGTGAGCACTGTAAGATATTCCCCTTAGGGGATGGAGCCGCTCTGGGAAGAGCATCTAGGTTCCAAGAGCAGCTCCATCCCCTAAGGAGAGTATCATACAGTGCTCACATGTAGTCTCCCATTCAAATGCACGCTGGGTGGACCCTGCTTAGCAAAGGAGACCATTCAGGCCTGCTACCATAGGACCAGCTTTCTGCATTTCATCTCCTCAACTTCAGACCCATCTGCCTCTCATGGAGGCCATGAGAAGCGGTTTAAAAACATAAGAACATAAAAACAGCCCTGCTGGATCAGGCCCAAGGAGGCCCATCTAGTCCAGCATCCTGTTTCTCACAGTGGCCCACCAGATGCCGCTGGGAGCCTACAGGCAGGAGTTGAGGACCTGCCCTCCCTCCTGCTGTTACTCCCCTGCCACTGGGACTCAGAGGCATCCTGCCTTTGAGGCTGGCCTATAGCCCTCCGACTAATAGCTGTTGATAGACCTCTCCTCCATGAAGTTATCCAAACCCCTCTTCAAGCCATCCAGGTTGTTGGCTGTCACCACATCTCATGGCAGAGAATTCCACAAGTTGCTGATGCATTTTGTGAAAAATTACTTCTGTTTGTTGGTCCTAGATTTCCTGGCAACTTTGTTTGTTGGTCCTAGATTCCCTGAAACTTTGTGTCAAACTTCTAGACCAGAGCTGTACAGCTTTGGCTGAACAACAGAGATTGGACTACAACTACCATAATCCCTGACTTGGCTCCTGTGGCTGGGGATGATGAGAAATGTAGTCCAAAGCTGGAGGGCCAAAGTTACTCTCTCCACTTCTACATATCAATACATTGGGGAATGCCCTTTAAAACTTCCCATCTTTTCACTCGTGGGATGGCCAGAGAGACATTCTTGGTGGCTTCTCCTGAGCTGTGCAATACTCTTCCCTTAGACGGTGAACAAACAGAAGCAAACCCTAGCTCAGTGGTAGCGCATCTGCTTTGCATGCACAAGGTCCCTGGTTCAATCCCTGGCAGCATCTCCAAGTAGGGCTGGGAGAGACTCCGGCCTGAAAACTTAGAGAAGCTGCTGCCAGTCAGAGTAGATGGTTCTGAACTAGATAGACCAAGGGTCTGACTCAGTATAAGGCAGCTCCGTATGTTCCAAACCTTAACGTTGAAATAGTGGGTTTGAGAAATCTTAGTGTTCCCAGCAGTCTCGTATTATACGGGATTCGGGAAGTCCCGTATCAGAGGCAAAAAATCTCGTGTCCCGAATGGGATGCTGTTTTTCCCATATTATAGGCAGAGCCTGGGGCTCTTCCTCATCCCTCAACACATCTGCATTGAGCCCTTTGAAATCTGGCTGAAGTCTATATTATAATGTCAAAGAAACCAGGCAATTGCTAAAAGCCAAGAAACCAGGCAATTGCAAAAAGCCGCAGTTGCTCTGCTTCCAAGAGCAATTGCCTGGTTTTAATTACACCTTGCAAGTTGCTAATTGTTTACTTATCAAATGTAAACAGACCTACAGACTCCTGCTAACCGACTCACCGCTTCGGGCAAATTTAAAAAAGCCTTTCAGTGAGGCTTTCAGCGGGGATGTAGTGTGTGTGTAAACCTGGGGGATTCTCTTGATTTTTCACCTGACGCTTGCTCTATGTCGACGTGGGGCTTCTTTCGTGTACTTTGTTGTTTCTCTTACATTGTAATATGGACTTCACCCAGTCTTCAAAGGGCTCAATGCAAATGCACTGAGGGTTGAGGGAGAGCCCCAGGCTCTGCCCATAATACGGGAAAAACAGCATCCCGTTTGGCACATGCGATTTTTCTGCCTCCGATACGGGACTTCCCAAATCCCGTATAATACGAGACTGTTGGGAAAGCTATGTGAAGAATTTCTCAAATCCACTATTTCAACGTTAAGGTTTGGAACATACGGAGCTGCCTTATACTGAGTCAGACCCTTGGTCTATCTGGTTCAGAACCATCTACTCTGACTGGCAGCAGCTTCTCTAAGCTTGTTTGGTTGTTGTTTTTAGAAATGCATTGCTACTCAGGCTTCTAGGATGACCTCACCCACAGATGACACCCTCCAAGACACCCCACACACACACACACACACACACACACTTGTGTCCCATATTCAGGTGATGGAACATCATCTTCTAACTTCACTGCAGCTGGGTCATGCCCCAGATTGAATTCACATTTTATATCCCCTCCTCCTTTGAAAGCATTCAAAGCAAGGTTCTTTCCCCCTCCTGACTATCCTTTGAGAGAGGTTAGACGGAGGTTAGACTCCAGTCCTAGCCTGCCACTCTAACCACTACACCATACTGCCTCTCACATTCTACATCAATGGCTAGAAAAAGAGTGAAAAGAGCTGAACGTACCCGGTTCTTTGAGAGCACCGTTGCTGTCGAGAGCAGAAAGAGGTTGTTGAACATACTCTGACAATTTACAACTTTTATATCCTTTGGGAGGCAGCGTGATGGGTGTGAGATGTACTTTGTGCCTGAGGATTTAATTAATTCCAACCTAGATTTCTTGCATTCTCTTTATCCTGACCACTGTTAATTGAATACAGTTTGTTATTATTTATGAGATGTGATGATTTATGACATTTCCAGCTCCTCCTTAACATTTCTTCCTCTTTCGCTGCCTATGTGACTTTGATTTTTTTAAAAAAAATTCTTGGGCGGGGGGAAATCACAACGTTTTGACACCTGCCATAAACATAATCATGTGTATCCCAGCCTCTGGCAAGGGATGTGAGTCAAACTGATGGTGTGGCCCATATCTCATGAGAACTGAAAACCTCTGTCCAAATGATGGAGTCAGGTAATTCTGCCTGGCAGCCTAAATGAGTTTATTGTTTCTGGAAATTCTGTTTCTGCAAATGCTGACCTGTCTGATGATGTCTGATGACTGACATTTTTGCTGAATATCCGCATGTGACATTTGCATTCCGTTTCCGGATAACAAGGCTCTTCCACTGACTCAGACATGGCCCTTCCACCAACGGATGAGAGTTTCTGTTTGCAGCAAGGCAGCTCGGGATCCGAGTCATTTCATACTTGAAGTGGGAAAATCCATCAAATGCGAGACGGAGGTCATATGATATCACCCCATGTCCATTCGCCCAGTTTGGCATTTTGCAGCTGGCTCTGCCCCCATCCGATTCATGAAGCACGAAACTTTATTGGGGAGGAGAGCTGGTCTTGCGCGGGCAAGCACGCATTGTTCCCTGGGCTAAGCAGAGTCCTTCCTGGTTTGCATTTGAATCGGAGACTCCATGTGAGTGCTCTACGGCTGTAAGGTAGGGGTTTGCATGAATGGTTCGTGCTGAACTGGTTTGCCTCGAACCGGGGCCGGTTCGGAGGTTCAGTCACGCACCGAACCGGGGGCGGTTCAGACCGTGATCTAGCCAAACCAAGCCCAGTTCGAGTGAACCAGTTCAGCAAGTTAAGGGTCAGCTGGGTAGGGTCAGCGAGAGAGGTAATAAGTTGCCTACCTGGCCAGTGTGGCGGTTGTCGCTGCCACTTGCCACCACTCGCCCTCCCTGGCATGGCCCCAAGCACGTTCCCCCTTCTTTTACCAAGCCCCCACCTTTGTACTTGTAAAGAGGAGTCCTCACCGGATTCCCCTTTACAAGTATATTGGCTGCACAAACCTCCGGAACCAGTTCAATCGAATTGACTGGACCGGGCAGTCGATTCGACTGAACCGTTTCGGCGCCACACGGTTCGGTTTGAATTGGTTCAAATTTGAACCAAAGTGTGGGGTTTTTTGGTTTGTGCTCACCCCTACTGTAAGGTATTCCCTTCAGGGGATGTAGCTGTAGCTCAGTGATAAGAGTATCTGCTTGCACGCCAAAGGCCCAGCCTTTAATTCCTGACATCTCCGGGTAGGACCAGGAAAGACCTCCACCTAAAACCATGGAAAGCTGCTGCCAGTCAGTGTAGGTGATACTGAGCTAGATGAACCAGTGGTCTGACTCAGTAGAAGGCAACTTCCTATGGCCCTATGTTGGCCCCCCTAGGGGAGAGACATGGGGGAGTGAGGAACAGTAAGGGCATTAGTCATGCCCTTGGGAGCCTCTTCTACACCCTGTATATGGCATATCTCCCACCCACAATAAGAGTGTGAGTTAATGGTGGTCATCTTATTGGAGTCCAAGTAGGAATGTCTGACTGATTGGCTGTTGCCACAAGGTTTTATTCTACCTCCGCCATGTTGTTCTCTATAGCTAGGCTGGACGTTTCTTAGATTTCAAGCAGCAAAGCCAATGTGTGAACGGAATATGGAGCACAGTTGCTCTCCCCCTGATAAACAGAGCCAGTACTTTAAGAAGTGCCTCTTTACACCCTTGATAGGGGGTTGCTCTCCCCCTGAAAAACATAAGGAAATGGCCATTTTAAGAATTCACTTCTTAGACCAGTGAGCAGGGGCCATTTAAGGAGGCTGACCTTTCTTGGAGATGTGCACAACTTTTGCTTGAGTCAGTGCAAATTTGAATCAAATTTGAATCGATTCGAGTTCGAAACGATTGACTAGAGTGAAGATTCACTCCAATGAATTCAAATTACTGTGAAATTAACATAATGTACATTGCCCTGAGCCTTTTTTATTTTTTATTTTTGGAAGGGCAACATATAAATTGAACAAACAAACTAACAAATATCCAAATTGATTTGAGTGGAATTCATGGACATCCCTAACCTTTCCTGGAGGGGGCAGCTCATTTTCCCTGAGGAAATTCATGTAGCACCTGTCCACTCTGCTTCTCAAGAGAGAGAGAAAAGTCCCAAAGTGATTTACCTCACAAAAAGAAGGAGAAAATGGTTCCTTGCCCCCAAGGGGCTCACAATCAAAGAAGAGAGAGTAGCAACAGCTCCTGGGAAGGATGTTATACTAGGCTGAAAAGGGACCCCAGCCTTCCAAACAGAAGACAGTCGCTATTTTGAGCATGGGGCTTCTTAGCCTAGCTACCAGGGGTCACTTTAACAAGACTGACGTTGGCCTGAGGGGGCTGTATACTGAGTCAGACCATTCATCTCTCTAGCTCAGTATTGTCTACACAGACTGGCAGCGGCTTCTCCAAGGTTGTAGGCAGGCTCATTTATTCTTCATGACACATCAGTGCTTTCCAGCTAAAAAGTCCTCTGAGTGGCTTCCACAGCAGAGGGCATGAGAAGATGATTCCCTGCCCCAAAGGAGTCCCCAATTTCAAGAGAAACACAAGGGATACCCCAGCAACAGCCACAGGGAGGGATACACAGCTGGGGTGAATTGAGACAACAGTTCTCGCCCTGCTAACCACCTCCCAAAGGGCCTCTGGGCCCAGTTAGCCGGGCTCAGTGCTAATTCAAGTTCTATGGGTCACTTCCGCTTTGGATATCAGCAAACGACATGACATGTCGGGGGTAACCTTTTGTGCTCTTTTGGGCTGACACACGTCAGCACTGAGATCTCCCAAGCCCTTTCTCCCGGTCATGTCTTAAGTCCGGTGATGGAGCCACAGAAGGAAGCTGGCTTTAAAATAGTTCACAATGACGGGAGCTCCTTTGCTGCGTATGTAGGAACATAGAAACATAGGAAGCTGCCATATACTGAGTCAGACCCTTGGTCCATCTTGCTCAGTATTGTCTACACAGACTGGCAGCAGCTTCTCCAAGGTTGCAGGCAGGAATCTCTCTCAGCCCTGTCATGGAGATGCTGCCAGGGAGGGAACTTGGAACCTCCTCCGTGAAAGCATGAGGATGCTCTTCCTAGAGCAGCCCCGTCCCCTAAGGGGGGATATCTTACAGTGCTCACATGTAGTCTCCCATTCAAATGCAACCAGGGTGGACCCTGCTTAGCAAAGGGGACAATTCGTGCTTGCGGCCACAAGACCAGCTCTCCTCCCAGACCCAGAAACAGGTCTGCAAATGATTTAGCGCCAGTTTCCCCATGGGTGTACGGTGTGCTAAAGACACAAGGCGGTCTCCGTCCGGTAGCATTCCACTCTCAAGGTGGACGACTCTCCAAGGCCAACCGAGGCTCCACAGTCAATCACTCAATCATCTTTGTTATGGTCAAAGGCCAGCACAGAATATAGTACAGATACAATGAAATAAAAAGTCATTAAAATTATTATAAACCAGCTAGATACACCTAAAATGCTGCGAATCCATAGCTATAATTAGCCTGTAAAATGGTGGTGGTGGTGGTGGTGGTGGTGATATTATGATTCTGATTAGTGAAATACAACTCTAAAAATTGTGGGGTGGTTAATAAAATAAGATAAAACAGGGAGAGGCTGTACAGTGCTGTGGTATTGTTACATCTGGGGGGAATTCTGGCTTAGTGTAGCACAACATCTCAGGGTAATTCCAAGCGCCAAATGAAAACAGAAGTAGTCCAGGTTATATGTGTTGGATTTCAGCCAAACATTCTCATAATCTGCTGTCCCTCAACTGAGCCAACCTTTTCTTTTCTTTTCTTTTCTTTTCTTTTCTTTTCTTTTCTTTTCTTTTTTCTTCCTCCTTGAATTCATTGTCACGAGATAGACCAGGGTTTCTTAACCTCAGGCCCCCAGATGGTTTTGGACTACAACTCCCAGCATCCTCAGCCACAAAGGCCATATCTGGGGATGATGGGAGTTGTAGTCCAACAACATCTGGGGGGCCAAGGTTAAGATACCCTGAGATAGACAATGGCTGCATTCATGCATAACACGAAACCTGAAGTTTTGAAGACTTCCAGCTTCAAAAACTGTCTTTCTGAAAGTAATCAGTCACAGTTTCAACAGAAAATGGACCGTCCGTTTCCTCCCCAGACAGATATGTTCACCTTCAGTCTGCAGTGAGGCCCACCTCTGGACTTGTGGTTCCGCAGTGCCAGCGTTATGTCCAAACATTGGCATCACAGTCTGGTTGCTTTGCTACCAGTGTTGAGGGAGTAAGTCCCTCCCTCAGTCCAGCTGCTATTGGCTGCCGGGGCTGTTCCTCAGTGAGGAAGGAAGCTCAGTGAGATTGCAGAGAGGGACCTCTCTCAAATGTCCAAATTCAGATGGGAGAGCAGGGGGAGGAGGCACAGAACCACCCCTCTTGGACCCATGGTTCTACAAATATGCGGCCAATATGAGGTTGGGGAGACAAAGATTAGGTTACTGTGAATATTTATATACTGCTTTTTAACACAAGTTCTGAAAGCAGTTTACGCAGAAAAAATAAAGAAGGTTCCCTGCCCTCAAAGGGCACACAATCTAACTAGAAACATAAGGTAGACACTGGCAAAAAGCCCCTGGAGGGATGTTGTGCTAGGGTTGGAGAGGGCCAGTTGCTCTCCCCCTGCTAAATACAAGAGAATAGTCACTTTTAAAGGTGCCTCAGTTAGCCTCAGAAGGGGGACACCAAAGAGGAACCCCTCCATAATTAACCAAATTTGACATTTCAGCCATTTTTGCTAACTCTTTTTGTCTAACCAAAGGACTTACGTTTCTGCTAGATCTGCATTTAGATCCTACTTATCCAACTTGTGAGAAATGCACTGAATGCAAAACCTGGACTCATATATCAGATTTGTTTGTCATTTTTGACATTTTTGCTGTGAAGTCGGTTTCGCTCACACGTCCTTCCTGTTTACTAGAAGAGTTTGGCATGGGAAAGAAAAAACCAGCGTGCAGGGTGGCATTGAAGGAAGGCAAACATGATGTAAACCTGATGAACAACTAATAACCAAGAATTATGCAATTAGGGGCTATAAAGATATAGATAACACAGAAATACAAAATTAATTAAATCCCCAGGCACAAAGTCAGTGTCATTAGCCTCCCACAGAACTGGTATAAAAGTGCCCGTCCATCCTGAGGTTCTTCACCAGCTTCTCGTGCATCTCAGCCTTTGTCTCTTGGACCTTCAGAGAACCAGGTAAGTCCAATTTTGCTCAATCTTTTTCCAGCTTTGTCCATATAACGTTGCATAAATGGAGAACTTTGTGTTTTAGTAGCTCAGATTTTGGAGAGAGACCTCAGTCCTGGATTTTCAAGGTCAGATTTTCAAGGTCGGATGTGTGAATCGATTCAAGTTCAAATTGACTCAACTCGAATCTGGCTGATTCGAATGATTCGAATTTGAATTGAATCACTCCTTAAAAGGTTCTCAGATTCTTCCTTATTCCCAGATCTACTACCTCAAATGAAGATGTGAGGGACTGAACCTCACCTTTCTACATGGGCTTTGTCTCTGAAATAGGTCCCCTCCTGAAATCTGGTTCTTACATATGACTGATTTCTGTTTCTCAGCCTTTGGCATCTGAAATTTGTGAGGGGGATGGACATCTTTTCCATGGACGCACAATTTTATTTTAGATCATCCTGATATGTTTAGCCTACTATCTATTCTAGATGGAGCTTTTTGCCAATGGGCCCAAACAGGTTTCCTTTCAGAGATGAAAACATACAAAAGGAAGCCAGGGACTGGGATAACTGAGTAGGGAACTCTGTTGCCAGATTTGGCTTTTTAAAACCCAAATTTTGGGTTATGGCCCATTTAATAATAATAATAATAATAATAATAATAATAATAATAATAATAATTCGATTTCTATACCGCCCTTGCAAAAATGGCTCAGGGCGGTTTACAAAGAGAAATAACAAACAAATAAGATGGCTCCCTGTCCCCAAAGGGCTCACATTCTAAAATTTAAAAAGAAACATATGATAGACACCAGCAACAGACACTGGAAGTACTGTGCTGGGGGTGGGTAGGGCCAGTTACTCTCCCCCTGCTAAATAAAAAGAATCACCACGGTAAAAGGTGCCTCTTTGCCCAGTCAGCAGGGGATTTGCCCAGTCAGCAGGGGATTTGACTCACGAATATACCCCTGAGGTTCTGGCCACCCTAGTAGGGAACAGGGATGTAGGGAACTTGGCTGCAGCCAGAGGATGAAGTCCTTCAGCAGCTCCCCCATCCCGTCGGCTTTACAATTGTACGTGAATCGCAAACACCCCAAGCCATCAGATGTAAGGGGTGGCACCAATTCCTCCAAAGAGCTCAAGGCAACGTATGTGGTTCTCTTCCATTTCAGTGAAACACCAGCTAGGAGGAGAGGAGCGTGTCTCATAGGGGTGTGAACGGAACTGGCTGGTCCGGTTTGGTTTGAGTCCAGAATGGACCTGAACCAAACCAGGCCAGTTCTGTCCAGCACCCCCTCGAACCTCCCCCCCCCCCCCGAGTCTCGTCCGGTGAGTGGAGGTTCCTCCGGTCACTGGAGGTTGCATCTCCCCCTGCCATCCTCCCTTAGTGCTGCCACCGGCCGTTCAGACGGCTCTTCGGCCGGCTCTTCCCCCTCCAGCACGGTGGCCATTTTGGAATCTGCCATGCCTGTGCAATTGGCCTCCAAAATGGCCATCGCACTGGAGGGGGAAGGCTCAAATGGGCTGAAGAGCCAGATAAGTGGCCGGTGGCAGCAATAAGGGAGGCCAGCGGGGGGAGAGGGAACCTCCACGGATACCCCCCCTCCGCTGGCTCCAACAACTCCCATGGAGGGGGCAAGTAAAAAAAATTATTTGCTTATTTATTAAATTTGCGGTTGGACTGAACAGGGGACAGTTCGCTTTGACCCTGAATGGTTGGACCTGTTTGCACATCCCTAGTGCCTCATGCTCCCAGCCGGCGAGGGCTGTGTTCACCAGCTGGGTGCAGAAGAGGACAAGAGGATGCCTTGGTGCACCACTCCCAAACCCTCGCAACCAGGGGATGATCCTCCTCCCTTGCTCCATGGTCCCTAAGCCCCTGCTAAAGACTAACCAAGCACAGACAACTCAGTTAAAGGGCATCCCTGTTGGAAACCCAGGGACCTGGTGTCCAAGGACAATTAGAGATTTGACTAATGAAGTTCTACATTATCTGGGTACAGCTTGGAAGGTGAATCCAGGAGGTTTCTCATACACACCTTCAATGTGAAGCAGGGATGATTATTGGGGATATCAAAGAGTAGCAGGTGTTCCCCCCAAATATTTTCTTCCCCCCCTTCCAGTGTTCCCTCTAACAGGGGATCCCCAGATGTTGTTGACTACAACTCCCAGAATCCCCAGCTGCAATGGCTTTTGTTTGGGAATTATGGGAGTTGTAGTCAACAACATCTGGGAATCCCTGTTAGAGGGAACACTGCCCCCTTCTGTTCCCTAGACTGGAACTTTACAGCAAGGTGTCAGACAATACAGTTCGAGCCTATAGCTTGAATTAATTATTTCCAAAGGCCTCTGTTGGTCAAATAATCCTCATCCACTCCCTCCTCTATCCCAGAACAAGCAGCAGATGCTGGTGCAACCAGGCAGGTAGGAGTCTCCTCCAGCCTCCCAGGAGCCAGGCCAACCCCTTCACTTCCTTCCTGGCCAGGAACTAGATTGGGAGATACCATGGTCACATTCCCACATAACACGGAACTGCAGTTGAATGGGCCAGAGGTTCTGCGTTACGCGCAAATGTGTGCAGTTTGGGTTTGGCATGGCAATGGAATCAAGGTTTCAGATTTGGAACTCCAATCTGAACCCTCAAGTTGTAGGGAGCTTTGTTGCCACAACCTGAGTTTGGATGCAGCCTGCATGTCATCCGAATTCAGAACTGCAGGCTGGAGCCAGAGTTGAGGGAGGAAGCTCCTGCCTCAACTCCAGTGTGATTGGCTGTGCGAGCTGTCCTTCGTGGAAGAAGGAAGCCTGCACAGCCAGTTCCCCCTCCTATCTGCTGTCTCGCTGACTTCAGAGAGGACACTCTCCGTGTCATCTAAATGTGAACAGGAAAGTAGAAGGAGCAGAACCGCACGTCCATTGGACCTGTGGTTCCATGTGATGTGTGAATGTTGCCCATGTCTGCAGGTGGGTACAGGGTCATCTCCCCTACCAATTGCAGCTGACATGTACTGCCCTCTCTCCAGGGGCGTAGGGAAGCTGCAGGCCACGCCCCCTGTATCTGGCACCAGGCTACGCCTCCTGCATTCCCAAAGCCACGCCCCCTGTGTCTGACATTAGATACATTTGTGTCTGACATCACACACAAGGGGGCATGGCCCACTTCAAAATGGGAACCAAGTGCTGCATTTGCAAAGCAAATCAGTGCATCCGGGAGCGTCTCTTCCTGCTTGCAAAGGGAGAGAGAGATGTTCCTGGCCAGACTGGGAACCTGGCTCTGGCTAAGCGTCTCAAAAACAGAGCTGCGCAAAATTCTGTGAACATGAAAAAACCAAAGGAGGTGTTTTGATATTAAAACCTCATTATCAGTGCTTAATGTTTAACACTGTTTGTACTGGCATTCTTATTAAGAAGAGGTTTTCTCTCTCCTTCCATGCGGTAATTGGGAAATTCCTCTTATCTCTTCTTCCCCCCAATCCTGCCACCGTGTTTCTCAGATGGCTGGGAGAATTTCAGGATCTGCTACATAAGAATGCCAGTACAAACAGTGTTAAACGTTAAGCATTGATAACGACATTTTTATGTCAAAATGTCTGCTTTGCTTTTTTCTTGTTCACAGAATTTTGTTGGATTAATTTTCTTTTATACACAATAAAAAGAAGGTCTACAAAGGAGATTATTTAGCTATATATAGCTATATATAGCCAGTGTGGTGTAGTGGTTAGAGTGTTGGACTAGGTCCGGGGAGACCAGAGTTTAGATCCCCACTCAGCCATGAAAATCACAGGGTGACTCCGGGCCAGTCACATGTATCTCAGCCTAACCTACCTTACAGAGTTGTTGTGAGGATAAACATAACCATGTATGCCGCTCTGGGCTCCTTGGAGGAAGAGCAGGATATAAATGTAAAATACAAATTGGAATAAGAATAAGAATAAGAATATCTACAAATTGAAAGGCTGTGGCAGAAGAAGACCAAAATAATCCCAGTAGTAATTGGCAATTCCATTAGGTGCAATTCCAAAACAACTTGAAGAGCACCTCAACACCAAAGGGGCCACAAAAATCACCACCAGCCAATTACAAAAAGCAACTTTACTGGGAACAGCCTATATTCTGCGATGATATCTATAATAATAATAACAGCAACAACATTGATAATAAAATTCAGCCATCTAGTGGTCCTTGGAAAGGACTCAATGTCTGGATAAAACAAACCAGTCAATAATACCTGTCTGACTGTGTAAACAATAATAATCATAAAATTGACCATAAAATTGAAAACATTGTAGAAAATGAAGATGCAAAAATATTATGGGCCTTCCGACTACAAACAGACAAACATCTGCCACACAATACAACAGATATAACTGTAGTCGAGAAGAAAGAAAAACAAGTTAAAATAATCGACATAGCAATACCAGGGGGTAGCAGAATAGAAGAAAAAGAAATAGAAAAAAATCACAAAATTCAAAGATCTACAATTGAAATTGAAAGGCTGTGGCAGAAAAAGACCCAAATAATCCCGGTGGTAATTGGCGCCCTGGGTGCAGTTCCAAAAGACCTTGAAGAGCACCTCAGCACCATCAGGGTCACAGAAATCACCACCAGCCAATTACAAAAGGCAACTTTACTGGGAACAGCCTATATTCTGTGACCATATCTATAATAATAACAGCAGTGACAAAATTGATAATAAAATTCAGTCATCCCAGGTCCTTGGGAAGGACTCAATGTCTGGATAAAACAGTCAATAACACCTGTATGACTGTGTAAACAAGAAATAATAATAATACTAATATAGGATTCGATATCTTGATAAAACTAACCAGTCAATAACACCTGTATGACTGTGTGAACAAGAAATAATAATAATAAATTAATATCTCTATATATCTACATATCTCTATTTATCTTATCTATCTATAGTATTTGAGCTTTGATCAAAATAAACATTGATTAAAACACACACACACAGAGAGAGAGACAGCAATAAGTGAGAATGCATTAACAGTTAATCGGAAAACATATTAGGAATGACAATGTTAAAATGATCATAATGAAAAAGGGGAAAAGGCAATCTGATATCCAAGGATTCTGATCTAGGCTGGGGCTCTTCTCTTTATCGGTTTGAAAGCTATTACCCTTCGCTTTGATGTGTACAGCTTTGGCCAGAAAGGCCTCCTGCCCTGGCCACACGAGCCCCTTTTGCTTCTCTAACCATTCAACTGCCCTCCGCTCCGTGAATGTCATCCTAAATGATTCCCTCCCACTCGTTTCGCTCTCAGATTCGCCCGCATCAGCCGACATGTCTTGCTGCATCCCATCCTGTGGACCATCTTGTGCCATTCCATCCTGTGCCTCCACCCCCTCGATTGGTCTCGGGCCGTGTGGTGTCGGCGGGGGCTTTGGGGGCAGCTATGGCTATGGGGGCTTGGGGGGCTTTGGGGGCAGTGCAGTGTCATCCAGCAGCCTCGGCATCCTCCCGGGAGTCCCTGTGTCGTGTGTCAACCAGATCCCTCCATCGGAAGTGGTGGTCCAGCCTCCCCAGTTTGTCGTGACGATTCCGGGAGCCATTCTCTCTGCAAGCTGTGAACCAGTGGCTGTGGGAGGTTACACGCCCTGTGCGTCTGGATCTTATGGCTATGGCTCTGGGGGTTCCGGCTATCTCGGCTCAGGCAGCTACCTCGGGAAAGGCATTTGCCGGCCAAAGCGTCGGTATAGCATCTGCGGGTCCCCCTGCTAAACCGAGGAAGACCGGAAGCAACCAGGATTTGACAACCGGATGATGAAACCTTGGCTGAGAATATGGACTGGTCATTCAGGAGTGCTGGGCACCAGTATTCTGGCTGGAGGGTGGTGAAAGCTAGCGGGAGTCTGAACACCTCTGTATATCAGGTTGATCTATGATTTGTTCCATGATTTCCCAGAGCTGTGGGTATGCTTTCTCTGGTTTCTTTGCACCCCACACCATTAGCTTGTGCTTGTCTATGTCATGGGTCCAATTGTTCCACTAGATCTCTGCTTTTGTTCTATTGGTGTGTGTTTTTCCAGGGGTTTGTTTTAACCGTAGGTGAATGACTCAATTAAATGTAGTGCCTCTCCTGATTCAATAAACCTTTTCTTGCATCACAATCTGTGCCTCTTCGCTTGGTTTTCCTTGTGCTGTTTATCGAGCAATGCCCCACACATTAGCATGGGATACAAATGTAGGACTGGGTTAAAATCCTCCCCCTAATTCTGCAGTCCCATTGGCCCCACAGTTGGGACTTATTTGGTCATTTTCAAAGGGGGGAGGGCATAAGCGGGGGCAGGAAAGGCAGAACTTACCAGGGTTCAATCGCTTTCAGATTGCCTGGCAGTTACTATTTTGTGAATATATGCACCTAAGCTGAATGAATTGAATAGGGAAGATCTGTGCAATAGCACCACAGTCTGCGCAATAGCAAAATGGGTGTGCATCTCAGTAGGGTACGGTGTAGAGTCAAGCGTACTGCACTATAGCAAACTGAAGCAGTATACACTGTTTCCACTTCAGAAAGGAAACTGTTTGAGCAATATCCCAACACAATGTGCAATAGGACACTGGGCAGCAATAATTGATGAACTATTGACTCCTGAATAAAACTGTAAGTTTATCAGTGTATTTTTATTATGTTAAATGACATCGCCAGACTGCTCAATCTGGCTGTTTCGATGGAACAAAACTTGAAATGCTTTGAGTGTTTCAGCCATAGGGAACAATGAGGAAACTCAAAACACCCCATTGTTCCCCATGGGTATCTCCTAGGGACACCAAAGTGGGTTGAGTCGCAGGGCATGATGGGTGCTACCTACCACCCAACCCACAAAAGAAATGGGCAAGCAGGCAATTTTTAACACATTTTTAACCTTTCCTCCAAACCCCCAAAGGATCACAAGCCAAACGGAAGCCAGTGCTAGACAACCAATCAGCAAGGGGGGGAGAGGCCTCCAAAATGGCACTCAAAACATTGAAACCTTTCTAATCGAAATGGGATTGTTTTGTTCCAAGCTCAAAACAGGCCCTTTATTGAAAGGGTGTTTTGTTTCAAGCTCAAGACGCTCGAAACGGCCTGTTTCGAGACATTTCAATGTCGATACATTTCACACATCCCCACAGTGTTCAATCATTTTTCAAGTGAAAAAGTTTCCATAAGGTTAGAAGAAACAGGTGCTTTTCTTTACTTACACATAGCATATATAAATATAATTTACTTACACATAGCAGATATTTGTTGTACACCGCCGAGAGCCTTTGGATGGGGCAGTTTATAAATGTAACAAACAAACAAACGAATGAATGAATAAATACATGGATATTTAGAGATCCCTATGTACACAATGAATGCACCACTGAGAGACCTTAAAGGCCAAGTGGAAGACAGATCATCCTGGAGAGAATCTATCTATGTGGTCGCTAAGAGTCGACACCGACTTGATGTAAATCAATCAAACAATGTACACATTGAGGTCGTTCACACAATTGGGTGTGTGCAACAACAGTGGGTGGTGGGGGAAAACGCTTGGCTCAGAAGACCATGTTCTTCTGTTGGGAGCACAAAACACACTCCCAGATGAGATGCGCTGCGTGTCTGCGGCTCTGGGCTCCAGAGGTGTCTTGGCCGCAAGAGATCCCACAATGCACTGTGTGAGTGTACAGTACATTGTGGGGAATCCCTCCAGCAATGGGCAGAAACCCGTCAGTGCTTCAGTGCTGGCTGAAAGCAGCCGGCATTGGCACACAATCAGGTAAATGGGGTTTCTATAGGACCATAGGAAGCTGCCATATACTGAGTCAAACCCTTGGTCCATCTAGCTCAGTATTGTCTACACAGACTGGCAGTGGCCTCTCCAAGGTTGCAGGCAGGAATCTCTCTGAGCCCTACCTTGGAGATGCTGCCAGGGAGGGAACTTGGAACCTTCTGCTCTCCCCAGAGTGGCTCCGTCTCCTGAGGGGAAGATCTTACAGTGCTCACATATGAAGTCTCTCATTCATATGCAACCAGGGCGGACCCTGCTTAGTTAAGGGGACAAGTCATGCTTGCTACAACAAGACCAGCTCTCCTCTCATAAAATAGGTAGAGCTGGATGTCACTGGCATATTAGGAACATAGGAAGCTGCCATATACTGAGTCAGACCATTGGTCTATCTAGCTCAGTATTGTCTACCCAGACTGGCAATAGCTTCTCCAAGGTTGCAGGCAGGAGTCTCTCTCAACCTTATCTTGGAGATGCTGCCAAGGAGGGAACTTGGAACCTTCCGCTCTCTTCCCAGAGTGGCTCCATCCCCTAAAAGGGGAATATCTTACAGTGCTCACACATCAAGTCTCCCATTCATATGCAACCCTGCTCAGCTAAGGGGACAAGTCATGCTTGCTACCCCAAGACCAGATCTCCTCTCCTCGACTGGCCCCTCATCATTGGCCAGTCTCTCTTTATATAGCTCTTGGCAATCATGGCAACTCTCTTGAGATCTTGGGTCAGAATGAGATCTCGTCCCAAGATCCTGCAGGAGTCCCTGCAGATCGTCCAAGGCCCCAGTCCTGGCCACACTTATGAGCATCCCTCTTTGTCTGGAACAGTTTGACCCCAACATACCCCCAACAGAGATACCATCCCCCCAAGCTGGGAGGACAGCAGTCACCATCGCTGGGCACATGATGGGCCCAATGGGCCCAGATAATCAGTTTATCTCCATTCTCCAACAATGGGGCATGTTTCTATTTCTCTTCCCGTCCCTCAACCCCCCGACACCCTCAATTTTCCTTTCTGACTCCACCCCCCCCCACACACACACACACATGTTCTCCAGTATTCCCACTGGAACAAACTTCTAAACAAGAACACATTTTTAAAAATACTGCCTAGATAACCACAGGAAGCTTCCTATGTTGTGACATTAGGAGCACCCATCTTCCAGACCTGAATGTTTGTCTCTGAACTGCTTCCTAATTTGATCACGGATGGCGGGTGTGTGTGTGTGTGTGGATGCTTCTGGGGAAGGCTTGCTCTTCCTTCATTGCAGAAACGGAGACAGTCAGAACCTGATAGCCTAGATAGCAGGTGTAGGAACTGGGTGTTTCTCCTAATGGATGAGCTACACCCTTTAAAGCTTTCACCAAACACGTTTGAGAGTTGCCTTGAAAATCTGAAAAGTGCCCAGACAGGATCTAGGTCAGTTAAATAAATTGCTCTGGGTCTATCTTCAGGGCAAATGACACATCCAGCATCAAAAAGTACTAGTGGTATTTATGAAGCTAGTATTCCATTCTACTTTTTTTTAAAAAAAGCTAATGAAATCCAGTGGTGCTTATTCCTGTCCACGGGCCATAAAAATGACGATAAATGCTTGGCTGGAGAAACAATCTCTGCCAATGCATTAATTAGAATCGAAGATCATATTTGGTTGATTTATCCGATCCATTGGGTTATAGGCATCAGATATATTCTTTATGTATTCTTTTCCAAGTCTACAACTTTGAAAATCAACTCTAAGTTACAGAACTAAAAATAATAAATCCAATCAAATTGTATTTCAAAGCTAGATGTCAAAAGACACATAATTAATACAACATAAAACTGTATTGAATTAAATTCAATGCAGCTTGGCCTCTCTCAGTTTCTCAGTGTCTCAGAAAATTTTGATTGATTGATTGATTGATTGATTGATTGATTTCTATACCGCCCTTCCAAAAATGGCTCAGGGCGGTTCTAATAGCTGCCACAAGAATTCATCTGCTTGCCACAGCGCCTCTCTGGCATGGCTTGCTTGCTCCAGCTAGAGGTGTGCAGAAGCGATTCAAATCAAACCTGGTTCGATTCGAACCAGCCTGATTAAACCGGTTCGAGCTCAAACTGCACTGCCCCCCGCAGAGGGGATACTCTTAGTTAGAAATGAAATGAGCCTGGTTCAGATCCAACCAATTCAGCCCGGTTTGACTGGTTCAGCCTTGCTTGTAACGGGGAACCCAATAAGGATTTCCATTTATAAGCAAAGGGGGATTCCCTACATAAAAAGGGGTTGGGTGGGTGAGAAGGCACCTTACTGGCTGTGGTGGTGGCAGCTCTGTGTCAGTGGAGTTGGTTCTGTGGTGGCCCTTCTCAGCCCCACTGGTGCCCCCCTGCATACTAGGCCACCCACTGGCCCATGATGTGCGGGGGAGAGCCGGCAGAGCTGAGAGGGGCCTCTGACACTGCTGCAGAGCCACCCCCACCAGGCAGCTGCCACAGCCAGTAAGGTGCCCTCTCACCCAGCCCTGAGTCCCTTTTTATGTAGGGCATTCCCCTTTGCTTGCTTATCAGTTTCCCCTTTACAAGCAAGGCTCTCAAACCACATCGAACCGGTTCGACCCGATTCGGCCTGTCTTGATCGCACGATCCGAACTGCTAGCCAGTTTTACCGAACCCGTTTTCGGACTGGCGGGTTGGGTTTGAATTCAATCCGAACCGCCGTGACACTGCTGGTTCCATGCACACCCCTAGCCCCAGCTCCTTTGAATGGAGCACAAGGCAGCGGGGCTAATTGGCTCCTGAGCTGGGGGGTGTGGAGCTAAAGGGGCTGTAGGGCCCCTTGGCATCTCCAACCCCTTCAGTTTGGTCCGACCCCCTTCAGTTCTGTCCAGGAAGGAATAGCTGCGGTCAGTTAGACCCCTCCCACCCTTCCCTTTGGTACGGTAGAGGCTTAGGCTGGTTCTCCTATTGGGGCCAGGCAGGAATTTGGGGGGTTCTTACCTGATTGGCCTTTGGTGCATGTCTTTCCCTACATGCCTTATACTGTACCCTTCATCAGTTTAGGTCTTCATGGATCACAACTATAGTATGGAGCTGGTGAGCACCTCAGGCACATGTTTGGCGAAAGAGGGGCCCGGGTCGGTCCCTAGATGTGTCCCAGCTCAGGCATTTCTGACTTGACTCACTCAAAGCATCAACTCTGTGAAAGGCTTGGTGGCTTCAGGTGGATGATGCTTTGGACTGATGCCTGGCCTTAGGTCAGCTAGGAAAGACAGCCTCCTTCGTAGGGGCTGTGTGGAGCCCATGGCATTTTAGGATGGGTCTTCCACTGCTGGTGGCAAGCCTCACGTTGTGGGCAAATCCCTGTCGGAAGCTTGCTCGTAGATCTTTGTATTGGGCTAACTGGGCCTCCCACAATGTTATTACATTTGATCAATTGAGATCTTCCGAAATGATTTTAAATCTTTTGACACGTTGAGAGTTGAGTTTGATATACCCTTAAATGCTAGTTGGCAGTATTTTTAGCGGAAGCATTCACTATCACATCTCTTTGCACCTGATGTGATCACAGCTTCTTAACATGACCAGCATGATCAGGAATGGTGCCAGGGGCAGAATCTGCAACCACTCTTACCCCTGGACTTTGGGGCCAAAGTCCAGGGCCTCTGCGGTCCCTGGGGGGGGGCCCAAATCCTCTTTAGTCTGTTCCGGGTGGTGTGGTCACACGACCAAGCATGATTATGCTTAATTTGCAGGGGAGGGGGACATCCAAAGGCTTTTAGGCCCAGGATCCAAAATTACCTAGTTGCACCTCTGCCTGCAACCTTCTGCATGCAAAAAGGAGCTTTCCCATTGAGCAATAGCTGCATCCCCTAACAGGAATATCCTACAGCCGATTGTGCTCACATGTGGCCAGCTATCTAAAAGAACACCAGAGCAGAGTCTACTTAGAACAGGGGACAATACCTGCTCACTAGTGCAAGAGTGGCTTAATCTTAAATGGTCTACACCAGGCCTGCTCAACTTAGGCCCCCCAGCTGTGTTTGGACTACAACTCCCACAATCCCCAGCCACAATGGCCAATAGCCAGGAATTATGGGAGTTGTAGGCCAACATCTGCAGGAGGGCCAAAGTTGAGCAGCCCTGGTCTACACTGACTGGCAGCGGCTTCTCCGGGGTTTTCAGGCAGGACTGAACCTGGGACGCTCTGCATGCAAAGAAGATGCTCCACCCCTAAGGAAAATTTCATAACATTTCCTAAATGTCTAGGAACATAGGAAGCTTCTTTGTACTAAGTCAGGCCATTGGTCCTTCTAGCTCAGGATCATGTACACCAGAGATTCTCAACATTGGGTCCCCAGATGTTATTGGACTTCAACACCCATAATACTCAACCAAAGGCCACTGGGGCTGGGGATTATGGCAGTTGAAGTCCAATAACATCTGGAGACCCAATGTTGAGAATCCCTGATCTACACTGACTGGCAGCACCTCATCAAGGTTTTCAGGTAGGGATCTTTCCCAGCCCTACCTGAATATGCTCCAAGGGACTGAAGCTGGGATCTTCTAACAAAGCTGATGTTCAACACCTGAGCTCTGTCTCCACTGAACTATGGCTACTGTGAGTAGACCTCTCCATGCAACATGGAGGAGAACGTGTCTCTCAACAGTTATTTGCTCTGATGGCTAAATGGAACCTCCAGGGTCAGAGACAGTCTAGCTATGAATAGCAATTCCTAGAGGCAGGAGCCATTGAGACCACTAGCTTTCATGTTCTTCTTGTGGGCCATCCTGGAGGCATTTGGTCAGCTACCGTGGGAAAGGGAGCACAGGTAAAGGAATGTGCAGAGACCTCCAGATAAATGTTACTCATATGACAGAAACTCCTTTGGCTTCCCTTGAAAATTCTTGGACGTTTCCCTCAGGAAGAAACCTCAAAATTTGCTTCAGAGAACAGATTCGAAAGAAGACCAGGAGGCAGACATTTCTGTGCAATAGAATAGATTTATTGAAAGGAAATATGGAGAAAACCAGCAAACCGAGTACATCTGAAGTTCTGAAGAACTAACCATATAGAGAATTAAGAAAAGAAATAAACAGCCACGAGTTGCCCAAATCCACCACATCTACTAGAATGTTAATATTACTATTTTGAAAGGCTGATTTGGAAAAATATCAATAATAGACACCTGATGAACAAAGGGTTCATGAAAGTCAGCTAAAAGAACACTTTCAAGAATGCATGGTAAATGCATTAACAGCGATATTGAATGGCAAAGATGCTGAGTACCCAAAGACCTCATTTGGATCTATGACTGCACAGCCCATTTGAGAGTCAATATCCAACAGCTTAGTCATGAATCCAGACCATGGTTTTCAGTTCCCGATTGACAGTGTGCTGGAGGAGAGCCATTCCTTGGAGGTTTAGCAAGGAGAACAGGGGTTGCAGGATGAGACGATTTGGAGTGGGATGCAGCAAGATGGGCCACTGCTAATGGGAAGGATGGGTCCGCAGGGGATGGTGCAAGATGGGAGGTAGGATGGGACGCAGGACGAGATGCTGCAGGATGGGACACTGCAGGACGGGCTGCACAGCGGAGTGAGGGGTCCAACCGGGTAGCAGGAGGGAACGCTGCAAGGCTGGCCACAGCTGATGGGCAGGATGGGTCCACAGGGCACGGTGCAGGATGGGAGGCAGGATGGGACACCGCAAGACGAGCCGCTGCTCACTGGAAAGATGGGTCCACAAGAGACGGTGCAGGATGGAATGCAACAGGAGGACACCATGTTGGAGCTGAAGGACGTTGGCCTGGAACGAGACGTGTGGAGCAAGCAAGAGGAGGTTGGTGGAATGAGCTCTCCAAATGCATGCCTTTCTAAACCTCAGTCGACATATGCCACACAGAAGCCAGAGGCTGAGCGTGTGCTCCTTCCAAGTCTCTTGCCCTCCAGGCTGACTCATAGAATGATTTTTCTCCCACCACCCATTAACCCTTTAGTCCATGAGCCAGGCTCACACATCCTAGGCATTGGTCCCATCTACGGGGAGGGTTGTTCTTGGTGACTTCCACCCCTTTCT
This sequence comes from Hemicordylus capensis, assembly GCF_027244095.1. NCBI lineage: Eukaryota > Metazoa > Chordata > Lepidosauria > Squamata > Cordylidae > Hemicordylus > Hemicordylus capensis. The sequence continues at coordinate 4,203,260 of NC_069670.1, forward strand.
AGAATCCAGAGAAGGGAGGGCTGTACCACCCAAGGATCAGACCATGGAATATGACAACACCAAGAATGCAATCAAGACACCGTGGACAAAATCAAGGTCTTCTGTACGAGGCAAAACACAGACAGTCATTCTGTTCTGCTCTTTGTTGCTATCTGGCCTGCCCGCAGCCCAGGACTGGACTAAACTGTAACTTTAATTAGGAGCGACTCAGTTTCAGGAGAGGATTCATCAGGAACATCACAGCAGTGGTGCCCAACGGTGGATCAGAGGTCATCCCATTGTTGCACTTAGAGATTTCTGTAGCCCAAGTTCAGATATTATGCTGTATGAATGGGACGACTACATGTGCGGACCATCTGCTGTACCATATTCTTTAGGGGTTGGGGCCGCACTGGGTAGTGCACCTCTATGTGTGTATGCAAAAGGTTCCAAGATCCCTTCCTTGCAGGATCTTCAGATAGGGCTGAGATAAACGCCCACCTGTAACCTCGGAGATGTTGGGGAGGGATCAGGATTTCTCCTGATGGTTGACCACTAGGGGCAGATTGTCCACTACGGGCATTAGGGGTACAGACAGCCGAAAAGGGCATTTCCTCTCTGACCATGCTCTCTCTACTCTGCGTCCTCTCTGTTCAACTGAAAGTCTCAGGTTTCATTCCCTCACCTGAAAGAGAGAGACTTCCTTCTTCTCCCTTACTTCTTCCTGTAATTAGCTAGCAATGTGGCATGTAGATTGCAATATCTCTCCCTGATGAATTTCCTAAATAAACTACTTTATTTGGAACTTTAACTCTATGTGTCCAGACAATATGAATAAACATTTATTAGTAGGGATGTGCACAAATCGAATTTTGAGATTCAATTCAAATTGAATGTGGCTGATTCGGTCTAAATCCGAATCAAATTGGGGTGAAACAGGACAATCATTTCAAATGCAAATCGATTTGATTCAACTTCAAATTGTTTCAAAATGTTTTGGTGCCCTAATAACCAATCAGGGTTCCTGAGTGCATTAAAAGGCGCCAAACGGGATATTGAAACGATTCAAATCAATTCCAAATTGAATTGGTCCATTCAATTTGAATTTGAATTGAATTACCCTTTTAGGAGTGATTCTGTTCGAATTCGAATTCTTCAAATTGCCTAGATTCAGGTTGAATAGATTGGAATTCAAATCGATTTGCACATCCCTATTTGCTAGGTGCAACAAACGGAGAATGGAATTCTAACTTACCAAGTAAGGCAGCTGAAGTAGAAGAGGAGAAGACGAAGCAAGCTGTTGGAAGACTCTAGCAGTGCGAGAGATTTTATACAGTCCTCAAAGAGCCCGAAGGGTGGGAGGCACACCTGGCCCACGGAGTCTCACATTTTGTAGGTGCATCATCAGGCAAATAGCACCCTACTCATTCCTACCATGTGCTGTGATAACCAATCCCCTACTAATCCTGTTTATTTGGGTGTTCACAATTCACCCTGCTTTTCCCCTTTCATTTGAGGCTATTTAAAGTCTAAGAAGGATGCAGTCCTTTCAATTAGTGTTTGATTCCAGTCGAATAAAGGTGGATAACACTGACTATAGTCTTTAATATTATATAGGCATCATTTTCATTCTGCTTAATAAGAATTTTCCCTGCCCTTCAGATTATAGGTGAGGTTTCGGGGTCTTTCCAACAATGACCTGAAGCCACGTCTGTGTAGAAAAGGCAGGATCAAGAGGGGAGCACCAAAAGCAAAACAAAGAGGAAATATAATCCACCAAGTATTGAAAAGAAGTATTTGTATTTAGGAATCCCAAGAAACCACTTTTTGTTGGGCCAGTGCGTTGCTTTTCTTCTCCAAGTCTGCCAAATATGTTTACTTGGTTAATTTACTTATATTATTAACGAAGCATCTTATTTATTTGTATTTGTTGAGATTGTTTACTTTATTTGGCACATTTCTATACTGCCTATCTTTCTAGGTGGTTCGAAATTTTAAAACACACCTATTCAAACATTAACACAGTTTAATATAGATACAAGCTTTAAAACTTAAAGCTTTAAAAATATATATCAAAAGACTGATTAAACAGGTGTGTTTCAGGATTCTTCTTTAAAACTTCCAGAGAAGGGGGTGGGCTCTAAATTTTTCAGGGAGTGCGTTCCAAATTCCCCATGCAACCCTAGAAAATTCCCAATGATGAGTCACCCCCAACCAAGCTTAATTGGACCGCCCCTAAAGTTCTTCATAGCAGGGGTGGTGGAGGAGGAATGTTTCTCCCACACTTCCTCCAAAAGTGTACATGGCTCAGAGTGTACAGAGTGTACTTGGTTATGTTGATCCCAACAACAACCCTGTGGGCTAGGTGAGAATGAGAAACTGCCCAGAATCACCTGGGGTATTTCCTGACCAAATGGGGAGTTTAACTTGTGCCCATGCAACATTGCCAAACTGATGTACCTTTCTACACTGTGTCAGATATTTTGTTTCTTTCAAGGACACCTTTTTATTTGCTATTCATTTATATGTTTATTTAAAATCTCTTATATACTGCCTCCTCCCAAGATTCTAGGTGGTGAACAAGAGCAAGAACAATAACCATTTTTTAAAAATTAACGCCTGGTGATACAGGTAGGTCTTAAGAAAGGCCTTCAAAGCACCTCGGGAGGGGGCTGCATGAATCTGGTGGGGGGGAGCGTTCCAAAGAAGAGGGGTGGCCACAGAGAAGACCCTCCTATGGGCCCAGGCACCATGCACTACAACAAGGCCCGGGACACGAAGGAGGGCCAGTTGAGAAGACATTCTGATTTTTATCTCTTGGCTGGCCAATGGCTGTAATAAAAACCAATTGATTGGTTGGTTGGTTGACTGATTGATTTTGATTGATTGAGAAGACCTTACAGAATGGGATAAAACCGGCTGAGAGAGATGGTCCCAGAGATATTTCAAGGACACCTTTTTATTAGCTATTTATTTATGTATTGATTGATTTATAATTTAAGTACCCAGGACACTAAGGTGGGCCAGTTGAGAAGACCTCACAGGATGGGATACCACCGGCCGAGAGAGATGATCCCAGAGATATAAAGGCTAAGCCCATGAAATCGCAATAAAGCACTTATTTTTGCAGCAGTGGATTAGATTTTCTCTGTGTCTTGAAAGGGGACAGTTTCCTGGTGCTAAAATTCTTTAAAAATGTCTTCCTTTGAGCTCAGTACGAATGCAGGGGTTGAACCTGGGACCTTCTGCATGCAAAGCAGATGCTCTACCACTGGGCAATGGTCTCCATCCTTACTCTTCCAGGTTTGCAGTGGGTGATTGATGGGGCTTCCATTGGAAATGTCTAAAGCCCTTTTGCATTGCTGCTGGTTTTCTGTCACTTACTCCATTTTAAAAAATAAATTCTTTGGATTTGTTGTTTGCCACCTTGGGAGCATTTGTGATTTAAAAATAAGGTTATTAAACTTCCTTTCGAGATACTCAAGGCAATGTCTACACATATCCTGGATTTATAAATCAGCAGTTTTCTAAGTTTTATTCCAAGATGTACAGTCGTAGTATATCTAATGCTGATGTAGACATAGAGAGCTTCCCACAAAAGGTGCACCTTCCACACTTAACACAAGATTAATCTTTTAGCTGCTCCTCTTTAATAATAAATACAATTAAATCTATTAAACCTGGAATGCCTCAGGGCAGGATGGATTTTCCATGGAATTTTACAATAACTATATTAGTTTCCTGGCTCCAATGCTATTGGAGGTCTATAATGCTGCTTCTCCAAATTATACTCCTTAGCACTGAATTTTTGTTATACATGGCAAAGATACTGGGAAAGGAGGGGGGGGGAACATGGTAAATGGTTGGCCTGCAGATTGAAGCAGATAAAATAGCATAATATTAAAAACCTCTATACGTGATACTCAAGGCAATGTCTACACAAACCCTAAATTTTTTAATCGGCAGGGTTTTTAAAAATTTTGTTCTGTGCTGCACAATCATACTATATCTAATGCTGATGTCTACATAGAGAGTTTCCTACAAAAGGTGCATCTTCCACAATTAACACAAGACCAATCTTTTAGCTACACCTCTTTAATAATGACCACAATTACATCTATGAAAGCTGGTAGAGCCCCAGGGCTGGACAGATTTTTTATGGAATATTACAAGAAATATATTAGTTTCCTGGCTCAAATTTTATTGGCTGTCTATAATGATGCTTTTTCAAATAGTACTTCCCTCATTTTAATTATGCTTATATAACTGCTCTCCTTAAACCTTGTCAAGATTCTAGATTATGCACTAGTTATAGACACGTCTCCTTGTTAAATGTAGATGCTAAGATGTTGACAGCTACATTGGTACCTGGGCTACATATTGTGCTTCCTACCATTATTCATCCAATTCAGACCAGTTTTTCAGTCTGGCTGCCAGGGATCAGATGATATTAGATTGCTGGTGTATGGATTAGCTCTATCCTTGAAGAGGCGAGATCCAGCTGCTATCATTTCTTTAAATGCAGAGAATGCCCCCTCCCCTTGCTTCGTGCTGAGGGGAGGGCGATTTGTCCAAGCCTCCTGCATGAGGACCCAGGAAGAGTGTGATTGGGCCTCTGGGTATTGGGGTGGGGCTTAGGTACACATGTAGAATCTGTTATATAGAAGATGGAGATAAAAAGGTCTCTGGGTCTAAAAGCAGTCATGATTACATCAGAACAGCCCTGCTGGATCAGGCCCAAGGCCCATCTAGTCCAACATCCTGTTTCACACAGTGGCCCACCAGATACCGCTAGAAGCTTACAGGCAGGAGTTAACGGCAACCCATATGATTTTGTCTTTTCAGTAATTAGATGCACCTTTCTTTCTTTTTAATGTTGTTTTTTTGTCTCCATCTTCTATGTAACAGCTTCTACAGGTGTATAGGCATGTATGTGTTTATATTGATATCTACCCTCAATGTTTCTTTTATTTGATCTGGATGGTGTATTTGATCAAAGAGAGCAATAAACTGAACTGAACTGCTTAATGTCAGCAAGGTGGCTCTATTGTGTGAATTTATACCCAGAGCGTACAAGTGGTCGGACCAAGATGTGTGGGACTACAGTTTCCATCATCCTCCGCTACAGTTGCCAATAGTCAGGTGATGGGAGTTGTAGACCCACAACAGCTGTAGGACCGTAGTTGTGCATGTCTAACCTGGGTGTCCAAGAGAATAAAAGCGCTTCCTGTTCCCCAAACAGCTCAAAAAGTAAATAAAACAACACCAAAACTGACCAAAGGAATGGCATCAACAACCAAGCAAACCATCTTGCATATGCCTACTAGCGTGCACACTGACTCTTCTCTGGAAATCCAAACTGGCATTTAGAGGAAATGTTATGACCTGAGGCTGTCAAAGGCTCCATTCATAGGAACACCTGCTGTTACTCATGTAATAACAATGGCTTTTATTACACCCTCCTTTAACAGTCAGTAAAACAAGACGGCTGTCTTTTAGCAACTCCAGCAAGAGCTCTCGCTCGTAATTCTATACCTTCACCGAAACCAAAACCAAAATGGGCTAAGTATGCATGGACAAGGAGATTAGTGGATAATCCTCCCTGATCTTCAGAGATTAACCCACATAGAATCCAGCGTGCCACAGGCTGAGAAAGAATGGTTCCCAAGCAGAGAGAACTAAGGACGTGGCAAGAAACCCACCCCCACCCCACCCCGCTGGAAATATCATGTATTTCTTTAAAATTCTTTTGGTTTCCTGCGAAAATTCACACTGATGTTAAATTTGTGCGACATTTCAGGGCCAGCCTTAAAGCCAACCTGATGACAACTCCCCAAGGTAGAAGCCACATTCACACATTATGGAGCTGTCGGGGACCTGCCAACAACCTCTGCAGGTCCAATGACTGTGGGGGCTCCACAGATTACTTACCCGTTCCATGCAACCCCACAACAATCCTTGGCCAACCACCTTGATGCTGTGGCCAACCCAGGCACCGAATCATGGCCCTTCTGCCCAGATGGCTTACTGCCACCTGGCATCTATGACAAGATCTCATGAGATGAGTTTTCTGCCCCACGAGAACTCAGGGCAAAATCCCACAAGACATTGAAGTCTCACAAGACTCCGGGCGAGATCGCAAAGCCTCGCGAGATGACCTGCAGGAGATCGCCGCTATGCAGTAATTCACATGTTATATGGAACTCAGGTACAGCAGTACATTTCCTATCTGTCCCATGCCTTTGAGGGAGCTGGATCCAGGGTTCATTTTTAAAATGAACGCAGGTACAGTCATTCACACAAACACATGTACGAATGTACTGACACCTATCCATTTCATACAAGATGTCTGAATTGGGTCTGTACCTGTGTTCATTTTAAAGGTGAACCTGGGTACACGTCCCCCAAATGCATGGTAGAAATAGAAAGTGTGCAGCTGTACCTGTGTTCAACAGAACATGCATGGTTCTACCTGTGTACAGATCTGAACCCGTGTACAATGGACACTCATTATATGAATGTCATGTGCATGGGGCTTCAGTCTAAAGCAGAAGATGAAAGATGGGTGAACTCTTAAGGCTGAAGTGGGCTAACTTGTGAAGATGATAATTATCAATTAAGATTACATTGAGAGTAGGTAGGTTAGCTGTTCGACATTTACATCCCACTCTTTCTCCGAGGAACCCAGAGTTGTGTGCCTGGTTCTCTATATCTTCACAACAACCCTGTGAGGCAGGATTGATTGAGAAAGACTGAGAAAGAAGTGACTGTACCAGAGTCAAGCAGTCAGTTTCATGGCTGAGCAGGAATTTGAACTCCGGTCTCCCCGGTCCTAATCCAGAACTCCAACTATCACAACACACTGGCCTACAATGCCCATTCAAAGGTCCAGTTCTGTTCTTGGACCATCAGTATGGATCAAAGCCATCCCTTGAGAGTTTCCAAGAAATATTTTATGGGACTTGGATCTTGGATTTGAATCCTGTTCAAGTTGCACATCTGTAGGGATATCAAGAGCAAAGATGTCTGTAAGATTAAAGGCATTTCCCAATATGGGATACCAAAATGGTGTGTGTGCGTGAGAGTTTGCACATCTTTGGGATCCAGCTGGCTGTGAGCATGCCACTTTGACAAACCTAATCCTTGATACACAAGAAGAAAGGCACGAAGAACATACATTATAATATCGACTTCATAATAGATTATACTATATAATTAGAATACATTATAATGAAAGAGGATGGGAGGTGTATGATCTACCTGTCCTATTACAGAGGGCTGAAGATAAATGCATGATGAGAGTTTACATTAATAACAGTGATGGTTCGGGGTGAGATGCTGGTCTCATAAGGCCAGGGGCGATTCACAACCCTTTCCACAGTATAAAAGGAGTCGCAGGTGAAGACTCTTCCAACATCTCCGTTTGATTCCTCCGACTTCTCTTCTGCAAACTTGGTGAGTGAGAGACCTCGTCTGTAGTGCATTTATTGTTGTCATACTGGTTGCAGACGGAGCAAAACTGAAATGGGAATTGAGAGACCTCATCTCTGAATGCCCCTTAAATATGCAGTTTTTGTGTTAGTTGTTCTCTCTCTCTCTCTCTCTCTCTCTCTCTCTCTCTCTCTCTCTCTCTCTCCCTCAATTGCTCTCCCTTCCTCTCCCCCACGCCCTTGCTGCAGATGCTTTCTCCATAAATGTAATGCTTGGAATGCTTATATACTGCTTCAGAGCAGGGATTCCCAACAATGTTCACTGTCAACTGAAATTGAAACTGAGGTACTTCATCTCTTATTGTCCCTTAAATATGAAGTTTTATGGTTAGTTGGTCTCTCTGTCTTTGTCTCTCTCTGTCTCTCTCTCTCTCTCTCTTTCTCTCTCCCTCTCTCCCTCCCACCTCACCCGGGACTCTTTCTCCATAACACTAACACTTGGGGTGCTTATATACTCCTTTAGAGCAGAGGTTTCCAACAGTGTGACTACAACTCCCATCATCCCTAGCAAAAGGCCACTGGAGCTGGGGACAGTGGGAGTTGTAGGCAGCAACATCTGGGAATCCCTGTTACAGAGAACTCTGATTGCCAACCTTTTCTTAACGAGGGAATATCTTCTGTTGCAAACCATCCACGCAGGTGCCCATAGACATTGTTTGTGTGTGTGGGCGCACGTACACACACACACACACACACACACATACACACACGTTAAGGAGACAGGTTACTCCAGTCACTGGCTTAAATCCAGACTAGGTTACTGAGTACGACTTCTCTGTCAGTCAGGCTGAGAGGAGGGATATGTTGAGCTTCAGTATGTAGCGCTAGCCAGCCAATCAGGAATGATGGAGGAGGAGGATAGAACAGGGAGGAGGGAGGGAAGAGGAGGGAGGAGGGGAGGGGGACAAGGAGCAGGAGGGAGGGAGGAGGAGGTGGAGGGAGGAGGAGGTGGAGGTTGTTCACCTACCACCCCTTCTGCAGTGGGCATATCAGCTTCAAATCAGCCTCAGCTTCAAATGTGTGATACTCAGATGAGGAAGGAAAAGCATGGACACAGCCTTGGGGGAGGCAGGGGGTGCTCTGATAGGAACCCCTCTGCAGATCGGAGGGGATCAGAATGGTAAACAACTCTCACATGGAAGGTTTTCTGACAAAGTGGCCTCCTCTTGGAATACAGGGAAGACCACTGCTCTGACCTTTCCATCTCAACAGTCTCTCCTCGGTTTCCCACCTCCCCAAAAACTCTCCCTGCCATTTCAGACTCGGCTCCTTTCCACCAAGATGTCCTGCGGCTACTCCTGCGCCCCCACCTGCAGCGTCCCCACCTACATCCCAACCTGTAGCCCTAGCAGCTACTACCCAGTCAGCGGGCTGGGCTCGCTGAATTCATGCGGCTTCGGCTCGTACGGCGGTGGCTCATATGGTGGATCATATGGTGGCTCATATGGTGGTTATGGTGGACCAGCGGCATCGAGCAGCCTTGGCATCCTCTCCGGGGCCAGCGTTTCATGCCTCAACCAGCTCCCGCCAAGTGAGGTTTGGGTAAAACCATCTCCTGTATGCCTGACAGTCCCAGGACCAATTCTGAGTGCAAGCTGTGAGCCGACCCGTGTCGGAGGATATTCTGCCTGCACCAGCAGTGGTGGTGGTTCTTCCGGGAGAGTCTCTGCATCCCGGGGTTACCTTGGTTCTGGACGAGGCGTGTCTTGCAGTCCCTGCTTTTAAAAGCGAATCTTCACACAGACGGCAACCACTGACGACTGACGAGCACGATGCGGGTTTACGGACGACGACCTGGTGGGCCTGATTGTCAGAAATGCTGAGCATCCCTGATCCCATCCCAAGGTGGAGGCTCAGCTTCTCCGACAGCCACGTCTGCCTACATCTTACAATGTGCTGATATTAACTATCATGCTTTGCTTCCTAGCTCTGCTTAGCTTTCCCCTCCCTTGCTGTATGTTGAATTGTGCCTTGCTTCAATATCTGCAATGTACAGTCCAAGTCAGCTTACTACATGGCATGGAATATGATTCCCACCAGTCTTCTGTATGGAATTGCTGTCCACAGAAAATGTCCCCGGCTTCTTTCCTTCATTAAAGCTTACCTGCAGCATAACGTTTCCCTCTTGTGTTTTTCCTTCTCCAAAATTAACAGACTCTCACCAGCATGAGCCTAGCTCGAAAATTGCATTGCACCTGATAGCTGTCTCCCCCACCCTTCACCCTGCCTCTCCAGTGGCCCTTTAAACTGGAGACAACAGAGAGCAAAGTTGCCGTTTGGGGAGATGTAAGGTCTAATTTAGGAGTCTCCACCCTGTAGCTGATATCTTAGCCCCTGATTTGCTGCAGCTGCTCAAATCAGCCGCTCCGAGTCTACTACTCCTGTCGCAGAGACCCCTTCCACACAAGTCGGTCTTTCTAAAGATTGCTGTGGTGCTGCCAGTCAAGCACACCCACGCCATTGTTGTAGGTCAACCTCAGCTCTATGCCGTTGTCATCCTTGGGGTTCAGGGGAGATGGTCTTGCCTCCCTGCCAGCTGCAAGGGGGGTCCACTTTAGTCTCCCGAGTTATACCCTTCTTCAGGCCCACTAGGGGGTCTCGAGATGTGGAGAGATCCGAGAAGGCCTACAGCTGGAGGCCATGGGCGATGTTCCTCAAGGAGGTCTCATCCAAAGCCCTCTCAGAGGTTGAGCTGGCTTAACTGAGGCTATGCCCAGGTCCGTGTTCCCTCTAACACTGATCCCCAGATGTTGTTGACTGCAACTCCCAGAATCCCCAGCTGCAATGTCTATTGCTTGGGGATTGTAGAAGTGGAGCAGGTGCAGAAGAGCACCAAGGTCTTTGGAATAATGACCTTGAATACCCTATCTTATCAAATCAATGGTTGGTTACTTGGAAGGCAATGAAACATAAGAACATAAGAACGTAAGAACATGGTCCCTGCTGGATCAGACCCATGGCCCATCTAGTCCATTGGGAGCCCACAGGCAGGAGTTGAGGGCACGCTCTCTCTCTCCTGCTGCTACTACTCTCCTGCAATTGGTATTCAGAGGCATCGTGCCTCTGAGGCTGGAGGTGGCCCACAGCCCTTCAACTAGTAGCCGTTGACAGCCCTCTCCTCCATGAAGTTATCCAAACCCCTCTTGAAGTCATCCAGGTTGTTGGCTATGACCACATCTTGTGGCAGAGAATTCCACAAGTTGAATTCCACCAGTTCCACAATGTGCCTCTTTCAATCTTAAGAATGATCTTAGTTCTTTAGATCTTAAAAGGTGGCTACTTCAGCAGAAACCTGGATACAATACATGGTTTAAATTAGGACACCTCAGAGAATGTTGACTAAGGGAGGGCTGGATGTTGGAGGTGTCAGCTGTATGAGAGTGTGGTCCAGTGATGGCCCAATATTTGCTTCCAGTTCACAAGATACTGAAGATGACTTGGCGGTTATCATAACCAGTTCAGAACATTCATGTTTTGTTGGGGTGAATCCCCAGCATATGAAATCTGGCACTATATCAAGGGCTGCGGGTTGTTTGTGCTTGGAGTGTTGCACCCCCAGGCCCCAAGAAAGACAAGACACACGTCATGGGAGAAAACTTGGGCTACTGTATGGAAGCTGCATACAGAGAGCCTGCAATGAGGAACTTAAGCTAATCAGAGTTTGGGTACTGGTCTTGTAGTAGCCAGCATGCCTTGTCCCCTGAGCTAAGCAGGCTCCACCCTGGTTGCTTTTGAATGGGAGACTAGAAGTGTGAGCACCGGAAGAGATTCCCCTCAGGGGATGGAGCCGCTCTGGGAAGAGCATCTAGGTTCCAACTTCCCTCCCTGGCAGCATCTCCAAGATAGGGCTGAGAGAGATTCTTGCCTGCAACCTTGGAGAAGCTGCTGCCAGTCCGTGAAGACAATACTGAGCTAGGTAGAGCAATGGTCTGACTCAATCTATGGCACTTTCCTGTGTTCCTGTGTTCCTGTGTTCTTGGCCCATGTGGTTCAGCCTCATAAAGGAGACTGCTCACCAACAGGGCTAATGACCAGGTACTGATTCAGCCTGACATTATCCCAATGTGGGGCTTTTCCCCATGGAGGGGAGGGCAGCCTGACCCACCCTGATCGAAGCCGCAATACTCTGAGCAGTGAGACAAGCCACCCTTTGAGTAGGGCCCAATCTCAGCCCAAGAGGCCACAAAACCCCGAAGGGCTGTTCCTCAGCCCTCTCCCACCTTAAACGGTCCTCCACCCCAAAACCATTGCCAAAATACCCTACTCTACCCCGCCTTCTCCTGCCAAGTGACCAAAGTATCCTATGTCCTGTGGAACCCCTATCATAAAACTTAGTGAGAAGTAAGCCCCCAAAGGCTGTACCCAATTCCAATGCGGTGTGACCCAAAAAATTCCTACTTGGCCCCAATGGCAACCGGATAACCCTGACTGAGTACGAGATGGGCAGGTGGGTGCCTTGCCCTGGAGCCACTGAGTGAAATACTAGGAATCCTGCTGCCTCTGCAGGCACTTCCTCCCCCTGATAGGCCAGCCAGGATCGCATGCAGGGGGAGGCAAGATGGCGGCCCCTGGGTCTGCCTATGGATCCGGGTACATAACCCCGCCCCCTGCTCTACTGCCCGATACGGCAGCGGGGATAGGCATTGCCAAAAGGATTATAGTACAGCACTGGGAGGACAAACCACCCAGAGATGAATTTTTGGGCGGTATAGGCATTAAATAAATAAATAAATAAATAAATAAATAAATAAATAAAATCCACTTTTGAACTGTAACTTTGGATTACTGATTTGTGTTCCCTGTCAGCATTTGAACTGGACTTTTTTGTCCGCAAGATGAAGAAGAGGCATTTTCAGCAATTTGGTTGGACTTTAATGAATTGTTTATACCTTGCAACGTAAGATATATTTCCTTGAGGAAGGTGTATTTCCCACCCCCTTTTTTCCGCCTACAGTGTTGCTTGTATTTTATTACCTTTACACTATCTTTCCTTATTGATAGCGTCACAAACCAGCAAATGTTTTAAGCTACATATTTTTCTTTCTTCTTTCCCCACTTATATCTTTGACCATGTTCATGTACTGTATTCATATTGCAGAGAGAGAGAGAGAGAGAGAGAGAGAGATGAACCCACTAGTCTTCTCGACTGACCGACTGCAACGGTTATCTTGGATGCTTCCTTCTGACAGCATTCCACTTGGTGGCAACAGAAAACTTTCATTTTTCAGACTGCCTGTTCTGGATGGGGTTACACTCACTCTGAAAGATCAGGTATGTAGCTGGGGAATTCTCCTGGACATAAAGCTTTCCCTGGTTTCTCAGGTTGAGGCGCTGGCCAGGAGCGCTTTTTATCAGCTTGGGCTGATATGTCAGCTACATCCATTTCTAGTGGTGAATGCTCTTAAAACAGTGGTAAATATGCTGGTAACCTCCAGGCTTGACTACTGTAATGCTCTCTACATGGGGCTGCCTTTGTACATAGTCCAGAAACTACAATTGGTAGAGAATGAGGCAGCCAGATTGGGGGCTGGGAAAACACAAAGGGACTACATAACACTGGTGTTCAAAGAACTGCACAGCTGATATGTTTCTGGGTGAAATACAAAGTCCTGCTAATTACCTATAAAGCCCTTAACGGCTTGGGTCTAGGCTGTTTAAGAGAGTGCCTCCTTTGTCATGAACCCTGCCACCCGTTACGATCTTCTGACAAGGTCCGGTGATGGTTGTCTCGGGCTCATTTGGTGGCGACCCAGGACCCAGGGTGAGGAGGCTTTCTCTGTGGCTGCCCAAGGCTTTGAAATATGCTCCCTGCTGAAATAAGAGCATCTCCTCCTCTGTCTGTTTTCAGGAAGACCCTTAAGTCTCCCGTTCTCTCCGGCTTTTAATTAGAATTAATTTTAACAATCTATATGCAATGGGGAGGCGGCAGGCCCCGGCTGCAGTTGCGAGGGGTGGCAGGCCCAGCTGCAGTGGCAAGGCAGCGGCAGTTTCGGGCCCGCCTGCAGTGGTGAGATGGCAGCAGGGTGAGGAGGCAGCTGGGCCATCAGGAAGAGGAGACAGCCCAGGAGGGGACGAGCTGGTTTTAAAGCCAGACAGAAACCGCGGGCAAGGAGGGGGGAAGAACCAACTCGGGTGGGGAACGCTGCCCCCAAATACAGCACAGATGTTCAGTGCCGCATCGGCTAGTTTGTTTTCATAACTGCTTTACGCTGTTTTTATTGTGTTATGTATTTTAATTCTGTGTTGACGTTTAATTTTTTGTACACCACCTGGAGATGTACATATCAGGTGGTATAAACGTGATTGATAAATAAATAGATACATAAAATAAAGAAGATCCGGAGGCAGACATTTCTGTGCAGTAGAACAGATTTATTGAAAAGGAACTTGGAGAAAACCAACCAACCAAGTACATCTGAAATGTACAAACTATACAGAGAAGTATGGGGGGGAAAGAACAATGAGTTCCCCAAATCCACCGCATCCACTAGAATATTAATATTACTATTTTGAAAAGTTGATTTGAAGAAAAAAAAAATAGAGCAACCCCTGGTGAACAGAGCGTTCATGGAAGTCAGCTAAGAGAACATTTTCAAAAATGCAAGGTAAAAGCATTAACAGCGATATTGAATGGCAAAGGTGCTGAGTACCCAGAGACCCCGCAAGCTGCATATGGATCTACGAATGCACATCACATTTGAGAATCAATATCCGACAGCTTTGTCATGAATCCGGAGCGTAGTTTTCAATTCCCAATTGACAGTGTGCTGGAGGAGAGTCATTCCTTGGAGGTTTAGCAAGGAGAACAGGGGTTGCAGGATGAGACGATTTGGAGTGGGATGCGGCAAGATGGGCCACTGCTAATGGGAAGGATGGGTCCGCAGGGGATGGTGCAAGATGGGAGGTAGGATGGGACGCAGGACGAGATGCTGCAGGATGGGACGCTGCAGGACGGGCTGCACAGCGGAGCGAGGGGTCCAACCGGGTAGCAGGAGGGAACGCTGCAAGGCTGGCCACAGCTGATGGGCAGGATGGGTCCACAGGGCACGGTGCAGGATGGGAAGCAGGATGGGACACCGCAAGACGAGCCGCTGCTCACTGGAAAGATGGGTCCACAAGAGACGGTGCAGGATGGAACGCAACAGGAGGACACCATGTTGGAGCTGAAGGAAGTTGGCCGGGAAAGACACGTGTGGAGCAAGCAAGAGGAGGTTGGTGGAATGAGCTCTCCAAATGCATGCCTTTCTAAACCTCAGTCGACATACGCCACACAGAAGCCAGAGGCTGAGCGGGTGCTCCTTCCAAGTCACTTGCCCTCCAGGCTGACTCATAGACTGATTTTCCTCCCACCACCCATTAACCCTTTAGTCCATGAGCCAGGCTCACACGTCCTAGGCATTGGTCCCATCTACGGGGAGGGTTGTTCTTGGCGACTTCCACCCCTTTCTAGAATCCAGAGAAGGGAGGGCTGTACCACCCAAGGATCAGACCATGGAATATGACAACACCAAGAATGCAATCAAGACACCGTGTACAAAATCAAGGTCTTCTGTACCAGGAAAAACACAGACAGTCATTCTGTTCTCCTGTTTGTTGCTATCTGGCCGGCCCGCTGCCCAGGACTGGACTAAACTGTAACTTTAATTAGGAGCGACTCAGTTTCAGGAGAGGATTCATCAGGAACACCACAGCAGTGGCGCCCAGCGATGGATCAGAGGTCATCCCATTGTTGCACTTAGAGATTTCTGTAGCCCAAGTTCAGATATTATGCTGTATGAATGGGACGACTACATGTCCGGACCATCTGCTGTACCATATTCTTTAGGGGTTGGGGGCACACTGGGTAGTGCACCTGTATGTGTGTATGCAAAAGCTTCCAAGATCCCTTCCTTGCAGGGTCTCCAGATAGGGCTGAGATAAACGCCCACCTGTAACCTAGGAGATGTTGGGGAGGGATCAGGATTTCTCCTGATGGTTGACCACTAGGGGCAGATTGTCCACTACGGGCATTAGGGGTACAGACAGCCGATACGGGCATTTCCTCTCTGACCATGCTCTCTCTACTCTGCGTCCTCCCTGTTCAACTGAAAGTCTCAGGTTTCATTCCCTCACCTGAAAGAGAGAGACTTCCTTCTTCTCCCTTCCTTATTCCTGTAATTAGCGAGCAATGTGGCATGTAGATTGCAATATCTCTCCCTGATGAATTTCCTAAATAAACTACTTTATTTGGAACTTTAACTCTATGTGTCCAGACAATATGAATAAACATTTATTAGTAGGGATGTGCACAAATTGAATTTTGAGATTCAATTCAAATTGAATGTGGCTGATTCGATCTAAATCCGAATCAAATTGGGGTGAAACAGGAGAGTCAATTCAAATCCAAA
The DNA here is from genome assembly GCF_027244095.1 of Hemicordylus capensis. Classification (NCBI taxonomy): domain Eukaryota; kingdom Metazoa; phylum Chordata; class Lepidosauria; order Squamata; family Cordylidae; genus Hemicordylus; species Hemicordylus capensis. The sequence goes on from NC_069670.1 coordinate 4,219,116, forward strand.
TCGATTTGATTCAAATTCAAATTATTTCAAAATGTTTTGGTGCCCTTATAACCAATCAGGGTTCCTGAGTACATTAAAAGGCGCCAAACGGGATATTGAAACGATTCAAATCAATTCCAAATTGAATTGGTCCATTCAATTTGAATTCGAATTGAATTACCCTTTTAGGAGTGATTCTGTTCGAATTCGAATTCTTCAAATTGCCTAGATTCAGGTTGAATCGATTGGAATTCAAATCGATTTGCACATCCCTATTTGCTAGGTGCAACAAACGGAGAATGGAATTCTAACTTACCAAGTAAGGCAGCTGAAGTAGAAGAGGAGAAGACAAAGCAAGAAGACTCTAGCAGTGCGAGAGCTTTGATACAGTCCTCAAAGAGCCCGAAGGGCGGGAGGCACACCTGGCCCACGGAGTCTCACATTTTGTGGGTGCATCATCAGGCAAATAGCACCCTACACATTCCTACCATGTGCTGTGATAACCAATCCCCTACTAATCCTGTTTATTTGGGTGTTCACAATTCACCCTGCTTTTCCCCTTTCATTTGAGGCTATTTAAAGTCTACGAAGGATGCAGTCCTTTCAATTAGTGTTTCATTCCAGTTGAATAAAGGTGGATAACACTGACTGTAGTCTTTAATATTATATAGGCATCATTTTCATTCTGCTTAATAAGAATTTTCCCTGCCCTTCAGATTATAGGTGAGGTTTCGGGGTCTTTCCAACAATGACTTGAAGCCACGTCTGTGTAGAAAAGGCAGGATCAAGAGGGGAGCACCAAAAGCAAAACAAAGAGGAAATATAATCCACCAAGTATTGAAAAGAAGTATTTGTATTTAGGAATCCCAAGAAAACACTTTTTGTTGGGCCAGTGGGTTGCTTATCTTCTCCAAGTCTGCCAAATATGTTTACTTGGTTAATTTACTTATATTATTAACGAAGCATCTTATTTATTTGTATTTGTTGAGATTGTTTACTTTATTTGGCACATTTCTATACTGCCCATCTTTCTAGGTGGTTCAAAATTTTAAAACACACCTATTAAAACATTAACACAGTTTAATATAGATACAAGCTTTAAAACTTAAAGCTTTAAAAATATATATCAAAAGACTGATTAAACAGGTGTGTTTCCAGATTCTTCTTTAAAACATCCAGAGAAGGGGGTGGGCTCTAAATTTTTCAGGGAGTGCGTTCCAAATTCCCCATGCAACCCTAGAAAATTCCCAATGATGAGTCACCCCCAACCAAGCTTAATTGGACCGCCCCTAAAGTTCTTCATAGCAGGGGTGGTGGAGGAGGAATGTTTCTCCCACACTTCCTCCAAAAGTGTACATGGCTCAGAGTGTACAGAGTGTACTTGGTTATGTTGATCACAACAACAACCCTGTGGGCTAGGTGAGAATGAGAAACTGCCCAGAATCACCTGGGGTATTTCCTGACCAAATGGGGAGTTTAACTTGTGCCCATGCAACATTGCCAAACTGATGCACCTTTGTACGCTGTGTCAGATATTTTGTTTCTTTCAAGGACACCTTTTTATTCACTATTTATTTATATGTTTATTTAAAATCTCTTATATACTGCCTCCTCCCAGGACTCTAGGTGGTGAACAAGAGCAAGAACAATAACCATATTTAAAAAATTAATGCCTGGTGATACAGGTAGGTCTTAAGAAAGCCCTTCAAAGCACCTCGGGATGGGGCTGCATGAATCTGGTGGGGGGGGGAGCGTTCCAAATAAGAGGGGTGGCCACAGAGAAGACCCTCCTATGGGCCCAGGCACCATGCACTACAACAAGGCCTGGGACATGAAGGAGGGCCAGTTGAGAAGACATTCTGATTTTTATCTCTTGGCTGGCCAACGGCTGTAATAAAAACCAATTGATTGGTTGGTTGGTTGACTGATTGATTTTGATTGATTGAGAAGACCTTACAGAATGGGATACAACCGGCTGAGAGAGATGATCCCAGAAATATTTCAAGGACACCTTTTTATTAGCTATTTATTTATGTATTGATTTATTTATAATTTAAGTACCCAGGACACTAAGGCGGGCCAGTTGAGAAGACCTCACAGGATGGGATACAACCGGCTGAGAGAGATGATCCCAGAGATATAAAGGCTAAGCCCATGAAATCGCAATAAAGCACTTATTTCTGAAGCAGTGGATTAGATTTTCTCTTTGTCTTGAAAGGGGACAGTTTCCTGGTGCTAAAATTCTTTAAAAATGTCTTCCTTTGAGCTCAGTACGAATGCAGGGGTTGAACCTGGGACCTTCTGCATGCAAAGCAGATGCTCTACCACTGGGCTATGGTCTCCATCCTTACTCTTCCAGGTTTGCAGTGGGTGATTAACATAAGAACATAAGAACAGCCCTACTGGATCAGGCCCAAGGCCCATCTAGTCCAGCATCCTGTTTCGCACAGTGGCCCACCAGATGCCATTGGGAGCCTACAGTCAGGAGTTGAGGGCATGCCCTCTCAAATGCCATTACTCCCCTGCAACTGGTACTCAGAGGCACCCTGCCCTTGATGCAGGAGGTGGCCTACAGCCCTCCGACTAGTAGCCATTGATAGACCTCTGCTCCATGAAGTCATCCAAACCCCTCTTAAAGCCATCCAGGTTCTAGTGTTGTGTGAGAGGGAAAAGAATCTCTCTATCTCCACTTTCTCCACACCATGCATGATTTTATAGATGGATGGGGCTTCCATTGTAAATGTCTAAAGCCCTTTTGCATTGCTGCTGGTTTTCTGTCACTTACTCCATTTTAAAAAATAAATTCTTTGGATTTGTTGTTTGCCACCTTGGGACCATTTGTGATTTAAAAATAAGATTATTAAACTTCCTTTCGAGATACTCAAGGCAATGTCTACACAGATCCTGGATTTATAAATCAGCAGTTTTCTAAGTTTTATTCCAAGATGTACAGTCGTAGTATATCTAATGCTGATGTAGACATAGAGAGCTTCCCACAAAAGGTGCACCTTCCACACTTAACACAAGATTAATCTTTTAGCTGCTCCTCTTTAATAATAAATACAATTAAATCTATTAAACCTGGAATGCCTCAGGGCAGGATGGATTTTCCATGGAGTTTTACAATAAATATATTAATTTCCTGGCTCCAATGCTATTGGAGGTCTATAATGCTGCTTCTCCAAATTATACTCCTTAGCACTGAATTTTTGTTATATTATATATGGCAAAGATACAGGGAAAGGAGGGGGGGGACATGGTAAATGGTTGGCCTGCAGATTGAAGCAGATAAAATAGCCTAATATTAAAAACCTCTATACGTGATACTCAAGGCAATGTCTACACAAACCCTAAATTTTTTAATCTGCAGGGTTTTTAAAAATTTTGTTCTGTGCTGCACAATCATACTATATCTAATGCTGATGTCTACATAGAGAGTTTCCTACAAAAGGTGCATCTTCCACAATTAACACAAGACCAATCTTTTAGCTACACCTCTTTAATAATGACCACAATTACATCTATGAAAGCTGGTAGAGCCCCAGGGCTGGACAGATTTTTTATGGAATATTACAAGAAATATATTAGTTTCCTGGCTCCTATTTTATTGGCGGTCTATAATGATGCTTTTTCAAATAGTACTTCCCTCCTTTTAATTATGCTTTTATAACTGCTCTCCTTAAACCTTGTAAAGATTCTAGATTATGCACTAGTTATAGACACGTCTCCTTGTTAAATGTAGATGCTAAGATGTTGACAGCTACTATGGCACCAGGGCTGCATATTGTGCTTCCTACCATTATTCATCCAATTCAGACCAGTTTTTCAGTCTGGCTGCCAGGGATCAGATGATATTAGATTGCTGGTGTATGGATTAGCTCTATCCTTGAAGAGGCGAGATCCAGCTGCTGTCATTTCTTTAAATGCAGAGAATGCCCCCTCCCCTTGCTTCGTGCTGAGGGGAGGGCGATTTGTCCCAGCCTCCTGCATGAGGACCCAGGAAGAGTGTGATTGGGCCTCTGGGTATTGGGGTGGGGCTTAGGTACACATGTAGAATCTGTTATATAGAAGATGGAGATTAAAAGGTCTCTGGGTCTAAAGGCAGTCATGAGAACACCAGAACAGCCCTGCTGGATCAGGCCCAAGGCCCATCTAGTCCAACATCCTGTTTCACACAGTGGCCCACCAGATACCACTAGAAGCTTACAGGCAGGAGTTAACGGCAACCCATATGATTTTGTCTTTTCAGTAATTAAATGCACCTTTCTTTCTTTTTAATGTTGTTTTTTTGTCTCCATCTTCTATGTAACAGCTTCTACAGGTGTATATGCATGTATGTGTTTATATTGATATCTACCCTCAATGTTTCTTTTATTTGATCTGGATGGTGTATTTGATCAAAGAGAGCAATAAACTGAACTGAACTGCTTAATGTCAGCAAGGTGGCTCTATTGTGTGAATTTATACCCAGAGCGTACAAGTGGTCGGACCAAGATGTGTGGGACTACAGTTTCCATCATCCTCCGCTACAGTTGCCAATAGTCAGGTGATGGGAGTTGTAGACCCACAACAGCTGTAGGACCGTAGTTGTGCATGTCTAACCTGGGTGTCCAAGAGAATAAAAGCGCTTCCTGTTCCCCAAACAGCTCAAAAAGTAAATAAAACAACACCAAAACTGACCAAAGGAATGGCATCAACAACCAAGCAAACCATCTTGCATATGCCTGCTAGCATGCACACTGACTCTTCTCTGGAAATCCAAACTGGCATTTAGAGGAAATGTTATGACCTGAGGCTATCAAGGGCTCCATTCATAGGAACACCTGCTGTTACTCATGTAATAACGATGGCTTTTATTACACCCTCCTTTAACAGTCAGTAAAACAAGACGGCTGTCTTTTAGCAACTCCAGCAAGAGCTCTCGCTTGTGATTATATACCTTCACCAAAACCAAAACCAAAATGGGCTAAGTATGCATGGACAAGGAGATTAGTGGATAATCCTCCCTGATCTTCAGAGATTAACCCACATAGAATCCAGCGTGCCACAGGCTGAGAAAGAATGGTTCCCAAGCAGAGAGAACTAAGGACGTGGCAAGAAACCCCCCCCCCCGCTAGAAATGTCATGTATTTCTTTAAAATTCTTTTGGTTTCCTGCGAAAATTCACACTGATGTTAACTTTGTGCGACATTTCAGGGCCAGCCTTGAAGCCAACCTGATGACAACTCCCCAAGGTAGAAGCCACATTCACACATTATGGAGCTGTTGGGGACCTGCCAACAACCTCTGCAGGTCCAATGACTGTGGGGGCTCCACAGATTACTTACCCGTTCCATGCAACCCCACAACAATCCTTGGCCAACCACCTTGATGCTGTGGCCGACCCAGACACCGAATCATGGCCCTTCTGCCCAGATGGCTTACTGCCACCTGGCATCTATGACGAGATCTCATGAGATGAGTTTTCTGCCCCACGAGATCTCAGGGCAAAATCCCACAAGACATTGAAGTCTCACAAGACTCCGGGCGAGATCGCAAAGTCTCGCGAGATGACCTGCAGGAGATCGCCGCTATGCAGTAATTCACATGTTATATGGAACTCAGGTACAGCAGTACATTTCCTATCTGTCCCATGCCTTTGAGGGAGCTGGATCCAGGGTTCATTTTTCAAATGAATGCAGGTACAGTCATTCACACAAAAACATGTACGAATGTACTGACATCTATACATTTCATACAAGATGTCTGAACTGGGTCTGTACCTGTGTTCATTTTAAAGGTGAACCTGGGTACACGTCCCTCAAATGCATGGTAGAAATAGAAAGTGAGCAGCTGTACCTGTGTTCAACAGAACATGCATGGTTCTACCTGTGTATAGATCTGAACCCGTGTACAATGGACACTCATTATATGAATGTCATGTGCGTGGGGCTTCAGTCTAAAGCAGAAGATGAAAGATGGGTGAACTCTTAAGGCTGAAGTGGGCTAACTTGTGAAGATGCTAATTATCAATTAAGATTACATTGAGAGTAGGCAGGTTAGTTGTTCGACATTTACATCCCACTCTTTCTCCGAGGAACCCAGAGTTGTGTGCCTGGTTCTCTATATCTTCACAACAACCCTGTGAGGCAGGATTGATTGAGAAAGACTGAGAAAGAAGTAACTCTACCAGAGTCAAGCAGTCAGTTTCATGGCTGAACAGGAATTTGAACTCCGGTCTCCCCGGTCCTAGTCCAGAACGCCAACTATCACAACACACTGCCCTACAATGCCCATTCAAAGGTCCAGTTCTGTTCTTGGACCCTCAGTATGGATAAAGGCCATCCCTTGAGAGTTTCCAAGAAACATTTTATGGGACTAGGATCTTGGATTTGAATCCCGTTCAAGTTGCACATCTGTAGGGATATCAAGAGCAAAGATTTCTGTAAGAATAAAGGCATTTCCCAATATGGGATACCAAAATGGTGTGTGTGCGTGAGAGTTTGCACATCTTTGGGATCCAGCTGGCTGTGAGCATGCCAATTTGACAAACCTAATCCTTGATACACAAGAAGAAAGGCACGAAGAACATACACTATAATATCGACTTTATAATACATTATACTATATAATTAGAATACATTATAATGAAAGAGGATGGGAGGTGTATGATCTACCTGTCCTATTACAGAGGGCTGAAGATAAATGCATGATGAGAGTTTACATTAATAACAGTGACGGTTCGGGGTGAGATGCTGGTCTCATAAGGCCAGGGGCGATTCACAACCCTTTCCACAGTATAAAAGGAGTCGCAGGTGAAGACTCTTCCAACATCTTCGTTTGATTCCTCCGACTTCTCTTCTGCAAACTTGGTGAGTGAGAGACCTCGTCTGTAGTGCATTTATTGTTGTCGTACTGGTTGCAGACGGAGCAAACCTGAAATGGGAATTGAGAGACCTCATCTCTGAATGCCCCTTAAATATGCAGTTTTTGTGTTAGTTGTTCTCTCTCTCTCTCTCTCTCTCTCTCTCTCTCTCTCTCTCTCTCTCTCTCTCTCCCTCAATTGCTCTCCCTTCCTCTCCCCCACGCCCTTGCTGCAGATGCTTTCTCCATAAATGTAATGCTTGGAATGCTTATATACTGCTTCAGAGCAGGGATTCCCAACAATGTTCACTGTCAACTGAAATTGAAATTGAGAGACTTCGTCTCTTATTTTCCCTTAAATATGAAGTTTTATGGTTAGTTGGTCTCTCTGTCTTTGTCTATCTGTCTGTCTGTCTGTCTCTCTCTCTCTCTCTCTCTCTCTTTCTCTCTCCCTCTCTCCCTCCCACCTCACCCGGGACTCTTTCTCCATAACACTAACACTTGGGGTGCTTATATACTCCTTTAGAGCAGAGGTTTCCAACAGTGTGACTACAACTCCCATCATCCCTAGCAAAAGGCCACTGGAGCTGGGGACAGTGGGAGTTGTAGGCAGCAACATCTGGGAATCCCTGTTACAGAGAACTCTGATTGCCAACCTTTTCTTAACGAGGGAATATCTTCTGTTGCAAACCATCCACGCAGGTGCCCATAGACATTGTTTGTGTGTGTTGGCGCACGTACACACACACACACACACACACACACACACACACACACACACACACGTTAAGGAGACAGGTTACTCCAGTCACTGGCTTAAATCCAGACTAGGTTACTGAGTACGAATTCTCTGTCAGTCAGGCTGAGAGGAGGGATATGCTGAGCTTCAGTATGTAGCGCTAGCCAGCCAATCAGGAATGATGGAGGAGGAGGATAGAACAGGGAGGTGGAAGGGAAGAGGAGGGAGGAGGGGAGGGGGGCAAGGAGCAGGAGGGAGGGAGGAGGAGGTGGAGGGAGGAGGAGGTGGAGGTTGTTCACCTACCACCCCTTCTGCAGTGGGCATATCAGCTTCAAATCAGCCTCAGCTTCAAATGTGTGATACTCAGATGAGGAAGGAAAAGCATGGACACAGCCTTCGGGGAGGCAGGAGGTGCTCTGATAGGAACCACTCTGCAGATCGGAGGGGATCAGAATGGTAAACAACTCTCACATGGAAGGTTTTCTGACAAAGTGGCCTCCTCTTGGAATACAGGGAAGACCACTGCTCTGACCTTTCCATCTCAACAGGCTCTCCTCAGTTTCCCACCTCCCCAAAAACTCTCCCTGCCATTTCAGACTCGACTCCGTTCCGCCAAGATGTCCTGCGGCTACTCCTGCGCCCCCACCTGCAGCGTCCCCACCTACATCCCAACCTGTAGCCCTAGCAGCTACTACCCGTTCAGCGGGCTGGGCTCGCTGAATTCATGCGGCTTCGGCTCGTACGGCGGTGGCTCATATGGTGGATCATATGGTGGCTCATATGGTGGTTATGGTGGACCAGCGGCATCGAGCAGCCTCGGCATCCTCTCTGGGGCCAGCGTTTCATGCCTCAACCAGCTCCCGCCAAGTGAGGTTTGGGTACAACCATCTCCTGTATGCCTGACAGTCCCAGGACCAATTCTGAGTGCAAGCTGTGAGCCGACCCGTGTCGGAGGATATTCTGCCTGCACCAGCAGTGGTGGTGGTTCTTCCGGGAGAGTCTCTGCATCCCGGGGTTACCTTGGCTCTGGACGAGGCGTGTCTTGCAGTCCCTGCTTTTAAAAGCGAATCTTCACACAGACGGCAACCACTGACGACTGACGAGCACGATGCGGGTTTACGGACGACGACCTGGTGGGCCTGATTGTCAGAAATGCTGAGCATCCCTGATCCCATCCCAAGGTGGAGGCTCAGCTTGTCCGACAGCCACGTCTGCCTACATCTTACAATGTGCTGATATTAACTATCATGCTTTGCTTCCTAGCTCTGCTTAGCTTTCCCCTCCCTTGCTGTATGTTGAATTGTGCCTTGCTTCAATATCTGCAACAAGCAGTCCAAGTCAGCTTACTACATGGCATGGAATATGATTCCCACCAGTCTACTGTATGGAATTGCTGTCCACAGAAAACTGTCCCCGGCTTCTTTCCTTTCATTAAAGCTTACCTGCAGCATAACGTTTCCCTCTTGTGTTTTAACTTCTCCAAAATTAACAGACTCTCACCAGCATGAGCCTAGCTAGAAAATTGCATTGCACCTGATAGCTGTCTCCCCCACCCTTCACCCTGCCTCTCCAGTGGCCCTTTAAACTGGAGACGACAGAGAGCAAAGTTGCCATTTGGGGAGATGTAAGGTCTAATTTAAGAGTCTCCACCCTGTAGCTGATGTCTTAGCCCCTGATTTGATGCAGCTGCTCAAATCAGCTGCTCCGGGTCTACTACTCCTGTCGCAGAGACCCCTTCCACACAAGTCGGTCTTTCTAAAGATTGCTGTGGTGCTGCCTGTCAAGCACACCCACGCCATTGTTGTAGGTCAACCTCAGCTCTATGCCGTTGTCATCCTTGGGGTTCAGGGGAGATGGTCTTGCCTCCCTGCCAGCTGCAAGGGGGGTCCACTTTAGTCTCCCGAGTTATACCCTTCTTCAGGCCCACTAGGGGGTCTGGAGATGTGGGGAGACCTGAGAAGGCCTACAGCTAGAGGCCATGGGCGATGTTCCTCAAGGAGGTCTCATCCAAAGCCCTCTCAGAGGTTGAGCTGGCTTAACTGAGGCTATGCCCAGGTCCATGTTTCCTCTAACAGGGATCCCCAGATTTCGTTGACTGCAACTCCCAGAATCCCCAGCTGCAATGTCTATTGCTTGGGGATTGTAGAAGTGGAGCAGGTGCAGAAGAGCACCAAGGTCTTTGGAATAATGACCTTGAATACCCTATCTTATCAATTCAATGGTTGGTTGCTTGGAAGGCAATGAAACATAAGAACATAAGAACATAAGAACGTAAGAACATGGTCCCTGCTGGATCAGACCCATGGCCCATCTAGTCCATTGGGAGCCCACAGGCAGGAGTTGAGGGCATGCTCTCTCTCTCCTGCTGCTGCTACTCTCCTGAAACTGGTATTCAGAGGCATCGTGCCTCTGAGGCTGGAGGTGGCCCACAGCCTTTCGACTAGTAGCCGTTGACAGCCCTCTCCTCCATGAAGTTATCCAAACCCCTCTTGAAGTCATCCAGGTTGTTGGCTATGACCACATCTTGTGGCAGAGAATTCCACAAGTTGAATTCCACCAGTTCCACAATGTGCCTCTTTCAATCTTAAGAATGATCTTCGATCTTAAAATGTGGCTACTTCAGCAGAAACTTGGATACATGGTTTAAATTAGAACACCTCAGAGAATGTTGAATAAGGGAGGGCTGGATGTTGGAAGTGTCAGCTGTATGAGAGTGTGGTCCAGTGATGGTCCAATATTTGCTTCAAGTTCACAAGATACTGAATATGACTTGGTGGTTATAATAACCGGTTCAGAACATTCATGTTTTGTTGGGGTAAGTCCCCAGCATATGGAATCTGGCCCTATATCAAGGGCTGTGGGTTGTTTGTGCTTGGAGTGTTGCACCCCCAGCCTCCAAGAAAGACAGGACACACATCATGGGAGAAAACTAGGGCTGCTTTATGGAAGCTGCATACAGAGAGCCTGCAATGAGGAACTTAAGCTAATCAGAGTTTGGGTACTGGCCTTGTAGTAGCAAGCATGCCTTGTCCCCTTAGCTAAGCAGGCTCCACCCTGGTTGCTTTTGAATGGGAGACTAGAAGTGTGAGCACTGGAAGAGATTCCCCTCAGGGGATGGAGCCGCTCTGGGAAGAGCACCTAGGTTCCAAGTTCCCTCCTTGGCTTCTCCAAGATAGGGCTGAGAGAGATTCTTGCCTGCAACCTCGGAGAAGCCGCTGCCAGTCCGTGAAGACAATACTGAGCTAGGTAGAGCAATGCTCTGACTCAATATATGGCACTTTCCTGTGTTCCTATGTTCTTGACCCATGTGGTTCAGCCTCATAAAGGAGACTGCTCACCAACAGGGCTAATGACCAGGTACTGATTCAGCCTGACATTATCCCAATGTGGGGCTTTTCCCCATGGAGGGGAGGGCAGCCTGACCCACCCTGATTGAAGCCGCAATACTCTGAGCAGTGAGACAAGCCACCCTTTGAGTAGGGCCCAATCTCAGCCCAAGAGGCCACAAAACCCCGAAGGGCTGTTCCTCGGCCCTCTCCCACCTTAAACGGTCCTCCACCCCAAAACCATTGCCAAAATACCCTACTCTACCCCGCCTTCTCCTGCCAAGTGACCAAAGTATCCTATGTCCTGTGGAACCCCTATCATAAAACTTAGTGAGAAGTAAGCCCCCAAAGGCTGTACCCAATTCCAATACGGTGTGACCCAAAAAATGCCGACTTGGCCCCAATGGCGACCGGATAACCCTGACTGAGTACGAGATGGGCAGGTGGGTGCCTTGCCCTGGAGCCACTGAGTGAAATACTAGGAATCCTGCTGCCAGTGCAGGCACTTCCTCCCCCTGATAGGCCAGCCAGGATCACCTGCAGGGGGAGGCAAGATGGCGGCCCCTGGGTCTGCCTATGGATCCGGGTACATAACCCCGCCCCCTGCTCTACTGCCCGATATGGCAGCGGGGATCGGCATTGCCAAAAGGATTATAGTACAGCACTGGGAGGACAAACCAACCAGAGACAAATGTTTGGGCGGTATAGGCATTAAACAAACAAACAAATAAATAAATAAATAAAAACCACTCTTGAACTGTAACTTTGGATTACTGATTCGTGTTCCCTGTCAGCATTTGAACTGGACTTTTTTGTCCGCAAGATGAAGAAGAGGCATTTTCAGCAATTTGGTTGGACTTTAATGAATTGTTTATACCTTGCAATGTAAGATATACAGTATTTCCTTGAGGAAGGTGTATCTCCCACCCCCTTTTTTCCGCCTACAGTGTTGCTTGTATTTTATTACCTTTACACTATCTTTCCTTATTGATAGCGTCACGAACCAGCAAATGTTTTAAGCTACATATTTTTCTTTCTTCTTTCCCCATTTAGATCTTTGATCATGTTCATGTACTGTATTCATATTGCACAGAGAGAGAGAGAGAGAGAGAGAGAGAGATGAACCCACTAGTCTTCTCGACTGACCGACTGCAACGGTTATCTTGGATGCTTCCTTCTGCCAGCATTCTACTTGGTGGCAACAGAAAACTTTCATTTTTCAGATTGCCTGTTCTGGATGGGCTTACACTCCCTCTGAAAGATCAGGTATGTAGCTGGGGAATTCTCCTGGACATAAAGCTTTCCCTGGTTTCTCAGGTTGAGGCGCTGGCCAGGAGCGCTTTTTATCAGCTTGGGCTGATATGTCAGCGACATCCATGTCTAGTGGTTAATGCCCTTAAAACAGTGGTAAATATGGTGGTAACCTCCAGGCTTAACTACTGTAATGCTCTCTACATGGGGCTGCCTTTGTACATAGCCCAGAAACTACAATTGGTAGAGAATGAGGCAGCCAGATTGGGGGCTGGGAAAACACAAAGGGACTACATAACACTGGTGTTCAAAGATCTGCACAGCTGATATGTTTCTGGGTGAAATACAAAGTCCTGCTTATTACCTATGAAGCCCTTAACGGCTTGGGTCTAGGCTATTTAAGAGAGTGCCTCCTTTGTCATGAACCCTGCCACCCGTTACGATCTTCTGACGAGGTCCGGTGATGGTTGTCACGGGCTCATTTGGTGGCGACCCAGGACCCCGGGTGAGGAGGCTTTCTCTGTGGCTGCCCAAGGGCTTTGAAATATGCTCCCTGCTGAAATAAGAGCATCTCCTCCTCTGTCTGTTTTCAGGAAGACCCTTAAGTCTCCCGTTCTCTCCGGCTTTTAATTAGAATTAATTTTAACAATCTATATGCAATGGGGAGGCGGCAGGCCCCGGCTGCAGTTGCGAGGGGTGGCAGGCCCAGCTGCAGTGGCAAGGCAGCGGCAGTTTTGGGCCCGCCTGCAGTGGTGAGATGGCGGCAGGGTGAGGAGGCAGCTGGGCCATCAGGAAGAGGAGACAGCCCAGGAGGGGACGAGCTGGTTTTAAAGCCAGACAGAAACCGCGGGCAAGGAGGGGGGAAGAACCAACCAGGGTGGGGAACGCTGGCCCCAAATACAGCACAGATGTTCAGTGCCGCATCGGCTAGTTTGTTTTCATAACTGCTTTACGCTGTTTTTATTGTGTCATGTATTTTAATTCTGTGTTGACGTTTAATTTTTTGTACCCCACCTAGAGATGTACATATCAGGTGGTATAAACGTGATTGATAAATAAATAGATACATAAAATAAAGAAGATCCGGAGGCAGACATTTCTGTGCAGTAGAACAGATTTATTGAAAAGGAACCTGGAGAAAACCAACCAACCAAGTACATCTGAAATGTACAAACTATACAGAGAAGTATGGGGAAAAAGAACAATGAGTTCCCCAAATCCACCACATCTACTAGAATATTAATATTACTATTTTGAAAAGTTGATTTGAAGAAAAAAAAAATAGAGCAAACCCCTGATGAACAGAGCATTCATGGAAGTCAGCTAAAAGAACATTTTCAAAAATGCAAGGGAAATGCATTAACAGCGATATTGAATGGCAAAGGTGCTGAGTACCCAGAGACCCCGAAGGCTGCATATGGATCTACGAATGCACAGCACATTTGAGAGTCAATATCCGACAGCTTAGTCATGAATCCGGAGCGTAGTTTTCAATTCCCAATTGACAGTGTGCTGGAGGAGAGCCATTCCTTGGAGGTTTAGCAAGGAGAACAGGGGTTGCAGGATGAGACGATTTGCGGCAAGATGGGCCACTGCTAATGGGAAGGATGGGTCCGCAGGGGATGGTGCAAGATGGGAGGTAGGATGGGACGCAGGATGGGCCACTGCTAACGGGAAGGATTCGTCCGCAGGGGATGGTGCAAGATGGGAGGTAGGATGGGACGCAGGACGAGATGCTGCAGGATGGGACGCTGCAGGACGGGCTGCACAGCGGAGTGAGGGGTCCAACCGGGTAGCAGGAGGGAACGCTGCAAGGCTGGCCACAGCTGATGGGCAGGATGGGTCCACAGGGCACGGTGCAGGATGGGAGGCAGGATGGGACACCGCAAGACGAGCCGCTGCTCACTGGAAAGATGGGTCCACAAGAGACGGTGCAGGATGGAACGCAACAGGAGGACACCATGTTGGAGCTGAAGGAAGTTGGCCGGGAAAGACACGTGTAGAGCAAGCAAGAGGAGGTTGGTGGAATGAGCTCTCCAAATGCATGCCTTTCTAAACCTCAGTCGACATACGCCACACAGAAGCCAGAGGCTGAGCGGGTGCTCCTTCCAAGTCACTTGCCCTCCAGGCTGACTCATAGACTGATTTTTCTCCCACCACCCATTAACCCTTTAGTCCATGAGCCAGGCTCACACATCCTAGGCATTGGTCCCATCTACGGGGAGGGTTGTTCTTGGCGACTTCCACCCCTTTCTAGAATCCAGAGAAGGGAGGGCTGTACCACCCAAGGATCAGACCATGGAATATGACAACACCAAGAATGCAATCAAGACACCGTGTACAAAATCAAGGTCTTCTGTACCAGGAAAAACACAGACAGTCATTCTGTTCTCCTGTTTGTTGCTATCTGGCCTGCCCGCTGCCCAGGACTGGACTAAACTGTAACTTTAATTAGGAGCGACTCAGTTTCAGGAGAGGATTCATCAGGAACACCACAGCAGTGGCGCCCAGCGATGGATCAGAGGTCATCCCATTGTTGCACTTAGAGATTTCTGTAGCCCAAGTTCAGATATTATGCTGTATGAATGGGACGACTACGTGTCCGGACCATCTGCTGTACCATATTCTTTAGGGGTTGGGGGCACACTGGGTAGTGCACCTGTATGTGTGTATGCAAAAGCTTCCAAGATCCCTTCCTTGCAGGGTCTCCAGATAGGGCTGAGATAAACGCCCACCTGTAACCTAGGAGATGTTGGGGAGGAATCGGGATTTCTCCTGATGGTTGACCACTAGGGGCAGATTGTCCACTACGGGCATTAGGGGTACAGACAGCCGATACGGGCATTTCCTCTCTGACCATGCTCTCTCTACTCTGCGTCCTCCCTGTTCAACTGAAAGTCTCAGGTTTCATTCCCTCACCTGAAAGAGAGAGACTTCCTTCTTCTCCCTTCCTTATTCCTGTAATTAGCGAGCAATGTGGCATGTAGATTGCAATATCTCTCCCTGATGAATTTCCTAAATAAACTACTTTATTTGGAACTTTAACTCTATGTGTCCAGACAATATGAATAAACATTTATTAGTAGGGATGTGCACAAATTGAATTTTGAGATTCAATTCAAATTGAATGTGGCTGATTCGATCTAAATCCGAATCAAATTGGGGTGAAACAGGAGAGTCAATTCAAATCCAAATCGATTTGATTCAAATTCAAATTATTTCAAAATGTTTTGGTGCCCTTATAACCAATCAGGGTTCCTGAGTACATTAAAAGGCGCCAAACGGGATATTGAAACGATTCAAATCAATTCCAAATTGAATTGGTCCATTCCATTTGAATTCGAATTGAATTACCCTTTTAGGAGTGATTCTGTTCGAATTCGAATTCTTCAAATTGCCTAGATTCAGGTTGAATCGATTGGAATTCAAATCGATTTGCACATCCCTATTTGCTAGGTGCAACAAACGGAGAATGGAATTCTAACTTACCAAGTAAGGCAGCTGAAGTAGAAGAGGAGAAGACGAAGCAAGCTGTTGGAAAACTCTAGCAGTGCGAGAGCTTTGATACAGTCCTCAAAGAGCCCGAAGGGTGGGAGGCACACCTGGCCCACGGAGTCTCACATTTTGTGGGTGCATCATCAGGCAAATAGCACCCTACTCATTCCTACCATGTGCTGTGATAACCAATCCCCTACTAATCCTGTTTATTTGGGTGTTCACAATTCACCCTGCTTTTCCCCTTTCATTTGAGGCTATTTAAAGTCTAAGAAGGATGCAGTCCTTTCAATTAGTGTTTCATTCCAGTCGAATAAAGGTGGATAACACTGACTATAGGCTTTAATATTATATAGGCATCATTTTCATTCTGCTTAATAAGAATTTTCCCTGCCCTTCAGATTATAGGTGAGGTTTCGGGGTCTTTCCAACAATGACCTGAAACCACGTCTGTGTAGAAAAGGCAGGATCAAGAGGGGAGCACCAAAAGCAAAACAAAGAGGAAATATAATCCAACAAGTATTGAAAAGAAGTATTTGTATTTAGGAATCCCAAGAAAACACTTTTTGTTGGGCCAGTGGGCTGCTTATCTTCTCCAAGTCTGCCAAACATGTTTACTTGGTTAATTTACTTATATTATTAATGAAGCGTCTTATTTATTTGTATTTGTTGAGATTGTTTACTTTATTTGGCACATTTCTATACTGCCTATCTTTCTAGGTGGTTCGAAATTTTAAAACACACCTATTCAAACATTAACACAGTTTAATATAGATACAAGCTTTAAAACTTAAAGCTTTAAAAATATATATCAAAAGACTGATTACACAGGTGTGTTTCCAGATTCTTCTTTAAAACATCCAGAGAAGGGGGTGGGCTCTAAATTTTTCAGGGAGTGCGTTCCAAATTCCCCATGCAACCCTAGAAAATTCCCAATGATGAGTCACCCCCAACCAAGCTTAATTGGACCGCCCCTAAAGTTCTTCATAGCAGGGGTGGTGGAGGAGGAATGTTTCTCCCACACTTCCTCCAAAAGTGTACATGGCTCAGAGTGTACAGAGTGTACTTGGTTATGTTGATCCCAACAACAACCCTGTGGGCTAGGTGAGAATGAGAACCTGCCCAGAATCACCTTGGGTATTTCCTGACCAAATGGGGAGTTTAACTTGTGCCCATGCAACATTGCCAAACTGATGCACCTTTGTATGCTGTGTCAGATATTTTGTTTCTTTCAAGGACACCTTTTTATTCACTATTTATTTATATGTTTATTTAAAATCTCTTATATACTGCCTCCTCCCAGGACTCTAGGTGGTGAACAAGAGCAAGAACAATAACCATTTTTTAAAAATTAACGCCTGGTGATACAGGTAGGTCTTAAGAAAGCCCTTCAAAGCACTTCGGGATGGGGCTGCATGAATCTGGGGGGGGGAGCGTTCCAAATAAGAGGGGTGGCCACAGAGAAGACCCTCCTATGGGCCCAGGCACCATGCACTACAACAAGGCCCGGGACATGAAGGAGGGCCAGTTGAGAAGACATTCTGATTTTTATCTCTTGGCTGGCCAACGGCTGTAATAAAAACCAATTGATTGGTTGGTTGGTTGACTGATTGATTTTGATTGATTGAGAAGACCTTACAGAATGGGATACAACCGGCTGAGAGAGATGATCCCAGAAATATTTCAAGGACACCTTTTTATTAGCTATTTATTTATGTATTGATTTATTTATAATTTAAGTACCCAGGACACTAAGGCGGGCCAGTTGAAAAGAGCTCACAGGATGGGATACAACCGGCCGAGAGAGATGATCCCAGAGATATAAAGGCTAAGCCCATGAAATCGCAATAAAGCACTTATTTCTGAAGCAGTGGATTAGATTTTCTCTTTGTCTTGAAAGGGGACAGTTTCCTGGTGCTAAAATTCTTTAAAAATGTCTTCCTTTGAGCTCAGTACGAATGCAGGGGTTGAACCTGGGACCTTCTGCATGCAAAGCAGATGCTCTACCACTGGGCTATGGTCTCCATCCTTACTCTTCCAGGTTTGCAGTGGGTGATTAACATAAGAACATAAGAACAGCCCTACTGGATCAGGCCCAAGGCCCATCTAGTCCAGCATCCTGTTTCGCACAGTGGCCCACCAGATGCCATTGGGAGCCTACAGTCAGGAGTTGAGGGCATGCCCTCTCAAATGCCATTACTCCCCTGCAACTGGTACTCAGAGGCACCCTGCCCTTGAGGCAGGAGGTGGCCTACAGCCCTCCGACTAGTAGCCATTGATAGACCTCTGCTCCATGAAGTCATCCAAACCCCTCTTAAAGCCATCCAGGTTGTTGGCTGTCACCACATCCTGTGGCAGAGAGTTCCACAAGTGTATCACGCGTTGTGTGAAAAAGTACTTCCGTTTGTTTGTCCTAGACCTTCTGGCAATCAATTTCATGGAGTGACCCCTGGTTCTAGTGTTGTGTGAGAGGGAAAAGAATCTCTCTATCTCCACTTTCTCCACACCATGCATGATTTTATAGATTGATGGGGCTTCCATTGTAAATGTCTAAAGCCCTTTTGCATTGCTGCTGGTTTTCTGTCACTTACTCCATTCAAAAAAATAAATTCTTTGGATTTGTTATTTGCCACCTTGGGAGCATTTGTGATTTAAAAATAAGGTTATTAAACTTCCTTTCGAGATACTCAAGGCAATGTCTACACAGATCCTGGATTTATAAATCAGCAGTTTTCTAAGTTTTATTCCTAGATGTACAGTCGTAGTATATCTAATGCTGATGTAGACATAGAGAGCTTCCCACAAAAGGTGCACCTTCCACACTTAACACAAGATTAATCTTTTAGCTGCTCCTCTTTAATAATAAATACAATTAAATCTATTAAACCTGGAATGCCTCGGGGCAGGATGGATTTTCCATGGAGTTTTACAATAAATATATTAATTTCCTGGCTCCAATGCTATTGGAGGTCTATAATGCTGCTTCTCCAAATTATACTCCTTAGCACTGAATTTTTGTTATATTATACATGGCAAAGATACTGGGAAAGGAGGGGGGGAAGATGGTAAATGGTTGGCCTGCAGATTGAAGCAGATAAAATAGCATAATATTAAAAACCTCTATACGTGATACTCAAGGCAATGTCTACACAAACCCTAAATTTTTAATCTGCAGGGTTTTTAAAAATTTTGTTCTGTGCTGCACAATCATACTATATCTAATGCTGATGTCTACATAGAGAGTTTCCTACAAAAGGTGCATCTTCCACAATTAACACAAGACCAATCTTTTAGCTACACCTCTTTAATAATGACCACAATTACATCTATGAAAGCTGGTAGAGCCCCAGGGCTGGACAGATTTTTTATGGAATATTACAAGAAATATATTAGTTTCCTGGCTCCAATTTCATTGGCGGTCTATAATGATGCTTTTTCAAATAGTACTTCCCTCCTTTTAATTATGCTTATATAACTGCTCTCCTTAAACCTTGTCAAGATTCTGGATGATGCACTAGTTATAGACACGTCTCCTTGTTAAATGTAGATGCTAAGATGTTGACAGCTACATTGGCACATGGGTTGCATATTGTGCTTCCTACCATTATTCATCCAATTCAGACCAGTTTTTCAGTCTGGCTGCCAGGGATCAGATGATATTGGATTGCTGGTGTATGGATTAGCTCTATCCTTGAAGAGGCGAGATCCAGCTGCTATCATTTCTTTAAATGCAGAGAATGCCCCCTCCCCTTGCTTCGTGCTGAGGGGAGGGCGATTTGTCCAAGCCTCCTGCATGAGGACCCAGGAAGAGTGTGATTGGGCCTCTGGGTATTGGGGTGGGGTTTAGGTACACATGTAGAATCTGTTATATAGAAGATGGAGATTAAAAGGTCTCTGGGTTTAAAGGCAGTCATGAGAACACCAGAACAGCCCTGCTGGATCAGGCCCAAGGCCCATCTAGTCCAACATCCTGTTTCACACAGTGGCCCACCAGATACCGCTAGAAGCTTACAGGCAGGAGTTAACGGCAACCCATATGATTTTGTCTTTTCAGTAATTAGATGCTTCTTTCTTTCTTTTTAATTTTCTTTTTTTGTCTCCATCTTCTATGTAACAGCTTCTACAGGTGTATATGCATGTATGTGTTTATATTGATATCTACCCTCAATGTTTCTTTTATTTGATCTGGATGGTGTATTTGATCAAAGAGAGCAATAAACTGAACTGAACTGCTTAATGTCAGCAAGGTGGCTCTATTGTGTGAATTTATACCCAGAGCGTACAAGTGGTCGGACCAAGATGTGTGGGACTACAGTTTCCATCATCCTCCGCTACAGTTGCCAATAGTCAGGTGATGGGAGTTGTAGACCCACAACAGCTGTAGGACCGTAGTTGTGCATGTCTAACCTGGGTGTCCAAGAGAATAAAAGCGCTTCCTGTTCCCCAAACAGCTCAAAAAGTAAATAAAACAACACCAAAACTGACCAAAGGAATGGCATCAACAACCAAGCAAACCATCTTGCATATGCCTGCTAGCATGCACACTGACTCTTCTCTGGAAATCCAAACTGGCATTTAGAGGAAATGTTGTGACCTGAGGCTATCAAGGGCTCCATTCATAGGAACACCTGCTGTTACTCATGTAATAACGATGGCTTTTATTACACCCTCCTTTAACAGTCAGTAAAACAAGACGGCTGTCTTTTAGCAACTCCAGCAAGAGCTCTCGCTTGTGATTCTATACCTTCACCAAAACCAAAACCAAAATGGGCTAAGTATGCATGGACAAGGAGATTAGTGGATAATCCTCCCTGATCTTCAGAGATTAACCCACATAGAATCCAGCGTGCCACAGGCTGAGAAAGAATGGTTCCCAAGCAGAGAGAACTAAGGACGTGGCAAGAAACCCCCCCCCCCCGCTAGAAATGTCATGTATTTCTTTAAAATTCTTTTGGTTTCCTGCGAAAATTCACACTGATGTTAACTTTGTGCGACATTTCAGGGCCAGCCTTGAAGCCAACCTGATGACAACTCCCCAAGGTAGAAGCCACATTCACACATTATGGAGCTGTTGGGGACCTGCCAACAACCTCTACAGGTCCAATGACTGTGGGGGCTCCACAGATTACTTACCCGTTCCATGCAACCCCACAACAATCCTTGGCCAACCACCTTGATGCTGTGGCCGACCCAGACACCGAATCATGGCCCTTCTGCCCAGATGGCTTACTGCCACCTGGCATCTATGACGAGATCTCATGAGATGAGTTTTCTGCCCCTCGAGATCTCAGGGCAAAATCCCACAAGACATTGAAGTCTCACAAGACTCCGGGCGAGATCGCAAAGTCTCGCGAGATGACCTGCAGGAGATCGCCGCTATGCAGTAATTCACATGTTATATGGAACTCAGGTACAGCAGTACATTTCCTATCTGTCCCATGCCTTTGAGGGAGCTGGATCCAGGGTTCATTTTTCAAATGAATGCAGGTACAGTCATTCACACAAAAACATGTACGAATGTACTGACATCTATACATTTCATACAAGATGTCTGAACTGGGTCTGTACCTGTGTTCATTTTAAAGGTGAACCTGGGTACACGTCCCTCAAATGCATGGTAGAAATAGAAAGTGAGCAGCTGTACCTGTGTTCAACAGAACATGCATGGTTCTACCTGTGTACAGATCTGAACCCGTGTACAATGGACACTCATTATATGAATGTCATGTGCGTGGGGCTTCAGTCTAAAGCAGAAGATGAAAGATGGGTGAACTCTTAAGGCTGAAGTGGGCTAACTTGTGAAGATGCTAATTATCAATTAAGATTACATTGAGAGTAGGCAGGTTAGTTGTTCGACATTTACATCCCACTCTTTCTCCGAGGAACCCAGAGTTGTGTGCCTGGTTCTCTATATCTTCACAAAAACCCTGTGAGGCAGGATTGATTGAGAAAGACTGAGAAAGAAGTGACTCTACCAGAGTCAAGCAGTCAGTTTCATGGCTGAACAGGAATTTGAACTCCGGTCTCCCCGGTCCTAGTCCAGAACGCCAACTATCACAACACACTGCCCTACAATGCCCATTCAAAGGTCCAGTTCTGTTCTTGGACCCTCAGTATGGATAAAGGCCATTCCTTGAGAGTTTCCAAGAAACATTTTATGGGACTAGGATCTTGGATTTGAATCCTGTTCAAGTTGCACATCTGTAGGGATATCAAGAGCAAAGATTTCTGTAAGAATAAAGGCATTTCCCAATATGGGATACCAAAATGGTGTGTGTGCGTGAGAGTTTGCACATCTTTGGGATCCAGCTGGCTGTGAGCATGCCAATTTGACAAACCTAATCCTTGATACACAAGAAGAAAGGCACGAAGAACATACATTATAATATCGACTTTATAATAGATTATACTATATAATTAGAATACATTATAATGAAAGAGGATGGGAGGTGTATGATCTACCTGTCCTATTACAGAGGGCTGAAGATAAATGCATGATGAGAGTTTACATTAATAACAGTGACGGTTCGGGGTGAGATGCTGGTCTCATAAGGCCAGGGGCGATTCACAACCCTTTCCACAGTATAAAAGGAGTCGCAGGTGAAGACTCTTCCAACATCTCCGTTTGATTCCTCCGACTTCTCTTCTGCAAACTTGGTGAGTGAGAGACCTCGTCTGTAGTGCATTTATTGTTGTCGTACTGGTTGCAGACGGAGCAAACCTGAAATGGGAATTGAGAGACCTCATCTCTGAATGCCCCTTAAATATGCAGTTTTTGTGTTAGTTGTTCTCTCTCTCTCTCTCTCTCTCTCTCTCTCTCTCTCTCTCTCCCTCAATTGCTCTCCCTTCCTCTCCCCCACGCCCTTGCTGCAGATGCTTTCTCCATAAATGTAATGCTTGGAATGCTTATATACTGCTTCAGAGCAGGGATTCCCAACAATGTTCACTGTCAACTGAAATTGAAATTGAGAGACTTCGTCTCTTATTTTCCCTTAAATATGAAGTTTTATGGTTAGTTGGTCTCTCTCTCTCTCTCTCTCTCTCTCTCTCTCTCTCTCTCTCTCTCTCTCTCTCTCTCTCCCTCCCACCTCACCCGGGACTCTTTCTCCATAACACTAACACTTGGGGTGCTTATATACTCCTTTAGAGCAGAGGTTTCCAACAGTGTGACTACAACTCCCATCATCCCTAGCAAAAGGCCACTGGAGCTGGGGACAGTGGGAGTTGTAGGCAGCAACATCTGGGAATCCCTGTTACAGAGAACTCTGATTGCCAACCTTTTCTTAACGAGGGAATATCTTCTGTTGCAAACCATCCACGCAGGTGCCCATAGACATTGTTTGTGTGTGTTGGCGCACGTACACACACACATACACACACACACACGTTAAGGAGACAGGTTACTCCAGTCACTGGCTTAAATCCAGACTAGGTTACTGAGTACGACTTCTCTGTCAGTCAGGCTGAGAGGAGGGATATGCTGAGCTTCAGTATGTAGCGCTAGCCAGCCAATCAGGAATGATGGAGGAGGAGGATAGAACAGGGAGGAGGAAGGGAAGAGGAGGGAGGAGGGGAGGGGGGCAAGGAGCAGGAGGGAGGGAGGAGGAGGTGGAGGGAGGAGGAGGTGGAGGTTGTTCACCTACCACCCCTTCTTCAGTGGGCATATCAGCTTCAAATCAGCCTCAGCTTCAAATGTGTGATACTCAGATGAGGAAGGAAAAGCATGGACACAGCCTTCGGGGAGGCAGGAGGTGCTCTGATAGGAACCCCTCTGCAGATTGGAGGGGATCAGAATGGTAAACAACTCACACATGGAAGGTTTTCTGACAAAGTGGCCTCCTCTTGGAATACAGGGAAGACCACTGCTCTGACCTTTCCATCTCAACAGGCTCTCCTCGGTTTCCCACCTCCCCAAAAACTCTCCCTGCCATTTCAGACTCGACTCCGTTCCGCCAAGATGTCCTGCGGCTACTCCTGCGCCCCCACCTGCAGCGTCCCCACCTACATCCCAACCTGTAGCCCTAGCAGCTACTACCCGTTCAGCGGGCTGGGCTCGCTGAATTCATGCGGCTTCGGCTCGTACGGCGGTGGCTCATATGGTGGATCATATGGTGGCTCATATGGTGGTTATGGTGGACCAGCGGCATCGAGCAGCCTCGGCATCCTCTCTGGGGCCAGCGTTTCATGCCTCAACCAGCTCCCGCCAAGTGAGGTTTGGGTACAACCATCTCCTGTATGCCTGACAGTCCCAGGACCAATTCTGAGTGCAAGCTGTGAGCCGACCCGTGTCGGAGGATATTCTGCCTGCACCAGCAGTGGTGGTGGTTCTTCCGGGAGAGTCTCTGCATCCCGGGGTTACCTTGGCTCTGGACGAGGCGTGTCTTGCAGTCCCTGCTTTTAAAAGCGAATCTTCACACAGACGGCAACCACTGACGACTGACGAGCACGATGCGGGTTTACGGACGACGACCTGGTGGGCCTGATTGTCAGAAATGCTGAGCATCCCTGATCCCATCCCAAGGTGGAGGCTCAGCTTGTCCGACAGCCACGTCTGCCTACATCTTACAATGTGCTGATATTAACTATCATGCTTTGCTTCCTAGCTCTGCTTAGCTTTCCCCTCCCTTGCTGTATGTTGAATTGTGCCTTGCTTCAATATCTGCAACAAGCAGTCCAAGTCAGCTTACTACATGGCATGGAATATGATTCCCACCAGTCTACTGTATGGAATTGCTGTCCACAGAAAACTGTCCCGGGTTCTTTCCTTTCATTAAAGCTTACCTGCAGCATAACGTTTCCCTCTTGTGTTTTAACTTCTCCAAAATTAACAGACTCTCACCAGCATGAGCCTAGCTAGAAAATTGCATTGCACCTGATAGCTGTCTCCCCCACCCTTCACCCTGCCTCTCCAGTGGCCCTTTAAACTGGAGACGACAGAGAGCAAAGTTGCCATTTGGGGAGATGTAAGGTCTAATTTAGGAGTCTCCACCCTGTAGCTGATGTCTTAGCCCCTGATTTGATGCAGCTGCTCAAATCAGCTGCTCCGGGTCTACTACTCCTGTCGCAGAGACCCCTTCCACACAAGTCGGTCTTTCTAAAGATTGCTGTGGTGCTGCCTGTCAAGCACACCCACGCCATTGTTGTAGGTCAACCTCAGCTCTATGCCGTTGTCATCCTTGGGGTTCAGGGGAGATGGTCTTGCCTCCCTGCCAGCTGCAAGGGGGGTCCACTTTAGTCTCCCGAGTTATACCCTTCTTCAGGCCCACTAGGGGGTCTGGAGATGTGGGGAGACCTGAGAAGGCCTACAGCTAGAGGCCATGGGCGATGTTCCTCAAGGAGGTCTCATCCAAAGCCCTCTCAGAGGTTGAGCTGGCTTAACTGAGGCTATGCCCAGGTCCATGTTTCCTCTAACAGGGATCCCCAGATTTCGTTGACTGCAACTCCCAGAATCCCCAGCTGCAATGTCTATTGCTTGGGGATTGTAGAAGTGGAGAAGGTGCAGAAGAGCACCAAGGTCTTTGGAATAATGACCTTGAATACCCTATCTTATCAATTCAATGGTTGGTTGCTTGGAAGGCAATGAAACATAAGAACATAAGAACGTAAGAACATAGTCCCTGCTGGATCAGACCCATGGCCCATCTAGTCCATTGGGAGCCCACAGGCAGGAGTTGAGGGCATGCTCTCTCTCTCCTGCTGCTACTACTCTCCTGAAACTGGTATTCAGAGGCATCGTGCCTCTGAGGCTGGAGGTGGCCCACAGCCTTTCGACTAGTAGCCGTTGACAGCCCTCTCCTCCATGAAGTTATCCAAACCCCTCTTGAAGTCATCCAGGTTGTTGGCTATGACCACATCTTGTGGCAGAGAATTCCACAAGTTGAATTCCACCAGTTCCACAATGTGCCTCTTTAGATCTGAAGAATGATCTTAGTTCTTTCGATCTTAAAATGTGGCTACTTCAGCAGAAACTTGGATACATGGTTTAAATTAGAACACCTCAGAGAATGTTGAATAAGGGAGGGCTGGATGTTGGAGGTGTCAGCTGTATGAGAGTGTGGTCCAGTGATGGCCCAATATTTGCTTCCAGTTCACAAGATACTGAATATGACTTGGCGGTTTTCATAACCAGTTCAGAACATTCATGTTTGGTTGGGGTAAATCCCCAGCATATGGAATCTGGCCCTATATCAAGGGCTGTGGGTTGTTTGTGCTTGGAGTGTTGCACCCCCAGGCCCCAAGAAAGACAGGACACACGTCATGGGAGAAAACTAGGGCTACTTTATGGAAGCTGCACACAGAGAGCCTGCAATGAGGAACTTAAGCTAATCAGAGTTTGGGTACTGGCCTTGTAGTAGCAAGCATGCCTTGTCCCCTTAGCTAAGCAGGCTCCACCCTGGTTGCTTTTGAATGGGAGAGTAGAAGTGTGAGGACTGGAAGAGATTCCCCTCAGGGGATGGAGCCGCTCTGGGAAGAGCATCTAGGTTCCAAGTTCCCTCCTTGGCTTCTCCAAGAGAGGGCTGAGAGAGATTCTTGCCTGCAACCTTGGAGAAGCTGATGCCAGTCCGTGAAGACAATACTGAGCTAGGTAGAGCAATGGTCTGACTCAATCTATGGCACTTTCCTGTGTTCCTATGTTCTTGACCCATGTGGTTCAGCCTCATAAAGGAGACTGCTCACCAACAGGGCTAATGACCAGGTACTGATTCAGCCTGACATTATCCCAATGTGGGGCTTTTCCCCATGGAGGGGAGGGCAGCCTGACCCACCCTGATCGAAGCCGCAATACTCTGAGCAGTGAGACAAGCCACCCTTTGAGTAGGGCCCAATCTCAGCCCAAGAGGCCACAAAACCCCGAAGGGCTGTTCCTCAGCCCTCTCCCACCTTAAACGGTCCTCCACCCCAAAACCATTGCCAAAATATCCTACTCTACCCTGCCTTCTCCTGCCAAGTGACCAAAGTATCCTATGTCCTGTGGAACCCCTATCATAAAACTTAGTGAGAAGTAAGCCCCCAAAGGCTGTACCCAATTCCAATACGGTGTGACCCAAAAAATGCCGACTTGGCCCCAATGGCGACCGGATAACCCTGACTGAGTACGAGATGGGCAGGTGGGTGCCTTGCCCTGGAGCCACTGAGTGAAATACTAGGAATCCTGCTGCCAGTGCAGGCACTTCCTCCCCCTGATAGGCCAGCCAGGATCACCTGCAGGGGGAGGCAAGATGGCGGCCCCTGGGTCTGCCTATGGATCCGGGTACATAACCCCGCCCCCTGCTCTACTGCCCGATATGGCAGCGGGGATCGGCATTGCCAAAAGGATTATAGTACAGCACTGGGAGGACAAACCAACCAGAGACAAATGTTTGGGCGGTATAGGCATTAAACAAACAAACAAATAAATAAATAAATAAAAACCACTCTTGAACTGTAACTTTGGATTACTGATTCGTGTTCCCTGTCAGCATTTGAACTGGACTTTTTTGTCCGCAAGATGAAGAAGAGGCATTTTCAGCAATTTGGTTGGACTTTAATGAATTGTTTATACCTTGCAATGTAAGATATACAGTATTTCCTTGAGGAAG
Organism: Hemicordylus capensis; assembly: GCF_027244095.1. Taxonomy (NCBI): domain Eukaryota; kingdom Metazoa; phylum Chordata; class Lepidosauria; order Squamata; family Cordylidae; genus Hemicordylus; species Hemicordylus capensis. The sequence goes on from NC_069670.1 coordinate 4,246,328, forward strand.
GTGTATCTCCCACCCCCTTTTTTCCGCCTACAGTGTTGCTTGTATTTTATTACCTTTACACTATCTTTCCTTATTGATAGCGTCACGAACCAGCAAATGTTTTAAGCTACATATTTTTCTTTCTTCTTTCCCCATTTAGATCTTTGATCATGTTCATGTACTGTATTCATATTGCACAGAGAGAGAGAGAGAGAGAGAGAGAGAGATGAATCCACTAGTCTTCTCGACTGACCGACTGCAACGGTTATCTTGGATGCTTCCTTCTGCCAGCATTCCACTTGGTGGCAACAGAAAACTTTCATTTTTCAGATTGCCTGTTCTGGATGGGCTTACACTCCCTCTGAAAGATCAGGTATGTAGCTGGGGAATTCTCCTGGACATAAAGCTTTCCCTGGTTTCTCAGGTCGAGGCGCTGGCCAGGAGCACTTTTTATCAGCTTGGGCTGATATGTCAGCGACATCCATGTCTAGTGGTGAATTCCCTTAAAACAGTGGTAAATATGGTGGTAACCTCCAGGCTTAACTACTGTAATGCTCTCTACATGGGGCTGCCTTTGTACATAGTCCAGAAACTACAATTGGTAGAGAATGAGGCAGCCAGATTGGGGGCTGGGAAAACACAAAGGGACTACATAACACTGGTGTTCAAAGAACTGCACAGCTGATATGTTTCTGGGTGAAATACAAAGTCCTGCTTATTACCTATGAAGCCCTTAACGGCTTGGGTCTAGGCTGTTTAAGAGAGTGCCTCCTTTGTCATGAACCCTGCCACCCGTTACGATCTTCTGACGAGGTCCGGTGATGGTTGTCACGGGCTCATTTGGTGGCGACCCAGGACCCCGGGTGAGGAGGCTTTCTCTGTGGCTGCCCAAGGGCTTTGAAATATGCTCCCTGCTGAAATAAGAGCATCTCCTCCTCTGTCTGTTTTCAGGAAGACCCTTAAGTCTCCCGTTCTCTCCGGCTTTTAATTAGAATTAATTTTAACAATCTATATGCAATGGGGAGGCGGCAGGCCCCGGCTGCAGTAGCGAGGGGTGGCAGGCCCAGCTGCAGTGGCAAGGCAGCGGCAGTTTCGGGCCCGCCTGCAGTGGTGAGATGGCGGCAGGGTGAGGAGGCAGCTGGGCCATCAGGAAGAGGAGACAGCCCAGGAGGGGACGAGCTGGTTTTAAAGCCAGACAGAAACCGCGGGCAAGGAGGGGGGAAGAACCAACCAGGGTGGGGAACGCTGGCCCCAAATACAGCACAGATGTTCAGTGCCGCATCGGCTAGTTTGTTTTCATAACTGCTTTACGCTGTTTTTATTGTGTCATGTATTTTAATTCTGTGTTGACGTTTAATTTTTTGTACACCACCTAGAGATGTACATATCAGGTGGTATAAACGTGATTGATAAATAAATAGATACATAAAATAAAGAAGATCCGGAGGCAGACATTTCTGTGCAGTAGAACAGATTTATTGAAAAGGAACCTGGAGAAAACCAACCAAGTACATCTGAAATGTACAAACTATACAGAGAAGTATGGGGAAAAAGAACAATGAGTTCCCCAAATCCACCACATCTACTAGAATATTAATATTACTATTTTGAAAAGTTGATTTGAAGAAAAAAAAAATAGAGCAAACCCCTGATGAACAGAGCATTCATGGAAGTCAGCTAAAAGAACATTTTCAAAAATGCAAGGGAAATGCATTAACAGCGATATTGAATGGCAAAGGTGCTGAGTACCCAGAGACCCCGAAGGCTGCATATGGATCTACGAATGCACAGCACATTTGAGAGTCAATATCCGACAGCTTAGTCATGAATCCGGAGCGTAGTTTTCAATTCCCAATTGACAGTGTGCTGGAGGAGAGCCATTCCTTGGAGGTTTAGCAAGGAGAACAGGGGTTGCAGGATGAGACGATTTGCGGCAAGATGGGCCACTGCTAATGGGAAGGATGGGTCCGCAGGGGATGGTGCAAGATGGGAGGTAGGATGGGACGCAGGATGGGCCACTGCTAATGGGAAGGATTCGTCCGCAGGGGATGGTGCAAGATGGGAGGTAGGATGGGACTCAGGACGAGATGCTGCAGGATGGGACGCTTCAGGACGGGCTGCACAGCGGAGCGAGGGGTCCAACCGGGTAGCAGGAGGGAACGCTGCAAGGCTGGCCACAGCTGATGGGCAGGATGGGTCCACAGGGCACGGTGCAGGATGGGAGGCAGGATGGGACACCGCAAGACGAGCCGCTGCTCACTGGAAAGATGGGTCCACAAGAGACGGTGCAGGATGGAACGCAACAGGAGGACACCATGTTGGAGCTGAAGGAAGTTGGCCTGGAACGAGACGTGTGGAGCAAGCATGAGGAGGTTGGTGGAATGAGCTCTCCAAATGCATGCCTTTCTAAACCTCAGTCGACATACGCCACACAGAAGCCAGAGGCTGAGCGGCTGTTCCTTCCAAGTCTCTTGCCCTCCAGGCTGACTTGCCCTCCAGGCTGGGACTGATTTTCCTCCCACCACCCATTAACCCTTTAGTCCATGAGCCAGGCTCACACATCCTAGGCATTGGTCCCATCTACGGGGAGGGTTGTTCTTGGCGACTTCCACCCCTTTCTAGAATCCAGAGAAGGGAGGGCTGTACCACCCAAGGATCAGACCATGGAATATGACAACACCAAGAATGCAATCAAGACACCGTGGACAAAATCAAGGTCTTCTGTACGAGGCAGAACACAGACAGTCATTCTGTTCTCCTGTTTGTTGCTATCTGGCCGGCCCGCTGCCCAGGACTGGACTAAACTGTAACTTTAATTAGGAGCGACTCCGTTTCAGGAGAGGATTCATCAGGAACACCACAGCAGTGGTGCCCAGCGATGGATCAGAGGTCATCCCATTGTTGCACTTAGAGATTTCTGTAGCCCAAGTTCAGATATATTGCTGTATGAATGAGAAGACTACATGTCCGGACCATCTGCTGTACCATATTCTTTAAGGGTTGGGGCCGCACTGGGTAGTGCACCTCTATGTGTGTATGCAAAAGGTTCCAAGATCCCTTCCTTGCAGGATCTTCAGATAGGGCTGAGATAAACGCCCACCTGTAACCTCGGAGATGTTGGGGAGGGATCAGGATTTCTCCTGATGGTTGACCACTAGGGGCAGATTGTCCACTACGGGCATTAGGGGTACAGACAGCCGATAGGGGCATTTCCTCTCTGACCATGCTCTCTCTACTCTGCGTCCTCCCTGTTCAACTGAAAGTCTCAGGTTTCATTCCCTCACCTGAAAGAGAGAGACTTCCTTCTTCTCCCTTCCTTATTCCTGTAATTAGCGAGCAATGTGGCATGTAGATTGCAATATCTCTCCCTGATGAATTTCCTAAATAAACTACTTTATTTGGAACTTTAACTCTATGTGTCCAGACAATATGAATAAACATTTATTAGTAGGGATGTGCACAAATCGAATTTTGAGATTCAATTCAAATTGAATGTGGCTGATTCGATCTAAATCCGAATCAAATTGGGGTGAAACAGGAGAGTCAATTCAAATCCAAATCGATTTGATTCAAATTCAAATTATTTCAAAATGTTTTGGTGCCCTTATAACCAATCAGGGTTCCTGAGTACATTAAAAGGTGCCAAACGGGATATTGAAACGATTCAAATCAATTCCAAATTGAATTGGTCCATTCCATTTGAATTCGAATTGAATTACCCTTTTAGGAGTGATTCTGTTCGAATTCGAATTCTTCAAATTGCCTAGATTCAGGTTGAATCGATTGGAATTCAAATCGATTTGCACATCCCTATTTGCTAGGTGCAACAAACGGAGAATGGAATTCTAACTTACCAAGTAAGGCAGCTGAAGTAGAAGAGGAGAAGACAAAGCAAGAAGACTCTAGCAGTGCGAGAGCTTTGATACAGTCCTCAAAGAGCCCGAAGGGCGGGAGGCACACCTGGCCCACGGAGTCTCACATTTTGTGGGTGCATCATCAGGCAAATAGCACCCTACTCATTCCTACCATGTGCTGTGATAACCAATCCCCTACTAATCCTGTTTATTTGGGTGTTCACAATTCACCCTGCTTTTCCCCTTTCATTTGAGGCTATTTAAAGTCTAAGAAGGATGCAGTCCTTTCAATTAGTGTTTCATTCCAGTCGAATAAAGGTGGATAACACTGACTATAGTCTTTAATATTATATAGGCATCATTTTCATTCTGCTTAATAAGAATTTTCCCTGCCCTTCAGATTGTAGGTGAGGTTTCGGGGTCTTTCCAACAATGACCTGAAGCCACATCTGTGTAGAAAAGGCAGGATCAAGAGGGGAGCACCAAAAGCAAAACAAAGAGGAAATATAATCCACCAAGTATTGAAAAGAAGTATTTGTATTTAGGAATCCCAAGAAAACACTTTTTGTTGGGCCAGTGGGTTGCTTATCTTCTCCAAGTCTGCCAAATATGTTTACTTGGTTAATTTACTTATATTATTAATGAAGCATCTTATTTATTTGTATTTGTTGAGATTGTTTACTTTATTTGGCACATTTCTATACTGCCCATCTTTCTAGGTGGTTCGAAATTTTAAAACACACCTATTAAAACATTAACACAGTTTAATATAGATACAAGCTTTAAAACTTAAAGCTTTAAAAATATATATCAAAAGACTGATTAAACAGGTGTGTTTCCAGATTCTTCTTTAAAACATCCAGAGAAGGGGGTGGGCTCTAAATTTTTCAGGGAGTGCGTTCCAAATTCCCCATGCAACCCTAGAAAATTCCCAATGATGAGTCACCCCCAACCAAGCTTAATTGGACCGCCCCTAAAGTTCTACATAGCAGGGGTGGTGGAGGAGGAATGTTTCTCCCACACTTCCTCCAAAAGTGTACATGGCTCAGAGTGTACAGAGTGTACTTGGTTGTGTTGATCCCAACAACAACCCTGTGGGCTAGGTGAGAATGAGAAACTGCCCAGAATCACCTGGGGTATTTCCTGACCAAATGGGGAGTTTAACTTGTGCCCATGCAACATTGCCAAACTGATGGACCTTTTTACGCTGTGTCAGATATTTTGTTTCTTTCAAGGACACCTTTTAATTCACTATTTTTTTTATGTTTATTTATAATCTCTTATATACTGCCTCCTCCCAGGACTCTAGGTGGTGAACAAGAGCAAGAACAATAACCATTTTTTAAAAATTAACGCCTGGTGATACAGGTAGTTCTTAAGAAAGCCCTTCAAAGCACTTCGGGATGGGGCTGCATGAATCTGGGGGGGGGAGCGTTCCAAATAAGAGGAGTGGCCACAGAGAAGACCCTCCTATGGGCCCAGGCACCATGCACTACAACAAGGCCCGGGACATGAAGGAGGGCCAGTTGAGAAGACATTCTGATTTTTATCTCTTGGCTGGCCAACGGCTGTAATAAAAACCAATTGATTGGTTGGTTGGTTGACTGATTGATTTTGATTGATTGAGAAGACCTTACAGAATGGGATACAACCGGCTGAGAGAGATGATCCCAGAAATATTTCAAGGACACCTTTTTATTAGCTATTTATTTATGTATTGATTTATTTATAATTTAAGTACCCAGGACACTAAGGCGGGCCAGTTGAGAAGACCTCACAGGATGGGATACAACCGGCTGAGAGAGATGATCCCAGAGATATAAAGGCTAAGCCCATGAAATCGCAATAAAGCACTTATTTCTGAAGCAGTGGATTAGATTTTCTCTTTGTCTTGAAAGGGGACAGTTTCCTGGTGCTAAAATTCTTTAAAAATGTCTTCCTTTGAGCTCAGTACGAATGCAGGGGTTGAACCTGGGACCTTCTGCATGCAAAGCAGATGCTCTACCACTGGGCTATGGTCTCCATCCTTACTCTTCCAGGTTTGCAGTGGGTGATTAACATAAGAACATAAGAACAGCCCTACTGGATCAGGCCCAAGGCCCATCTAGTCCAGCATCCTGTTTCGCACAGTGGCCCACCAGATGCCATTGGGAGCCTACAGTCAGGAGTTGAGGGCATGCCCTCTCAAATGCCATTACTCCCCTGCAACTGGTACTCAGAGGCACCCTGCCCTTGAGGCAGGAGGTGGCCTACAGCCATCCGACTAGTAGCCATTGATAGACCTCTGCTCCATGAAGTCATCCAAACCCCTCTTAAAGCCATCCAGGTTGTTGGCTGTCACCACATCCTGTGGCAGAGAGTTCCACAAGTGTATCATGCGTTGTGTGAAAAAGTACTTCCGTTTGTTTGTCCTAGACCTTCTGGCAATCAATTTCATGGAGTGACCCCTGGTTCTAGTGTTGTGTGAGAGGGAAAAGAATCTCTCTCTCTCCACTTTCTCCACACCATGCATGATTTTATAGATTGATGGGGCTTCCATTGTAAATGTCTAAAGCCCTTTTGCATTGCTGCTGGTTTTCTGTCACTTACTCCATTTAAAAAAATAAATTCTTTGGATTTGTTATTTGCCACCTTGGGAGCATTTGTGATTTAAAAATAAGGTTATTAAACTTCCTTTCGAGATACTCAAGGCAATGTCTACACAGATCCTGGATTTATAAATCAGCAGTTTTCTAAGTTTTATTCCAAGATGTACAGTCGTAGTATATCTAATGCTGATGTAGACATAGAGAGCTTCCCACAAAAGGTGCACCTTCCACACTTAACACAAGATTAATCTTTTAGCTGCTCCTCTTTAATAATAAATACAATTAAATCTATTAAACCTGGAATGCCTCGGGGCAGGATGGATTTTCCATGGAGTTTTACAATAAATATATTAATTTCCTGGCTCCAATGCTATTGGAGGTCTATAATGCTGCTTCTCCAAATTATACTCCTTAGCACTGAATTTTTGTTATATTATACATGGCAAAGATACTGGGAAAGGAGGGGGGGAAGATGGTAAATGGTTGGCCTGCAGATTGAAGCAGATAAAATAGCGTAATATTAAAAAACCTCTATGCGTGATACTCAAGGCAATGTCTACACAAACCCTAAATTTTTTATTCTGCAGGGTTTTTAAAAATTTTGTTCTGTGCTGCACAATCATACTATATCTAATGCTGATGTCTACATAGAGAGTTTCCTACAAAAGGTGCATCTTCCACAATTAACACAAGACCAATCTTTTAGCTACACCTCTTTAATAATGACCACAATTACATCTATGAAAGCTGGTAGAGCCCCAGGGCTGGACAGATTTTTTATGGAATATTACAAGAAATATATTAGTTTCCTGGCTCCAATTTCATTGGCGGTCTATAATGATGCTTTTTCAAATAGTACTTCCCTCCTTTTAATTATGCTTATATAACTGCTCTCCTTAAACCTTGTCAAGATTCTGGATGATGCACTAGTTATAGACACGTCTCCTTGTTAAATGTAGATGCTAAGATGTTGACAGCTACTATGGCACCTGGGCTGCATATTGTGCTTCCTACCATTATTCATCCAATTCAGACCAGTTTTTCGGTCTGGCTGCCAGGGATCAGATGATATTAGATTGCTGGTGTATGGATTAGCTCTATCCTTGAAGAGGCGAGATCCAGCTGCTATCATTTCTTTAAATGCAGAGAATGCCCCCTCCCCTTGCCTCGTGCTGAGGGGAGGGCGATTTGTCCCAGCCTCCTGCATGAGGACCCAGGAAGAGTGTGATTGGGCCTCTGGGTATTGGGGTGGGGCTTAGGTACACATGTAGAATCTGTTATATAGAAGATGGAGATAAAATGGTCTCTGGGTCTAAAGGCAGTCATGAGAACATCAGAACAGCCCTGCTGGATCAGGCCCAAGGCCCATCTAGTCCAACATCCTGTTTCACACAGTGGCCCACCAGATACCGCTAGAAGCTTACAGGCAGGAGTTAACGGCAACCCATATGATTTTGTCTGTTCAGTAATTAGATGCATCTTTCTTTCTTTTTAATTTTCTTTTTTTGTCTCCATCTTCTATGTAACAGCTTCTACAGGTGTATATGCATGTATGTGTTTATATTGATATCTACCCTCAATGTTTCTTTTATTTGATCTGGATGGTGTATTTGATCAAAGAGAGCAATAAACTGAACTGAACTGCTTAATGTCAGCAAGGTGGCTCTATTGTGTGAATTTATACCCAGAGCGTACAAGTGGTCGGACCAAGATGTGTGGGACTACAGTTTCCATCATCCTCCGCTACAGTTGCCAATAGTCAGGTGATGGGAGTTGTAGACCCACAACAGCTGTAGGACCGTAGGTGTGCATGTCTAACCTGGGTGTCCAAGAGAATAAAAGCGCTTCCTGTTCCCCAAACAGCTCAAAAAGTAAATAAAACAACACCAAAACTGACCAAAGGAATGGCATCAACAACCAAGCAAACCATCTTGCATATGCCTGCTAGCATGCACACTGACTCTTCTCTGGAAATCCAAACTGGCATTTAGAGGAAATGTTGTGACCTGAGGCTATCAAGGGCTCCATTCATAGGAACACCTGCTGTTACTCATGTAATAATGATGGCTTTTATTACACCCTCCTTTAACAGTCAGTAAAACAAGACGGCTGTCTTTTAGCAACTCCAGCAAGAGCTCTCGCTTGTGATTATATACCTTCACCAAAACCAAAACCAAAATGGGCTAAGTATGCATGGACAAGGAGATTAGTGGATAATCCTCCCTGATCTTCAGAGATTAACCCACATAGAATCCAGCGTGCCACAGGCTGAGAAAGAATGGTTCCCAAGCAGAGAGAACTAAGGACGTGGCAAGAAACCCAACCCCCCCCCCCCCCCGCTAGAAATGTCATGTATTTCTTTAAAATTCTTTTGGTTTCCTGCGAAAATTCACACTGATGTTAACTTTGTGCGACATTTCAGGGCCAGCCTTGAAGCCAACCTGATGACAACTCCCCAAGGTAGAAGCCACATTCACACATTATGGAGCTGTTGGGGACCTGCCAACAACCTCTACAGGTCCAATGACTGTGGGGGCTCCACAGATTACTTACCCGTTCCATGCAACCCCACAACAATCCTTGGCCAACCACCTTGATGCTGTGGCCGACCCAGACACCGAATCATGGCCCTTCTGCCCAGATGGCTTACTGCCACCTGGCATCTATGACGAGATCTCATGAGATGAGTTTTCTGCCCCACGAGATCTCAGGGCAAAATCCCACAAGACATTGAAGTCTCACAAGACTCCGGGCGAGATCGCAAAGTCTCGCGAGATGACCTGCAGGAGATCGCCGCTATGCAGTAATTCACATGTTATATGGAACTCAGGTACAGCAGTACATTTCCTATCTGTCCCATGCCTTTGAGGGAGCTGGATCCAGGGTTCATTTTTCAAATGAACGCAGGTACAGTCATTCACACAAAAACATGTACGAATGTACTGACATCTATACATTTCATACAAGATGTCTGAATTGGGTCTGTACCTGTGTTCATTTTAAAGGTGAACCTGGGTACACGTCCCTCAAATGCATGGTAGAAATAGAAAGTGAGCAGCTGTACCTGTGTTCAACAGAACATGCATGGTTCTACCTGTGTACAGATCTGAACCCGTGTACAATGGACACTCATTATATGAATGTCATGTGCGTGGGGCTTCAGTCTAAAGCAGAAGATGAAAGATGGGTGAACTCTTAAGGCTGAAGTGGGCTAACTTGTGAAGATGCTAATTATCAATTAAGATTACATTGAGAGTAGGCAGGTTAGTTGTTCGACATTTACATCCCATTCTTTCTCCGAGGAACCCAGAGTTGTGTGCCTGGTTCTCTATATCTTCACAACAACCCTGTGAGGCAGGATTGATTGAGAAAGACTGAGAAAGAAGTGACTCTACCAGAGTCAAGCAGTCAGTTTCATGGCTGAACAGGAATTTGAACTCCGGTCTCCCCGGTCCTAGTCCAGAACGCCAACTATCACAACACACTGGCCTACAATGCCCATTCAAAGGTCCAGTTCTGTTCTTGGACCCTCAGTATGGATAAAGGCCATCCCTTGAGAGTTTCCAAGAAACATTTTATGGGACTAGGATCTTGAATTTGAATCCTGTTCAAGTTGCACATCTGTAGGGATATCAAGAGCAAAGATTTCTGTAAGAATAAAGGCATTTCCCAATATGGGATACCAAAATGGTGTGTGTGCGTGAGAGTTTGCACATCTTTGGGATCCAGCTGGCTGTGAGCATGCCACTTTGACAAACCTAATCCTTGATACACAAGAAGAAAGGCACGAAGAACATACATTATAATATCGACTTTATAATAGATTATACTATATAATTAGAATACATTATAATGAAAGAGGATGGGAGGTGTATGATCTACCTGTCCTATTACAGAGGGCTGAAGATAAATGCATGATGAGAGTTTACATTAATAACAGTGACGGTTCGGGGTGAGATTCTGGTCTCATAAGGCCAGGGGCGATTCACAACCCTTTCCACAGTATAAAAGGAGTCGCAGGTGAAGACTCTTCCAACATCTTGGTTTGATTCCTCCGACTTCTCTTCTGAAAACTTGGTGAGTGAGAGACCTCGTCTGTAGTGCATTTATTGTTGACATACTGGTTGCAGACGGAGCAAAACTGAAATGGGAATTGAGAGACCTCATCTCTGAATGCCCCTTAAATATGCAGTTTTTGTGTTAGTTGTTCTCTCTCTCTCTCTCTCTCTCTCTCTCTCTCTCCCCCTCAATTGCTCTCCCTTCCTCTCCCCCACGCCCTTGCTGCAGATGCTTTCTCCATAAATGTAATGCTTGGAATGCTTATATACTGCTTCAGAGCAGGGATTCCCAACAACGTTCACTGTCAACTGAAATTGAAATTGAGAGACTTCATCTCTTATTGTCCCTTAAATATGAAATTTTATGGTTAGTTGGTCTCTCTGTCTTTGTCTATCTGTCTGTCTGTCTGTCTCTCTTTCTCCCTCTCTCTCTCTCTCTCTTTCTCTCTCCCTCTCTCCCTCCCACCTCACCCGGGACTCTTTCTCCATAACAGTAACACTTGGGGTGCTTATATACTCCTTTAGAGCAGAGGTTTCCAACAGTGTGACTACAACTCCCATCATCCCTAGCAAAAGGCCACTGGAGCTGGGGACAGTGGGAGTTGTAGGCAGCAACATCTGGGAATCCCTGTTACAGAGAACTCTGATTGCCAACCTTTTCTTAACGAGGGAATATCTTCTGTTGCAAACCATCCACGCAGGTGCCCATAGACATTGTTTGTGTGTGTTGGCGCACGTACACACACACACACACACACACGTTAAGGAGACAGGTTACTCCAGTCACTGGCTTAAATCCAGACTAGGTTACTGAGTACGAATTCTCTGTCAGTCAGGCTGAGAGGAGGGATATGCTGAGCTTCAGTATGTAGCGCTAGCCAGCCAATCAGGAATGATGGAGGAGGAGGATAGAACAGGGAGGTGGAAGGGAAGAGGAGGGAGGAGGGGAGGGGGGCAAGGAGCAGGAGGGAGGGAGGAGGAGGTGGAGGGAGGAGGAGGTGGAGGTTGTTCACCTACCACCCCTTCTGCAGTGGGCATATCAGCTTCAAATCAGCCTCAGCTTCAAATGTGTGATACTCAGATGAGGAAGGAAAAGCATGGACACAGCCTTGGGGGAGGCAGGGGGTGCTCTGATAGGAACCCCTCTGCAGATTGGAGGGGATCAGAATGGTAAACAACTCACACATGGAAGGTTTTCTGACAAAGTGGCCTCCTCTTGGAATACAGGGAAGACCACTGCTCTGACCTTTCCATCTCAACAGGCTCTCCTCAGTTTCCCACCTCCCCAAAAACTCTCCCTGCCATTTCAGACTCGACTCCGTTCCGCCAAGATGTCCTGCGGCTACTCCTGCGCCCCCACCTGCAGCGTCCCCACCTACATCCCAACCTGTAGCCCTAGCAGCTACTACCCGTTCAGCGGGCTGGGCTCGCTGAATTCATGCGGCTTCGGCTCGTACGGCGGTGGCTCATATGGTGGATCATATGGTGGCTCATATGGTGGTTATGGTGGACCAGCGGCATCGAGCAGCCTCGGCATCCTCTCTGGGGCCAGCATTTCATGCCTCAACCAGCTCCCGCCAAGTGAGGTTTGGGTACAACCATCTCCTGTATGCCTGACAGTCCCAGGACCAATTCTGAGTGCAAGCTGTGAGCCGACCCGTGTCGGAGGATATTCTGCCTGCACCAGCAGTGGTGGTGGTTCTTCCGGGAGAGTCTCTGCATCCCGGGGTTACCTTGGCTCTGGACGAGGCGTGTCTTGCAGTCCCTGCTTTTAAAAGCGAATCTTCACACAGACGGCAACCACTGACGACTGACGAGCACGATGCGGGTTTACGGACGACGACCTGGTGGGCCTGATTGTCAGAAATGCTGAGCATCCCTGATCCCATCCCAAGGTGGAGGCTCAGCTTGTCCGACAGCCACGTCTGCCTACATCTTACAATGTGCTGATATTAACTATCATGCTTTGCTTCCTAGCTCTGCTTAGCTTTCCCCTCCCTTGCTGTATGTTGAATTGTGCCTTGCTTCAATATCTGCAACAAGCAGTCCAAGTCAGCTTACTACATGGCATGGAATATGATTCCCACCAGTCTACTGTATGGAATTGCTGTCCACAGAAAACTGTCCCCGGCTTCTTTCCTTTCATTAAAGCTTACCTGCAGCATAACGTTTCCCTCTTGTGTTTTAACTTCTCCAAAATTAACAGACTCTCACCAGCATGAGCCTAGCTAGAAAATTGCATTGCACCTGATAGCTGTCTCCCCCACCCTTCACCCTGCCTCTCCAGTGGCCCTTTAAACTGGAGACGACAGAGAGCAAAGTTGCCATTTGGGGAGATGTAAGGTCTAATTTAGGAGTCTCCACCCTGTAGCTGATGTCTTAGCCCCTGATTTGATGCAGCTGCTCAAATCAGCTGCTCCGGGTCTACTACTCCTGTCGCAGAGACCCCTTCCACACAAGTCGGTCTTTCTAAAGATTGCTGTGGTGCTGCATGTCAAGCACACCCACGCCATTGTTGTAGGTCAACCTCAGCTCTATGCTGTTGTCATCCTTGGGGTTCAGGGGAGATGGTCTTGCCTCCCTGCCAGCTGCAAGGGGGGTCCACTTTAGTCTCCCGAGTTATACCCTTCTTCAGGCCCACTAGGGGGTCTGGAGATGTGGGGAGACCTGAGAAGGCCTACAGCTAGAGGCCATGGGCGAGGTTCGTCAAGGAGGTCTCATCCAAAGCCCTCTCAGAGGTTGAGCTGGCTTAACTGAGGCTATGCCCAGGTCCGTGTTCCCTCTAACAGGGATCCCCAGATTTCGTTGACTGCAACTCCCAGAATCCCCAGCTGCAATGTCTATTGCTTGGGGATTGTAGAAGTGGAGAAGGTGCAGAAGAGCACCAAGGTCTTTGGAATAATGACCTTGAATACCCTATCTTATCAATTCAATGGTTGGTTGCTTGGAAGGCAATGAAACATAAGAACATAAGAACGTAAGAACATGGTCCCTGCTGGATCAGACCCATGGCCCATCTAGTCCATTGGGAGCCCACAGGCAGGAGTTGAGGGCACGCTCTCTCTCTCCTGCTGCTACTACTCTCCTGCAACTGGTATTCAGAGGCATCGTGCCTCTGAGGCTGGAGGTGGCCCACAGCCCTTCGACTAGTAGCCGTTGACAGCCCTCTCCTCCATGAAGTTATCCAAACCCCTCTTGAAGTCATCCAGGTTGTTGGCTATGACCACATCTTGTGGCAGAGAATTCCACAAGTTGAATTCCACCAGTTTCACAATGTGCCTCTTTAGATCTGAAGAATGATCTTAGTTCTTTAGATCTTAAAATGTGGCTACTTCAGCAGAAACTTGGATACATGGTTTAAATTAGAACACCTCAGAGAATATTGAATAAGGGAGGGCTGGAAGTTGGAGGCGTCAGCTGTATGAGAGTGTGGTCCAGTGATGGCCCAATATTTGCTTCCAGTTCACAAGATACTGAATATGACTTGGCGGTTTTCATAACCGGTTCAGAACATTCATGTTTTGTTGGGGCAAATCCCCAGCATATGGAATCTGGCCCTATATCAAGGGCTGTGGGTTGTTTGTGCTTGGAGTGTTGCACCCCCAGGCCCCAAGAAAGACAGGACACACATCATGGGAGAAAACGAGGGCTACTTTATGGAAGCTGCATACAGAGAGCCTGCAATGAGGAACTTAAGCTAATCAGAATTTGGGTACTGGTCTTGTAGTAGCAAGCATGCCTTGTCCCCTTAGCTAAGCAGGCTCCACCCTGGTTGCTTTTGAATGGGAGAGTAGAAGTGTGAGGACTGGAAGAGATTCCCCTCAGGGGAGGGAGCCACTCTGGGAAGAGCATCTAGGTTCCAAGTTCCCTCCTTGGCTTCTCCAAGATCGGGCTGAGAGAGATTCTTGCCTGCAACCTTGGAGAAGCTGATGCCAGTCCGTGAAGACAATACTGAGTTAGGTAGAGCAATGGTCTGACTCAATATATGGCACTTTCCTGTGTTCCTGTGTTCTTGACCCATGTGGTTCAGCCTCATAAAGGAGACTGCTCACCAACAGGGCTAATGACCAGGTACTGATTCAGCCTGACATTATCCCAATGTGGGGCTTTTCCCCATGGAGGGGAGGGCAGCCTGTCCCACCCTGATCGAAGCCGCAATACTCTGAGCAGTGAGACAAGCTACCCTTTGAGTAGGGGCCAGTCTCAGCCCAAGAGGCCACAAAACCCCGAATGGCTATTCCTAGCCCTCTCCCACCTTAAACAGTCCTCCACCCCAAAACCATTGCCAAAATACCCTACTCTACCCCGCCTTCTCCTGCCAAGTGACCAAAGTATCCTATGTCCTGTGGAACCCCTATCATAAAACTTAGTGAGAAGTAAGCCCCAAAAGGCTGCACCCAATTCCAATGCGGTGTGACCCAAAAAAGTCCTACTTGGCCCCAATGGCGACCGGATAACCCTGACTGAGTACGAGATGGGCAGGTGGGTGCCTTGCCCTGGAGCCACTGAGTGAAATAGTAGGAATCCTGCTGCCAGTGCAGGAACTTCCTCCCCCTGATAGGCCAGCCAGGATCACATGCAGGGGGAGGCAAGATGGCGGCCCCTGGGTCTGCCTATGGATCCGGGTACATAACCCCGCCCCCTGCTCTACTGCCCGATACGGCAGCGGGGATCGGCATTGCCAAAAGGATTATAGTACAGCACTGGGAGGACAAACCACCCAGAGACAAATGTTTGGGCGGTATAGGCATTAAATAAATAAATAAATAAATAAAATCCACTCTTGAACTTTAACTTTGGATTACTGATTCATGTTCCCTGTCAGCATTTGAACTGGACTTTTTTGTCCGCAAGATGAAGAAGAGGCATTTTCAGCAATTTGGTTGGACTTTAATGAATCGTTTATACCTTGCAACGTAAGATATACAGTATTTCCTTGACGAAGGTGTATCTCCCACCCCCTTTTTTCCGCCTACAGTGTGTTTGTATTTTATTACCTTTACACTTTCTTTCCTTATTGATAGCGTCACAAACCAGCAAATGTTTTAAGCTACATATTTTTCTTTCTTCTTTCCCCATTTATATCTTTGATCATGTTCATGTACTGTATTCATATTGCAGAGAGAGAGAGAGAGAGAGAGAGAGAGATGAACCCACTAGTCTTCTCGACTGACCGACAGCAACGGTTATCTTGGATGCTTCCTTCTGCCAGCATTCCACTTGGTGGCAACAGAAAACTTTCATTTTTCAGATTGCCTGTTCTGGATGGGGTTACACTCCCTCTGAAAGATCAGGTATGTAGCTTGGGAGTTCTCCTGGACATAAAGCTTTCCCTGGTTTCTCATGTTGAGGCGCTGGCCAGGAGCGCTTTTTATCAGCTTGGGCTGATATGTCAGCTACATCCATTTCTAGTGGTGAATGCTCTTAAAACAGTGGTAAATATGCTGGTAACCTCCAGGCTTGACTACTGTAATGCTCTCTACATGGGGCTGCCTTTGAACATAGTCCAGAAACTACAATTGGTAGAGAATGAGGCTGCCAGATTGGGGGCTGGGAAAACACAAAGGGACTACATAACACTGGTGTTCAAAGAACTGCACAGCTGATATGTTTCTGGATGAAATACAAAGTCCTGCTTATTACCTATGAAGGCCTTAACGGCTTGGGTCTAGGCTGTTTAAGAGAGTGCCTCCTTTGTCATGAACCCTGCCACCCGTTACGATCTTCTGATGAGGTCCGGTGATGGTTGTCACGGGCTCATTTGGTGGCGACCCAGGACCCAGGGTGAGGAGGCTTTCTCTGTGGCTGCCCAAGGGCTTTGAAATATGCTCCCTGCTGAAATAAGAGCATCTCCTCCTCTGTCTGTTTTCAGGAAGACCCTTAAGTCTCCCGTTCTCTCCGGCTTTTAATTAGAATTAATTTTAACAATCTATATGATTACTTCTCTTGGCCGCCCACCGTGGGGATGCGTGTCTTCGGGGAGGAACTCTCGGGCAGAACTCTTGCGACACGCTGCGATATTTCCCGGAAAAGACAGGAGCAAGGGAGGAGAAATTGGGGGCCGATTGGGAAGGAGCCGCACAAGGGAAGGGGCAGGCCCACATGCAATGGGGAGGTGGCAGGCCCCGGCTGCAGTTGCGAGGGGTGGCAGGCCCAGCTGCAGTGGCAAGGCAGCGGCAGTTTCGCGCCCGCCTGCAGTGGTGAGATTGCGGCAGGGTGAGGAGGCAGCTGGGCCATCAGGAAGAGGAGACAGCCCAGGAGGGGACGAGCTGGTTTTAAAGCCAGACAGAAACCGCGGGCAAGGAGGGGGGAAGAACCAACCAGGGTGGGGAACGCTGGCCCCAAATACAGCACAGATGTTCTAGTTTGTTTTAATAACTGCTTTACGCTGTTTTTATTGTGTCATGTATTTTAATTCTGTGTTGACGTTTAATTTTTTGTACACCACCTGGAGATGTACATATCAGGTGGTATAAGCATGTGATAGATAAATAAATAGATACATAAAATAAAGAAGATCAGGAGGCAGACATTTCTGTGCAGTAGAACAGATTTATTGAAAAGGAACCTGGAGAAAACCAACCAACCAAGTACATCTGAAATGTACAAACTCTACAGAGAAGTATGGGGGGGAAAGAACAATGAGACTCTAGCAGTGCGAGAGCTTTGATACAGTCCTCAAGGAGCCCGAAGGGCGGGAGGCACACCTGGCCCACGGAGTCTCACATTTTGTGGGTGCATCATCAGGCAAATAGCACCCTACACATTCCTTCCATGTGCTGTGATCACCAATCCCCTACTAATCCTGTTTATTTGGGTGTTCACAATTCACCCTGCTTTCCCCCTTTCATTTGAGGCTATTTAAAGTCTAAGAAGGATGCAGTCCTTTCAATTAGTGTTTCATTCCAGTCGAATAAAGGTGGATAACACTGACTATAGTCTTTAATATTATATAGGCATCATTTTCATTCTGCTTAATAAGAATTTTCCCTGCCCTTCAGATTGTAGGTGAGGTTTCGGGGTCTTTCCAACAATGACCTGAAGCCACGTCTGTGTAGAAAAGGCAGGATCAAGAGGGGAGCACCAAAAGCAAAACAAAGAGGAAATATAATCCACCAAGTATTGAAAAGAAGTATTTGTATTTAGGAATCCCAAGAAAACACTTTTTGTTGGGCCAGTGGGTTGCTTATCTTCTCCAAGTCTGCCAAATATGTTTACTTGGTTAATTGACTTATATTATTAACGAAGCGTCTTATTTATTTGTATTTGTTGAGATTGTTTACTTTATTTGGCACATTTCTATACTGCCCATCTTTCTAGGTGGTTTGAAATTTTAAAACACACCTATTCAAACATTAACACAGTTTAATATAGATACAAGCTTTAAACCTAAAGCTTTAAAAATATACATTAAAAGTGATTAGACAAGTGTGTTTCCAGATTCTTCTTTAAAACATCCAGAGAAGGGGGTGGGCTCTAAATTTTTCAGGGAGTGCGTTCCAAATTCCCCATGCAACCCTAGAAAATTCCCTGTTGTGAGTCACCCCCAACCAAGCTTAATTGGACCTCCCCTAAAGCTCTTAATAGCAGGGGTGGTGGAGGAGGAATGTATCTCCCACACTTCCTCCAAAAGTGTACATGGCTCAGAGTGTACAGAGTGTACTTATGTTATGTTGATCCCAACAACAACCCTGTGGGCTAGGTGTGAATGAGAAACTGCCCAGAATCACCTGGGGTATTTCCTGACCAAATGAGGGGTTTAACTTGTGCCCATGCAACATTGCCAAACTGACGTACCTTTGTACACTGTGTCAGATATTTTGTTTCTTTCAAGGACACCTTTTTATTAGCAATGTATGTATGTATGTATGTATGTATGTATGTATTTCTTTGTTTATTTATTTATTTAAAATCTCTTATATACTGCCTCCTCCCAAGACTCTAGGTGATGAAAAACAGCAATAACAATATCAATTTTTAAAAAATTAAAGCGCAAATGCCTGGCGAAACAGGTAGGTCTTAAGAAAGGGCTTAAAAGTAACTCGGGAGGGGGCTGCATGAATCTGGAGGGGGGGATGTTCCAAAGAAGAGAGGTGGCCACAGAGAAGACTCTGCTATGGGCCCAGGCACCACGCACTACACCAAAGCCCGGGACACTAAGGAGGGCCAGTTGAGAAGACCTCACAGGATGGGATACAACCAGGCAAGAGAGATGATCCCAGAGATATAAAGGCTAAGCCCATGAAATCGCAATAAAGCACTTATTTTTGCAGCAGTGGGTTAGATTTTCTCTCTGTGTCTTGAAAGGGGACAGTTTCCTGGTGCTAAAATTCTTTAAAAAAAAATGTCTTCCTTTGAGCTCAGTACAAATGCAGGGATTGAACCTGGGACCTTCTGCATGCAGAGCAGATGCTCTACCACTGGGCTATGGTCTCCATCCTTACTCTTCCAGGTTTGCAGTGGGGGATGGACGGGAATTCCATTGTAAATGTCTAAAGCCCTTTTGCATTGCAGCTGGTTTTCTGTCACTTACTCCATTTTTAAAAATAAATTCTTTGGATTGATTGTTTGCCAACTTGGAAACATTTGTGATTCAAAAATAATGCTATTAAACTTCTATTCAGGATACTCAAGGCAATGTCTCACAGATCCTGAATTTATAAATCAGCTGTTTTCTAAGTTTTATTCCAAGATGTACAGTATATCTAATGCTGATGTTGACATAGAGAGCTTCCCACAAAAGGTACACCTTCCACACTTAACACAAGATTAACCTTTTAGCAGCACCTCTTTAATAATAAATACAATTAAATCTATTAAACCTGGTAATGCTTCGGGGCTGGATGGATTTTCCATGGAATTTTACAAGAAATATATTAATTTCCTGACTCCAATGTTATTGGAAGTCTATAATGCTGCTTCTCCAAATTATACTCCTTAGCACTGAATTTTTGTTATATTATACATGGCAAAGATACTGGGAAAGGAGCGTGGGACATGGTAAATTGCGCTATAGATTGAAGCAGATAAAACAGCTTAATATTAAAAAACCTCTGTATATGATACTCAAGACAAGGTCTACACAAACCCTAACTTTTTAAATCTGCAGTTGTTTTTTAATTTTTTTCTGTGCTGCATAATCATACTATATCTAATACTGATGTAGACATAGAGAGTTCCCTACAAAAGGTGCATCTTCCACAATTAAAACAGGATCAATCTTTTAGCTACACCTCTTTAATAATGACCACAATTAAATCTATGAAAGCTGGTAGAGCCCCAGGGCTGGACGGACTTTTTATGGAATATTACAAGAAATATATTAGTTTCCTGGCTCCAATTTCATTGGCAGTCTATAATGATGCTTTTTCAGATAGTACTTCCCTCCTTTTAATTATGCTTATATAACCGCTCTCCTTTACCTTTGTAAAGATTCTGGATTATGCACTAGCTATAGACACATCTCCTTCTTAAATGTTGATGCTAAGATGTTGACAGCTGCATTGGCACATGGGATGCATATCGTGCTTCCTACCATTATCCAATTCAGATCAAGTTTTCAATCTGGCTGCCAGGGATCAGATGATATTAGATTGCTGGTGTATGGATTAGCTCTATCCTTGAAGAGGCGAGATCCAGCTGCTATCATTTCTTTAAACGCAGAGAATGCCCCCTCCCCTTGCCTCGTGCTGAGGGGAGGGTGATTTGTCCCAGCCCCCTGCACAAGGCCCCAGGAAGAGTGTGATTGGGCCTCCGGGTGTTGGGGTGGGGCTTAGGTGGCTGCTCGGCATCTCCCCGCACCAAACTTTCAGTCTGGAGTGGGATTCCAAAGCTGCTCTTGTAAGCAGCTCCTCTTCCTTCGCTGAGTGGCCAGTTCGCGGAGCCCGGGTGTTGGGCTGCAAGACAGGCCCACGTGGAGCCATGGCATTGGCCAGCGGCAATTTGGACCAGGAGTGGGGTTGCTTGGTTTTCTCCTTCCTATAAATCTGTTCTGCTGCACAGAAATATCTGCCTCCTTGTCTACTTTGTTTTGTTTTATTTCATCTCATCTCATTTCATCTCATTTCATTTCATTTCATTTATTTCTTTACCCATCACATTTTTATACCACCTGATATGTACATCTCTAGGTGGTGTACATTCATATACAGTTGTAGAATCTGTTATATAGAAGATGGAGATTTAAAAAGTCTCTGGGTCTAAAGGCACTCATGAGAACATAAGAACATAAGAATAGCCCTGCTAGATCAGGCCCAAGGAGGCCCATCTAGTCCAGCATCCTGTTTCACACAGTGGCCCACCAGATGCCGCTGGGAAGCTCACAGGCAGGAGTTGAGGGCAACACATATGATTTTAGCTTTTCAGTAATTAGATGCACCTTTCTTTCTTTTTAATTTTGTTTTTTATCTCCATCTTCTATGTAACAGCTTCTACATGTGTATATGCATGTATGTGTTTATATTGATATCTATCCTGAAGGGTTTTTTTTTTTTAATTTGATCTGATTTCGTGTATTTGATCAAAGAGAGCAATAAACTGATCTGAACTGCTTAACGTCAGCAAGGTGGCTCTATTGTGTGAATTTATACCCAGAGCGTACAAGTGGTCAGACCAAGATGTGTGGGACTACAGTTCCCATCATCCTCTGCTACAGTTGCCAATAGTCAGGTGATGGGAGTTGTAGACCCACAACAGCTGTAAGACCGTAGTTGTGCATGTCTAACCTGGGTGTCCAAGAGAATAAAAGCGCTTCCTGTTCCCCAAACAGCTCAAAAAGTAAATAAAACAACACCAAAACTGACCAAAGGAATGGCATCAACAACCAAGCAAACCATCTTGCATATGCCTGCTAGCGTGCGCACTGACGCTTCTCTGGAAATCCAAAACGGCATTTAGAGGAAATGTTGTGACCTGAGGCTATCAAGGGCTCCATTCATAGGAACACCTGCTGTTACTCATGTAATAACAATGGCTTTTATCCCTCTTTTATCCCACTTTTTATCCCTCTCCCTCTCTCTACCTCCCTCTTTCCCTCTCCCTCTCCCTCCCTCCCCTTCCCTCTTTCCCCTCCCTCTCCTTCCCTCTTTTCCCTCCCTCTCTCTCCCCTCTCTCTCCCTCCCTCTTTCCCTCTCCCTCTCCCTCCCTCCCCTTCCCTCTTTCCCCTCCCTCTCTCTCCCCCTCTCTCTCCCTCCCTCTTTCCCTCTCTCTCCCTCCCCTTCCCTCTCTCCCCCTCCCTCTCCCTCCCTCCCTCCCTCCCTCTCTCCCTCAATTTCCCTCTCCCTCTCTCTCTCTCTCTGACACTGGACTCTTTCTCCATAAAAGTAACACTTGGAATATACTCCTTTAGAGCAGGGGTTCACAACAGTGTGACTACAACTCCCATCATCCCTAGCAAAAGAACACTGGACCTTGGGGTGGTGGGAGTTGTAGTCCGCAACATCTGGGAATCCCTGTTTCAGAGAACTCTGGTTGCCAACCTTTTCTTAATGAGGGAATCTCTTCTGTAGCAAACCGATCAGCTCAGGTACCCCTAGAGATTGTGTGTTTGTGTGTGTGTGTGTGTTTACCCACACTTAAATGTTAAGGAGACATAAGTTACTCAGTGCTAATTCTCTGTCAGCCAGGCTGAGAGGAGGGATACGCTGAGCTTCAGTATGTAGCCAGCCAATCAGGAATGGAGGAGGAGGATGTTGGAGAGGGTGGCAGGGGGGTTCTGATAGGAACCCCTGCTTGAAAGAATTCTAACAACGACCTCCCTTATGTTGCTGCCATCATTGTGACACTCCTGTAAGTTGGGTTAGTAGTATCACCCCCCCCACACACACACACATTGAAGACTGAGGAGTGAGGCTGAAAGATGACCTAACCCTAACTGAATGGTCTTCCTTGTAAGGCATAGAGGCCTGTGGGGGCCCCCAATTACCTTCGCATTCACCCCCAACTAATTGTATACTGGGCCTGTGTGAAGCTGAAGCTGAATATTCTATACAGCCCCCCTTGCACCACATAGAGCATTCCCATCATGCAGTGCTATGCTTTGCCCAGTGCCAGTGGGGGCTTTGAAGGGAAATGGAGCCCTGTGGGGCCCCTGCACCATCTTGGAATCTGTGCAGTAAGTGGGAAATAAGAATATGCACAGCTGCCTTTATACCGAGTCGGACCCTTGGCCCATCGAGCTCAGGATTGTCTACCCAGATTAGCAGCAGCTTCTCCAAGGTTGCAGGCAGGAGTCTCTCTCAGCCCTATCTGGAGATGCTAGCAGGGAAGAAACTGGGAAACTTCTGCAGGTCTACAATGACCAGAATGGCCCCATCCCCTTAATGGATGAGGCCCTTCGGGGAATAACCCCAGCGTGCTCTCCCCCTCCCCAGCACATTCCTTCTAGAGCGCTTAAGAGAGGGCTTCAACCCTGAAAACGCAGGGCTGTGTGGAGCTGAACGGAATGGGGAAGGACTCTCACATGGAAGGTTTTCTGACAAAGTGGCCTCCTCTTGGAATACAGGGAAGACCACTGCTCTGACCTTTCCATCTCAACAGGCTCTCCTCGGTTTCCCACCTCCCCAAAAACTCTCCCTGCCATTTCAGACTCGGCTCCGTTCCGCCAAGATGTCCTGTGGCTACGCCTGCGCCCCCACCTGCAGCATCCCCACCTACATCCCAACCTGTAGCCCTAGCAGCTCCTACCCGGTCAGCGGGCTGGGCTCGCTGAATTCATACGGCTTCAGCTCGTATGGCGGTGGCTCATATGGTGGATCATATGGTGGCTCATATGGTGGTTATGGTGGAGCAGCAGCATCGAGCAGCCTTGGCATCCTCTCCGGGGCCAGCGTTTCATGCCTCAACCAGCTCCCGCCAAGTGAGGTTTGGGTACAACCATCTCCTGTATGCCTGACAGTCCCAGGACCAATTCTGAGTGCAAGCTGTGAGCTGACCCGTGTCGGAGGATATTCTGCCTGCACCAGCAGTGGTGGTGGTTCTTCCGGGAGAGTCTCTGCATCCCGGGGTTACCTTGGTTCTGGACGAGGCGTGTCTTGCAGTCCCTGCTTTTAAAAGCGAATCTTCACACAGACGGCAACCACTGACGAGCACGATGCGGGTTTACGGACGACGATCTGGTGGGCCTGATTGTAAAAAATGCTGAGCATCCCTGATCCCATCCCAAGTCCTCAGGATCTGTGGATGCTCAGCTTCTCCGACAGCCACGTCTGCCTACATCTTACAATGTGCTGATATTTCCTATCATGCTTTGCTTCCTAGCTCTGCTTAGCTTTCCCCTCCCTTGCTGTATGTTGAATTGTGCTTCAATATCTGTAATGTGCAGTTCAAGTCAGCTTACTACATGGCATGGAATATGATTCCCACCAGTCTTCTGTATGGAATTGCTGTCCACAGAAAAGGTCCCCGGCTTTTTTCCCTTTCATTAAAGTTTACCTGCAGCATAACGTTTCCCTCTTGTGTTTTTCCTTCTCCAAAATTAACAGAATCTCACCAGCACAACCCAAGTTAGAATATTGCATTGCAGCTGACTGCTGTCTCCCCCACTCTTAAACCTGCCTCTCCAGTGGCCCTTTGAACTGGAGACGACAGAGAGCAAAGTTGCCGTTTGGGGAGATGTAAGGTCTAATTTAGGAGTCTCCACCCTGTAGCTGATGTCTTAGCCCCTGATTTGCTGCAGCTGCTCAAATCAGCCGCTCCGGGTCTACTACTCCAGTCGCAGAGACCCCTTCCACACAAGTCGGTCTTTCTAAAGAGAGCTGTGGTGCTGCCAGTCAAGCACACCCACGCCATTGTTGTAGGTCAACCTCAGCTCTATGCCGTTGTCATCCTTGGGGTTCAGGGGAGATGGTCTTGCCTCCCTACAACGGGGGTCCACCTTGTGGGGAGACATGATAGAGGTCTATAAAATCATGCGTGGTGTGGAGAAAGTGGAGAGAGAGAAATTCTTCTCCCTCTCCCATAACACTAGAACCAGGGGTCATCCCATGAAATTGATTGCTGGGAAATCTAGGACCAACTAACGGAAGTACTTTTTCACACAACGCATAATCAGCGTGTGGAATTCTCTGCCACAAGATGTGGTGACAGACAACAACCTGGATGCTTGATGAGGGGTTTGGATAACTTCATGGAGGAGAGGTCTATCAACGGCTACTAGTCAGAAGGCTATAGGCCACCTCCAGCCTCAAAGGCAGAATGCCTCTGAGTACCAGTTGCAGGGAAGTAACAGCAGGAGCGAGGGCACGCCCACAACTCCTGCCTGTGGCTTCCAGTGGCATCTGGTGGGCCACTGTGAGAAATAGGATACTGGACTAGATGGGCCTGGGGCCTGATACAGCAGGGCTGTTCTTATGTTCACCTTAGTCTCCCGAGTTATACCCTTCTGCAGGCCCACTAGGGGGTCTGGAGATGTGGAGAGATCCCAGACAGCTGACAGCTAGGGACCATTGACAATGTTGCTCAGGGAGGTCTCATCCAGAGCCCTCTCAGAGGTTGAGTTGGCTTAACTGAGGCTATGTCAGGGTCCCTGTCTCCTCTAACAGGGATTCCCAGATGTTGTTGACTGCACTCCCAGAATCCCCAGCTGCAATGACTTTTGCTTGGGGATTGTAGAACTTGAGAAGGTGCAGAAGAGGGCAACCCAGATGATTAGGAGACTGGAGCACCATCTTTATGAGGCAAGACTAAAACACCTGGGGCTCTTTAGTTTAGAAAAAAGACGACTGCGGGTAGAGATGATAGAGGTCTATAAAATCATGCATGGTGTGGAGAAAGTGGAGAGATAGACATTCTTCTCCCTTTCACATAACACTAGAACCAGGGGTCTTCCAATGAAATTGATAGCCAGGAGATGTAGGACCAACAAATGGAAGTACCTTTTCACACAATGCGTCCTCAACTTGTGGAATTCTCTGCCACAAGATGTGGTGTTGACTACAAGTTTTGATGACTTTAAGAGGGGTTTGGATCACTTCATGGAGGAGAGGTCTATCAACGGCTACTAGTCGGAGGGCTAGAGGCCACCTCCAGCCTCAGAGGAAGGATGCCGCTTAATGCCAGTTGCTGGGGAGCAACAGCAGGAGAGAGGGCATGCTCTCACCTCTTGCCTGTAGGCTTCCAGCGGCATCTGGTGAGCCACTGTGTGAAACAGGACGCTGGACTAGATGGGCTTCCTTGGGCCTGATCCAGCACAGAATCTCATGTTCTCATGTAAGTCCCATGGAAATAAGTGCAGTTGAAGGAGCAAAAAGCGTGTTTGGTTGAGTGAGAAGGGACACTCGTTCGTTGACACTACTGTGACACTACTCCCCTGCAACTGGTATTCGGAGGCATCCTGCCTCTGAGGCTGGAGGTGGCCTGTAGCCCTCCGACTAGTAGCCGTTGACAGCCCTCTCCTCCATGAAGTTATCCAAACCCCTCTTAAAGCCATCCAGGTTGTTGGCTGTCCCCCCATCCTGTGGCAGAGAACTCCATAAGTTGAATTCCACCAGTTCCACAATGTACCTCTTCAGATCTTAAAATGTGGCTACTTCAGCAGTAACTTGGATACGTGGTTTTAGGGCACCTCAGAGAATGTTGAATAAGGGAGGGCTGGCAGTTGGAGGTGCCACCTGTATGAGGGAGTGTGTAGGGATATGGTGTGGTCCAGTGATGGCACCATATTTGCTTCTAATTCACAAGATACTGAATATGATTTGGCGGTTATCATAACCAGTTCAGAACATTCATGTTTTGGGGGGTAAATTCCCAGCATATGAAATCTGGCCCTATATCAAGGGTTGTGGGTTATTTGTCCGCCTTGCGGGGAGACATGATAGAGGTCTATAAAATCATGCATGGTGTTGAGAAAGTGGAGAGAGAGAAATTCTTCTCCCTCTCACCTAACACTAGAACCAGGGGACATCCCATGAAACTGATTGCCAGGAAATTTAGGACCAACCAACGGAAATACTTTTTCACACAAGGCATCATGTGAAGAGCCCCTTGGATACATCAAGAGCCCCTGGTGGCGCAGTGGTAAAAAACTGCCGCCCTGTAACCAGAAGGTTGCAAGTTCGATCCTGACCAAGGGCTCAAGGTTGACTCAGCCTTCCATCCTTCCGAGGTCGGTAAAATGAGTACCCAGAATGTTGGGGGGCAATATGCTAAATCATTGTAAACCGCTTAGAGAGCTTCCAGCTATAGAGCGGTATATAAATGTAAGTGCTATTGCTATTGCGATCATCATCAATTTGTGGAATTCTCTGCCACACGATGTGGTGACAGCCAACAACCCAGATGCTTGAAGAGGGGTTTGGATAATTTCATGGAGGAGAGGTCTCTCAAGGGCTACTAGTAGGAGAGCTATAGGCCACCCCCAGCCCCAGAGGCAGGATGCCTCTTAATACCAATTGCGAGGGAGTAACAGCAGGAGAGAGGCCCTGTAGGCTGTCGTCTCCCAGTGGCATCTGGTGGGCCACTGTGTGAAACTGGATGCTGGACTAGATGGGCCTTCGACCAGATCCAGCAGCAGGGCTGTTCTTATGGTTTCTCGAGATCCCATTAACCTGGGATGCTTCCACAATAATGTTCCAAGGTAGGAGATCATAAAATTAGGTGAGCTTCCTCCCGCTCGTCTCTTTCCCATCAACAGGGAACACTTGGGACCAAAAGGTGGGGCCAGAGTTAGCTATGGAACCAACATTTCTCCAAAGAGACACACTGGAGAATTTACTCCGACATTTCCCCCGCAAATTATTGTCTGGGCGGCCTGAGGACCCTCCCGGCTTACCATGAAAGGGAGAAAGAAAACAGATGAAAGTGGGGACTATGAGGAAACCTGGACACCAGTCCAGGCAAGGCAGATGGCTTTCCTGGGTTGCATGACAGTAGAGTGCAGCTGGCACCCGCTGATGATCTCAGCAGTGGGGGGAGGCAGAGGGTGTTGGAGATAGAGCTGGAAGTGAGGGAGGGGAACAAGCGAAGGGAAGGAAGAGAAAGGGACGATTTGAGGTCATTTAATAAAGACGGTGTGTCTGTTTCTTGAGATGAACAAGGAACGGACATACGCTGGTGGTACACGGGTAAACTTCAGATTTGACATCTGCAATACACTCTACCTGGGGCTGCCTTTGTATGTAGTCCGGAAACTGCAGTTGGTCCAGAATGCGGCAGCCAGGTTGGTCTCTGGGTCATCTCAGAGGGACCATATCACTCCTATCTTAAAAGATCTACACTGGCTGTTGATAAGTTTCTGGGCAAAGTACAAGGTTTTGGTTATAACCTATAAGGCGCTAAACAGCTTGGGCCCTGGGTATTTAAGAGAACGCCTTCTTGGCTATGAACTACCCCGCCCATTGGGATCATCCAGAGAGGTTCATCTCCAGTTGCCACCAGCTGGTTTGGTGGACGCACAGAGACTGTGTGTTGCTGCCCCGAGACTGTGGAATGTGCTCCCTACTGAAATACAGACCTCCCCATCTCTGACAACTTTTAAAAACACATGAAGACTTCCCTCTTCACCCAAGTTTTTTAACTGGTGCCGGTTTTCCATTGTTTTAAGGTTTTTATTTTTGCTGTAAGTCACCTTAAGTGGCACAGCGGGGAAATGCTTGACTAACAAGCAGAAGGTTGCCAGTTCGAATCCCCACTGGTACTATATCGGGCAGCAGCGATATAGGAAGATGCTGAAAGTCTTCCTCTCATACTGCACAGGATGAGGCAATGGTAAACCCCTCCTGCATTCTACCAAAAGTAAACCACAGGGCTCTGTGGTCACCAGGAGTCGACACCAACTCGACGGCACACTTGACCTTTACACTCGTCGCAAAAAGTAAATTCTGTGCCATACTCTGTCACGTCACTAGATGTCACTGGTGCATCAGCTTGACATCTTTTCCACCATCCGTTTAAAAGCCTCGAGGGCGGAAAAGCTGGCACTGTGTCCAATTTCTCACAGAGCTAATTTAAGATACCCTAGCCAACAGCGGAATACCTGGCCAATTTCACAAGGATGGATTGAAGATCTCTGCTAAAATCAGAGACCAGCCCCATTCAGTATTACAAATAAAGATCCTTACAGGGAAACCCCAAGGACCTGCCCAATTCACAAACAGTGAATTGTTTGGCAGTGTTCCCTCCAAGGCAGGCCTGCTCAACTTCGGCCCTCTTGCAGATGTTGGCCTACAACTCCCATAATCCCTGGCTATTGGCCACTGTGGCTGGGGATTGTGGGAACTGTCTTCCAAAAACAGCTGTGCTTGCTCACAAATGTTTTGATGTCTGCTCAGTTAATTTTAGATCCCACTCAGGTTGAATCAGGAAGGCCCCACTCTGATGGCATGTGTGCACACACTGCCTTGATACTGCTACACAGAGCAAAACTAGTTCTGCACAGAGATGAAAAAAATTCATCTAGCATGGGTCCTAGGTCTTCGGCTTGAAATTCAAGTATGCTGAATTGTATATTTCATAATCGTATATTGTATCTATTTTATTGTTGTGAGCCGCCCCAAGCAGTAGTGTACTGGAGGGGCCGGGTATACATATTTCTAATTAATTAATTAATTAATTAATGTAGCTGCACTGGAGTCAAAGGAGTTGGACACACTGCCCCCTAGAGGCATTCTGATTCCTTGGCGAGGTACAGCAGATTCCGGCAAAGAGATGCAAAGAAGCACAGGCAAAGCATGGCTTTTAAATGTTTACTTAAACCAGGGTTTCTCAACATGTGGGTCCACAGATGTAATTGGACTTCAACTCCCATAATTCCCAACCAAAGGCCACTGGGGCTGGGGATTATGGGAGTTGAAGTCCAATAACATCTGGGGACCCAACGTTGAGAAACCCTGAAAAGAAAAAAACAGTATGAAGATTTGAGCTTGGCAAGCAAGGAGCATGTGTGTGAAAGGTCAGTGACTATCAATGACTAATACATAGACAACTAACAATGTCTAGCATTGTGAAGGAGAAAGGACAGGAAAGGGAGGAGGTGGGAGAGAGAAAGACAAAATGGGAAGAGGAGAGCTGGTCTTGTGGCAGCAAGCATGACTTGTCCCCTTAGCTAAGCAGGGTCTGCCCTGGTTGCATTTGAATGGGAGACTTGATGTGTGAGCACTGCAAGAGAGATTCCCCTCCAGGGATGGAGCCGCTC
Source organism: Hemicordylus capensis (assembly GCF_027244095.1). Classification (NCBI taxonomy): domain Eukaryota; kingdom Metazoa; phylum Chordata; class Lepidosauria; order Squamata; family Cordylidae; genus Hemicordylus; species Hemicordylus capensis. The sequence goes on from NC_069670.1 coordinate 4,275,936, forward strand.
TGGGAAGAGCATCTAGGTTACAGGTTCCTTCCCTGACAGCATCTCCAAGATAGGGCTTTGTGGGGCTGCCTTTGTATGTAGTCCAGAAACTGCAGTTGGTCCAGAATGCCAAAGAGACCATATTACTCCTATATTAAAAGAGCTACATGGGCTACTAATAAGTTTCTGGGCAAAATACAAGGTGGGAGAGAGATCAGCCCATGCTGTGTTGTCAGTGCAGCTGGAACAGCTCTCCCTGGGTAACGTTGACATGTTTCTTCAAGTTTGTACCCCCAAAGACTAATGAAACAAAATTCTAGGAGCATAATGATGGACAGCAAGCCAACGTAACATGGGCAGAAACATCCAGCACAGCCACTCAGTGATTATCAGGAAGGGAACATTTTGGAAGAAGATAAAACAAATCAGGTTGGGAACACGTTCTCAGAATACCACTGACAGCTGTGGTTCGCAGAAGCAGGTAGCAAACACAGCTCCTCTAACAAACTCCACCTTCCTGCCTTCAGAATTTTTGCAAGAGAGGACTTACCGATAGCCCAAGAAGAAGCAACTGAGTAGCAACCCCAGGGAGAGTCAGAAGAAGCTGTTCTTGGAAAAGACCAAGTTTGGGAGACCTTTTATACTTGGACCTTAGAAGACAGGAAGTAGTTTGTCCCGTGTCCAAGAACTGCAACCATTCTCAATTACACTTTCCGAAGCATTTGTACCGATTGAAAATGTTCCCAACCTGATTTGTTTTGTGTTCTTCCAAAATGTTCCCTTCCTGATAATCACTGAGGGGCTGTGTTGGATGTTCTCACCCATGTTACGTTGGCTTGCTGTCCATCATAGGAACATAGGAAGCCGCTATATACTGAGTCAGACCATTGGTCTATCTAGCTCAGTATTGTCTTCACAGACTGGTAGCGGCTTCTCCAAGGTTGCCGGCAGGAATCTCTCTCAGCCCTATCTTGGAGAAGCCAGGGAGGGAACTTGGAACCTAGATGCTCAACCTTCTCCAAGGTTGCAGGCAGGAATCTCTCTCAGCCCTATCTTGGAGAAGCCAGGGAGGAAACTTGGAACCTAGATGCTCAACCTTCTCCAAGGTTGCAGGCAGGAATCTCTCTCAGCCCTATCTTGGAGAAGCCATGGAGGGAACTTGGAACCTTCTGCTCTTCCCAGAGCAACTCTGTCATTAGGCTCCTAGAGTTTTGTTTCATTATTTTAGGTGGTACAATCTTGAAAAGACATGTCATCATCTCTGACCGCAGGTGAGAAAATAGGATGGTGACTTTTAATGAAAGCTATTGAGCTGGCAGAGTTGCCTCTTACCCCTTAGATTGAAAGGCTGGAGTGATTCGAACCGGCAACCTCTGGCTTGCTAGTCCAGTCAGTCATTTCCTGCTGTGCCGATTAAAAGTAACATGAAATAAAATACATGTCAACTCTTTAATTTGAGAGTATGGGATGAGTACTTGAAAGCTCTGAAGCAAATACAATAATAAGCGGTCATGGTAATCATCATAATCATCATAATGCAACCACTATTTTGGACAGGTTTATGTGCGGTTTACAAGACCAAGTACATTCTAGAGCACTGAGTCAATATTTTGAAGCACTCAAAGAATCCGTATAAAAGCTCTGGCCACCCAAGTCTATACCAGCATCAACTTTGGACTCTTCTTGCATTCTGTCTTCAGCAAAATCAGCGCTCAGTATGTCTGATTTTTTTGCAGGTTCGTGTGAAATGAAAGGGAGGGCACTTTGATTTTCATTTTTGGTGATTGTTTTGTGCTATGATTGTTTACTTTCCTATCACAGATAGACTTTAGGATTTGGGGGAGGATATTGGATATTGTATGCACTTACACATCACATGTTCTTTACGTAGGGAAGTGCAAATCAATTCAAAATTGAATTGATTCAGCTCAAATCTGGGTGAGTTGAGTGATTCGAATTGGAATTGAATCACACCTTAAAAGAGCAATTTGATTCAAATTTGAATCAAATGTTCAAAATTTGATTCAAATTCACTTCGAGAGTCATTGGGCACTTTTTAAAAACCATTCAGCCCACCTGGTTGGTTAGAAAAGCTATCAAGACTGGTTCAAATCTGTTCAAATTTGATTCAAATTTGAATCAAATTTTTGAGACAGATTCAAATTCGATTCGAATTTTTGAGACAGATTCAAATTTGATTCAAATTTTTGAGACAGGTTCAAATTCATTTTGAATTTGAAACAAATTTTCAGAATTCAATTCAAATTTGAATCCAAATGAAAAATGTGTTCTGTGCACAGCTCTAATGTTACATATGCAATCGAAAACAAGCGGTGGAGTTTTTCAAGCATAGCATCACTCGTTTGTTCTAACAGCATGAACATGCTGGGTTTTCCCTTTCTTTTCCTATTCAGTGAACCGTGAAGGCACACTCCGAGGAGATCCTCATGATCAGGAAAAAGCGGGCTAAGGGAACCTAGCCTGCTTTTTGCTGATTGTCTGCTGCCACGGGAGCTGTGTGGCTTCCAGCAGCAAACCTTCCTAATTCCTCCTCCCCTTAGCCGATGTTAGCAGAGCGAGTGCTCTGCTAACCCCGTCTTTTTGATCATGTATTGCTGCGGTGTGGCTCCGCACCGTGGCAACACACGAGGAGACCCCGGTGGGAGGCTGAAACAAGCCTCCCAAACCTAGGGGTCTCTGTAGGATGCCCGCCGCACTCGCACACTTCCGGGGGGCCCCGATCCCCACAGCCCCTGCCGTCTCCAAGACAGAGCCAGCAATCGTGTGGGCAGTCGATCCGGCAGTCGATCCGGCAGTAGATCCGGCAGTCGATCCGGCTGCCCTGGGCTATCTGGGGATCATCTGTGGGGAGAGTGGGCTAAGCCCGCTCTCCCCGCAGACCCTCTGAAGGTGGGTCTCACCGATCGTGAGACTCACCTCTCCATCTTGTAGCAATGAGTTCCCTATATGCCTTATTTATTTAGAGTCTCTTTCAATAAGTATTATAGGAGTGGTTCACAACACATACAAAAGAAAAAAGAAAAAAAAACACCCAAGGTGCAAACTAAAAACAACCAGCAGTGACATTTAAAACCAGAGCAAAAACCAGTGAATAATATGATGTGGCCTCTGGACTTTGGACTTTTCATACTTACAGAGCCTTTTCTCGTGATCAATGAGACGGCTGGGCAGCAAGGAAGGCTGCACAAACTTACCTGCCCTGCAGATGACCTATCCATCCTTGCTGGGCTCACACCCCACATGCCCAGATGATCCTCTGCGGCCCCAGGCAGTGTGGCAGGTCAGGGGCCAGGCTGTGTCGCCTTGGCCCCCAGAAATCCCACAATGCACCGTGCGAGTGTGTAGTGCATTGTGGGATCCTGGTACTGCTGGCTAAAAGCAGCTGGCACCGCAGACAATCAAGGAAATGGGGTTTGGGGAGTGCTCGCTCCCTTAAGCTCGTTTCGGATGCTGGCTCCACCGGTGAGTTTGCCGTGGAAGTACCTCCGGGATCGGGCACTTTCGCTGTTCCCTCTAAGGCGTGCATGTGTGCATGCGCTCATGCGTTTTTTGATATCCACTCGGTTAATTTTAGATCCCACTCAGATTGAATCGGGAAGGATTCAATCGGATTCAATCGGAAGGATTGAATCGGATTCAAACCGGCCCAGAACAAAACTCATTCTGCACAAAGATGGGGGGGGGAATAGAGAGAACATTGGACACCATCTTGACAGTTCTTATGAGCAGCCAAGATCAGGCTTGGATTAGAAAGAAAGAAAGAAAGAAAGAAAGAAAGAAAGAAAGAAAGAAAGAAAGAAAGAAAGAAAGAAAGAAAGAAAGAAAGAAAGAAAGAAAGAAAGAATTATTATTAAAAATGTCTTGCTTGGCTGTGCATGAGAACAGCCTCACCATCTTAAAATCCTTCCCTTCAACTTGTACTACAACCTTTTGTAATGCTTCCGTTGTTTATTTAAGTTGATACTCTTATTAGTTGTAAACTGCCCAGAGCTATTAATTGAGTCTGGGCAGTATAAATCATGGTGGCCGCTCAGATGCCTTCAAGGAGATCACCTTCCTCCCGACTGTGTCCATGTGGCACTGGGGCCAAAGTAACCACTACACATGTTATTCTATATTGTGTTTTCTATAAGGATATTCGTTTAAGATTGATTTCCCCTCTATTGGAAAACCTCCCTGCCCTGGATGTCCTGATGACTTTTATTTAAATTTCTTATTAGCAAACACCAATAAGGAGATTATTTGCAGAATGGCTGAGTTTTGTTATATTGTAAAATTCATTCTGAGTCTATGTAACTGTACGCTTTTACTGGTCAATGGTTGAAATAAAATCAATCTATCTATCCATCTATCTATCTATCTATGGAGATCACCAGCAGGGTCTGAAGGCAATACTCCCACTGTTTTTCCCCAAGGAGGGAGGAAATCAGAGAGAGGGGAAAACAGAAAATTGGTTTCAGTCTTCAGAACTTTATTCAAAAAGTATATTCAAGCCTTCCATGTTTCTCTCTCAGTCTTTGCAAGGGGTCAAAAGTCGTATTTCTTTACGGCAGCGGACTAAGACAGTGATCCCCCTGGGAGTCCTTATTCTGGATTAATTAATCCATGGGGAAACACACCTCTCCCCCCCTGAAGTGGATGGGAGGCTGGTCAGACGGGGGGAACTGCTGATCTGTTGCTAACCCGCCCTATTAGCAGGACAGTTGTCAATTAATGATTAATCCGAACTCCGGGGTCAGGGAGCATTCCGAAGGAGCACGCTGACCCACATGGAGCAGAGTGAGTGGGGATCTTGGGGGTGGGCAGATTTCTGGGGTGTCAATAAGGAGGGGGGGTGGTCAGCAACTGTTGATCTGGGCAAAATAAGGGTTTGGGGGTCTCCAGGGGAAATTACTTGGAGGGGGGGTAGGACAGGAATGAGGGAGGGAGGGGGATTGAGATTGAGAGGGGGGAGAGAGATTGAGAGGGAGGGAGGGAGAGGGGGAGAGAGAGATAAGAGAGAGGGAGAGAAAGAGAGAAAGGGAGAGGGGGAGAGAGATTGAGAGAGAGGTGGGAGAGAAAAGAGAGAGGAGAGAAAGAGAGGGAGGGAGGGAGGGAGAAGAGGAGTGAGAGAGGGGGAGGGAGGGAGAGAGAAGAGAGGGGGGAGAGATTGAGAGGGAGGGAGGGAGGGAGAGGGGGAGAGAGAGATAAGAGAGAGGGAGAGAAAGAGAGGGAGGGAGGGAGGGAGAAGAGGGATGAGAGAGGGGGAGTGAGGGAGAGAGAGAGAAGAGAGGGGGAGAGAGATTGAGAGAGATTGAGAGAGAGGTGGGAGAGAGAAGAGAGAGGAGAGAAAGAGAGAGAGAGATGGAGAACAGGGAGGGAGAAGAGGGGGTGAGAGAGGGGGAGGGAGGGAGAGAGAGAGAAGAGAGGGAGAAGAGAAAGGGAGAGAGGGAGAGAGGGGAGATAGAGATAGAGAGGGGGAAGAGGGAGAGAGAGGGAGAGAGGGGAGATAGAGATGGGGGGGAGGGAGAGAGAACAAGAATTCCTTAATATAACAACAGGTTTTACAACCAACCCCATCAATCCTCCCACAAGAAAGGAGGGTTTTAGAATTGAAAGAAAAACTAAAATTGAAAGAATTTGCAATGGATTCTTCTCCTCCTCCTCCTCCTCCTCCTCCTCCAACTCTGATATCAAAGGCCACATCTCGGGCTTGATTCACTTGGGTCCCAGGATCTCCCCCTCTCCCGTAGTGTTAACCATGGATCAAGCTGCCCTCTCCTTGCTCAAAACGTGCACCTTTAATAGCTGCTGCCAGGCAGGCAGACCTTCAACAGGTGAAGTGCCCATCCACCTCTTGCTACCAAGTGAATGTTGCACCCATTGAATTCCTGCTTGTCCTGCAGCTGGTAGAGACACAAGAACTCTGTCAGGGCAGGGGGAGGGGGATTCAGAGGGCCAAGGGATATTAGGGGGGAAAGCATCCTCAGGGTCAGGATATCAACAAAGCAGAGGTGCTGGTGAGCTGTGGGATCATATCCAGATATCCTTATCCCCTGTTAACTGGGTAAAAAGGCACCTTTTTAAAAGTGGTGCTTTTCTTGTATTTAGCAAGCGGGGAGCAACTGGCCCTATCCATCCCCAGCACAGCATCCCTCCAGTGACTGTTGCCAGTATCTATCTTATGTTTCTTTTTAAATTGTGAGTTCTTTGGGGACAGGGAGCCATTGTTTACGAATACAAATGTGATGAATATTTATATACCACTTCCCAACAATAATTGTTTTGTTTTGTTTTGTTTTGTTTTGTTTTGTGTTTTGTTTTGTTTTGTTTTGTTTTGTTTTTTGTTTTGTTTCGTTTCGTTTCGTCTCATCTTGTCTCGTCTTGTTTTGTTCCATTCCATTTTATTGTTTTTCTATGTAAACCACTTGGAACATTTGTTGAAAAGTTGTGCCATTGAGTCGGTGTCGACTCCTGGCGACCGCAGAGCTCTGTGGTTGACTTTAGTAGAATACAGGAAGGGTTGACCATTGCCATCTCCCGCACAGTATGAGATGATGCCTTTCAGCATCTTCCTCTATCACTGCTGCCATATAGAAATATTTGTTGTTATTGTAATATAGAATTTGGTCAGATGGGAGGTGGTGGCTGGTTATGGGCCTCAAGGCCTGTGAAAAGCCTCCAACTCAGAGTTTGGCTCAGATTTTACCCCCCCAATTTTTTTTTTGCCAGTTCATCAGGCCTCTTCTGCTGCTGCTTCTCCATGCCTAGAAGGCACAGTTTCCTCATCCCCTCTCCCAGAGCTAGACTCCGCCTCCCGCCTCGTGATGCACCAGTTCTGGCAGGAACATTCGCGGGACTCCTCGCTGCAGGAAATGATGCTGGACTCGGGTGCGTTGCAGCTCACGCGGGAGGACACACCGGAGATCCTGGCCCTCTTGCCCTCCCTGGAAAGGCAGGAGGTCTTGGAGCTGGGAGCTGGAATAGGGTGAGTCAAGGGGCAAGTGTGGGGCAGAACCACCTAGGGCAACCTGACTGCTGAATACTACCCATTCAAGGAGGCTCATTTCCATAGGCTCCAGCTGTGTGTTCATTCCGAGCCCACTTTTCCTGACCTTCTACCCGACATGGCCCTTCTGGAAATGGAGGCGAACCCCTGTGCCCTGCCTCAGCCACGTTAATCCAACTTTCATTTCCAAAATGAGCAGTGGAGCTCCGCTCTAATTTAAGTTGGCTGCAGTGGTTTGTGCTTACTCAGCATTCTGCACATGCTCAGGGACCACATGAGAAGTCCTTCACATATACGAGGGAGTCCACTTCCTTTCCCCCAGTCCCCAGCCTTGAGTCAGCAGGTGTTGGACTACAACTCCCATCATCCCCTGCCACCATGTCTTTTGGCAAGGGGTGATGGGAGTCATAGTCCAATAACCTAGGAAGATCCAACTGCTAGGATCTTTGCTCCTGCCAGCCTTTCACCTTCAATTGTCCTGTTCAGGTTGTTGTTGTTGTTGTTGTTGTTGTTGTTGTTGTTGTTATTATTATTATTATTATTATTATTATTATTATTACATTTTATATTCCGCTCTTCCTCCAAGGAGCCCAGAGTGGTGTACTACATCCTTAAGTTACTCCTCACAACAACCCTGTGAAGTAGGTTATGCTGAGAGAGAAGTGACTGGCCCAGAGTCACCCAACAAGTCTCATGGCTGAAGGGGGATTCGAACTCGGGTCTCCCTGGTCCAGCCCTCTAACTGCACTTCTGGGGCCTGAGGCTTGAGACCTCCCTCACTCCCCACTTTTCTTTCAGCCGGTTCACTGGACTCCTCGCAGGCCTGGCACGCCACGTCACAGCCGTGGATTTCATGGAGAGCTTCCTGATGCAGAACCGGCAAGAGAACGGGCACCATCCAAACATAGTCTTCCTACAGGCCGATGTCACTGGCCTTCAGCTGCCGAGCCAGAGGTGAGGAGAGGTGGGGGGAGCCAGAATGGTTGGCTGGCTGAGGAGGACCAAAGCTTTCTTTTCTCAAAGGCTACAGCTCAGCAATGATGAAGATGAAAGGGCCTCTGAGCACACACAGAGTGCCTCTGAGCACACACAGAGTGCACCTTTCAGTTCAGAGGCAGAGCATCTGCTATGAATGCAGAAGGTCCTGGGTTCAATCCCTGGCAGCATCTCCAGGTAAGGTGGGAAAAGACTCCTTCCTAAAACCTTGGAGAGCTGCTGCCAGTCAGTGTAGACACTACTGAGCTAGAGGGACCAAGAGTCTGACTCGGTAAAAGGCAGCTTCCTGTTTAACCTCCAGGAAATGATTGTAGCTCAGTCATAGACAATCTGCTTGGCATATGTAAGGCATCATCAGATTCAGTCCCTCGTAAGGCTGGAAAGGACTCATCTGAAACTCTACTGCTGTGGACAATCCCGAGCTAAGTGGTCCAAGCATCTTAACTCAGTAAAAGGCAGCTTCTTTTATGTCCGACATTTGAACTCTGGGAGCTTTAGGAACTTAGAAACATGGGAAGCTGCCATATCCTGAGTCAGACCCTTGGTCCATCTAGCTCAGTATTGTCTACCCAGGCTGGCAGCAGCTTCTATAAGGTTGCAGGCAGGCGTCTCTCTCAGACCTGTCTTGGAGATGCTGCCAGGAAGGGAACTTGGAACCAAGATGCTCTTCTGAAAGAGGCTCCATCCCCTAAGGGGAATATCTTACAATGCTCACACACGTGGTCTCCCATTCAAATGCAAACCAGGGCAGACCCTGCTTAGCAAAGGAGACAAGACATGTTAGCTACCACAAGACCAGCTCTCCTCTCCTTACTGGCATCCCTTGATGGTTTCCTCCTCTTCTCTGGCAGCTTTGACCTCATCTTCTCCAACTGGCTTTTCATGTACCTCTCGGATGATGAACTCCGCAACGTGGCCCAGAGGATGCTTAGCTGGCTCCGACCAGGGGGGCACCTTTTCTTCCGGGAGTCCTGTTTCCACCAATCAGGTTGGTACCCAGTGAGGTGAGGGGGGCAAGGCAGGAGATCAGTAGGACCCAGAACGTGGTGAGCTGAGGACTTGCTGGTGAGGAAGAAGGACCCTTCCCTGATGCATGGCAAACTGTGCTGGAACACGCTCTGGCCCAAATATTTGAATTGTGCCCCAAAATGTCAAATCCTGAACACAACACTTGGGACGGAAGTTGCAGAGACCCATGGTTCTCTTCCCGTTGCGTCCGAACCCAGCCAACTCCGCTCCCATCCAAAGCATGTCCTGAGGTTGCTCTGACGAGTCTCCAATTTGAGCCCTCGGTTTGTAGTGAGTTGTGATGCTCCCGACCAAGGGTCCAGAGAGCCTCCGTCCCCTCCGAATGCAGCACTGGAGACTGCATTTGGCAAGAATGGAGTTGAGGGAGGGAGCTCCTCCTTCTCTCCCTTCCTGGTTGGTTGTGTGAACTGTCCTTCAAGCAAGAAGGAATCCTGCACAGCCAGTTCCCTTGCCTCTCTGCGGTCTTGCTGACTGCAGAAAGGACACTCTCCAGTACGTCCGAATGCAGACAGGAGGGCAGGAGAAGGGGGCCGTGGAACCGTGGGCCCATTGGAACCACGGTTCTGCGTTACATGTGAATGTGGCCTAAGTGACATTATTTTCTCTTTTTTTCCTGGCAATGAACTTCATGCAAAATACTTGTCTACATCTCTGTGATTTAATTTTTTTATTATTTTTTTTAAAAAAAACATTTTGCCTCTTCTGTCTTCAGTGAAGGTGACCTCCCCATGTTTGGGATTCTTTTTTTCTCGCTCTTTCTTCCTTCTTAGATGTGAAATCTCATGTTTACAGTTTATAAAGTAAAGTAAAGAAAGAAAAGTTATTTTTAAAAGAGAAGAAAACAGGGCCTCCCGGAAAGGCAGAATGACATGCACTAGATGAAAGAGGCTGGACCACCACTGATTCCATTTCCATAGCAACTGAACATTCCCTGTCTTCACAGCAGCTCTGCCAATCAGGATTGGGTGCTTCACCAACACAAGCGCAATGCAATCATGAAGACCAGTTTTGCCCCGGGCTGTTGAGAGGAGAGCTGGTCTTGTGGTAGCAAGCATGGCTTGTTCCCTTAGCTAAGCAGGGTCCACCCTGGTTGCATATGAATGGGAGACTTGATGTGTGAGCACTGTAAGATATTCCCCTTAGGGGATGGAGCTGCTCTGGCAAGAGCATTTAGGTCCCAAGTTCCTTCACTGGCAGCATCTCCAAGACAGGGCTGAGAGAAACTCCTGCCTACAACCTTGGAGAAGCTGCTGCCAGTCTGTGAAGACAATACTGAATTAGATTTACCAATGGTCTGACTCAGCATATGGCAGCTTCCTGTGTTCCTATGTTCCTATGCACAGCAAATCCTTAGCAGAGCTTCAAGCCCCCAACACATGCCCCCCACAACCATATCGACTTATTCTTTCCCTAGGAGACAGCCCAAGAGCTTTCAACCCCACGCTTTACCGAACACCTGCGGAGTACAACCGCCTCCTCACTTCAGCCCACAAAATCTTTGGAGATGAGCTCTATGGATTTGATTTAGTAATGTCCCGATCTGTGCAAACTTACATAAAGGTAAGAATCTCTTTCCTTCCTGTCTTCAATTTTAGTGCTGTGGAATAAAGAGGGTGTGATCAGAGGCATGTGCAGAGTGCCTTCCCGTCAGCACTGAACTAACCCAGGCTGAGGCAGTGGCCAGGAGTGCATTTTACTAAGGGTGTGCATAAATCAATTTTTTTCTTTTGATTTTTACATGTATCGAAACACCCCAGATTTTTTTTGGGGGGGGAGTGAATCTGACCCCCCTGAATCACCCCAGATATGATTTATCCCTGAATTTTCCAAATCTGAATCCAAACTGATTCAGATCAAAGAAAAGGGTCCCAGGGCCGAATGAGTGGGAAGAGTGGTAGCACCCAATGAGTGGAAGCTACCACCCAAATTTCAAAGAAGTTGGGCAAAGGGGTAATTTTAAAAGAATTTTTGAAGTTGGCATGATTTTGGGGCAGATTCGGGGCTCATTTGCTACCAGGGAATCTACTCTCAGAACACCTCAGGAACAACAAAACCCAGTGCCCCATGGGGAAAGCTTTAAGACGTGCAGAATTCAGAAATTCTTTAAAAGATCACCCCTTTCACCAATTTATTTGAAATCTGGATGGTAGTAGGCACCCATTGGGGCACTACCACCTGACCCACCCTTCTGCCCCCGAAACCCCCTTTTTGCCTTGAAGCTGCCCCAAAGACATGCCAACTTCAAACATTCTTTGAAAAAATCACCCCTTTTGAAGTCCTTACTACCAAAGACAACCGCAGGGCTCTGTGGTCGCCAGGAGTCGACACTGACCCGACACGGCACACTTTACCCTATGTTCCTACGAGAATGCTGAGCCCCCCATGTGCAGTGGGGGCATCATCTTCAGAGGCGTATCTAGGGAAAATAGCACCTAGGGCAAGCATTGAAATTGCGCCCCCTGTCCAAACATCTGACATCCATCTTTCAGATAACTTTACCATAATATCAGCTGAAAGATACAAGTCTGAAGGTCACATACAAATCACATATCTGAATATGTGTACAGTGACTTATATTATATTGTTGTTGTTTTAAAAAAATTACCTGTAGCCCATTCAGGGGGCTTCCTAAAGGCCATGGGGGGGTCTTTAAAGGTTCCCCCTCCCCCCTGCTGGGCCTCACAGGGACCATTTGAGCATGTGCGGTGGCCATTTTTTAAAATATATATTTTTTAAAAAAAATGGCAGCTGAAAACAAAATGGCCACCACGCATGCTCAAATGGCCTCTGTGAGGCCTGGTATGGCCTAGGGCCTCACAGAGGCCATTTGAGCATGTGCGGTGGCCATTTTGTTTTTCGCAGGCTTAAAAAAAAAATAATTAATTTTAAGAAATGGCACCCCCTTCAAGTGGCGCCCAGGGCATGTGCCCTGCCTGCCCTACCCTAGATACGCCCCTGATCATCTTGTCATTCACCTCAGGCAGAAAAATGTCTTGGCTGCCCCCTGTGTCTTCTGGCCCCTTACTTTGCAGAAAGAAGGAATTGCTCTGCTCCCAGCCCCTGCTGCGGGCCCATCTGTTTGCAAAGCTGTGGGGGATCTAGGTCTGCCCTTGCACTTCCCCAGATTGTGGAGATCCTCAATATGCTCAGACAGAGGCCTGCCCACAGCCTGCCCTTCCCGTCCTCTTCCACCTCACAGAGGAAGCAGAACCGCAATCAGGTCTGCTGGCTCCTCCAGAAAGTCTCCCGAAACCACGAGGCCACGCGGGGATACGACACCTTCCAGCAGTTCCTCGACAGCGAGCAGTACGCCGCCCGCAGCATCCAGCGCTACGAATGGGTCTTTGGGCCGGGATTCGTCAGCACCGGAGGCCTGGAGACCACCAAGGTGACCGGCGTGTGCTGGTCGGCACAAACGCCGACCGTTTAACAACAGTGACTAACTGGAGAGAGAGCTGGTCTTGTGATAGCAAGACCCTTTGCTGAGTAGGGACTGCCCTGGTTGCATCTGAATGGGAGACTTGATGTGTGAGCACTGGAAGAGATTCCCCTCAGGGGATAGAGCCACTCTGGGAAGAGCAGAAGGTTCCCTCCCTAGCAGCATCTCCAAGATAGGGCTGAGAGAGACTCCTGCCTGTGACCTTGGTTGCTACCAGACCTCCTCCCTCTCCTCCTCCTCGTCATCATCATCTGCCCCTCCGTCTGCCACTCAGCCCTTCTCCATGCCTTCTCTCTCATCTGGACAACTCTCGCGAGATGTGCCCCATCCCACGGGATTGGCAACCTGAGGCTTTTAAATCTAGAGATAGGTCCTACAAAACAATTTACTGGTATTCAAGACTTCTGGAACTTGACTAACAACAGGTTGATCTTCCAAGAAAAAAAGGACCTGAAGTTCCTACCTAAAGAAATGATCATGATTATTGTTGTTGCCGCTGTTCACTGCCAACATAGGAAACATAGGAAACTGCCATATACTGAGTCAGACCATTGGTCTATCTAGCTCAGTATTGTCTTCACAGACTCGCAGCGGCTTCTCCAAGGTTGCAGGCAGGAATCTCTCTCAGCTCGATCTTGGAGATGCTGCCAAGGAGGGAACTTGAAACCTTATGCTCTTCCCAGAGCGACTTCATCCCCTGAGGGGAATATCTTGCAGTGCTCACACATCAGGTCTCCCATTCATATGCAACCAGGGTGGACCCTGCTTAGCTAAGGGGACAAGTCATGCTTGCTGCCACAAGACCAGCTCTCCTCTCCACATCATCCCGTTGTGTACTTGGATATTCTTTCCACAAAATAGGTGTAATCACCCCTAAGCTACAGGAAAAGTAGGTAGCAGCTAAAGACATTTTCCACACCAGACTCCTGTTGGGTCTTGTGGCCTGAGAGCTAACTTTGTGGTAGCAAGCATGAATTGTCCCCTTTGCTAAGCAGGGTCTATTTATAATAATAAATGCAGCACCCTGATTCCGGGGGCCCATCAGTAACCCCAACTGAATCCCCATTTAACATCTTGAAAAAAATGGATCTTTCCAAAAGTGCAGGCAGCTCTTCTCCGTCCAAGAAAGAGGCACCTGTGGACTTCTGGAGCTCATATCATTCTCTAGTTTAGGGGATCCCAACCTTGGCACTGCTGGGATCAGAGACATGCATTCTGGGCAGTATAAAAATATGTTAAATAAATAAAAAGAAATGCAATAAATAAATCGTGGTGTGGGATGATGGGAGTTGTAGTCCAACAAGATTTGGGGGTTCGGCAGTGGGGAAATCCCTGGTCCAGCTTGATTCAGTGGTCAGGCCAGTCCTGCTTTCGGGGGGGGGGGCCACTGGAGGTCGATACCGTAGGAGACCCCCACCCATGGCTGGGTCTGAGGAACCCCTAACAGTGTTCCCTCTAACCGGGATTCCCAGACGTTGTGGGCTACAACTCCCAGAATCCCCAGCTGCAATGGCTTTTGCTTGGGGATTATGGGAGTTGTAGTCCACAACGTCTGGGAATCCCTGTTAGAGGCAATGCTGCCCCCTAACCATCCCCAATCCCCCCACAGGAGCTGGTGTCCATGCTGTCTTTGCAAGCCGGTCAACAAGTGCTGGATATCGGCTGCGGTCTCGGAGGAAGCGATTTCTACATGGCCAAGGTATTCCTGAGAAGAGCTCTGGGAAGACGGGGAAAGGGTAGCCCACCCTTCTAGCTTAAGCCCCTTCTCCTTGTTTTCGGATAGGGCTCTGAGCTTTTACCAGTTGCCAAACAGGCAGAAGTTCCGCAGGTTTAACAGAGGCAGCATGTCAGAACACAAGAAGGGAGAGTTCCATTCCATCCTTCCCCAGTCATGTTTGTTTGTTTGTTTGTTTGTTTAAAATATTTATACCCCGTCCCTCCAGTTCAATACTGCTCTGGGCAGCTTACAACAATAAGATAGACACAGATACAAGTAATAAAAATATTTTTTTAAGAAAGTCAGATTAAAAACAATTATTAGGTTCAAATTAAAACTGAAAATTGTAAAAAGCTAAAGAAGCGAAAGAACCTACCAGATATAGCAAAAGAATAATGATATTTAAAAGCCTCCTTTAAAAGGTGTGTTTTAAGATTTTTTAAAAAAAACACACTGAGGGAGAGAGCATGGCGGAGCTCTTCAGGGAGGGCGTTCCAAAGCCGAGGGGGCCATAACCAAAAAGGCCCTGTCTCTAGTCCCTGCCAACCAGATCTCTGTTAGTGGCGGGTTCATGAGCAGGGCCTGAGATGATAATCGGAGGGCCCTGGTAGATTCATATGAGATTCATATCTCACCCGGAAGCCTTTGATGCTGAGAATTATGGGAGTTGTAGTCAACAACATCTAGGAATCCCTGTTCCAGACAATATCTCAGCAGCAGGGGTGTCCACTACCCCAGAAAGAAACCTACCTCGGGACACCCCTACTGATTCATCCCAAGCCCCATGTTACAGCTGCCACATCTGAGCCACCAACTGGTCCTAAGACGGCTTTTTATTTCCTCTCCAGGAGTCTGGCGTCCAGGTCTTGGGCATCGACCTTTCCCACAACATGGTCGAATTGGCTTTGGAGAGAGCTCAGAAGGAGGCTGGATCCCTGGTAGCCACCAGTGGAGGGTGGAGGAGAGAGAAAAAGGATTCAAATAGTGCAAGGATTCTCAAGCTTTGGCCCCCAAATGGTGTCGGACTACAACTCCCATCATCCATTGTGGTGGGTGGGTGATGGGAGTTGTAGTCCAACGGCAGCTTGAGAACTCCTGGGTGAGTGGATTAGGCACTGCTTCTCCATCATGATGGGTGCCCAAAGCAGTAACAATTCAAGAACAAGTTTGGGGGGGAAGTGTGTGGGAAAGAGGCCAGGCGGTGGTTTGCATTTCGCTGTTGCCGCCCTGTGTTCTTCCTTTTTTGCGTTTCGGAGTTGATGTTGGCGATTATAATGCGAGGGACATTGCTTGCATGCCATGTAACAAAACTTGGCCACAGAATTAGTACTCATACTACCAAATTTAGACAGTAATAAATCAAGATAAAAGTCATCTGAAAGGCCAGGAAAAGACTTCAACAAGGGTGAAATAAAATCTAAACGGGCATCCCCGTTTCTTTTCTGTCCAGAACCCTGGTGAGCTGCTGCCAGTCAGTACAGGAAGTTCTGAGTGAGATAGACCAAGGGTCTGACTCAGTAGACAGTGGCTTCATTCAGTTCTCATGCATGGCGACAGCGTTCCTGTAGAAGTACTTCTTCAGTGGGAGGGGAAAAGGCTCTGCAGTGCCGGCACCAATATGGCCCTATTTCCAGGTGCAATTTGAAGTCGGCGACGCCACCCGAAGGATGTTCCCAGAGGGCTCCTTTGACGTCGTCTACAGCCGGGACACCATCTTGCACGTGGCAGACAAGAGCACCCTCTTCGGGAGGGTTCTGGTGGGTGCCCCATTCTGTCTCCACCCCCATCATTCCAACAGATCACTGTGCATAGCCCCGATTTTGGCCCACTTGGGTCACTACCCACCCACCATCATGGAAACCATGATGCAGGTCAAGGCACAACTGTGGTCCATCAACCAGTCGGGGTGTTTGGTACCGTCTCAGGGGACGGATGCTCATTGTGATCGTGGACAAGTCTTGGACCCCTAGAGATGGAAAAGAGGAGGATGCATTGCACGACTTTTAGCTTTCCATGTGTTCTCATGCTTTTATTGCCCTGACCTTGGGGCCTGCGGCGGCCAATAGGGATGTGCACAAAGTTTGCACAAATCGATTCGAGATTTTTTTGAATCGATTCAAATTCGGCCAAAGTCGGATTGAATTTGGTCGAATTTGACCAGATTCGATTCGGTCGTGGCCAAATTTGAATCGATTCGAACAAATGCCTGCTCTGTTCAATGGTTTCGAATTCGAATCTATTTGAATTCGGATTCGAATCGATTTGTGTGAATTGCATGCAGATCCCTAGTGACCGCATTTGCAATGGTCTTATGCTTTTAAATGTTTTCAAAACACAAAAACCACTATGAAATTTTACCTATGTTGTCAGAGGGATGAAAATTACGTTTGGCAGGGATGTCCTCCACAGAGTACTCCATGGAGAGAGTACGGCTGTTTCTTCATTGTGACCTTGACCCAGGGCTTCCCAACTAGTGGTCCTCCGGAGGTTGCTGAACTACAACTCCCACCATCTCCAGCCACAATTAATTGTAGCTAGGGGTGATGGGAGTTGTAGTTTAGCAACTTCTGGAGTAGCACCGGTTGGGGAGTCCTAACCCAGGCCTGCTCAACTTTGGCCCCCCAGCTGTTTGGGGGCTACAATTCCCATAATCCCCAGCCACAGTGGCCAATAGCCAGGGATTATGGGAATTGTAGGCCAACATCTGCAGGAGGGTCAAAGATGAGTAGCCCTGACCCTTGCCTTTTCCTCTGTGCAGAAATGGCAGCAATGTTCCCCTAACCAATGGGGGTTAGGGATAAAGATGGGGTTACAACACAGCAGTGGGTGCATCAATACTATCAGTTTCCCATCTTGGGGATTGGGGGGGGCGGGTTTAGAGAGGGCCAAAAATCACTACAAGGTCCCCTGCTAACTGAGCAAAGAGGCACCGTATTAAAGTGGTCATTCTCTTACACTGAGCAGGGGGAGAGCAGCTGGCCCTCTCCATCCCGAGCACAGCATCCCTCTAGTGGCTGCTGGTGGTGTCAATCTTATGTTTCTTTTTTAAATTGTGAGCCCTTTGGGGACAGGGAGCTATTTTATCTATTTATTTATATCGATCTAAACTGCTTTGGGTATCAATATGCGTCATATTTGTATTCATATGAGCATTCATCCTCTGAGATGGCACCAGTGATGAAAAATTGAGGAGCTGGTTCACGGCCTGACAGCAGACAGGACTAGAATGGACGGAAATAGGAAACCCAATTACACCCTGTTTAAAATACTTCTTTTTTAAAAAAACAAAAACAAAACCCTAAAAGGGGTTTTAGATTCTTTTATAATCTGTGGGTCTGGTTTATGGACTAGTCCATAAGGAGGAAAGCTTGGCTGTCCAGCTGTTGTTGAACTACAACTCCCATCATCCCCTCACACAATTCGTGGTGGGGGTGATGGGAGTTGTGGTTCCACAAGTTGTGACAGGAGATGATGGGAGCTGTAGTTCAACAACCTACTGTGGAGGGGGTGATGGGAGTTGTAATTCAACAACAAGCTGTGGCAGGGGATGATGGGAGTTGTAGTCCAACAACCAAGCCAAGGTGGGAGGAAAAGGTTTAAGGTCTACCTCCGTTGCAATCATGGTCCTGATCCCTTGCCCCGTTTAACCAAAAGAACCATCACTCAGGGCCAAATGGCATGCATAACCTTGCACCGAGCTGGGACTTAGATCTGTGTCTCTTCCTAGGTGTGGCTGAAACCAGGCGGGCAGCTTCTCGTCTCCGACTACTGCTGTGGCCCCCGTCCGTGGTCAAAAGCCTTTACCGAGTATGTTCGACAGAGAGGGTACAGCCTGCTCACACCCCAGGAATATGGCCAGGTATGGGATAGGGGGCATAATTTGACATTAAAAACATATTTTTTTACAAATTAGAAATTCATTACAACAGAGGCAGGAGCTGATTTCTGTTTTCCAAATCCATACATTTTAAAAACTAGACTCCTCCATAGTGATATGTATATAATACCTTCACGGGGCCCTTGGAACCAAAGTGATAAATTGTGAGAAGACCATTCGCTGTTGCCATACTTTGTGGACAAAGCCTTCTTTGTTTCCCTCCTTTTATCCTCTCACATGATATCGATCCTTTCCCTGTGTTATCTGAAAATCAGAATCCTCTCTTTCAAGTAGCTCAGCCTAGCCTAGGTAAACTCCCAGCAGTCAAAAAGCCTTCTCAGGGCAGAAAGCATGTCCGTTCCTCCATTGATCTGCTCAACCCATATGTTGTTGTGAGAAAAGGCAAGCTTTGCAATTTCACAGAAATCTTCATCAGGCCTGAAGAAGTGTTCTGCGCCTCCTGGAAGCTTACATACCCCTACACCCAAACCTAAACTGCAGCAATAAAAAATACCATTTCACTTACTTTTCTTTTCGCCCTGCTGAACCAGTTTTTAAGAGAGCGCCAGTGGGAAAAATACTGCACCCACCCCCAAAAATACTGCACCCACCCCCACCCTTAAAGGTGTCCTCCCCCCTCCGCCTTCGAACCGGCCAAACTGCCGGCTGTTTGAACCTGTTCGGAGCCCGTAAAAGGGCCTCCAAACAGGTTCGTGCACATCCCTAGTCCGGGTTTTGGAAAACAAGTCCTGTGATAAATAGTTGAAAGAGCTGGAGAAGACTGAGGGGGAAAACAATAGCCATCTTCAAGATGAGAGGCAGTGTGGTGCAGTGGTGAGAGTGCTGGACTAGGACCGGGGAGACCTGAGTTCAAATCGGTTGTCAAGCACGCAGGATGAGGCCTTCTCAGTCCTTGCCCCCAGGCTTTGGAATGCTCTCCCGGCCAGCTGCCGCTCCTCGAGAAACAAGTAAAGATGTGGTTTTCCACCCAGGCTTTTACACAAAAGTATTGTTTTTATTGCCGCTACTTTTTGTTTTTATGCCTTATCGTTTTTATGGGCTTTTATTTTTTTTAATTTTTGAGCTATGATTTTATATTTATAGCATCTGTACTTTTGTATTTTAATCATGCACGGTTTCAATTATATTGTAGGCTGCTTTGAGGTGATTTTAATGAAAAGCGGTATATACAGCAAACAAATACATAAATATAAATAAATCCCCGCTCAGCCATGAACCGTACTGGGTAACTCTGGGCCAGTCACGTTCGGTATCTCTCCACCTAATGTCCTTCACAAGGTCGTTGTGAGGAGAAACGTAACCGTGTACACCGCTCTGGGCTCCTCGGAGGACAAGTGGGATAGAAATGTAAAATAAATAAAAAATAAAATAAATACAGAAGTATCTGAAGGACTGGTGTACAGAAGAAGGAATGACATCCTCCATGCGGAGTCATTCTATGTTGCCCCTGAAGAAAAGACAAGAACCAGTGAACTGAAATGGCAAGGAAGTAGATTCAGGCTAGATTTTAGGATTCCCTACCACTAAGAACTGTTTGACAGCGGAACAGCCTGCCACATGCTGGAGGTTTCCGCATAGAGGCTCTGAGCAGTGGGGTGGATTAGAAGACCTCCAAGGTCCCTTCACGCTCTGATATTCTATGATTCTATGAGTTGTCTATCCACAGGTGCTGAAGGAAGCTGGATTCACCCAGGTCCAGGCCTTGGACCGTACAGAGAGGATGCTGTCAGCGCTGACC
The DNA here is from genome assembly GCF_027244095.1 of Hemicordylus capensis. Classification (NCBI taxonomy): domain Eukaryota; kingdom Metazoa; phylum Chordata; class Lepidosauria; order Squamata; family Cordylidae; genus Hemicordylus; species Hemicordylus capensis. The sequence continues at coordinate 4,295,741 of NC_069670.1, forward strand.
CAAGAACTCCAGGAGCTGGAGCAAAATTGGGAACGCTTTGTCCAGGTGGGCCAGCAGATCGGATCGGGTCGTCCAATTTTTAGTCGGCCCCAATCTGCCCCTCTCCCTCCTAGTGTGGCATCTCTCCATGCCAGAAGCTAATAATAAAAACCATTTGTGGTGACGCAAATGGCCTCCGTGCATGCACAGAGGTCACAAAGATGATCTCTGCGCATGCGTGGAGGCCAGGACCGAGCCACCGCCGAGCCGGCAGCTTGGTAAAGGAGGGGGCTGCCAGGGAGGGTGAGTGGAGCAGAGTGACAGCGCTGGCAGGCAGGCCGGATCAGGAGCTTTTCCCCTCTCTCGCCACCCCTTACCGTTCCAAACCAATTCGCCCGAACCGGGCCCGGTTCGGTTCAATCACAGACCAAATCGCCCCCCCGGTTCGGTCTGCGATTGAACCTCCGAAGCGAACCGGTTCAGAATGAACCATCCATGCACATCCCTACCCACTACAAAATATAAGAGAAGGGTCACTTTTAAAGGGAGTTCTTTGCTCCGTTAGCAGGGGGTAAGTGCATGACGTGGACCACAAGACATAAATGCAGAGCAGTCCAACCCCTCAGGTTGCCACTCGGGTGGGACGGGGGGTATGACAGAAGCTCTCTTGCTGGGCCGGGGTGGGAGAGAACTTGGGTTGCTGCTGCTAGGCCATGCCGTTGCTAGGCAACTCGGCTGCCACGCTCCCTCGGCTGCCTTGCCTCCGCAGAGTAGACCAGAAGGAAAGGAACAGGACACAGCCCTCTCTAGGCCACCCCCAAATCCCCAGGATTGGCTCTTTGCTATGAGGAGACGTTCTTTCCCAGTGGTTGGGTAAAGGAAGAGGGGGCCCGCAGGATTTCTCCTCGTTTCCTCCTCACTGTGGGGTCACGCCAGGGCGACCCTAGGAATGGCAGCATCTGAGGTGAGGCCCAAATGCCCCTGGCTCTGTCCCGCTGGTGGAGCCCAGTCGCCTTTCAGAACCTTGCAAACCTTGGAAGTGGGGAAGAGGGATGCTTGCCAGCATATTCTTTTTCTCTCCTCGGGCTTCTCACTAGCTTTGCAAGCAGTGTGGGAGGAGGGCACTCCTTGCAAAGCTTGTGGAGTCAGATCCGTGCCAAAGAGATTGATTTGCCACCCTGCTGGGTCCTCCGTAATCTGCTGCCTGAGGCAACCGTCTCACCTTGCGTCATGAAAGGGGCGCCCCTGGCTCATACATAGTGCTGCTGCTGCTTCCTCCGCTGACTTCTCCTTCTTATTCTCCCCCTCCTCCTTTTCCCCTTCCTCCTTCTCTCTTCCTCCTCCCCATCTCCTACCCCTACTCCTTCTCTCCCTCCTCCTCCTCCCTCCTCCTTCCCCTACTCCCCCTACACCTCTGCCTCCTCCTCCCTCCTCCTTTTCTCCTTTTCCTACTCCTACTCTTCTACTTCTTTGGCTTCTTCTTACTTCTCTTCTTCCTCTTCCACCTCCTCCTCTTCCTCCTCCTCCTCTTCTTCTTCCCTTCCTCCTCCTCTTCCTACTTTTATTCCTCTTCCCTCTTCTCTTTTTCCTCCTCTTCCTCTTCCTCTTCTTCTTCCCTTCCTCCTCCTCAGCTTCCTCCTACTACTCTTATTCTTCTTCCTCCTCTTCTTCTTCCTCCTCCTTCCCTTCCTCCTCCTCTTCCTCTTGTTCCCTTCCTCCTCCCCCTACTCTTATTCTTCCTCCTCCTTCCTCCTTCTACTCTTCTTCATCGTCCCTTCCTCCTCTTCTTCCTCCTCCTCTTCTTCCCTTTCTCCTCCTCTTCCTCCTCCTCTTCTTCTTGTTCCCTTCCTCCTCCACCTCCTCCTCCTCTTCCTCCTCCCCCTACTCTTATTCTTCCTCCTCCTTCCTCCTTCTACTCTTCTTCATCATCCCTTCCTCCTCTTCCTCCTCTTATTCTTCCTCCTCCTCTTCTTCCTCCTCCTTCTCTGCTTCTTCTTTATTTATCATATTCCTCCTCTTCTTTTCCTTCTCCCTCTTCTTCCTTTCCCCCTCCCTCTCTCTAATGTGGGGAACGCATCGGTAACTCTCTTTTCTCTCCCCCTCCCCACCCAGGAGTTCTCCGAGGACGAGTTTGAGTCCATGGCCTCCGGATGGCGGGAGAAACTCCAGCGCTGTGCGGATGGGGACCAATGCTGGGGCGTCTTCTATGCTGTGAAGCCCCAGTAGGCCTCATGACAGCAAGGGACAAGATTGACCCTTTCACCCAAGCCAGCCTTGAAGAACATTTCCAAAGATGAATAGATCATTTCTTTCCTGCTGCTCCTGGGTTGAGTTTCAAGTCTGGGCGCCTTCCTTTAGGTATCAGGGGTTGGAAAAAGACTTCACTTTCCAGTGCGTGGATTTTGCTGGCTTTTCATTCAAACGGCTTGGCTTTGACACATTCCAGATCTGGCTGCCGAACTGAAGGCTTTTGCTTCTTCACTTTGCTTTCTGTTATGTCCTTTCTTTCTTTTTCTGGTCTGTTTCTTTTTCTCTCTCTCTGCTTCAGGTTCTCTCTCTCTCTCTCTCTCTCTCTCTCTCTCTCTCTCTCTCTCTCTCTTTCTCTCTCTCTCTCTCTGTCTTTCTTTCTTTCTCTCTCTCTCTCTCATATTAGTTCCAACCCAGTTGGCTTTCTCCCCCTTGGCCCCTGCTTTTTCCCCTTCTCTATCGCTTGAGAATTTCAATTCAATTCTACTTCTCCAATGCCTATTACTGTCACTTGTGTTTTCAGATAGTGGGGCCGTGCTGAGTTTTGCTTCTTTCTGTATACATGTATGCATTTTTTTTTAAACAACACCTTTTTGCTGCTTGCTAAGCACAGCAGCCTTTCTCCGTTTCCAGAGTGTAAAGTATGTGAGTTGCTGGCCATGCAAATAGTTTTGAGCAGGCCAGGAACTGACATGGTGGCTGCTGGTATCAGGAAAGCTTTTTCAAACAGGGTGAAGGGATACTAAGGACCATGGGTGTGGGGACTCTCTCCCAAGCCTGCAGGCTCCCCAAAAATAAAATCCCTACTTCTCACCGATCTGACGGAACCACTTTCACTCACATTGGTTGGACCGCAAAGTGTTTCCAAGGGAGAAGGCGGACAAGAAGACTCAGAGGTCTGGGTAGACATTTATATGATGTCTATAAGTTACATAATCATCCAGGTCTTTCCGGCTTGCTTAGGATGGCGTTGGTGGAAACCACAGAGCAGAGGAGAAGGAATCTACTGCCTGGAGAAGCTCAAATGTACAAAGCCCAAATTCCTGCCCCCACAAATCCCCACGGTTAAAAACCAGCCAAGTTACGTTGAGGTTCTGCAGTCCCACCAGTAGGGGGCAGCACCTGCCCAAAACATGTCTGCCTGTCTAAGCGATCATAATGATGCCTGAGATCATGAAGTGGGGCGTGGTGGGGGAGAGCTGGAAATAAAAATGCTAATATTATAATGGCCATATAAATCTATGGTGTGACTACATTGTAAGAAAGAAAGAAAGAAAGAAAGAAAGAAAGAAAGAAAGAAAGAAAGAAAGAATCATTTGGAGTACTATGTGCAGTTCTGGCCACCGTATCTTAAGAAGGGCAATCCAGAACCGCAGAAGGTGCAGAAGAGGGCAACCACGATGATCAGGGGCCTGGAGCACCTTTCTTAGGAGGCAAGGCTACAACACCTGGGGCTATTTAGTTTAGAAAAAAGACGACTGCGGGGAGACATGAGAGAGGTCTATCAAAACATGCATGGAGTGGAGAAAGTGGATCGAGAGAAATTCTTCTCCCTCTCCCATCACACTAGAACCAGGGGTCACTCCATGAAATTGGTGGCCAGGAAATTTAGAACCAGCAAATGGAAATACTTTTTCACACAATGCATAATCCACTTGTGGAATTCTCTGCCACAAGATGTGGTGATAGCCAACCACCTGGATGGCTTTAAGAGGGGTTTAGATAAGTTCATGGAGGACAGGTCTATCAATGGCTACTAGTCGGAGGGCTGTGGGCCACCTCCAGCCTCAGAGGCAAGAATCCTCTGAGTCCCAGTTGCAGGGGAGTCACAGCAGGAGAGAGGGCCTGCCCTCAACTCACGCCTGTGGGCTTCTCAGAGGCATCTGGTGGGCCACTGTGGGAAACAGGATGCTGGACTAGATGGGCATTCTTGGGCCTGATCCAGCAGGGCTGTTCTGATGCTCTTATTTAAGTCCCAGGGAAATAAACAAGGGTTGCAAGGAGCGAAAAGCACCTGTTTGGTTTTAGTGAGAAGGGACACCCATTCGGTTTCCTGCCGCTCCGGTTTATTTCCAGCCCTTCTCCAACTCCCGTTTCGTACTGGGCTTGCACAGGTGCTTTTCTCGGATCGGGCCACATCAGATCATTCCGCCCCTTTTCTGCTGTGTGCTGTCCTTCATGGTGTCCAACATCCAGCACTTCATGTGGGATGGAGCTATTGTACGCCACTGTGGTTGAGAAATCCAGGTCAGTGGGGGCTCTGGGGGGGGCACTGTTGGTGCCATTACAGGCCCCCCATCTGCCTCCACCATGCCCCACTCCAGTGGCACCACATGCTCCTGCCGCCTACGACCACTTGACACCTGAATTTTGAGGTCAGAAGCTGCTCCTGACCCCATGAGCCAGCTGGAAATGAAGGTCACACATCCGCCCTGAAACAGGATCACTGTGGGGTCAGGAACAGCTTAGGAAGATAGGGAGCTGCTTTCTACTGAGTCAGACCTTTGGTCCATCTCACTCAGGATTGTCTACCCAGACTGGCAGCAGCTTCTCCAAGGTTGCAGGCAGGAGTCTCTCTCAGCCCGATCTGGAGATGTTGCCAGGGAGGGAACCTGGAACCTTCTGCATGCAAGCAGGCAGGTGCTCTTCCCAGAGTGGCCCCATCCCCTAAGGACTCACATGTAGCCACCCATTCAAATGAAAACCAGGGCAGACCCGGCTTAGCCAGGGGGACAATTCATGCTTGCAACCACAAGACCAACTCTCCGTTCATACTCTTTGCCCTCTTCCCGGATTTCTGATGTGTCTTGACGATAGTTGAGACTACTCTGCTCTGTGGGGGAGAGCACTAAGCACGTGCTCAGAGGCACTCTCTTTTCTTACTACTACACGATAGCAGTGGCGGTCAGGACTGTAAGAGTACTAGTCCTGTGGATGTGAAGGACAACCTCCGTGTCCAGATTCAGAATCCCCCTGGCCTTCGGATGTGGAGGATTCAAAGTATGGGAAGGATATTCCCATCATGCTCTGCTCATGACCTACCCTGGGTTATTCCACTGCTAGGAGAGGTCCAAGTGATCTGTGGAAAATTAAACATGTAATTCAAGGTAGCTCCCCCAGACTGTTTGACAACATCAACTACTTTATTTTTCTTGAATTTTAATAATACCGTCCTGTTGATACTGTTGTCGAGAGACTGATATACTACAATACAATGAATATTTATACACCACTTTTCAACATAAGTTCCCAGAGCGTTTTACATAGAGAATGAATGAATGAATGAATGAATGAATGAATGAATAAGATGGCTTCCTGTCCCCAAAGGGCTCACAATCTAAAAAGAAACATAGACATACACCAGCAATAGTCACTGGAGGGATACTGTGCTGGGGGTGGAGAGGGCCAGTTACTCTCCCCCTGCTAAATAAAGAGAATCACCACATTAAAAGGTGCCTCTTTGCCAAGTTAGCAGGGGCATAAAGTGTGTGTGTGTGTGTGTGTGTGTGTGTGTGTATAAAACATGGCTCCCTGTCCCCAAAAGGCTCACAATCTAAAATAAATAAATATAAAATATAAAACAGACACCAGCCACAGTCACTGGAGGGGTGCTGTGCTGGGGGCGGATAGGGCCAGTTGCTCTCCCCCTGCTAAATCAAGAGAATCACCACGTTTAAAAGGTGCCTCTTTGCTCTGTTAGTGGATGACAGAGCAGGGGGGGGGCGGGTCCATGGGTAATGCTTGAGGATCTGGGGCGGGGGGGTGGTCCCTGCTTAGTAAAGGAGACAATTCATGTGGGCGAAGGGGGCAGGCTGACCCTAGGCCATCTGCACCCCTGCCTGCTTGGCGTCCTGGACCGCTGCCTACCTCACCTATTGAGCAGGCCGGCTCTGTCCAAGAAGCGGAAACGGGGACAGTAATTCACCGGGGACCACTGCCCAGAAACCAGAGATTGTCCCGGGTACCCGGGTAAAGAAAGGCCATTGTGCTGCAGCCTGTGGGGAACGATCCCAGAGAGGGCCTGCAGATAACTCTTTGCCCAGAGAACTCTTTTGCCCAGATCTTTGCTTCCTTGGCCGGGAAACAGCCGGCTGGCGAGAGGAGCAGCAGCAGCAGCAGCATCTGGAAGAACAAGCAAACAAGCCTTGAGGATGCTGACTCTGCCAGACAGGCCAGGGACAGTGGAAGAATCCCTGGCCAAGCTCTCGCGGGCACCGGTCCAGGAGTCCTCAGCAACTTTGTCACGGGGAGCTTCCCCGAGCCAGCAGCCAAAGGAAGGGAGGCAGCAGCGAGCCGAACCAACGGAAAGTGGGCCAGGTCCCCATGGAGTAGAAACACGGTTTCCTTTTTCTTATTAAGCTCGGGTCCTCAGATGATTTTGGACTACAACTCCCATCGCCCTCTGCCACAACGGCAGTGGGTGATGGGAGTTGTAGTCCAGCGACAGCTGAGGACCCGGTTTGGGGTTTGGAATGGCGGTGGCTCGGTGGCGATAAGGCTATCCTGGAGTTGAATACGGGAGAGACGGAAGGAGTCTACCGATTAAGCACCAGAAGATATCATCATTGTCTCCGGAGAAGCGGTTTTCCCTGAGAGGCAGCCCTTTCGTGAGGCCAGGTGAGGCAGACGCCTTAGGCGGCAGAATCTTGGGGCTCCAGCAGGGTGGCAAAATGCCTTCGCCATCACAGCAGCTCTTTGGGATGGATTGGAGCTGCTCACGCATGACTTGTCCCCTTTGCTAAGCAGGGTCTGCCCTGGTTTGCATTGGAATGGGAGATTACAAGTGTGAGCACTGCAAGAGATTCCCCTCAGGGAAGGGCACCTGGATGCTTGCATGCAGAAGGTTCCCAGTTCCTGCCCTGGCATCTCCAGATAAGGCTGGGGAAGACTCCTGCCTGTAACCTCAGAAGAGCCGCTGCCAGTCTGGGTAGACAATCCTGAGCTAGATGGACCGATGGTCTGACTCAGTAGAAGGCAGCTTCCTCTGTCCCCATGTCTGTCGGATTGTGGAAGGCTATCTGCTCGGCATGCAGAAGGTTCCAAGTTCCCTCCCTGGCAGCATCTCCAGATAGGGCTGAGAGAGACACTCCTGCCCGCAACCCTGGAGAAGCCGCTGCCAGTCTGGGTCGGATCTGACCCGCTTGGAGTTTGTGGTGCACAGACTACTCAGGCCAGGAGGAGAAGGAGATTCCGCTGAAGCATCGTCTTTTGCTGTACCCCTGCGTCCTATTTCCCTGCAGACACTGGGTTGGGAGGGGGGGTGTCTCTTTCCTTCCCGTCTCCTCCCCGTCTCCTTCTGCCTCCATTCCAGTCACAGGGACACAGCTGTGGGGCTCGCACCTCCGCCCCCACTTCCGCAGTAGCCTTTGAGCGCCGTGCCCCCGTGCCCCACAACCGCCGTGGGGACCACATCCCATGGGAGACTAGATCCGGCCTGTCCTGCCCTCTCCCAGCCTTGAGAGCATCGTGTCCCTGAGAGGACAGGAAAGAGGCCCAGGTTGAAAGATGCTGGGAGCGCAGCGCCGACCCAAGCTCCATCAACAGGGTGAGGTGAGCAGCAGGGTCTAGTGGTCGGATCCTCTGGGCTCTTTGAGGTGCTGTCGGAAGGGGAGGAGAGCTAGACCGGCTCATTCCATCCCTGGCTGCTACACTTCCCAAACCTGGGTTCTTCCCAGATCATTTTGGACTACAACTCCCATCATCCACTGCCATGATGGTGGTGGATGATGGGAGTTGTAGTCCAGCAACATCTGAGGAGCCAATTTTATGAACCACTGCCCTACAGACATTGGGCATGCTCAATGCTCATCACTGTGATGGGCAGAGAGAGACTTACCTATGGCAAGGGATTCTGGGAATGAAACCAGCACTTGGTGACCCCAGCCACTGAGAATCAAACCTGCTCTTATCTGCATAGCCCCACCCCCTTATCTGCATGTTCTCAACAAGGTTCTCTTCCTTGATCACATTACCGCAGTGATTCCCAACATTTGGCCCCAATGTTGTTGGAATACAACTCCCATCACCCCCTGCCTGAATGTCCAAAGGGCATAATGTTCCTTGATCACGCTGTGTCTGTGGTCCCCAACTTTACTTCCCTGGATGTTCCTGTACTTCAATCAAATTGCCCTTTTAAGGGGTGATACGATTCAAATCCGAGTCCCTCAGATCACCCGGATTCGAGTTGAATTGATTCGAATCGATTTCCACACCCTTAAATACTCAAAGGAAAGGTGCTAAGTCAGAGCCGGGCAAGCAACCCTGCCAACCTCATCTCTGTTGTGCCAACCATGTCTACTCTCTGCACATGCTCTGAAGTACCCTCTTCCTTAGCATCCTTCCGCTCCGGGGCTGCGCCCCGAGCATTGGCGATGAGTCCTGGGTCCTTGGGCTAGGATGGATCAAGCGAGCTTTTTGCTGACACCGTGAGCAGGCTTGTGGCGAGGCGACAGACGGCATAGCTAATGAGCTCGTACAGAGTTCCAGGAAGCCAGGGCACTGTTCCCAAGCCTGAGGTTTGGGCGAGAAGGCAGCCTCGGTGAGCGAGCTCAGCGCCACCGGCCGCGTTCTCCGTGCTGGCTGGACCCGAGGCTCGTGAACAGAGAGCCACCAGCTGTTCCTGTGGGTCAGTTTGGCTCCTGGCCCCTGGCACGAGGCGCTAGCCCAGGGTGGGGCGCTTGCTGTGGGGACAGAAGGGATGAACTCACCAGATTCTTCCCGGACTGACTCACCTCCCAGGGGATGGGGCGGTGGGGGGAAGAGACTGAAAGGAACCCTGCCCTCGCGCACATCCACCTGGCTCTAATCACGAGACCCCGGTCGCTTTCTCACACCCACAGCGTCGAATCCGGGGCTTCTGGCTTCTTTACACACACACCCCACTTAAGCAGCGAGGCCCAGATCCATTCAGAAGGCTGGGATTGGGGGGTCCAGAGAGCTGGTCTTGTGGTAGCCAGCATGACTTGTCCCCTTAGCTAAGCAGGGTCTGCCCTGGTTTGCATTTGAATGGGAGACTCCATATGTGAGCACTGTAAGATATTCCCTTTTGCAGGGTTTCTCAACGTGTGGGTCCCCAGATGTGATTGGACTTCAGCTCCCATAATCCCCAGCCGCAGTGGCCTTTGGTAGGAATTATGGGAGTTGAAGTCCAGTTACATCTGGGGACCCACACGTTGAGAATCCCTGCTTTAGGGGATGGGGCCGCTCTGGGAAGAGCAACAGAAGGTTCCAAGTTCCCTCCCTGGCAGCATCTCCAAGACTGGGCTGAGAGAGATCCCTGCCTGCAACCTTGGAGAAGCTGCTGCCAGTCTGGGTAGACGATACTGAGCGAGATGGACCAAGGGTCTGACTCAGTATGTGGCAGCTTCCAATGTCCCTAGAGGAGGAAAGTTACAGGAGTCCAGGGCCCCGGGCAAGGAATCTTCTCTATGGGAAACCCACAGAGGCAACTCGAGATCTCTACATCTTAGTTCGGATGCCAAATTTCACACACACCCCTTGTGTGAACCTGCCTTCCTTTTAAAGCCCCCTTCCTTACACCCCTGCTGCTCACGGAAGGTTTTTTGTTCACAACCCACCCACCCCCGAACAGACCGGGGGGGTTCAGTCCAGGGTCGAGCCGAACCGGGGGTGGTTCGGCTCGATCCCGAGCCTTCAAACCAAACCGATTCGACTTCAAACCCGTTTGGTTTCAAACCCGTTTGTGCATCCCTACCTCCTGCCAGGGTGGTGTGCTGTAGTGGTTAGAGTGCTGGACTAGCCCTTGGGAGTTCCGGGTTCAAATTCTTACCCTGCCACAACTAGCCGCTGGGCGATCTGGAGCCATCCCTGTCTGGCATCCTGTCCTACCTCACAGGGTTGTTGTGAGGATAAACGCCTGCATAGACGGCTCTGAAATCTTTGGAGCAAGGGCGAGGGATCAGTGCACAGAATATTCCTTCAAATTCCAGAGGTGTCCAGCTGACTGTAGCTATGGAGAGAAAAATACTCTGCATATGCTTGGAAGCCCTACGCTCTGTTGTAATCACTAAACACGTCCCAGAGCTAAACTAACTTGGTTCAGGTGCCCAGTTCTACTTAACTACCCTATTTTTCTTCTCCTCCTCCTAGTTCGTTTTTTCTGCCTAAAGTGTTAGCAAGGACATTCTGTGGTTAATCTGGGAATTGAGAAATGCGGGAAGCTCCCTGATATTATACATCTGATGCTTGATCCTGAAGGTCAGAGGCAACCTTTCATGAGGCAGAGTGAGGCAATTGTCTCGGACAGCAGATTCTTGGGGCTTCCTTCTAGCTGGCATCAAGGCAGCCCCTTGGGAACGATCCAACCCATGCAAACTTTGCAAGGAGTATCTCTCCTCACATTCTTTCCAAAGTTTGCAAACTTTCCAAAGTTTGCAAGGACCCCTCACAGAGAACAGGAGGCTGCTGGCAGTATTCTCTCCTCTCCCCTCCCCTCCCCGAAGCTGGCAAGGGTGGGTTGTGAAATAATAATAAAATAATAATAATATTGATTTCTATACCGCCCTTCCAAAAATGGCTCAGGGCGGTTTACAAAGAGAAAGGGAGCTATCCCTCACCAGGGCCATGGGGCAAGGTGGAATTTGGCACCTCCCTTCAGGCACCACAATGCCGTGGGCATAAAAACCTAGGCAGCTGCTGTCTGCTGAGTCAGACCATTGGGCCATCTGGCTCAGGATTGTCTGCACGGACTGGCAGCAGCCCTCCAAGATTTCAGACAGGGGGTCTCTCCCAGCCCTAACTGGAGATACTCTGCCACTGAGTTATGGCCCCAACCCCTAAGAAAATACCTTACAGTGTTCACAGGTAGTCTCCCATTCAAATGCAAACCAGGGCTGACCCTGCTTAGCAAAGGGGGCCGTTCATGCGCGCTACCACAAGGGTGGCCGTGTCCACTCACTAACGAGAGGGCAGGAATCTGGCCCGTGCCTATTCTTCACTGGCGGCCTTGCTCTCTGCACATGCTCAGAAGCCCCTCTGCTCTCGGTCGTCCCATCCGCCTTGCCGTCTGTTTCTGGGGCCGCGTCTTGGCGAGGCCGGCTCTGGCTCCTCTCCGCAGCCACGGGACCCGCTCCGTGCGCAGAGGACGCATCCGGCAGTGCCAGCTGTGCTCCCCCAGATGTTTCCAGTCTCTGCGCTGGGAGGCGTCTGCTGCTACGTCGGCCTCCGCTCCGCACGGAACGGCCAGGAATTCTCGCACTGCGGACCAGCCCTGAGAGACTGACGTGGGAGAGGCACCAGATCGGCAACAGAAGCAGACGGAGGGCTTAATGACAAGCCCTGTCTTCGCCCGGCAACCCGGCCTTCGTGCCGGGGGGGGGGGGGGCAGGCCTTTCCCGACAGCCGGAACCTCTTCCTCCTCCGAAGGGACAGCTGCCCAGAGCAGCAGGAGGGTCCTGCTGAAGAGCCCTGCGCCGTCCCCGGCTGGTGCGTCCCCAGGCGCGAGGCCGAGGAGGGAGGCGCCGATGAAATCATCCCAGAGTCATCCAGTTCTGATCTGCGTGCACTGGAAGCTCTGCCCAGAGTGCCAAAAAGTCCAAGGCCTACTTCGCTTTGTGTTGCTCTCTCTCTCTCTCTCTCTCTCTCTTCCTCTCTCTTTCTCTCTTTCTCTTTCTTTTTCTTTCTCTCTCTCTCTTTCTCTCACTTGAAGAGAAAGATTCTTCTTTTTTTCTTTCTCTCTTCCTCTTCCTCTTCCTTTTTCTTTTTCTCTCTTTCTCTCTCTCTTTCTCTCACTCTTTTTCTTTCTCCCTCTCTCTCTTCCTTTTCTTTCTCTCTCTTTCTCTCTCTCTTCCTTTCTCTTTCTCTCTTCCTTTCTCTTTCTCTCTCTCTCTTTCTCTCACTTGAAGAGAAAGATTCTTCTTTTTTTCTTTCTCTCTTCCTCTCTCTTTGTCTCCCTTTTTCTCTTTCTCTCTTTCTCTCACTCTTCCACTTTCTTTCCCTCTCTTTCTCTCTCTCTTTCTCTCTCTCTTTCTCTCTCTCTCTCTTCCTCTCTCTTTCTCTCTCTCTTTCTCTTTCTCTCACTCTTTTTCTTTCTCTCTCTCTTCCTTTTTCTCTTTCTCTCTCTTTCTCTCTTCCTTTCTCTCTCTCTTCCTCTCTCTTTCTCTCACTCTTTCTCTCACTCTTTTTCTTTCTCTCTCTCTCTCTTTCTCTATTTCTCTTCCTTTTTCTCTTTCTCTCTCTTTCTCTCACTCTTTCTCTCACTCTTTTTCTCACTCTTTTTCTTTCTCTCTCTCTCTCTCTCTCTTTCTCTATTTCTCTTCCTTTTTCTCTTTCTCTCACTCTTTCGCTTCCTCTCTCTCTTTCTCTCTCTCTTCCTTTTTCTCTTTCTCTCTCTTTCTCTCACTCTTCCACTTTCTTCCTCTCCCTCCTAGGATTGCCAACATTTCATTGCCAGAATGAGGGACACAGGTTTGGGGGGGCTGGCTGGGGGCAGGGCAGGGCAGGGCGGGAGGTGTATGGAGTGGTACTCAAGAGCCTGAGTACCATTGACGGATCTGTAATTGAATGATATGCTATTGAATAGTGCCAGCATTGTTATTATTTAGAACATATTCAAGTTATACCACATTTCAACCCCAAACCTCTCCAAATAAGAAGCTGCTGGCCCCGGCACCCAAATGAGGGGGAAATGCTGGCCCTCTTTTCACCCCTGAAATGAGGGACATCCTGCATAATGAGGGACAGTTGGCAACCTTACTCCCTCCCTCTTGTTGAGAGGGTTTTTGATGCTCTAGGCAAACTTTGCACAGGCTCAGAGTCTCAATGTGGGAAGGAGGAACTTTGTGCAGACTCAGAGACACAGGGGGGGGAGGAACTTTGCACATGCTCAGAAACTCAGGGAGGATAGGAAGAACTTTGTGCAGGCTCAGGGACTCAGGGAGGGAAAGAGGAACTTTGCACAGGCTCAGGGACTCAGGGAGGGAAAGAAGAAATGTGTGGAGGCTCAGAGACTCAGGAAGGATAGGAAGAACTTTGCACAGCCTCAGAGGGAGGGAAGGAGGAACTTTGTGCAGGCTCAGAGATTCAGGGAGGCTAGGAGGAACTTTGCACAGGCTCAAACACACACCATTATTTTATTTTATTTCCATATTCTAAATCACACATTCTGAGACAGAGGCCTGCTTACCCTCATTCCGATTAAAACAAGGGGTTTGGCTTCATAGATGCCATTTGTATTGCAGATGAGGACCCTGGTCTGGGAACAAATCACTGGCCATTTCGGAAATTCAGCAGGGAGAGCAAAGTCTAAAATTATTCTTTCTAAGGACTGAGGAGAACTTCTCTCTTTTATTCCTGCTGTTATGGATTTCATGTTTGCAGATCAAAATGTGGATCCACAAACAGGCCTTTCATCCCCGCCAGAACCACAGCTAAAGTTGAGGCCAGTGTTGCTCTCAGGAATTCTCCTCGGAGTGTCTTCTTTGCAAACTGTGATTCAAATATGCACTCAAAAGACTGGATATTTGCTTGCTTGCCAGATGTGTGAGAGTGGTATTTGGCAACCCATATATTTTACTTTGCAATTTGATAGCTGACGGCATTAAATCATTGGCACGCAAAGAGATTTGGGAGCTGAATATAACGGGGGCCATTTCTCTGATCTCATTTCCGAGGACGTCTAAATGCCAACCAAATCCGAAGTGCCTGCATTTAAATGTCAAGGTCTTCAAACTCAGACTCATTTGACATGTGAATGGTAAATACGGGCAAACTTCGGAAAATAGGAAGCTGCCATATACTGAGTCACACCTTTGGTCCATCTGGCTCAATATTGCCTACACAGGCTGGCAGCAGCTTCTCCGAGGTTCTCCAAATGCACCCTGGTTTGTATATGAAAGGGAGACTAGATGTGTGAGCACTGTAAGATATTCCCCTCCGGGGATGGAGCCGCTCTGGGAAGAGCAGAAGGTTCCCAGTTCCCTCCCTGGCAGCATCTCCAAGAGAGGGCTGAGAGAGATTCCTGCCTGCAACCTTGGAGAAGCCGCTGCCAGTCTGTGTAGACAATACTGAGCTAGATAGACCCATGGTCTGATTCAGTCAAAGGCAGCTTCCTATGTTCCTATGTCTTTGGGGCATCTCTCACTTTAGCAAGCCTTCTCTTCCCTGCATTTATCTCCTCTTGCCAGAGGCCATCATAACATCCTGAGGCCATGAGTCCCAGAGGACAATTCTGCATTCTGTGGGTAAATCCTTCCCACCAGGGCTATGAGGGCTTCTTATGGGCTTCTCTTTGGTTCCACTGGCTGACCCACCCCCAGACCTCAGTAATACCCCTCATGCGTTACTCCCAAGGACTACTTGATTCCGAGAGGATTTCTCAAAAGTAATTTAGTCTGGATGTCAGCCACGGATTTTAGTAAGAGATTCCCCCTCTGGGAAGAGCAGCACCTGCATGCAGCAGGCTCCAAGTTCCCTCCCTGGCAGCATCTCCAAGATTGGGCTGAGAGAGACTCCTGCCTGCAGAGAGAGCGCGACTCCTGCCTGCAGCCTCGGAGAAGATGCTGCCAGTCAGGGTAGACAATGCTGAGCTCGACGGACCAAGGGTCTGACTCAGTATGCGGCAGCTTCCTGTGTTCTTATATTAGTGGGCACATCCACTGGGGTACAAAATGCAGGGGCGTATCTAGGGTAGGGCAGGCAGGGCACATGCCCCGGGCGCCACTTGAAGGGGGTGCCATTTTTTTAAAAAAAAATTAAAAAATTAAATAGCCACCAAAAACAAAATGGCTGCCGCACATGCGGTGGTAAAGTTATCTGAAAGATGGGTGTCAGATGTTTGGACAGGGGGCACAATTTCAGTGCTTGCCCTAGGCTCTATTTTCCCTAGATACGCCTCTGACAAAATGTCAATCATTTCACAATAACAATATTTTTGGTGGTTGTTCTTTGGTTGTCGGGAGTTTGGAGGAGGCGAGGGGGGAGGGCGTGGGCCAGCTCCTTCCACTCTGTTCATTCTCATTTCCAATCTCTCCTCCCTCCACCCCTGGGCCACCAGCGACCCACCCCAACTTTCTCAGACCTTGCTTTTGTCCAGAACAAGATGTTGGGAATGATGTGTACAGAACCCCACCCTTTGGGGGGCCCCTTGCTGATACTTAACAGGGTGGGGGCCTTTCTGGGCTGGACGTGTGGGGAGGGACCCAGCCCAGGGCTGTAGACATCACTGACAAAATAAACCCAAAAAGTGGCCAGTGGGGGGGGAGGACAGCAATGCATTGTGGGGGGCTTCTTCCTAATTTGCCTGGGGTGGGTCTGACTTGCTTGGGGTGGGTCTGTCTCTAGGCTGGCCACTTTCCCTCCCTGGCCGTGCTTCTATGTCTTTAACAGTTGCCCAGCAGGCAGGAAATCCAACTGGTAAAGCATGGTTGCCACACCAAGGCTGTGCCTGTTGGATGGCAGCCTGTTCCTGCTGGAGCGTGGCCTGCCGGAAGGGGTGCCCCCAGAGCTCAGCTCTGATATCTGTCCTCGGAACGCAGGAAGCTGCCTTCTGCTGAGTCTGGCGCTTGCTCTGTCTAGCTCAGTATTGTCGGCACAGACTGACAGCGGCGCTCCTGGATTCTCAATTCCGGCCTGGAATTGAACCTGGGGCCTTCTGCACGTGAAGCAGGCGTCCTGCCAACTGAGCAACAGGCCCCTCCCCAATAGAGGAAGCTGCCTTCTACTGAGTCCGACTCCTGCTCCATATGGCTTAGTATTGTCTACACTGACTGGCAGAGGCGGTCTGAGGTTTCAGGCAGGCGTCTACCTGGAGATGCTGCCAGCCAGGGATTGGACCGGGGACCTTCTGCCTGCGATGCAGACGCCCTGTTTTTTGAGCTATAGCCTCCTCTATCCAAAAGAGAAAGGTCTTTCCTTCTTGCTACCGCCCCCCTTGAGCAAGACCTGGGGGAAAGGGTGCTTCTGAGCAGGTCCAGAGTGCCTTTCCTTCACTGCTGAATCATCACTGCCACTACCAAGACACAGATAGATCTGCAAATGGGAGGCACCGCTGGACGGGAAAGAAATGCCGGTTTCTATGCGCCCGCACCACCACCACCACCGCACAAGCGAAAAAGCACCACATCCTGTAAAAGGTCCCCTCCGGCCCCTTCCCTCACTGCAGAGGGGGCTGATGTCTCAACTCCCTACCACAGCTCTGTGGGACCCAGGAGGGGGGAAGGGAGGGAGGGGAAGGGGGAGAGAAGGAACGCTGTGCCCCCCAACCACCACCACCCCCAGGTGCACGGTGGCTCTTCCACCCTGTTAGTCTGAGACCCAGCCAAGTAAAAAAAGTGGTTTTCACAGGAAAAAGTCTGGAAGGAACCCAGGCATCCTGGATTCAGCCCCCCCCCCCCCCCGCCGAGCCCCACTTTGAATTGTGGACAAGCCACTCACACAGATCAACACACACACACACACACACACACACACACACACCACAGTTGTCCTGCATCTCTGCCAAATGTTTTTAAAAGGAGAATGGAAGAATCGAGGAGGTCCCAAGTCCCCTCCCTGGCGGCATCTCCAAGATAGGCCTGAGAGAGACTCCTGCCTGCAACCTTGGAGAAGCTGCTGCCAGTCTGTGAAGACAGTCCTGAGCTAGATAGACCAGTGGTCTGACTCCGTATATGGCAGCTTCCTAGGTTCCTAATTGTGCACTGTGTGGAAAAATTATGTACTTCCTCTTGTCGGTCCTGAATTTCCCAGCTTTCATGGGCCACCTCCAGCCTCAAAGGCAGGCTGCCTCTGAGTCCCAGTTGCAGGGGAGTCACAGCAGGAGAGAGGGCAGGCCCTCAACTCCTGCCTGTGGGCTTCCAGCAGCAAATGGTGGGCCACTGTGTGAAACAGGATGCTGGACTACACGGGCTTCCTTGGGCCTGATCCAGTAGGGCTGTACTTATGTTCTTATGCCTGTTGATACTTTTCCAAGAACTCCAAAAGATTCGTGAGGCAAGATCTGCCCTTGCAGAAGCCATGCTGGTTCTCCTTCAGCATGGCTTGTTCTTCTAGACGTTTCACAATTTTGTCCTCAAGTAGGCTTTCCATCCATTTACCTGTCACCGAAGTTAAGCTAACCGGGCAGTAGTTTCCTCGATCGTCCCTGGATCCCTTTGTGAAAACTGGAGTTACATTTGCTACTTTCCAGTCCTCCGGTACAGAGCCTGCCTGTAGGGACAAGTTACATATTTTCGCTAGGAGATCAGCAATTTCACATTCGAGTGCCTTCATAACTCTTGGGTGGATGCCATCTGGCCCTGGCGGATTCGTTCACTTTTGCTTTTTCAAGACAGTTTAGAACATCCTCTCTCGTCACCTCAAATTGGCCCAGTTCTTAGGAACCTAGGAGCATAGGGAGCTGCCATATACTGAGTCAGACCCTTGGTCCATCTAGCTCAGTATTGTCTACACAGACTGGCAGCAGCTTCTCCAAGCCTGAGAAGCTCGGTTCGGGAGTGGGTATAGGATCAGTATCCTCTACCGTGAAGACAGACGCAAAGAACTCGTTCAGCTTCTTTGCACTCTCCTTATCCTGCTTAATCATCCTTTTCACACCCTCATCATCTAAGGGGCCAGCCTCCTCCCTGGCAGGTTTTTGGCTTCTGATATATTTAAATAAGTTTCGGTTATCCCCTTTGACACTTCTAGCTATATGACCCTCAAACTCCTTTCTTGCCTCCCTTGCATTTCTTTTGACAGAGTCGATGTTCCTTTCTGTTCTCTTCATTTGGGCAGGGCTGCCATTTTCTGAAGGAAGTTTTCTTTCCGGGACTTTAAGGTTGGCCGCCCCTAAAGTATCATCCAGCTACTGAGGACTTGTGGGGAGGGGGCAGAGGGGGTGGATGCAGGGGGGTTGATGAGATCACAGAGACAGCCACACCTGTTGAGGTGTCCCCACAAGAGGGCAGGCTGTGGGGGCCGTTCAGGGGCGTATCTAGGGTAGGGCAGGCGGGGCACATGCCCCGGGCACCACTTGAAGGGGGTGCCATTTTTTAAAAAATTTTAAAAAATTAAATTGCCACCAAAAACAAAATGGCCACTGCACATGCACAAATGGCCTCTGTGAGTCCCTAGGCCATTGGAGCATGCACAGTGGCCATTTTGTTTTCAGTGGCCATTTTTAAATATATATTTTTTTAAAAAATGGCTCCCACACATGCGGTGGTAAAGATATCTGAAAGATGGGTGTCAGATGTTTGGACAGGGGGCACAATTTCAGTGCTTGCCCTAGGCTCTATTTTCCCTATTTTCCCTCTGGGGCCATTCACTTGGGGAGGGCCTGCTTTGGATTCTGCACATCTTGCTATCCTGAGCTAGTCTGCTCATGAAATCGGTTGGTTCTAGACTCCAGCCATTCCAACTCCTTCTCACTCACTTTGAAGAAAACGTAATCCCCCAGCCCCTCCTTCCCCATGCACTTGCGGGGAAACGGGGAGGGCTTCCATCAGAGGCGGTATACACATTGAGGCAGCCCCAGAACCAGCCTCTAGTGCCAGGGTTCAACTGCGGACCATGTGAGGCAAGGCGGAAGAAGAAGAGGTGCCTTTGAGCATGTGCAGAGTGCCTTCCTACCAGGCCTGGAGGCCAGAAAGACCAACACGGATCAGCAACGCCTCTCTAAGGAATTCAGCGGCCGCTGCTGGGCTCTGGAGGAAGTTCCAGCTCCCGCAGAAGGAAGTGGCACCTAGTGGTGAGGGCTATGGCTTCTGTTCGGCATTCTCCTGCCCTAAAGCCTCCCTGTCCCGGAGGGCCAGGACGTGGGACGTGGAGGGGAAGGGATGAGGCAAAGCAGACCAAATGTCTTTCCCCCACTCCACCATCTCGCCCCCACCCCCCGCCTGCTTGGGCCGGTCTCCCTCTAACGCAGTCCCTCAGGCCTGCAATCTGGGCGGAGGCCACGTCTGTCTGCAGAAGGGACGCAGCGTTCCTGACCTCACAGCAACCCTGGGCCAAGAACACAGCCAGCGAGCATGCAAAGCTGTCTCCGCCCGTCCCGGGGAAAGAGGACCCTGGACGCTAGCCTCACCACTAGGTTCCCCATGACCAGCTGAGACGTGGCGTAAGGTGGCCAGCTTCCGAACCAGCCGCTGCTCCTAGGAACACAGGGCGCTGCCACATACTGAGTCAGGCCCTTGGTCCATCTAGCTCAGCACTGACGACACAGGCTGGCAGCGGCTTCTCCAAAGTTGCAGGCAGGAATCTCTCTCAGCCCAATCTTGGAGATGCTGCCAGGGAGGGAACTTGGAACCTTCTGCTCTTCCCAGAGCAGCTCCATCCCCTGAGGGGAATCTCTTCCAGTGCTCACACTTCTAGCCTCCCATTCATACGCAACCAGGGCGGACCCTGCTTAGCTAAGGGGACAAGTCATGCTTGCGACCACAAGACCAGCTCTCCTCATACGTTGTTGGACTATGACTCCCATCATCTCCTGCCAGCAGGGGACGATGGGGGGTATAGTCCAACATTTGGGGACCCGCGTCGGAGAATTCCTGGCTTTGGGTGTGGTTTTTGGTTTTTTTGGTTTTTTGTTTGTTTGTTTGCTTGCTTGCTTGCTTGCTTGCTTGTTTGTTTGTAGAATCTAGCAACCATACAAAATCTTATTAAATCTGAATTCTTCCCATTCTGGGGCTGCAACGCAGGAGTCCGGCTTCCTAGTAAAACCCCTCGGGATTCCAATGGCTCTAACCACTCGATCGCTCTGCCGCTTCCAAACCCTGGAGGTGAACCCCAGTGTCGGGTTTCCTGGCCCACCCACCCTTATCCCAGGCAGGAGGCCTCTGCGTTATCCGTCTGTGTGTGGCCCAGATGTGGAATTTCCCCACCGTGTGTGTGTGTGTCCCACCCCCACACTGAGGGGCTCTCCAATTTCAGAAAAGGGCAGATGCTGGAATCCCCCAGCCCAAGTGGGGCAGGGCAGCGAGGCTGTCCAGTGGGGAGGGCAAAAGGGAAGGTCCCCTTTGCCACTACAGGAGCAGAAACACCTTCCAAGGTCCTCGCCTTCGTTTCTCAAACAAGGGGTGCCCGGGTTCAATCCTGCCGGGCGCTTGGGAGGAACCCAGCATCGACCCCTTTTGGCAGGCAGCCCCTTTTGTCTTGATCTCAAATGATGTTATAGAAGCTGGCCAAGGGCCTTCACTCTGCACATGCTCAGAGGCACTAGAGTAGTGGGGGGGGTGGAAACAGCCGACTGGGTGGATTCCTCCCGGAGTGGCGATTTTCTCGCTGACATACAAAGCAGACTCAATCCTGCCTTTGAACATGTGCAAGGGGAAAAAATATTGTTTTCATAATAATGAATACGGTAGGAGTGCTTCTGAGCATGTGCAGAGTGAGAACAGCTTAGGGAACACTTATATATATATTTTTTAATTTAAGAAAGGCTCACACCTTTCTTAGAAGCCCAAACCTTTTCTGAGCATTATTGTTTTCATAATGATGAATAAGGTGAAAGTGCTTCTGAGCATGTGCAGAGTGAGAACAGCTTAGGGAACACTTAATTTTATTTTATTTTATTTTTAATTTAAGAAAGGCTCACACCTTCCTTAGAAGCCCAAACCTTTTCTGAGCCGGGAACTTGGCCCCCTAATCCCAGGGTGAGTAGGCAATACTTGCTCACTGGTGGGACGAAAGGCACTCTGCAGATTCTCGGGGATCTCTCTTGGTATCATTTCATATCTTGGAAATGGCCACTGTGTGGGCCACACTTAGGAACATCAGAAGCTGACATATGCTGAGTCTGACCATTGGTCTATCTAGCTCAGTATTGTCTTCCCAGACTGGCAGCGGCTTCTCCCAGGTTGCAGGCAGGAGTCTCTCTCTCAGCCCTATCTTGGAGATGCTGCCAGGGAGGGAACTTGGAACCTAGATGCTCTTCCCAGAGCGGCTCCATCCCCAGAGGGGAAGATCTTCCAGTGCTCACACTTCTAGTCTCCCTTTCATATGCAACCAGGGCAGACCCTGCTTAGCTAAGGGGACAAGTCACGCTTGCTGCCACCAGACCAGCTCTCCTCTCCACAGTGCACCTGGAAGGTTTTTTTAAAGCTCCACAAAATCAGTGGCGAGCTGACGCTGAGACAAGCCCCCACACCCTTTCACCATAGTGAGATGAGCAGAAGTAATTCAGGCTCTCAACGAAAGGTAGCTCAGTGTCGCTCACCTGCTATGCATACAGACCCACCCCGATTCAATCTCCAGCATTTCCAGGAAGGGCTGGGGAAGAACCTCGAGATCTGCTGCCAGTCAGTGTAGTGAGATGCACCAATATAAGGCAGCTCCCTATGTAACCTTAGGATGGGGTCATAGCTCAGAGGCAGAGCTTCGACTTTGCATGCAGAAGGCCCCATATGTCCAGCCCCTGCTAGCATCTCCAGGGAAGGGCAGGAAAGACTGACACCTTGGAGAAACCGCTGCCAGTCAGTGCAGACAATGGTCTAGTTGGACCAATGGTCTGACTCAGTAGGCAGCTTCCTAGCTTCCTCTGTTTGGTGACTGTAGCTCAGCAGTCGAGCATCTGCCTTGCGTGCGGAAGGTCCCAGGTCCAGCCACTGGCAGCATTTCCGGGGAGGGCTGGGAAAGACTCCGGCCTGAAACCTTGGAGAAGCCGCTGCCAGTCAGTGTAGACAATCCTGAACTAGATGGACCAAGTGCCTGATTTAGTAGAAAGTACCACCCCTGTGTCATTGCAAGCAGGCCAGTGAACAGCAGAGAAGTGGACCCAAATAATGCGATAAGTTTCCCCAAAAAAAAACCTGGGACAGGGAAGTTAACCAGGAAGCTGCTGTCTACTGAGTCAGACCCTTGGTCCATCTACCTCAGGATTGTCTACACTGACCGGCAGCAGCTTCCTAAGGATAGAGACAGGAGTCTTAATTCCCAGCCTTACCTGGAAATTCTCCGGGGGGCTGAACTCGAGATCTTCTGCATGGAAAACAATGACTCTCCCCCTACAGTGTTTATTATATGAATTATCTCTTACACACATTATTGGGGTGCGGTGGGGTGGATGCATTTTCCTTACCTTCTTACATCTGTGTCCAAACTGGAATTTAAAACTACCAAACTCTGCCCCAGAAACTGATTTCGGGGTCAGGGTTTAGCCTAGAATGCAAGGTTAGTCTAGAGAGTTTAGAGGGTTGGACTAGGACTGGGATTCAAGACCCGAGTTCGAATCCCCACTCAGCCATGAAACTCACTGGGTGACTTGAGCCAGTCATGTCTCTCTCTGCCTAACCTACCTCACACAGGGTTGTTGTGAGGATAAAAAATAACCTCTCTGCTCCTTGGAGGAAGAGCAGGGTCTAAATGTAAATAAATAAATAGAACCTGCTTCATCAGGATTTCTTGTTGCTCTCAGAATAATGAATGAGTGTTTCTGAGCATGTGCAGAGAACTTCCTTCACTCCTTGAGCAGCCCACAGCCCACCCCACAGATCTGGGATTCCAAGTCTGAGAGCATGACTTAATTTAAGCCAGATTTCAACCTCTTTTTCGAGGGACAATAAAAATCTGCTCAGTTACAATAGTTGATCTCTTCCGCCCTGTTTCTCCCTGTTTCAGGGCTGCGCAGTGCGAATAAAGGCAGAGTGGCTCTGAGCATAGGCAGAGTGTCTTTCCTTTACCAGAGGGCTAATTCGAACTCGACACCCCCTCTCCCCAATCGCCTGCACTTTCTAGATCTGCTAGATCAGAGGCTAATCTCAGACTGTGACAGCACCTTCTGTGTGTGAAATAAAGCTCCTTTTTTCCTGCAGCAAGCCTCAACTGTGCCTCGAACAGCAGGCACAAATGCAACAGATGCACCACGCCCCAAATTCTGGAGGGCGTTGGTGAGGAACTTGACCTGTTGGATTTATGCCCGTTCTAGAGGAGCTAAAAGGGAGGGAGGGTGAGGGTGGCAGAAAGACAGACAGACGGACCTTTTAGGGCGGGCGTGAATCTTTGGGGCACTTGGACAGGGCAGGGGGCGTTTTACCGGTGGAACCTCTGCCTGGTCTATAGGGGCTGAAAGAGAAGGGAAGGCGAGTGGGAAGGGATAGAGCGTGGTGGGGATGAAAAGTGATTAGGGGCGTGGGGCGGCACAGGGCCGTGGGTGGGGAGGGGGGCAGCCCCTCTTGCCTGCCTGCGCGCCCCCATCTGTTCCTGATTAAGTCTTCGGAAAGCGCACATATTCCTCACATATTCCTCCGTTAACTCTTTCCGTCCCACGCTCGATGGAGCCACCTCTCTGCCCGGCGCCCCCTCCTCCTCAGGAAGGGGGGGGGAGAGAATCTGGTTTGAGCCCTCCCCGTTTAACTGCCCCCCACACACACACACACCCGCCCCCCCACCTTCAGTTTTTGCTCCCATTTTAATTTCGCCTAAGAGCATCATCAATCATCATCATCATCATCATCATCATCATCAATTATTATTAATTATTAATTGATCGTCCTTATTATTAAAATACCTGCGCGGAGAGAGGGTTCTAATCTGCACCATATCTAGTGTCGACAGAGAAGCTAACAGCCCCAGACACACACACACCCCTCCACATTTTTTGGACCGGCCTCAAGGAGGAGCGGAGAGGAACGAGTTAACTGCCGGGAGGGCAGCTTCTGCGCCCCCCACGCCCGCCCCACATTCCTTGCAGACGCGCACAGCCCCCGATGGGTGAACCCCTCCCTCCGTTTCCCTCGCAGGCCGCTGCCCCCCATCAACCAGGCTTGAAGCTCTCTCGCTCTCTCCTTCTGCAAAGGGTTAACATGTTCAGGACTTGGTGCCCCATAGCGCCTCCCACCCCCCAACCCCGCCGCGCCCCACAACTAGCCAGGGGGCCAGAGCCGGCTGGATGATTCATGGAGGGTGGGGGCAGTAAAGCTGGAATTGGGGAGGGGGGCTTTTTCATCGGGTGGGGCCTTTTCCCAGCATACACAAAAAGGATTGCCACCCACCCTGATTTGGGGGCTTAACTTCGTCCTGCAGCATGCACAAGGAACAGGAAGGAGAGTGCCTCTGGGCATGGGCAGAGTGCATATCCCTTCCCCCGCTGAGCAGAACAGCGGGGGAAGGGCTTCCTGGATCTCACTGCATGCGGTTTCTATGAATGAAGGGGTCAGCCTTGACCCCACTCGGGACTGGACCATCGCAGCAAGCCGGCTAGGAAGTTAGAAAGCACCCGGATCTCCTGTGCTTTGAATCCGCGCGGCACAGCACTCGTCGCCTCTTGTGAGCTTGGCAAAGCGCAGGCAGGCTCTCGCCTAATGCAGCCGCCTCTCTATTTCCTCCCAAGGGTTGCCATCTGGCAGGCTCGCCCTTCAGATCACCTGGGGTGGAATGGCCAGCGGACATGCAGGGTTTTTCGCCCAAACCCTTCTTCAGAACCAGGAGGGCTACCAACACAAACCCCGGAGAGGCTGCTGCTGCCAGTCTGTGATGATGACAATACTGAGCGAGGAAGACGAATGGTCTGACTCAATATACGGCAGCGTCCTAGGTTCCTATGTAACAAAGCAGAGTCCCGGCGCGATTTTGCGGGTAGCTGTGCCAGTGACTGGAGGTTCTAGAAACCCACATCTCTAATTAATTCAATTCAAGGGCTTCCCCCCACCCCCAGTTCGCCCACAAAGCTCTTCCTCCTGGCAACACGAAAGGCACGATCCCTCCCTCTCCCCCTTCCAAGTCCAAGCTTCCCACCCACCCCCCTCCATCCCCCTCCACCCCACGCCCTAGAGCTTCCTTCTTTCCCAGAGCCGGGGGTGGGGGGGATCTCTCTCCTAACTACCAGCCCCCATCTCTGCCCCCCGCCCAGCTCCATTGTTTCTCAAGCCCTTGTGTGGGGCCTGCCGGCAGCCCCCTCCCCTCCCCCTTGGCTCCCCCCTGCCCCCCTGCTGCGCTGACAAGGTCCTTCTCTCATTCCAGCTGGGTGGAGGCTCCAGTCCCTTTTATTGAACACACAGGGGGGAAATGAGGGGGGCAGCCCCCCCCCACGCGCAAAAGTACATCCACAGTCACGCTCGATGCAGCCCCTCCCTGCCATGCTGGGTCTTCTGTGCCCCCCTTCTGCTCCCCTCCACCTCCTCCCCCCCCCCCTTTGTCTGGCCCCACCACAAAAATCTGTGGGGCCTTCCCACTGCCCGCCCCCCCCATGACGCCTCCTCTCTGGAACGTGCATCTTTTGCAGGGGAGTGTGTGTGGTCAGAGGTGGGGGTGAAGGATACAGAATGGGCCCGATCCACCCCAGCCAGGCCTCCTCTTCCTCCCAGCCGCTCCCCCCAAGTCCCAGCCAAAGATGGGCCTCGGATTTTGTCCGAAGGGGGCGGCCCCCGCGCTGGGAAGCAGAGCAGCGGTGGGGGTGGTCGGCATTGTCCCAGATGCTTTGCCCCACAGAGGGCCCCTCCCTCCGGCTCCTCCAACCGGCTGGACGAGGGTGCTGAGAGGGCGCTGTGGGTCCAGAGATGAGCCCCTTGGTTGGGGGGGGCGCAGAAGAGGCAGTTTGGAGCCTAGTGCCCCCCCTCCCCACCCCGAAAGCCAGCTGTCGCTTTGCGCCCCAGGCGGACCAAGTGGGGACTCCGAGTCATTTGCCCCCCTCCGCCCCATCTTTTGAGGGGGGGGCTCTGAGTTTCAGCTAGAGGGCAGCAGGCTCCGGGCGCCGCACAGTTCCCCACAGCGCCCTGGCCCCCCCAAGCTGCAGTTTTGCGGGTGCGGGGCGAATCCTCGACCTCCTGCCTGCCCCAGACAAGCGGCGGCGGCCGTCGGGGCGGTGTGTGGCGCGTGTCTCTTGTCTTCCAGCCTGGCGGTGAGGCTCGGCATCCTTCCCCGGCTGGGCTTGGGGGTGGAGGGTGGGTGGGGGGACAAGGGTCTCTTCAGACGCTGGTTCGACGGGTGGCGCCGCGGGGCTGGCAGGGGCTGGAGGCCGGCGGGGGCCCCCCTTTGCCCGCCGAGCTGATCACCCAGCGGTAGCACTGGGTGACGCTCCGGGTCTTGGCCTGAGCCCCACAGCGGGTGCAGTAGACGAGGCCCAGGGCCAGCATGACCACCACGAAGACGCAGATGGGCACCAGCAAGGCCAGCAGGAGCCACCGGTTGTCCCGTCGAGGCCGCGCCGGCTCCTCCTCCTCCTCCCCCGGGGTCGCGCTGGGGGTGGCCCAAGCCCTGACGCCCCCAACCACAGCGTCCTCCTCCCCCTCCCTGCCGGGCGAGCCGGCTCGCACCGGCGAGTGCAGCGGCGGGGAGGCCGTGGGGGCAGAGAGGGGCGGCGAGGAGCGGGGGTCTGTCGGGGTGGGGGGAGGACCCCTCGTGGAGACGCCGGGGGCGGCGGGGGCGAGCGGGGGCGGGGAGGAGTCCGCGAGTGTGGGGCTGAGTGTGGGGCTGCGAAGGTTTGGGGTGGAGGAACGGTGAGGGGGATCTGAAGAAGGATCCGGGGAGGGGGCCGCGCTGGGGGGTGCGCGGGGAGCCTGGGTGGCTCGGGCGGACGGGAGGGGCTCCGGGAAGGCGGGGAAAGGCTCCGAGAGGGCCAGGCTGTGATCCAGGTGGCCCCCCATGTCCTGCGGCCACTCGAAGGGCGGCAGCAGGAGGTCGCCGCCGCCGCCTCCTCCCGGGGGGCTCCTGGCCGTGGCCGGCGGCGGCGGGAACTGGGCCACCAGGAGGCAGGTGATGCCGTCGGCGTCCAGCTCGTAGCCCTCGGAGCAGTAGCACTCGAAGCCGCCCACGTAGTTGACGCACATCTGCTGGCACACGCCGGCGATCTGGCACTCGTCGGTGTCGGTGCAGCGGCCGGGCCCCTCGCCGCCCTCCTCCTCCTCCTCCTCGTCCTCCTCCTCCTCGCCGTCGGAGAGGCTGAAGCCCAGGTGGCAGCGGCAGACGAAGGAGCCCTCGGTGTTCTCGCACTGGTGCTCGCAGGGCGCCTGCGCGCACTCGTCGACGTCCTCGCAGTGGCGCCCGTCGCCGAGCAGCTCGTAGCCCTCGGGGCAGCGGCAGCGGTAGCCGCCGTCGGCCTCCGGCACGCACTCGAACTGGCAGGGCTGGCCGCGGCAGGCGCCCTCGCCACCGGCGGCGCAGGAGTGGCCGTCGGGCAGGAGGTAGTAGCCGGCGTGGCACTCGCAGGAGTAGCCGGCGTCCTCCTCGTCCAGGCAGAGCTGCTGGCAGCCGCCGTTGTCGCCCTCGCACCAGCTGTGCTGCGGGTAGGCCGCCTCCCGGCAGAGCGGGGCGCTCTTGGACCAGCCCACGGCGCCGTCCTCCTTCTGCAGGCACAGCACCGAGACGGCGGCCGCCGAGGCGCCCCCGCCGCAGCTCACGGCGGCCACGGTGCCGAAGGGCACGTAGCGGAGGCGGCCGCCGGCCGGGCCGAAGGGCGTGCTGTAGCTGACGGAGCCGCCCTCCTCCTCCTCTTCCTCCTCCTGCAGCCCCGGGCACATCCCCTGGAAGGCGAAGCGGCACAGGTAGCCGTCGACGGGCAGGCTGCAGGAGCCTTCGTGCCACAGGGCGTCGTGGCCGCCCAGCACCACGCAGCGGGCGGCCGCGCAACTGCCGCTGCTACCGCCGGCGGCTGCCGGCCGGGCCCAGTTGGTGTAGACGCTGTCCTGGTCTCCCGTGGTCCAGGTGAAGCCCCGCAGCGGCCGCTGAGGGAAGCACTGCCGCGGCTGGCGCTGCAGGCCGATCCAGAAGAGCGGCTGGCTGGGCGGGGGCGGCGGCTGCTGCCCGCCCGCGCCGGCCTCCCTCAGCAGCTCGGCCACCTGCTCCGCCTCCTCCGGGTGCTTGAGGGTGGCCAGGTTGCCCCCCTGCTCGCGGCAGCTGCGCCAGGCCTCCAGGAAGCTGCGGCGCTGGGGGTAGAGGGCATAGCAGCCGTCGGGGCCGCAGGCGGCGGCCTGGGGCTCTTGCGCGGCGCCCAGCAGGGCCCGAGCCAGCAGCAGCAGCAGCCAAGGCGGCGGCGGCGGCATCTTCGTCCGGCGGGGCTGCTCGCATCCAGCGTTCTGACAGCCGAGGGGCCCCCATCCCTTCCCTTCCCTTCCCCGGTCAGGGTGGGATGGGGAGGAGCTACGGCGGCTCTCCCACTCCCCGCCTTTTCCCTTCTAAGGCAGAGAGTTGAGCTGCTGCCACTGGGGGAGAGGCGAAGAGGAGGCCGCGGGGAAGGAAGGAGCCCTCTCCGGCAGGCCCAAGGAGGCACCCCTCCCTGAAGCTGATCCGGACCTCTTCTGGGCATGCGGAGGGATCCTGGCGGCTTCCCGCTCTTGTAACCTTCTTCTGGCCCCACTGCCTCCCAGAAGGGAGGGGGGGGGCGGAGGAGACCTACCCCATGTCCCCATCAGCCTTAACTCTCAGCCCCGAGACTCACTCATCCTTGGCCTGAGGAATATAGGAAGCTGCCATATACTGAGTCAAGCCCTTGGTCCACCTAGCTCAGGACTGTCTGCACAGACTGGCAGCAGCTTCTCCAAGGCTGCAGGGAAGAGTCTCTCTCTCTCTCTCGGCCCTATTAGGAGGTGCTGCCAGGGAGGGACCTTGGGACCTTCTGTATGCAAGCATGGAGGTGCTCTTCCCAGAACAGTCCACCCCCTGGGGAGAACTGTATCTTGCAGTTCTCACACATGTGGGTGCCCATTCAAATGCACGCCAGAGCAGGCCCTGCTGAGCAAAGTAGCAATTCATGCAGCGGGGGAGTAACTTGCCTCGGGAGCAAGAGGTTGCTGGTTCAAATCCCCACTGGTAAGCTATGTCGGGAAGCAGCGATACGGGAAAATGCTGAAAGGCATCGTCTCATACTGTGCGGGCAGAGGCAATGGTCAACCCCTCCTGTATTCTACCAAAGACAACCACAGGGCTCTGTGGGCGCCAGGAGTCGACACCGACTCGACGGCACAACTTTACCGCAAGACTAGCTCTCCTTCTCCTTGCTTTATTTATATTATTTTACACAGTCAGGTGTTATTGACTGGTTTGTTTTATCCAGACATCGAGTCCTTCCCAAGGACCTAGGATGCCAGAATTTTATTGTGCATCCCTATGACCCTTTCCTAGGAACATAGGCAGCTGCTTTCTACTGAGTCAGACCATTGGTCCATCAAGCTCAATATTGTCTGCCCAGACTGGCAGCAGCTCCTCCAAGGATGCGGGCAGGAGTCTCTTTCAGTCCGATCTTGGAGATGCTGCCGGGGAGGGAACTTGGAACCTCTGATGCTTTTCCCAGAGCAGTTCCACCCCCTGAGGGGAATATCTTACACTGCTCACACAAGTAGTCTCCCATTCAAATGAAAACCAGAGTGGGCCCTGCTGAGCAAAGGGGACATTTCATGCTTCAAAACTAGCTCTCTTCTCCTTGAATAACTCAATCTTCCAAGTTCAGAGCGGAGCCGGTCGCAGTCCTGAAGCACAGCCAGTGAAAGTTACTGTCCCATTGGCCAATCGAAAGTATCAACCACGCCTGGCCAATCCAGAGGCGCCATCCCTCCTACCAGTCACAGGAGTCCATCTTGCCCCAGAACATCTGCCCCCAGGCCACTCACTGCATTGCTGAGTCCCGAGCTCGTTCTTCCTGGTCTGAACCCTGGTGGACAACAGCCGTCTTTGGAAGCTTCTGGACTAGGAGAGCTGGGTTCAAGTCCTCCTGCTTCTGCCTCGGCTTCATCGTGTGCCCTCGAACAAGTCCCTCGCCTTTGCTGTGCCTCAGTTCCTCACTGTTGAAGCAGGGTGAATGGTGATGAAACCTCACAGCAAGGGCGGCCTTTCCATGAGGCAAGGTGAGGCCATTGCCCTCAAGAGGCAGACTCCTGGGGCACCAGCAGGGCGGCAAAATGTTGCCTACTATCTTTCTATCTATATAATTCTCTAAGACGTACCCGTGGTTAATCCCATGTGTGGCAGTTCTCGCGAGAGTTCACAAGCACACTGCTGGGAGGGGGAGAGGAAAGCAAGGGCAGCAGGGAAGATAAGGCCAATGGGCAGGCAGGCGAACAGATGGGGAGAGAAAGCAGCAGCCGGGGAGTGAGAAAGCAGCAGGGGTGAAAGAAAGTAGCAGTAGGGGGGGAAGAAAAAGTGGCAGTGGCAAGTGGGATGAGAGAGAAAACGGCAGTGGCAGGGGAGAGAAGGCGGCGGCAGTGGGGAGAGAAAGTGACGGTGGCTGGAGGGAGAAAATGGCAGGCAGGTGGCCAGCCAGAGAGAAAAAACATTGGAGAGGGAAGAGGAGTGGGGAGAGCCAAGAACGAAGGGCTGAGAACAACGGAGAACTAGAGGGAGAACTAGAGACTTTCTCTGTGCAAAGCAGATGTTCTTCCACTGAGTTATAGCCCCATCTCCACGGAAGCTACCTGATTCAGAGTCCGACGCTTGGCCCACCTAGCTCAGGATTGCCCTCACAGGCTGGCAGCAGCTCTTCAAGGTTTCAGACCAGCGTCTCTCCCAGGCCTACCTGGAGATGCTGCCAGAACTTGAATGTGGGACATTTTGAACGTACGGCCAATGCTTTCCCATCCATCACTCAGAAAGGAAAGAGAACGATCCTATATGGACAACAGATTGTCCTGGCCAGAGAAAGTTTCTTTTCATGGCTTGCGTGTGTGTGTGTGTGTGTGTGTGTGTGTGTGTGTGTGTGTGTGTGTTTATGTACATGTGCACAAAACATACACAAACACACACCAGCTTGCTTTGCCTGCCTGAAGGAGAAAGGCGGGGTGCAGATGTGGGAAAAGAGAGGTGTGGGTATTCCTGACAACCAGGAAATAAATGGAATTCCTTTTGTGTGGGGAAGGGCAGTGGAGATGTGAGAGAAGTGGGGTGGTCCTTCCATATTGGGGTGGGGCAGCAAAGTTGAGGTGCGGTGAATCCTGGCAGTGGGCCCCTCCCCACAGCCTCCAGGACCGTTGCTCTGAGACGTGGCCAAATGCATTTCTTTACGCAGCCGCACAACCCTCTCGTGGTCACTCCCAGCTGCCCTTGGTTTTCTGTGGCAGGTTTTCTCCTCCCAAACTATGTTTCAGGGGATCGTTTGGGCTCGGCTGAGGAGAAGCTCTTGCAAGCCGCGATCAGATTAATCAGCGAAAACTGGAGCTGACTAAGCAGTTTGGAGTTTGACTGAATTATTTTTGCAAGCCCCTTTCTGCTGCCGCGTGTTGCTGTGAGAAGGCATCAAACCAGAACACCGTCCAGGTTGCCTTGGCTTCTCCCAGCAGGAAGCAGTTCTTCAAAAGAAAGGAAGGAAGAAAATTGCCATTTGATCTCATGTTTCCTTGAGTATTCCAACAAGGCACTCGTGTGGAAGGCCACGACGACATCGTTTTAAAATTTCAAATTAGGGTCATGTTTAAACCTTTATATTTTGTTGTTATTTTTATTGTAAATCGCCCAGAGACGCAAGGTTTGGGCGGTATACAAATATGTCAAATAAACAAACAAAGAAAGAAACTGCTTTTCAACAAAATGTTCCCAACGCGGTTTACATCGATCTAAGTAAATAAATAAATAAAATGGCTCCTTGCCCCCAAGAGGCTCACAAAAAAAGAAATATTAGACACCGGCAACAGCCGCTGGAGGGATGCTGTGCTGGGGATGGATAGGGCCAGTCGCTCCCCCCCCGCTAAATACAAGAGAATCGCAAATTTTAAAAGGTGCTTCCTAACTACTGTGTGGAAGTAACTACTGGAAAACCTCATTAATCGCGGACTCGGTATCCGCGGTTTCGCGTATCCACGCAGTCAGATAATTGACACCCTACCTCGGTATACGCAGGGGAAATGGCTTTAAAAGGGTTAACCTTGTGTATCTGAGATCAGGAACCTCGAAATGGCTCCTTAAAAAAAAAAAACATGGGGTGAAACCATGATTTTGGGCTGATTTTTTATTATTCAAGGGCACTGTCGCTGGGGTCCCGTGAAGCATTGTAGGCCAATTTCCCCCAATTGAAAGGTCCTTTTTACCCTCTCTCTCTTTTCTGCCATCTTCCCAACCTCTGGGAACCTAACCCCCACATTTCCACTGGCCCAATGCCTCCCTATTCACGGTTTCCCTGCAAATACAGAGGTTCTCCTGCACTCATCAGACTGCAGGGAGTTTTCCAGTAGGGTTCATCACTCTTCATTTTAATCAGTTACTTATATCAGGGGTTTCCCAAAGACAACCGGAACACAAGCCAGGGGTGTGATGAAGCTGCAAAAAAGGCAAATACGATTTTTGGTTGCATCAACAGAGTCACCGTTTCCAGGTCAGGAGAAGGAAGACTCCACTTTATTCCACACTTGTCAAAACTTCATCTGGAGTAGTGTGTTCAGTCTTGGGCACTGCCCTTTAAGAAAGACGTAGACAGATTGGAAGGGGTCCAGGGAGGGCCCTGCGGATGGCCAGGCGTCTGGAAGAGAGCACTCTTCAAATCCCTGAAGCACTGTCAGACAGAAGGGGGGGAAAGACTTGTTCTCTACTGCCCCAGAGAGAGCAGGGCTAGATTTGATGGGCTTCAATTACAAGAGTGTAGATTTTGGTTGGGCAGTAGGAGAAACTTCTGAACAGTAAGCACAGTTCATGGACCAAATTCTCCAGGAGGCCTGACCCCTCTCAGAACTGATCCTTGCAAGCTTTGAAAGAGGCATAGGGGGCAGGAAAGAAAAAAGGAGGAGAGCTGGTCTTGTGGTAGCAAGCATAAATTGTCCCCTTTGATCAGCAGGGCCCACCCTGGTTTGCATTTGAATGGGAGATTACATGCACAATCTGCAAGCTATTCCCCTTAAGGGATGGGGCCACTCTTGGAAGAGCACCTAGGTTCCAAATTCCCTCCCTGGCAGCATCTCCAAGATAGGGCTGAGAGAGCTTCCTGCCTGCAACTTTGGCGAAGCTGCTGCCAGTCTGTGAAGACAATACTGAGCTAGATAGACCAATGGTCTGACTCAGTAGACAGCAGCTTCCTATGTTCTGACGGGGGAAGGTTGCCAGCAGCAATCTCCTTTCCTCGTGCTTCCTGCAAGCTTTTCAAGAGAAGCGAGAAGTGCTCCGTCCAAAGCTTACACGAGCCAGGTTGCTCCCGAAAAGCTGTTCCGATGGGGCAGGGGCCTAGCGAGGGGAGAGTGGGCCCCCTGAACACGGGAGGCCTCCCCACTCATGGTTCCTCCCCGTGGCAGTGTGCACACTCATGCAGACACGCACCCTGACTAACTCCCCCTAACATTTGCCTCCCCCCTTAAGCTGGCTGCCCGCCCACCTGGCTAGCGCCCCCACCATCACTGCCTCCACTTCCTGCCGCCCGGCTTCCAGGCCAGCTTTCCTTCCATGCCTGCCCGTCTTCCATCGAGAGGCCGATCCTCCTTCCACCGGGAGGAGCTCGACAGGAGCACGTGTGAACGCCCCCCCTCCGTCGGCCCATCGGGAGCCCGGCCAGTGGAAGGAGGATGGGCCGGGGAACTGGGCAAGCGGCCGAGGAAGCCAGCTGGTGGCAGTGGCACGAGGTGTCCGGAAGCAGCAGGAGCCCCGGCTAGGGGCAGGGGGGAGATTGGCAGCTCCTCCCAAATACTCGGCCTCTCCCGGACGCTGGATGCCTCGTGTTCTTTGAACCTGTCTGCTCTATTATGGCTCTGCCCATGCAATAGGGCAGCAGGAAGCCGCTTGCCCTGCTGCCACCCCCCCACCAAAAAAATTGCCGCCTGAGGCAAAATTGCCGCCACCTCACCTTGCCTCATGGAAGGGCCTGCCCTCATATATCTCCTCGGCCTTCTCCAGGCTAAACCTACCCAGCTCCTTTAACAATTCCTCTTTCTTTGAGCCCTTTCCGTTGCCTCAAAGAAGAGTCCCAAGGGCCCAGGAAGAAGGCCGAAGCCAGCCTCTAAAGTGCAAATTTAGCTCCCTCCACATTTTGTAAAATAAACACCGCAGACAGTAACCCCGAGAGAGGGTGTCGTTCCTCCACCCTGGACAAGAGCGCTGCAGAGAGGAAAGGAGAGAGCCCAGCGGGAGGGAAAACCAGAGAAGAACGAAGGAATTGACTGAACAAAGCTTCCCAAAAGAAACAAAGGGGGGAGATCTGTGTGTGCCGTGAGGCAAAGGAGCTCTGGGAATCTCTTTACGGGGTTTGCTCAAGCGTCACCGTTTGCTTCACGCCAAATATTTGGCGAACCTTCCACGCAGGACGTTGCCGAAGGGAGAGCACTTGGGACAAGAGAATATGTTCCTGAGGTGGAGGAAAGAGAGCCTGGAGCTCCTGACAGAAATGGTGTGGTGTCTGTGGGACGGCAAAACGTTTCTGCAGAAGGGAGGACACATCTGGCCATGCTGCCAGGAAAGAAGGACGCTAAAATGATTAAAAACACAAACACTGGAGGCGGGAGGGGTGAAAGCAGAGAAGGGACAAAAATGACTCCCGGTGCACACAGTGAAAGAAAGCCCGTGCCCTCCGTACTAGGGATGTGCAAATCAATTCGGATTGGGATCGATTCGACTTGAATCTGGGCGATTTGCGTGATTCGGATTCAAACTGAATCACCCCTTAAAAGACAATCTGATTCGAATTCGAATCAAATATTCAAAATTCAACTTGAGAGCTGTTTGGCACCTTTTAAAAACCATTCAGGCCCCTGATTGGTTTAAAAAGGCACCCAAACCTGGTTGAACTGATTCATTTGTTTTATTTATTTATTTAACACATTGGTATACCGCCCAAAACGCAAGTCTCTAAGCAGTTTACAACAAAACAATTAAAAAACAACAAATAAAAAGGTTAAAACATTTCAATCCGATTCAAATTTTTGGACCAGATTCGTATTCGAATTGAATCCAATTTTTGGAATTCGATTCAGATTAGACACAAACCAGACATTCATTTCGTGCCCATCTCTACTCTGTACAAATGAGCATCCCGAAGCACCTGTCGGAATATTAACGTTTTGTGAACTGCATCCCAAGGGGGTTCAGTTCACACAAGCATTGGATGTTAAGCATTGGAGCCAGCCTGGTGTAGTGGTTAGAGCGCTGTACTAGGACCAGGGAGACTCGAGTTCAAATCCCCATTCAGCCATGAGACTTGCTGGGTGACTCTGGGCACCATGAGACTTGCTGGGTGACTCAGTCACTTCTCTCTCATCCTAACCTACTTCACAGGGATGTTGTAAGGAGAAACCTAAGTTTGTAGTACACCACCCTGGGCTCCTTGGAGGAAGAGAGGGATATAAAATGTAAAAATAATAAATAAATAAATAAATAAATAAATAAATAAATAAGAGTTGGAAGGGACCTTAGAGGCCCTCTGAGGCCCTCTAGCCCTTGCTCAGAAAAGGTATCAGTTGCAGCATCCCTTACAGATGGCCATCCAGGCTCTGCCTGAGAAACAGTGAAGGAGAGTCCATCAGCACATGAGGCCAGCTGTTCCATAGCCACACCAGATCATCAGATCATCTCAGCCTCGTACTTTCTGATACCCAAGATACCGCCATCATAAATCTGTTTCTTCTCCGGGTCACATCACACACTCTGGAGATGGGTGGGCTAGATTAGGGGAGGCCGCCAGAAAATATGGCATCTGTGAAGCCCGTGTCCCTGAACCCTTAAGGGCAGGAGTTCAGATATTCCTGATATTCCGTGGAAGAGAATCCCTCCCAAATGTGTGCACCGTGCAGGAAAACATGAATGCACGAAGCAAGGGAGCATGACGGCATTCTCCAGGCGGCGGTCTGGGGGTGGTGAGCTTATGGACTCACTGTTAGAGTTCAAGAGCGAAGATCGCCCTCTCCCTCAGTCCTGTAGGAAGCCTTCGGGGTCTCGTAAATGTCGTCACTGTTCTTGGCCGGGCTGATACCCCCGTGGCCTCCTCCTTATCAGGACGAGCTAATCCTTCTTTGGAGGTCAGGGTTTGCACTCCCAGCACCGCAGAAGCAGAGCGTTACCATCTGCCGTGGAGAATCTGAAGGGGGAGTTTCTTCAGGCTTTTGGCAGAAGCGTCTTTTTCCTAATGAAATAGACTTTAAAAAACACACATATACATTATGAAGGGCCTCTACATTAGGGAAAAGGGGTTCTCTGTGGCAAGGGACCCTCAAACCGCCGACCCCTTCAGGGAATGGCGAAGTAAGACCATTTGACTTACTTTTCTCTCGTTTTTCTCTCGTCCTTTTACTATGATCTCTCTACATAATTCTCCTGAATGTAGCCGTCGCTAATCCCATGCGTGGCAGTTCTCGCGAGAGTTCACAAGCGAGTCGCCAATTAGCAACGGGGACGGGTGGCCCGGCCGGCCACGGAGGAGAAGCGGCCACCACCAAGCCGGCCGGCTGTGGTGAGGTGAATCGTGCTACAAGGGCTGCAGAAAAGCCACAACTTTGGTTTAGACTGCAGGCGCTTCGGGGGCAGAGACCTACCCTCTCAGACTCTATGAAGGGCCAGGCACATGGTTGGCAGTATATATAAATAATAATAAGTTGTGTCTTAAAGCATGGTCACCCTTTCCCAAAGAGAAGGGGAGCCCTACTGCTGCTGCTGCTGCTGCTAATACTTCGATATTAGGTGTTATAGAAATTCAATAACTAGATAGATTCATTCATTCATTCACCGAAAAGCATTCTGCACTTGTGTTTCTGTACGTAACATCTATTTCATTAAACGATTACTATTGCTGATTCCACTCCACTGCCCGCAGAGCCCTGTGGTTGTCTTTGGTAGAATACAGGAGGGGTTTGCCATCGCCTCCTCCCATGCAGTATGAGATGATGCCTTTCAGCATCTTCCTATATTGCTGCTGCCTGATATAATACCAGTGAGGATTCGAACCGGAAACCTTCTGCTTGTTAGTCAAGCTACCTGGCTCTAATTCAGGCCTGCTCAACCTAGCTCCGCCCCAGCTGTTTTTGAACTACAACTCCCATAAACCCCAGCCACAGTGGCCAATAGACAGGGATTATGGGAGTTGTAGGCCAACATCTGCAGGAAGGCTGAAGTTGAGCAGGCCTGCTCTAAATTTGATGATTGCCTTTCAAAACTACTTTGCTTAGAAAGTCTCCGCTTTGAATCTGTTTCTTGTCATCCTTCCACGCTTTCAAATTAATTATTTTATTTATTTATTTAATAATAATAATAATAATAATAATAATAATAATTCAATTTCTATACCGCCCCTCCAAAAATGGCCCAGGGCAGTTTACACAGATCTATAATAAATAAATAAGTTCTCTTCCTCCGTCCACACCCAAAGCAAGCTCACACAAACGACGGTGGTAATTGTGAGAAGCTGTGGGAAAGGCAAATTCCATGCTCAGGATCATTAGGAAGCGGACTGAAAATCCAACTGCAATAAAACATTATTATAATGCCCTTATACCAATCTCAAGTGCGGCCACATTTGGCGTAGTGTGTGTATAGTTTTGGTAAATGTATCTAGGAACATAGGAAGCTGCTTTATACTAAGTCAGACCCTAGGTCCATCTCGCTCAGTATTGTCTACCCAGACTGGCAGCAGCTTCTCCAAGGTCGCAGGCAGGAGTCTCCCCCGTCCCTATCTTGGAGATGCTGCCAGGGAGGGAACTTGGAACCTAGATGCTCTTCCCAGAGCAGCCCCATCCCCGAAGGGGAAGATCTGACAATGCTCACACATGTGTTCTCCCATCCAAATGCAAACCAGGGCAGACCCTGCTTAGCAAAGGGGACAATTCATGCTTACTACCACACAGCCAGCATTCCTCCCCTCATGAGCCCCCACCTCCCCTTTGTTTAAAAGCAGGGGGCAAGAGGAGGGCCGCTCGCACCTCAGGGGCGCCCCACGGTTCTGCTGCCCGAGGCGACCTCCCCGCCTCGCCTCGTGGAAGAGCCGCCCCGGATCGGTTTATGCACAAGGCACAGAAGCGACGTTTGCATCACATCCTTCGGCAGGCGGAGCCTGCCGACGGTCTGTTCGGAGACGGGCGTGTGAGTTCCCCTCCCTGGTGTCCGCTCTGGTCCTCCACTCAGGGGTGGTCTGGTGCCGTGTGTGGGAGTTTGGTGCGAGGGGGCGGAAAGGTGGTGCTTAAGAGGAAAGGCCCGGGGCAAGGTCGCTGTGTGCCGTTCTCTTGGAAGGTTGCAACGCTGTGTTTGTATAAGGATCGCCGCATAAACTCAACCCCGCGAAGCTCAGAGAGAGGGATTTTAAAGAGCAACAAATGGAAAACTCTACCCTCAATGTTCCGGGCCGCATAAACAAAAGACCTGGGCGGCCCTGGGCATTTTTCACACAAGGCTTTTAGCTCGCTTCTCCGCCAGAACGGAGGGGGTGCATTCACATACGGGCCAAATTTACCCCAAAGTCCCTGCAAGATATTGGGCAGCCCTACAGAGATGATCTGGGTTTTTTCATCGTGTGTTAGAGTGGGGTTGATCGATTGAATGATTGATGGATAGATGGAGTGCCCTCAAGTCGGTATTGATTCTCAGCGGCCACATAGGATCTAACCTACCTCACAGGGTTGTTGTGAGGAGACGCATAACTATGTACTCAGCTCTGGGCTCCTTAGAGGAAGGGCGGAATACAAGTGCAAAACAAACAAACAAACAAACAAACAAAGATATTCTCTCCAGGATGATCTGTCTTCCACTTGGCCTTGAAGGTGTCTCAGGGGTGCATTCTTTGCTGTCGTCCTCGAGCCCATCCACCTGGCTGCTGGTCGTCCTCTTCTTCTCTTTCCTTCCACTTTCCCCAGCATGATGGACTTCTCAAGGGAGCTGGGTCTTCTCTGAAGTATGAGAGTTTGAGCCTGGCCATTTGCGCCTCGAGTGAAATTCTGGATGGATTTGTTCGATGATCCATTGGTTTGCTTGCTGTCCATGGTCTCCTCAAAAGTCTTCTCCAGCACCCAAGTTCAAAAGCGTCAATGCTTTTTCTCTCTTGCTTCTTCAAAGTCCAGCTTTCACATCCATAGAGTGCCACAGGGAAAACCATCATCCAGAGATGATTCTCATCTTTTAAGGTATAGACACGTCCCGGCATCTAAATGAGCTTTCCGAGGCCTTCATTACAACCCTACCAAGTTCTAGTCTATGGCGTATTTCTTGACTGCTGGATCCTTGACTGTTGATGGTCGATCCTTAGAGTCTAGATTGATTTATATCCTGGGTAAACAAACAAACCTGCTTTGCATCAGTTTGAGGGGGCAACTTTGAACTCACAGTCAAGCCTGCGGTGTGGAAAACGCCCTGAAGACGAAAGCAGAGGATTTCACAATCTGTCGACTTGCTATCATTTAGGTCCAGGGCTGCACAACCTCTGCCTTCCAGCTGTGGCTGGACTACAAGGCCCATCATCCCCAGCCATGGTGGCCAGTAGTCGTGGATGATGGGAGCTGTAGTCCAGGAACCACTGGAGGGCAGAAGATGGGCAGCCTGGTTATAGACCAATTAAGTCCATTTGCTGGGGAGTTCCAGCATGGGGCCATTTGCTCAGTGGTAGAGCATTTACTCTGCATGCAGAAGGTTCCAGGTTCAACCCCCTGGCAGCCTGTCTAGGCAAGGCTAGGAAAGCCTTCTGCCTGCAACCGTGGAGAAGCCGCTGCCAGTCTGGGTTGACAATACTGAGCTAGACAGACCAAGGGTCTGACTCAGTATATGGCAGCTTCCTATGTTCTTATGCTCCTATGAGAGGATGAGGCCATAGCTCAGAGGCAGCGCATCTGCTTTGTACACAGAAGGTCCCAGGTTCAATCCCTGGCAGCATCTCCAGGTAGGACTGGGAAAGACTCCTGCTTGAAACCATGGAGAGCTGCTGCCAGCCAGTGTAGGTAGTACTGAGATAGACAGACCAAGGGTCTGACTCGGCATAAGGCAGCTTCCTGTGTTCCTAACATCCTAGCTGGGAAAGGGCGAAGGGGAGAAAAAGAGATCTGGAGGAGAGAAGGAATATAGGAGAGGGGAGAAGTTGTATAAGAAAGGAAGCACCAGATATTGGGGGAAGAAATCAGGGGAAGAACTGCATCTCATCATAGCGAAGAGTACTCTGCAAATGGTTTTCCGATGTAAAGAAAAAGGAAAGATCGTAGTCGAGTTCTTGTATCGACTCCTGGCGCCCACAGAGCCCTGTGGTTGTCTTTGGTAGAATGCAGGAGGGGTTTACCCTTGCCTCCTCCCACACAGTATGAGATGATGCCTTTCAGCACCTTCCTAGATCGCTGCTGCCCAATAGAGGTGTTTCCCGTAGTTTGGGGGACATAATCCTACATATTTCTATGCACTAAAAAAGGTCTTGTATAACCAAGTGGCGCCACCTTGAGGAGGAGGCAGCATGGTACAATTCACATATCCTCTTTTAGGATTTCCCTCCCTCTTTGTGGCCTATAGCAGGGGCTCAGTCTCAAGTTGGCTCCCCAGATGTTACTGGACTACAACTCCCATCACCCACTGCCTCAATGGTGGGAGGCCATCATGGCAGTGGATGACAGGAGTTGTAGTCCAAAACCATCTAGGGAGCCAACTTTGAGAATCCTGGGTCTATAGCAGGCCTGCTCAGCTCCCCCCCCCCCGCTGTTTTTGGACTACAACTCCCATCATCCTCAGCCTTAGCGGCCAATAGCCAGGGATTAGGACCACTGGACCATTTCCCCTCCAACTACAACTCCGATCATCCCCGGTGACAGGGGATAAAACAAAAAGATCACTCAAATTTAAATGCCTGCTTTCAAAGGCTGGTTTGGCGGCAACCCTCCTGGTTTGGGTTCTCCTCTGCGTGCTTTGGAAGCTCTACCCAAACCTGCTTTTGAGATAATTATTTATCTATCCAGTATTTATTTATGACATTTCGACACCGCCCAATCCGATGGCTCTGGGCAGTGTACCAAAAAAAACCCCACAAAATATAAATCATTCAAAAGTCAAATGTGAAACCATCACAACTGAACCATTAAAGCAGTTTTAAACCCAGCCAGGACAAACAAATAAGGGCTCTCTTAAAAGCCGATAATGGATGGAAACCACGAATTTCTGTGGGGAGTGCATTCCACAACCCAGGAGCGGCTATAAGCAGGCCTGCTCAACTTAGCCCAGCCCACCCCACAGCTGTTTTTGGACTACA
Source organism: Hemicordylus capensis (assembly GCF_027244095.1). NCBI lineage: Eukaryota > Metazoa > Chordata > Lepidosauria > Squamata > Cordylidae > Hemicordylus > Hemicordylus capensis. The sequence continues at coordinate 4,336,923 of NC_069670.1, forward strand.
ACTCCCATAATCCCCAGCCACAGTGGCCAATCGCCAGGAATTATGGGAGCTGTCGGCCAACATCTGCAGGAGGGCCAAAGTTGAGCAACCCTGGGCTACAGAGAAAGCCCAGGCCCAAGTTGCCACCAGACGCGCTGGTGGCATCTGGAGACGGACCTCTCCAGATGACCTCAAAATGTGGTGGAGATCATACAGAAGAAGGCACTCTCTAAGGTCACCCAGACCTAAGCCGTTTGGAGATTTAAAGGTAATAACCAGCACTTTGGTTTGGCCCGGAAACATATTGGCAGCCAGTGCAACTGTTTTAAGACAGGCATAATATGGTCTCTCCAGGTTGCCCCGGAGACCAGTCTGGCTGAAGTTTCCGAACTATGTACAAAGGCAGCCCCACACAGCGCACATTGCAGAAGTCAAGCCCAGAGGTTACCAGCTGATGCACCACTGTTTTGAGATCGTTCTCTTCACCAGTCTCTCCATCACCTTGCCCAACCATGGGAGAATGGAGACAGGCCGCGAGGTATCGATCACCACCAAGGGATCCAAAATAGGCTCCGTAAGAAGCGGTTTAACCGCTGCCTCCTTCAAACAAGGGAGCATCCTGCCTTCCCTCAATGATGCATTAATGATGACAATTTGGCCACCTCCAAAAAATTCCCTGCTGCGATGATAGCAGCCAAGTCCAGCCTTCTCGGATGGACCATCCTAACAGGTCCACCCCCACTGCAGGATGAGTTTATTTATTGTTCGTTTGTTTATTATTTGAGTCATATACCGCTTTTCATAAATAAAGTGGTTGACAAAATAATTAAAACCATGCATAATTAAAATACAAAGGTTCCGAGGATCTCAACAAATTAAAAGCCATAATGCAAAAGTACAGATAATCTACATCTAAAAATAATCTCTATAAGAATTTAATAACCCATAAAATAATAATAATAATACATAACACTCATTCAAAAGCCTGTGTGAAGAGCCACGTCTTTACTTTCCCCCCTAAAAACTGTCAAGGAGACAGAGGAGCGGATTTCAATGGGGAGAGCGTTTCAAAACCTGGGGGGCCATGACTGAGAAGGCCCTGCCCTCCTGAGCCTCTCTCTCTGCCAGCATGCAGAGGAGTTGTTTTTATATATATATATATATATATATATATATATATATATATATATATATATAAAATTAATAATATTATAAATAATAATAACAACTCTGCATACATAAAAATCGAATTATTATTATTATTATTATTATTATTATTATTATTAATTCAATTTTTATGCATGCAGAGTTGTTGTTGTTATTAATTCAATTTTTATACTGCTCTTCCAAAATTGGCTCAGGGCAGTTTACAGATAAAACAAAAACAGTTAAAAACAACCAACAATTAAAAGTGATAAAATACCATAAAACAGTTAAACAATAAACCAGTTTTAAAACCCTGAAAGTTGTGATTATGGGACCCATAATACCGCAATATGGCCAGCAGAGGGCAGCAGAACACAATCTTTTTCACCTCTCCTCCTCTCCTCCTAAAGAGCAAGATCACGGAGGATTGTCTTGGTCGGCTGGAAAGAAAATCTATCATCCCAAGTCGGTATCGGTAATGCTTTTATATTAGGACTAAAAAGATACAAAACACGCAGCAAACTTCCAAGTCCTACAGAACTCTTCAGCAGGGACATAGGAAGCTGCCGGACCGAGTCAGACCCTTGGTCCATCCAGCTCAGTATTGTCAACCCTGACCAGCAGCAGCTCTCTACGGTTTCAGGCAGGGGTCTTTCCCAGCCCTACCCGAAGATGCTGCCAGGGATTGAACCAGGGACCTTCTGCAGAGGCTCGGCTGCTGAATGGTGATGACCCCCGACCATCAGGGGGATGGGGTGAAGGGTCTGAAAACCAGGCCCTTTGAAGAGGTTGGTGGGCATGTTTCGGCCCTGGAGAGAAGAGGAAGGGGTCTAGGACAGCTGTCTTCCAATCTCTGAAGGACCCGCACGTAGAAGGAGGAGCAGAGAGTCAGTATCTGTTGGCCCCGAGGGGAGGGCTGGAACGTGTGAGTTATTGTAAGGAAGCAGATTTGGGCTAGAGCCAGGCCTGCTCAGCTTTGCCTCCCCCCTGCTGTTTTGGCACTACAACTCCCATCATCCCCAACCCATAGTGGCCAAGAGCCAGAGATTATGGGAGTTGTAGGCCAGCATCTGCAGGAGGGCCAAAAGTTGAGCAGGCCTGGTCTAGACATTAGGAAGACAGTGGAACAGCCTCCCACATGAAGCGGCGGGTTCTCCTTTGCTGGAGATTTTCAAACAGAGGCTTGTCAGGGATGTGGCTGCTGCTTCCCAGCCTGAGCAGTGGGTTGGTCTAGAACAGGGATTCTCAACGTGTGGGTCCCCAGATGTTATTGGACTTCCACTCCCATCATCCTCAGGCCCAGTGGCCTTTGTTTGGGGATTATGGGAGTGGAAGTCCAATAACATCTGGGGACCCAACTTTGAGTATCCCTGGATTAGAAGACCTCTAGGGTCTCTTCCGATCCTGACATCCCAGGATTCCAAGATGGAAGGGCCTACCATCATGTCCCCTTCCCCGACATCCTTTTGCTTACCATCTAGCCCAGGCCTGCACAACATAACCCCCAGGGGATGGATCTGGTCTGCAGGGCCTTTTGGGGGGCCCGCAGGAAGGGATATCCTGGAGCAACAGCAGGAGGCATGAAGAGCTATTCTCAATGCAGTTGGCTGCTTGCGGCCAGATGTCTCTCATCCCTGGGCTTTCTGACATCAACCACCCTGAGCCATTTTTGGAAGGGCGGTATAGAAATCAAATTTATTTATTATTATTATTATTATTATTATTATTATTATTATTATTATTATTAATTATTATACCACCCCATACAAAAAAGTCCCTGAGCAGTTCAGTCTAAAAGCCATTCAAACACTGACACAATTTAAACAATTTTTAAAAATATAAATAAAAATGCTAAAACCCGAAGCTTTAAAACTATAAACTCTTTCTCCCATTCTGCTTTCCCCACGCCCATGCCCCCCACACTAACCTCCCCCGCTAACTTTCATTAATATTGTTAATTAATATAATGTAATTAATTTGTGTGCTGGAAATTACACAGAGAGACACCAAGCCATGGCTGGTTCTGGCCCATTTGGGGCATTTTGAGTTGTGCACCCCGCTCGAGCCTAACAAGGAGTTCTGTCGGACTCCGAAGCTGCCAACCAGAGGTGCACCTAGGTAATTTTGGAGCCTGGACCTTTTGGGGGCCCTGCCGCCACCAGATAAGCAGCAATGCACTATTTTTTACACCAGAACATACTCAGGGAAAACTGGGAACCTTTTTGTTTGTACGTATTTTTAGAAGAGATTCTGAACAAGGTATTTCCCACTGACTTGCAGAGAGAGAGAGAGAGAGCACATTTTGCATGGACAATCCTGCCCCTTGAATTAGCAGGCTGCTCAGCATTTTAAGCCCCGCCCCCCAGGCCTGCAGGGGACTGGGCCTCCGCCCGGAAGTCCGGTCCAAAGAAGGCCACTGCAGCCAGCTAAGATTTTGTGTTGCTTCTGTCAGGAGCAACCAAAAAGTCTTTAGACCCGAGAGAACAAATGATTCTTACATTTCCGCTTAAATTACATGCCAGCCCGTCGTTATAATTGTAGGGGGGAGGGGGGGAATTAATTTAGAGCAATGCCCACCCTGTTGGGCATCTGCCTAGCTTCTTGGTCCTAAACATTCACTCACACCTACTGCATTTAATTTCACACATGAGAGGTTCCTAGGATTGAGACAGTCTCTGAGCTAGAAACCTACTTTCCTGGGCCAATACCAGCCAGGTTTATTTGGTGGTGAAGACATTCCCCACCTCTTCCAAATCACCTAATTTATTTTGTTTTATTTTTAATTCCTTTCGGGGAAAGATTGAACCTCTGTATGACTCATTTAAGAAACTAGGCCCTGCCTCTTGCCTCTGGCAGGAGAGAACAGAGAAGTGTGCATCACCAGAGACGAACGCAGGAAGGGCTGTGCTGACTCAAGCAACAGCTCAGCTCAGGAGGGAGAAGGGAGGGGGAGAGAAAGTCAGGTCTTTCAAAATCCAAGGAACTAGTCCTGTGTGAGGAGTGTCGATCCAACAAGATAACAGCAGCTCAGCTTAGGAGAGTTGTTGGCGGGAGATAGCTTTCAAAATCCAAGGCTTTTAATTAGATTCATGGTTTTAATTTTTAATGTTGGTTTTAAATGATTTTAATGTTGAAATGACTTTGATTGTTTTAATGTTTTAAATGATTCTGATTGTAAACCGCCTAGAGACAAAAGTTTGGGGCGGTATAAAAATATGTTAGATAATTTAAAAACAACAATAAAGAAACTAGTCCTGTGTGAGGAGTGTAGATCCAAGAAGATAATAGCATGAAAGCTTTGGGGTGGGGGGGTTGTCTTTCAAAATTCAAGAAACTAGTCCTGTGTGAGGAGTATAGATGTAAAAAAATAAGTTATATAATATAAATAGAAATATAATTTATAATATAAAACTTCATAATATAAAATTTTATATACACTTTCTATATAAAGTTATGTAATATAAACACACTATAATAAGAGAGGAGAGCTGGTCTTGTGGTAGCAAGCATGACTTGTCCCCATAGCTAAGCAGGGTCTGCCCTGGTTGCATCTGAATGGGAGACTTGATGTGTGAGGACTGCAAGAGATTCCCCCCTTAGGGGATGGAGCCGCTCTGGGAAGAGTATCGAGGTTCCAAGTTCCCTCCCTGGCAGCATCTCCAAGATAGGGCTGAGAGAAATTCCTGCCTGCAGTCGTGGAAAAGCCGCTGCCAGTCTGGGTAGACGATACTGAGCTAGATAGACCAATGGTCGGACTCAGTATATGGCAGTTTCCTATGTTGTGGCAGTTTCCTAAGTAAGTGTGTGTAAACCATTTGGGGACCATTTGTTGAAAAGCGGTATATAAATATTTGTCGTATTCATATAAAATAACAGAAAAGGTGTGACCCCTACAAGGCGTTTTGAATCCCAACAAAATTTTGAATCCCAACAAAATGTGCTTTGCTTGTTTTATAATCCCATCTAACTGCGGCTATAAACCAAATTTAATTCTCAACGCGTGTGATCTGTTTTTAACCTGCGATGCAAATTGTCCACAGACGACGTTCCAGGAACCTGGCCATAAAATCTGTTTTTTAAACACACACAAAACATACATCGCAGGGCAAGGAAGAGAGTCTGGGCACTAGCTATTTAAGGTGTTTATATGCCACTTTTCCTAAAAATATTTCAGGCAAAGCCATTTGGGCAGCAAGGCGGAGCTGTGATCACACGGCCCAAATCTATCCCATTAATGTCTCAAATTACCCGTGGAACGTCCGGTCTCTGCTTCTCCTCCAAGATGATATTTACTTGATAGGGCTGTTGTGAAGATCCATCATGCCAAATTAAACACAGCATAAATGCATTGTAAACGCTGGACGTAAACGCAGTTCCGATCACAATGTGGGACCAGTGATCCAAATTTGTGCACGGTCAAGACGCCTGAAGGATGACAGGACCCTAAGGGGAACTTCAACCACCACCTTCATAGGATATTCCAAGGAGAGTAAACAGACCGTTGGCAGTAGATCAACTGGCCAAATTCCCCTTCGTCTGGTGTTTGAGGCAATCTAACACTGCACCCTCTTTCTGCAGGAACGGCTTTTAAATGTCCCCCCGCCTTTATTTCAAATAAAACCAGTTGTTATAGTAAGAACTAATCTGCCTACTTTCCTTTCCCTGTCCCTACAAATGGACTAAATTTGGTTCTTATCAGTTAGGTGGTCCACAAGTTAGCCCAGTAGCACCTCAAACGTTCACGTGTCCGCCATCTTGAATCGGGGTGGATGACACAATCACCAACTACACCATTGAGGTGTCCCTGTGTGTCTCGCACTACAACTGTACCTAATTTGGTTCAAATTGGTTGGACAATCCACAAGTTAGCCCACTTGGACTTCAAATGTTCATGCGTCCGCCATCTTGAATCGGGGTGGATGACATCATCACAAACTAGGCTTATGAGTCCCTACAGCTGTAGCAAACGTGGTTCAAATCGGTTCAGAGGTTCACAAATTAGCCCACTTGCACTTCAAAAGTTTACACAGCTGCCATCTTGGATCAGGGTGGATGACATCATCACAAACTACGCCGTCAAGGTATCCCTACATGTCACTCACTATAACTGTTTCATATTTGGTTCAAATCGGTTAGACAGTCCACAAGTTAGCTCACTTGTGCCACAAAGGTTTACGTGTCCGCCATCTTGAATCGGGGTGGATGACATCATCACAAACTACATAGGTGTCCCTACAACCGTACCCAATTTGGTTCATATTGGTCCAGGCATTGTGAAGTTGATACGGACACACAGAGACAGAGAAACAGACACACACACACACACACACACACACACACAGAGATGGAATGTTGGGTGAAAGTAACTGAAGGAGGAAAAGAGGTGAAAACAACAACAAATATTTACATACCGGTTTTCAACAAAAGTTTCCAAAGTGGTTTACATGGAGAAATAATAAATAAATACATAAGATGGCTCAAAAAACAGCTAAAAATATATCTGACTAGTTCGTGTGGCCAATTTGAATCGTGGTAAATCTGAATCTGAGAAAGATCTTCAACTTCTCTTGTGTGTGTTGTGGTTTCATTTATGTGTCAGTCATTAATCACTTCAGTGAAAACAGCAAAGGCATCATCTCATACTGCACGGAAGATAGCAATGGTAAACCCCTTCTGTATTCTAACAAGAAAACCTCTCGGCTCTGTGGGCTCTAGGAGTCGACACCGATTCGACCATTTCAGAGAAAAGGAAAGATCGTGCTGTCGAGTCGGTGTCGACTCGTGGCGACCACAGAGTCCTGTGGTTTTGGTAGAATACAGGAGGGGTTTACCATTGCCTCCTCCAGTGCAGTCTGAGATGATGGCTTTTAGCATCTTCTTATATCGCTGCTGCCCGATAGAGGTGTTTCCCATAGTCTGGAAAACATATCGGCGAGGATTCAAACCAGCAACCTCTGACTCTCTAGTCATCATCCTCAACCAGGTTAGGGATAGATGTCCTTCAACCAGTTCCTGTCCTTCAACCAGTTCCCAATCCACACATGAACTTGTCTCCTTACCCCGTTACTGCCGAGTTTTGTCTTCGGTGGGGGACTTTGGTCAAAAGCTTTTTGGAAGTATCCTTATCTCAACTGGATCGCCTTATCCCCATGCCCGTTGACACTCTCAAAGACCTCCAAAAAGGTTGTCGAGGCAAGATTTACCTTTGCCGAAGCCATGCTGGTCCTCCTTCAGCAAGGCCTGTTCTTCTTTGTGTTGAACAATTTTCTCTGACTTTTCAGTCAATTTCCCTGGGCACAGGAGTTAAGCTAACCGGCCTGTAATTTCCCAGATGACCCCTGGATACCCTTTTTGAAAATGGGAGTTACATTAGCTACTTTCCAGTTCTCTGGTACAGAGCCCAATTGCAGGGACAAGTTAAAATTAAGAGTGGACATTAAAAAAAAAGTGAGCATGCTTACATGTGCACATCTTAGAGGGAACAACACAGGACGCTGCCATTTACTGAGTCAGACCATTGGTCTATCTAACTCAGTATTGTCTTCATAGACTGGCAGCGGCTTACACTGGTCCCAGTACAGATCGCTGGGGGACCCCACTTCTTTCTTCCCTCCCTTGTGAAAGGTAAAAGTGTGCTGTCAAGTCAATTCGACTCCTGGCACCCACTGAGCCCTGTTTTCTTTGGTAAAATACAGGAGGGGTTGACCATTGCCTCCTCCTACGCTGTATGAGAGGATTCCTTTCAGCAACTTCCTATATTGCTGCCCAATATAGTCCCAGCGGGGATTCGAACCCGCAACCTTCTGCTTGTTAGTCAAGCATTTCCCTACTGCACCACTTAAGGTGGCTTCTCTTGTGAAAACTGTCCTTTTCTTTCTACGCTGTGTCTCCGATCCTTCAAACGGTTCCCAATCCACACGTGAACCTGTCCCCTTATCCCAGGACTGCTGAGTTTACTCAAGAGCCTTTGATAGAGAACTTTGTCAAAAGCTTTTCGGATGGCCCAAGTAAGTCACCTTTATCCACATGCTCTTTACAGCTCCAAGGAAAGGCAGGGCTCTGCCAACATGACTCAGCTCCGGGGCTGGTGGTGGAGATGTAAAGATGCCAGCCCCACCCAGGACTTTGGCCTCCTTTGCTGGAGGGTGGCTAACTGGGGCCAGCCACACCCCATGAGCCACCTGACAAGCTAGAGCAGAGGCCGCACTGTAGGAGAGGGAGAGGCAGCTTAGGCAGAACAGGGATCCTGGCAGCATAGTGAAGGCAACCAATGATCCAGGGAAGCACAGTATGATCGGGGCTGGACTACTACAATGTGCTCTGCATGGGGCAGCCTTTGGAGACCACTCAGAATGGATACAGGCCTGCAGGAGCGACGACGCGCCCACCTCTTGCTGGGAAACAGAGGAAGCCGCCTCCTACTGAGTCAGGCCTTTGATCCAACCCATTCAGCAGTCTGCACAGACTGGCAGCGTTTTGGCCAGCCGCACCTGGAGATGCCGCCAGACACCGGCCGGCTGAGAATCGGGAACGTGTTCCCCGTTGGAATACAAGTTTCCCCATCCCTGGCTGCCTTCAAGAAAGCTCTTAAGACACACCCATTCCTTCGGGGTTTTAGCATCTGCAAGGTTGCCACACCTGCAAAAGGGTTAACGCTTGTCCTCTGACTGCTTCTCTTCCTCCTCGCTGGACTCTGGCCAGTCCACCAGCACAAGCCAGTATATGGCAGCTCTCTCTGTTCACCTACAGCCCTTGGCACCCAGGCGAAAGGAGTCGACAGGCAAGGGCAGCATCATTATTATTTTTTTATTGAAGGTCATTGGTGCTGCTTCCATATTTTGTTAATTCCACCCCCAACACTGAGATGGGCGCAACTTTCTCCACAATATCTCATTTATACACAGTACTACAGACAAGCACAAAGCCACTATGGCGGTAAGAGGGGTGGGGGTTGTTGGTCGTGGGGGGGGCAGGAAAGGAAGTGGGGGCTGGGAACGCAGCTGCCATACTACGTTGGTTTCCAACACACACAGAGACCCATTTAAAAAAAAATTTATACACCGGGAAAGATGAACTAATTCTGGAATGGAAGGGGGGGGCAGAGACCCCTGGCCTTTCGGTGCCCTCTCAGCCCCCACAAAGCCTTGGCCAGGAGTGGAGTCCCACTTGGGAGTGGTCCCATGGCTGGAACGGGAGGAAGGAGGTGGTCCCGGGGGGGTGGGGGGGGTGGCGTGAAGGGGACAGACGAGGAGTGGAGCCCAGAGGAATGTCACCTTAAAGGCTGGGCCGGGGGGCGGGCGGAAAGGGGAGAGTTGTCGCTAGTTTGGCAAGTTTCAACGGCAGCCGCAAGGTGGGGGGGGGCAGCCGCTTGAACGGGGGGGGAGCACCGGAGGGGCGGGGGAGAGAAGGCAGGGGGGGGGAAACCGGAACGTAACTAAAGAGGAGAACCCACCCCACATCCCGCCCACCCACCCACCCGAGAACGGTAGCACAGGGCCATTCACATGGAAGCTCCGGAGACGCTGGCACGACGGGGGGGGGGGAGAAGGGGGGGCTCACAAGGGCTTGCCCTCCAGGCTGATGACGGCGCTGCCGCCCAATTTCTCCGCCAAGGTGCAGCGGTCCTTCACTTCCTCGTAGCAGTTGGCTTGCACCTCGTGCTTGATCCCTGGGAAGGAGAGAAGAGGGGCGTGAGGGGCTGCGCCCATTGGCCTATCCACCGGCAGGGCAAGGGGCATCCCTAGCCCGAGGAGCTGGGGATTCTGGGAGCTGTAGTTCCCCCCACCCAAGCCTTGCCCAGCTGGAGACAGGAAGACGACCGGGCGGGGGGGGCGTTTCCTGGAGTGCCTCGGGCGGAACGGCAGGAAGTTGCCGGCCATTGAAGACCCGCCCCTGAAGCCGCGGCCCCTGTTTGGCCCTTGGCAAGCACCCACTTCCCCTTGCCCCAGACCGCTGCCTATAGCCGCCACAACTTCCGGGAAACGGCAATGACCGTGCCTGTGGGTGGACTAGGGTGATTTGGGGAGCCTTCTTTCTAGGCAAGCCACTTGGGGAAACTTTCGCTGGAGAGCCGTAGCCAAGTATTCACTGCAGAAGCGGCTACTGGCCAGAATAAGGGGGGTGGGCGGCCCCTTCCCCTCGAACCGCGAGTGGGCTGCCCCAGCCCCCAAATTCACCCCCAGCCCAGCTGCCATTTGGAGGCGCTGCTTGTGTTTGGTTTTTTTTAACATGTCTATCTGGCTTTCCCTCCAAGGGGTCCGGAGCAAGGTTCCGTTTATCCTCACAACACCCCTGCGAGATGCGCGACCGGCCTAGCGTCACCCAGTGAGTTCCGTGCCTGAAGGGGGATTTGAACCCGGGTCCCACACTCTAACCACTACACACCACACTGGAGGAGAACCAAGGCAGGGAGGGCAGCCAGCCGGCTCGGCACGGGGACGGGAGAGGCAAGAGCCGAGTTCGATGCTCGCGTGGGCCAGTGCCGAGAGGCAGTACTTCCTAGTGCCTTGCCGTTCAGATGCTTATCGAACCTACAACCTATATTGCGGCGTGCCCGACACTATATTCCCTTCCTTCGACCCACTTGCTGTGCCAAGTGCAGCCAAAGCGTATTATTCCAGAGCTAGGTAGCCTTTTTCAAGTGCCCTCGGAGATCCCGATCAGAACGCCCTATTTATTTATTTGATTTCTATACTGCCCTTCCAAAAATGGCTCCGGGCGGTTTACATAAGACAAATAATAAAACGAATAAGATGGATCCCTGTCCCCAAAGGGCTCACAATCTATACTACAGGCGGCTTTGCCGCTCTCTGTCTTTGAAGATCAAGGCTCTGGGGGGGGGGACTCACCCCGTCTCCGACTCACCCCGTGGCCTTGGTCAACTCACTTCTCAGTGGAGAACGGCAGGGCCAAGTGTGGGCTGAGTGGCAGCTTTTGAAGTGACGGCTCAGCTATTCAGCTGTGGGGTAGGAGAGGGGGACGCTACTGCCCCGATCAAGACCTCACAGCATTCCTCCAGTGGCCGCCGGGCCCTTTCGAGACAGGGAGGCCTTCCCTCGAACCTTTAGCTGCGAGGACAGCTTCGGGGGCGACTTCCCAAAAGCAGTATGTACATATTAGAAGCAGCGTGGTGTAGTGGCTAGAGTGCTGGACTAGGACCGGGGAGACCCGAGTTCAAATCCCCATTCAGCCATGAGACTTGCTGGGTGACTCTGGGCCAGTCACTTCTCTCTCAGCCTCACCTACTTCACAGGGTTGTTGTGAAAGAGAAACTCAAGTATGCAGTCCACCGCTCTGGGCTCCTTGGAGGAAGAGCGGGATATAAATGGAAGGTGCCAGGGAGCCATCTGCTGGGCCCAAGGACATCGATGGGCCCGGGCTAGCCAGCAACAGCGCCCATCTCCTAGGACTGAGCAAGGGGCTCCAAGCAGCACCACATCGGCGCCAAGATCCACACGGAAGAGGCCCCGGACCGACGCCCCGCCTCGGCACCCACCTGTCAATTTCTTCTTGATGGCATCCTTTGAACTGGCATAGATCATCTTGCTCTTCAGAGGGGCACATTCAGGCGCCCTGCGGGGGGGAGAGGGAGAGAGAACAGCAGCCTCAGCACCCAGAGGCAGACACCACCCCACCCCACGGCCCACAGAGCAAGCCCCCCAGCCTAGAGAAGCAGACAGAGACCCCGCTGGGCTCCCTTTGGCCAGGACCGGCTACTACCGTGGCCGTGTGTCACTCGGGACATTTCACTAAGGGACAGCCATGGACCAATTCCTCTTTCCCCCTGAAGGAATCTCCTCTTCCACTGGACTGAGACGCCGTCTCCATGCTTTTGAGCTTTCGTGGCCGGTCACAATCCCTGTTAATGTGGGTATTACTAAACTGGTGGCTAAATTTCCATACGGGGCTAGGAAACTGACCTCTCATCATGGGGTTTTGTGAGGCTGATTGTGTATCTTCTTGTTATTTTATGCTGCATGTTTATCTATGGTAACTGTCTAAAGTTTTAATTGTTTGGCTTACAGACGTAAATAAATTGATTGACTGACTGATTCCCCTGCCCGTGGGCTGGCTGTACTCCAATACTCCCTGCCACCTTATACGACCAACTACAAGAATGTAACTGAGTTCCCAGGCAGAACCAGCCGGCTTCTAGGCCACTCCGGAAGCAGAGGGAACCCCCTTCCCCTGGGCCATTCGTGTCAACGCTTGTAGAGCACGCAAAATGGTACAGTTCAAGGACTGCCCTGCATGCTAAAAGAGCAAAGAGGCACCTTTAAAGAGTGCTCTCCTCTCTTTAGCAGGGGGGAGAGCAGCTGGCCGTATCCAGCCCCAGCACAGCATCCCTACAGTGGCTGTTGCCGGTGTCTATCTTATGTTTCCTTTATTTAGATTGTGAGCAAGGTTCCCTCATCTTTTTCATCTTCTGGGGGAAGTGAATTTTGTTCTGGGAGGCAGTATGTGCACATGTGCATCCAGAATGGGGCCTTTCTGATTCAACCCCAGCAGGAACTAAAATTAACTGAGCAGACATTTTAAAAATTGTGTCCGCACGCACACATGCACACACCTTAAGAGCAAACACTGATTGTGAGTCCTTTGGGGATAGGGAGCCACTTTATTTATTGACTTGGATCTCTGTAAACCCCTTTGGGATCTTTAGTTCGAAAGCGGTATATAAATAGTGGTCATATTTGTGCAGCGACAGCTGTGTTTGAGTTCTGTCCGGTGTTAACCAGAAGAGTGAACCGATGCTGGAAGGAAAAGCCTCCGCTCTGCCAGAGATCCCCCCCAAGAGCCCCAATTATTTTACCCCCTCCAGAAATGGAGGTCACATTTGGCTCTGGCAAAGGTTGTTCCCGTCAAGTGCCAATCGAGCTTCAGAAGAAGCTCTTCTGCGAGATCTGAACTCAAGGCTCAGCAGCGGGGGATCTTTCAGCGCCGCCGTGCTGTCACTTCCGGTTCAGAAGGAAGCCGTGCCTTGTGTCACTTTCGTTGTCTAGGGGGAAGCGGAAGCTCATAGTCGAGTATTATCTGAGGCTGCTCAACTTTGGCCCTCCTGCAGATGGTGGCCTACAACTCCCATGATTCCTAGCTCTTGGCCTCTGTGGATGGGGATTATGGGAGTTGTAGTCCAAAAACACCGGGGGGGGGCCTAAATTGAGCAGGCCCGATTCTGCACTAACTGATAGTGGCTCTGTAATTTCTGGCAGGAGTCTCTCCCAGCCCGACCTGGAGATGTCCCTAGGAATTGAACCTGGGGCCTTCTGCATGCAAAGCAGATGCTCTACCTCTGATCTACAGCCCACTGCGGTCACTCTGGTCTCCAAACCAGGGCTCGAAATGGATCCAAGCCACAATTATTTCTATTTCATTTCAAATATTTCTATACTGCCCAAAACTCGCGTCTCTAGGCGGTTTACAATTAAAACAATCTAACACATTAAAAAAACCAGTATTAAGAAGTGATTTACTAGTTTATTTTCTTTGTATTACCATTTATTAGTTTTAATTAGATTTTGAGTTTTAACATTTTTAATACTGGGTTTCAAATGTTTGTAACGTGTTAAAATGATTTCAATTGCAAACCAGCCAGAGATGCAAGCTTTGGCGGGTATGGAAATATTTTTAATAAAAATAAATGAATAAGTGAAATCATGAAATAATAAAAAATAAATGAATAAGTGAAATAAACAAATAAATGAAATAAAAATAAAAATAAATGAATAACTGAAATAATAAAAATAAATGAATAACTGAATTAATGATCACATTGACTGGGGATTCGGTCAAGTACCCAAGAGCCACACCTGTGCTCTCGGGCAAAGGCCAGAAAAGACCAGGGTGGGGATGAGAGCAGGGCTGGCAGCAGTCCCCGAGGGCGGGAGGGAAGGGCTCCTCACCAGAAGATGAAGACGAGGTCCTCCTTTTTGCTCTCCTTGGTCTCGTAGGTGGCGTCGTAGAGGGCGTAGCGGCAGTCGCGGTCGGGCAGCATCTTGACAAAGTGCAGGTAGGGGTCATCGATGGTGTCGCCCACGTCCCCCACCAGGATCTCCTTCCCCTCCTCCAGGATGATGTTCTTCTTGTCCTCGCTCAGGCAGAAGAGCACGGCCTTCTTGCGCTTCTTCACCTCCTCGGGGGTGGAGGCCTTGCGCACCTTCATGTCATTGAAGACCTTGATGACCCCGTCGGAGACTGCGACGCCAGATGCCTGCGCGAGGGCGGGAGAGAGCGGCGGGGTCAGGAGGGGGCAGGTGGACGTCGTGACCCCCCCCACTCAACCCCCACGTGCTAAGCCGCAAGAGGGACGCGCACAAAGGATTTCCACCAGTGTTGCCTCAAACAGGGATCCCCAGAGGTTGTGGACTACAACTCCCAGAATCCCCAGCTGCAATGGCTTTTGCTTGGGGATGCTGGGAGTTGTAGTCCACAACACCTGGGAATCCCTGTTAGAGGGAACACCGAATTCTACCAAACCCAAACCCCTGCCTGGGCTTGAAGGAAAATAGGAAACGGCCCCTAACTCCATGCCTGGGTGTCTCAGACTGATTCCCATCCTCTTCCCAGGAGCTATGGATCATGCTTGACCGGGTGCTGGGGTGGGGTGCTCAGCTTCAGGGTGGAACCCGAAACAAGGCCAGACCTTAAAGCAGTGGCGCCCAACCCGGTCTCCTCCTGATGTTGCTGAACTACCACAATCAACTGCGGCCAGGGATGATGGGAGTTGTAGTTTCAGCCAACACTGGAGGAACCCCAGTTGGGCCCCACTCTCTTAAATTCAGGAGAGGGTCAAGCTCTGGCTGGCTACCAAGGGTTTGTCGTGGACTCGGCAGAAAGGCCAGCGCCCAAACCCAGCCGCTCCCCCCGTCCCGTCCCCCTCAAGAACTCAACGCCAGCATTCAGTCATCTGGAGCGAGAAGCCGCTGCCAGTCTGGGTCGACAATACTGAGCGAGACGGACCAATGGTCTGACTCAGTATATGGCCGCTTCCTACGGAGTCTCCCTCGTTAAAACTTTTCACAAGGGCTACTTCGGATGACTCGGCAGAAAGCAGAAGCTGCCAGGAAGAAGCGGAGGCCTCCTCCGTGCCTGCAAGGGAAGAAACCAGGACGCGCCGGCTTCACACGCCTGCCTTCCACCCTCAGCAGGGAGTGGCGTGACTTTGAGGGCGATTAAGAGGATGCTAATTAGAAAGGCCCGAGGTCTGCAGAAAGGGGGGGGGCGCAGCACGCCACAAAGGCTCCTGGGATCCAGACCCAGCTTTCTGGGGCGGGAAGGACAGCAGGCTTGGGGGGGGGGGGGAGAACGGCAGGTGCCCCAAAGCAACCAGGTGGTGGGGGGGAGTGTGGCATTCAGGCCACTCGCCTTGTCTCCGCTCTCCAAAAAAGGAAGTGGTGCTCCACGCTGGGGCTTGGGGGGGGCAAAGGAAAAGGGGCAGCAACCCGAACACGTGTGCATGAGCGCAGGCCAAGGCGAGGGGGGGGGCTTCATTGTCAGCGCCACTGCGGAAGTTCGGGGCTTGGCATCGGACTCCTTGGGGGGGGGGGAATGGGGAGAGGAATGGGGAGAGGGAGGGAGGGAGGGGTGCATTCTAGATGCCGTGACTAAGGGGGGGGGCAGCCACCACCACCACCCCGGTGACTCAGAGCTTGGCAGCTCACCTTTCTGGGTCAGGTGCCTTCGGGAAGAAGGGCAAAGGCGGCAGCAAGGAAGGAGGCCGCAAGCCCCCAGCCCGGACGCCGGGGTCCCTCCCCGGCAGGGGTGTCAAAGGCTGCTTCTTGGGGGGCACCAGGACATTTGCACCCAGGCCTCCAGGGCAGCGATTTCTTCACCACACGGCCACCCCACTGAGCTCCGACCCCCACCCCTCCCTCCCTCCCTCCCACCCACCAGACAATAGGCTCCTCTGTATACACTGTTGGGCAGGGAAGGGGGGGGGAAGGAAAAGAAAGAAAGGGGGAAGAAGAAAAAAGGGGCACATATGCCAGGAGTCTTGGAAGGGGGGGGGTCCTCTCTGCAGCTATGCCAACAGCAGCAACGCCAGGAAGGGGACTAACCATCCTCGGCAAATGAAAAAAAATCCAAACTCCCGGCTCCTTCCTCTGCCCCCCCTCCCGCCACAAACTGCAATTCATGGGGGTGCCAAAAAAAGGGGGGGACCCAGGCGTCCTGGGCGATGCACACACCCTCTGTCTCCCCCCCCCACACACACACACACTTCCTCCCCAGCTTGCCTTAATCTATGCAAAGAGCAGCCACGTTTAATGCAAGCAGGGGAGGAAGTGGGAAGAGGTGGGGGGGGCACAGAGGGGGTGTGCAGCGCCCAGGACTCCTGGTCCTCTTTTGCAGCCCCATAGATGGCAGTCTGGGCGGGTGGGGGGGGGCAGAGGAAGGAGCCAGGAGTTTGGGGGTTTTGCATTCAGGGAGGAGGGTCCCCTTTCTGGCTTGGGGGGGTGGGGTGGGGAGAGGAGGAAGGGAGGGGGAAGAGGGAGGGGGAAGTGTGCCTCCCCCCCCAGCAGCCATGTGGGTTGCATCAATAGGGAGATAGGAAGGGGGGTGGATTGGGATCAGAGATAAGGAAGAGGCGGGGGGCCTGGTGGGGGGGGCACAAGAGCAGCCTCAGCAGCTTCTTCTCCCCCCCACCTTCCCAGCAGGACTTCGGGGCCCCCAGGTGCCCCCCACAAAATGGCGGCCAGGAGACAAGATGGCGGCCGGGGGGGCGGCGGGGGGGGCAGGATGGGGAGGAGGCGGCGGCGGGGCTCACCATGGTGCTGCGGGCGAGGGCTGGGAGGACAGGCGGCGGTGCTGGCGGCGGCTGCTGGGCTTCGCTCTCGGCGGCGGCGACTGCGGCGGCTTCTTCCTCCTCCTCCGCTGCGGCGGCTCCGACTCGGTCAAGCGAGGCCCGAAAAGGAAGACTGCGGCCCCGCCCCGGCCCGGCGCTTCCGCTTTAAGGCGCCGCCCTAGGAGGAGCCGCTTCCGGCCCGGCCGCGCGGAGCCCCCCGGGAAACCGAGTCCTGTCACCCGGCCGGCTTTCCACCCGGCGCAGCTAGCTACACACGCGCAAGGCATCCTGGGAAGCAGGGTCCGGCCTGCCGGCGCGTGGCCGCCGCCGTTGCCCCGGGCGACGGGGGAAGTCGGGACCTTCCAGGCAACATTTTAGTCACTGCCGAATCAAACCAGGGTCTTTTTGTCACAGGCGCCCGCAGTATGGGCGTTATTTTTATTTTTGTTTTTTTCTAAGGAAACGTTTTTAACACCGGTGGTTATCTGCTCGCGGGGGGGGGTTGTGGGGCGCCCCGCGGGTTGATGGGAGATGTAGTCCGAGCGGGTCCAAGAAAAAGGTGTTGGGCGGGGCTCGCTCTCGTGTTCATCATTTGCACGTGCGAAAATGCGCATGAGTTTATGAGCGCGGCGGGCGGGGGACGACCGCGTTTGAGGCTCCATTTGGGAATCGGGAGCGCGCCCACGCCAAGCCTCGCGCCTCGAAAAGCAGCAGCAGCGCGCCGCCACAGAGCCTCTGACCATGTGCAGAAAGCCGTGCGCCACATCTCACGTCGCTGGCACGAGCGCGATCCGAGTGCGGGTTGATATGGAACAGCCCCAGGGCTGCCTGTAAAAACACACACAACCCTTGCCCTGACTCGTTATACATACTCGTTTTATATACCCCGTGTGTTTAACAGATGTGAGACGCTTGCATTTCAAGCCCCAGACCTCAAAGGGCAGTTTGCAATAAAAACTTAAGCGGGGGGGGGGGATCCGTTACAGTGCACCACATAAAATATTGGCAATCCAGCAAAAATCGCAGCAAGAAAGGCCAAGTGGAGCAGTTGAAAACACCCAGTTACAAGCCTCATGAAGCAGGATCTTCCACAACCTATTCCTTTTTTCCTTTTAAGCATTGCTGGTGAAGGAGCCTGGCAGATTTGCTCAGGGAGAGCATCCCATAATTGTAGGGCCACCCCACTCCCCTAAAAGTCCTGTCCCTTTCCAGAAAGAAAGAGAAAGCAACTACATTTTTTAAAAAAATATTATTATTATTTGATTATTATTATTTTGCTTTTTATTTCCTTTAAAACCACCTCAGGCCACATGGCCACTCAATAGAGCCGTCAGCCTGGGGAAATGACACCTTTAATATTGCAGAAGCCAACACAAAATGCCAGAAGACAAACATTGCAGCACCTTTGATCTCAGTGCCTTTGAGTTTCTGCAAAATGCATGATTTATTTATTTTTAAAGATCTGAAGCATGTGTGAAAGGGAGAGTTCCCTTTGTGCAGAGAATGACTTTTTTTAAGGGAAGTGCTGCTACTGGGCATGTGCAGAGTGCTTGCTGCTGGGCATGGGCATTTCCTCTCTTCTTAACCTCAAAGGGTGGGGTGGGGAGAAAAGGGAAATAGCCTAGGAAATAATAACCCAAAGACTGACAACACAAATCTTTGCACACTCCTCCTACACTGTGATGTAGGGCAGTGTTTCTCAAACTTTTTGGAGTCAAGGACCGCTAAATTCTTCGTGCAGAGTTTCAAGGACCGCTACATTCTTCATGCGCAGTTTCCCGGACCAGCAGTTAGTAAAGGGGTTTCAAGTCTGTCTGTCTATCTATCTATCAGACTTCTATACTGCCCAAAACTTGCATCTCTGGGCAGTTTAGAATGAAAATATAAGCATTGAAATAATTAAATTTGGAATCTTTTGCAAACATGGAATATTAGGGGTTCTTAACCTTGGGTCCCTCAGTTAAACTCCCATAACCCCCAACAACAATGGCATTTGGCCATTATGGCTGGGGATTATGGGAGTAGAAGTCCACCAACGTCTGGGTACCCAAGGTTGAGAACCCCTGAATTTAAAAGCCTGGGTGAACAAATTTGTCTCCAGTATGTCTGGAGTGGAGGTGCTTGTGATTACTCAATGGAGAGGGGATGTTGGGCCATTAGAAAAATTCAAAAGCTACATGGGGCCAATGAAAACAACATACAAGCAAGCCCCACTGATGCAAGAGGGAAACAGCGTTCCCTCTCAAGACGCCTCAACCACAACAGGCAGCTGGGTTTCAATCAACCAACCTTTGGCTGCAAACAATGAGCATGCAAGAACCAGCAGCCCTTGAAGTGGCGCCCACTGCCATACTTTTTCCTCCATGCCCCCGCACCGCATACAGTTTGAAGCTGTAAAGATAGGGAATAAGATAGCTGTAGGAAGATCTCAGCAGCACATGGAGGCAAGGCACAAGAAGGGTCCCATGCCTCCGTGATACTCTTCCTCTTCCGTGCCATGTGCAAAATTGAGGAAGTGAGTGCCTTGATTTCAGTTGGGGGGGGTTGACTCCCAGTCAGGGACCGGCACTCAACCCTTCGGGGACCGGCAGCGGTCCAGGGACCGGTGGTTGAGAAACACTGATGTAGGGGGTGGGAGGATGATCAGCCTTGTCCAACTTCTGACCCTCATCAAGTTACTAAACTGGCCAGTGTCAGTAGAGGGTTGGAATTCCTCTGTCTTTTCGTGTAGTGTGTGGTAAGGGGAGAATTTTCAAGAAATGCCGCTTCTCCTGTTTGTGGGCTAAGCGCCACACCTGCTCAACTGCCTGCTTCAGCACACTGTTAGAACCGGGAGCTCTGTCCCCTCATAAATCGAGGAGCCTTCCTCTAAGAAAGTCAGGATTATGGCAGCCTTTTGCTGCGATGAGGTGTAGGTTTCTGGAAACCAAACCAGGACTCCCACGATCCAATGACTTGGCAACAGTAGAATGTGCATAACTAAATCAGGCTCCCACCAAAGCAAAGCTCCTGACCTGCTGGGGGAAACTGAAAGAGACACAATCCAGTTGTAGATTTTATTTATTTTTTAAATCCTTTTGGATTATTATGGAATTATATATGTGTTATATATATATATAGTAAATAATTATATTATATATTTTATAATTATATAAAAATGAAAACTGGAAGAAAAGTTTGCCCAGGGATCAGAAGGCAAGGGGCATTCTTGGGTCACAAAGATGCCAAGACAAAGCAGGCACTCATAAATTATATGCCCATTTTAGGAAAAGACTGGAGAACAAGATTCCAGGCTGCAAGCAGGAAAACAGCTCTGCTTAAGGAGGAGGGAACCGAAAATCTAATGGGCATAGAATGCCATTCTTCAACAGGGCCCAATCCGTCCCATAAGGCACTTCTCTCCCACCTACCGGCACCCACTACCACTCCAGATGGCTGAATTATAATCTATCAGGGCGTTGGGTTGCATTTGCAGAGCTCTCATGAGTTCCGATCCCATGACAAGGCTAATTAACTCCAACTGAACTAAAAGGGTTAATTGTTATCTACAATTACTGCAACTGTAGGTTCTTATTAAGGTGGCCAGCTCTGACTGAAGCTGTTCGGGGATGTTCACAACCATTTCACAATCTTTGCCAATAACAGGGCATTTAAAATCTCCTGCAAGGCTTTCAGTAGTCAGTGCTGATTCGGGGAGACTCCAGGCCCATCGTAGAGGTTTGGAAACCTAATTGTCTCGCTCCAGCCACCCCATCTTGATTTGGGCCTCAAAGACCAAGGGAAACTGTGGGTGAACATGAGAAATGCCCTGCTGGATCAGGCCCAAGGAGGCCCATCTAGTCCTGCATCCTGTTTCACACAGTGGCCCACCAGATGCCTCTGAGAAGCCCACAGGAAAGAGGTGAGGGCATGCCCTCTCTCTTGCTGTCGCTCCCCTGAAACTGTTGTCTTGCCTCTGAGGCTGGAGGTGGCCCATAGCCCTCCGACTAGTAGCCATGGATAGACCTGTCCTCTGTGAATTTGTCTAAGCCCCTTCTAAGGCCATCCAAGCTACTTGCCATCGCCACATCCCATGGGTGCGTGGGCAAGCGGCGAGTGAGCATAATTTGTGACATTGCACAACAACATTACTGATCGTGTAGCACATCTGGTTAAGGCATCAGCGTTCGGTTCCAGTTTCCTGGCTTTGTGGAAATTTCCAATTTCCTGGCTTTCCGATTTCCCAGCTTGATAGCCTTAACGCTGGTCTTAAACCGGCAGGTTTTTGTTACCACTGAATTTTTAATCCCTTTTAAGAGGAGAGCTGGTCTTGTGGTAGCAAGCATGACTTGTCCCCTTAGCTAAGCAGGGTCCACCCTGGTTGCATTTGAAAGGGAGACTAGAAGTGTGAGCACTGCAAGATATTCGCCTCAGGGGATGGAGCCGCTCTGGGAAGAGCATCTAGGCTCCAGGTTCCCACCCTGGCAGCATCTCCAAGATCGGGCTGAGAGAGACAGCTAACTGCAACCTTGGAGAAGCTGCTGCCAGTCTGTGTAGACAATAATAAGCTAGATGGACCAGTGGTCTGACTCAGTATATGGCAGCTTCCTATGTTCCTATGTAATATTGGTGAGTGTGCCTTCTCCCGCCTGTCAAGAGCACTGTGAGTAATTCAAATAAGGAATAAAGGCAGGCATAAAAGACCAGCCCAGAAGTCAGCTGGTATGCTAAGCTAGAGTTCCATAAACCTCCGAATTTGGTCAAGCGATGGGTGAGCTGAATTGCATCACAGGAGAGGTGCCAGGGCCCGGGCCTAGTGTAGCGTGGTTGCTAAGAGACGGAGCTGTGTACCAGGAAGCCACCCACTCAACCTTCGCCTCTGTCTCAACTCCCCACCAAGAGAAGAATAAAACCTCTGGCCTGCCGCTGAGGTTGGGTTGCAGGGTTTCTGAGAGGAATGCAGCTGTGCATTGCAGAGTGCTCTGAACACTGTGCAAACCCGTAAATTGCAGTCTAGCAGGAGGAGCGGTCCTTCTATGAGGCATAGTGAGGCAGTGGCCTCAGGTGGCGGATTGTTGCCAACAGGGTGGCAAAGATGCCACCCTCTGCTCAAATGGAGCTGCTCTTTGGGACCAATCAGACCCTTGCAAGGTTGGCACATGGAGAGGAGTCTGCTGGCAACCTTCCCTCTTCCCTGCCCACCGGGCCACTTCCAAACCTGCAAGGGTCCGTTTTTAAAAGGGGTCGAGCTCTCACCTTCGGCCACCTTTGTCTAGAACTCCAGTGCTCTGCTCTAGAAGGAAGTCCCGGTTCTTATTCCTAAGGTGAAAACGTTCTGCGTATGTTCAGAGGCACTTTGACTACCAATTAGTAACCTCCCATACATGTAGAAAGAAAGCAATTTTTCTGGGGGTGCAGGACCAGTGAGGGAATCCTGTTGGCTGAATCTACCCAGTGGGGCCAGCTGGAAGTCCAGAACTTCTTGACGCCCAACCTCCATTTTAAGGGCAAAAAACACCCTTGTCATCATCGATATACCGGAGACCCTCTTTAGTTGCAGGGGTTCCCTTCTCGCCTATAGGTGCGAACTTACCCCTGTGGGAATCCAGGGGTTAGGTTACTCACACCAAAAAAGGGCCAAAAAAGCGGGGGAGGGGGGAGGCAAAAAGTACCTTGCTGAATTTGGGGCAAATATTTGCCACGGAACCTTTTCAGGAGCCACAAAATGGCTCCGTGCTGTAAGACGGCAGCTAAAAATGACACCAGAAGTCATTTCCGGATCATTTCCAGACACTCAGGAACCGAGAACAGGTAAATTTTGCCTGTTTTTAATACCGCAGATAAAGAAACCGGCCTCTGACCCATCCATAATTTTATGGTTTAACTGCCATAGCCTCTTTCACAAGAATCTCGGCAGCTGCAGATCTGAGAAAGTGCTGAGAATTTTATTGCACTTTCCAAAGGGCAATTCCGGGGTTACGGAATCAGCCATGTTGCCACTTTTTCAGTGACTGTAGCCCTAAGTAAATGTCCAAGTTGCTGTTATATATATACCCACTTGCAAGGGAATATATCCTACTACAAGGCCACATTTTTACAAAACCTTTACATATAATAGCGTCTGAATTGTGCAAAATATGCCGGTAACAGAATCAGAAATAGTGTCCAAAAGTTCTGATCTGCTACTGACATCTTTTGCATGTTTCGGTCTATAATATTGAAGTGTTTTGTTAAAATACAGGTTTATAATAGGAGACATTCTCCTGCCAGGGGGTATATTCTGTATACTAATAACCTGAAACTTTGCTTAAGGCTACAGACACATTGAAAAAGTGGTATCGTGGCTGATTCCGTTACCCTTGGAATTGCCCCCAAACTACAGAATTAGTTTCCAGGACTTTGGGTGGGAAGCCAGGACAGTTAAAGAGAACGGAAACCAGCACATTTCTACTGCACCCTGCCCTTACGCATGTGCTGGTAACTATGGGTGCTGCTTA
Source organism: Hemicordylus capensis (assembly GCF_027244095.1). Lineage (NCBI taxonomy): Eukaryota > Metazoa > Chordata > Lepidosauria > Squamata > Cordylidae > Hemicordylus > Hemicordylus capensis. The sequence continues at coordinate 4,360,305 of NC_069670.1, forward strand.
CATCACACAAAAATAGTATAACAGAGATAGGATTGGCCCATTTTTGCAAAACACCTAATCTGTTCCATCGGACAACTTTTGCAAACATCCCCTTCTCATCCTCAACATCCCCTTCTCTCCTCCTCCGCCTCTTTGTAACCTGAGGAAGATTTCTAGTGAATTCAAAAGCATCCACACTACTTTGAGGTTTCTTGTTGTCCCTAACAAAGGTATAACTTTACTTCCCCTGATAAGGGTTCTCAGTTCAAACCTGGGTCCCTGAGTGTGGTTCTCAGCCACAATGACCTTTGGTATTTCACCACCAGCACTTTCACGTGCCCATGAGCACCCAGCCCATAGGAACACAAGAAGCTGCCTTCTACTGAGTCAGACCATTGGTCTATCTAGCTCAGTATTGTCTTCACAGACTGGCAGCGGCTTCTCTAAGGTTGCAGGCAGGAGTGTCTCTCAGGCCGATCTTGGAGATGTTGCCAGGGAGGGAACTTGGAACCTTCTGCTCTTCCCAGAGTGGCTCCATCCCCTAAGAGGCATATCTTACAGTGCTCACACATGGAGTCTCCCACTCAAATGCAAACCAGGGCAGACCCTGCTTAGCAAAAAGGACAGGTCATGCTTGCAGCCACAAGACTAGCGGAAGCCTTTGGGTGTAGGCTTTGCTTTCTCTGGGCACTGATGGGACCAATTCTTAACTTGCACTCTGCTATTTCAATTCCATCTAACACTCAACCCGGCAATTTATACATATTTTTATTAATTTTATTTTTTATTTTTATTTATTTATTTATATTTATATTTATATTTATTTATTTATTAATCTATCGTATTTATATGCTGTCCATTATGTATATCCTTAGGCAGCGTACAGCATTTAAAGGACAAGCAAAAACAGAATAAAAACCATTAAAACAGTGTGGCAGGAGGAAAGCAATCCAGACAAGTTTAAAATTAATCTTGAATAAAAGCCTGAGAAAACAGGTGTGTCCATCTGGGAAGCCAGATCTAACCGATCTCTTGAGTCCTGACCCCTCACAACCAGGGCCTCCATCTTATCTGGATTCTACCTTTCAAAGACGCCATCCTAGGGACACAGGCAGATTATTGGTCCGTCTCGCTCAGTATTATCTTCACAGACTGGCAGCAGCTTCTCCGAGGTTGTAGGTACTGGCAGGGGTCTCTCTCTCAGCTCTATATTGCCGGGAGGTGCCAGGGAGGGAATTTGGAACCTTCTGCATGCAAGCTGGCAAGAGAGCAAGAATGGTCCCCTTTGCTAAGCAGGGTCTGCCTTGGTTGGCATTTGGATGGGTGACTACATGTAAGCACCTTTAAGATATTCCCCTTAAGGGATGGAGCAGCTCTGGGAAGAGTATTGAGGTTCCAAGTTCCCTCCCTGGCAGCATGTCCAAGTAAGGCTCAGAGAGACTCCTGCCGGCAACCTTGAAGAAGCCGCTGCCAGTCTGGGTAGACAATCCTGAGCTAGACTGACCAAGGGTCTGACTCAGTATATGGCAGCTTCCTCTGTTCCTGTCCCAAAGGGTAGTAGATCAAGAGAATCACCACCCCGAAAGGTGCCTCCTTTTGGCCAGGTAGCAAGCCAGTTAGCCATTGACCTTCTCTAAGCTATTAAAACAAAGTCAACCGGTCCCTCCGGCCGATTTCCCGCTCCCTCCCTCCCTCTCTCGCATTTGGGTTTCGGCCATTAACGCTTTAACAGCGTGGGTTTTAGGTCTGCGGTGAAGTGAACCGCCCCGAGCCTGCTCCGGGAACGGGATGGGCGGTGTAGAAATTGAATGCACGCATGCATGCGCGTGTGCATGCATTCTTCGCATATCTGAGCGGCTTGATGGAGGTCGGACGCTGCCAACTCCGTCTCCCGTGGGGGCAAAGCCAGAAAGGGGTGTGTGTGTGCACATCTTGGGATGGCTGCGTGTCCGAGGATGTGGCGACCCCATGCAGAAGCCTTGTGGGGGGCGGGCACACAAATTGGGATGGCTGCGTGTCCGAGGATGTGGCGACCCCAACCCCATGCACAAGCCTGGGGGGGCAGGGAGCACACATCTTGGGATGGCTGCGTGTCCGAGGATGTGGCGACCCCATGCAGAAGCCTTGTGGCGGGGGGCACACATCTTGGGATGGCTGCGTGTCCGAGGATGTGGCGACCCCAACCCCATGCACAAGCCTTGGGGGGCAGGGAGCACACATCTTGGGATGGCTGCATGTCCGAACCCCATGCACAAGCCTTGGGGGGGGGCACACATCTTGGGATGGCTGCGTGTCCGAGGATGTGGCGACCCCCAACCCCATGCACAAGCCTTGGGGGGGGCACACATCTTGGGATGGCTGCATGTCCGAGGATGTGGCGACCCCAACTCCATGCACAAGCCTTGGGGGGCAGGGAGCACACATCTTGGGATGGCTGCGTGTCCGAGGATGTGGCAATCCCGTGCACAAGCCTTCTCCTGGGCGGGGGGGGGGGGGGCTAAATCCTTTGCAGGCCGGTGCACTCGGCAACCTGCACAGAAAGAGAGGGAGGGGGGCTGCAGGAGCTCTGATTCACCCCCACCGAACCCGGGGAGGGGGACACCCTCTTGGCAAGCCCCAAGGCTGAAGCTCTGCAGGGAGCGGGGGGGACGGGAGAGGCAAGCTCCCACCCCCGCCAGTCTTGCAAAGGGAGCCTGCACAGGCGGCAGCAGCGGGACAAAGGCGGCTTGTTAACGTGCAGGCAGCCCGGCCTCTCTCTCTCTCTCTCTCTCTCCGCCCCCCCTCCCTTCTGTGACACACACGCGACGCGGCGGCTCCCTCTCGCCGCTCGCTTCCAAATAAGGCGTCGGGCCAGCGCGGCCTCCCCAGCCCCGCCCTCAGCACCCTTCTGTGCCCTTATATGGGCATGTGGAGCGCCGCGCAGCGCCTGGCCCGCCAGCGCCTCCAGGTGGCCGCGGCGGGGCGGTGCAGCGCCGCGCCCGGGAGAAGCCGCGCGTGGCCGAGTGAGCCCGCCTTCCCAGGGAGGCGGGGGCGTGCTGAGTGGCAGGAGGAAGGCGTTTGGGTTTGGTGCGCGCCTGTGCTCCGCCCCGCCCACCCCCCACGAGATGAACAAGTGGGTGGGCTCGCTGCTTCTGAGCGGGGCTGCGCCACCAGGCTCTGCTGGCAGCTGCTGCGTGCCCTTTGGTCCATTCCGGCCCAGCACTGACTGGCAGCAGCACGCCAGGGCATCAGGCAGGGGTTGAGTTGGGCTGGAAAGCGCTTGCATTTGGCACGCCTGCACTCCTCCCTCCCCGCACGGATGCGAGATGAACAAATGGGTTGGCTCGCTGCTTCGGAGAGTGGCTGCACCACCAGGCTCTGCTGGCAGCGGCATGCCCTTGGTCCATCCGGCACAGCACTGACTGGCAGCAGCTCCCCTGGATTTCAGGCAGGGGTTGAGTTGGAGGAGGGCGCTTGGATTTGGTGCACCTGTACTCCCCATCCCCACCCCCGCATACGAGATGGGTTGGCTGGCTACTTCTGACAGTGGCTACCAGCGGGCTACGCTGGCAGATGCGGGCCCTTGGTCCATCCGGCACAGCACAGACTGGCAGCCGCCATCCGGGATTTCAGGACAGGGAGTTTTCACTTTCAGGCAGCTTTTGGAGTGGTGGAGATTCGCTTATGTTTCTATTACGCAGGAGGAGAGCAACTGGCCCTATCCAGCCCCAGCACCACAGCCTTCCAGTGGCTGTTGTTCCCTACCTGGAGCGCTGCCGCCAGGTGCAACTCCCAGGTTGCACCTGGGGCTTTCTGCATGTCATGCAGGAGCTCTGATACTCAGCTATGGACCCATCCCTGAAAATAAATACTATTATTTAGCAATGGGCTAGTGAATTTGAATTTTTAAAAGCTTTAACAGAAACTACCACAAATTTAGCCACTGCAGTCATAAGAACTTAGGAAGCTGCCTACTACTGAGTCAGACCGTTACTCCATCTAGCTCAGCATTGCTTACCCAGACTGGCAGCAGCTTTTCCAAGGTTTCAGGCTGGAATATCTCTCAGAATATCTATTTTGGAGATGCTGCCAGGGAGGGAACTTGGAACCTAGATGCTCTTTCCAGAGCAGCCCCATCCACTGAGGGGGAATATCTTACAGTGCTCACACGTTGTCTCCCATTCAAATGCAAACCAGGGTGGATCCTGCTTAGCTAAGGGGACAAGTCGTGCTTGCTACCACTAGACCAGCTCTCCTCCCATAGAGAGAGATCTCAGGAAATACTGCAAGATATTCCCTTCAGGGGATAAAGCTGCTCTGGGAAGAGCAGAAGGTTCCAAGTTTCCTCTCTGGTAGCATCTCCATGATAGGGCTGAGAGATTCCTGCCTGCAACCTTGGAGAAGCTGCTGCCAGTCTATGAAGACAATACTGTGCTAGATAGACCAATGGTCTGACTCAGTATATGGCAGTTTCCTATGTACCAAACACCAGTTACTAATTTTGAGCATGCTTCTATTATAGTTCATGTTCCTCATGGCCGGGGAACATAGGAAGCTGCCATATACTGAGTCAGACCCTTGGTCCATCTAGCTCAGGATTGTCAAACCAGACTGGCAGCGGCTTCTCCAAGGTTGCAGGCAGGAGTCTCTCCCAGCCCTATCTTGGAGATGCTGCCAGGGAGGGAAACTTCTACTTTTCTCAGAGCAGCCCCATCCCCAAAGGGGAAGATCTTAGAGTGCTCGCACCTGTAGTCTCCCATTCAAATGCAAACCAGGGCAGACCCTGCTTAGCAAAGAGGTCTAGTGGCATGAAAAAGACAGAATGATTTGTGGCAGTAGCTTTTGTGGACAAAATCTGCCTCTGGTGACAGAGAAGAATGATAAATCAGGGAGGCCAAAAGGCTATGAAACATCAGAGGCAGGTCTCTTGACATTTCCATGGAAAAAGCAAATGCATACAACATAAACAGAGCAACAGTCACTAGCGATAACGGAATGTTCCTAGATTTCCTATGTCAATTTCATATCATCTTCCTAAATGAGTCCTAAATTAATAGAACCAAAATATTCTCATAAGCTCTATTGCTAAGTAGATTTCTTTTTTATTCTAATTCATTGTTGTGATGACTTGAATTGGGGTGTGGGGTGGGGTTGGAGGGACCCAACTCCTCTTTTTCCTAATTTATAAAAGTTTCCTTCATGACATGAACCAGCTGAGGTGCGGAGATGAATGTTCATTGTGAACCTCTAGTCTCATAACGCTAGAACCAGGGGTCATCCCATGAAACTGATTGCCAAAAAATTTAGGACCGACAAAAGAAAGTACTTTTTCACACAACGCATCATCAACTTGTGGGATTCTCCGCCACAGGATGTGGTGACAGCCAACAACATGGATGGCTTGAGAAGAGGGGTTTGGATCAATTTATGGAGGCCGGGTCTTTCAAGTGGCTGCTATTCTCACAGGTAGTCTCCCATTCAAATGCAAACCAGGGCAGGCCCTGCTTAGCAAAGGGGACAATTCCTGTTTGCAACCACAAGACCAGCTCTCCTATTTCAGTGGTCTGGGGGAGAGGAGGGGGAAGAGAGGTAAAAAAAGCTCGCTGAACTTATTTTCGGGTTCGGATTCAATTCATGAATCTGCTAATGACACTGAATTGGGGGAGGGGATTCTGTATGTTTTAATTGCACGAGAGCTGACCACAAAATAAAACGGCCCACCCCCAGAGGAGACAGATCTCCCCTTGAAATAGATATACAGGATGCCTGCTTTATGTACAGTTTCTTGAACTTTTTTGTGCTTAGCCTGTTATGGATATTTCTATTGCAGCGTGGGTCGCCTTACTGCAAGCAAACGTCGGTGAATGCTCGAAATCACACCGAGTTTGTTTCCGTGTGTGTGTGGTGTGTGTGTGTGTTCGCGTTTGCCGGACAAGTCGCATCGTCCCACGAGGGTCTCCTAAGGTTACTCAGCAATACAAGGCAAAACAAGAGCAGGCGTACCTCTCCCTCCGGCCACCAGGGGGCGCCCGGCGCACGTGCACAAAGGGGCCGCTCTGCCCTCCCGTCCTCCGAAGCCTGACCAAGGCGGACTCTATGGTATGGGAGCACAAAGACCTCCGGGTTAAAGGGCAAGTGAGACGCCCAGAGCGGGCGAAGAGGCCCAGCCAGCGCCTGCCGAAGATGCCGCGGCCGCCACCTGCGCCGGGGTGCCCCAACCCCCTGTTCCAGCGCTGGCTCGGAGAGTGGCGCGACCAAGCCGCCGAGCGCGGGCGGCCCAGAAGCCAGCGCGCCTATGAGAGGGTAAGCCACGCCCCCTCCGAGCAGAGGCCGCGCCCCTCTGCACAAGCCACGCCCCCTCGTCTTATAGTTCCGCCCTTTATTCCAGGCACTGCCCTCGGGCGTTTCTCCTGTTTGATTTAATGGTGGGCTGCTGTCTGTTCCAACAGGTTCTCCTCCCCTTAAACAGGGGTAGGGACCATGGCTCCCCAGATGTTGATGAACTACAACTCCCATCATCCCCAGCTGCAGTCAGTTGTGGTTAGGGGGTGATGGGGGTTGTAGTTCAGCAACATCTGGAGAGCCACCTGTTCCCTATCCCTGCCTTTAAGGTGTCCTTTTAGAGCGGCATTAGGCAACAGCTGTTTTTGAACTACAACTCCCATCATCCCCAGCTACAATTGAGGCTGGGTAGGATGGGAGTTGTAGTTCATCAATATCTGGGCCCTTTAAGGTGTCCCTTTAAAACTGCATTAGGCGACTGTTGTTGAACTACATCTCCCATCATCCCCTGCTACCTGAGCAAAGAGGCACCTCTTAAAAGTGGCAATTCTCTTTATTTAGCAGGGGGAGAGCAGCTGGCCCTATCCGTCTCTAGCACAGCATCCCTCCAGTGGCTGTTATTGGGGTCTCTCTTATGTTTCTTTTTTTAGATTGTGAGCCCTTCGGGGACAGAGAGCCATTTGTTAAATCTATTTATATCTATGTAAACCGCTTAGGGAACTTTCTGTTGAACAAAGGTATATAAATATTCATCATATCATATCATTCCCAGCTACGATTGTGGCTGGGTGGGATGGGAGTTGTAGTTCTGCAACATCTGTCCCCTTTAAGGTGTCCCTTAAAGCAGCATTCGGCAACTGCTGTTGAACTACAACTCCCATCATCCCCAGCTACAATGGGGCTGGGGATGATGGGAGTTGTAGTTCAACAACAGCTGGAAAGCCAAGGTTCCCTAATGCTGCTTTAAAGCCACATTTTTGTGACTAGGTTGGCCAAGCCCCGCCTTCTTTGTGGATAGGCCACACCCCATGAGTGCTCCCACCACTCCAAAGGGGGGGAATCCCTTTAGTTAAGCCACGCCACTTCAGGGCTGGGAACACGCCCCCCTTGCCCCAAGGTTCATTTAAGAAGCATTGCCCTATTTGCCCACCGCCAGAGGGTTCCTTAACACGACATGAGCTCGTGTTATACAGACTACTGCAGAATTATGTTCTAACCACCCATCAGGAAATCCTAACACAGAACTGAAATCTTTAAGGGTGCTGAAAACTCATTTTCTTACATGTTTTCATAAGAAAAAAGCACCCAGGAGAAAATCTTGCCTTGGCACTGAACTCTTACAGGGTGCCGCAAGATTATTGTATTGTCCATGAGAAAACCGCAGGCATGAGAAAATCGCATCACAGTAATGAAAAAGCACAGTATGGGGGAAAGAATTGCATTCTAGTCCATGGGAAAACCACACTAGAAATGAAAACCTCACCTGACGAATAAAAATTTGCTACACCTTCACAATAAACCATGCCCCTTATAGGGAGGACACTCTTTCAAGAACCGGCAAAACAGTCCTTTAAATGGAAATGTCATTATCTCTCATTTGCAACAGCGAATGTAATTCTACAGCCCATGAGAGATCTTGATCCTTTGCCTGGGAAGTGATTCTTTTGTTGATTTGTTTATAACAAACTTTATGAAATGTTTTTTTCCCCAGAAAATAAACAATTATAGATAAACAACTATAGTTAAAAATAAAAAGTTGCAATTCACACACACATAGAAAAATATGTTTTTTTCCTAACATAGAAAACTGTTGCAAAGAAAAAATAACATATACAAAATGTACAAGAACATAAACAATACGGGGGCAGGGAGAACATACACAAAAATACTTAAAGAAACATAGAAAAATAACATATTTATATAATATAATTTTGTGTATATAAATATATATATCCCCCCCCAGAAAACACTTTTTAATGCGCAGATAAAACAAAACAAAACAGATGTTAAAATAGCAAATGTTTTGATGTTGCACATCATTTTCAGTGTGCTGAAGCTAATGTGTAACATTGAAACATTTGCTATTTTAAGTCATATTTTATCTGTGCATTAAAATGAGTTCTTGAAAAAAAGCTTGCATTCTTCTGGAGAAGGCGTATTTCATTGCCATTATACCATCTTAAATAAATACAGAAATTTTATTTTTATATATATATATATATATATATATATATATATATATATCCTAGTTGTGGGCTTTTGAACATTACTTTTCAAGACCTACATTATATTTATATATGTATGTATGTATGTATGTGTACATATATATACACACTTCTCTCTCTATATAAAGTATTTTTGCATTAAAATAGTGTCAAATGACGTCAAGTTTGGGAAGCAAAGGAGGAGAGCTGGTCTTGTGGTAGCAAGCATGACTTGTCCCCCTTAGCTAGGCAGGGTCTGCTATGGTTTGCATTTGGATGGGAGACAACGTGTGTGGGCTCTGTAAGACATTCCCCTCCAGGGATGGAGCCGCTCTGGGAAGAGCAGAAGGTTCCAAGTTCCCTCCCTGGCAGCATCTCCAAGATCGGGCTGAGAGAGAGTTTCCTGCCTTCAATCTTGGAGAAGCCGCTGCCAGTCTGGGCAGATGATACTGAGCTAGAGAGACCAAGGGTCTGACTCAGTATATGGCAGCTTCCTGTGTTCCTATGAAAAGTTGGGAGAATTACAGTTGCTGTATCAAATGAGAGATATTCACATTTCCGCTTAAAAGATCTCTGTGCTCGCCTTTGAGCCTCTCAGCAGAGTTTGCTGTTCGGTCGACCCGGAGCAGAGATTGGAGTAATCACGCTCGCTTTGGAAGGCGGGTAGGCTCAATCTGACGCCCCAGTGTGGCTGCTTTCTGCTTTCTGGAGGTCACCACACCAGCAAAATGCTCAGCTTGGCAGGCGCGACCTGCCTGGCTTGGATTACGCGGTATCCATTACGGCTGCGGGCCGGGAACCCAAGCCACTCCCTGCTGCTGTGTGAAGAGGTGTGATCCTGTCCCCTCGCTTCGCCTCCTCTTTCTTTCCTAGCACCCTGTGATCAGTGAAGCAAGAATACCCAAATCTCTAGGAACATAGGAAGCTGCCTTCTAGAGTCTGACCCTTGGTCTTCTCGCTCAGCATTGTCTACACTGACTGGCAGCAGCTTTCCAAGGTTTCAGACGGGAGTCTCTCCCAGCCCTACCTGGAGATGCTGCCAGGAAGTGAAAAGCGGGACCTTCAGCCTGCAAAGCAGCTATGACCCCACCCCCTAAGGCAGGCCTGCTCAATTTAGCCCCCCCCCCAGCTCTTTTTCAACTCCCATAATCCCCAGCTACAGGGATTATGGGTATTGTAGGCCAACATCTGCAGGAAGGCCGAAGTTGAGCAGCCTTGCCCTCAGGGGAATATCTTACTTCTGTTTACATTGCTATCCCACTCTTCCTCTAAGGAACCCAGAGCGGCATATGTGGTTATGACAATCCTCACAGCAACCCTGGCAGGTAGGTTAGGCTGAGAGAGAAACGACTGGCCCAGCATTGCCCAGTGAGTTTCACGGCTGAGTGGGGATTTGAACTTGGGTTCTAGGCCAGTCTGTACCCCCTGCTGGCTCCCTCTTACAGCAGACAGCACTTGCGCCCCTCCAAATACAAACCAGGGTGGGCCCTGCTTAGCAGCTTTTTCTTTGGCGCGATTTTATTCTGTGCATTTATATACTGGCAAGTCTGAAGCCTCAAAGGCGGTTTAGAAAGAGATGAAAGTGGCAAGATGAACATCTCCTCCTCCTCCTCTTCTTCACACGCAGGCGCTGAGCTCCCTCCAGAAGTATCCCCTTCCTCTGAGCAGCGGGCGGGAGGCCCGGATTCTCCAGCACTTCGGAGAGCACATTTGCCGCCAGTTGGATGAGCGTTTGGAGAGGCACCGCCGAACGCAAGCCGGTATGGCGCCGGCAGCCACGAGGGAGGCCGGCTTTCCTTCCCAAAAGTCCAACATAGACCAGTCGGACATAAGCCAGCCACGTGATGCAGCGGCGAAAAGAGCGAATGCAATCCTTTGCGTTTCGGGGCTTCTCCTGCTTGGGTCCTCAGATGTTGTTGGGGATGATGGAAAAGAGCGAATGCCATCTTTTTGCATTTCGGGGCTTCTCCAGCTTGGGTCCTCAGATGTTGTTGGGGATGATGGGAGTTGTAGTCCTCTGATGTAGCGCCACCTAAGATTGCGTTTGCTCTCTTAGCCGCCGCGTCACGTGCCTGGCTCATGGGCACCTTGTTGTCCACGAAGACCCCTGGGTTCATGGCACGGCAGTGCAGGGTTTCATCCTGGCCAGAGCTGCTTGTCCAGCGGGGCTGGGCCTTTGTGGCCGGGGATGATGGGAGTTGTAGTCCAGCCCACCAGCATCATGGGAGTTGTAGTCCAGTGGGGTCAGGGAAGCCTGTGCAAATCCGCTCGGCCGATTTGCCTGCTGTACACAACCCCGCCTCACCTTAGAGGGCTGATATTGTGACTCCCAGGTCTGGAGAGCCCCACTTTCTCTCCGAGGGAGCTGGAAGACGCCGACCCCAGCGATGAAGCCATTGATATCCTGGCACTGCCGCCTGCCCCATGCGCCGCGGATCCAGACCGACCTCAGGAGACGTGCTTAAAGGTGAGAATGCAAGGGTGATGATGTCTTTATTAACTGTAGCTTGCTTACTGTATTTACCTGAATCTGAGTTTAGGTTCTCCCCCAAGGTCTTTGATGTTAGAAATCAGGGGGGTCATCTTAAATACAGAATCCTAGGAATGTAGGAAACTGCCTTTTAATGAGTCAGACAGGTCTGTCTATGGAGGGCAGCAGGTCTATCAGTGGCTACTAGTCTGGTGGCTGTGGGCCAGCTCCAGCCTCCGAGGCACGATGCCTCTCAATACCACTCGCAGAGGAGCAACAGCAGGAGAGAGGGCATCCCTTCATCTCCTGGCCTGTGTGCTTCTCAGAGGCATCTGGTGGGCCACTGTGGGAAACAGGAGGCTGGACTACATGGGCCTCCTTGGGCCTGATCCAGCAGGGCTCTTCTTACGTTCATTGGTCCAACTAGCTCTGTATTGTCTTCACAGGCTGGCAGCGGCTTCTCCAAGGTTGCAGGCAGGAGTCTCTCTCAGCCCAATCTTGGAGATGCTGCCAGGGAGGGAACTTCAGTCATCTGGAGTGAGAAGCCGCTGCCAGTCTGTGAAGACAATACTGAGCTAGATGGACCAAGGGTCTGACTCAGTATATGGCAGCTGCCTATGTTCCTGTGAGATGCTTATCAGGTGAGGTTTTATTTCCACCAGAACAGCTTGTCCGCTGGGGCTGCTCAGGATGTGTGTTTGCCTTTTTGGTTGTTCTTTTTGTTCCCGGTGACCAGGGCGTTGGCTTGAGACTTTTGACACACTTCTTCATTCCTCCGACTGAACGGACACGTGTGTCTCGGCGCTTTTGCTTTGAAAGCTCTCGCCCAGAAAGCCCATAAAACTTTCAGCAGCGCAGAGGCCAGGAAGGAAGAAAAAAAAGAAAAGAAAGGTTTTTGCAGAGAGCCCGAAGGAACAGACGCCACCTAGGAGCCAACATGATATAACGCAGGCTGGTTTTGCCGGAAGGGATGAGAAAGATATTTTGGTTACAGAACAATGGCGGGGGGGCATTGTTATATGGAAAACGCACAATTGTGTTTGCTGTGGTGGAAGATCGTGATTCAGTGTCGCACTTGCTCCAGCGTTATGGAGAAGATGCCAAGGGTGTGGTCTGCTTAGAAGTTTGACTCTTCATGTTCATAGGAACATAGGAAGCTGCCATATACTGAGTCAGACTCTTGGTCCATCGAGCTCAGTATCATCTGCCCAGGCTGGCAGCGGCTTCTCCAAGGTTGCAGGCAGGAGTCTCTCTCCGCCCTGTCTTGGAGATGCTGCCAGGGAGGGAACTTGGAACCACAATACTCTTCCCAGAGTGGCCCCATCCCCGAAGGGGAATATCTCACTCTGCTCACACATGACATCTCCCATTCAAATGTAAACCAAAGTGGACCCTGTTTAGCCAAGGGGGCAATTCGTGCTTGCTGCCACAAGACCAGCTCTCCTCCCACTGATTTCCCAACCCCACCTGGAGATGCTGCCAGGGATTGAACCTGGGGCCTTGACTCTGACTCTGTTCTCTGCTCCACTCTGACTCGGTTCCCTGCTAATCAAGCAGAGACACCTTTCAAAGTGCCAATTCTCTTCTGTGTAGCAGGAGGAGAGCAACTGGCCCTATCCAGCCCCAGCACAGCATCCCTCCAGTGGCCGTCGCCAGTGTCTGCCTTACATTCCTTTTTTCTGTTCTGAACGCTTCTGGGACAAGGGGCCGTCTTATTTATGTGTGATTTATTTTTCTATGTAAACTGCTTTGAGAAACCTGGTTGAAGAGCGGTATAGAAATATTTGTTGCTGTCCCCTCTGGGGTGGCATGCCTAACCCCATTGGAAGAGTCCCCACGGGAACCACCTTTTCTGCTTCCAGAAAAACCAGCCGGTCTCACGTCGGCGTGCCCGGGGCTATTCCCCAGCTCCGCGTTCTGGTGCCTACGCTGTGTTGGTGGCTCTGTATCGGGACAGCATGGTAAGATAGGGGGCGTTGGCTCCGAACGAGGGTATTTGGGTTGGGGGATTGTGCTCTTTATTTAGCAAGGGGAGAGTCACTGGCCCTCTCCGCCCCCAGCACAGCACCCCTCCAGTGGCTGTTGCTGGAGTCTATCTTGTGTTACTTTTTAGACTGTGAGCCCTTTGGGGACAGGGGTCCATCTGATTTATTTATTTTTCTCTGTGTAAACTGCCCTGAGCCATTTTTGGAAGGGCGGTATAGAAATTAGAATTATTAGAATTAATTATTAATTAGAAATTATTATTATTATTATTATTATTATTATTATTCCCCGTTTGTCATTCCTGCTCCTGTTTTCATTCGTTGTTGGCATTCCAGTTGTCATTCATTCATTGTTGGCATTCACACTCCCAAGTTTTCATTCGTTGTTGGCATTCCAGTTGGCATTCATCATCATCCATTCATTGCCATTCGTTCCAGTTGTCATTCACACTCCAGTCGTCCCCGCTCCAGTTGTCGTTCCCCACGACGCGTGGGTACGCTGCAGGGTGGATCTGCCCCCCCGGAAATGGGGAATTGGGAGCTGTGGATTCCTGCCCCAGAGGAGAGCCCGATCGGCTCGGATACGGCTAAGGGATGGAATTTGGCGAGGAAAAGCCAAGTCTGTCTTTTTTGATCCCTTCCCCAGAGTCCTCGCACCCGGGGCTACTTGACGAAGCCGGAACTCCAGCGAGCAGCTCAGCCGCTGTCGGATAAATCTTTCTTTCCGGTGAGTTCCAGGAATCCTTGCCCCGAGCGAACGTTGGATTGTGAAGCATCTCTGCTGCTTCGGCGGCATAATCCGTGCTCAGTTTATCCCCACCCACCCTCCCTTTCCTTGCTGTCGTCATCACAGCTGCCTCGAAAGGTATCTGGGAGGCTGTTTTCATAGTTTTGATGTTAATTGTTTTGTGTTTACTTTGATGTAAACCGCCCCTGAGCCATTTTTGAAAGGGTGGTATATAAATCGACTAAATAAATAAAAGATCAATAGGTTATATTTCTCACCACTAGAGATGTAAAGGCTTTTGCGGGGGGGGGGGAGAAGAGGACTGGGGAAAAACAAAATTTTACAGGAAAATGAAAAACACCCTGCAAACCACCAGCTCACCAATTGGGTGTGATTTTTTTGGTGGCCTTCAAATTTCTATCCCCCATCCTTAACGACACCCAATGCTTTGGATTTAGTTAGGAACATAGGGATGTAGGAAGCTGCCATATACTGAGTCAGACCCTTGATCCGTCTAGCTCTATATTGTCTACCCAGACTGGCAGCGGCTTCTCCAGATTTGCAGGCAGGAGTCTCTCTCAGCCCTCTCTTGGAGATGCTGCCAGGGAGGGAATCTGGAACCCTATGTATGCAAGCAGGCAGATGCTCTTCCCAGAGTGGCCCAACCCCCTAATGGGAATAATTCACACTGTTCACACGTCTCCCATTCAAATGCAAACCAGGGTGGTCCCTGCTTAGCAAAGGGGGCAATGCATGCTTGCTACCACAAGACCAGCTCTCCCCATCGTCATCATGATCGTGGTAAACTCATCATCCTTTGGGGGTTCTTTGTTTCCCTCCTTACAGACTGATCCTGGGAGCAAGATCACTGCCTGGTCTGCCGTCAGCACTTTAATCCGCAAGGAGCTAGTCCTCAAGACCAACATCCCGGCCAGGTGAGGGTGCTACGCCACGGAAATTTGGAGTGAGGGAGCACCCGCAGGCGGTCAGCAACTTTGGGGAAGGGCGCTGGTCTTCTGGTGGTCACAAGCATGGATTGTTCCCTTTGCTAAGCAGGGTCTGCCTTGTTTTGCACTTGGATGGGTGACTGTGTGTGATCACGGTATGATAGTCCCCATAGGGGATGGGGCCAGAACTCAGTAGAAGAGCATCTGCCTCTTTGCATGCTGGTTCAATCCCTGGCAGCATCTCCAGGTAGGGCCGGGAAAGACTCCTGCCTGAAACCTTGAAGAGCTGCTGCCAGTCAGTGTAGACCAGGGATTCTCCACGTTGGGTCCCCAGATGTTATTGGACTTCAACTCCCATTATCCCCAACCAAAGGCCACTGGGGATTATGGGAGTTGAAGTCCAACAACATCTGGGGACCCAACGTTGAGAATCCCTGGTGTAGACGATCCTGAGCTTGGTGGACTCGGTATCAGACAGCTTCCTATGTTCCTAGGTATTCCCTGACTGAGACAGGGCAGACCTTAGCCCAGGAACTGATCGCTGTTGAGGAGCCTCTGCCTCTTCAGGATCCGGCCCCCGGCCCCGCCACCATCACAGCAGCTGGTCCCAGAGAGTCCCTGCCGCTTTTGCGGGGAGACGGGCAGAGCTTGGGCAAGGACGCCTCCCTTGCGTGAGTAAACCTCCCGAAGCTATGGAGATCTGTCCGTATTAGAAATGAATGGCAGAGGCAGTTAAATACATCAATCTTTTATTCATTCATTCATTCATTCATTCATTCGATTTCTACACTGCCCTTCCAAAAATGGCTCAGGGCGGTTTACACAGAGAAATAATAAATAAATAAGATGGATCCCTGTCCCCAAAGGGCTTACAATCTAAAAAAAGAAACATCAGATAGACACCAGCAACAGCCACTGGAGGTACTGTGCTGGGGGTGGATAGGGCCAGTTGCTCTCCCCCTGCTAAATACAATAGAATCACCACGTTAAAAGGGGCCTCTTTGCCAAGTTAGCAGAGGTTGTTTGTTTTTAACATTTATATTCTGCTCTTCGTCTGGTTAATAGTCTTTGGATGGGGCGGGGTATATAGATGAAATAAATAATCATCATGGGATGGGTTTTGTACACGGTTCCCAGAGCCGCTGGATGAGGGCGGTGCAGAAGTGTAATAATGAATAAATAATAACAATGAAATTTATTTGTTAGCCACCCCATCACAGATGGTTCTCTGGGCAGCTCATAGGACGACATGAAATAACAAGTAACAATATCTGCCTGCTTTCCTTTCTCTGCCTCTTCAACTGGACTAAATTTGGTTGAAGTCGCGGTCCACAAGTTAGATCTCTGATGCCTCAAATGTTCATGCGTCCGCCATCTTGGATCGGGGTGGATGACATCATCACAAACCACACCACTGAGGTGTCCCTATGTGTGCCTGCAGCCGTAGCAAATTTGGTTCGAATCGGTTAGGCGGTTCACAAGTTAGCCCACTTGCGCCTCCAAAGTTTACGCGTCCGCCATCTTGAATCGGGGTGGATGACATCATTGCAAACGACGAGGTGTCCCTACAAATGTACCCAATTTGGTTCATATTGGTCTGGGCGTTGCGAAGTTGATGCAGGGGACACACACACACACACACACACACACACACACAATGCCCAGTGATCTTATAAGCCTACTGGAAAATAGGCTAAAAACACACGACCCAATTAAATCATAACAGACCCGACGGCGGGGAAAGAAAATACAAAATGCAGTACAAAGCCATTTTAAAAACTCTTTTAAGGATCAGTTAGAAATCAGATCTAACTGTCAAAATCTGAAAGGCCTGAGCGAAGAAATCTTCCCCTGGCGTCTACAAGTACAAAGCGATGATTATGTTCCTCTTCACAACAACCCTGTGAGGTAGGCGAGGCTGAGAGAGAGGTGCCTGGCCTAGAGTCTTCTCTTGGCCAGCGGTGACAGCCAGGGGCAACTTGTCCCCCTGCCAGCGCCCCTGTAATCTGTCGCCGGAGGTGACTGCCTCACCTTGCCTCATGGAAGGGCCGCCTCTGGGCAGTGCCGAGACTTCACCCTCAAGATTGTGGCACCCACTCCTTACCAGGCGGGAGGTGGAATGAAATCCTCCAGCTTCCCCAACCTCGCCAGATTCTTCCTCTCTTTCCAGGCCAAGCTGCGGGGAGCCAAGAGCCAGGCCGTTCAAGCCTCAATTTGTCCTTCGCCCGGGACAGTTCGATGTCATCTTGTGTGTGGATTTCATTGAAACCACAGGGTGAGTGGCCCGGGTGGGCGGCCGGCGGGACTGGGTGGAGGTGGGTAGGCATCTGCAGGATCACACTCTGCCCTGGGCAAATAAAGCCAGGATACGAGGGTTCGTCTCAATTTTTGGATTCGCCTGACATTGTTGGACTACAACTCCCATCATCCCCTGGCACAGTGGAGGATGGGAGCTGTAGTCCAGCCACCTCCGGGAACACACCTT
Source organism: Hemicordylus capensis (assembly GCF_027244095.1). NCBI lineage: Eukaryota > Metazoa > Chordata > Lepidosauria > Squamata > Cordylidae > Hemicordylus > Hemicordylus capensis. The sequence continues at coordinate 4,377,363 of NC_069670.1, forward strand.
TGGCGACCCCTTGCCGGAATACACACCGCAACCTGATTTCAGCTCTGATCTCGATGTGTGATTTGTGAAGACGCAAGAGGTCAGTCAGAAAACCGAGCTGCTCTGTTTGGACTACAAACCCTATCATCCTCTGGAACAGTGGGTGATGGGGGGTGTAGTCCGACCACCTCTAGGAACCTAGGTTTGGAAAACCCGCAACCTGATTCAGCATTGATCTAGATGTGTGATTTGTGAAGACGCAAGCGGTCAGTCAGAAAGCTGAGCAGCAATGTAATAAACACGTTTATCGGCCCTCCTGTTTCCTATAGCGGCCCCACGTCCAGGAAGCAGGACCTGGTGGAGGAGCTCCAGCAGAAGAGCGTCCCCTTCAGCATCCGGAAGCTTCACATTGGAGACTTCCTCTGGGTCGCCCGGGAGAGGGCCTCCTCTGATGCAGGTGGGAGGCGTCTGGGGCCGTGGACGTGGGGAGGTGGGCTTCTCACCCAGGCCGCGCCTTCCTCTTGTAACAGGGCACTTCCTCAGAGGTACCCACTCCCTGAGCAAAGAGGCACCTCTCAAAGTGGCGGTTCTCTTGTCTTTAGCAGGCGGGGAGCAACTCGCCCTCTCCGACCCCAGCACAGCATCCCTCCGGTGGCTGTTGCTGGTGCCTATCACGTGTTTATTTTAAGATGGTGAGCTCTTTGGGGGCAGGGAGCCATTTTATTTCTTTCTTTATTTTATTTCCATGTACTCCGCTTTGAGAACTTTGGTTAAAAAGCGGTCTTATAATACTCACTGAACCCGCACAGATCATTGGTGTGCTAGGACTTTGTTGCCCCCACCCCCCGCCCGCCACAGCCCCTGCTTTTTTGCTCAGTGTCATCCACCCACTCTCACTTGCCCCCTCCCCACCGCTCGCTCCCTCATTCCCCGCTCACTCACTCACCCCCTACCCGCTCCTCTTCCCTATCTGCATATGGAATCCCCACTGCCCAATCACCACGGAGCGTCTGTTCTATGACCTCCGATTGGTAAAGCACTGTGTGGGCGGGGCTTGCCACGTACCACCTTAGTGTATTATATATATACTTTCTGGCTGGTCAGCTGGCCACTTCTCCCCCGGCTCAGTAAAGTGGATCGCCACTTCAAAAATGTGCCTCTTTGCTCAGTTAAAGGGTAGGGATGTTGCTGAGAAGGATACAAAAATCCTCCTCTCTGATAACCAAAGCTTCACGTCATTTTTTCTTTTGTGCTGAAGCGCGGGCAGCACAACTCACTGAGGGCTAGAAACTTGCCTCTTTCATAGTTTTTAAAGTGAAAGTGAGCTTGGGGGAGCGGGAGCTGCTGTTTACGGCTGTCAGGGCCTAGTGGGCCATACCGGGTGGACCATACCGACGTAGCCAGCAGAAGGGCAGCCCGTGTCCCTCCCACTGGAGACACAAAGGGGGCGTGGTCTGGTCGCCGGAAGGCTCACCCCAACTAAAGTAACTAACAAAAAAGAAAAAAACAAATAAAGTAAACTACAGGGCAAAAGCCTGGCGAAAAAGAAAAGTCTTCAATAGAGATTTAAAAAATCAGTAAGGAAGGAGCTCAACGAATCTGAAGGGGAAGGGAGTTCCAGAGAAGTGGGGCAGCAACCGAGAAGGCCCTTTCACGGGTCCTAGCTCCCCGAACCTCTCAGAAATCAGGGACCGACAGAGGGGCCTTCTGAGAAGATATGACCGGACAGGATGTAACTGGGTGGGAGAGGCGGGTCTGTAGGTAGACAGGCACCAAGCCCCACAAGGCTTTGAAGGTCAAAACCAGGCCCTCAAATTGAATAAACACATCCAGGCAGCAAACACAGGCTGGGAATGCAATCGGGAGGGCTGGGGCGGGCCCTCTGACGATTGGGCCACGCCCACTTTGCGCGTGACATCACGCGCACGGAGGGCACCAGTGGCTCTTTTCATTGGCAGCCCAGGTTCTTTGAACCCTTCCACTCCATGATGGCTCCGCCCCTGCCGGAGCATAAAATACCTGAGACCGCTATCCTCATCTGCTCCCTCTCAGATCAACCACATCTCCGTAAGGCTCGGGAGCTGGTCCTGGACTATGTGGTGGAACGGAAGCGGATGCCCGACCTCTGTGGCAGCATCATAGACGGCCGCTTTCGCGAGCAGAAGGTGCCGGGCTACTGGAGGGGAGGGAACGGCAACGGGGCCTTGTTGGGGTTAGGAGGGGACATAGGAAGAATATAGGAAGCCCCCTTTACGGAGTCCTAATGTCAGAGGTCCTGAGACCTAATGTCGGAGGAAGCTGCCTTATACTGAATCGGAAGATTCATCTCACCGGCCGAGACAACTAGTCCCTTCCGGGAGGGGGAAGAGTATCAGGCAGCACCCCTCCCTTGCTGAGCATCAGGCAGCATTTCCTGTGGTGCTGAGCTCCCCAGTCAAGCTGAGGGAGGGGTGCTCAAGGAGGGATGTGGAGAGGTACTCGGGGGTCCTGAGGGGTGGTCTACTCTGCCAGTCACTATAGACCAAGCCTGCTCAACTTCAGCTCTCCTGCAGATGTTGGCCTACAACTCCCATAATCCCTGGCTTTTGGCCACTATTGTGCCACTATTGGCCAAGAACAGCTGGGGGGCCAAAGCTGAGCAGGCCTGGTCTACATTGACTGGCAGCGGCTTCTCCAAGGTTTCAGGCAGGAGTCTCTCCCAGCCCTACCTAGAGATGCTGCCAGGGAGGGAACCTGGGAGATTCAACTGAGCGATGGCCCTAAGAGGGAATATCTTGCAGTGCTCACATGTAGTCTCCCATCCAGATGTGAACCAAGGCAGGCCCTGCTTAGCCAAGGGGACAGTTTGTCCTCGCCACCCGCAAAACCAGGGCTCCCCTAAGGAGCTTTGGCCTTTACACTTAATCACAGAGAGGCCTCTACACTTAATTGGAACCCAGAGGTATGACTGTTATGAGCCAGTCTGGTGGTAGCAAGCATGACTTGTTCCCTTAGCTAAGCAGGGTCCACCCTGTTTGCATATGAATGGGAGACTTGATGTGTGAGCACTGCAAGATACTCCCCTCAGGGGATGGAGCCGCTTTGGGAAGAGCATCTAGGCTCCAAGTTCCCTCCCTGGCAGCATCTCCACGAGAGGGCTGAGAGAGATTCCTGCCTGCAACTTTGGAGAAGCTGCTGCCAGTCTGTGTAGACAATCCTGAGCTAGATGGACCAAGGGTCTGACTCAGTATATGGCAGCTTCCTATGTTCCTACATTCCCCTGACACCAATAATCTGGGCCAAGGCAGCCTCCAGCGAATAACACCCTGCCTCTTCCTCCCCACCCAGTTCCGCCTACGGCAGTGCGGCCTCTCCCACCCCATCTACCTAGTAGAAGATGCCGGCTCCGCGCAGCACCTCAGCCTGCCTGAGAAGACCCTGCAGCAAGCAGTGATCAACACCCAGGTGCGTATGGCCTTCCCAGGAGGGTGAGCTGCGAATCCGGGCCGGACTCTCCTCCCTTGCCCTAGGCTCTGGCAACCTTCCTCCTCTTTGACCCAGAGTCCCGGGGCGGCCCTTTTATGAGGCGGGAGGAGGCAGTCCCCTCAGGCGGCCGACTACTGAGGCACCAGCAGGGTGGCAAAATGTGCCCCGCCCCTAGCCAGTGCCCTCAGAGCAGCGTTCCGGGACCGGGCTGACCCTTGCAGACCCTGGCGAGGAGCACCTCTCCTGACAGGAGGACTGCGCAAGTTGGAATTAGCGGCACCCCGCGTCGGAATTCCCGCCTCCCCACCATGAGGAGGCAGCCGGCCGTGGGGCAGCCGCTGCAGCTGGGACGATACGGGGTGGTTTCCTGGAATGCCGACCCGGCACTGGTGCGGGGAAAACTGGACGGCCGCAGAGATTCCCGGGAGCGTCCGGGGAGCGAAGCAGGAGAGGCTGGGGAACGGAGGCCTGGGGGCCGGGCGGTAGTTGCTCCCCTCCTATGGGAGACGCTCTAGAAGGAACTAGAGCTTCCCTCTGCTAGCATTCCCGGAAGGGCGCTTTTCCAGCCGCCCCTGCGTCACTCCCTGCCCGCCCCCCGGACGCTCCCCAGAATCTCCACAGCTGCCCAGCTTTTCCCACACCAGTTGGCATTTAAGGAAACTACCCCCCACCATACCAGCTGGAGCAGCTGCCCCACGACCGGCTGCCTCCTTACGGTAGGGGGTGGGGATTCCGACACGGGAGTGGGTGGGGATTCCGAAGCGGCGGTGGGTGGGGATTCTGACACGGGGTGCCACTGTTTCCGACTTGCCCAGTCCTATTTTCCACTCCTAGCCGAGCTTGCAAGAAGCACGAGGATAGAAGGGGAGAGTGCTGGCCGCCTTCTCCTCCCACCTGCCCACGGCCCCACTTTCAAAGCTCACAAGGGTCGGTTCTGACCGGTGTTCCCTGCGACCGGGGTTCCCAGAGGTGGTTGACTACAATTCCCAGCATCCCCTGCCAAAGGCCATTGCAGCAGGTGATGATGGGGGTTGTAGTCAACAATCTCTGGAGATCCCTGTTACAGGGGCACTGGGGCTTGCCCCCACCAGGGCTGTGTGGCTGGCTCACTCGCCCAGCCTACCTCACAGGGTTGTTGTGAGGATAAACATAACCATGTTGGGGCTCCTTGGGGGAAGAGCGGGATATAAATGTAAAATAAAATAAAATAAAAATCTTCCTCTCTCTCTACTCCAGGTGGTGGACAGCTTCTTCATCAAACACACCCGCGACCTTCGGGAATCGGCTGCGTATCTGACCATTATGACACGCCACCTGACCAGGCTGTATGAGGTGAGTTTGAAGTGAGGTGTTTGTTTGTTTTTTAAAGGCCCCTCAGCCTGGGACGATGACCCACGGCAGTCACATCAGGGCTTAATTTCTTTCTTTGTTTTTAAGTATTGAACTAAATTAAGAGTGGCAAAACCTGAAGGATGCCTGGAAAACATATCCATATCAGCTTAGTGGAACCCCCAAGTTTAGGAGCAGTATATCTGATATACAGACAGTAGGGAAGGGTGGTTGTTGTCATGCTCCCTTTCTGAACTTTAGCTGCAAATGGGATGCTGGATTTCAAGGTCTTTAGGTTTGTCTGGCAGGACAGTTCTTACGTTCGTACTCTGTGGAGTCCTAATCCAAGTGGGTGACAGTATTCACTGGGCATTCGATCCATGCTCAGATAAAGTTGTAAAGTTGTCCCCTCATGTTGGTGTCAACTCCTGGCGACTACAGAGCCATGTGGTTTTCTTTTAAAAGGAGGGGTTTACCATTTCCATTTACCTTTTACAGGAGGCGTTTACCATTGCGCAGTATGAGATGATGCCTTTCAGCACCTTCCCGTATCGCTGCTGCCCGATACAGGTTTTCCCCATAGTCTGGGAAACATCCCAGCGGGGATTCGAACCAGCAACCTCTTGCTCTCTAGGCAAGTCGTTTCCCCGCTGCGCCATTACGTGGCTATGGTGAAGCAGGGATGTGCACCAAATTCGACCAAATCGATTCAAAACGGCTTGCACAGAATGGGATTCGTTCGAATGAATTGAAATTCACTCGAATCGAGGATGTGAATTTGATTTAAATGTGCCCAAATTTGAATGAATTCAAACGAATCCCATCCTGTGCAAGCAGTTTCGATTCGAATCGATTCGATCAATTTTTATTTATTTTTTGCACATCCTTATGCTCAGGAATGCTCTTGTTGTATTTGTCCAGGCTGACTTCCAGCAGGCAGATCATAGGACTGCTATGTTAACTGAATGAACGTTAGAAGAATCGCTTTCTTTAAAAAAAAAAATTGTTAAGAATATGCCCCTAATTAATTCAGCAATGGCTTTTTAAATAATTATTTTTGATACGGGTACTTACAAACTGGAAGGGATAACCTGTTGATCTGATTGATAAACTGGGATGGGTTCAGAGGAAAGCAAAACAAACCAAGAGTTATTGAAGGAGCTGGGTATATTTAGCCCGGAGAAGAAGAAACTAAGGGGAGACGTGAGAGCTGTCTTCAAATATCCGAAGGGTGGACATGTTCCCCATTAGGGCAGGGCTTAAACTGATGAGTTGAAATAACAAGAAAGCAGATTGAGGCTAGACACTAGGAGAAATTTCCTAACTGTAAGAGCTGTTCAAAGCCACTGAATGGCGCAGCGAGGAAATGACTTGACTACCAAGCCAGAGGTTGCTGGTTCGAATCCCTGCTAGTGTGTTTCCCAGACTATGAGAAACACCTATATCCGGCAGCAGCGATGTAGGAAGGTGCTGAAAGGCATCATCGCAGACTGCGTGGGAGGAGGCAAAGGTAAACCCCTCCTGTATTCTACCAGAGACAACCACAGAGCTCTGTGGGTGCCAGGAGTTGACACCGACTCGAAGGCACACTTTACCTTTTTAAGAGCTGTTCAACAGTGGAACAATCTGCCTTGTGCAAGTGGTGAGTTCTCCCTCGCTGGACGTTTTCAAGCGCTGGATGGCCACCTGTCAGGGGTGGCGTAGCCATTCCCTGCACGGAGCAGGGGGTCAGACTAGAAGACCTCCGGGGTCCCTTCTAACTCCCAAATTCTGCGATTCTGCCAGCTGCTTCGTCAGAGGTGTTGCCTGCAATCGCATGTGGGTCTTAACAGCAAAGATGGAAAATGCACCCTGCTTCACCCCCAGATTTTGTTTTAATCCTTTGCCTGATTTAAGATTTCTGTGTAATTGGGTTGCAGCCCTTGTGGGAGATGAAATTCTTTGCTAGCGGAAGTCTTTTTTCTGGACTGAGAGAAATTAACAATTTTAACCAAAAAAGTGGGACATACTGGGTGGGTACAGAGAGGAGAAGGAAGGGGGATGAAACCCTGAAACGAGGGTCCAGGAGGATGCATCAAGATCTGCGAAGTGCTTTTCTTTTTCCTCCTAGGACAAAACCCTGCTAGGCTGTACCAAGGAGGAGCTGGAGCAAGAGCGCCTTCTGCAGCTCAGTGACGGCTGCTGCAAGCTCCTGACCTTTGCCGAATTCAACGAAGGGGCCATGAAGAACAAGGTTATTCTTCCGTTTGTTTATGTTCTTTATTTGTTGCAGGTCTGTGCCGCCCCATATGCAATCTCTGGCCGGCTTACACATTAAAACGCAACAACCGTTAAGACTTTCAATCGTAAAACCAATTTTAAAATCCATCAAAAAAGCTTTAAAACATTATGAGCGAGACGCCTGATAAAAGAGATGCGTTTTTCAAGCGTTGCTTAAAAACAGCCAGAGATGGGGAGGTTCCAGTTTTTATGTGGGTGCACGTTCCAGAGCCTTGGGGCAACCCTAGAGAAGGCCCGGTTTGGGGTCCCCACCAAACATGTAACTGCAACCAGACCTCCCTCGATGATCCATCCTGTGGTTGTCTTTGGTAGGATACGGGAGGGGTTGACCATTGCCTCCTCCCATGCAGTATGAGATGATGCCTTTCAGCATCTTCCTAGATCGCTGCTGCCCGATAGAGGTGTTTCCCATCGTCTGGGCAACCTCTTGCTCCCTAGGCAAGTTACTTCTCCGCTGTGCCATTTGGTGGCTTCCTGTGTATGGATTTACGATCTGCACTATTGATGTGGAGTATGTATGGTTTCCGTTTGGGTTACTGGTCCTTGACTGTAATAAATATTTTATTTTGATTTAAAATTCTGCGGCCCTCTGCACAGCGCTCCGTGACCTTCCAATCCAGCCTCCCAGGGGGCTGGTTGCCGACCCTCGCTTTTTACTGATGGAGGAGGGGTGGAGTCTGGGGAGGGGGCTGTCCCTTCGGACTCCTGCAGCCTCGCTTTCTCACCCCCAGGCCCAGACGGTGAGCGAGGTCTTTGCCCGGCAGCTCATGCAGATTAGCGGCCTCAGCGGAGACAAGGCGGCCGCCATCTTGGAGAGCTATAAGACCCCCGCCAGGTACGGAGAAGGGGACTGGCTGTATAGAGGGTAGACTAAAGGGGCCCATGGGGCAGAGGAGAGCTGGTCTGGTGGTTGCAAGCATGACTTGTCCCCTTAGCTAAGCAGGGTCTGCCCAGGTTTGCATTTGGATGGGAGACTATGTGTGTGAGCACTGGAAGAGATTCCCCTCAGGGGATGGAGCCACTCTGGGAAGAGCAGAAGGTTCCGAGTTCCCTCCCTGGCAGCATCTCCAAGATCGGGCTGAGAGAGAGACTCCTGCCTGCAAGCTTGGAGAAGCCGCTGCCGGCCTGGGTAGACGATACTGAGCTAGATGGACCACTGGCCTGATTTGGCGGATGGCAGCTTCCTGTGTTGACCTTATCGCTTACACACAAGTCAGCTTATGCCAAGCACCTCTGGTAGGGGTACCCAGGAGGCAAAAATGGGACTCCGTAAACACTTTCATATAATAGCTAGAATGGCTCTCTAGGATAATCGTGTGAATCGGTCATTGATTACAGAAACCCAATCTCCTATCATGCCATCTTGGGGAAACCTCAGTCAGGAATCATATTGGATTTCACTCATTCCCCCAGATTCCTGCCTAGCCCTGAATCAAGGGCCATGTCACCTTTGCAGCCACTGAATCGTACACAGTCCAGCTACCACGCGGAGTGTTCCGAGTGTTCCTAGAAGAGTGTTCTGCTCCTCTCTCTCTCTCTCCCCCTTGTGTAAAGACAGAGGCTGGGAGATGCCTGGGGAGGAGAGACTCCGGCCTGCAACCTTGGAGAAGCCGCTGCCAGTCTGTGTAGACAATCCTGAGCTAGATCTGCCAAAGGTCTGACTCAGTAGGAGGCAGCTTCTTCCACTCCTTCCTATGCTTGCTGTGGCAAGACCAGCTCTCGTCCTGGTAGCACTGTGATATTTTCCGGGGCAAATGATTTGAAGAGGTTTCTGTGCGCATGCACCACCGGAGAGGGGACCAGCGTTCTGTAACCCTCCCTCCATCTCTCTCTCTCTCTCTCTCTCTACAGCTTGCTGGCCGCCTACGCTGCCTGCCAGACCCCACAGAACTGTGAGCAGCTGCTAAGCAACGTCAAATGTGGGAAACTGCAGAGGTGAGTGACAGGGCCCTCCCTGCTGAATGTCGGCCTGCACAGCCCACTAGGGATGAGCATGGAACCGGCGGGGTGGGGTGGGGAAAATTATAAGGGCAGGGGAGGGTGCACTTACCCCAACCCCCGCTGCTTTCCCCACCGTCGGCACTCACTGAAAAAACCGATCTGGCAAGGCGGCAGTGTACCTCCCTGCCACCCCGTCTGCTCCTCGAACCAGAAGTGACAGGAAGTAGCACGTGTGCACGCTAAAAATATTTTTCTCGTCGGCATGTTCCTCGAGCTGTGTTGCTACATGACTCATCAGGATTTCCCCCCCACTGGTCAGGCATCATCTTCCACTCGTCACCGACAAGCAGACTAGTGGATTTCCTGAGCCCTGCCTATGGGGAGCGGAAGAAGAGATTTGTGCCTGCCACTCCATAACTCCCCTTCTCTCTCTTTCTCTCTCTTTCTCTCTCTCTCTCTCTCTCCCTCCTCCTTTCCTTCTCAGGTCCCCTTCCAATTCTAACATTCTGTGATTCTTAACCCCACCCCTGAGCTTCCCAGGAGCCAAATGCCTTGAGGATTGCTCTGCTTTGACCCATGGGTATGGGTCAAGAAACGCTGGCTAGGTTCACCAGCCTTACAAAATATTTTACTGGTCAAAATTTACTTGTATGTTTCTTGTCAGGAATTTTTCCCCACTGGTCAGGCAGCATTTTCCACTCGTCACCGGCAAGCAGACTAGTGGATTTACTCGTCACCGGCAAGCAGACTAGTGGATTTCCTGAGCCCTGCCCATGGGGAGGGGAAGAAGAGATTTGAGTCTGGCACTCCATAACTCCCCTTCTTGCTTTCTCTCTCTCCCTCATCCTTTCCTTCACAGGAACTTCGGACCTGCCCTCAGCAAGACCTTGGCCCAGTTGTACTGTACTCCAGGACCCCTGCCTTGAATCAGTGAAAGATTGTGGCTGGCGGTGGGGGCAACTTCACCCATCCACAGTGCAGTATCCTAGCCTGATGTATCCTAGATGGTGGACTTCCGTGATCCGAATTACTCCGACAATCAGCAGCTGGCTAAATCTAGCTCAGGGAATTCACCAAAAGGTGCCAGGGAGGGAGATTTGTCCTTTTGGTGTCCCATGCTGGGTGTCGAGCACCCCAAGAGGCAGGCACTTGGCACAGGCCCATGGTGGGCAGGGAGGATTGATCCCAGCCTCCCAAGAGTGTTACTGGGGAGAGCTCCCTGTTAGCTCCGTGGTCCAAATTGGACTACTCTGAGTTAGCTCATCTTGTCCCTTTTGCTTTTTAAAAAATTCTTAGTGTGTTACTCATACTCGAATAAAGTTGTTGAGGGTTTTTTTTGCAAAGGATCTCCAGTTTTCAGTGACGCACGTGTGAAGGAAATGAACAGAGAGAATGGGAACCCCAGAGCGATACTAAATTACTCATGAGTAGTCCCACCTAGAACATAAGAACAGCCCTGCTGGATCAGGCCCAAGGAGGCCCATCTAGTCCAGCATCCTGTTTAACACAGTGGCCCACCAGATGCCTCTGGAAGCCACAGGCAGGAGTTGAGGGCCTGCCCTCTCTCCTGCTGTTGCTCTCCTGGAACTGGGACTCAGAGGCATCCTGCCTTTGAGGCTGGAGGTGGCCTGTAGTCCTCCGTCTAGTAGCCGTTGATAGACCTCTGCTCCATGAAGTTATCCAGACCCCTCTTGAAGCCATCCAGGTTGTTGGCTGTCACCACATCTCATGGCAGAGAATTCCACAAGTTGATTATGCGTTGTGTGAAAAAGTACTTCCATTGGTTGGTCCTAAATTTCCTGGCAATCAATTTCATGGGATGACTCCTGGTTCTAGTGTGATGGGAGAGGGAGAAGAATTTCTCTCTATCCACTTTCTCCACACTATGCTTGATTTTATAGACCTCTATCATGTCTCCCCACAGTCGTCTTTTTTCTAAACTAAAAAGCCCCAGGTGTTGTAGCCTTGCCTCATAAGAGAGGTGCTCTAGGCCCCTGATCATCTTGGTTGCCCTCTTCTGCACCTTTTCCAGTTCTGCAATGTCCTTCTTCTTTAGATGTGGTGACCAGAATTGTACGCAGTACTCCAAGTGTGGTTGCACCATAGTTTTGTATAAGGGCATGATAATATTAGCCGTTTTATTTTCAATCCCCTTCCTAATGATCCCTAGCATGGAATTGGCCTTTTTTCACTGCTGCCGCACGTTGAGTCGACACTTTCAACGAGCTGTCCACCACGACCCCAAGATCCCTCTCCTGGTCCATCACCGGCAGCTCGGATCCCATCAGAGTATACTTGAAGATGGCGGGTTTTCGTCCCAATGTGCATCACTTTACACTCGCCAACACTGAACCACATTTGCCACTTTGTCGCCCACTCTCCTTGATGCCTCCCTGATTTCCTCCTGATTTCCCCACAGTGACTGTCAAAGTTTTGATCCGGAGGGCGATAGCACGTCCCCAGTAGCACGTTCCCTTTCTGGCCTTGTATAGTCACCCACAGGGTTTCTGTGGAGGACTCCAGTCCTCCTAGGTTTCCTAGCTTGTTAGATTCTATGCCTTCTTTCACAGTCAGTGCTACCCCTCCTCCAAGGCGCCCCCCCCCTGTCCTTTCTGTAGAGTTTATATCCAGGGAGAACAGTGTCCCACTGGTTCTCACTGTTCCACCATGTATTTGGGTGGTAGCCTCCAACTGGTCTGGGAAGGGCATTTGCATGCTCTAAGACAGGGATTCATAACGTTGGGTCTCCAGATGTTATTGGACTTCCAACTCCCATAATCCCCAGCCGAAGGCCACTGAGGCAAGGCATTATGGGAGTTGAAGTCCAGTAACATCTGGAGACCCAGCGTTGAGAACCCCTGCTCTAAGACATTCCAAGCTCCCTCCCTGGCATCTCCGAGATACGGCCAAGAGAGACTCCTGCCTGCAACTTTGGAGAAGCTGCTGCCAGCCTGTGATGACAGTACTCAACTAGCTGGACCAATGGTCTGACTCAGTATCTGGCAGCTTGCTATGTTGCGATGACAGGATACAGCTTTTAGTAGATATAATTTGTCCTGAACTTTAAAATTAAAAACCAGAACTTTCATAAGAATACATATTCGGAGCCAGCCGGGAGCTGAAAGTCCACCACTCCCTTAGGGGTTGGGGCCGTATATCTGTGTAAGAACATCTCTTTGGAAGCACAAGCCACAAGGTACCAGGTTCACTGCCTGGCATGGAAAAACTCCTGCCTGAAATCTTGGGAGAGCTGCTGCCAGCCAGTGTGTGGACAATCAAGGAAAAAATCAGGTGGCTATGACCTTGGATGCTCCAAAGTCGACTAGTGGGAGAAAAATCAAGAACAAAATGGCCTTTTCAAGAAGCAATGACGTCAGGAGGAGATCCGGCCTTGTGGCAGCAAGAATGCATGCCCCCCTTTGCTAAGCAGGGTCTGCCCTGGTTTTCAATTGAATGGGAGACGACATGTGTGAGCAACAACAAATTCTATACCGCTTTTCGACAAAAGTTTCCAAAGCAGTTTACAGAGAGAAATACTAAAGAGATCAGATGGATCCCTCTCCCCAAATGGCTCACAATCGAAAAAGAAACATGGCAGACACCAGTAACAGCCACTGGAGGGATGCTGTGTTGGGGCTGGGTAGGTCCAGTTGCTCTCCCCGTGTTAAAGAGAATCACCATGTTAAAAAGGTGCCTCTTTGCCCGGTTAGCAGCACTGCAGGATATTCCCCTTTGGTTTTGAATGGTCGGCTACATGTGTGAGCCCTGTAAGATATTCCCTTTAACGGGATGGGGCCACTCTGGGAAGAGCATCTGCGGTTCCAACTTCCCTCCCTGGCAGCATCTCCAAGAGAGGGCTGAGAGAGACTCCTGCCTGCAACCTTGAAGAAACCGCTGCCAGTCTGGGTAGACAATACTGAACTAGACAGAACAATAGTCTGACTCGGTATATGGCAGTTTCCTATGTTCCTATCTGCTTTGCATGCAGAGCGTCCCGGCTTCAATCCCTGGTAGCATCTCCAGGTATTGCTGGGGAAGACTCCTGCTCAAAACCCTGGAGAATCGCTGCCTGTCAGGAGACTGCCGTACCTACTGCCCTAGATGGACCCATGGTCTGTGTCAATATAAAGCATCTTGCTAAGTCTTGTGTCTGTCAGTATTATTGGGTCTGGGTTCAACACGATCACAAGCATCCTGGTTAGAAAGTTAATCCAGATTAATGAGCCCAGCAGAGCCAATTGTGAGAATCTGGAATTTCAGGGCAATTTGAGTCAAACCATTCTGGTTAACCAGCATTTAACCAGGTCAGGTCGCCAGGAAAAAATGGTGGTTAGGTGGAGGCAGCCATGTGACCAGAATTGCCCTGGAATTCTGGGTTCGCATAATCCATGCTACTGGGCTCACTAATCCTGGTTAACATTTAAACCAGGATCCTTGTGGTTGTGTGAACCCAGCCTGGGTGACCCAAACATTCTGGTCATCGCTCGATGCATGTGTGTGATCCATCCGCTTGCCACTTGGTGGGGCAAGTGGTTCTAATGTCCAGAAAGAAAGTTCTGTCTAATTCTAGAGCCCTTTAACGCACCGGAGAGCTAGCTCATAGCATTAATTAATTAATTAATTGAAACAGAGGCTCAACGCACCATTTAATATACAGTAGAGCTTTCACCTTCTCTGTGGCTGAATTTCTTCCATATTTACTTGAAAGCTGCAGGGAGTTTTTGCTGAGTGGAATTTACTTGAAAGCGTCAGCAAAGCTTTCTCCGAACTTCACACATCCTCTTGCCAGCTTCTGCTTTAATTGCTTTCTGTTATGCTTTCTTTAATTGGGAATTAATGATGCATTTCCCCTTAATTTCCCCCCGGAACCAGTCCATTCCTGTGTGCTTGAATTATAATTTCCTCTTTTGCTTTCCCTTCTTTTCTTGCAAAATAATTGAATTTCTTTTATTTTGCAATCAAAGAAATGGGGGGGAGGAAACTTGTAATTAAAGCCAACCCACCCTGCATCAGTAATGGCAGCCTCATCGAGCAGGGCTGTTCCCATGTTATTATTTATTTATGTATTATTTATTATTATTATTTTACACAGTCAGACAGGTGTTATTGACTGGTTTGTTTTATCCAGACATCGAGTCCTTCCCAAGGACCTGGGATGGCTGAATTTTATTATCAATGTTGTTGCTGTTATTATTATAGATATCGTCGCAGAATAGAGGCTGTTCTCAGTAAAGCTGCTTTTTGTAACTGGCTGCTGGTGATTTCTGTGGCCCCGATGGTGTTGAGGTGCTCCTCAAGGTCTTTTGGAACTGCACCCAGGGCGCCAATTACCACTGGGATGATTTGGGTCTTTTTCTGCCACAGCCTTTCAATTTCCATTTGTAGATCTTTGTATTTGGTGATTTTTTTCTATTTCTTTTTCTTCTATTCTGCTGGTACTGCTGTGTCGATTATTTTGACTTGTTTTTCTTTCTTCTCGACTACAGTGATATCTGGTGTATTGTGTGGCAGATGTTTGTCTGCTTGTAGTCGGAAGTCCCATAATATTTTTACATCTTCATTTTCTTCATTTTTATGGTCCCACCCATTTTTGGCTACAGGTAGCTTGTATTTTTTTGCAGATGCTTGTAGTGGGATGCTTGTAGGATGTAAAGGTCCCTCAGAATGCCACAGCCCTGCTCAAAACCCTTACACCAGCTGCCCCCATGCCAGGCTGCCGAAAGCTAGGCCCCAAGTTGGAGAAGGACCTCGAAGGTGGTCCCAGCGGGCTAGCAATTGTGTGAGGCCACCAGTTGTGAGCACCTCGAGGCAGAGAATTCTATCTGGACCGTTTGCTGGCAAACCGTTCCGGAAACATCCCTGCTGATGGGGCAAAGATGCACCTTTTCACATGGAGGTTCTTGGCTTCAGCCGAGGGAGAGCAATGGGCCCAATCCATCCCACCACAGCGTCCCCGCCCAGCAGAATTTGCTGGTGTGTTTAGATGGTGTGTTTAGATTTCCTGACTGAGCAAAGAGGCACCTTCTTGGAGTGGTGAACCTCTTTATTTAGCAGGAAGTTTTCCACACCCGGCTTTTAGTTCACATCTCCTCCGGAGAATGGAGGGTGTGGGTTCACATAGCAGCCAAATTTACCCTGAAGTCCCTGCAAGCTATCGGGGAGCACATCAGACACGATTTGGGTTTTTCATCGCACGTTAGAGTGTAGCTCGATATATATTCAGGGTAAAAAAAATAAATCCACTTTTTGCGGCAGTTTTGGGGGGGCAACTTCAAACTAGCAGAAAACCCGCGGTAAAGCCTGTTGTCTGGAAAAGCTCCAGGCGGAAAGCAACTGGCCGTATCCATCCCCAGCACAGCGTCCCTCCAGTGGCTGTTGCTGGCATCTATCTTATGTTTCTTTTTTTAGATTGTGAGCCCTTTGGGGACAGGATAGCCATTTTATTTATTTCTCTATGTAAACCGCTTTGGGAACTTTTGTCGAAAAGCAGGATATAAATATCCGTCGTATTTTTGGGAAAGGGAACCACCTTCTCATTCCTTTCCTGTGTAGACTGTCATTTTAAATGTGGCTTTAGCTTGGTCTTTCAACTTGTTCAACTTACAGTTGGTTAACTTTACTAGTCTTATTTTTTACATTGTATCTTTTTATTATGTTGTGAGCTGTCCCGAGCAGTAATGTCCTGGAGGGGCAGAGTATAAAGACTATAAGTAAGTAAGAAAGTAGCAAGTAAGAAAGTAGCAAGTAGCAAGTAAGAAAGTAGCAAGTAGCAAGTAAGAAAGTAGTAAGTAAGAAAATAATAAAATAAAATAATAAAATAAAATAAAATAAACTGCTTTGACAACTTCTTTGTTGAAAAGGGGTATGGGACAGACCAGGAAGAAATGTGACAAACGTAGATCTCCATCTTAGCCCCCAAATGTCCCCACTTCCCGGAGTGCTCTGAATGGGGCACATTCCTGCCTTTTGGGACTGAACAAGGACAATCTTTGCCTTTTCGATATAAATAATATTCTGCGATAATGAAGCACCTTGGAAGCAACAAGCACAGACCCATAAATGGCCTCTCGGAAGGGTTTCCTTTCCAAACATTTTTACTAATTTCTCCCCCCCTTGGTCTTTCCCCCCCTTTTAAACAGAAAACAAAACCAAGAAAAGGCGGCAGGTTCAACAGTTCGCTCCTGTTGGGACGAGGTGTTCTCCCCTGTCCCAGAGTTTCATCGCTGGGGGGCTGGCGTGACTCCGAGGGCTGGCTGTGGGTCTAGGATGGGCTGCTGGTTCGGGAAGCCACCGTTCCGGCTGCGAGAGGCCTCATCCGGTCACGGTGTATCTGGCGCTGGGTGCGGTGAGGGGGCTGTGAGGCTGAGACATCCCTCCCTGGCAGTCGGGGTGGGGCCTCCTCGTCTCTTGAGCATCCCCCCACAGGAGGTGTTTCTGCAAGCAGAGAGGCGGGGAAAAGATAGTTGCTATACAGGGCGCCCCCCCAACCAAGAGTGGATCAAGACGTCCAGGCAGAGGCGTATCAAGGGAAAATACCGCCTAGGGCAAACACTGAAATTGTGCCCCCTGTCCAAGCATCTGACACCCATCTTTCAGATAACTTTACCATAATATCAGCTGAAAAATACAAGTCAGGCTCGTTAATCTTTTCATATTTCAAAAACTATTTAGCAGTGGACTTAGCCAGACCAAAAAATGCTGGAAAACTACAAATTTCAGTATGCAGGGGCTCATGAAATACCCAAATACTATGTGGAGGTGTACTTGGAAAACTAAAGAGAAGTGCCTGTCTAATTCTCTACTATGCATTGTAGCATCACCATTACATAAGTTTTAAAAATAAATGGAGAATTTGACTTTTCCCAGATACTCTGAAAATCATTAAAGGACATGCAGAGTAAACCGTGTCACTGCTTGGAATATATTCTAGTCTTTCAGAAAGACAGTTATAATGAGAGAAAGAGAGGAAGAAACTCCTAGTGGGTCTTAATATTAAGGATTTCACACTGATCCAAAGACAAACTCACCATTAATAGCCATATTATTAAGACATCACATTTAACTCACTTATCACAAGAAGCAAAGTAAGAGCAAATGAATACAATCCTAGCTCATAAGCTTCGGCTCAGTATTCACAAGCCCTGATTCTCTGTGCATAGTGCCAATCTGAATATGTGTACAGTGTCTTATATTATATTAATTTTTTAAATTTATTTTACCTGTAGCCGCTTTGGGGGGCTTCCTAAAGGCTGTGGTGGGTCTGCAAAGGTTCCCCCTCCCTCCTCTGGCCTCTAGGGCCTTGCAGGGACCATTTGAGCATCTGTGGTGGCCATTTTTAAAAATAATCTTTCTTTTTTTAAAAAGGCCACTGAAAACAAAATGGCCACCGTGCATGCTCAAATGGCCACTGCAAGGCCTGGCATGACCTAGGGCCTCACAGAGGCCTTTTGAGCATGCACAGTGGCCACATTGTTTTCAGCAGCCTTTTTTTTAAAAAAATTTTTTAATTTTACAAAATGGTGCCCCCCTTCAAGAGGCACCCAGGGCATGTGCCCTGCCTGCCCCACCCTAGATATGCCCCTGCATCCAGGAGCCTGAGGCACACGACCAAATGTCGTCATCCCCTCCTGTGTTCCCACTTCCCCTTCTTCTCCCCATTTTTTCCCCCAAGTGGATTCTTGTCATTTTGCTGGCGTCCTGAGAATCTTCTGCCCGAGGTGACTGCCTCCACTCGCCCCACAGAAAGGCCGCCCCTTAAAAGGTTTGCATCATTCCTGTGTGCAAGAAGGTCCCAAATTCCCTCCCTGGCAGCATCTCCGAGGTAGGGCTGGGAAAGATTTGGAGAAGCCGCTGCCAGTCTGCGCAGGCAATCCTGACCCAGACGGAGCAATTGTCTGACTCAGTCTATGGCAGCTTCCTATGTTCCAACTGTTATACATATGAACAAAGCTGTTCTTTTGGGTGGCCTTACGCCACCTGCCCTCTCTCAACCTCAACCTACCTCACAGGGGAGGAGAGCCGGTCTTGTGGAAGCAAGCATGAATTGCCCCCTTTGCTAAGCAGGGTCTGCCCTGGTTTGCATTTGGATGGGAGACTGCACACGAGCACGGGGAGATATTGGTCTTAGGGGATGGGGGAAGAACACCGGCATCGTACCTCTCCCGCGGCCAGCCAGGCCACTGTTGGACTAGAACGAATGGGCTCCCACGAAGACCGTCAGACGTAGCACGGAGCTGGACCGGTAGCTCATCAGGGTGTTCATGGTGAGCATCTCTAAATCCAAGACAAACTCGCGGGGGCCTGTGACGGGACGGGCCAAGACCAGCATGGCACTGATGTTGTTGATTTGCTGTGGGGAGAAAAGAAGCACAGGGGGTCCTGGTCGGCCACTTTGTACACCGAGGGGTGACTGCAGCTGTGTGTAAGCAATTTGCCAGGCTCAGGTTGGCAGCCTCTGTCTCTCTGATTGGCTGTTGCTAGGATGGGGCGGTGGCTCAGTGGAAGAGCATCTGCTTTGCATCCAGAAGGGTCCCCGGCTCACTCCCTGGCAGCATCTCCAGGTAGGGCTCAGGAAGACTCCTGCCTGGAACCTTGGAGAGCCGCTACCAGTCTGTGAAGACAATACTGAGTAGATGGACCAAGGGTCTGACTCAGTATAAGGCCGCTTCCTATGTCGCTATGAAAAGGTCCCTCTGCCGGCGGCCCTAAAACAGGGGTAGGCAACCTCGGCTCTCTGGCTCTTGCTTGTGGCCGCAAGCTCGAGTGTTCCCCTTTGCTAAGCAGGGTCTGCCCTGGTTTGCATTTGGATGGGACACCACGTGTGAGCGCCGTAAGAGATTCCCCTTTGGGGATGGGGCCGCTCTGGGAAGAGCGCCTGCCTGCTTGCGTGCAGAAGGTTCCGAGCTCCCTCCCAGGCAGCATCTCCAAGATAGGGCTGAGAGTTGCTGCCAGTCAGTGCAGGCAAAACTGAGCTAGATGGACCCAAGGTCTGGCTCAGAATAAAGCAGCTTCCTAGGTTCCTAACGTCTCACAAAGGGGAGAAGTCCATACGGTCATAAACGGGGCCATAACGTAGTGTAGATTATCGGCTTTACATGCCAAAGCTCCCCGGTTCAATCCCTGGCAACCTATTTCGGCATGGCTAGGAAAGACCCCGGCCTGAAAGCTTGGGAAGCTGCTGCCAGCCAGTGCAGGCAATGCTGCTTCCGATCTTCCTCTGACCCCGACTTACCCGGATATAGAACTCTCCCTGTTCGTTGCCTGAGCGGATCTGGAATGTGTTGTAGGCCCCAGGGAACACGCTGGTGGCTTGGATCTGGAAGATGTCCGAGGGCACCGTCCGATCCGCCGTGATGCTCATGTATCGGTGGACGATGGACGACGGCTTCTCTCGGCAGAGCGGGTTCGTGGCTGGGCAGAGGCAGCGGCTGCAATGGGAATGAATCGGCTTGTGAGGGACTCAAGTATGCCTGGAGCTGCCTTACATCAGAAGCTGCCACCTACCGAGTCAGACCCTTGGTCCTCCTAGCTCAGTATTGTCTGCACAGACTGGCAGCAGCTTCTCCAAGGTTGTAGGCAGGAGTCTCTCTCTCTCAGCCTGATCTTGGAGATGCTGCCAGGGAGGGAACTTGGAACCTCGATGCTCTTCCCAGAGGGGAATATGTTACAGTGCTCACACTTCTAGTCTCCCATTCAAATGCAAACCAGGGTGGACCCTGCTTAGCAAAGGGGACAACTTATGCTTGCTACCACAAGATCAGCTCTCCTCAACTTATATTCGGGTTGCACAGTGTATGAGACACAAAGAGTATGTGAAAGTCGGGACTGTAAGAAATGCAGTCTCTGCCACCACATTGTTGTAGGATGGGAGTTGAAGTCCTACAACATCTGAGGACCCAAGTTTTGGAACCCCTGACTTAGCTGGATACCCCAATGATCCATCCTCTGCTGTTTCCTACAGCAGCCAGTCAGATGCCTCCTGGATTTCACGAGCAGGCATCACTGCTCTTGTACATGGAGTTTCCATTTTGCCATTATGACTAATATCTGCGGACAAACTCTATGCATATTTGTCTAATCCCCCTTTAAAGCTAAGGATACACTGGCCAGCCAAATGCCTCTTGCATTTCACTAGCAGGCATCACTGCTCCTGTACATGGAGTCTCCATTTAACTATTATAGCCAACATCCACAGACAACCTCTATGCTCCTCTGCGGATTTTAAATCTCCATTTTAAAGCCATTTAAGCTAGGGATCATGACCACCCCTTGTGGCAGAAACGCCATAGGTCCCGCATGCATTGTTCAGGTGTAAGAAAGTCTCCAACCCCACCCTCACTCACTTTTCAGAGACTTGCACGTACGGTTCCTGGCAACGGTTCTTCTCCACGCAGCGATATCCGCCGTGGAAGTTGACGCAGTTCTGCGTCTCAGTACACTGGTGGGTTCCCGCCTCACACTCGTTAATGTCTAGGATTGCCGAGGAAAGAAATGTGATCGTCAGATAATGCAGGATAATTCTTTACACACACACACACACACACACACACACACACACACACACCCCGCTCCGTTATTTCCACTAAACAAACCACAACAAAAGAGAATACAAATAATTGCATCGTTGCATAAAAGAGAACCAAATACAGACAGAGCCTTTTGGATGTGATAAATAAATAATTAATGAAAACCAAGACTAGGGCGGTGGGGAAGCCCTTTGAATCAAACTATTCTACTTTGGACACATTATGCAAAGACCCGGCTCCCTTGAGAAATCCACAATGCTGGGGAAAGTGGAAGGAAAGAGAAGAAGAGGACAGCTAGCAGCAAGGTGGACAGACTCGATGATGACAGTAATGAATGCACCACTGAGAGACCTTCAAGGCTAAGCGGAAGACAGATCATCCTGGAAAGAATCGGTCTATGTGGTAGCTGAGAGTTGACACCAACTTGATGGCACTTAATCAATCAATCATTCAATCAATCAATCAATCAATAGTAGATGGCTAATATTGTAAATGGCTTGAATTTTCAATGTAAACCACCCTGAGCCGCTTTAGATTGGGCAGTATAGAAATGAGCAGGAAAAAGAAAAAGGACGCTCTGGGGCCAATGCCCTGTTAAATCCCAAGAGAGCCTGTGTTGGGATGCTTACCTTGACAGAGGCGGGTGCTCAGTTGCTGGTACCCTTGGGGGCAGGCACAAGAGAAGTGTCCTGGTTCGTTCACACACTGGAACTGGCACAGGAAGGTGGAGTAGCTGCATTCGTCAATGTCTGGGGAAAAGGGAGAGATTTCTCCGTTGGCGCGGCCCCTGAGTGGCTGGTGGCCAGGTTCTTGGAACCCGTTCGCTCAATGGCAGCTCTGTCCCCGGCCAGACCCCTGGGCGTCACAGTCAATCCCTGAAATGCTGGACAGCAGGTGGGAGGTCCCCGGTTCCATTCCTGGCAGTGTGACAGGCAGCTTCCTGTCTCCCTTTCCCAGATCCTAATCTCCACATGATAGCTTCTCCCTTTGCACGCAGAAGGTCCCAGGTTCAATCCCTGGCAGCATCTCCAGGTAGGGCTGGGAAAGCCCCCTGCCTGGAGAGCTATGAGAGAAGAGCTGATCTTCTGGTAGCAAGCATAAATTGTCCCCTTGGCTAAACAGGGTCCACCCTGGTTTGCATTTGAATGGGAGACTACATGTGAGCACTGAAAGATATTAGCCTTAAGGGATGGGCCAGGGGGATTCTGCCTCTGAACAGGAAGGTTGTCCTTCACATCAACATGACTAGTACTGTTACAACTCTGACCACCACTGCTATGGTGAAATAGGAAAAGAGAGTTCCCCAGGGCACATACTAAGTGCTTTCCCCATAGAGCGGAGTAGACACAACTGTCATCAAGACACATCAGAAATCAGGGAAGAGGGCAAAGAGTATGAAAGGAGAGCTGGTCACAAGCATGAATTGTCCTCTTTGCTAAGTAGGGTCCACCCTGGTATGTATTTGAATGGGAGACTACGTGTGTGAGCACTGGAAGATATTCCCCTCAAGTGATGGGGCCACTGGGAGGAGCACCTAGAAGGTTCCAAGTTCCCTCCTTGGCTTCTCCAAGACAGGGATACCTTCTGGATCTGTCTGCTTGCACACTTTCCTCCAAGATATAGCTCCTGAAGGCTAATAGGGGAGGAGCTTGGAGAAAGAAGGTTCAAAGAGAAAGGCAGAGGAGCTAACCTAAGGAGAAGTGGTGCTGGTGGGAGACCCACCTACCTACCTTTGCAGGTGAAGCCATCGTGATCCAGTTCGTAGCCCTGGTTGCAGCGGCAGATGAAGGTGCCATAGGTGTTAAAGCAGCGCTGCTCGCACGGGGCTCCCATCTCACACTCATTCACATCTGGGGGAGGTGGGAGAGGCGGCAACTTAAACGGGTGGCTTTGCACGTGGGCGGGTTGCGTGCTGGGCTGTCCCATCCACTAAGCAAAGACACTGCATTTGAACACGCTTAGTTGCACCAAGGAAGAAAATCTCAGGGTTAAGAAATAAATCTGCTGCGCTTACTGTCTCTGGGCCTGGTTTCTCCACTCCACTGGCAACCCTGTTTCCAAGTTTAACTCACCTCTTCTCATTTGCCTCCCTTTCCCCACTCACCTCTTGCTCCTCTTTCTCTGTTGTTTCCCACTATCAACATAAAGCTTGGTTTTCCTTTTTGTTTTCTTATGGTTTGGTTTTTCTTATAGAGCTTGGTTTTTCCTTTCTTTTCCTTATAAAGCTTGGTTTTTCTTTTCTTTTTCTTATAAGGCTTGGTTTTTCTTTTCTTTTTCTTATAAAGCTTGGTTTTGCTTTTTGTTTTCTTATGGTTTGGTTTTTCTTATGAAGCGTGGTTTTTTCTTTTTTCTTATAAAGCTTGGTTTTTCGTTTCTTTTTTATTTTGTTAGTGCCATAGACTACCCCTGGTCTCTCTGGAGGGCTTCCCAAACTGTGGTCCTCCAGTTGTTGCTGAACTACAACTCCCATCATCCTTGGCCACAACAAATTGTGGCTGGGAAGGATGGGAGCTGTCGTTCAACAACATTTGAAGGCCCACAGGTTGGTAACCTCTGCTCTGTAGCATGCAGGCACTGCAAAGGAAAAGGGAGGGATGGACAAGGCTCTACCACTTACCCACACACGAGCGGTTGTTGCTCGCTAACTGGAAGCCTGGTTCGCACTGGCAAGAAAAAGAGCCTGGGGAGTTGACACAGCGGTGCTGGCAGTAACGGTACCGGCATTCGTCTATGTCTGCAAGAGAAGAGGAAAGGACATCACCACCACCTATATGGCCTGCCCCACTGCTGCCCTGCTGTGCCTCTGAGCATATACAAAGTACAAGTGGCTAATGACTCCAAACTGTGTGCTGCAAGCTTTCGAGTTCATTAGAACTCTTCTTCAGGCTGGAAAGCAGTAGCATCTCTCCTTAACAAGCCAGGGGTGGGGTGGGGCACCAAACAAGGAGAGGAGAGCTGGTCTTGCAGTAGCAAGCATGACTTGCCCCCTTAGCTAAGCAGGGTCCACCCTGGTTGCATATGAAAGGGAGACTTGTGTGAGCACTGTAAGATATTCCCCCTCTTAGGGGATGGGGCCGCTCTGGGAAGAGCAGAAGGTTCCAAGTTCCCTCCCTGGCAGCATCTCCAAGATAGGGCTGAGAGAGACTCCTGCCTACAATCTTGGAGAAGCCGCTGCCAGTCTGTGTAGACAACACTGAGCTAGATGGACCAAGGGTCTGACTCAGTATATGGCAGCTTCCTACGTTCCTATGTTCCACTGCTTCTTTAGTGGCAAAAATATAAACCAAATCTTCACAAACCTCCCTTCAAGATGTTGGTATAGGAACATAGGCTGCACCATGCCCCAACCAATACTATGGGGGTGGGGTGGAAGGCAAAGTATTGTGGTAGCCCCTGGCCCCATGACCCTGTCGGGGGCCAACGTGCTTTTCAAAAGCAGCCCTTGCAAGTTTTGGAAGCGGCACAGGGTTGGCGGGGGGAGGACGTTCCCAGCAGCCTCCTCTCTCTCCTCGTGCTTCTTGAAAGCTTGGTAAGGAGTGTGAGGAGATGCGCTCTTTGCAAAGCTCATGAGTGTTCCTCTGATAGGAACATAGGAAGCTGCCATATACTGAGTCAAGACCATTGGTCCATCTGGCTCAGTATTGTCTACCCAGACTGGCAGCGGCTTCTCCAAGGTGGCAGGCAGGAATCTCTCTCAGCCCTATCTTGATGGCAGGGTGGGAACCTAGACCCTGATGGCTACAAGCATGCAAGTGCTCTAGAAAATGTACTAAAATGAATGCCCACTAAAAAGCCCTGGTTCCTTCCCAAAGGCTATAGAATGGCCATTTGGAAATCCCATGCATTCCTGTGGCCCTTTGGAAAGAGAAACATAGGGCGCTGCCTTCTACTGAGTCAGACCCTTGGTGCCTCTAGCTCAGTATTATCTTCCCAGACTGGCAGTGGCTTCTCCGAGGTTGCAGGCAGGTGTCTCGCTCAACCCTGTCTGGAGATGCTGCCAGGAAGGGATTCTCCAAGATTTTCTGCATGCAAGCATGAAGGTACTTTTCCCAGAGCTGCGACATCCTGATGGCAGTGGCGGGAGGCATTTTGCCACCCCACTACTCCGCCACCTGAGGCAACAGCCTCACCTCGTCTCACAAAAGGGCCTCCTCGGCTCTGAGCACACTCCCGAGGGAGCGCCGTACATCCTCCGACACACTCACCCACGCATTCGGTGCCGATCTTCCGGTAGCCGTCAGGGCACTGGCAATGGAAGCCGCCGGGTGTGTTGATGCACTCCTGGCTCGGTTGACAGTCGTGCAGGTCATATTCGCACTCGTCCGTGTCTGGAAGGGAGGAAAATGCAGCTCTGTTGGAGGGGAGAGGTTTCGTTCGACCCGATGATAGCGGATCAAGCATGTGTGAGAAGAACAGGCCCACGAAAGAGTGATTCTCCCACCAAGACCTCTTTATGACGCAGAGATGAAATGCCAGATGTTACAAGTTAAAGCAAAATAAAACCGGTTTCAATGTAAAAAATGCCATCGTCGGTCTTCACATTGAACCCGGTTTTATTTTGCTTTAACTTGTAACATCTGTATTTTATGTCTGCGTTATAGAGAGGTCTTGGAGAATGAATTGCGTAGAGCCAATATTTGTACAGCATCGCCAATTTATCAACCTTAAAGAGTATCTTGAGACAGACGGTTAAGGTTCACGAGCAAGCGAGATTTATTGGGGACATCATGTACTTGGATGAAAGAGCCTGTGCCCCTGAGCTTTCTACCTTCATAGTTGAGAGGAGAGAGGGAGAGAAAGAGGCCACATGGAGCAGAGCGCGAGAAGAAGGAAGTGAGAGATTTTTGTTTCTGTAACAGGTAATCCCAGATGTTGCTGACTACAACTCCCAAAATTCCCTGCCAAAGGCCATTGCAGCTGAGGATCCTGGGAGTTGTAGTCAACAACGTCTGGGATTTCCTGTTACTGCCTCTGAGGGCATCAGAGAAAACCAGAGCAGAGGGAGAGACAACAAGGAGGGGAATGAAGAGGAAGAGCCTTCCTCACAAATGCAGCTGAGAAGGTGCCAGCAGACATAGGAACATAGGCAGCTGCCATATACTGAGTCAGACCCTTGGTCCATCTAGCTCAGTATTGTCTACCCAGACTGGCAGCGGCTTCTCCAAGGTTGCAGGCAGGAGTCTCTCTCAGCCCCGTCTTGGAGATGTTGCCAGGGAGGGAGATTGGAACCTAGATGCTCTTCCCAGAGCAGCCCCATCCCCTTAGGGGAATATCTTACAGTGCTGACACTTCTAGTCTCCCATTCATATGCAACCAGGGCAGACCCTGCTCAGCTAAGGGGGCAAGTCATGCTTGCGACCACAAGACCAGCTCTCCTCCCTGAACATAGGAAGCTGCCATATACTGAGTCAGACCCTTGGTCTATCTAGCTCAGTATTGTCTTCACAGACTGGCAGCGGCTTGTCCGAGGTTGCAGGCAGGAATCTCTCTCAGCCCTATCTTGGAGAAGCTGCCAGGGAGGGAACTTGGAACCGTTCGCATGCAAGCAGGCAGATGCCCCACTCACCAAAACTGGGAATGACTTATGGGGGGAAAAGTCCTCTATTCCACCCGGGCCACTTGGTTAAATACAGTGGTGTCGTTCTTGGCTCATGAGATGCATGTTGGATAGAGCCCCCTCTGTGAGTGGGGTCCAACTCCCCACCCACCCACCTTCTTTAACCCACCCAAGCAGGATCCGTGTCTGTCTGGCTCGTAGCCCTGGGGGCAGGCGTTCTGCCGGGGTCCGGAGAGAGGGGGCCGGGGGGGCCTGAGCCGAGCTGGGCTGGGAGGGGAGGCTCTTTCGGCGTTCACATCGTTGATCACGGAGGCCGAACGCGGGAGGCAGAGGTAGCCCCCGTAATGGTTGATGCATTTCATCTCCCCTTTGCAGGCGTGGGGGATGAGCTCACATTCGTTCACATCTGGCAAGGGAGAGAAGGCAGAGTCAGGGGCGGGGGCAGAAAGGAGGCACAGCAGGCCGTTGGACTGCTCTCACTTGCTGATCCCAGCTCGCAGGCCTGCTCAACTTCAGCCCTCCTGCAGATGTTGGCCTACAACTCCCATAATCCTTGGCTATTGGCCACTATGGCTAGGGATTATGGGAGTTGTAGTCCAAAAACAGCTGGTGGGGGGGCAAAGTTGAGCAGGCCATTGAAGAATTGACCCACAGGCAGGATGGCCCAACATAGGAACACAGGAAGCTAAAGTTAAAACAATCTCATTGGATAAAAACAAAGTGTTTAAAACTAATTTCAGTTGAAAGCCTGAGAGAACAGGTGTGTCTTGAGCAGGCCTGCTCAACTTAGGCCCCCCAGCTGTTTTTGGACTACAACTCCCATAATTCTCAGCCACAGCAGCCAATAGCCAGGAATTATGGGAATTGTAGGCCAACATCTGCAGGAGGGCTGAAGTTGAGCAGGCCTGGTCTTGAGGGTCTTTCTAAGACAGGGGTGGGAAAACTTGGCCCTCCAGCTGTTTTTGAACTACAATTCCCAGCATTGCTGGGGACGCTGGGAGTTGTAGTTTAAAAACAGCTGGAGGGCCAAGTTTCCCCACCCCTGTTCTAAGAGCAATCAGTGAAGGCAATGCTCTCCTTTCAACAGGGTGGGTATTCCAAAGCCCCAGGGCAGCCACAGAGAAGGCCCCGAGTTGCCACCAAACCAGCCAGCGGCAACCACAACCAGACTTCTCCCCAAATGATCTTAATAGGCGGCTGGGTTCATGGCAGAGGAAGCGGTCTCTTAAATACCCTGGGCCCAAGCCATTGAGGGCTTTATAGGTAATTTGATATAGGTATCTGAGGCAAAATAAGAGAACTTTGTATTGTTCTCAGAAAGCAGAGGGCGAGCCTCAGAACTGCTTAAAGCCTGAGGATGCTCACCCACCCACCCCCATGTTCCATGGTAGCCACACACCTACCTCTAAGTGTTCCTCAGGAGGTGGGCACTCAGCAAAGCTCCCAGTGGGCCAAAAAGTGGTTCGGCTTTTTCTCGAAAATCCTGTGTTTTTGTCACAGCAGCAGCAAGAACACAGGCAGCAGACAGGACGACACACTTCCCCTGAGTCCGACACACAGTCCCCTCTTTCCCCACCCTAAAAGTCCCCCCGCCCTGGACTCCATGACACTCTGAGATCAGTACCTTTGCAGTGTTGAGTCTCGGGATCCCATTTGTAACCATCCGTACATTCCTAGTGGATGGGGACAGACATGAAAGGGTTAAAAGTGAACCATTCCCACTTACGAATTATTCTCCTGGTGATTCTTCTGCAGTACCTGCAAGATTCCAGAGGACACTAAAAGGGAAGGAATACTTATCTCCCTGACAAACCCGCCCTCAGCACCACAGAATATGAAATCGTCTAAATTGAGGAAAAAATGGATTCCAATTGGAGGTTTCTGCGAACTCTAGTCTTGGGTAACTTGTGGTTTCTGGACTACAGTTTCCATCATCTCCAGTTTTCTGCCATTGCAGCCAAGGATGATGGGCATCGTAGTCCAAAAACAATATGTTGCCCCAGACTGACTTATATAAAGATGATCTCACTGAAAACCGATTCCTTTTTCTAACTTAGTGGACTGGACATTAAAAGATCAGCTGCACCCTCTGCTGTTAACATTCATTCATTAATTCCCTTTATTTATTATTTCTCTATGTAAACCACTTTGGAAAGTTCTGTTGAAAAGCAGTATATAAATATTTGTTGTTTATGCACCTTTTTAGAGAGGAAAACTGGTCTTGTGGTAGCAAGCATTACTTGTCCCCTTAGATAAGCAGGGTCCACCCTGGTTGCATATGAAAGGGAGACTAGAAGTGTGAGCACTGTAAGAGATTCCCCTCAGGGGGTGGAGCCACTCTGAGAAGAGCATCTAGGTTCCGAGTCTCCTCCCTGGCAGCATCTCCAAGATAGGGCTGAGAGAGACTCCTGCCTGCAGCCTTGGAGAAGCCACTGCCAGTCTGTGTAGACAATACTGAGCTAGATACTCCAATGGTCTGACTCAGTATATGGCAGCTTCCTATGTTCCTATGTAACATGAGAGATCCCGTGCCACAATAGGCTAGATATAACTATGATGTTCAGAAACATACCACGTTTTCAAACTCTCTATTTCAGGGGTTCTCCAACGTGGGTCCCCATAAGTTGCTGGACTGCATATCCCATCATCCCCTGCCACAATTGCCTGGTAGGGGGTGTTAGGAGTTGTAGTCCAAGAGGATAAATAGTGCATAATGGAATCTCTAAGATCAAACCAACAAGAAACAAGATCTCCACCAAAACTATAAACTTAATCCAGTAAGTTACTACTGGATTACTTTTCATTCTTACTTTTCATTACATGGTTAGTGTATAGTTTGGTCAGGAACTAGCAACATTTTTGTTGCAGTCTAGCAACGTATGTAGACCCGCATTGGGGAATCCCTGAAACAGAGGATATTGCACTTTATAATGTTGTATTCATCTCCAAATATTATAAATACAAATAAGTCAAATATTTATACACCACTTTTCAACAAAAGTTCTCAAAGTGGTTTGCATGGAGAAATAAAAATACATAAAAGAAAGAAAGAAAGAAAGAAAGAAAGAAAGAAAGAAAGAAAGAAAGAAAGAAAGAAAGAAAGAATTGGTTCCCTGACCCCAAAGGGCTCACAATTTAAAAAAAGAAACATAAGACAGACGTCAGCAACAGCCACTGAAAGGATACTGTGCAGGGGATGGATAGGGCCAGTTGCTCTCCCCCTTCTCAATAAAGAGAATCGCCCCTTTAAAAAGGTGCTTCTTTGCTCAGTTAACAGGGGATGTATTGTAAAAAGGGATATTTGTTTGTTTAGAAATTGTACTGAACAAAACAAAACTCTAATGTAAAGGAACATAAATATACAAATAAATCAGCCTGTTCTATGGACGCAGGCCTGGCATCTACAGGCAGCATGGTTTATTTAAAGCTGATATGTGCTTCATTGGAAACCTCACCTTCTGTCTTGTGAGTCCCGCACCCCTGTTGAGTAGCTGGTAGGGATGTGCAAAAGATTTGACTGAATCGATTCAAGTTTTTGAATCAATTCGACACAAATTTGAATGCATTCAAATTCGCCTGAACCTGGATCGAATTCACTCGAATTCAATCTGAATTCGGTTCACGTTCGGGCGAATTCAAATTGAATCAGATTAATCCCATTCTGTGTGAGCAGTTGAATCGATTCAAATTCAACTCGGTCAAATTCTTCAATCCAGTCGAATTTTTTGCACATCCCTGCCTACTGGAAGATTATCTGCACATGCTCTGAGGCACTTTCAATTGTCCCAAAGCTTTGAAAACAGGTTTCTGGGACAAAGGCATGTCATGAAGACACCTCCAATCAAGAAGCCCTCTCCCGTCGTCTCCAGATGTGCTGCTTGTTGTGGCTACTCAGCCGTGACATAAAGGCACTCTGCACTCGTTCAGAGGCATTTTATACTTCGTTATTACTTCCACTAGTCCCAGCATTGAGCTAGAAACAGGTTAGGAGGCTACGCCCAGCTTAAACTCAGGCCTACATTATGGTCTTTGAGTGCCCCCCCCCAGCTGTGTGTTTGCTGCACATTTTTTGCCAATCATGCTCCACCCTGGAAGAGGCTGCAATGCATCACAGGAGCGGCCTTACAGATAACCCCCCTGGACGGACATGTGTGTTGCAGGGTGATCATCTGCTGTATTCCCTGCAGCTTGGAACACAGGAAGCTGCCTTCCACTGAGTCTGACCCTTGGTCCATCTAGCTCAGTATTGTCAACACTGACTGGCAGCAGCTTCTCCAAGGCATCAGGCAGGAGTGTCTCCCTACCTGGAGAGGCTGCCAGGGATTGAACCTGAGACCTTCGGCCTGCAAGCAGATGCTCTATTCCCATCCCCTGAAGGCAATCTCTTACAGGGCTCACACATGTAGTCTCCCATCCAAATGCAAACCAAGGTGGACCCTGCTTAGCAAAGGGGGAACATTCATGCCTGCGACCACAAGACCAGCTCTCCTCCCAGTTTGGGACCAGTAGCTGGTGAACTGTGGAGCTGGAGTCAAGACACTGACCGTCAAAGTGTCGGGTTCCTCCGGTTCTTGGGAAAATGCGGCTGCCAGGAGTGTCGTCAGGAGGAGGAATGAAACTGGCCCCATGGTTCTGCCTAGAGAGAGAGAGAGGGAGGCCAGTTAGAGGCTAATGCCTGTACTGAATCCAGTATGTCCAATATCTGTGCACCAATGGGACGGCTGCTTTTTCGTTTCCAAAATGCTGGCATTGAGGCATCTGAGCATGTGCCGAGCGCTCTTCTCTGCTGACAATACACATCGTCACAGAACTGGGCTCAGAACAATGAAACGCTGGCAGGGTAGAGATGCTACAGACTAAGCAGGGTTGTATCTATAACTGATAGATAAATAAATTTTATTTCAGTCATTGACCAGTAAATATATTTGAGCAAAAGGGTTCAAAGAACTGAGGTCACCAGCTCTTGAGGGGGCCCCAGGTCCACCCCTCCCTATTTTCTTCATTATCTCCCTCACTCTGAGGGGCCACCAGAGAGAGGGATGAACACGGCCCCCTCTCCCCTAGCTATGCCCCCTGGGGCTAACTTAGATTGGTGCTGGAATGGGCAAATTTTTGAATTCCACAGAGATCTTTGTCAGCGTTAGAAGTGAGTAAAATTTCAAGGGGCAGAGAACAAGATGCAGAAATGGGCTAAAAGGGCTTGCTGAAGAAGTGCTGGGAAGGGGAAGTTCTGGGAAGGTGGGGAAGAAAGCACAGCAAAGGGGGAAAGGTGCTGGAGAAAGGGGGAAGAAAGTGTAGCAAAGGGGGAAGGTGCTGGAGAAAGGGGGAAGAAAGTGTAGCAAAGGGGGAAGGTGCTGGGGAAGGGGGGAAGAAAGTGTAGCAAAGGGGGAAAGGTGTTGGGGAAGGGGGGAAGAAAGTGTAGCAAAGGGGGAAAGGTGTTGGGGAAGGGGGGAAGAAAGTGTAGCAATGGGGAAAAGGTGCTGGGGAAGGGGGGAAGAAAGTGTAGCAAAGGGGGAAAGGTGCTGGGAAAAGGGGGAAGAAAGTGTAGCAAAGGGGGAAAGGTGTTGGGGAAGGGGGGAAGAAAGTGTAGCAATGGGGAAAAGGTGCTGGGGAAGGGGGGAAGAAAGTGTAGCAAAGGGGGAAAGGTGCTGGGAAAGGGGGGAAGACAGTGTAGCAAAGGGGGAAAGGTGTTGGGGAAGGGGGGAAGAAAGTGTAGCAATGGGGAAAAGGTGCTGGGGAAGGGGGGAAGAAAGTGTAGCAAAGGGGGAAAGGTGCTGGGAAAGGGGGGAAGAAAGTGTAGCAAAGGGGGAAAGGTGTTGGGGAAGGGGGGAAGAAAGTGTAGCAATGGGGAAAAGGTGCTGGGGAAGGGGGGAAGAAAGTGTAGCAAAGGGGGAAAGGTGCTGGGAAAGGGGGGAAGAAAGTGTAGCAAAGGGGGAAAGGTGTTGGGGAAGGGGGGAAGAAAGTGTAGCAATGGGGAAAAGGTGCTGGGGAAGGGGGGAAGAAAGTGTAGCAAAGGGGGAAAGGTGCTGGGAAAGGGGGGAAGAAAGTGTAGCAAAGGGGGAAAGGTGTTGGGGAAGAGGGGAAGAAAGTGCATCAATGAGGAAAAGGTGCTGGGGAAGGGAGGAAGAAAGTGCAGCAAAGGAGGGGGAGTGCTGGGAAGCAGGGAAGAAAGTGCAGCATGAGGGGGGGGAAGTGCTGGGAGCACACAGTGTGGAATTTATTTAGTAGTAAGCGGTAGGTAAAAATACAGCCAAGTTTATCTACCGGGGTCTTGGGCAGGTCCTGGGCCTGCAGATTTGATTGCCGAAATATGCTTCGCTCAGGAGATGAAAGGCAGCTGTGTGTGAGTCTTTCTTCAAGGGAGTCGCCTGCCTTCAGCCAACGCTAAATTTAGCCTTTGTTTGTACCAACGTGAGTATATTGTATACACATGGAGACGTATAAATACACCAACACAGCCCCACGGAGTTTATCCGAGCTTCCTTTATAACCCTTTTAAGTCAGTCGCCGCCAATTCCAAGCTGGGGTTCCCCAGAAGGAGATGCCCAGGTGGTGGCTGCCAGCCAGAGTTTTAGGGGAAAGAGGATGCTGCCAGTTAACAGCTACCACTTCAGCCATAACAGAGGCTGATTCCTGGGAAGGATCAAGAAAGAGGTCAGGTAGACAATACTGAGTGAGATGGACCAAGGGTCTGACCCAGTATATGGCAGTTTCCCTGCCTTGAGCACATGCAGGCCTGGTATCTACATCTGGCATTTCAGGGGGCCTGTACCAGGGGCATAGCTAGAGGAGAAGGGGTGGAGCTGGAGGGCCCGGGTTATTTGAACCACCTGCTCAATTATAGCGACACCCCTGTCCGGTGCCCAGGTCCGCTTGGGAAACGGACACAGGCACAGCCATTCGCACCAAACAGGGGCGTAGCTACTATTGTGCCAAAGGGTTCAAAGGACCCAGGCCGCCAATGAAAAGAGCCGCCGAGACCCCATGGCTCGGGCTCCGGAGGAGCCCAAAACGAACTCCCCCCTCCAATGCCCAGGCTGCTGAGAGCCCCGGTGAACTCCCCGTTGGTTATTTCAGGCAGCGGTGGTTGCCCGATAGGACATTTTCCCCTTTCTCTCTCTCTCTGGAGGGAGAGACAGGGGGGAAGCGTCCTATCGGGTAGCCGGCACTGCCTGAAACGACGAGCTGAAAGCTCTCTCGGGCTCTCGGCAGCCTGGGCCAAGCCCCCTTTGCGCATGACATCGCGCACACAGGCGTATGTGGAGGGGGCTGCCCGAGGCTGGCACCGAAACATGTACGAGCGTACAGACATCTGAAGGCAGGTACAAGATCATGTCTGTTGTGGGAAGGGGAAGCAGGGCCCGGCCCCACACATGCCTGCACACTATATACGCATCTATGAACTGAAAGGAGTTCAAAGGCAGTCATTCTCAAATCGGGAGCGAGCCGGCGGACGGGAGGACGGGTTGGCATGACCTGGAGCCCAGAGGGACACCTCCCTCTCCCTCCCGCCCCAGGCCCTCTCGTCTTCGAAATGTTGCCAGCTAGCTAAGAGTGGTATTTATTTGTGTTCCACAGAGCGTCGGTGCTCTGAAAACACTCCAGGCGCTCCCAAAGGCCAGGCGGCCCTCGAACCGCCTTGCCCTGGGAGAAGGCCAGAGGCAATCCTGAGGCAAGGAAGGAGGCTAGAGAGACTGCCATGGCCTTTTGGGGGAGAGAGGAAGGGACCGGGAGGCACACATCCGAGGGCTTGAAGACACAGATACTCCTCCAGTATAGAGTTGCCAGGATCCCCCCCCAAAAAAAATTCCAGGTTTCACCCGGATTGGAAACATCTCGCCCAGACTGCTTAGCCCACCCAGATCCTCCCAGATTTCCGCTTTCATTTAAAAAAAGAAAGTTTTAAAATGTTAAGCTCTGGCCCTTGTAGAAGCAGAGTCATGGAGCAAAATGTGCCGTCACGATGCCGCTCGGAAATTATTTTCCGGCCCATTTGCATCATATGCATATAAGGCACCCGGATTTGGAGAGCCCGAAGAGGGCAACCCGACCTATCCCCTTCTGGGGCCGGTGGCCACCTGGGGAAACCCCGGACAGAGCTCAGTGAAAAAACTCCTCTGGCTTTGAGGTCCCGGGACGCATCCCCCCCCCCAAAAAAAGATGCCCCATGTCCGGAGTGGGCAGGGCGTCTTGACCCAAGGGAGATGGGTCCCACAGCCATCTCCCACAGCCCACGGAAACTCCCCCCCCATGACGAGGGCTCTGACTCTGGAGAGTCCACATGAAGGTTTCCCTCTGGTCCTCTTCTGCTCAGGCCCAGCCCTCCCCCCATCTCCTTCCGCTCCCCCCCTCCCCAAGCCCCGTCATCACTCACCACACCGTCTGCCGCCTGGCAAACCCCAGCACCCCTTCCCGTCTCCAGCGGGGTTACGCCGGCAGCACCGATCCTAACCGGGTGCCGAGTGAGAAGTGGCAAGGCGCGCGCTCGCTCCCTGGGAGAGTGTGTTCTGGCTCACACACCCCCCCACGCTTTCAGTCGTCCCCCCCCCCACGCCGAATTCCTGGCCCCCAGCCAAGCAGCAGGAGTCGCCAGAAGGATTCCACCCAACATCTGGTTTCACTTAGCTCCCAGCAAACACCCTTTCCTGGCTGGCCAGCTGTTCCCAAGCATCATCCCCCCCCAACACACACACACACACACACACACACACACACACACACACACACGGGAAGGGGGAAGATTTAAGGGGGAAGATTTAACCCTGTCTGCGCTGCACTGGACAGCAGAAGTATTCATATGCCGCTTGGGCATTTCTGTTCTTATGGGGCACCCCGGGCTCGGACAAAGTGCGTTTATCTTGGTAGGTAGGCCCTGGCAGAGACAGCTTTGGCCCATCGGGAGGATCCGAGAGCCTCATCTCCCAGCCGGCATTCTGCCACACCAGCAGAGCAAGCGGTCAGGAGTCCCTCTCTTCCCCCGCAAAAAGGCAAGTTTCTAGCCCTCAAGGAACCACTGAATTGACACTGAATGGGAGCAGAACTGGTCTAATGGGAGGAGAGCAGGTCTTGTGGGTGGGGGGGCGAGCGTGAATGGTCCCCTTTGCTAAGCAGGGTCCACCCTGGTTTGCATTTAGATGGGAGACTACATGCGCGAGCAGCGGAAGAGATTCCCCTTTGGGGATGGGGCCGCTCTGGGAAGAGGTCGAATGTTTTCTTCCTAGGTGCAGAGAACGGAGCTGTTGCTTATAGAAAGGGTCCCAAAATCTGGGCCTCTAGCTGTCATAGGACCACAACTCCCATCGCCCTCTGTCGTTGGTCACTGTGCCAGGGGATGATGGGAATTGTAGGCCACCGGGCACTTGCCTGCTTGTTTGTTATATCTCTGATGCTGTGCTGGGGGTGGATCGGGCCAGTTACTCTCTTCCTGCTAAATACAAGAGAATCACCACGTTAAAAAGGTGCCTCTCTCCCAAGTCAGTTTTGCCAAGTTAGCAGGGGTTAACGAGCTTTCAAGACCAAGTTTATTAACGAGCTTTCAAGACCAAGCTATAGTGCGTGTGTGTGCGTGCACATGTGCACACACACACACCCCCTTTGCTCACCGCTCGGAACCAGAGCTGGGACCCAGGTGTCCTGATCCCCCTCTGCTACAGGGTGCGCCTTGCAGCCCTACGCCAGGTGGCATTTGGGGGGCGGGGGGAGAGAGTGAAGGGAGAGCCGTCTATCCTGCAGGGGGCTGCACAGGAATGAGGCTGGGGAGACAGAAAGCTCCAGGGTACGATTAACCCGCATGTCGCCTCGACGTTCCGTCTCTTCCGGCAGGGCAGGTGTGCGGAGAGATGAAGGGGGAAACCTCAGGCCAGAGGAACTGCATCTCTGCCCTTGGGGTTCAGGGCGATTGGGCAGAGGGGCCTTATCCACAACGGCCTGCTCAATTGTGTTTGAATCATTTTAACTATTTACGTTTTGTTGAAATAGGTTAATCTTGTTATTGGTTGTTTTTTTTATTGTCTCGTAAACCGCCCAGAGAACTTGCGTCTGGGGGAGGACAGAAACGCACCAACGAAATCAATCAATACGTTGCCCCTTTTATGATGCGAGAAGGGAAAAGATGCCGAGACAGAGTATGGATCGATTGAAGGGACTCGGATGTGGACCGTTTCAACTAGCTTCTTGCAGATGCGATGCCATAGGTTAGCTGCCAAGTTGCTCCTTTTCAACTTCGAAAGAGATCTCAGATGGACTAAACCTGCTTCTAAATTGCAGTTTTAACGCTCGTCTTGGACCTCCATTGGTTGATGTTAGTGAGTTAGTTAGTTATTCGATTTCTAGACCGCCCTTCCAAAAATGGTTTGGGGCGGTTGACACAGAGAAATAATAAATAAATAAGATGGCTCCCTGTCCCCAAAGGGTTCACAATCTAAAAAGAAACATCAGATGGGACACCAGCAACAGTCACTGGAAGTACTGTGCTGGGGGTGGATAGGGCCAGTTACTCTCCCCCTGCTAAATAAAGAGAATCAACCACGTTAAAAGGTGCCTCTTTGCCAAGTTAGCAGGGGTTAGCTGCTAACTGTTGACTGCAGGTAAGTATTTTCGGTCATTATTTTTAATTGTATTAAGAAGGGTTTTTCTTTCTTTCCCTTATGATATGCGCAAGTTATATTTTATGCGGGAATGTGAACATAGGAAGCTGCCACATACTGAGTCAGACCCTTGGTCCATCTAGCTCAGGGTTGTCTACACAGACTGGCAGCAGCTTCTCCAAGGTTGCAGGCAAGAGACTCTCTTAGCCCTATATTGGAGATGCTGCCAGGGAGGGAACTTGGAGCCTTCTGCATGCAGATGCTCTTCCCAGAACGGCCCTATACCCTAAGGGGAATATCTTTCAGGTCACACACATGTAGTCTCCCGTTGAAATGCAAACCACAGTGGACCCTGCTTAGCAAAGAGGACAATTCATGCTTGCGACCAGCTCTCCTTTCATGCTCGTTGCCCTCTTCTCAGATTTCTGATGTGTCTTGATGATAGTTATGTCTGCTCTGCTCTATGGGGAAAGCACTTAGCGCATGCCCAGAGGCACTCTCTTTTCTTGCTACTTCACAATAGCAGTGGCGGTCAGGACTGTAAGAGCACTAGTCATGTGGATGTGAAGGACAACCTCCATGTCAAGAGGCCGAATCCCCCTGGCCCATCCCCTAAGGGGAATCTCTTCGTGCTGATGCATGGAGTCTCCCATCCAAATGCAAACCAGGGCAGACCCTGCTTAGCCAAGGGGACAATTCATGCTTGCTGCCACAAGACCAGCTCTCCTCCCATTGAGTAGTACTACTGAGTCACTGAGCCGGGATGTCAACCATATTCCAAGTCTGACTAGCACAGACCAGTGAGGAACAATCATTTCTCATCCCAGTCTGATCTCGATGGTATGGTCTCTATGTGGTCGCTAAGCGTTGACGGCACTTAATCAACCAATCAGGGGGACCTACAACAGACTATTACTGAAATTAGAGAACATCTCCTTTGCACGCAGAAGGCCCCAGCTTCAATCCCTGGCAGCATCTCCAGGTCGGGCTAAGAAAGACTCCTGCCTGAAACCTCGGAGAGCTGCTGCCAGTCAGAGTTGGCCATACTGAGCTAGCTGGGCCAAGGGCCTGACTCAGTAGGCAGCAGCTTCTTCTGTCCTGAAGAGAAAAACAGAGCACCTTTTTTCCCCCAACAGGGTCACACTTCACACACCAACGTTCACCCCCTTGATAAGGGTGGCCTTTAGGGGCAACTAACAAGGTTTTGCATCGCCACAGCCGCCTGCCAACAAAACAGGCTGCAGACATCTTTCAGTGGTCCTTTTATTTCTGAAAAACACGCCGTTTCTAACCTTCGCCTCTGAAGATACGGAAAGAAAGGGCGAGGAAAGGGGGCGGGGGGGCGGCAGAAGCCAGCGAGAGACCCATTACAGACGGGCTTGGGCCCGATTTGGCTCTCAGAAGGATTTTTTTTACAAAGGAGAACCATCCACAGGGCTCAGTCGTGATACATCTTCAGAAGGCAAGCTTTGAGAGTGCCCATGTATCGCTCCCACAGCACTTGGTGCCTGCAGGAGACAAATAAATAAATAAATAAATAAATAAAATAATAGTTTTAAGTTGAGAAGAACTGTAGTTGAGAAGAAAGAAAAACAAGTCAAAATAATCGACATAGCAATACCAGGGGATAGCAGAATAGAAGAAAAAGAAATAGAAAAAATCACCAAATACAAAGATCTACAAATTGAAATTGAAAGGCTGTGGCAGAAGAAGACCGAAATAATCCCAGTGGTAATTGGCGCCCTAGGTGCAATTCCAAAACACCTTGAAGAGCACCTCAACACCACAGGGGCCACGGAAATCACCATCAGCCAATTACAAAAAGCAGCTTTACTGGGAACAGCCTATATTCTGTGACGATATCTATAATAACAACAGCAGTATTGATAATAAAATTCAGCCATCCCAGGTCCTTGATGTCTGGATAAAACAAACCAGTCAATAACATTTGTCTGTCTGTGTAAACAGAAAAATATCATCATCGTCATTATTATTAGTTATTATTACTTATTATTATTATTATTATTATTATTATTTAATAACAATAATAAACAATAAAACAACCAACAAACAATAAATAAATAATCGCACTTGTCATACGTCTGTAAAGTTGACATTTGGGAGAAGGCGCCTTTTCTAAAGAACTGGGGGGCATTTACTCCTTTAAAACCCACTCTTGTAGAAACAGGGATGGTCTGTGACTCAATGGCCGAGAATCTGCTTTGCCCACAGAAGGTCCCAGGTTCGATCCCTGACAGCATCTCCAGGTAGCGCTGGGAAAAATTCCTGCCTGGAACCTTGGAGGGCTGCTGCCAGTCAGTGCTGGCAATACTCGGCTAGGTGGACCAAAGGTCTGACTCAGTAAAAGGCAGCTTTACATATTCTCCTTCTGGGACTCGGCGGTGGAGCATCTGCTTAGCAGGCAGAAGGTCCCAGGTTCAGGCCCTGGCAGTTATCACCAGGTAGGGCTGGGAAAGACTCCTGCCGGAAACCTCAGAGAGATGCTGCCAGTCAGAGGAAACAAGACCAATGGTCTGCCTCAGAAGGAGCCAGCTTCCTATGTGCCTGTGAGGACAACTAAAAACAAAATCCCCAAAGATTCAAAAACGGGTAGCATACATGGACGACATAATAATCTAGTACAATTTACCATTAATGAATTAAATTAGGGGTGTGCACAGAACCGGTTTGGCGATTCGGGTCCAACTCAAACCAACCCAGCCTGGTTCCGTGTCTGCCCAAACTCGGTCCAATTCAGTCACTGAACAGGACCGGTTTGGGGGATATACTTATAAAGGGGAATCCGGCAGCCTTTTGCTGGTGACAGAAATGGCCTCTACGGGTGCATAGAGGCCAAAACCGAGCCGCCACCATGTTGGTGGCTCGGGAAAGGAGTGGGGAGCCTGCTTGCCATGCCAGGAGGGCAAGAGGAAGCCGGCTGGGGTAAGTAACTTCTTTTGCCTTTTGCCACCCCTGCCCAGCCGCCCCTGTTTGTCCGGTTCGATCACGGACCGAACCACCCCCGGTTTAGTCCGCGATCGAACCTTCGAACCAGCCCCGGTTCGAAGCGAACCGGTTCAGAACCAACCATCCGTGCACACCCTGAAAATAATCATTTACTAATGTAATGTGTGTGTGACCTTTTCCATCTTTTGAGACACACAGGGACTCATTTTCAAAAAGAGGTGGGGAGAATCTGGTCTTGCCGGGGAGCGGGGTTGGGGATTGTGCTCCCTGTGACTGAATCTCAGTTGTTGAATACAACTGCCATCACCCTCAGCTGCCATGGCCGGTGGCTGGAGATTCAACAACATCGGGGAATGCGTTGCAGGTTAGGGGGCATAGCCACAATGGGGAAACCAGAGGAAAAACGCGGTGCGGACCGTTCCGACTCACCTGAAAGCGTCCAGGGTGTGAGCGCAAGCCGTGTACTGCGTCAGGAAGAGGCGCACGTCGTTTGCGCTCCATTTGTCAGACCGAAAGGGCTCCACAAACTGCAAAGCCAAGAGACAAGCTGTCATGGGCATGACGGAAGACTCCGAGGAGGAGCTGGAAGAGGGGTTGGAGGTTACAGCAGAGGAGGGAGGGCAAGGACCAGAAGTTGCAAAGAAGAGTGCGTCCGACGCACGGGGAGTTGGAAATGAGTTAGAGCCGGGTGAGGCAGCTCTTGTGGAGGAGACGTGACCGGTCTCAGCTGTGGAGAGGCGTCAGTCCAAGAGACAGCAAGAGTTAAACAACAGGCAAAGCTGCTGACTCAGGAACTCTTGATTAACAGCACCGGGGGTCAGCCTATTTAAGACGATTGCACCACAGCTACCCTGCTGATAGCAACGTCCTGTTGCTATCAGCAGGATAGTTTCCTGTGAGTTATTCTGCTGTGTTCGTGTATTGCCTTGACCGTGTTTGGACCCTGGACTGTGTTGACCTTGTCCATGGATTGCGATTTGGACTCTGTTAGATTGATCGAATTTGACTCGGACTGCACCTGGTTTGGAGAATTTCTCCCTATAAGACTTTGCTATTCTACTTCTGCCTCTGCCTGTTTTACGTTCCGTCTGGCTAGCCTGACAGATTTACAACACAAGCATCAAAGGGGTAGGGGTGTGTGAGTGAGTGTGTGAATGAGAAAGAGAATGAATGAATGAATGAATGAATGAATGAATTCCCACTCTCTGTAATTTCACATGTTTCTTTCCATCCTACAAAATCAACCAATACTTATATACCATTATGGCCATTCAGACAAATCCTGTATCAGCGATTTACTTGCGGATCGAGATGTTAAAGTTGAAAATAATGTGGCCCAATTTCTGCTGGTTGCTAACAGGATTAGGCAAGTTCGGACGTACTCTACAGCCCTTTAACATCTCTGTATTATAGCTGTTATTTTATTATTATTATTATTATTATTATTATTAATTGGACATAGTAGTGATGCGTTGATGTTTTTCTTGATATTTTGATGTTAGTTTGTTTTTTGGTCAGCGACCAAATAAAGAATTATCTATCTGTCTATATCCCACTTTTCAACAAAAGGTTACCAAAGCGGTTTACATCAAGATCAATAAATAAAATGGCTCCCTGCCCCTCAAAGGACTCACAAAAAGAAACATTAGATACCAGCAACAGCCACTGCAGGGATGCTGTGCTGGGGCCGGATAGGGCCAGTTGCTCTCCCCCTGCTCAATACAAGAGACTCGCTACTTTAAAAGGTGTCTCTTTGCTCAGTTAGCAGAGGACATCCTATCCTATCCCCAAATCCCAGGAAATCACCAAGATCTTAAACCTGTGCAATTCTTGCAGTGCAGAATGTCTCATTTAAGGTGGCACTATAGGGGTCATCATCATCATCATCATCATCATCATCATCATCATCTGCAGAATATGTTTCACAGGATATGGGAAACACTGCTATCGGGCGGCAGTGATATAGGAAGATGGGGAAAGGCATCATCTCATACTGCGCGGGAGGAGGCAATGGTCAACCCTTCCTGTATTCTACCAAAGACAACCACAGGGCTCTGTGGGTGCCACGAGTCGACACCGACTCGATGGTGTCGAGTCGGTGTTGACTTTACCTTGACCCTATCCCCACCCACCCTCAAAATGCACGCTGGACCCAACAGGAACCAAGCAAGCAACGTCACCTACCTTCTCCACTAGGTCGACAAAGAAGTCCCGGACATCTTTGCTGTGGGTGAGCTTCGAGGCAATGTTGATCAGGGCCCGGGAGAGGGTCTGCAGGGTGGGGGGGGGTAAAAAGGGGGTCACAAGCTTACCCCTTCCCCACACACTCAACCCAGGCATCCCGGCTGCGAAGCCTGCATTCCCAAAGCTCAACGGCCCCCTCCGGTGGCCAGCGGAGGGACAGCAGGCCAAATGCACAAGGACATTTTGGGGAGGGGGCAGCTAGCCCCCCATCAAGAGGTGCAGGTGGGGGGCGGGCTGCTGGCACGCAGTCTTGGAAGGAGGGGATGCATTCCTTCCCATCGCGTCGCACACCTTGAAATTGGCTTCCATTTCACTGTACACGGAAATCTTCCCCCGCAAAGATGTGCAGACCAGACTGTGTGGGGAGAGACCAAGAAGAGTGGTCAGGGTCAGAGAGGGCCTGGAATTCCCCTTTCCCCCCAACCAATGTTGCAGTCCTCCTCGTGAGTCAAACGGGCCGTAATCCAAAATTTGGCTTTAAAAAAGCCAAATCTGGCAACAGAGGTCCCCAGACTAAACAGGGCTGCACAACTTTGGCCCTCCAGCTGTCGTGGGACTACAACTCCCATCATCCCCGACCACTGGCCACTGTGGCTGGGGAGGCCGGGAGCTGCAGTCCAGGAACAGCCGGAGGGCCGAAGTTGTGTAGCTCTGCCAAATTTACCCCACTGCCCATTTTAGAGGGTCATATAATTTTAGAGCCAGAAGGGTGCCCCAGAGGTCTTCTAGTCTGACCCGCTGTTTGGTGTGGGGAAACTGCTACGACGATGAAAATAGCAAATATTGATAAGCCGCTTTCCAAGAAGTGTTCCCAAAGCAGTTTACATAGATATAAATAAACAAATACATGGATCTAAAGTAAAAACAAACAAACAAACAAACTCCTGACAGAGAGCTGTCCTGCCTCTGTTTGAAAACCTCCAGGAAAGGAGAGCCTACCATTGCATGAGGCAGACTGTTCCACAGTCTATCCGTTAGGAAATTCTTCCTAACGTCTAGCCTAAGTCTGCTTCCTTATCATTTCCACCCATCAGTTGGAGTGGAATTCTTAGAGAGTGGAATTCTTCTTATAGCCTCAGAGAACAATTCTTATAAATGTAGACAGCCCTCCCAGGCACTTGGGGGAAGAGAGAGTTATCATATTTGCAGAGAGCATTTACAGCACTGAGAAACCGCGGCCCGCCACCCTCCCAACATTTCAGGTTACATGTGGGGCTTCCAGCCACGAAGAAAATCAAGGCTAGAAAATCTCTTTTGCTTAGCAGGAGAGCAACTTGCCCTATCCATCCCCAGCACAGCATCCTTCCAGTGGCTGGTGCTGGTCTCTCTCTTATGTTTCTTTTGTCAATTGTGAGCCCTTTGGGGACAGGGAGCCATTTTCTTTATATCTATGTCTCATTTGGGAACTTTTGTTGAAAAGTGGTATATAAATATTCGCTGTATTCATAAGGCAAAGACAACACCCCAGAGCTGAATGAGACATTCCAAAAACCACAGCTTTCATTTAAAAAGAAAAAGGGGGGGGAATCAAGCTGCTAGTCCTCATGGTTATCTTTCCCCACATCCACCTCTTTGTTCTCTTTTTCTGATCAATTCAAAATAATACCAGAGCGGATCTGGGTTGGGTTGGGGCATGCAAACACAAACTGTTCATCAGATTTATTTTCACCCCTACCTGGATTTTTGTGTGAAATACACACAGTTCCAAAAAGAACCTGGGAACTGCCGCTTCAGGTAGGCACACGGCCTGCGCTCTAAACCCCCAGGCCTCACGACCCTCCCAGAGAAGCACACAGGAAGACAGGAAGCTGCCATATACTGAGTCAGATCCCTGGTCCATCCAGCTCAATTTTGTCTACCCAGACTGGCAGCGGCTTCTCCAAGGTTACGGGCAGGAATCTGTCCCAGCCCTATCCTGGAGATGCTGCCAGGGAGGGAACTTGGAACTTTCTGCAGGCAAGCAAGCAGGTGCTCTTCCACAGAGCTATGGCACAGGCCACAAACGGGGAATATCTTACAGGGCTCACATGTAGTCTCCCATCCAAATGCAAACCAAGGTGGGCCCTGCT
This sequence comes from Hemicordylus capensis, assembly GCF_027244095.1. Classification (NCBI taxonomy): domain Eukaryota; kingdom Metazoa; phylum Chordata; class Lepidosauria; order Squamata; family Cordylidae; genus Hemicordylus; species Hemicordylus capensis. The sequence continues at coordinate 4,421,305 of NC_069670.1, forward strand.
TAGCAAAGGGGACAACTGGTGGTTGCTGTCACAAGCTCCACCCATATTTTTAAGCCCCACCCACCCACCGACAGGTACCTCTTATGCAGGTCCAACAGGTCTTTGTCCGCAATCAGAATTTTTAACTCCTTCAGGCCCTGCAAGAATTCCTTGTCCAGGTCGACATCCATATCGTCCACGTTGGTATCTGCCAAAGGGAGACAGACAGCATTGGAAGGAGCAGGTCCCCGGGAGAGGGGAGGGGGTGCTCACACCCCACCCTCGACCAGCCGATCTGGGGGGAAACATATTCTGAAGGGGGGCAGGGGGAAGGCGGCAGGCAGGGAAGGACTAGGAAGAGGTGAAACACAGAGACCCCTTTTCAAAACTCAGCTCAATTCGATGGCTGGTCAGAGACCAAAGTAAAGTTTGGACGGAGTTTAATTCCTGGAGAATTCGGTCTTTAATACCTTTCTCTCCTTTTTAAAAGGCCTTCCCTTAAAAAAAAGAGAAAGAAACAGAAGATAAGATGCCAGCAACAGCCACTGGAGGGGTGCTGTGCTGGGGATGGAGAGGGCCAGTTGCTCTCCCCCTGCTAAGTACAAGAGCATCATCACTTTTAAAAGGTGCCTCTTTGCTCAGTTAGCAGGAGGCTATCTTGGAAAAGGATTAAGATTGCCATGGAAGGGAGGGAGAAAGAGCGGGGGGGAGAGAGAGAGAAGGAGAAAGAGGGAGGGAGGGAGGGAAAGAGAGAGAGGGAAAGAAAAAGAGAGAGGGGGGGAGGGAGGGGGGAAGAGAAGGAGAGAGAGAGGGGAAGAGAGAGAGGGGAGGGGGAGAGAGGAGAGAGAGAGAGAGGAAGAGAGGAAGAGAGAGAGGAAGAGGGAGGCAGAGAGAGGGGGAGGGAGGGAGGGAAAGAGAGGGAGAGGGGATAGGGAGGGGGAAAGAGGGAGAGAGGCAGGAAGGGAGAGGGGGAGAGAGGAGAGATAGATAGAGAGGAAGAGAGAGGAAGAGGGAGGCAGAGAGAGGGGGAGGGAGGGAGGGGGAGAGGGAGGTAGGGAAAGAAAGGGAGAGGGAGAGGGAGAGAGGGGGATAGGGAGGGGGGAAGAGAGAGGGAGAGGGGGGGAAAGAGAGGGAGGGAGAGAGAGGGAGAGGAGGCTTCCACAATCTTTTGTAACCACAATGAGGACTAGAGCCTTTCTTGGAAGCCCCAAAACCTCACCCATTGCCCCCAGGGTCCAGTTCTGGATCATTTGCTCGGCACAGTATGCAAAATCTTCAAATGTCAGGTACTGTAGCTTCTTTTTCCCAGTCTCAAAGCGGCTGTTGGCAAAGAAGACGATAGCAGCGTAGTCCCTGAAATGGGTCGAGTGGAGAGAAGGCATCAGCGAAGTCGGGGTTTCTTATTTCATGTGGGTATTTTTTTTAAAGAGAGCATTGCTCCACCAGATAGAATCACCACTTCCCTACTATTCCTGGATCTCTTTCTGAGCATCAAAGCTTTATTGCTATCCTCATTTCCTTTAAATGTGGAAGACATTTATTTTATATGTATGTTAGCTGGTGTGAGTACAGCTTATAAAGTGTGAAATACTCGAGAATCCTCAGTTTTTTGTATATCCGATGGAATTTGAAAATGCTCTTTCCTTAAAAAAAAAAATTTTTTTTAAAATCAAAATTAGACATTTAATCTATTTAATTTAAAAAGTCTCCCCCTCTCTGGGTAGGTGAGACAGCGGAGGAGCATGGTGCCATGGCAACCCCACAGTATCCTAGGCTGTTTCTTCCTCACTCGCCCCTTACCCGGCTAGCCGGTCCGACAGCAGGAAATGCTGCTGAATGTTTTCCACCAGGGACCCACGGAGCTCTTCCACAGCCTTGAAGACCCGCTTGAAATTGTCAAACTGAAACAGAAAGCAAGACCTTGAAACTGACAGAATAGGCAGGCCACCTCTTTCTCGCTCTCAGGACACCGTTTTCCCACACAACACATAATTCACCTGTGGAACTCTCTGCCACAAGATGTGGTGACAGCCAACAGCCTGGATGGCTTTAAGAGGGGATTTGATAAATTCTTGGTCTATCAAGGGCTACTAGTCTGGTGACTGTGGGCCACCTCCAGCCTCAGAGGCAGGATGCCTCTCAATACCAGTTGCAGGGGAGCAACAGCAGGAGAGAGGGCATGCTTTAATCTCTTGCTTGTGGGCTTCTCAGAGGCATTTGGTGGGCCACTGTGTGAAACATGATGCTGGACTAGACGGTGTTTGGTTAGCAGGGCTTATCTTGTTTATCAGCTATGGTAACTAAGAACTGAACCTCCATGTACAGAGGCAGAATATCTGTAATATCAGTTGCTGTGAAATGAGGCCAAGGCCTATCTAATCCAACAGCCTGCTTCCCATCTGTCCTGCATGAATTGGTCTAAGCCCCTCTGAAAACGATCCAAACTAGTCGTCACCAACACATCCTGTGGCAGAGAAATATGCGCCGTGTAGAAAAGTACTTCCTGGCAATAGGACGTGTAGGACTGGCCTTGCCTCTGAGCACGTGCAGAAAGCCTGTGAGTAATCACAGAGAGGACAGCCTCGCCCACAAGCATGTGCAGCGTGTCTGTGAGACGTCCCAGAGAGGAGAGGACAGGCCTTTCAGACCAGAGAGTGTTGCTTCAAGAGAGTCATGTCTCAGCAGGAGGGATGTGTACGAAATGTGCACGAATCGATTCAAAGCTGATTTGAATTCACCCGAAGTCGATTCAAGGTGAGCTACATTCGATTTGAATGATTCTCCACTCTGTTCAATGGTTCCGATTCGAATCGAATCGAAATCTATTCGGAACCACTGAATAGAATCGATTCGTGCGCATTTCATGCACATCTCTACTCAGCACCTCTTTCATTGAATGCTTTTGGGGCAGCGTTTAAAGCTCCCTTCTAAAGCCCTCCAGGCTAGAGGCCATCACCGCAACCAGTGGCAGAGAATTCCGCAGGTTAATTATGCACTGCATGAAAAAGGAGGAGGGAGAGAGGGCTCAAAGAGGTGAGCTTGGAGAAATTCGGGGGTGGTCACAGATGGGTCTGAACAGAGTTGGGGGAGGGCGGTACCTGCCGACGGCAGCTCTTGAGAGTCACCCCGGTTTTGACGCTGATGTCGTCCAGATCTTTCTTGGTCCCTTTGGAGAGCTTTTTGCCCAACACCTCGCGGACAAAGGCCTCGTCGAAAGCGTAGTACCTGGCGCCAGAAGGCAGCGGCAAGGGACAAGGGGAACACAAAAAGCAGGTTTAATATCGATATTTATGTCGGCGGTGTATCCTCTCCCTTTAGATCCTGTACCCAAAAGGGAGAAAAGAAAGCTTTAAAATATTAATTGCAAAATTAATATTTTGGCACAGCAGTTAGAACTCCCATCATGCATTGTGGCTGGAGATGATGGGAGTTGTAGTTCAGCAGTAGCTAGAATGCCAAAGGTTGCCGAACCTTGCCTTAAATCCTAGATCTCAGCTGGTTTTGGACTACAGCTCCCATAATCCCCGCCGCAGTGGCCAATAGCCATGGATAATGGGAGTTGCAGGCCAACGTCTGCAGGAGGGCCGAGGCTGAGCCGCCCCGCCCTAGGTTCTCAAGCTTGGGACTCCAGATGTGGCTGGACTACAATGCCCATCATCCCCAGCTGCAATGGCCAGAGCAGACCCAAGTTTGAGATCCTCGGCCTTAAGTCACACTTTCTACAAGTATTAAATAGGTGTGTCTGTCCCAAATGACCAGAAGTGCAGAGAACAGACAATTATCTCTTTTTTCTGATTCTGCTTAGATGGGTGCAAGCCTGTGAGTCCAACAGGAATTTTCATCCACCAAGTCTCATTTATATCAACAGCAGCTATTTGGTCACGAAGAGTCGGCACCGACTTGATGGCAATTAATCGATCAGCAGCAGCAACATGGAATCTAGCTTATATCATATACTTCCATGCAATTAAGATACTGCTATCCCCTGATAACAGAGCCAAGAGGCACCTTTTAAAAGTGGCGATTCTCTGTATTGAGCAGGGGGAGAGCAACTGGCCCTACCCAGCCCCAGCACAGCACCCCTCCAGTGGCTTTTTCTGGTGTCTATTTTATGTTTCTTTTTTTTCTTTTGGAGGGGGGGATCGTGAGCCCTTTGGGGACAGGGAGGCACTTTATTTATTTATATCCATGTAAACCACTTTGGGAACTTAAATATAAATATTTGTCATCTCTGTATGCTATTTCTCCATTTCCCCCAAACAAAGCGTTCGGTGGAACTCAAAGGCTTTCTCCCAACAAAGCGTTCAGTGGAAAAAGCTTTCCCTCCACAAAGCGTTCTGTGGAACTCAAAAGCTTTCACCCCACAAAGCGTTCTGTGGAACTCAAAAGCTTTCTCCCAACAAAGCGTTCAGTGGAAAAAGCTTTCCCTCCACAAAGCGTTCTGTGGAACTCAAAAGCTTTCGCCCCACAAAGCGTTCTGTGGATCTCAAAAGCTTTCGCCCCACAAAGCGTTCTGTGGAACTCAAAAGCTTTCCCCCCACAAAGCATTCTGTGGAACTCAAAAGCTTTCGCCCCACAAAGCGTTCTGTGGAACTCAAAAGCTTTCATACCGCAATGTCCACCTAAGCTGGGAGAGTAGCATACCTGCCTCTCCTTTCAAGATGTGTTTCAACTCCAAGACATCCTCCCCAGTCCCTGAAATCACTTTCAGATTGACCCCCATTGCCCCCACCCCCACCCCACAAAGGCCCCGAGGCCGAATCCAGCCAGCCCACCTCTCAATCAGCATGGTCTGGCGATAAGGAGGGATCTGGAAGAGCAGCTGGTTGAGCAGTTTGGGAGGCGAGTGCAAAAGCCGCTCCAGCATGTAGAACGTGCGGTAGTGGTCCATGGTGTCGCTCTGGAGCACTTCCACCGTGGCCCCCGCCTGCTCCAAGATCCCGCCACGCAGACGCAGCGCCACCGCATCGTTCACTACGGAAAAGCCGAGGGCAAAAGGCAAACTCAGGACAAACGTGGGACCATGGTGGACATCATCATCACAACAACCCAGTAAGGTAGGCTAGGTCGAGAGAAAACAGCCGGCACAAAGTCATAGGAATCACAGGAAGTTGCTACATACTGAGTCAGACCATCGGTCATTCCAGCTCAGCGTTGTCAACCCAGGCAGGCAGCAGCTTCTCCAAGGTTGCAGGCAGGAGTCTCTCTTAGCCCTCTCTTAGAAAGGCTGCCAAGAAGTGAACTGGGACCTTCTGCTCTTCCACTGAGCTATGGCTCCATCCCCTAAGGAAAATCTCTTGCAGCACTCGCATCTAGTCTCCCATCCAAATGCAAACCAAAGCAGATCCTGCTTAGCCAATCCAACCATCCTTGCCACCACAAGGTCAGCTCTCCCCCACCCCCCGCCAGTAGGTCTCCCCGCCGAGTTTCACGGCCCCAGTGAGGATCTAAATCTGGGGTCTCCCACGTCCTGTCCTGACAAATCTGACTTCTCCCGAGACAAAACACTGGTCCACTGAGTTCAGGACTGCCCGCTCGGACCGGCAGCAGCGCTTCAGGGTTTCCGACAAGGGTCATTCCCAGCTCCACCTGGAGATGCTGCCTGCCTGGGACTGAACCTGGGACCTTCTGCATGGAACGCAGAGAGAGGAGTGCAGCTGACACATCTGTCTCCAGGCCCTGAGCCTCCGGCTTTCCCATCCTTTCTCCCTAGCTGTCCCTTAGGCCTGGACCTCTCTCAACACCTGCTTTCTGCTTTGCATGCCGAAGGCCTCAGGTTCGATCCCCAGCGATCATCACCACCATTATCCATTCCTCTGGGGTCCAAGGAAAGAGCTCCTTGGCGAGAGAATTGATTGATTGATTGATTTAAAATCTTTCTATACCGCCCAAAACTTGCATCTCTGGACGGTTTACAATTAAAATCATTTAGAACCTAGGAAGCTGCCACATACTGAGTCAGATCCTTGGTCCACCTAGCTCAGTATTGTCTTCACAGGCTGGCAGCAAATCAATTATAAACGTTTAAAAAAGAGAGAATCAACTGTTGGCTAGCTTTCATTTTTAATCTAGGAATACAAATTGGGGGGATATTTATTTATTTATTTATTTTACATTTGATATCCCGCTCTTCCTCCAAGGAGCCCAGAGCGGTGTACTACATACTTGGGTTTATTCTCACAACAACCCTGTGATGTAGGCTAGGCTGAGAGAGACGTGACTGGCCCAGAGTCACCCAGCAGGTCTCCTGGCTGAAGGGGGATTTTATTTTTATTTTTTATTTACATATTATTTATTTATTTACATATTTTTATACCGCCCAAAACGTACGTCTCTGGGCAGTTTACAACAGATTAAAAACAACATTAAAGCATGAGTTAAAAACAAAAACAAGCAATTTAAATGACAACAATTTTTTAAAATGTTTAAACAATGCTCTAAAACAACATTAGAAACAATCAAAACAGTATCAGTTAAAAGCCTGGGTGAACAGATGCGTCTTTAAAGACCTTTTAAAAGCTGTCAGAGATGGGGAGGCTCTTATTTCACTAGGGAGCGCATTCCAAAGCCTCGGGGCAGCAACGGAGCAATTTGAACTCAGGTCTCTCCCCGGTTCTAGTCCCGCACTCTAACCACTACACCGCACTGGCTGGGGTCATCGCTCAGTGGTAGAGCACCTGCTGGCAGCTAGTCCTGGGTTCCGTCCCTGGCAGCATCTCCAGGTAAGGCTGGGAGAGGGAGCCCTGAAACCTTGGGGGGCTGCTGCCAGTCAGTGTAGGCAGAAGTGAGTCGAAGGACTGGATGCTGCCGGTCAGGGCAGGCAGATGGACCGGATGCTGCCGGTCAGGGCAGGCAGAGGGACCAAACCTTCGCAGCTCCTAAACCCCCAACCCCGCAAAAAGAGAGGCTCACATCCCGGCTTACCTGAGTACCCGTCCAGCCAGAGCTGGTAGACGTCCTCGTCAATCAAAGTGGTATTTCCCACAAAGATGTCCAGGGTGTTGGTCATGGCCCCCGCCAGCCGGACCTTGCCAGCCTGGGCTCCGGCACCAGCGCCCCAGGGGTCTCCCCAAGGGCCTCTGGACATCAGACGGGGACCTGCAACCGGACGGGGAGGCTGCTTAGTCAAGGGGCCAGGGCTTTCCTCCTCCTGCCCGGGGCCAACACTTCAGAGGCTGCCCCAGGCGGGATCCCTCCTTCCCTCCCTCACACCTGACTGAGCTCCTGTTGCCTAAAAAGAGAAAAGGCGATCTGCACATGCTCAGAAACCCTTTGCCCTCCCATCCTTTTGGAAATCCTTCTGCACGTGCTCAGAAACCCTTTGCCCTCCCATCCTTTTGGAAATCCTTCTGCACCTGCTCTGAAACCCTTTGCCCTCCCATCCTTCTCCTTCGGCTCAGGGGAGGCGGCGCTCTGCTCATGCTCAGAGGCACGTCCAGAGATTCCCCATGCTCCCAATCCGCCTGAACTCCTGACAACTTCCTCGGCCACTCCTGTGCCCCCGCTGCACACAGACAACCCAGGGGTCCGTCCCTCCGCCCCAAACCTACAATGCCCAAATTCCCACCACCACCCCAACTTCCCAAACTCACCCCTTTCCCTCCCAGGGAACCCAGGAGTCCGAGCAGGCCCCGCCCCACCCGCCGGGTGAAACAAGGGATCTCCTTCTGCAGAGGCCACTGACTTGGATAGAGCCTTTTCACACGACCCCGCCGGAGCGCGTCGCTTCCGGGTCACGCATGCGCAGCTCTGCCCACGGACCTGAGTCGCTCGAACGCCATCTCTACTCCTGGCAAATTAGGGCATGTGGTCCCTAGTGGTGAAACTGAGGCTAGAGCGGAGAGTCACGCAAGGCTGTGTCTGTGCTGATGATGCAGCTTGTGTTTTTAGTCGTTCGCTCCGGCAAAGCATCGCTTATTCCCTCCGAAGCAGCGCTTTTCAGAGTGTGGGCACGAACAAGTGCTTTGCTTTTACAGAAAACACGTTTTTATAAGTACATGTTTATTCCGTCCACATGCGGGAGGGGAGTGGGTGCATAAAAACACTCGGGCATGTGTGCATTTAATTCTGTTTTCTGGCCTTGGACCATAATAAACTTAATCATTTTATTTGTTTGCTTGCTTGTTTGTTTGTTTATTTAATATACCGCCTGACTCCCGAGGCTCCAGGCGGTGCACAAAAACAAAGACAAAATCTAACGCCATCAGAATTACAGCAATTAAAAAACAACAACCCCTAAACAATAAAATTTTTAAAAACGTTCAGAAATCACAATTAAAAAATCTAAATAGCAATTAAAAATTTAATACTCAGAAATTACTAAAAGCCAGGCTAAAAAAAAAAAGTGTCTTGAGGGCTCTTTTGAAGGTGATTCTTATTATCACCTAGAAATATTCTTTTCAGATAGATAGATAGATAGATAGATAGATTTTTTAAAATTATATTATCAATTATTATTTTATTGTTGTTATTAATAATAACTGGTTGCACATTGCTCTGTTTTGTGACTGAAGGATAAAATATTTACACAAATGATTAATAATAATGATTAATAATAAAAAAAATTGATGATTAATAACAGTTTAATAATAATAATAAATTATGCCTCCTAAATTATGCCTCATATAATAATGATTAGTAATAATAATAATTAATGATGATTAATAATGGTCACCTTTATTATCTGTGCAACTGAACTTATAACATCCTTTCTGGGAAATGGGTGGTATTTGTATTTATTTATACCCCACTATCACCTTAAGTGGCAGAGCGGGGAAATGCTTGACTAACAAGCAGAAGGTTGCCGGTCCGAATCTCCGCTGGTACTATATTGGGAAGAGCCAAGTGAAATTTGGAAGAGCAAAGATAGAAGTCTCCCAAACAAATGTAGACTAGTCAGTGCAATAATATTTCCAATAGCTACGTATGGATGTGCAACTTGGACTTTGAAGAAGGCAGATAGGAGAAGGATGGAGGCTTGTACTCGGTGGCTGGATATTATTAAAAATGACCCTGGAATGACCACGGCGGAATTAAAGGAAGCTGTTCAAGATAAGATGGCATGGAGTGCATTGATCCATAGAGTGACCGAGAGCTGGATACGACTGAATGGATAGAAGAGCCTATATCGGGCAACAGCAATAAAGGAAGATGCTGAAAGGCATCATCTCATACTGCGTGGGAGGAGGCAATGGTCAACCCCTCCTGTATTCTACCAAAGACAACCACAGGGCTCTGTGGGCGCCAGGAGCCGAAATCGACTTGACGGCACACTTTACATTTTCCGTCCTCCAAAGAACTCAGACCCCACATGCTTCTGTTTGTCCACACAACAACCCTGTAAGAGAGGTTAAGCTGAGAGAGAAGGGACTAGTCTGGAGTCACCCAGTGACCGAAATCTGAAGTTGGGTCTGAGAAGATCTGGTCTTATGGTAGCAGGCAAGAATTGTCCCCTTTTCTAAGCAAGGCCCACCCTGGTTTGCATTTGAATGGGAGACTACATGTGTGAGCACTGTATCTGTGTGAGCACTGTAAGATCTTCCCTTCAGGGGATGGAGCCACTCTGGGAAGAGCATCTAGGTTCCAAGTTTGCTCCCTGGCAGCATCTCCAAGACAGGGCTGAGAGAGATTCCTGCCTGCAACCTTGGAGAAGCCGCTGCCAGTCTGGGTAGACAATCCTGAGTTAGATGGACCAAGAGTCTGACTAAGTAGATGGCAGCTTCCCATGCTCCTAAATCCTGGTCCAGCACTCTAACCGCTGCACCACGCTGCCCAGTACAATGGCTGGGATAAGAATAATCTTTTTCTAAAACACTTAAAATAACTAGGAGCTGTAGGAGACAAAAATCTAAACATATATATTAATTTAAAATATGTGTGCATGTGTCCAGAGAAAGAAATATTTTGTCTTGTCTTGTTTTGTTTTATTTAAAACAGGAAAATGCAGCCAGGAAGTATCAACAACAACAACAACATTTATATACCATCTTTCAACAAAAGTTTCCACAGCGGCTTACATACAGAAATAAAAATAAATAAATAAATAAGATGGATTCCTGTCCCCAAAGGCTCACAATCGACATCACTTGCTCTAGGGTTTTCCCATCCAGATTCTGGTGTGGCTGAATGCTCCATGATATCCCTAGAACAAGATGTGGGTTTCTTCCAAATCACTGAATTTTAGAGTCAGAAGGGGCCTTCCAAGGTCATCTAGTCCAACTCCCTTCTCTGTGCAGGAAACTGCTATAGCGTCCAGGGGAAAGATTCCACCAATTCATGAGGCAGAGTGTTCCACCGTCCAACAGCTCCTAACAGTTAGGAAACTCTTTCAAATGTCTAAATCTGCTTCCTTATAATTTGAACTTTGATTCTAGTTTGCAAAACAGCCTCTATGCAACAGCCCTTTGGAATTTGAAGGTGGCTCTTATATCTTAGCATTCTCTTCTTAGTCTTCTCTTCTCCAGGTTAGACATACCCATCTCAATCGTGCCTCATAGAACTTGGTTTCCAGACCACCTTCCCATCTCGGGCTCCCTCTCCTAAACCTGTTCCCATTTCTCAACTACTTTGTTAAAATGTGTGGCCCCAAACCGTATTCCAAGCGAGGTCTGATCAGCGCAGACTAGAGTGGAACAATTCCTCGTCGTGATCTGGACACTGTGCTTCTGTTGATGCAGCCTACAATTGCATTCGATTGTTTCGCAGCCGCATCACGGCACTGGCTCGCATCCAACTCATTTTCCGCTACGGTGCCTGGGTCCCTTCCACATGGTCAAATGAGGTCCGACCAGCACAGAACAGAGTGGAATGCTGACATCTTATGATCAGCATGTGGCTTTCATACGCTGCCACATTCACTGGGCAACTTTACAGATCCCAAACAAAAAAAGAAGCATTTCCAAAAAACGGTAAGCTAAAATAAACAGACGGATGCATAGGCCGAGAACTGTAAGAAAGAAAGAAAAAACTTCTGCTCTACTTCTTAGGAACACAGGAACAGAGGAAGCTGCCATATACTGAGTCAGACCTTGGCCCACCTAGCTCAGTATTGCTTTCACAGACTGGCAGCAGCTTCTCCGAGGTTGCAGGCAGGAATCTCTCCTTTTCTGGCTGCTCCTTTTCCGCCTTCCAAAACAGGGGGCCGAGGCTTTTGTGACGCAGCATTGTGTGTTGTTTGCGGCCTGTTGGGCCTGGGGCAGCCAAGCCATTATGGACCCGTGACCCACAGCCTCTCCCATACTGGCTTATCTGGCAAGCGTTTCAATGCCAAGGCCCCAGAGACAGACAAAAGCCTTTTCTTCCCACCCACGCAGGCATGTCAAGAGGTTTGGATCCGTTCCCTCACGCAGAGGATTTCTTGCTGGCAAGACTCCTCTCCATTTGACAGCAGGAAAGGCAAGGCAGAGGCTCAACAGGTGAAGACTTTGCTGCATCTCATTGCTGGGGAAAGGAGGAAGGCCATATCTGTTCGATTTCTGGCTAAAATTGTTAGTCATAGGAAATTAATTATATTATTATATAGTATATAATGGAGGAGAGCTGGTCTTGTCGTAGCAAGCATGCATTGTCCCCTTTGCTAAGCAGGGTCTGCCCTGGTTTGCATTTGGATGGGAGACTACATGTGTGAGCACTGTAAAGTATTCCCCTTCGGGAATAGGACCGCTCTGGGAAGAGCACCTGCCTGCCTGCATGCAGAAGGTCCCAAGTTCCTTCCCGGGCAGCATCTCCAAGATAGGATCTAAGAGAGACGCCTGCCTGCAGCCTTGGAGAAGCCGCTGCCAGTCTGGGTAGACAATACTGAGCTAGATGGACCAAGGGTCTGACTCAGTAGAAGGCAGGTTCCTAGTTCTAATTTATATATTATTATTTATTTACACAGTCAGACAGGTGTTATTGACCGCTTTGTTTGATCCAGACATCGAGTCCTTCCCAAGGACCTGGGATGGCTGGATTTTATTGTCAATTGTTATAGATATCATCGCAGAATATGGGCTGTTCCCAGTAAAGCTGCTTTTTGTAATTGGCTGATGGTGATTTCTGTGGCCCCGATGGTGTTGAGGTGCTCTTCAAGGTCTTTTGGGACTGCACCCGCCCTGCCAATTACCACTGGGATTATTTGGGTCTTTTTCTGCCACAGCCTTTCAATTTCAATTGGTAGATCTTTGTATTTTGTGATTTTTTCTATTTCTTTTTCTTCTATTCTGCTATCCCCTGGTATTGCTATGTCGATTGTTTTGACTTGTTTTTCTTTCTTCTCGACTACAGTTATATCTGGTGTATTGTGTGGCAGATGTTTGTCTGTTTGTAGTCGGAAGCCCCACAGTATTTTTGCATCTTCATTCTCTTCAACTTTTTCCATTTTATGGTCCCACCAATTTTTGGCTACGAGTAGCTTGTATTTTTTGCAGACGTTCCAGTGTATCATCCCTGCTACCTTGTCATGCCTTTGTTTGTAGTTAGTCTGTGCGGTCTTTTTACAACAGCTGATTAGGTGGTCCCCTGTTTCATCTGCTTCTTTACAAAGGCAGCACTTGCTGTTTGTTGTTGACTTTTCTACTTTTGCTCTTATTGCATTTGTTCTTAGTGCCTGTTCTTGTGCAGCCAGTATTAAACCCTCTGTTTCTTTCTTCAAGTTGCCATTCTTAAGCCATTGCCAGGTCTTGGTGATGTCTGATTTTCCAGTGATACTGTGCAAATATTGACCATGCAGGGGCTTATTTCTCCATTTTTCTGCTCAGTTCTTGACTTGTTCTTTTTTGTAGGCCTTTTTTCTTTCATTGGTGTTGAATAGTTTCACGTTATTGACCATTTTAAGTGCATCTTCTTCACTGTCCATCTTCTTCACTGTCCTTCACTGTATATAATAATAATAATAATAATAATAATAATAATAATAATAATAATGTATTGTTGTTGTTGTTGTTGTTGTTTTTATTATTATTATTATTATTATTATTATTATTATTAATTTTATTTCTATACCGCCCTTCCAAAAATGGCTCAGGGCGGTTTACAAAGAGAAATAACAAACAAATAAGATATATTATATTATATTATATATATTATATTATATTATATATATTAGAAAGCTTTTAAAGACTTGGCTTTTTACCCAGGCTTTTCCATGATCGTTTTCTACTGCAGCTTCTTTGTGTTTTTATTTGTTGTAGTTGTTGTATTGTTTTTATGCCTGTTTTTATATGTTTTTATATTTTTAACATGATGTTTTTATTGTCTTTTTATTGTATGTTTTTAACTTTTGTAAACCGCCTTGGGGTTATCTTTTTAACGAAAGGCGGTATATAAATGCAAAAATAAATAAATAAATAAATTATATTATATTATATTATATTATATTATATTATATTATATTATATTATATTATATCTGATTCATCATGGATAGCACACAACCATCGTGTGTTCATTTCTTGACCAAGGCTGTGTGAGCATAGCTTGCTGAAGGCTGAAGAACTATATCAGAGCTGGGACTTGAACCCAGGACTCAAATCCCTTGTTGTGCGAAGCTGCTAAGGTGTAGCAGGAGCCGTTTGCATTTCACAGAACTCTCTGACCTTGAGCCCCGGTGCTTGGTTGAAATGCTCTTTCCACAAGGGCAAGAGGGTCTCTAGGCATGTGCAGAGGGTCTCTAGGCATGTATGTTTACTTTACTCTGGTTAGGAACTGCCTTATCCCAGTCAGACCATCGAGCTCCAAATTGCCGGCACGCACTGTCAGCAGCTCTCCAAGGTTACAGGCAGAGGCGCTCTTACCCCTGGACTTTGGGGCCGAAGTCCAGGACCTCCTCAGCCCCACCAAATCCTCTTTAGTCTGTCTCGGGCGGTTTGGTCCTCCAGCAGAGCATGATGATGCTTAATTTGCTGGAGGGGGGGGGGTCTCCCCAAAGGCCTCTAGCTCCAGGCTCCAAAATGACCCCGGTGCACCTCTGGTTACAGGCAGGAGGAGTCTCTCCCAGTCAGCCCGTCCCTGGGGAGCGAAGCTGGGGGCATCCGAGTCCCGATGGCCCGGTTCCGCTCTCCTACAGCGCTGGCCCAGAGCCGCCCATCCAAATGCAAACCAAGGCACGCCCTGCTTCGCAAAGGGGGGGGTGACCATTCATGCGGGCCGCCGCCAGACCAGCTCTCCCCTCCTTAAACCACAGGTGACTGACGCGTCGCCCTTCCTGAATCCGGATTAAACCCGGACGCTGGCGATCGCGGAAGAAGGCAGGCGCGCCTGGCCAAGCGCGGCGGCGGCGGCGCAGCGTCTTTCTAATCTCTGCCGTCGCGCTGGGCACCCGCCCCGCTCCACCGGCCCCGATCCTCCCGCGCGGCAGGCGGGGCCGCCCCTCGCCAGCGGCCCCCCCCCGGAAAACACCCACTGACTCAGCCCCTTCGGCGCAGGCGCCCCTCTCCACGCATGCACCTGCTCCCCTACCGTTCCAGCCGCGCATTTGCAGCGGCGAGCGCGCCTGCCGTTTGCCTCTCTCCCGGCCGCGCGTCCCGTTATCCCGGGAAGGGAGGAGGAGCCGGAGGCGGAGGCAGCGGCCTCTGCCGCCGGGCAGGATGTCCTGCTGCCGCCGCCGCTGCTGATTCAGGCCAAGAGCAGAGGATGCTGCGCCCTGGCTGGAGGTGAGCGCGTCCCTGCGCGGAGCAGCCGCCGCCGTGCGCCCCGGCGTGGGAGGCGATGTTCCCGGCCCGCGAGGCAGCCCAGCAGCCCGGGGCGGGCTCCCCGAGCCCCGTCGAGGTTTCCCCGCCGGGCAGCGGCGCCGGCAGCCCGCCGGCGGCGGCCTCGCCGAGCGACGACGCCGAGCTGGGCGGCTGCAGCAAGGAGGAGCTGGTGCGCCGCCTGCGCCGCGAGGAGGCCGAGAAGCTGGCGGCGCTGGTGCAGCGCGGCCGCCTCATCCAGGGCGTCAACCGGCAGCTGCAGGAGCACCTCCGCGAGATCCGCGAGCTGAAGGCGGTCAACGGGCGGCTGCAGGCCGAGAACCGCGAGCTGCGCGACCTCTGCGGCTTCCTCGACGAGGACCGGCTCAAGGCCAAGCGCCTGGCGCGCCACTGGCAGCTCTTCGGCCACCACGCGGCGCAGGTGCTGCGCGACGAGGTGGCCGCCTGCCTGCGCAAGCTGGCCGGCCTGGAGGGCCTGCAGGAGCGGCTGGCCACGGAGAACCTGGAGCTGAAGGAGCTCTGCCTGGCCCTCGAGGAGGAGTGCGCCGCCGCCGCCGCCGCCTCCTCGCCCGGCGGCCGGCCCGACGCCAGCCTGCCCAGCCCCGGCGGCGGCTCCTCCGAGCTCAGCCTGCCCTGCGAGCCCCGCGACCTGGGCGACGGCAGCTCCAGCACCGGCAGCGTGGGCAGCCCCGACCAGCTCCACCCCGCCTGCTCCCCCGACGACTGAGCCCGCCCGCCGCGGGGGCGCCCACGCGAGGCCGACACCCCCACGCGACGGCTTCGAGGGAGCCCCGGAGGGGCGCCGCTTGGCCTCCCTCCGCGCGGCCTCAGCCCCATCCTGAGCCGGGGGGTGTGTGTGTTTCGCGCGTGGGAGGACTGGAACCCCAGCCTGACGCTGGCGGCTGTGCGTCCCTGTGGCTTGCTGCGTTGGTGCCGCCCGGAATGGATGCAGCAAGCTCCTGGATTAGGTTGTGACTCTGATTTTATTTTATTTTATTTTATTTTGTAAAGCCACTCCTGAGTGGAAGCGACTTCCCTCTTCCTAGACGTCGTCTCCTCCTTGGAATAGTGTTGGCTTCCAGCGGCTGTCCAGACAAACAGCTCTCTGTGGGGTGGTGGGTTTTGCTGGCTTGCTTCCCATCCCAACAGAAATGGACCCCCCCCCCCCGCCTTTCTGACATGCCAGCAGCGTCAGATATGGTGGGGCCCTTTTCTTGGATCCAGCCTGATTCGACCGAGGCATCTTTCCGGCATCACTTCCTGGGAGTGAAGGTAGCAAGCTTTGGGACTGCATAGAAACCTTCTTCAGGCTGGCCCGGTAGCTGTTCTTGCTGGCGTTTGGAAACTGGGGCCCCCTCTTCTGGGGGGCCTCTTCTGGAAAATGGACTTCTCCCTGCTAATTCATCCACCCACCCCAACCCTGGGGGGGACTGAAAGCCCTGTACCCGATATGTACTGGCCAGGGACGGTATAGAGCAAAGAAACAGAGACTAGTTGATTCCAACAGCTTGCTAGTGATTAAAGCAATGGAGATATTGTGGGAGGGCTGGACACGATGCTAGCTGGGGCTTTGTTTGGAGGTGTTAAGCAGCAGGATTGGGGGGGTGGGGGCATAAGAGAGTTGAGCCGGACTCAGAAAAGTCCTGAGTCCAGATTTCTAGCTTGTCTCATTCTTCTCTTCTGCCCCCCGCCCCCCAGTGCCAGTTTTAAATATCTCCTTTGGAAAGAGTACCTGCTTTACCCTGGCATGGCCAAGCGGGGGCTGGGAAACCCTGTTTGAAACCTTGGAGAGAGCCGCTGCCAGTCAGAGCAGACAGTCCTGAACTAGAGGGACCAAGGGCCAGGCTCAGTAGGAGGCCGCTTCCTTGGTCCATAATATTTGAAGAGAGGCCCTAGCTCAGCGGGAAAGCATCTGTTTTGCCTGCGGTTCCCAGGTTCAGTCCCTAGTAGTAGTCTCTCGGTAGGACATGAAAAGATTCTTGCCTGAAATTGACGAGGGATGCTGCCAGTCAGTGTAGGCAGTACTGACTCAGTAGGCAGCATCCCATGTCCCATGTCAGGCTCTTCAGAAGTGGATATCTGGTTGGCTCACTTAAAAGGAAGTATTTTGAAAGGACAAGTCACCCCTCCCTCACAATTTGGGGGAATTAGAGAAAGACCCTAGAGGAAATTACTGTCACTCCCACAGTTATTCTAGGATATTTTGTGAGTGTAAGGACCTTCGAAGGATCGGTTCTCCAGTGTGCACTTCCCTTGTCTTCTCCCTAGGCATATATGGGGTGGCGCGGGTGGGGGGGTTGTCCTTCCTAAACAGTGCACTATTCAGATATCCTTCTGCCCAGCAAATAGCTTCTAGGGTTCTTCTGTTTGATTAAAATTGGTGGTCTTAGGAACCCCCCTCCACCTGAGCAGCAGGGCACATAGCCGGAGAAATGCCAGAACTGGAACTGTGTATATTAAGAACAAGCTTTATTTGTACGACTCCCACAGATGGGCATGGAAAAACGGCTTTCACGGGACAAACTGCCGTTCGGCAGAAGCCGCAAGCTTCAGGGCTTCATAGAACTCTTCGCCGGTGTCGGTCAGAGATGATTCGGAAGCAAAGTCCATCTGGGTTTGTTTTTCAAGACCCCCAGGCCTGGGAATCTAGCATCCTTTCCCTTTTCAAGGATTTCCCCAGGATGCAGCCAGATATTGTAGGGGGATATCCTGTTATCTTGGGACTGGGGGAGCAATGTTGGATGTGAGACGTTTCAGGTTCCAAATAAATGTTTGAAATTTGGCGCGGGGGGAGGGCTCTTGTCTCTGCTCACCGGGTGCACATGGGTGGCCCTGCCTGCCCCATAGCGTGGAGCGGATGTGGCCTGCTAGCCCCATAGCGTGGAACGGATGCGGGGTGAGCATTCCACTCCCAAAATTGGCTTTTAAGCACACGGTGGGGCTTCCTTTCCAAACGAGGGCATTTCAGGCCGGCTGCCCAGGTGCCGAGCTCCTTGAAGTGCACTCTGCACATGCTTAAGGGCACGTGTGTGCGTGTGGGGCGGAAAGGGGTTTGGGGCTTGAAACCTCACTCGGAAGCAGGGTGGGGAAGGGGGAGGAAAGAATTGCCTGTTCGGAACCCAGAGAGCTGTCTTGTTAAACTCTGGGGGGGCGGTTTCTGGGGGGAAGTGGAAGCTTGCTGTGGAGTCTGTATTCTTGCAGATTTTCGTGGCTAGTCGGTCGGCCGGCCGGGGAGTAGGAGGCGCCCCGCTGAGACATCCTTCCTTCCTGCCTTCCACTTAATCTCATATTGGGGTCAGAAGGAGGCCAGCTGGGGTGGGGGGGGAGAGATGGAGCAGGATAAGAAAGAAACCTCCCTGCGAGGCGGGAGGGTGGGGGAAGGGGGGGCCTTTTCCTGGCTGATCCCCCAGGATCAGCGTCCTGCCGAGGAGACAAAGGCTGAGCCACGTGTGGCCTCTTGCGGCAGCGGAGCTCAGTGGCTAGAGCTTTGGCCTGCAGCCAAGGGGGGCCTGGGTTCGAATCGCGCCTCTAGCCAGTCACTCTTTCTCTCGGCTTTGGAGGGCTAGGATCAAAACGGGACTCTTCTCCCCCCCTCCCCCCTATTTGGGGAAGGAATCAGCCATGGGGGGCCCATCCTTGAATCCTCAGAGCTCTGAATGCCCTTTACCTGCTCCGTTTTACATCCTCAGGAAAGGCGGAAGGCAGGAGTCTCTTACGCCTCTTCCTAGGTGGGTAGTAGGGACTTTTAAGGAGGACTGAAAGGTGTAGTCAATTAGAGGGTTCAATTAATCCAAGGGGCTCCCAAATGTTGGACTACAACTCCCATCACCCCCACCACAATTAGAGGGTTAGTGTAATCCAGGGGTTCCCAAATGTTGGACTACAACTCCCATCATCCCCCTGCCACAATGAGAGGTTTGCCGCGATCCAGGGGTCTCCCAATGCTGTCGGACTACAACTCCCATCATCTCCAGCCAAGGCCATTTGGGGCTGGGGATATGTCCTGTGCACGCCCGTAGAAATCAGCCGCACTGAGTTCAGAAGGCCTTACTCCTGTGTAAAGGTGCCTAGGACGGCGATCTGTCGAAAAGACGGCGGTCGCGAGCTTGGCTGCGTTCGCGCAGAGTGTACGGAAATCCTACAAAAGCGGGCCATGGGGCAGAGCCCTTGCCTTGCCCGCCCCCTAAGGCCCCAGGTTCAATCCCTGGCAGCAGCTCGCGAAAGGGCCGGGAGAGACTCCTGCCTGAAAACTCTGGAGAGCTGCTGCTGCCTGTCCGAGTCGACCATGCTAGGATTGACGGACCAAGGGTCTGACTCTATCAGGCAGCATCCTGTGTTCCTGAAATAAGACTAGCTGAGGTGTGCAGAGCTGGAGGAAGAAAGGATGTGCTCCCCTGTCCCTTGGTTGATCCCCGTCCCCTCCGGGGGGGGGGGGACACGACCCTAGGATAAACTGTTGTCTGGACATGGCATTACATTGCCTGCTGGTTGTGGCTTCCGGGCTCTTCTGCTAAGCAGAATTTCAACAGAAGAGGGGGCCCCCGGGCAGGGGGTGGGCTCTCTGGCTTCTTCCTGCCCAGCCAAGCTGGAGACAAAGAGGTCTCTTGGCCAGGAAACAGGTGGACGGATCCTGCAGCTCTGATAACAGGCGGCCAAGAGCAACAATTACCGGACGTGCTCTCTGCCTTGTGTCACTGAGAGCTGGATCTCCCCTGGCTGAAAAAAGGAGGGTGGGAGAGAAGCCACCGATCTCCAACACTGCTGGGGTGAGAGATGCAGCAGAAAAGCTACAAGGCAAGGAATCCTCATTGGGCGGACCCTTAAAGGTCCTCTAGTCCACCCCCAGCTCAGTGCCGCACCCCTGACGGATGGGGGTCCGGGCTGTATCTGAACAGCCCCGAGAAAGCCCACCCACTCTCTGGCAGCTCTTAAAATCAAGAAATTCCTCCTAACGGCCCGAACCAAGCCACGAGTTCTAGTCCTGCACTCAGGAGTGGCAGCAAGGATTCCCTACTCTTCTGTCATTGCTGTGGCCATATGGATACTGCTCTATTATGAGATGAGGCATGCCCCCGCTCAAGCCAAATGGTGAAGTAACAAGAGACACTTTGCACATGCTCAGAATCCAGATAGCAGGGCTAGGTTTTGGAAATGGGGCTCTGTCTGTGGACCTAGAGGCCGGCTCAAGTCTCCAGCCTCGGAGAGGTAGGCCACATTTTTAACTTCCCAGATGCCTCTCTTTCTCCCTCCCTCATTGCCCATGAGGACTAGAAGATTGTTTTGAAGGAAACCCACAATGCAACTTAAAAGGTGAACAATCCATTCATCCTGGACTGGGGAAACTGCCGCCAGTGCAGGAAGAATGCATTGGAGTTCATTTAGCAGATAGCCCCCTGCTAACTGAGCAAAGAGGCACCTTTTTAAAGTGGTGATGCTCTTGTGTTTAGCAGGGGGAGAGCAACTGGCCCTATCCATCCCCAGCACAGCATCCCTCCAGTGGCGGCTGCTGGCGTCTATCTTATATTTCTTTTTTAGATTGTGAGTCCTTTGGGGGTAGGAAGCCATGTTATTTATTTGTACCACTTTGGGAACTTGGGTTGAAAAGCAGTATATCAATATCCGTTGTATCCATATTCATTTATACTCACAGATTACAGTAGGCTCCCTAGCTTTTTTATTTTTAAGAAAATTGCCTTCCATCAAATGCGTTTTAGTTTCTCTGAAAGACTATTTATCACCTGTCTTTTACGCTAAATCAAGCTGACCAAACCACACACTTCGAGGCTGTCCCATGTTCGAGATTTCACAGTACAATTTTGTGAGAATTTCATTTTGTTCCTTTTTTGTTTTGTTTTAAGGCCCTTGAGCTTGATTGACTGCAGACCCACATCCTACATCAAAATAGATGCTTCACCCTCTTAGGAACATCGGAAGCTGCCATATACTGAGTCAGACCCTTGGTCCATCTAGTTCAGTATTGTCTACCCAGACTGGCAGCAGCTTCTCCAAGGCTGCAGGCAGGAATCTCTCTCGGCCCTGTCTTGGAGATGCTGCCAGGGAAGGGAACCTTCTGGCATCTTCTGCATGCAAGCGGGCAGGTGCTTTTTCCAGAGCGGCCCCATCCCCTATGGGGAATATCTTACAGTGCTCACACGTGTGGTCTCCCATTCAAATGCAAACCAGGTTAGACCCTGCTTAGCAAAGGGGACCTACTCGCCTCTTCAAATTCCAGGCACACACCCCAAGCTGTCTCCGGCGGTCACTTTAATATAATATTTCCTCAAGGAATAAGACAACAAAAAATGGAAAACAAGAATAAAATTTATGATAAAAAATATCTTTCTACATTCAACCATCTCCACGCCTGGGAGAGCCGACAGAGGAACAGATTTCCCACCTCATCCAGGAGGTTGTAGGTCGTCTTGGGCATTGGAAACAGCCTGCGAGTCCCAATTTGTTCAAAGTCATGATGTCTAGGGTTAGAGCAGAGGTTCTAGGAGCCTGGGAAAGGTGGCTGGTGAAATGGGGTGCGTGGGGGGGGAGTGAAGAAGTGGTCCCTCTAATTTTGTTCATCTGGGTGCAGGATGAGTTTTGTTCTGGGCGGCAGTATCAAGGCAGTGTGTGCAGAGAGGGGTCCTCCCATTCATAGGAAACTGCCATATGCTGAGTCAGACCCTTGGTCCATCTAGCTCAGTATTGTCTACCCAGACTGGCAGCGGCTTCTCCAAGGTTGCAGGCAGGCGTCTCTCTCAGCCCTATCTTGGAGATGCTGCCAGGAAGGGAATTTGGAACCTAGATGCTCTTCCCAGAGCGGCCCCCATCCCCTAAAGGGAATATCTTACAGTGCTCACACATGGAGTCTCCCATCCAAATGCAAACCAGGGCAGACCCTGCTTAGCTAAGGGGACAAGTCATGCTTGCGACCACAAGACCAGCTCTCCTCTCCTGAAAAAATAAAACTAACCGAGCAGATCTTTTAAAACTTGTGCGTGCTCGCACATGCACATGCTTACACATGAATGGAGTGCCTTCTTAAAAAAAAAAATGGGGGAGTGAAGGTGTAAATATTAACCTATGAAGAGAATGCGTTGGTCAGAATTCTGGGCCTCTGGAAGCAAATTCTTTAGCAAACGGAAGGGCCGCCTGGCGAGTCTTGAGGACTAGCAGCTTGGCTCCGGGATTCGGTTTGGCACAAACCCGAGCAAGAAGCCGGTCTGTTCTGCGACCAGCATTGGGGGGCACCAGGGAGGCAGACGGGTCCGGAGGACTCTAGAACTGCCAATGTGGTCCAGGGCCGAAGGGAAGCTGCCTTAGAACCCGGTGGACGTGCAAGGTTCTAGAGCACCCTCGCTCGGCCGGACGCAGCGGGCACTGTTCAGAGGGCCAGTAAGGTGGGCGAGTTGAGAGAATCGGAGGAGTGGTCCCCGCTGCTGCTGCGTCGGTGGGCCGAGGAGCAGGCCTCCTGGGGGAAGCCGGAGCCGGAGGGCACATCGGGGTCTCCCGGGGTGGGGTAGGTGAAGATCAGGCTGGGGGTGAAAGGGGTGAGAGAGGGAGTAGCTATCAGGGTGGGGGTGTGCAGGGCCTCGGGCTCCAGGACCGCACTGGGGGGCAGGACGATGCTAGGGGGCACAGGGGCGGCACGCCGTGGGGCGCTGCTGGGACCCGGCGGGGACTCCTGCTTCGTGGGGGGCCTGTCCGGGGCCGCTGGCTGGCTTCGGCCCTCTTCCTCTTCCCCCGAGGACTCCCCGGGGACTTTGCAGATGGGGCGGTGGGCCTCCAGGACCAGCTCCAAGCGCTCCTTCTGCTTCTGCAGCTCCGCAATCTCCTTCCGCAGCCCGGACTGCTCGGTCTCTAGCTGGTCCGTCTCCTGTGCGGGGCGGGGGGGGGGGAGGCAGAAAGGGAAAACGCCGCTTTGAAAAAGGGAACGAGGCGGACAAGGGAGATGGTCGGAAGGGGTGCCCCGCGGAGGCCTCTCTGGAGCCTGTTTGGGATGTGCACGTCGATTCGGATTCGAATCGGAGTCGGCCAGAAGCTGGGCGATTCGAATCGAAGCACCCCTTGAAAGGGCGATTCGGATTCGGAATTCGGTTCGGATTCGATTCGAGAGCCATTTGGCACCTTTTTAAAAAAATTCAGGCCCCCCAATTGATTAAGAAAGGCACCAAACAACATCAGATTGATGGGAGTTGTAGTCCAACATCTTGGGAGTCAAAGCTGTCTGGGCCCTTCCTATGTCCAGCGTTACTCTGAAGTTGGAATGTCCCCCCCCCCCACACCCGGCCTGCTCCCTTCAGACTCCACCCATTTCCTTTGCAGTCCCTCTGTTGGAAAACCTCCCATGAAGGAAAACCCAAACTTGTCTTGGGCAATGTGGTGTAGTGGTTAGAGTGCCGGACTAGGACCTGGCAGACCCGAGTTCAAATCCCCCTTCAGCCATGAAACTAGCTGGGTGACTCTGGGCCAGTCACTTCTCTCTCAGCCTAACCGACTTCACAGGGTTGTTGTGAAAGAGAAACTCAAGTATGTAGTACACCGCTCTGGGCTCCTTGGAAGAAGAGCAGGATATAAATGTAAAAATAATAATTAAAAAATTAATGTAGGAACACTCATTCACACAATGAATGAGCACCACCAGGAGAGAGGCGATCACCAGCCTCCTCTGCTCTAGCTACAAGCGTACAGACATCTATACACTTGTACAACATAAGATTGTGCTCTGCCAACTGAGCCAAGTTAGGCAGCTTTTCAAAGCGGTGATGCTCTTGTCTTTAGCAGGGGCAGAGCAACTGGCCTTATCCATTCCCAGCACAGCATCCCTCCAGTGGCTGGTGGTGGTGTCTGTCTTATGTTTCTGTTTTAGACTGTGAACCCTTTGGGGACAGGGAGCCATTTTATTTATTTATTTGTATCTATAAACCGGTTCGGGGACTTTTGTTGAAAGGGAAAGGTGAAGTGTGCAATTGAGTCGATTTTGACTCCTGGTGTCCACCGAGCCCTGTGGTTTTCTTTTGGTAGAATACAGGAGGGGTTGACCATTGCCTCCTCCCACGCAGTATGAGATGATGCCTTTCAGCATCTTCCTCTATCGCGGCTGCCTGATATAGGCGTTTCCCATAGTCTGGGAAACATACCCGCAGGGATTCGAACCGGCAGCCTTCTGCTTGTAAGTCAAGCATTTCCCTTCTGCGCCACTTAAGGTGGTTTTGTTGAAAAGCAGGATATAAATATCTGCTGTATTCGCAGGATGTCGGAATAGGGCTAACCCGCATTCAGATTTCTGTGCACTTGTACTGTATGTACCCGAATCCGACTCGGATTTTTTTCCAAGTTCATTGGGAGGTTGTCTTCAATTCAGGGTTCTGTTCCTTTCGAGTGAATACAGGTATAACCTGATTTAATCTTTGTTTTTAAAGGGGTCGTCTTAAATCCAAGGCCGTCTTCTATTCAGGTAAATACGGTTTGTGTGAATGACCCTGGGTGTGTTCCTTTTCCAAGCAAACCAGGGTCTAGATCCTTTCAAATGCAGATGGGGTGTTGTACAGCAGTACACTTCCTGTGTGACTCGCCGCACCCGTGTACAGCTCTCTACACAAAAACTGTACAAGTGTTGAACTAACTACCTGAGCAAAGAGACACTTTTTAAAGTGGCGAGTCTCTGATCTTTAGCAGGAGGGGAGCAACTGGCCCTCTCCGTCCCCAGCACACCATCCCTCCAGGGTCTGTTGCTGGTCTCTGCTTTAGGTTTCTTTTTCGATTTGGGAGCCTTTTGGGGACAGGGGACCATCTTTGTAATGTATTATGCATTTTTCTACGTAAACCACTTTGGGGGAACTTTGGCGGAAGAGCGGTATATGAATATCCGGTGCCCAGATTCAAATTTTAAAACAAATATAAGTACAGAAAAGCAAGTACAGCGTGATCTCTGACTAGGGTTTCAGCCTCTCACTTCAAATCTTTCCTTAAACTCAATTTTGCCTGGTTTATTTACTTACATTTCTATCCAGCTCTTCCTCCAAGGAGCCCAGAGTTATGTGCACATGGTCATGTTTAGCCTCACAACAACCGTGTGAGGTAGGTTAGGCTGAGAGAGACGTGACTGGCCCAGAGTCACCCAGCAAGTCTCATGGCTGAATGGGGATTTGAACTCGGGTCTCCCTAGTCCTAGTCCAACACTCTAACCTAGGTTGGCCCTCCAGCAGATGTTGGCCTACAACTCCCATAATGCTTGGCTATTGGCCACTGTGGCTGGGGATTATGGGAGTTGTAGTCCAAAAACAGCTGGGGGGGCAAAGTTGAGCAGGCCTGCTCTAACCACTCCACCACACTGTCTCCGTGTACACTGTGGTGGCATGGTTCAGCCCTTCAGCCTACCCACAGCTGAGAATCTAGGCTGGTGTAACTGCATTTCCACAGGTTCCTCCCTCTCCCCGTTCTCCCCCTTGCATCCAACTTTGTGATTGTAAGCTCCTGTGGGCAGGGAGCTAGCTTTGGCTCTGATGTGACTCTCTGAAGTATCACACCCACCCACAACCCCTTAGCTCCCCCCAGCACCACCACTACGAGGCATTCTGCACGCTTTGGAGCCGCTAAAGAGACCTGTGGGATCTGGAGGATTACTCACCATTTGCAAGGTGTCTGTTAGTTCTTTCCGGCGGTTGCGACACTTGGCAGCTGCCAGTTTATTCCTCTCCCGCCTCAAGCGGCGTCTCTCCTCCTCTTCGGGTGTCAGCTGGAGACAGAGAGAGAGAGACAGAGAGATGAGTGTGTGTCCCAGAGAGCTGGTTTTGTGGCAGCAAGCATGACTCGTCCCCTTAGCTAAGCAGGGTCCGCCCTGGTTGCATTTGAATGGGAGACTAGAAGTGTGAGCACTGGAAGAGATTCCCCTTAGGGGATGGAGCCGCTCTGGGAAGAGCATCTTGGTTCCAAGTCCCCTCCCTGGCAGCATCTCCAAGGTAGGGCTGAGAGAGACTCCTGCCTGCAACCTCGGAGAAGCCGCTGCCAGTCTGGGAAGACAAGACCGAGCTCGATGGACCAAGGGTCTGACTCCGTATATGGCAGCTTCCTGTGTTCCACTTGGAATCCTGTGTCCAGTTAGGGGCCCCCTGGCATTTTGGCATTTCCACTGATACACTGGAAAGGGTTCAGAGAAGGTCAGCCGAGATGACGAAGGGTGTGGAAACGAAATCCCACGAGGAATGGATTAACGGAGCCGGAGTATCTCTGGCCTGGTGAAGAAGGCTAAGGAACTAGAACAATAGATCTATTCTAATAGCTAATGGGCTATTCCCCCACCCTCCCGTTGCTCTTGACAGACTAGGCCCAATGAATGGCTATTCCAAGGCAGCAGATTTATTTTTACATACACATTTCTATCCCACTCTTCCTCCGAGGAGCTCAGAGTGGTGGACCTGCTTATTTTTATCCTCACAACCACCCTGTGAGGTAGGTTAGGCTGAGGGAGACATGACTGGCCCAGAGTCACCCAGTGAGTTTCACGGTTGAATGGGGGATTTGAACTCGGATCTTCCTGGTCCTGGTCCAACGCTCTAACCGCTATGCTACTCTAAGCATAGGCTAGAGAACAGGAAGGATTTTCCAATTGTAAGGGTTGCTCAGCAGGGAACCATCTGCCTTCTAGGATGCTGCTTTCTGCCGAGTCAGACCCTTGGCCCACCTAACTCAGGATTGTCTACCCAGACTGGCAGCGGCTTCTCCAAGGTTGCAGGCAGAAGTCTCCCTCAGCCCTCTCTTGAAGAGGTTGCCAGGGAGGGAACCTGGTATCTGCATGCAAGCAAGCAGGTGCTTTTCCCAGAGTGGCCACATGTCCTAGTACAGGCCGGCTCAGCCTTGGCCCCCCCAGCTGTCTTTGGACTACAACTCCCATGATCCCCACCCACAGTGGCCAATAGCCAGGGATGATGGGAGTTGTAGGCCTACATCTGAAGGAGGGTCGACGTTTGAGCAGACCTGCCCTAATATTTTGCAGTGCTCACACATGTCGTCTCCCATTCAAATGCAAACCAAGGCTGACCGGGCTTAGCAAAGGGGACAATTCGCGCTGGCTGCCACAAACCACCAGCATTCTTACTTGATTGGCCGGTCTGCTGAAGCCGCAAAACTGTTCTGAATCTGAGCACTGTCAATGTTGCTGGTGAACACTAGAGGGCGGTATTGTCATGACTCCAGTGCCCTAATCCTAGGAAACCAGGTTCCGGACTCCAGTTGCAACCTCCATGGCTCAGAATAATAAGATTTTTACCGTTGGAAGGGACCTTGGAGATCTTCTAATCTAGTCCACTTCCTTGCACAGTGCATGAACTTGCTGCAGACGGCAGCCATCCTGGCTGTCCAAAAGCCTCATAGGGAGCTGCCTTCTAATGAGTCAGACCCTTGGTCCGTCTAGCTCAGTATTGTCTACCCAGACTGGCAGCGGCTTCTCCAAGGTTGCAGGCAGGAGTCTCTCTCAGCCCTCTCTTGGAGATGCTGCCAGGGAGGGGACTTTGGACCTTCTACATGAAAGCAGGCAGGTGCTCTTCCCAGAGCGGCCCTATCCTCTAATGGGAATATTTTACAGTGTTCACATGTAGTCTCCCATCCAAATTCAAACCAGGGCAGACCCTGCTTAGCAAAGGGGACAATTCATGCTTGCTACCACAAGACCAGCCCTCCTCCCTTAAGAAGAGTCTTCTATGGTAGGAAGCAAACTATTCCACTGTCAAATAGCTGTGAATGAAGCCGATACAGGCCACACATTTCCGTATCGATCAGACAGGCTTTTTCTTAGGTCCAGGAGCTGACCTGGTTCCAAGAGCCTCCAACCATCCTGTTCCTGGTTCCAAGAGCCTCCAACCATCCTGTTCCTAGTTCCAAGTGCCTCCTGGCTCCTGGTTCATGACTCCTGGCTCCCTGGCTCCTGGCTTCCAAGAGCCTCCAACCATCCTGTTCCTGGTTCCAAGAGCCTCCTGGTTCATGACTCCTGGCTTCCTAGTTCCAAGAGCCTCCAACCATCTTGTTCCTGGTTCCAAGTGCCTCCTGGCTCCTAGTTCATGACTCCTGGCTCCCTGGCTCCTGGCTTCCAAGAGCCTCCAACCATCCTGTTCCTGGTTCCAAGAGCCTCCTGGCTCCTGGTTCATGACTCCTGGCTTCCTAGTTCCAAGAGCCTCCAACCATCCTGTTCCTGGTTCCAAGAGCCTCCTGGCTCCTGGCTCCTTGCTTCCTGGTTCCAAGAGCCTCCAACCATCCTGTTCCTGGTTCCAGGAGCCTCCTGGCTCCTGGTTCATGACTCCTGGCTCCCTGGCTTCCAAGAGCCTCCAACCATCCCCATCCACCAGCTTTCCCCACCTGCATCTTCTCTCCACATATACTCACATGTTCAGAGTGACGCCTCCGGGGTATTAAGGTGGGGCTGAGGGTGCGGATCACCCCCGGCCGGATGCTGGCAGGATAGTGCGGGCACCGGTAGGGCCGTGGGTAGGGGGGCATCCCTGGAGAAGCACCCATGATTGTGGGCTGGACCATCCACTGGAGATCGTGGCTGGTGGTGATGGTATTAAGGTTGGGGACGAAGCCGCTGGTGCTGGTGGTGCTGCTGCTTCCAGCCCCGGGATCCGAGGGGTACTTCTGGGAGGAAGAAGACAGAAAGTTAGGAACAAGGGTTCGCAACAGAGGAAGCTGCTGCCTACGGAGTCAGGCCCTCGGTCCACCTCTCTCAGGATTGTCTACCCAGACTGGCAGCGGCTTCTCCGAGGTTGCAGGCGGGATGCTTTCCCAGCCCTGTCTGGAAGGAACAACAGTAATAACAATACACTTTGCTAGCCAAGCCATAACAAATTGTTCGGCTTGCCACAAGCCAACGGTAAAAATGCTCCAATTAAAACACATAACGCAAAAACGAATAAATAACAAGAGGAAAATGAGATCTAGGGGTTCGTCTAGGGCACCAGTTCTTGGGGGGCGCCTAAGCGGTGCCAGAATCTAGCTCTGCCAACTCTTCTCTCTCCCTCCCTCTTGTATTCTACCCCCTCAAAGTACTGCACAGTAGTGTAAGAGGTAATCCTGCCCCTGCTCCCCCAAAAGCCTGCCCATTCTGCACCCACAAATACAGAGAATTCTTTGCTTGTTGCACCTCAGCCCCCAATAAACAGCACGTCCCATCAGCTGCGCCCCTTCTCTTGAAAATGAACTACCTGCCCCAGGATTCATTCCCCAAAAAGTCATTTTCACGGGCTAGATATACGCAAGCTCACAGCGACATCTTGTCCTCTCAATTGCCCCCACAATTATGAATTACTTCCATCACAGACTGGGGGACTCTCTCCCACTGGATTCCCAAGCCACCGCGGCGATCATTCGCACTCAGGGCTCGGGTGAACGCCGAGGCTCCACATTTTTCAGATGGGGGGGCGCAAAATCCAAAGGCTTAGGGCCAGAAGCAGCTCGTCCCAAAATGCAGGGATGAGGTTGTGTGAGGTCATCCTAATGTCCAGCTCATCCTAACGTGCAGGGGGGCGTCCGAGGAGGCTGAGCAGCTGCCTCTGTTTCCCTTTTTTTCCCCCGCCCCGGCGTCAACGAGAGCCACCCAGACTGCAGGCCGGCCATCCATCAGGTAGAGCGACATGGAACCGCGCAGCTCTACCTGATGAGTGGCCAGCCTGCCGGGGAGCGAGAAGAGCCACCTGAGCTGCCTCCCTCAATGCTCCCCGGCTCGTGAAAACCCCGTATCGTGAAAACCGACACGGAACCAGACAGACAGAAGACAGCCCTGCCTTCTGCACTCCCTGCCCTTGCCACACACCCCTTGACCTACTTCTTCCCCGTAGCCACTGCCTTGCCCTGGGGCATCCTGGCACACCTTTGGGGAGGCACACCCTGGCCGTCTGCGTGGGGTGTTGGCGTCACTTCACTCGGCCTGCTGGGAGGGGCACACAGGTCAGCATTAAAAAAAAATCGCCCGCCGGATCTGGCCCGGTGTAGGTGGGGCATTTCCCACTGTTCAAATGTGGCCCCTGATGCCCAAGGGGAGCGGATCTTGGGGCCCTTTGCTAAGCAGGGTCTGCCCTGGTTTGCATTTGAATGGGAGAGGCCATGTGTGAGCCCTGTAAGATCTTCCCCTTTAGGGGATGGGGGCAATCCAGAAGAGCAGAAGGTTCCCAGTTCCCTCCCTGGCAGCATCTCCAAGACCGGGCTGAGAGAGACTCCTGCCTGCAACCTTGGAGAAGCCGCTGCCAGTCTGGGTAGACGATCCTGAGCGAGATGGACCAAGGGTCTAGGGATGTGCGAATCAATTAAAATCGGAATAGATTCGACTCGAATCTGGCCGATTCAAACTTTTTGGATCCAAATCGAATCACCCCTAAAAAGGCTAATTCAATTCGGATTCAAAATGATTCAAATTCAGATCGATTCAAAGACAGTTTAGGGGCATTTTGGCACCTTTTAAAAACCACCCAGGCACCGCTGATTGGTCCAAAAAAAGGGCACCAAAATAGGTCCAATCAATTCAAATTGAATTGGCCGGTTTCTCTTTGAATCCAAATTGAATCTGAAAATTCAACCCATGCACAGCCCTACCAGGGTCCAACTCAGTAGATGGCAGCGTCCTATGTTCCTACATGTAGTCTCCCATCCAAACGCAAACCAAGGTGGACCCTGCTTAGCAAAAGAGACCATTCACGCTTGCTACCACAATCGCCAGGACAGCACCATGGGCAAAAGGTTGAGTCAGGAAGGGTCAAAACCTCACTTAAAGCACGAGTCAAGATTAGGTGTCTCAGGATGTTGTTCAACAGGCTCAGGGCAGGACAACTGAGATGGGGTCTCTGAGAAATGGGTTAATGGAGTTGGGTATGGAGTCGACCCTGATTCGACACAGTCTTTCTATTCCTTTATGTTTAGCCTACAGAAGAAAAGAGGCAGTGGAGACATGATAGCCCTGAAGGGCTGGTCTTGTGGTAGCAGATGTCCCGTTTGCTAAGCAGGGTCTGCCCTGGTTTGCATTTGAATGGGAGACTACATGGGATCCCTGTAAGCTATTAGGGGAAGAACACATGCCTGCTTGCGTGCAAAAGGTCCCAAGTTCCCTCCCCGGCATCTCCAAGACAGGGCTGAGAGAGACTCTTGCAACCTTGGAAAAGCTGCTGCCAGTCTGTGTTGACAATACTAAGCGAGATGGACAAAGGGTCTGACTCAGTATATGGCAGCCTCCCGTGAGATGCGATTCTGACAGCTTCCTAAGGCTGTCACAGAGGAGCAGATTTGTTCTCCGTCGCTCCCGAGGGCAGAACTAGAACCGATAGGTTGAGATGGCAAGGAAGCAGATCTAGGCCAGATATTAGGAGGGATTCCCTAACTGTAAGAGCCGTTGGGCAGTGCTGTGGGGTGGGATCTCCTTCTCTGGAAGTTTCCGAGCAAAAACCGTATGCTTTCAGGGAGGCCTGATCAGTTACTGGCGGGGGTTGGACTAGATGACCTTGAAGGTCCCTTCCCATTCTGACATCTGATGATTCTCTGTGAGGGAGGCAAGGATGGCGTCTGTAAAGCAGGCTGGATGCTTGCTCAGCACACACATCAATACGACACGGATCCCGACACGTGTACCGACACGGATCCCGACACGTGTACCGACACGGATCCCGACACGTGTACCGACACGGATCCCGACACGTGTACCGACACGGATCAGGAGTACCAAGAGTGCACACATATCATCGCGGACTTCTGAAGAATCAGTTGGCAAGGTAGAGCCATAGGCAATCTTTCAGCTGGTTCCCAGGGCCATTTCGCAAGCGGGCAGGAAGGGGTGCTGTGAAAAGTCCCAGCTTCCCTCCCCTGAAACTGGATCCCAGGAAAGAACAGGAGAGGGGCGGGGCTCCCCTCTCTCTCTGTCTGCCGCAGTGGGTGACTCCAATGGATGACTGTGCCCGATGAGTCAGCTTGCGATGACACAGCACAAAATGACACAGCAGAAAAGTCACGGGGGCCCCTCCCATCCTGCCTCAGGATGATGACCCAGGTATGGGCTGCCAAAAGGGGTCACCTAGCAGGGAAATCCCCCTACACGCTCAGACTGCGTGGCCTTTCAGATCACAGGGACATCGGAAGCTGCCACATACTGAGTCAGGCCCTTGGTCCCTCTGGCTCAGGGTTGTCTACCCAGGCTGGCAGCGGCGCCTCCAAGGTTGCAGGCAAGACAAGAGTCTCTCTCAGCCTCCTCACAAGCACTCAGCTGCGATATTGACCTGAGGTGGGGTAAAACTGTAAAAAAAGTCACAGGGGTTTAAATCACTGGCGTCCTATTGAAGGAAAACCCCGATAAAGAAATTCTAGCCAAATATGCCATATTCAGCTATAATCTTCCCCCTCCAACCGCCCCTAAGAATATTTTAGAAATTAGATTATGGTCAAATATAATGATGATCAAGAGCCAGCATAGCATAGTGGTTAGAGTGCTGGACTAGGACCAGGAAGACCCGAGTTCGAATCCCCACCCAACCATGAAACTCACTGGGTGACTCTGGGCCAGTCACTTCTCTCTCAGCCCAACCTACCTCACAGGGTTGTTGTGAGGATAAAAAAAAGCAGGTCCACCACTATGAGCTCCTCGGAGGAAGGGCGGAATATAAGTGAAATAAATAAATATAAAAGTACAAGATATTTGGCTAGAATCTGCTTTTTTCCCCCAGTGTGCTTTCTTTCCTGCAGTAGAATTTTTGTGATATTCATACTGGCATACTTTAAATTTGCTGACATTTATATATGATTTATGATTTACATTTTTATAGAGAGAAGTGTGAGGGGAAGAGAGATAATCGGATATTTAATCCCTACATGAGAGGGAAGATATTTCCCTTTTTTGCCCAGGCTTGCTGGGATTACTATAAGAGGCAGAGAGTTATACCTATTCTGGAGGATACCTGTGATGCCCCTGGGTCCCTTCCCATTTACTCATCCATTGTGGCAGGAACCCAGCTTCTTTCAGAACCCATCATTAGCTTGTGGAACTCCTTGCCACAAGATGATCACCATGGCCTTAGACTGGTTTTAATAAAGGACCGGACATTCATTTTAATAGCTGTTAGCCAGGATTGCTAAGCCGGCCGTCCAGGTTCCGGAGAGGTATACTTCTGTCACACCTCAGCATCTGGCATCCAAACAACAGGGCAAGACTCCGTGCCTTGATGGTTGCTAGGTTGGAAACCGATGCTGGACTCACTGGGCTGACCCACTGGACCCCGCTGGGGGTCATGAGCCCAGCAGCAGGCATATCCAAGTAATCAGGTCCCCCCATATATCAGCCCATCCCCATCTTGCCTTCCACCAGCAACTTCTCTCCCCAGCGCAGAGTTCTGTGGGATCTGGAAGTTGGCACAGTTGGTTCCTCACCAACAGGGAGCCGGTCCAATATAGAAGGCTCGTGTATTTTCCCCTCTCTTTCTAACTCAAGTGCCCTTACAGGTCTATACTGACCCACATCATGCTGTACACAGAACCCTTATTTCCCCCACACACACCTCAACCTACCACATGCCCACCATAAGCACAGAGCCCCCCTAAGGCAGGGATTCTCAACCAGGGGTCCCCAGAGGGGGTTAGACTGCAGCTACCATCATCCACAATGGCTGTTGTGGCATGAGATGATGGGAGTTGTAGTCCAACCCCCTCTGGACACACAACTCTGAGATCCTCTGCCTTCTTCTCTCCTGATATTCCACCTTATATCCACCCCACAGGACAACTCTTTCTCTCTCAGCCACCATACGAAAAAGGCAGGCATGAGGAGCCAATAACTCAGGACTTCTCAAACAGTGGGTCCCCAGTTGAGGCTGGACAACAACTCCCATCACCCCCTGCCACCGTGGCCAAGCAACAGGGGGCAATGGGTGTTGCAGTCCAGCACCAGCCACACTGCCTTCTCAGAGGCCCTGCTGCCCGCCAGCCCAGGGATCGAACAGCCACATGCCAGATCTCACATCTGCCTTCCTCTTGCTGGCTGACCTCCAGTCCCGACTGCATTCCTCAGCATTACTACTCAGGAGTTACCCTAGGGGATGACTAAATGTCCACACAGCTTCCTCTCTGTCGGTTTAGTCAAGATGTCAACCAGGGTGGCCAGGAACCTTGACTTTTCCACTCACCTGAGCACTACCTCAAACTCCAGCATCTTCTCCGAACCAGGAAAGTGAGGGGCTTACAGGCTAGTCTCAATCCACCCAATTCCAGCCGCTCCCCCCTCTAGCTTTCCCCCTCCAGAGAACCCAGGCATCCTAGCCCCCAAAGAACACTCCCCCCACTCCTCTAACTAGCAGAGACTTCTCCCTTCTCAAGGCCTGTGTTGTGTAGTGGTTAGAGTACTGGGGAACCAGGCGCCCCCCCCTTCGAGTGGGGGGACCCGAGTTCAAATCCCGGTTCAGTCATGGAATGCACAGGACGACTCTGGGCCGGCTATTTCCCCTCTCAGGCTAATCCACCTCGCAGGGTTGTTGTGAGGATAAACATAACCAGGTACATGGACTCCTTGGGGTGGGGGGGGAGAGCAGGCTAGAAATGCAGTAAAGAAATAATAAACACACCCTTCTGAATATCCTGTTCGTCACACACCCCAAAGGCTCCTCCAAGCACCACTGAGATTCACTAACATTCATGATAAACGGGTGGTGATGATGACGACGATGAAGAAATTATCATCATCATTATTAATAATAATAAAATAATAACTAAAACTATTATTATTAATAATAATAATAATAATAATAATTCAATTTCTATACCGCCCTTCAAAAAATGGCTCAGGGCAGTTTACACAGAGAAATAATAAATAAATAAGATGGCTCCCTGTCCCCAAAGGGTTCACAATCTAAAAACTAACATCAGATAGACACCAGCAACAGTCACTGGAAGGGTGCTGTGCTGGGGGGTGGAGAGGGCCAGTTGCTCTCCCCCTGCTAAATACAGAGAATCACCACGGTAAAAGGTGCCTCTTTGCCAAGTTAGCAGGGTGGAAAGGTCCCTTCCCATTCACAGAAGCCCTTTGTAGATTCAAAGCTTCCACTAGGTCCAGCACAAGAGACTGTGTCACCTTCTGCCCCCTATTTTACCCATTCCCACTCCCTCTCAGCATGTGCAGAGTGTTTTCTTAATATTTGCTTATAGACCTCTGTCTCCCAGGGACTTTTTTTTTTAATGGGGCGGTATAGAAATGTAACACATCAATAAAACTTAAATGATATTTAAAGAGATGAAATATAGTTTACAAAATCAGTGAACAGAGGATGATGTAAAATCACATATTTAAAGAGAGAGAGAACATAGTTATAGATGGGACATACAGACACAGAGAAGCAGCTGTACAGAGAGATATACTAAAATTCTGGTGGCATCTAGTTTAAAAAAGGAAACCTAATTCCCCATATTTTTGCCTCTCTCGGACCCCAATGATCTGCCCAGAATAGTGGGTGGGGGGAGATTTGGAGATGAATTATGGAGTCCAGAAGGCAAGCACCTGTTTAGAAATAAACCATTTCCTTCCTGGTGGGAAAATCATTCTGGAATCACCAAAGCCGGGAGCTATACAGGATTATTTTCCCGGCAAAAGGAGCAGAACTTTAACCGAGCGAGAGAGTTGGCACTCCAGCACCTAATTTCACCAGACAGGCACGTGAAAGAAGACACGTGCGTAGTAGCTCACCTTAGAAGACAGACTAGAGTCGATAAAAGCCAAGAGCATTTCTGAGCATGTACAGAGCGCACGGGAAATCCACAAGGGCAAAAGACTTGGGCTTCTAGGCAGATCTTAGGAAGGAAAGGGAAAGGGAAAAGAGAAGGGAGGGGGAGAGGGGGGGAACCCCCTTACCTGCTGGGAGCCCGGCCGTAGGGGGGACGCCAGGCCCAGGAAGCGTGGCCGATGAGGTCCGGGAGAGGGTTGCCTTCCTGCCCCGTAATCCTTGTACATCTCTGCCCGGGCTCAACCCCACAGTCACCTTTCCCACGATTCTCTGAATCGTGCTTTCAGCCAGCCTTGATTTTTATGAATGAATACTCTCGACTCACATGGGCGACTTTACTTTGCCCTAGCGAAAGGGGAGCCACATCAAGCCGCCACTGCACTGGGCGGCAAACCCCGCCCCCCCAAAAAAATCAATGCTGTAGTAACCCCATCAAGCATCGTCATAATTCTTCCACGCACCCACCGTTTCACAGGAAAAGAACTCTTAAATCATATCCAGAGAGCTGAGTGAGCCGCTTCCTCCCCTCGAACAAATTGCGCTTGGTACATTCCAGGCGTGAGTCACGGCGCCGTGACGTAGATGCCCTTAAATGGCCTTGTTGCCGGAGTGCCTCGGGAAGGATTTCCCCTTGTCCTGGGTTTCACGTGCGTGATAGAAACCCCAATTGTGCCCCGAAAGCACTTCTTGGCTCACATTCGGGCGATTATTTTATTTAGTTATTTATTTCTCTATCCTATTAGAAGGCTGGTGCCGGGGCTCAAGCCTGGAAAAACGCTACCTTCTGCCCCGGAAGGCCCTCCTTTTTGAATCCCAAGTATCTAAACCCTGAGGAGGGAGGGGCCCTCTGCACATGCTCGGATGAACTTGATTGTTGTTGTTGTTGCTATTGTAATTCATATTAGATCAATTGAATTAATATTAAATTTTAATGAACGCTAACTGGTTTTTATTTATTTATTTAAATGCAAAGATCAGATATTTATTTTAATTAATTAATTCCTCGCTTGAGTAAAAAAAAAATTTTTCCCCTTTTCCTTTTTTGTTAATTAATGAATTGATTGCACTGCAGCCTTGGGAAATCGGTTCCGGGGCTGAGGCGTGGAGGAGGGTGGAGGCGGCAGCAGGCGAGGAGATTGCAAACTGAAAGTCTGGGAGCCAGCCAGGATCCTGCATTCTTCCTCCAGGCACGTGCTCCGCTCAGTTTACCGGTCCAATCCAGTCTGGGACGGCGTTCTTTCGCCGCATTTTTAACGGGGTTGACTCATACCCCCGTGGGCAGAAACCAGGGAAATCCCCGGCCTTTCCCCACTGGGAGCAAGGCCAGACCACAGATTTAGATAGAAAAGCCCCCCCCCCTTTTCCTAATCTAGCGCGGGGGGGGAGTATTAAATGCCGGAGAGGGGGGTATGTCGAATAAAATATCGGTATATTTATTAAAGAACAGAGAGCAGATGCGGCCGAGGGTTCCTTTCCTCCTGGGTTCCTTTCCCATCTAATGAAAGGCTCCTGCTCAAAGAATGGTACCCCTGGGAACTCACTGGATGGGGGGGGGATTTTTTAAAATTTATTTTATTTATTTTTACATTTATATTCCGCTATTCCTTCGAGGAGCCCAGAGCGGGGTCCCTAGTTATGTTTCTGCTCACAACAACCCTGTGAGGTAGGTTAGGATTTCTTCCGGAGCACCTGGGTTGCTTGGTAGGGTTGCCACCTTTTAAAAATGAGCCTAGCTCCTGTGCCTTAATTAATTAATTAATGCTGGGGTGGCTAATAAAACAATAGAAGCAATATAAAAGTCTAACACAATACAACAAATAACACACAGTGTAGAATAAAAACAATTCTAACACACCCAATTAAAGTGGGGGGGAAAGAACAACTTGCTATGCAGGAATTCAACAGGTGAAGCGTTCCCCGCCACGTAGCACCATGCTCAGAACAGTTTAAGGAACATCGGAAGCGGCCATATACTGACCCTTGGTCTATCTAGCTTAGTATTGTCTCTACAGAGACTGGCAGCGGCTTCTCCAAGGTTGCAGGCAGGAATCTCTCTCTTAGCCCGATCTTGGAGAAGCCAGGGAGGGAACTTGGAACCACAGATGCTCTTCCCAGAGCGGCCCCCTCCATTGAGGGGGAATATCTTACAGTGCTCACATGTTGTCTCCCATTCAAATGCAAACCAGGGTGGATCCTGCTTAGCAAAGGGGAAACGTCATGCTTGCTACCACAAGACCAGCTCTCCTCCCTAGTGGGGAGAAATGTGAGAAAGGTGGGGGGCTGCTGCTTGCCTGCCTGCCTGCCTGCCTGTTAAAGAGGAGAGCGGTCAGCGGGGTCTGGAAAGTTTAGTCGGGAGAAGAGAAACTTAAGGGGGGATCTAAGATCTGTCCTCAAATATCTGAAGGACCCTTGCACAGAAGAAGAAGACATGCTTATTTGCTGCACTAGAACCAATGAGTTGAAATGGCCAGGAAACAGATTTAGGTTAGACCTTAGGAAGAATGTTCTAACTGTGTTGGACAGTGGAACAGCCTGCCACATGCAATGAGGTTCGCCTTTGCTGGAGGTTTTCAAACAGAGGCTGGACAGCCAACTGCCAGGGCCGGAGGCAGCTTCCTGGATCGAGCTGGAGGTTGGTCTAGAAGACATCTTGAGATCCCTTCCGACTCTATTGTTGTTGTTTTTTAAATGAGCAGTTCAAAACAAACAAGCAAACTGGCAAGATGATTCTTTTCCTGGGATGGGATGCACGCGGGGGGGGGGAATTAGTGGACTGGGAAACAGAGGTTTGAGAATTAAGACTCTACACTTCTCTGGGAGGGCAGGCTGTCTTGGAAGGAAGGCATTGGACGGCCAGGACACCTGGGTCCTTTTCTCATCTGGGGGAAGCAGAAAATCAGAACTTCTAAGGCCAGTCACTCTGAGAGGGATGACCAGTGATGTATGGATTTTTAAATACTGTAAAATATTTATTATTATTATTATTATTATTATTATTATTATTATTATTATTAATTAATTCTTGCTATCTATCTATCTATCTATCTATCTATCTATCTATCTATCCAACCCAATCCAATGGCAATCCAACAGTTTACAAACCAAAAGCAAAATATAATCATTCAAAAATCAAACATATATAACCCTAAAATCCGAACAATGAAAACAGTTTCAAACAGCGAGAACAATTTAAAACAGTTTATATAACCCAATATAACCGAATGTGATTATATCACCTGATACGATTATATCACCATTGGTAATACTATTTCTATAGCATGTGACGAGTTCAAAGCCCTTTACCGCTCAGATGATCACCTTGTAATCCAGTCCCCACGGTCAGGGTTAGGGTCCCCACACAAAGGCAGATTAGAGGCTGGAGTTTGCCTAAAGCCACAGTGGTAAGATTTGAACTCAGGATAACCTGCCTGGCCTTTGCTAACAAAATGCTTATGGCCGTTTCAGCTTTGAAAGGTTCTCAGTGGGGAAAAAGAACATATAGTCCCGGTGAGGAGATGATTTAGGCTTCAGGATTTTCTGTTCTTCTACTCTGACGCCAAGATTCAGGAAAGGAAAGTGATTCAGAAGGAAACCGAAGACTCTGAAAAAGGAAAAAAGCAAACACCACAAAAGAGAAAGCAGCATCCTGTAAATGTGTGTGTGGGGTGGAGTGTGCAAATATCCTGAGAATCAAGGTCAGTCCTTGAAGCCTGATTCGAACACCAGGCCTCTCACTCCTGGGAATGAATGAATGAATGAGATGAATGAATGAATGAATGAATGAATGAATGATGTGTGAATGAGGAACAGAGGGCCCTTGGGCATGTGCAGAATGCCGTGCCCTCATCAACCAAGAACAGAACTTGCAGCCAGCTCTCGGGGTTTGAGCAAAGGTGCTTTGGGGTGGCTAGAAAGCTGGAGCCCAGAACCACCCACTTTTAGACATTAGCCCTGGGAACATGTCCATACTTGAATGTTAACGCTTGGAATCTGACTCTCTGTGTGGGTTGTAAAGCGGGCTACTTCCCCCCATTTTACAGACTGGGATCACCGAGGGTGTGCGGGCGGGGAGTAGGAGAAGGAAAGCAGCCAAACAAAAAACTGCACAAAAAGAATTGAAAGCAGCCAGGACAGAGCCAGCGTGGTGTAGTGGCTAGAGTGCTGGACTAGGACCGGGGAGACCCGAGTTCAAATCCCCACTCATACTAGCTGGGTGACTCTGGGCCAGTCACTTCTCTCTCAGCCTCACCTACTTCACAGGGTTGTTGTGAGGAGAAATGTAAGTATGTCGTACACCGCTCTGGGCCCCTTGGAGGAAGAGCGGGATATAAAATGTAAAAAAATAAAAGTAAAAAGTATTGCGATTCTGGAGATGACCATCTCCAGAGCTGGTCTTGTGGCAGCAAGCAGGACTTGTCCCCTTAGCTAAGCAGGGTCTGCCTTGGTTGCATCTGAATGGGAGACTTGATGTGTGAGCACTGCAAGAGAGATTCCCCTCAGGGGATGGAGCCGCTCTGGGAAGAGCAGAAGGTTCCAAGTCCCCTCCCTGGCAGCATCTCCAGGATCGGGCTGAGGGAGAGTCTCCTGCCTGCAACCTTGGAGAAGCTGCTGCCAGTCTGTGAAGACAATACTGAGCTAGATGGACCAAGGGTCTGACTCAGTATATGGCAGCTTCCTATGCTCCTATGATGCCTTCCTTCCACTGCACAGAGATACACCACGAACCACTCACCCCCCCCCCCCGGGCCACTGTTCTTCCACCTGGGGTGGCCGTTTTTCTCCGAGAACGGGCCCCCTCAGCACTTCAGGGGTTAAAGAGAATCTCTTCCCTTGAGATCCGGCAGGATGTGAGACATCGCTATAGGCCTTTGATGATTCACGATGGAGGAAAGGGGCGGTGGGGGGGGGTTGACTTGGGGAAGAGGCCAGCATACCCATGGCTTGACCCCGATTCCTGCTGAGCCCCAGAGGCTTGGCCCCACAAGCGGCACAAAGATGAGGAGCAGGTGGTTTGGGTTTTCCCCAAGGGGCAGGAATCTCGCTCAGCCCGATCTTGGAGATGCTGCCAGGGAAGGAACTGGGAACCTTGTGCTCTTCCCAGAGCAGCTCCATCCCCTGAGGTGAATCTCTTCCAGTGCTCACACTTCTAGTCTCCCATTCAAATTCAACCAGGGCAGACCCTGCTTAGCTAAGGGGACAAGTCACGCTTGCGACCACAAGGCCAGAGTTGTAGGCTGGTTCTCAGTGGCTTCTGAGGGCAAGGCGGAAGCCAGCGGGCTGAAATCAGAAGGGGTAGGTTCAGGCTACATGTCAGGGAGGATTTTCAGACGGCCCAAGCCGCTGGGCTGTGGAACTGCCTGCCTCTTGCAGTGATGGGCTGTTTTGGAAAAGCTCGCCGGCATCTTTCAAGCTTGGACATCTGTTAGAGATGCTGAACTAGGGCCAGGAAGACCTGAGTTCAAATTCCCCCATTCAACCATGAAACCCGCTGG
Source organism: Hemicordylus capensis (assembly GCF_027244095.1). NCBI lineage: Eukaryota > Metazoa > Chordata > Lepidosauria > Squamata > Cordylidae > Hemicordylus > Hemicordylus capensis. The sequence goes on from NC_069670.1 coordinate 4,462,161, forward strand.
GTGACTCTGGGCCGGTCATGTATCTTCACAGCACACTTTACACCACTCTGAGCCCCTTGGAGGAAGAGCGGGATATAAATGTGATAATAAATAAATAAATAATGACCTCCGAGGTCCCTTCCAGTGGTGAAATGCTATGATTCTGTGTTTACCCCTAGAGAAGAGGAGATTTTTATTTTTATTTTTATTTATTTTACATATTTTTATACCACCCACAACCTGCGTCTCTGGGTGGTTGACAATGAAACAAAATAAATGACAACAGAGAAAGCTGTCACTACAATTTTAAAATTTTAAAACGGTGTTAAAAATTATTAAATATGACAGGCATCTTCAAATATCTCTGAATATCTGAATACATCAGAGGCAGTGTGGTGTAGCGGTTAGAGTGCTGGACTAGGAACCGGGGAGACCCCGAGTTCAAATCCCCATTCAGCCCTGAGACTTTGCTGGGTGACTCTGGGCCAGTCACTTCTCTCTCAACCGAACCTCCTTCACAGGGTTGTTGTGAGGAGGAACCATTTTATTTATTTATTTATAGCTATTGTAAACCGCTTTGGGCACTTTGGTGGGAAAGTGGGATATAAATATCCATCGTATTCATGTCCTCCCACGTCGTGTGAATGGCTTTCACGAGAGATGCAGGCTGTATGCTGGCCTTGCTCGTCTCAGATTCCCCATTTATATATATCACTTTTCAACAAAAAGTTCCCAGAGTGGTTTACATAGATAGATAGATAGATAGATAGATAGATAGATAGATAGATAGATAGATAGATAAAATAAAACGGCTCCCTGTCCCCAAAAGGCTCACAATCTAAAAAAGAAACACAAGATAGAGGCCAGCAACAGACACTGGAGGGATGCTGTGCTGGGGACGGATACAGTCAGTTGCTCCCGCCCTGCTCAAGAAAGAGAATTGCCACTTTTTAAAAAAAGGTTCCTCTTTGCTCAGTTAGCAGGAGTCGGAGTCACAAGGAAGTAGAATTAGGCTAGACCTTAGAAAGCATTTCTGAACCGTGAAGAGCTGTTGGACAGTGGAACTGCCGGCCTCATGCCGTGGCGGAATCTTCTTCGCTGGGTGGCCAGCTGTCCGAGGCCCTGTAGCAGAGCCCCGCACTGAGCAGGGGGCTGGTCTAGAAGAGGGCCCCTTCCAGCTCTAATTATTCTAACGAAAGAGCGGGTTTCCTGTGGAACTTGCTTTTGCAGCCTCATGGCACTTTGACCATATTAAACCATCTTTGGACCAGTCTGCCCTCCCTCCCTTTGCTCGTTGAAATTAATTAATCAATCAATCAATTAATTAAATTAGCCCTTTCTGGGAAATCGATTGCAAACGTGGCCATTGGGCATGGAATAAAGCAAAATAAAACGCTGGGAGCCGGTCAGGACAGCAAACAAAGAAGGCTGGTGTTTTGCCTGCCGAGAGAGGGAGACTCAGACCTTTTCAGCCACAAAGCTCACTTGTGGAGTGGGTCAGGGATGTGGGGCGCCGTTTGGGCAGATCCCTCTCTGCCTCTACCTAGTTTAGCTTAACATGGGATCACCCCCCCACCCCCACCCCCAATTTCCGGGCAGAGCAGCAGCCTGCTGAGCAGCAGCCTGACAGTCCGGCATCCAACAGGTGCTGCATTCTGCCGCATGGCGTCGGATGGCCTGAGAAAGTTGCACGTGCTGAATCTGCAGCTGTTAGAGGAGCAGGAAAATGGGTTGGGGGGGGGGCTCTAATTCAGCTCCAAGAAAACGGCGGTTTTCTGCCTCCTGGCTACCAGGCGGCTGCTGTGCTGGTGAGTCACTCCCGACTTAGTGGCTCATCAATCTGGCACCCGAACTCCATTCCAGGGGAGGTGAGTCACGGCACTGGCACCGGCCAATCCCTTCCCTCCTTCCTCTGCCCCAAGCCCACCCCTTGGCACTGGGGGAAATGGGGCAAGTTGGGGGCGGGGCTGAGTCACCGTGCCCCATTTTCCTGAGAGGGCTCCCTGATCCCTGTTGAGTCCCCCCCCAACTCCCCCCCCCATTTGACTTTCTTCCAAATCCCTCTCTCACACTAAGCCCTTCTCAAAGTCCAAGGCACTGATCCTGCTAAAAGGAGCTGAGGCCCACTCTGCAAGTCAGCTCCCGGAGGTTGTCCAATGCTTGAGAAGAGCGCCGTGCAGACCCGCTTGGAGTTCTGAGCACAGGGCGCTCTGCACATGCTTAGTGGCACTCTTTGGAATCCCTTTCCTGATGCCCGAAGTCCGAGCTCAACCAGTACCATTGTCACTCTGCTGACTGGCCTTAGCCCTTCCCAACTAGAAGCCGCCAGCTCCCCACCCCCCCAGGCAGGGAAGCTTCGCCGGTTGAATGTCTGCCTGTCATGTCATCGTTCAATGCACAGAAATTTGACCCAGCTATAATGTTGGGAGGAGAGCGGGTCTTGTGGTAGCAAGCATGAATCATCCCCTTTGCTAAGCACTGGAGGGGTGCTGTGCTGGGGGGTGGATACGGCCAGTTGCTCTCCCCCTGCTAAAATCTAAGAGAAATCACAACTTTTGAAAGGTGCCTCTATCCTCAGTTAGCAGGGGGACTCCTACGACCAATATTTATTTACCACTTTGAATATTTATATACGACTACGAATATTTGTTTACTGCTCTTCGACCAACGTTCTCAAAGCAAGTTTGCATAGAAAAATAAATGATACGTAAATAAGATGGCCCACTGTCCCCAATGGGCTCACAATCTACCAAGAAACATAAGGCAGACACCAGCAACACCGTGAGAGTTTTTAGGTGCCCAACTTTTGGCTAACTTCTGCAATGCTCCAAATGTTGGCATCTGTCCTGACATCAGATCTTGCACAAAGGTCAATCTGTACGTCAGCTGAACTTGCCAAGGCGAATCATCAATATGATATACAAAAGAAGACAAACTTGAAATTCCTGGACTTGCTTTCCCTGCTGCCTCCGAAGGGCTTGGTCATGAGAATGACAGCAGGTGGGGCAAAAGCATTGCTTCAGAACTCATTTCAGAAATCCCGAGGGACAGAGGAAGCTGCCATATAGAGTCAGACCCTTGGGCCAGCGAGCTCAGTATCGTCCACACAGACTGGCAGCGGCTTCTCCAAGGTTGCAGGCAGGAGTCTCTCCCACCCTATTTCGGAGAGGCCAGGAAGGGAACTTGGAACGTTCTGCTCTTCCCAGAGCGGCCCCATCCCCAGAGGGGAACATCTCCCAGTGCTCACACACGTAGTCTCCCATTCAAATGCAAACCAGGGTAGACCCTGCTTAGCAAACTCATGCTTGCTACCACAAGACCAGCTCTCCTCCCTCATCCCACTCTGGAGACATTCTGTGCCCTCTCACAACCCCACACCCCATCTTTTCCGGGCATTTTGGCAGGGGCCATGGGAGTTGTAGTCCCACAGCGGGGGACTCGGGTTTGAGCACTTCTGGCACAGATGGTTGGATTAGTCCAGGGGTGGGCCAGCTGAAGCTCTCCAGTTGCTGCCCATTGGACTACAACACCCATTATCCCCAGTGGCAGGGCATGATGGGGGTTGTAGTCCAACCATAGCTTGGCCATCTAGTCCAACAGCAGTTTCAAACAAAGGTGCTTAGCTTCGATTCCTAATCGTTAAAAGCGTCTCTCTGTGCCCAAGACAGCTGCTGCCAGCCAAAACCCGACTTCAGAATAGGGCAGTTTCAGACGTTCCTGTCAGGGAGGTTTTCCTGCCACAGCCATGCCATTCCTCTGGAGTAAGACTAGTCAAGGCTAGCGTTCCTCTGAACATCTGCAGAGTGCTCTTTCCTCAGTGCTGGGTGATCAAATCCCTTCCTCAGTCTAAAGAAGTGTTTCCATCCAGCTCCGGCCATGACGCGCGTGTTCCAGACCCGCAGCCCCGAGACCCATGATCAATCTAGCTTTCTCAGGGTCGGCTGGATGCACTCAAAAGGTGACGCATCGTTTGCCACGTGGCAGGAAGTCGCGCTGACCTCAACACTACACGAGCAGGGCGTCTCCCAGGGAACCCTGGGAAGCGTAGTTTTAAGCCGCCGGCGAATTCTCCCCCGTCACGGGTTCACACGTACCCGCATTGCTGTGGCCAACGTGCACCACTAGAGGTTATCCAGACGGACGGTCAGGCACGCTCCAACTTAATCCGGAGTCAGTTCTGCACCCAGCGTGTTTTTGTATTCATAGAAAGCACTCTGCCTTCTACTGAGTCCATCTCGCTCAGTATTGCCCACACAGGCTGGCAGCGGCTTCTCCGAGGCTACAGGCAGGAGCCTCAGCCCTATCTGGAGCTGCCAGGGAGGGAACCTTGGACCGCCCCATCAGAGGAAGGTTGTACAGTGTAGTCACCCATTCAAATGCAAACCAGGGCAAACCCTGCTTAGCAAAGAGGACTTTTCATGCGTGCGAACACAAGACCAGCTCTTACGGTACAGCCACGGACAGCAGGATGACAGCCGCCTCCTGATGATCCCGGAATAATTAACACCCACACGCATAGAGATTGTGTATTAAAAGGGTTGGGGGGCGGTGCGGGGGGGGGGGGGTGGGACAAATCCACCCTTTTGCCCCTCCTTAATTAGCACTAGCGAGTCGGGTTAGAAGCTGGTGGTAACTAATCCGTGTTAGATCCGAAACTTTTAAGACCAACAAGCACCGGGGCGGAAGAGAGAAAGCCCCGCTCTTCGCAGCACTCCAGGCAGGCTTACTCAGAAGTAAGCTCCCTTTAATTCCGTGAGGCTTACTCCTTAGCCTAAGGGTTCTCAAAAGTGAACCCCCAGATGTGGTTGGAAGGACTACAACTCCCATCAACCCCCACGCACAACGGAGAAAGGGACGATGGGAGCCGTAGTCCTACCTTTGCGGACACGTGGTTGAACTACAACTCCCATCACCCCCAGGCACAATGGACAAAGGGATGGTGGGAGTTGTAGTCCAACCACATGGGGGGCCTTTGAGAACACGTGGTTGAACTACAATTCCCATCACCACCCCCAGGCACAATGGACAAAGGGATGATGAGAGTTGTAGTCCTACCTTTGAGAACACGTGGTTGAACTACAACTCCCATCACCCCCAGGCACAATGGACAAAGGGATGATGGGAGTTGTAGTCCTACCTTTGAGAACACAATTCCCATCACCACCCCCAGGCACAATGGACAAAGGGATGATGGAAGTTGTAGTCCAACCATATATGGACAAAGGGATGATGGGAGTTGTAGTCCAACCGCATCTGCAGCAGCAACACCCGGTTGAGAAATCCTGGGTGGGTGTCCCGGGCTAACTACTCCGCATTCATGTCATGAAGGCGACAGCGCTGCGCACTCTTTCTCGGGAACGAGCCTCCCCTCCCGAACCCAGCGGCCGGGCTTCTTTCCCAAGGAGAAGAACCATACACAGGATCCGGCCAACAACCCCGCAAGGTCAGGCGTGCCCCCCTGAATCAGGCTGCACATCTCCAGAGCAGGCCGACCTGGCAGGGTGGTCGTCGTGAAGACCACGGGCATGGCGCGCGGGGCCGGGGATCGATCCGGTCTGGAGGCGGCGACGGCGCCCAGCTCGGTTCGCGCGCTGCTGCTGCCCGCCGGCGGGGTGGGGGCGTGGCTTCCCCTCCGCCTGGCCCCGCCCCCTCCGGAGTGAACGCGCCGCAGAGCGCCACGTCGGATATGAGCGCATCAGGTAGGGAGGGCAGAAGCAGCGGATGGAGAGGAGCCCGCGAGCTGGCCAGGCAGGGATCGGGCCCAGAGCAAGCAGCCACCGCTGGGGATCGGGGCCCGCCGGCAGCCAATACCCGGGAGCGGCTGCTGCGGGGCGTGTGTAACCGGATCGGGGCCTTGCTGCGGGTGGGGAGGAGGAGGGCATAAGCGGAGCAGCGGGAGGGTCGCCGCGGGGTCCGCCTCCTCCAGCTCTGCCCACCCAGCCCCCGAGCGCAGCAGCCATGTGGGTGCCCGGACTCCTGGGTCCCCTGGCCCTGGTGCTGGCTCTGGCGGCGGGCGGCGGCCACGCGCTCTCCTTCCAGCTGCCGCCGCAGACCCGCAAGTGCCTGAAAGAGGAGCTCCACCGGGACGTCATGGTCACCGGCGAGTACCAGGTCTCCGAAGCCGGCGCGCCGGGGGTCCGGATCGACTTGCGGGTGAGGGTCTCTCTCACTCTCTTTCCCCCCCAAGGGTGGCTCCGGGGGTGGTGGGGGGAGCCGCGGGAGGGAGGCAAGTGGGGGCCCCACCTGCTGGGAGTTTATTTTCCAGGGTGGGGTGTGTGTGTGTGGGGGGGTTCTCTCCCTCTCCCTGGCACAGAGCTGACATGGCAACTCCCCCCCCCGCCTCCCTCTACCCCACAGGTCACGGACTCTGCGGGACACATCCTGTACTCCAAGGAGGATGCCAAGAAGGGGAAATTTGCTTTCACCACGGAAGACTATGAAGTCTACGAAATCTGCTTCGAGAGCCACGGCCAGACAGGTCTGGGGAGGGCAGGAGTGGGCTTTGAACCACCTTTGCGACAGCGGTGGGGACACATCGGGGGGGGTGCCCCACTGGTGTCACGCTTGTGGTGACCGTCGTCCACCCCGATTCAAGATGGCGGGCGCGGAAACCTTTGAGGCACAGGGGGGTTGACTTGTGGATCGCCTAACCGATTTGAACCAAATTTGGTACGCGGCACACAGGGACACCTCGGTGGCATGGTTAGTGACTGTGTTCTCCGCCCCGATTCAAGATGGAGGACGCGTGAACATCTGAGACGCAAGTGGGCTGACTTGTGAACCGCCTAACCCATATGAACCAAATTGGCCACAGCAGGCACCCCACACACAGGGTGTGTGTGTGTGCCCCAATGTTATCGTTTGTGATGCCATCCACCACGATTCAAGATGGCGGACGCATGGACTGTCAAACCGATTCGGACCCAATTTATTCCCGTCGCGGGGGTAGTGGAAGGAAAGTAGGCAGGTTCGTTCTGACTAGGACAACTTGTTTTTTGCTGACACTTCATGGTTCTTCTCCCGTTTCTGGTCTCTCAGGGAATTTCCGGATCCCTGACCAACTAATCTCCCTCAGCATCAAGCATGGCATAGAGGCGCTCAATTACGAAAATGTAAGTCCGATTCCAAATACTTCCAAATAGGTAGATCTATTCGAGGTTTCCCAGGACAGGCCAGAAGGGCTGTGTTCCCTCTAACAGGGATTCCCAGATGTTGTGGGCTACAACTCCCAGAATCCCCAGATGTCGTGGCCTTTGGCTGGGGATGATGGGAGTTGTATTCAGCAACCGGTGGGAAACCCTGTTAGAGGGAATACTGCTCAAAGACATGTTTAATTCCCTTTAATTCCCAGTTAGTCCATTGCTAACTGGGCAAAGAGGCACCTTTTACCGTGGTGATTCTCTTGTATTTAGCAGGGGGAGAGCAACTGGCCCTCTCCACCCCCAGCACAGCATCCCTCCAGTGACTGTTGCTGGTGTCAACCTGATGTTTCTTTTTATATTGTGAACTCTTTGGGGTCAGGGAGCCATCTTATTTATTTGTTATTTCTTTGTGTAAACTGCCTTGAGCCATTTTTGGAAGGGCGGTATAGAAACTGAATTAATAATTAATAATAGTAATAATAATAATAATTCCAGCACAATCATTTCTTGCACTACAGCCCACATGGAGGCTGTTTCTAAACATCCCAAAGTGTAGCCCACCCCAGAAATGGCTGCATCTTTAAGCTACGACGCAACCACTGAGGTCCAGCGTTACCGTATTTCCCTAAATCCGAGGCCAGGTTTCCCTTCCCGTGTTCTTAGATGTTAGAAATCGGGGGCTGTCTTAAATTCAGAATCCCCTTCCTTTTGGGTAAATACAGGTACCGCCTAAGTTTAGCCTCTGATTTTTTTTTGGAGGGGGGGGGTGGTGTCTTAAATTCAGAGTCGTTTTCTATTTGGGTAAATATGGTACTTGGGCTTTGTGGTCCCCTTCAGACTTCTCTCCGGGCCTTTTTTCTGCAGGTCGCCAAGGCAGAGAAACTCAAGCCTTTGGAGGTAGACCTTCGCCGCTTGGAGGACCTCTCCGAATCCATCGTCAAAGACTTTGCTTTCATGAAGCAGCGAGAAGAGGAAATGCGGGACACCAACGGTGAGTTGGAAAACCTTCAACAGGCCTCCCAAATCCTTCCCCGTTCCTCTCTCTGTTGTATTTCCCCACCGTTGCCAGCATGACTGCAAGCTCCGTGGGGGCAGAGATCTAGCATCTGTGGTCAAGGATAAAGGAGACACAGCATAGCCATGAAAGACCAAGCTACAGAGCCGAGCCCTGTTGACACACTACATTCAACACTCATCCACTCTGGCCCGGGTTTCTCAACCTGTCGTCCCCTCAGCTGTTGCTGAACTACAACTCCCATCATGCCCTGTCACAATAAGCCATCTGTTTATATCAGGCTTTTAGTTGCTGATGTTTTAAGTGGTGACAATTTTAATTTGTCTTTACGGGGATTTTTAGCTTTCAGTTGTCTGGTCTGAATGGTAGACCGCCCTCCGATTTCATTTAAAAATACAATCAATAAATAGAGAGCACTTCTGTGCATGTGCAGAGTGCCACACCCTCCCCACTGAGAAATCATCCCTCACCGGGGCTGCGGCGAATTTGATTCCGGGTGGGAGGGTACCGTTGACTCCGACCCTGACTTGCTTATTGACCCTGGCGCTTTCTCTTTGCAGAATCCACCAGCGCCCGGGTCTTCTATTTCAGCATTTTCTCCATGCTCTGCCTGGTGGGCCTGGCCACCTGGCAGGTTTTCTACCTCCGCCGATTCTTCAAGGCCAAGAAACTCATCGAGTGAATAAGCACCAGCGGGTGGGGGGTGGGTGGGGTGTCCGTCACGTTTATAGGGGTCTGCCCTGCAGTCCGTGGACAGGGACGACGCTCTCCATGGTACCATTTTCCCCCTCCAACTTTGATCCACTGGATTCTCCACTGGATTCTGAGCTGGCTGGATTCTCTCCAGTGGATTCCCCACGGCACCTTCACTGGATCTCTCGGGGATACGGAGCTGGTGGTGGGGAAGGCGTGGGAAACGGACTCTGCACCTAAGCTCTGCTTCCCCACCCCCCCGGACAGACTATGGGGCCTTTCCCCCCCAGGTGGCGTGGTGTGGAGCATTTGGTGAGGCTCCTTTTTAATTAATTAATTGAAGCCTCCCGTGAATTGGAGCCTCCTTTGCTGAGCGCATGGAAGAACCTTTTTGGCAACAATAAAAGGTTGATTCTGAGATGTTGCCGCCATTTGGAAAGATCCGGGGCGGGGAGGGGGCGATCCAAGTTCGTTGTTCTCCCCATTTCAGTTGGGGACAGAAGAATGGCATTCTTCAGGGTCTCAGCCATGAGTTTTCAACGTTGGCCCCCAGAGGTTGGACCGTGACTCCTCATTCTCATAGGATGATGGGCGTTGTAGTCCAACATCTGGCAGCTAACTCCCTAACTGGGACCCTGCAGAATACCCACATTCTGGCCCCAACAGAAATGGAGAACACAGGAAGCTGCCGTATACTGAGTCAGACCATTGGTCCATCTAGCTCAGTATTGTCTTCACAGACTGGCAGTGGCTTCTCCAAGGCTGCAGGCAGGAGTCTCTCTCGGCCCTATCTTGGAGAGGCTGCCAAGGAGGGAGCTTGGGACCTTCTGCTCTTCCCAGAGCCGCTCCATCCCCAAAGGAGAATATCTTACAGTGTTCACACACAAAGTCTCTGATCCAAATGCAGTTGGATGGCTTGCATGCAGAAGGTCCCAAGTTCCCTCCCTGGCAGCATCTCCCAAGTTAGGGCTGAGAGAGAGTCCTGCCTGCAACCTGGGAGAAGCCACTGCCAGCCTGTGCAGGCAATCCTGATCCAGATGGAGCAATAGTCTGACTCAGTATATGGCAGCTTCCGGTGGATTAGCACTCCACCCACACCCAGAACCAAATTTCGTCGTTCTCTGCCTTCCGACGTGAACTGGAAATGTTTCCAGTGTCTTTCCCCCTTCTCCTGCTGCAACAGAAACGCCTGCCTCAGTTTCGACGACAGAAAGAATGCAAACTCCAGCAGAGATGCCAAGTTGTATTAAAATAATTGGTGTGCTTTTATTGTGGAGCGGAATGCATTTCTTTATACTGGTAAAATACAAAATGTGCCCTTTGACCCTCCCCTCCCCCTGCGCCCCTCCCCACCCGCCCACCCCCCAGGCCACCAGAAAGAGAGGAAACGGAGGAACCTCACATCTTGGCTACGTCTCCACTGCAGATTTAAACTAGTTTCATATATGTTTGACTGTCACTGGGGGCTTCGGTAAAAAAAACCATGATTCATATATAGTGTTGCCAACTGACCAAGGGGATAAAAGCTGCCTGCTCTGTGCCTGTTAATTGCAGCAGGGTCAACACAGACCATGGTGAGTAAGCAACGTTTCTCGCTCATAGTTCAAGTGGCTTCCAGGGGTAGGTAAGCTTTGCCCACCAGCTCCTGTTGGACTACAACTTCCATCATCCCCGGACACCATTGCGGCTGGGGCTGGTGAGAGTTGTCGCTCAGCAACAGCCAGGGGGCCGATTTGCCCACTCTGGGGCTTGAGGTTTTCAACCCAGAATGCCTGTCTCCCTTTCAAGACGACACTTTCCAGCATTTTTTAACTTGGCAAAGAGGCACCTTTTAATGTGGTGATTCTCTTTTCTTTAGCAGGGGGAGAGTCACTGGCCCTCTCCGCCCCCAGCACAACATCCCTCCAGTGGCTGTTGCTGGTGTCTGTCTTATGTTTCTTTTTAGATTGTGAGCCCTTTGGGGAGAGGGAGCCATCTTATTTATTTGTTATTTCTCTGCGTACACCGCCCTGAGCCATTTTTGGAAGGAATAATAATAATATATTTTTCTTTTCAAAACCAGGACCGCTCCGTTTCAAACTGATTTAGATGTGCAGTGTAGACGTGCCTTCGTGGGGATCATTCAGGGGCGGTTTGGCAGCCAGCGGGCTGGAGAAGAACGGGCGCTCCCCCTCGGTTCACAACCCCTGGGGGAAGTTCTTCCACCCTGCTGCTTTCGGCATCAGCCAACACCAGTGAGGGCCCGGGGGGGGGGGCATCTCTTGTGGAGGAAGCTTGTGGTGGCTGGAGGCCCCCTCTGGCAGATTCTTTTCACGGTGGGGGCTCTTCCGCTGCTGGTCAGGGCCAGCACAGGCCTCAGAGCGAGCACTGGCAGCTGCGGCCCATCTGCACCGCCTTTAGCACCAAGGAGCCGTCCTCTTTGAGGAAGGCGATGGAGAGGTGAGCCCGGGGGGTCTGACAGCAGCATCCCTGGTGAGAGAAGAGCAGGAAAGCTGAAGAAACCCGCCGGTAGATCGCTTCTACGCTATGATGTCACCACCTGTTGTATAACCACCTGTCTTGAGTCATGCTGGACACAGCGGGGTAGTCAGGCAGGGCCAGGCTGCGAGGAGAGCTGGGCTTGTGGCTGCCAGCATGAATTGCCCCTTTTGCTAAGCAGGGTCTGCCCTGGTTTGCATTTGGATGGGAGACTTATGTGAGCACTGCAAGATCTTCCCCTCAGGGGATGAAGCTGCTCTGGGAAGAGCAGGAGGTTCCCAGTTCCCTCCCTGGCAGCATCTCCAAGATAGGGCTGAGAGAGACTCCTGCCGGCAACCTTGGAGAAGCCGCTGCCAGCCTGGGCAGACGATACTGAGTTCGATGGACCAGGGGTCTGACTCAGTCGGCAGCTGCCTATGTTCCTGTGCTTGTGCATGGGGGGCAGGGAGGAGAGGAGGTTGCCAGGAGCTGCCTTGTCTCTCCTCATGCTCTTGCAAGCTTTGCAATGGGGGCGAGGAGCAGCTTGCAGGGGTCAATTCAGTCCCAAAGAGATGCTCCAGCGGCCGCCCCACTTGCCACGCTGAGGCGGCCGGCTCCCCCAGCCTCATGGAAGGGCCGCCCCTGCCCGTACCTGCTTTGAGTCCGCATCTGGTTGCTGGCTGGACTGCCCGAGTCCACACTCTTGCATCCACAGAGGTGGCGGGGAGCCCTCCCCGGCTTTGTGGCAGTGGCGCCCCAGGCAGTCGGTGAAGACGAAGGAGTTGGGGTGCAGCACCCAGTTCTGCCAGCCGAGATCTGAGGGAGGGAGGGGGAAAGGAGTGAGCACCGAGGAGCGGGGAGGGTGGGATGCCATTGGCTGGAACTGGATCTCCCTCCCTCCCTCTTTCTTTCTTTCTTTCTTTCCTTCCTTCTCCCTCCCTCCCTCCTTCCTTCTCCCTCCCTCTTTCTTTCTTTCTTTCTTTCTTTCTTTCTTTCTTTCTTTCTTTCTTTCTTTCTTTCTTTCTTTCTTTCCTTCTCCCTCCCTCCCTCCCTCCCTCCCTCTTTCTTTCCTTCTTTCCTTCTCCCTCCCTCCCTTCTTCCTTCCTTTTCCCTTTCTTTCTTTCTTTTCCTTCCTTCCTTCCTTCCTTCCTTCCTTCCTTCCTTCCTTCCTTCCTTCCTTGCATAAGAACATGCCCTGCTGGATCAGGCCCAAGAAGGCCCATCTAGTCCAGCATCCTGTTTCACACAGTGGCCCACCAGATGGCGCTGGAAGCCACAGGCAGGAGTTTGAGGGCCTGCCCTCCCTCCAGCTGTGACTCCCCTGCAACTGGGACTCAGCGGCATCCTGCTTTCAGCCCTGAAACTCCCCAGGGCGACTCTGGGCCAGTCACCTCTCTTTCAGCCTAAGCTCCCAGGCATCGTGGTTGTGAGCTTAACCAGGGCTGCAGAAATCCACTAGTCTGCTCGTCTGTGGCGAGTGAAAAATGGTGCCCGGCGTGTGAAAAACGTCCTAATGGCATAGGACATTTGGCTGGTGACCTGATGACATTTGACTCGACATAGCGTGACGAGTCAAATGTTTTTGTCTGGGAGCCAACATTTCTTCACCCCTGAGCATAAGCATGCTCTGGTCTCCTTGGAGGAAGAGGGGAACAGAAATGGGACAAATAGCTCCATGAGAAGAAATGGGTCTCTTTCGGGGAGGCCCAGCCTCACTTGGAATCCCACTGGCCAGATGTGTCTGCCTGCTGGTGGAGGGGTGTGTGCGCGCCTGTGAAAAGGTGTGGAGGGGTGACCCACTGAAACCGCAGAGTTTACCTTCCAGAGTGACGCGGTGCGAGATCTGGATGCAGCTCCCTCGTTGGATCAGCAGTGTCTGATTGGCGGAGATGTCTGTTTGGGGGACAAGGAGAACTCGGTTCAGGACTCAGGCAGACTCTGGCCCAGAGAGAGGAGAACCTCTCGGAAAACCCCGGTCCTGATGAAAAACCCATCTGAGCCGGACCAGACATTCATTCATTCATTCATTGATCACATTTATACACCGTTCCATACAAAAACCTTAACAATCAATTAAACATGAAAACCATAAAACACCCAGGAACCATTAAAAAGAAACAGAAGCAAGGAAGACGAGAAACCTGGCAGACTCTAGGGGATAAAAACTGGACTAAATAAAAAGGTCTTCACATTCTGCTACATTCTGCTAGCATTCCAAAGTCTGGGGGCAACAACCGAGAAGGCCCTGTCCCGTGTACAAAGACACTCCCCGACTGCCGCTGGTGATCTTGTTGGGTGGGCAAAAACCCTTGGAAGTGAACCCTTCCGCTCAGTCCTAGTTGTTGCGGGGTCAACAGCCCCTTCACGATTTGGTATGCAGTCAATCACAGATGGCTCCAGGATAGGAACACAGGAAGCTGCCATATACTGAGTCAGACCACTGGTCTATCTAACTCAGTATGGTCTTCACAGACTGGCAGCGGCTTCTCCAAGGCTTCAGGCAGGAATCTCTCTCAGACCTATTTTGGAGAAGCCATTGGGTGCCCAGATTAAGGTGACATTCTAGGAACATAGGAAGCTGCAATATACCAAGACAGACCTTTGGCCCATCTAGCTCAGAGTTGTCTACCCAGACTGGCAGCAGCTTCTCCAAGGTTGCATTCTATGCAGTGCATTTAGAATGGGTATAGCATGAGCCAGTATGGTGTAGCGGTTAGAGTGCCGCACTAGGACCGGGGAGACCCGAGTTCAAATCCCCCTTCAGCCATGAGACTTGCTGGGTGACTCTGGGCCAGTCATTTCTCTCTCAGCCTCACCTACTTCACAGGGTTGTTGTGAGCAGAAAACGAAGTATGTAGCACACCACTCTGGGCTCCTTGGAGGAAGAGCGGGATATAAAATATAGATTATTATTATTATTTATTTGCAATTGCATTCCCTATGTATGGGTTTCCTCTGAATTTTTGAATTTTGTATTTGAGTATCTGACTCAAATCCCACTGGAGTATCTGACTTTGAATTTTGTATTTGAGACTCAGTCACTTGTACTTTCTAGCTATGAATTTCGATCCTTCGGGGTTTCCCCCCCCCCTTTTCTTTCCATGTAGTAAATATTTATTCAATGAAATAAAAGTCCTAAATTATTATTTTTTGGTCCTAAGGCAGGGGAGGAGTTGGGGGGGGCGGGTTTCTGGGTGAAGGAGACTCACTGAGATGCTGCCCTCTGCTGGACAGGGCTGGGAACGCCACGGCTGCTTTGGTCCAGGCCTCTCGCACCTGGGCGGCCCCCTCCGGCTCAATCTGGGGGGGTCGGTCCAGACGGAGCACCTGGAGCATCCTGGACCCCGCTTGCCACAGGACCTGTTCCCGGCAGCTGCAGAAGGAGGGAAAAGAGACACAGTGAAAGGCGCATGGACGGCACACCCCTGTTTACAGCCTCCGCCAGGGTGCCATTATATCTCAGGGGCAGGGCTGCCCAAGGCCGCTGGAGACTACAACTCCTATCATCCCCAGCCACAGGAGTGAGGAGTGATGGGAGTAGTCATCCAACAGCAGTTGGGAAGGCCAGAGGGTTGTGCAGCCCTGCTTGGGAGTGGTTGGGGCCAGAACCAGAGGAAGCTGCCATATCCTGTCAGACCCTCAGTCCGTCTAGCTCAGTATCGTCGACCCAGGCTGGCAGCAGCTTCTCCAAGGTTGCAGGCAGGAGTCTCTCTCTCATCCCTGTCTTGGAGATGCTGCCAGGGAGGGAGCTTGGGACCTTCTGCACGCAAGCAGGCAGGGGGCTCTTCCCAGAGCAGCCCCTAAGGGGAATATCTTCCAGAGCACACATGTAGTTTCCCATACAAATGCAGACCAGGGTGGCTTGGGGAGGCTGGAAAGTAAGCATGAACATAGGAAGCTGTCTTATAACCCCTGCTAACTGGGCAAGGAGGCACCTTTTTAATGTGATCCCTTTATTTAGCAGGGGGAGAGCAACCGGCCTTATCCGCCCCCAGCACAGCATCCCTCCAGTGACTATTGCTGGCGTCTGTCTTGTGTTTCTTTTTAGATTGTGAGCCCTTTGGGGACAGGAAGCCATCCTATTTGTTCATTTATTTGTTATTTGTCAATGTCGACCCCTTTGGAAACATTTGTTGAAAAGCGGTATGTAAATATTTGTCGTTGTTGTTATCATTGATCCCACCTCATCCAGTCTCAGACTGCAAATAGGTCAATTTATCCCTCCCTTGAAGCTTCCCCAGAGATCAGAGTTTGCCACAGGTTGGCTTAGCTTTACTGTGAGTTCGAGATTGCCCCAAGACACTGATGCAAAGAGTGGATCTTTTTTTAAAATTCCGGACATGAATCGGGGTGAGCTCCGATATGCAATGACAAACCTGAATCGTGTTTGGAGTGCTACTCAGTAGTTTGCAGGGACTTTGGGGTAAATCTGGCCGATATGTGAACTCACCCCTTCCATTCCGGAGGAGTGAAACGCCAGGTGTGAAAAGCTTTACTGCTGCCTGAACACAAAGGTGCGAATCTACCGTTCTTGACTCCAACCCCCTGTCATGCGACGAGGCTACATTTCCTCTCCAGAGGTGTCTGCTTTTTAACATCTCCCCAGCTGAACTTCCTTCCTCGGTCACAGCCCCCTCTTAAACTTTGCAGTGCCAGTTCCCTGGCCTTGTGGCTACTCACAACATACATTAATTGCACGCACAACTGTTTATAATAAGAGATTGCATTACCCCTGATAACTGGGCAAAGAGGCCCCTTTTGAAAGTGGCGATTCTCTTGTATTTAGCAGGGGGAGAGCAACCAGACCTATCCATCCCCAGCACAAAATCCCTCCAGCAGCTGTTGCTGGGTGTCCCTTATGTTTCTTTTTAGACTGGGGGCCTTCTGGGACAAGGAAGGAGTTCTCCACGCTAAATGAGCAAAGAAGCCCCCTTTTAAAGTGGCGCTTCTCTTGTATTTAGCAGGGGGAGAGCTACCGACCCTATCCAGCCCCAGCACAGCATCCCTCCAGTGGCTGTTGCTGGTGTCTGCCTTATGTTTCTTTTTTTAGATTGTGAGCCTTTCAGGGACAGGGCGCCATCTCGCGTTTTATTTATTTATTTTTCTATGTAAACCGCTTTGCAGACTTTAGTTGAAAAGTGGTATATAAAAAACAACAACAATGATGATAATGATATTATTGATGATGATGATGATGATGATGATGATAATGATAATGCTATTTACACACAGTCTAGCAGATGTTATTGACTGGATTTGGTACTTTAATTAACAGGCCCTTTCCAAGGATCTAGGATAACTAAAGAGAAATGATATTAGTATTAGTATTAGTATTAGTATTAGTATTAGTATTAGTACTGGTACTGGTATTTCGGTCTGTTCCGAATTATCTTCCAATCACCGGGTGGCTCCGAGTTCGAGTTTTGACGGTGGGGGTCAAAAACGTCATGCTCTCTAAACCTGGCAGAATTTTGTCAACCTCAACCATACCCCCTTTTCGGCCCCTTCTTTGTTTCCTACGCTAAGAAACCCCAAAGACGGAAGGGTGTTCCACGTTCCATCCCATGGGGATTTCCTGCACCATTTTCATGGTGCTCCCCCCCCCCAAAACTGCTCACAGTATTTGACAAATGGGTCAAATACTGCCAGCCCCCTTTCAACACGGACCCACACAAGCTTTGGAAGTGCATGGGGCAGGGAACAAGGTGGCCACCAGCCTCCTCTTCTTTCCTTGGGTCTCTTGCAAGAGACACAAGGATAGCTCAGTGGGAGGACCAAACATTTGTCTTTGCATGCAGAACAACAGTTCCAAGTTCGCTCCCTGGCAGAATCTCCAAGACAGGGTGGAGAGAGATTTCTGCCTGCAGCCTTGGAGAAGCCGCTGCCAGTCTGTGTAGACAATACTGAGCTAGACAGACCAAGGGTCTGACTCAGTATATGGCAGCTTCCGATGTTCAGGGAGGAGAGCTGGTCTTGTGATTGCGAGCATGAATTATCCCCTTTGCTAAGCAGGCTCAACCTGTTCTTCCATACTAGGGATCATTAGGAAGGGGATTGAAAATTTAAAAAATGCTAATATAATCGTATTAAAGACAAATCGGTGGTGTGGCCACATCTGGAGTACTGCAGACAGTTTTGGTCACCGTATCTTAAGGAGGACATTGTCGAACTGGAAAAGGTGCAGAAGAGGGCAACCAAGATGATCAGGGGCCTGGAGCACTTTCCTTATGAGTCAAGGCTACAGCCTCTGGGGCAATTTAGTTTAGAAAAAAGATGACTGCGGGGAGACATGATAGAGGTCTATAAAATCATGCATGGGGTGGAGAAAGTGGAGAAAGAGAAATTCCTTTCTCTAACATACAACACTAGAACCAGGGGTCACCCCATGAAACTGAAGGCTGGGAAATTCAGGACCGACCAGAGGAAGTACTTTTTCCGCACAGCACAGAATTCATCTATGGAATTCTCTGCCACCGGATGTGGTGATGTCCACCAGCTTGGATGGCTTTAAAAGCTGCTTAGACAGATTCATGGAGGACAGGTCTATCAAGGGCTACTAGTCTGAGGGCTATCGGCCACCTCCAGCCTCAGAGGCAGGATGCCTCTCAATCCCAGTTGCAGGGGAGCAACAGCAGGAGAGAGGGCCTGCCCTCGCCTCTGGCCTGTGGGCTTCTCAGAGGCATCTGGTGGGCCACTGTGGGAAACAGGATGCTGGACTAGATTGGCTTCCTTGGTCCTGATCCAGCAGGGCTGTTCTTATGTTCACTCTGGTTTGCATTTGAATGGGAGACGACTACTACAACAACAAATATTTATATACTGCTCTTCAACCAAAGTTCTCAAAGTTACAACAACAACAACAACAACAACAATAATAATAATACACAAATAAGATGGTCCCCTGTCCCCTAAAGGGCTCACGATCGACAAAGAAACATAAGAGAGACACCAGCAACAGCCACTGGAGGGATGCTGTGCTGGGGTTGGATAGGGTCAGTAGCTCTCCCCCTGCTAAATACAAGAGAATCAACACTTTTTAAAGGCGTCTCTTTGCTTGATTAGCAGGGATAAAGAGACCACATGTGTGAGCACTGTAAGAGGTTCCCCTTAGGGGATGGAGCCGCTCTGAGATTAGCAGAAGGTTCCAAGTTCCCTCCCTGGCAGCATCTCCAAGAGAGGGCTGAGAGAGAGATTCCTGTCTGCAACCTTGGAGAAGACGCTGCCAGTCTGGGTTGACAATACTGTGCTCGATGGACCAAGGGTCTGACTCAGTATATGGCAGCTTCAAATGTTCCTATGTTCCCCTTGTTCAAATGCAAAGGAAGAAAGTTCCTTTTGGGGTGGAGGATTTTCATGCACATTTT
Source organism: Hemicordylus capensis (assembly GCF_027244095.1). Classification (NCBI taxonomy): domain Eukaryota; kingdom Metazoa; phylum Chordata; class Lepidosauria; order Squamata; family Cordylidae; genus Hemicordylus; species Hemicordylus capensis. The sequence continues at coordinate 4,480,811 of NC_069670.1, forward strand.
CTCTCCCTTGAGGGACAACTTATACCTTGCAGAGAAAAACCTTCCCTCCTATACACACCACTAGTAACACTCTATAGAGGAACTCTGTTCAAGCCCAGGGATGCAGGCAGAAGCAAAGCTTGAGGAATTACTCCCTGAATTTTTTTTTGTGGGGGAGCGGAAAGACACTTTGGGGCCAGGGGGAGGGAAATAGGGGTGATTAAGTTTGGGGGGAGTTCAGTAACATGGGGGGGGCTCCTCAAATACTCAGGGGGTCTGCACTGCTGCTCCAGAGAGGCTTCTGGAACACTGTTGTCAGAGCATCATAGAACGTTGGAGCTGGAAGGGACCTTCGAGGTCTTCTAGACTGACCCCCATCCCTGGCAGGTGGCTATCTGTTTGGGAACCTCCAGCGAAGCAGAGCCCAGCACTGCATGAGGCAGACTGTTCCGCAGTCTAACTGCTCTTACAGACAGGAAATTCTGTCCTAATGCCTAGCCAAAATCTGCTTCCTTGCCATTTCAGCCTGCTGGCTCTCATCCTCAGGTGCCAGAGAAAACAAGACTGCTCCTTGTATGTGACAGCCCTTCAGATCTCAACCAGAAGATGGCTGTCGTATCCCCCCCAGTCTCCTCTCTTCTCATTTCATAGGAACATTGGAACATAGGAAGCTGCCATATACTGAGTCAGACCCTGGGTCCATCTAGCTCAGGATTGTCTACACAGACTGGCAGCAGCTGATCCAAATGTTTCAGGCAGGAGTCTCTCTCAGCCCTGTCTTGGAGATGCTGCCAGGCAGGGAACTCGCGGGACCTCCTGCATGCAAGCCTGCAGATGCTCTTCCCAGAGTGGCCCCATCCCCTAAAGGGATGATCTCCCAGGGCTCACTCATGTAATCTACCATCCAGATGCAAGCCAGGGCTGACCCTGCTTAGCAACAGAGACAATTCATGCTCACTACCACAAGCTCAGCTTTCCTCCCTGGGCGTAGGAAGCTGCCTTATACCCAGTCAGCCCCTTTGGTCCCTCTAGCTCTGTCTACCCAGGCTGGCAGCGGCTTCTCCACAGCTGCAGGCAGGAGTCTCTCTCAGCCCTATCTTGATGATGCTGCCAGGGAGGGAACTTTGAACCTCAGATGCTCTTCTCAGAGCGGCCTCCTCACCTCAGGGGAAGATCTCATAGTGCTCACACATGTGGTCTCCCATCCAAATACAAACCAGGGCAGACCCTGCTTAGCAAAAGGGGGCCCATCTATGCTTGGCAACCGCAAGGCCGTTTCCCTGCAGGGCCGGGAATCGGGGCAAATGCTTACCTGTCGTTGAGGGTGATCACCGAGGAGTCGGGGGGCAGCTGGTCGCCCGGGTCGGCCTCCGGTGGGGCACAGCCACCCCACGGCGGGACCCGGGCCAGAAGCCCGCTCAGCAGAAGCGGCAGGAGCAGCATGGCAGGGCCGAAGGGAGCCAGGCCGAGGCGACCAGGGGTGCGTCTTGCAACTGGGCTGGCGGGCTGGCTGGGAAGGCGGGCGAAGCCGTGGGGGCCGGCCCAGGGATGTGAGTGCCAGGACTGTGAGAACCCCCTTTTATCGGCCTCTCCCCCGGGCACGGCGGTGACCTTGGCATTTTTCACAGGCAGCCGGCCGGTGTGTCTTCCTCGCAGGCCCTGGGGAAAGCGGCTCAATCTGCCCCTTGGCAAAGCCACGAAAGCAGCTTGCAGGGGATTCATGGTGAAAGGTTCGGTTTTTCGCCACCACCAGTCTTGTCCCTAAATGGATGATATAAAAAACTTGGGTTTATTGCCACAGCATAGAAATGAACTCGTTCAAAGTGTCTTTGCATGGGGCAATCAAAACCTTGTTCTTTTGTTCTTGTTCTTGTTCTTTTTCTTTCTTTCTCTCCCTCTTTTTTTCTTCCTCCCTCCCTCCCTCCCTCCCTCCCTTTCTTTCTTTCTTTCTTTCTTTCTTTCTTTGTCCCTCCCTCCCTCCCTTTCTCTCTCTTTCTCCCTCCCTCCCTCTTCCTTCCTTCCTTCTTCTTTCTCTATCCCTTCCTTCCTTCCTTTCTCTTTCTTTCTTTCTCTCCCTCCCTCCCTTTCTTAATCTCTCTCTCTTTTTCCTTCTTTCTTTCTCTCTCCCTCTCTTTCTTTCTTTCTTTCTCTCTCTCTCTCTCTCTCTCCCTCTCCCTCTCCCCCTTCCTTCCTTCCTTCCCCTCCCTCCCTCTTTCTTTCTTTCTTTCTTTCTTTCTTTCTTTCTTTCTTTCTTTCTTTCCTTCTCTCTCCCTCCCTCTCTCCCCCCCTGCCCCACTCTTTCTTTCTCTTCCCTTCCTTCTCTCCCTCTTTTTGTGAGATTTGGCATAATTTTATAATGTCACTTAATCAAAGAAACGATGGAAGATCTCTGCCCACTCAGTATTTTCAGATTGGTATAGGAGAAGAGCTGGTCTTGTGGTAGCAAGCATGACTTGTCCCTTTTGCTCAGCAGGGTCTGCCCTGGTTTACATTTGGATGGGAGACTACATGTGTGAGAACTATAAGATCTTCCCCTTAGGGGATCTTTGGGAAGATTGTCTCCATGCAGAAGGTTCCAGGTTCACTTCCTGGCAGCATCTCCAGATAGGACTGAGAGAGACTCCTGCCTACAACCTTGGAGAAGCCACTGCCAGTCTGTGAAGACAATGCTGAGAGAGATAGACCAATGGTCTGCCTCAGTATATGGCAGCTTCCTATGTCCGTATGTTCCTAGATTTGGAAATATTTGTGTTTCTTATAAAGTCAATGCACCTTGTCTTGCAAATAGTTGAAATTATATTCACTGAGAGGTTTTTTTCACCATCAAGTTTAGATTCTTATGGAAATTTGTAATTTTTTTCTGTCTTTTGTGATTGTTGGGTGATTTATATTGTGTTACTATTTTTTTTAATCTGTGTGTGTATGTTTAGAATTCTCATAGTGATTAAAAGGGGAGAGGGCTTTTGGGCATAAGCAGAGTGCATTATAACGTGGTGATTCTCTTTATTTAGCAGGGGGAGAGTAGCTGGCCCTATCCACCCCCAGCACAGTGGCTGTTGCTGGTGTCTATCTTATATTTCTTTTTAGATTGTGAGCCCTTTGGGGACAGGGAACCATCTTATTTATTTATTATTTCTCTATGTAAACTGCTTTGGAAACGTTTGTTGAAAAGCGGCATATACACATTTGTTCTCATTATAATCAGCAGTAAGGAATAGCAGTGCTTCCGAGCATAAGCAGAGGGCATTAAAATCAGCAATAAGGACTCACGTAGCTTCTGTGCTTAAGCAGAGTGCATTAAAGTTGGCACTAAGGAATTGTAGTCGTTCTCAGAATCAGGGCTAAGGAAAGGGCTTTTAGGTCAGAGGCAGACGGCCCTCGGACGGAGACCCGTCTCAGCAACCACCTGAAAGTGATAAAATCAAGGCACAGAATTCAATGGAGAGTTTGTCTCATGTCCCAGTGCAATGTCTGCCTCCATTTATTGGAACAGGAACAGAAGCAGGAGAATTTCTTATTGTTGGGCCATGCCCATCGAATCCAAGGCACATTAAAAACAGACAGTGTTACTCTGCCCAGAAACGTTGAAGGCAAAAAGCTCTTTCACTGGACCCATGAAGATGTTTTGTTTCGGAGTTCATTCTGGTATAGGAACATCGGAAGCTGCCATATACTGAGTCAGACCATTGGTCTATCTAGCTCAGTACTGTCTTCACAGACTGGTAGCGGCTTCTTGAAGGTTACAGGCAGGAGTCTCTCTCAGCCCAACCTTGGAGATGCTGCCAGGGAGGAACCTTGGAACTTCCTGCATGCAAGCAGGAAGGTGCTCTTCCCAGAGTGGCCCCATCCCCTCAGGAGAATATCTTACAGTGCTCACAGATGGAGTCTCCCATCCAAATGCAAACCAGGGCAGGCCCTGCTTAGCAAAGGGGACCATTCAGGCAGGCTTGCTACCACAAGACCAGCTCTCCTGATGATGGAGTGTACCAGGCCCAGGAGACAGCCCTATGGCGCCCCACGACATAGGAAGCTGCCTTTTACTGAGTCAGACCCTTGGTCCATCTAGCTCAGTATTGTCAACACTGACTGGCAGCAGCTCTCCGAGGTTTCAGGGTGGAGTTTTCCCCCAGCCCTACCCGGAGATGTTGCCAGGGGATTGAAGCTGGGACCTTCTGCGTGCCAAGCAGGGGATCTACCCCTGATCTACGGACCCCATCCTCTCAGGAATCCTTTCCCCAAGTCGTTGTGGATCTTGTCGACTGCGATTGAAAAGGGTTAAAAACAGGTCTCATTTCCTCGAGGGGGTCCAGAGCTGGGGAGGGGAAGGAGATGAGCCCGTCTCTTCACTTCTTGCCCTACCCGCCTGGGGCCAGACATTCTTGGACAACAGAGAAATCTGTTGTCTGGGCTATAAATAGTTCCCCAGGTCGGCTGGGCCCGGTGTCTGTGCCGGAGGGCAGAGCAGATGCGTTGCTGGAATCCGCGGAGAGATTAGCAGCCGGCAAACAGAGCTGTGCACCTGCTCCCAAGGTCTTTGCATCAAAGACCCGGGTAGGGCGGGCGGCTGCATGTGTGGCTAGCCGGACTCCGGCAGGCAGCTGCCGCCATGAATGGGTGGCGGGGAGAGCCGCGGGTTCCTGACCCCCTTCAGAGATAATCCGGGCCCCTTCTTGGAATGTCCCGCTTGCATGAAACAGCATATTGTAATACCCTTGTACTTTGGGAGATCAAAAGGTGGAAAAAAGAGGGGGTGGCTGGAAACCCGTGCAGGCAGGATCCGGCCGAATTGTAGCATAAAATGTACGGAATGGTACTGGTTTTCTTCCAGGCCGAGGAGCTAGGAACCATTCAGAAGGGGATTGCACTATTATAATGCATCTGCTTTGCATGTGCTAAAGGTCCCAGGTTCGATCCCTGGCAGCATCTCCAGGTAGGGCTGGGAAAGATTCCGGCCTGAAACCTCGGAGAGCTGCTGCCAGCCAGTGCCGACAGTGCTGAGTTGGGACGGACCAAGGGTCTGACTCAGTATATGGCAGCTTCTTATGTTCCTAGGGGTTCCCAACCTTGGGTTCCTATGTTCCTGTGCTCATTGATACTTGTGAGTGTGAGTGTGACTATTATAATAGTCACAATATTATAATATTGGGATTGGGGATATTCTAATGCCAAACGTGAGCCCTAGAAGCTGTAGGGCTACAAATCCCATCACCTCCAGCCTCAAGGGCCAGTGGGGATGGCTGGGGATCATGGGGCGTTTGGTTCCATGGGCCCTTCGGAAATGCAGCGCATTCCTATGGCCGTTCAGAAAGAACCAGGGTGTTTCAGTGGGCATTCCCTGCCCTTCAGTTTAAGATGTCCTGACCGTCGTCCGTCATAGGATTTGCATGCCGGTGGTCCCGGGTTCAGTTCCTGGCAGCATCTCTAAGTGGGGCTGGGAGAGAGACTCCTGCCTGCAATCTTGGAGAAGCCGCTGCCAGTCAGTGTAGACAATACTGAGCCAGATGGACCATGGGTCTGACTCAGTATATGGCAGCTTCCTATGTCCCTAGGTCAGGAAGGATGGTAATAAAATCAGTTGTCATCTGATATTCACTGATGCAATAGCAAGAGCGGCACATGATTTCCCTTGGGACCCCAAGGGCTTTGCATCCCCGCTGAGACCCAGAAGCAGGTGGGTTGGGGGAGTACCAGGATTGTGTCCCTTCCTGTCCCTCCCTCTCCTTGCAGCCCTGCTCTTATTAAGTTGGAACCTAGGAACATAAGAACATAGGATGTTGCTGTCTACTGAGTCAGACCCTTGGGCCATCTAGCGCCATATTGTCAACACAGACTGGCAGTGGCCTCTCCAAGCTTAGCCCTATCTTGGAGATGCCAGAGAGGGAATTTGGAACCTCCTGCATGCAAGCACGCAGGTGCTGTTCCCGGAGTGGCCGCATCCCTGAAGGGGAAAATCTTACAGTGCTCACACATGTAGCCTCCCATACAAATGCAAACCAGGGTGGGCCCTGCTTAGCAAAGGGGACCATTCATGCTTGCTACTACAAGACCAGCTCTCTTCCCTTAAAAAAAAGGGGGGGGGGAATGTAGGAAGCTGCCTTATACTGAGTCAAACCCTTTATCCATCTTGCTCAGGTTTGTCAACATAGATTGGCAGCAGCTTCTCCAAGGCTGCAGGCAGGAGTTTCTCTCAGCCCTAGTTTGGCAATGCCAGGGAACTTGGAACCTTCTGCGGTCAAGCAGGCAGCTGCCCTTCCCAGAACAGCCCCATCCCCTAAAGGGAATATCTTACAGTGCTCACACCTGCAGTCTCCCATCCAAATGCAGACCAGGGAAGACCCTGCTTAGCAAAGGGGACCATGCATGCTCGCTGCCACAAGACCAGCTTTCCTCTTTGCATCGCCGCTTTTCCTCCTTGCATCCCCCTCGTCGGATGCCTCCCCGGCGTCTTCTTTTGCTCGCAGCCCTCCTGACTACTTTCACTTTCCACCTCGGGCCAGCAGTCCTACACTGGAGGTGCACCCACCATGTGGCCAGCCGCAGAAGGGCGGGGGGGGGGGATGTACCAAGACTATGTCCCTGCCTGTCCCTGCAGCCCTGTCCTCACGAAGATGGCACAGGCGTTAACGGATTGGACGTGGAAGCGAGAGATGAGATGGTCTGGAGTGACTTCTGGGTCTGTTCCAGCAGCCCACATCTCTGGGCAGCCAAACACCACTCAAGGTCACCCACCACAGAGGGACAGAGGAATGTTGGCTGGCAGGACCTGGGCATGTGGGGGCTGTGACCAGACTGGGGTGGGGGGCAGCGGCGGGGCGGGGCGGCGGGTTGAGAATCCATTGCTTAGAGCTTAGACCAGGGTTCCTCCAAATGTTGCCGCACTACAACTCCCAGGATCCCAATAAATTGTACCTGGGGGGTGATGGGAGTTGTAGTTCAGCAAACCACTGGCCTAGAGACACATAGATCAGGCTGTATAGACATACGATCCACAAATAAGTAAGAAACAAATAAATCCAGCACACATCCAGGGCCCGGGAAGGTTTTGCAGAGGTCACGGTGGAGAGGAGGTTAGGAAGCTGGCCTTGTGGCAGCAGGCACACATTGTCCCCTTTGCTAGGCAGGGTCCACCCTGGTTTGCATTTGAATGGGAGACTACATGTGTGAGCACTGGAAGATATTCCCCTTAAGGGGTGGAGCAGAAGAGCAGGTGTCTCCACGTTCCCTCCTTGGCAGCATCTCCAAGACAAGGCCGAGAGGCACTCCTGCCTGCCACCTTGGAGAAGCCGCTGCCAGTCTGGGTAGACAATCCTGAGCTAGAGGGACCAAAGGTCTGACTCAGTAGGAAGCAGCTTCCTCTGTTCCTATGAGAGCAATGAATTTTCTTCCCCTAACTGCAGACACCAGAGATGGGGGGGGGCGGTTTTGGTGCTGTAAGCAAGGCCCCTCTGCACGGGCTCAGAGCACCCGGCCTTCACCGCACCGCTTCCGTGGCTCAGCAGCCTGTTCTGTGTGGCTTTCCCCAAATATCACCCCCCTCCCCTTCCTGGCTCTGTGGCTTCCCCCTCGTCGGATGCCTCCCCGGCGTCTTCTTTTGCTCGCAGTCCTCCTGACTACTTTCACTTCCCACCACGGGCCAGCGGTCCCACACTGGAGGTGCACCCGCCATGTGGCCAGCCGCCCTGCCTGCCTCCCTGCTGCTGTGGGGACTTTGGATCACAGCCTTCCCAGTGGGCTCCATCCTGCCTCCAGATCTCAGCATGGTGAGGAGACCTAAAGTGGGGAAGGGGTTGCTCAGACGGTTAAGGAGAGCAGAGGGGTCGTGCCTGGCACCGTTTCCCCCTGTGCCCTCAATAGCTGCCTTACAGACAGAAATCCAACAGGAGCTTTTTCAGACGGCCACTTCATCGCAACTTTGGGAGGGTGTGTGTGTGTGTGTCTTCACGTATCGGCCAGATTTGCCCTGAAGTCCGTGCAAAATTTCAGAGAGCGATTCGGGTTTCCCCTTCGTATCGGAACCTCCGTATCGGAATCGTATTTTCCCCACGTGATTCGGGTTTCCCCCTCCGTATCGGAACCGAACCCATTTTTTTTAAAAAAAACCCTCTTTTGGCATCGGAGTACCCGTTATGCCCCAAACTCGCAGTAAAACCTGCTGTCTGAAAAGCCTCTAGGAGAAACTTACCCAAATCAGTGTGTAGCTGTGCTGGAAAGGGCTGTCCCGGGTGAATGTCTGCTGTTTGCATCGTCGTAAAAGGCACAGCAGTCCGAAGAAAACCTGGCGGGGGGGGGGTCGTAGATTGGCCGGGGTGGCCCAGAGGATTCGGTGTCTGCAATGAGGTTCAAAATGACACCTGCCCCATGTCCCTGGTGGGGGCCAGCCCCTTTTCAAAACTTTAAAAACCGACCTTGCAAGTTTTGGCAGGGCAATGGGGGAGGGCAGGTGTGGGGGGGAGGTAGCTAGCAGCCCCCCCCCCGCCTCAGGAACTGGGATCATACGCCATGTCGCAGCTTCAGATCCTGGTTTGATTTTGAAACTCGGCTAGGACAAGCCAGGATTGCTCCACGCAGAGGTAACGCGTGATCTTGGCTTCTTCGAGGACAGAAGCAGAAGGTGTACATAGTATATTCGGGGACAGGCTCCCTGTCCCCGAAGGGCTCACCATCTAAAATGGGGGTTCCGAGCACACGCTGGTGCTGCTTGCAAAGCTCACAAGGGTGTCAGCTCAGTCCCAAAAAACGGCGGTGATGGGTGGGGCCGTTTTGCCGCCCTGCTGGTCCCCTAGTAATCCGCCGCCTAAGGGCAAATGCTTCACCATGCCTCAGAGAAGGGCCGCCCTTGGAGATGAGACACTTAGGTTAGCACTGGGGATGGGAAGCAAGCCGGGGTGGGGGGGAGGCAGAATTAAGGAAGTGGAGGGATGATGGAAGCCGACGCCTCCGTATCGGAATCATGTTCCCCCCACGTGATTCGGGTTTCCCCCCTCCCTATTCGGGTTTACCCTTCAGGGGATTAACCCTCTCTTTGCCTCCGTCTTCTTTTCTCAGAGCCAAAAGGCACAGATGTTCCAGGACTTTGTGATTCGGTTCAACAAAACGTATCGGAGCCCAGAAGGTAAAGGATTCATTGCTCTCTCTACATTTTGAGGTGGGCAGAATAGGGAAAGACTTCTCTTTGTCCTGAGTGTGGGGGACTTCGCCTTGGAGACCACCTGGCAGGTAGCGAGCACGCATGGCCCTCCTTGCTAAGCAGGGTCCACCCTGGTTTGCATTTGGATGGGAGACTACGTGTGTGAGCACTGTAAGAGATTCCTCTTAGGGGATGGAGCCACTCTGGGAAGAGCATCTGGGCTCCAAGTTCGCTCCCTGGCAGCTTCTCCAAGATAGGGCTGAGAGAGATTCCTGCCTGCAACCTTGGAGAAGCCGCTGCCAGTCTGGGTTGACAATACTGAGCTAGATGGACCAAGGGTCTGACTTGTGGTGGCTTCCTATGTTCCTTGTGGTGGCTTCTATGTTCCTTGTGGTGGCTTCCTATGTTCCTATGAAGGTGCACATTTCAGGCAGGGTGGAACAGGATGAGGCGGGGAGGGAGGGCCTGACATCGCCACAAAAAACAAGGGCCCCGATTCATCACATTGCAATGACGTGCTTGCTGGCGGAGGACGGAAGGAAAGGAAGTGGGCTTCTTCAGAGCACGCCTGCTGAAAAAATGTCCCTTGATTACTCACCCCAGAGACGCAGCACCGTTTCAAAATCTTCCTTCAGAACCTGGAAAGGAGCCAAGCGCAGCAGGCTTCGGAGCTGGGGACGGCACAGTACGGAATCACTCAGTTCAGTGACCTGACAGGTAAAGAGAGGAGACCTGGGGAGATTTGGCTGTGTGGCCTGCAGAGCCACTGCACCCCCCTAGCCTGCTCTTCCTTTCCCTTTTGAATACCATCTGCGATGTCCTTAAGTGGGATCTCCAAGAGAGGGCTGAGAGAGAGACTCCTGCCTGCAACCTTGGAGAAGCCGCTGCCAGTCTGTGAAGACAAGACTGAACTAGACGGACCAAGGGTCTGACTCAGTAAATGGCAGCTTCCTAGGTTCCCATGAGGAGAGCTGGTCTTGTGGTGGCAAGCATGACTTGTCCCCTTTGATAAGTAGGGCCCACCATGGTTTGCATTTGGATGGGAGACTACCTGTGTGCGTGCTGTAAGATATTCCCCTCAGGGGATGGAGCCACTCCGGGAAGAGCATCTAGGATCCAAGTTCCCTCCCTGGCAGCATCTCCAAGATAGGGCTGAGAGAGATTCCTGGCTGCCACCTTGGAGAAGCTGCTGCCAGTCTGCGTAGACAATACTGAACTAGATAGACCAATGGTCTGACTCAGTATATGGCAGCTGCCTATCGTTCCTATGTGGTTGGAGGACACCTGATCCATTTGCAGTCAAGAATTTGCGGATATGCATTGATTGATGTCACACCTCTGCAAACAAAAAGATGTTTGTTTTCCCAACGTTCATTCAGCGTTGGTGGGGTTTAGGATTAATTGGCATTTTAGGCGGCTTCCGGCTTCCTGGCTTTGTGGCATTTCCTGAAGAGTTAGAAATGACTCATGTGATGCTGTGTGTCATAATGAAAAAGTGAAATTAAAAGTAAATTGCTAATTTAATTCATCAGGGTTAGGGCTCGGGCTTGTATATGTGTTGGTTGGATAAATCCATTGTTCTTCAGGTCTTAAAATGCATGTAAACTTTAACTGTTCAATCATCCACGCTTTCAATGAAGAAGGTCCCAGGTTGGGAAAGATCTCTGCCTGAAACCTTGGAGAGATACTGTCAATTGTCTCCTTTGCTAAGCAGGGTCCACCCTGGTTTGCATTTGAATGGGAGACTACATGTGTGAGCACTGTAAGATATTCCCCTTAGGAGGTGGGGCTGCTTTGGGAAAAGCACCTGCCTGCTTGCATGCAGAAGGTCCCAGGCTCCCTCCCTGGCATCTCCCAGGAGGGCTGAGAGATTCCCCTGTGTGCAACATTGGAGAAGACGCTGCCAGTCTGTGTAGACAATACTGAGTTAGAATGACCGATGGTCTGACTCAGTATATGACAGCTTCCTAACGTCAACAATATTGCAGTTGGATCTCATTTTACTGATTGATTGAATCTGGAATGTGTGTCCAAGATCTGGACTGGAATCAATCAGGCAGCTCTAAGACTGGAATTTTAGTTTCAGAATTTGTGTCCAGAATCCGGAATTTGTGTCCAGAACCTGGACTGGAATCAATCAGGCAGCTCTAAGTTTGGAATTTTAGTTCCAGAATTTGTGTCCAGAATCTGGAATTTGTGTCCAGAATCTGGACAGAAATCAATCAGGCAGCTCTAAGTTTGGAATTTTAGTTCCAGAATTAGTTCCAGAACCTGGAATTTGTTTCCAGAATCTGGAATTTGTGTCCAGAATCTGGACAGGAATCAATCAGGCAGCTCTAAGACTGGAATTCCAGAATTTAGTTCCAGAATTTGTGTCCAGAATCTGGAATTTGTGTCCAGAACCTGGACTGGAATAAACCAGGCAGCTCTGAGTCTGGAGTTTTAGTTCCAGAATTTGTGTCCAGAATCTGGACTGTTCCAAAAGCGAGGGGGGTGAATTCAGATTGCAAGGGTGCCGCTGACCATAGAGAGATATCTGGTGCCTTTCCTTGTCCCAGACTGACTGAGCAGATTGTCCATCTTTACCTCCACCACCCAGAAACGGAGTTTAAGGAGAGGTGTGGGAACGGTCATGCCTCTCCGCCCGACCTGACCCCCTCACAGAGGCAGCCAGATGCACCTTTGGAGGGCGAAATATCCCCGTCCTGTGACTGGAGAAAAACTGGAGCCATCCCAGAAGTGAAACACCAGGTAAAGGGGCAGAAAGGTGGATATGCTGGGCAACAAGATTCCTATGCGGAGAGAGGAGAAGAGTCCACAGGGTCATAGGAACATAGGAAACTGTCATATACTGAGTCAGACCCTTGGTCTATCTAGCTCAGTATTGTCTTCACAGACTGGCAGCGGCTTCTCCAAGGTTGCAGGCAGGAATCTCTCCCGGCCCTATCTTGGAGATGCTGCCAGGGAGGGACCTTGGAACCTTCTGCTCTTCCCAGAGCGGCTCCATCCCCTGAGGGGAATATCTTGCAGTGCTCACACATCAAGTCTCCCATTCATATGCAACCAGGGTGGACCCGGCTTAGCGGAGGGGACAAGTCATGCTTGCTACCACAAAGTCTCTTTGCTTGGGCTAGAAGCAGTGGTGGATCGAGCAGGGATGTTGCTGGTCTCTGGGAGGAGAGTTGGTCTTGTGGTTGCAAGCATGAATTGTCTCCTTTGCTAAGCAGGGTCCACCCTGGTTTGCATTTGAATGGGAGACTACAGGTGTGAGCACTGGAAGATATTCCCCATTGGGGATGGGGTCACTCTGGGAACAGCATCTAAATTCCAAGTTCCCTCCTTGGCAGCATCTCCAAGATAGGGCTGAGAGAGACTCCTGCCTGCAACCTTGGAGAAGCTGCTGCCAGTCTGTGTAGACAATACTGGGCTAGGTGGAGCAAGGGTCTGACTCAGTATATGGCAGCTTCCTGTAAGAGATTCCCCTTCGGGGATGGGGCCGCTCTGGGAAGAGCACCTGCCTGCTTGCATGCAGAAAGTTCCAAGTTGAGTTTTTCTTAATGAAAGGTGGGGTATAAATTTAACAATAAAAATAAAGAAAATAAATAAGTTCCCTCCATGCATCCCCACAAGGCTCCTGCCTGAGTTCTAGTCCACCCAGAAATATAAATAAATATAAATATTTATAAATATAAATATAAATACAAATACAAATACAAATATAAATAAAGGAATTATATTATAATTCCTTGTTTTTGTTTGTTTGGTTGGTTGGTTGGTCATGGACCGTAATAAATTTGAGATAGATAGATAGAAACACACACACACACGCTTTGAAAAAAAGCCAAGTTCTCGGTAATGGCCCCTCCACGCATCATGGGAGAAGCATCGAGGAATATTCGAAACCTCGGTTTATTCCGGAAAAAAACACCAGTTAGAGGATTGTTTTTACCCCGACTGAATTCGAGCAAAGCTAAAATGAGCAGCCCAAATTCAGGGGGAACCAGAATCCTTTGCGAAGTGCTCTCCACAATAAATCACACAGACTTTGGCGCTAATTTGGCCGATGTGCAAAGGTACACTCTCCAGGAGAAAAATGTGAGGTAAAAGCCATGTGGGAAAGAATTTCGGATCTTAGATCTCTTTTCTCTTCCCTTCCCAGGGTGAAAAATGTGCGTCGTGCTGGGCTTTTGCAGCTGTGGCCAATATCGAAGCCTTGTGGAACATCCACCGAGGTTCGCCACGAAACCTCTCAGCACAGGGTATGTTTGTTGGCCATCAGTGCAGAGGGAAGGTAATCAGACCCTCCCTCTTGCTGGTTTTTTTTTGGGGGGGGGCAAGAAGGGATACTGCTATTCTATCTCCTGTCTTAAGCCCCCTTATTAAACTCCCTCCCTCCCTCCCTCCCCACCTCCTCGGTCAGATTCTTTCGAAAATCAAACTTCAAAATGTAGTTTGTAGCTGTTTCTGGTATTGCATTCCAACGGCTGGGGAGTGATTCCTGACTATCAGGGACACTCCCCTGCCCTTGGCTCTCATTAATGAAATTTCAGCCAATCATTCTGGTCTACCAGCAAGTGCTTACAAATACAAACACGACAAATATTTATCTACTGCTTTTCAACAAAAGTCTCAAAGCAGTTTACATGCTCCCTGTCCCCAAAGGCGTCCAGCCACACAGCTACTGTGCTGAGCCAGCATAGTGTCGTGGTTAGAGTGTTCGACTAGGACCAAGAAGACCCGAGTTTAAATCCCCATTCAACCATGAAACTCACTGGGTGACTCTGGGCCAGCCAGTCATGTATCTCTCAGCCTAACCTACCTCACAAGGTCATTGTGAGAATAAACATAACCATGTACTCTGAGCTCCTTGGAGGAAAAGCAGGATATACATGTAAAAATAAATAAAATAAAAATGAGGTTGAACTTGGCGCAAAGATTCTTCTCTGCGCCCTCTTACCAGTGTTCAGCTTCAGTTTGACAATCCTGAGTAACTTCTTATTTCTGGACTACAACTCCTATCATCCCTGGCCTATGGTCATTGTTGCTGTGAATTTGTTTTTCCAATTATCCAATTAATTAACCAAATTTATATACCGCCTGCTATGTGCATCTCTAGACAGTGTGCGCAATTTAAAAACACAGTATAAAACAGAGTAAAAGTAACTAAAACTATTTCACAAGAAGTTGTTCTAGTAAGAATTAATCCACCTGCTTTCCTTTCACTTTCTCTACAACTGGACTAAATTTGGTTCAAATCGAGGTCCACAAGTTAGATCTCTTGCACCTCAAATTTTCATGCATCCACCATCTTGGATCAGGGTGGATTACATCATTCCAAAACGACACCATTGAGGTGTCCCTGTGTGTCACTCACTACAACTATATCAAATTTGGTTCAAAGCGGTTAGAGAGTCCACAAGTTAGTGCACTCAAATGTTTATGCGTCTGCCATCTTGAACTGGGTTGGATGACATTGTCACAATCTATGCTGTTGAGGTGTCCCTATGTGTCCCTATACCTGTACCAAATTTGGTTCAAATCGGTTAAGCAGTTCACAAGTTAGCCCACTTGTGCCTCCAAAGTGCGTGCGTCCACCATCTTGAATCGGTGTGGATGACATCATCAAAAACTACGCCACTGAGGTGTCCCTGTGTGTCACTCACTGCCACTGTACATAATTTGGTTCAAATTGGTCCAGGCATTTCAAAGTTGATGTGGGAGGTTGGGGGGGGGGACACGACACATGGGGACACACACACACACACACACAGAGAGAATGCTGGGTGATCTCATAAGCCTACTGGAAAGTAGGCTAAAAACAGAGGATGATGGGTGTTGTAGTCCAACAATAGCAACATCTTACCCCAGACTGCACATGGAGCCTTTGAACATGTGGAAGGAATCCTGGCACTGAAAGAGCTGGTTCTGAGACTGGGCCCTGCCGAGACCCAGTGTCAAGAGCCTGTCCGTCTGGTGTCCAAGTCAAGGTCTCCGTCAGGGCCACTGGCAGTCCCTCGGCGTCCTCTCTGGTCTGCAAAGAAAACACAAGAGAAACTTTACTCAAAGTATCAGGTTCAGACAGTCTCCCCCGAAAACTCAGTCCGCTCACCAAATAGCACGGGTCCAGAGCAAAAAGAGTGCAAGGCATTCCCCGGGGAGATGTTGCAGCTAGGGCAGTTGTAGGACTCAGTCAGGTAGCAGAGAAGAATCCGGAAAAGCCTGGGTCTCTAGAGGCCAAACACGAAGCTGGGCTTTCCTCTGAGAGACGGAGGCTCGGCTGCAGCAGGCACAAAAGAGACTCGTTGCTTCCAGCAGCGTTCACTGCCTGCTGGCCTTGATTTATAGTGCTTTGACTAACTGGGTTCCTCCTCCCATCAGCTACCAATGATTCAGCATTTATCTTGCTTGTCAAGCAGTCTCTTGCTCCATCTAAGTGTCTCCAGCTGCTGTTGTCTCCGTTCATATCTCCTTTGTTGAGGTGTTATTGTTTGCACGCTCTCTGGCTCTGGGCTTGGCTCTGCACCCCGCTTCTCCTGTGCAGCCTCTGACAGCCCCCCCAGGAGCTGCAGTCCCTACTTGGCTTGCCCCTGTTTCTTCCTGTGGCCCGACAGGTGAGCTCTCCTCCTGTTGTTCTGTTGGAGGGTTGCCCACGTCCTCCTTCTCTTCACTATCCGAAGGTAGGGGCATGACACCCGGAGAGAGGGGAGGGGGCTGAACCTGGTTTCTACTAACCCACAGCTGCCACTTGCTAAGTTTGGGTAAGGCTGACCAGGTGTTCTTTCATTCCAGAGATGCTGGACTGCACCTACTGGGAATGCAATAAGCAAGGCTGCCAGGGTGGCTATCCATGGGACGGATTCCTGACTGTCGTCAACCGGAGTGCGTAAACCCCTTCATATCCTTCCTAATGGCGCAGCGGGGAAATGACTTGCCTAGCGAGCAAGAGGTTGCAGGTTCGAATCCCAGTAAACACCGTTATTGGGTAGCAGCGATCTAGGAAGGTGCTGAAAGGCATCATCTCAGACTGCGCGGGAGGAGGAGACAATGGTCAACCCCTTCTGTATTCTACCAAAGACAACCACAGGTCTCTGTGGGCTCCAGGATTCGACACCGAGTCGACGTCGACTTGACACCGACTCGACGTCGACTCGACAGAGCCACTTTCCCTTTCCCTTTAATCCTCCTGTGTGCCGCAGCTGTGTTACTAAGATCTAGAATGAACCAGGCGGGCTGATAGCAGTGGGGAAGAGCCCTCAGCTCTTCCCTAGACGTAGCCCTCCTCATGGGGAAGGGAGCTGCACTTCAGCCCAAGGCCTGAGCACATGTGAAAGGTCTCGGCTTCGGTCCCTGCATCTCCCGATCCCAGATCCCCATTGTATATTTTGAAGCGTGTGTGGATTTGTTTGTGCAAAATAAAGACATGCTTTCCCATTACTTACAAGATCCCACCTTTGGCATAAACCTCCCTGCCACTTCAACATAGCGGCATACGCTAGGATATGCTGGGTGAAAGGTCGAAGCAGTCGTTTCTGTTTGCCATCGGAAAACAGTCATGCCTAGTATGATCAAAGAATACTTGCAGAAAAAATTGAAATGGAGTTGACAGATCAAATGCCGTTTGAGTGCAAAGAACATTCGTACCAATCACAGACTAATTCAGATGAGTTACAGAATTCATGCTTGTGGTAGAATTAATTATTATTTATTCGATTTCTAGACCGCCCTTCCAAAAATGGCTCAGGGCTGTTTACATAGAGAAATAAGAAAGAAATAAGATGGCTCCCTGTCCCCAAAGGGCTCACAATCTAAAAAGAAACACAAGATCGATTCCAGCAACAGTCCCTGGAGGGATGCTGTGCTGGGGGCGGATAGGGCCAGTTGCTCTCCCCCTGCTAAATACAATAGAATCACCACGTTAAAAGGGGCCTCTTTGCCAAGTTAGCAGGAGTTATGTTATAATATAATATAATATAATATAATATAATATAATATAATATAATATAATATAATATAATATAATAATAAATTAATAATTAATAATAATAATTAATAAAAAGTGGTGTGTCCCCCCAGTAGGCAGGACCTTTGACGGATTGACCGTGAGAAAGTGGGGGTCTTCCAACCCCGTCCCCACATTTCTGAATTCCGTTTCTGCTTTTGCAGGCGGCTTATCAAGCGAAAAGCTGTATCCCTACACGGGGAAAGTGCAGAAGTGTCTCAAGCTGCGTAAACGGAACCTGACCCCGATTGACGGCTACGAAATGCTGCCCCGCGATGAAAAACGTGAGGGGTGGGGGCGAGGCCTCCGAGGGGAAGGGGAGCGTTGTGACCTCATGGCGATGCCGTAAGGATGGAGACCAACAGCCAGGGCTTTATCTGGGAGAGATGAGATGTCTGGACTCAGACCCTTTTTGCCCCCTCCCCACAATTCCAGGGACATCGGCAGTTGCTTCTGGGAACTGATCAGTAATGGAGGCAAAGGCACTCTGCACGTGCTTAGGGGTGCCCTTTTCCCTTGGTGCAATCCAGAACTGGGGTGAGGAAGGGGCTTGGGCACGTAGAGCCCTGTTTGACCCTGTAATGAACTTCTGTGTCAAGTGCATTATAACTTCATCATATCTCGAATGGTCTGCAGTTGATAGCACTCTTCGTCATCTTTACATTTCTGGCCTTTAAGTGCATCTCCTGGTTATTCATGCCATATTCCGGGGTAGCAGCCTGCTCCCCATAGGAGGGCTGGTGTCTTCTCTCTTCTCTCCCCACCCCGACACTAATCCTGTTGTGTTTCCACGGCTGTCCCTTAGACATAGCTGAACGTGTGGCTTCCCAGGGGCCTGTGACCGTCCTTCTCAACTGCGCTGCCCTTCAGGTAGGTGCCTGATGGAGATCGAAATATGTGGGGTGTCGTAGGGGCGAGCTCAGTGGAAGAGCATCTGCTTTGCATGCAGAAGGTTCTCAGGTTCGATCCCAGGCAGATTCTCCGGGGAGGCCTGGGGAAGGCTCCAGCTGAGCTGCTACCAGCCTGGGTTGACAATACTCAGAGGGGGAACTGCCAGACACACTCACACCCCACACCCCCACGGAGACCGTGAGTTCTTAAAAAAAAAAAAAAAATCCCATTAGAACCCCAGACTGGCTTATTATAATATATTATAGAATTATTATTATTATTATCTATAATTATTAATGATAATATATAATTTCTCTGTGTAAACTGCCCTGAGCCATTTTTGGAAGGATGGTATAGAAATCAAATTATTATTATTATTTCTTGTTTACACAGTCAGACAGGTGTCATTGACTGGTTTGTTTTATCCAGACATCGAGTCCTTCCCAAGGACCTGGGATGCCAGAATTTTATTGTCAATTGTTATAGATATCGTCGCGGAATATAGGCTGTTCCCAGTAAAGCTGCTTTTTGTAATTGGCTGATGGTGATTTCTGCGGCCCCGATGGTGTTGAGGTGCTCTTCAAGGTCTTTTGGAACGGCACCCAGGGCGCCAATTGCTGTTGTAAAAAGATCGCACAGACTGACTACAAACAAAGGCATGACAAGGTAGCAGGGATGATACACTGGAACATCTGCCAAAAATACAAGCTACCTGTAGCCAAAAATTGGTGGGACCATCCAATTGAAAAAGTTGAAGAAAATGAAGACTACAAACAGACAAACATCTGCCACACAATACACCAGATATAACTGTAGTCGAGAAGAAAGAAAAACAAGTCAAAATAATCGACATAGCAATACCAGGGGGTAGCAGAATAGAAGAGAAAGAAATAGAAAAAAAATCACCAAATACAACGATCTACAAACTGAAATTGAAAGGCTGTGGCAGAAGAAGACCCAAATCATCCCGGTGGTAACTGGTGCCCTGGGTGCCGTTCCAAAAGACCTTGAAGAGCACCTCAACACCATCGGGGCCACAGAAATCACCATCCGCCAGTTACAAAAAGCAGCTTGACTGGGAACAGCCTCTATTCTGCGACAATATCTATAATAACAACAGCAACAATATTGATAATAAGATCCAGCCATCCCAGGTCCTTGGGAAGGACTCGATGTCTGGATCAAACAAAGCAGCCAATAACACCTGACTGACTGTGTAAACAACAACAACAACAATAATTATAGAATAATAAGCTTATTGTTAGCTTATTAGAATTGGAGCAATTCTGATGCCTGGAGGATCTGCCCCTGTCCTGTCCCTTGCTGAGTTTGGCCGACGGGGCCTTTCCTCTCTCTTTCTGCCAGAATTACCAAAAAGGCATCATCCAGAGATCTGCGAAGGACTGCGACCCAAAGTATCTGGACCATGTTGGGCTCATCGTGGGCTACGGAGAAGGTGAGTGGTGGAGGACTCAGGGGGCAGGTGGTGAAACTGGTCCCTCGACGCCTCCGTGTGCCAGGCGGAGTGTGGTTGGAGCGTGGGCACTTTTAAAAAGCAGAGCCGGCATCTTTCCACCCTGCTAGCTCCCTAGTAATCTGCTGCCTGAGATGACCGCCCCACCGAGCCTCATGGAAGGGTCAGCCAAGCACCGCTGGGTCCAAAGTTGCCTTGGTGATGGTGGTGGTCGAGGAAGGGACAGGGTGATCTCTGTCCTCATTCTCATGGGAGAGAGCCAACCTGTCTTGATGCTGCAGGTTTGCCGATGGGAGGAGAGCTGGTCTGGTGGCAGTAGACATGGGCTGTCCCCTTTGCTAAGCAGAGTCCACCCTGGTTTGATTTTGGATGGGAGACGGCGTGTGAGTGCTGGAAGGGATTCCCCACAGGGGATGGGGCCGCTCTGGGAAGAGCACCGGCCTGCTTGCAGGCAGAAGGTTCTGAGTTCTCTCTCTGGCAGCATCTCCAGAGAGGGCTGAGAGAGACGGGTTCTCCCGCCTCATGACTTCGGTTCTTGTTTATGCTTCTGTGCAGCCAAATCCCGGCGTGGATCTTGGAACGGGCAGTACTGGATCATCCAGAACAGCTGGGGGAAGGACTGGGGAGAAGAGGTATGGTCCCCATAATGGTCCCCATCATGGAGGAGGAAGAGGTTGAGTAGGGGAAGCTAGTAAACAAGAATGTGGGGCAGCGGGTGTGTCTTTGTGAGGATTTGACTCCGTTGGATCTACCCTCACCAGTACTTTTCAACCCACTCTCTTCTCACCTAGGGGTATTTCCGCTTTTATCGTGGAAGCAACACCTGCGGCATTGCCATGTATCCAGCGACAGCCATCGTCAAGAATAACCGAGGAA
This sequence comes from Hemicordylus capensis, assembly GCF_027244095.1. Taxonomy (NCBI): domain Eukaryota; kingdom Metazoa; phylum Chordata; class Lepidosauria; order Squamata; family Cordylidae; genus Hemicordylus; species Hemicordylus capensis. The sequence continues at coordinate 4,501,157 of NC_069670.1, forward strand.
AGAAACCTGTTTTTTGCCACCTTTAGTGGAGTTGGAAGTGAAGGACTCTGTGCTGTCTCATGTCTCAATGACAGAGGGGGACAGACTAGTGAGTCAGAGGGCTAGAGGGGTCAAGACATTGGTCATCCCTTCTCTACTGCTCTGACACAATCCCTTTGATATGTAGATTGCTACTCTCAGGAACTTACTTACTTCCCTCTTCCTCTTCCCTTTCTTCTCCCTTGCAACACACACACTCCTCTCACATCTCCATGTGTGCAGAGATGCAGAAACCATCCCTCTGCATCCAGCTAGCTAGCTAGAATAGAGATCCTATCTCTCCACTTTCCTATCTAGCATGGAGTTCACTAATAAAGACTCCTTATATTGATTTGAAACTATGAACTGGCTCCAAGTTATTTTGCTCTCAGGATACAGGCATGCCTAGGCAGACTCCACTGTGTTTTGCCTCTGTGCACTCTGCTGTAATAGAAGGGAGAATTCCCAGAGAGAATTCCCAACAAATGGCACAATTGTGTATGCGTGTGAGAGAGAGCGAGAAAGGGGAGAGAGACCCCTGCGGTTCCATGGGTCAGAAAGCCACCTGTACTCTGTTGATGGGCAAAGGAACACCACATCTCTAGGGCTGTGCACAGAATGGGATTTGCATTCCGTCCCGCGCACCTCCCCAGAACGTTCCGTCAAAACAACCCGTCGGGCCGGTGGGTTCCGACGGAACGAGCTCGGAACGTCCCAAGTGTTCCGAGCGCCATTTTGGAAGAGCGGCTAGGGTACTCTGAGCATGCGTGGCAGACATTTGTGTGGTGGTGCTGACCACACAAATGGCTGCCGTGCATAGGCAGAGGCCAAAAGAACGCCTTAGACACTCTTCCAAATGGCACTCGGAACATTCGGAAGGTTCCGAGCTCGTTCCGTCGGAACTGGTTTGAACTGGTTGTTCTGACAGAACGTTCCGGGAATTTGCATTCTGTGTGTGTGCGTGCAATTAATTAGAATTAATTGTGCAACGCCTTTTAGATTTAGACCTCCAGTTTAATTTGAGCTGGATGTCCACTTTTTGCAGAACACCAAGTGAGACAGATGGGAGAGTCATAGCTGCTTACCTTATTATATTGACATTTCACTGGGCTTTCACAAGAGCAAGATTTAACTTCAACAATCCTGGGTGGCAGATACCGTCAAACCGTTGGTGTCCTTGTGGAGCGGAAGAAATTGAACCGATAACGCATGTGCTTCTATATATAGCCTAGATTTTATTCCATCTTACACTATAGTCTGATTTCAACTTTTTAATTAGAATTTCTGGGTCATTCTGATTCATTCTGACTGCTAAAATCTGGTTGGCTAAAAGTAGCATAATTTCTTTTAGCAGTTTATAAGTTCCAGCTTACTTAGAATGTTACCAACTTCTGTTTCTTAGCCTCTAGATTGTGGTGGTCAATGCTTTGATTTCAGCTCGATTGATTAGATACTGTCGTTTGTGTGCATCCCCATCCCCCTGCTGGCCTCTGGCTGTAATAAAGAAATTAATTAATTCTCCTACATGACTTCTGCAATCACAAGCTGTTGCCTTCTAGCCTATTTCCCAGAAACTTCCTATCAGCCAAAAAGGGCAACCCATTAAAAAATACAAAATGACAGGATAGAGATAGGAAATGTGCTGAGATAGGTTGGGGTTTCTGACTTCCAGATGTCTCTGGCCTTAGCAGTATTAATTTAAATTTGCATTCAAAGTAAATACAGTTTTTACAGCACTCTCACAGTTTTAGATCTCTTTAAAATGCCAGATCTAGCATACAGTACTGGAAGCTGGTCAGCACAATTTTAAAATACAGTTTTAAAAACCAAAACCAAAATCCTTCCGAACTAGAACATTCAAAATTTCAGATCCAATTTCAGAGCAGGATTTAGTAAAAACCCATCAGCAGCAGTTGCTACAGCTAGAAGGACTGGCAGATTAATTCCAAGAAGCAGGCACGGCCTCGAAAGCCGCCCTTTGAAAACTGCAAATCCCCCCAAAAGAAGAATTGTTGCTAGAATAATAAGACAAAGAGGTCATTCACACAACCAAAGAATGTGTTCTACCTGGGTTTGGGAGCTGTGTGTGCTCCCAATTTTTGGTGGCGTGGAAGCAAGGTAGGAGGAAAAACCTGAGTAGAAGTGATTGTGTGGAAGCACAATAGCAGGAAAAGCTACCCAGGTTTTCCCCCTAGCTTGCTTCCACACAATCACTTCGACCCAGAATTACCTCCTACCTTGCTTCCACACAACCAAAAACTGGGAGCTCACCCAGCTCCCAAACACAGGTAGAACACATTCTTTGATTGTGTGAATGACTTCCTAGTGTTACTTCATATGAGTGAGGCGCTTCGGACGACACGTGTGAAGCGCCCGACGGGGTTCTGCGGGGAGAGCGAGCTTAGCCCACTCTCCCCGCAGACGAGCAGTTGCTTGTAGCTGGGCGGCCAGATTGGCCACTGACACGGCTGCCGGCTCCGATACGGAGCTGGTGGCGGCTGTGGGGATTGGGGGCCACGCGGCCCCCATAAGTTCCAGGATGCCCTTTGCAAGTGTGCGGGGCATCCTGGAGCGACCCCCAAGCCCAGCAGCCTCCCGGCCAAGGGGTCTACTCCTGTGTCGCTGTGGTGACACACAAGCACAAAAACAAGGTTTAACGGAGGAGGATTTATGGCGGCTAGCTGCCAGGAGCGGCGTGGTTCCCGTTGCAGCACATGATGGCCCCAAAGCGGGCTGGGCTCCTTTAGCCTGCTTTTGGGCAATTGTGGGAAGAGCCTCAGTTTGGGCTACTGATCAGAGGGCCTCGGCAAGCGAATATTTTGAATGCTTTAAAAAGGGGTCCGGTTCCAAGCTCGGAATGGAATGACCCATGCAGAGGTAGAACATTCTGACCCCGGTCTGAGTGCCATTTTTAAAACCCAAAATGGCGGCCAGAATGGTCTGGCGGAAGTAAGGGTCATTCCCTTGGAACAACCAGCTTGCCCGCTTGTTGCAACCGAACGTTTCGCACATTTTGCGTTCCATTCTGCGCTCGGAACGGAATGCAAAATGTGTTTCGTGCACACCCCCAGCGTGCCTTCTTGTTGATATGATGGTGCTGCTATCCCTGGTGACTAGTCCTTTTAGATATCTGATAAAGAAAAGACGGCCAATTAACAAAATTGGTGGTGTTCATTCTGATGCCCCAAAGAGAGACAACAGGAGGTAATCACACAAATCACACGAATGTACACTGCCCAGAGCCTCTGGATGGGGTGGTTTATAAATATAATAAATTAATGATAATAATAATAATAATAATAATAATAATAATAATAATAATAATAATGAAATAAATAAACCAACCACCCCCAAATTTGGAATGGCAGAAGCTGTGCTGCTTTTTCTGCTTCGGGAAATCAAGTTTCTATTCTGATCAGACCTTCCACTGATGTTTCACACCTCAGCCCTTACAAGGCGTTTCTGGTTTTCTCGTTTCAACGGTTCCCACTGTGCTAATTTGTTTTCTTTTCTACTGACTCTCTCGGGTTGCTGAAGTTGCCACCTCCCCGCCCCCCCAGCGGGACTCCTGTGCCTCTAATAACTGCATGACAGGCAGAAATGTTGTAGGCCTGGGGCGGCAGTTTTATGAGGCAAGGTGAGCCAGGTTGCCTCATAAAGGAGAGGAGAGCTGGTCTGGTGGTAGCAAGCATGACTTGTCCCCTTAGCTAAGCAGGGTCCACCCTGGTTGCATATGAAAGGGAGACTTGTGTGAGCACTGTAAGATATTCCCCCTTAGGGGATGGGGCCACTCTGGAAAGAGCATCTAGGTTCCAAGTTGCCTCCCTGACAGCATCTCCAAGGTAAGGCTGAGAGATATTCCTGCCTGCAACCTTGGAAAAGCCGCTGCCAGTCTGTGAATACAATACTGAGCTAGATAGACCAATGGTCTGACTCAGTATATGGCAGCTTCCTATGTGGTGGAGAGCTGATGGAAGCAAGTATGAGTTGTCCCCTTAGCTAAGCAGGGTCAGGCCTGGTTGCATATGAATGGGAGACTTGATGTGTGAGCACTAGAAGATATTCCCTTTAAGGGATGGAGCCGCTCTGGGAAGAGCAGAAGGTTCTAAGTTCCCTGCCTGGCAGCATCTCCAAGATTGGGCTGAGAGAGACTCCTGCCTGCAACCTCAGAGAAGCTGCTGCCAGTCTGTGTATACAATACTGAGCTAGATGGACCAAGGGTCTGACTCAGTATATGGCAGCTTCCTATATTCCTCAAGTGACAGCTGATTGGGGCACCATTCGGGGGAGAGCAAGATGTTTGCCCCACCGCTGTGGCCAACCTGAATGAGCAAGAAAGGCGTCTCCTCACACCCTTGGCAAAGTGTTCAGAAACACAAGGCGCTCTCAAAGCTTGCAAGGGTTGGCCTTGCAAGGGGGCTGGCCCCACCAGGGGTGTGGGGCACGGCAGCATTTCGTGTCTTGCCTCAGGTACTGCTGCTGAGCAGGCCCTCACTCGGGAGAATTCAAGTCAAAAGTTGTTCAAGTCAAAGTGATTTAGGGCTGCTGATTGTACACAGGCGGGATGTGGTCACAAACCCCCCACAGAGAAACCACAGCCAGAAAGATGTTCGCAAGAGGCACCTCAGAGGGGAAACTCGGCGTGGACTGGCTCCTTCACACCTCTGCGCTCAGAAGGTGCAAATCAAACTTTCCGCCGAGTTGGAAGGTGTCGGATGGCAGAGGCAGACCATCCGCCTAGACGAGAGGGAAACAGCTGAGGTCCCCGCTCCAGGAAACAGAAGAGACCGCCGAGGGCTTCAAAATGATGGGCGTCGTGCCAACGAAGATGATGTTCCACCTCATTGGTGGGAAGAGAGAAAGTGAGGGGAGGGATGGAAAAGAAGACACAGCCTCTTTGAGGGAAGATAGATGGGTGGGGGGGACAGAAGCAGCATGCTGGACGGAGGCTGTGACCGGTCTCTCTGCCCCAGCGTGTGCCAGGTCTGAAGGTTGAGCCCCAGAACCCATGAAGTCAAAAATCTCATGTCTTGGAGAGCGGACAACAGGCATTACGTCCCCTTGTCCATCCATCTACACACCTGGAATTAAAAGAAAGGTATACCAGGAGACGGGGTGTTCCAGTTAGGCCCTCCTGCTCCTAAGAACATCAGAACAGCCCTGCTGGATCGGGGCCAAGGAAGCCTATCGAGTCCAGCATCCTGTTTCCCCACAGTGGCTCACCAGATGCCTCTGAGAAGCCCACAGGCAAGAGGTGAAGGCAGGCCCTCTCTCCTGCTATTGCTCCCCTGCATCTGGGACTGAGAGGAATCCTGCCTCTGAGGCTGGAGGTGGCCCACAGCCACCAGACTAGTAGCCACTGATAGGCCTGTCTTCCATGGATTTGTCCAAGCCCCTTTTAAAGCCATCCAGGTTGCTGTCCGTCACCACAGCCTGTGGCAGAGAGTTCCACAAGTTGATTCCTCCCCCTAATTCCTCCTCCAATCGCTCTCTTTTTAAATTAAGAAACTCAACCTGCCCTGAGCCATTTCTGGAAGGGCGGTATAGAAATTGAATAAATAAACACACACACACACGGGCGGGTGAGGGGGCTGCTAATGGAGCAAAGAGGTGCCTTTTTTAAAGCCCTTTCTTGAGCAGGGGGAGAGCAACTGGCCCTCTCCATCCCCAGCACAGCATCCCTCCGGTGGCTCTTGCTGGGGTCTGTATCTCTTTTAGATTGGGAGCCCTTTTGGGGGACAGAGGGCCATATATTTATATTTATATTCATTTATTTCTATGTAAACATCTTGTTGGAAAGTGGTATATAAATATTTGCTGTTGTTGTCATCGTCGTCATCACACAAGGCAGCAGGGCTGTGAAGGAGTCTGCTCAGGCCTTGAGACAGGCATTCTGTGGCAGGGTTCATCAGCTGAAAGGGACCTTCGAGGTCATCTCGTCCAACCCCCGGCTTGAGGCAGGAATGTTCTGCAGCATCCCTGACAGGTGGCCCTCAGAGGGAGAGCCCGCCATGGCACAGGGCTCCACTGCTGAAGGCCCTGCCTGTTCGGAAATGCTTCCTAAGGATCAGCCGAGATCTGCATCCTTATCATTTCAACCCATCAGCTCTAGTCCTACCCTCAAGAGCAACAGAATACGAACCCACCACATCCTCTTCCTACCCTAAAGATAGTGGAAGACAGATGCCCGGGCCGTGCAAATCACGCGGGAGCAGGCGTGGCAGCCTCCAAAATGGCCGCCACCATGCCAGAAAGGGCCGGAATGCCCCCAAAATGGGCTGAGGCAGTGAGGAGTTTAATTTTTTTTAAATAAAAAAACCCCTGAAACCACCCCCCCCAACTGGTTTGAATTCGAACCAAGCCAGGGGGGCCTGTTCGGGGGACAAAACCAAACATGTCTGGTTCTGTTTGAGTCCGGTTCAGACGCGAACCAAACTGGGCAAACCGCTTTCGTGCACATCCCCCCTAGATGGACCGAGGGTTTGACTCGGTAAATGGCAACTTCCTATGTATGTTCCTCACAGGACTTGGGTTCCAGACCCCGCACCAACTTCGTTGCCCTCCTCTGAACCAGATAAACCTCCCCGTCATCAATACCCTCCTTAAAACGCGGGGCCCAGAACTGGACACGCTATTCTAAGTGTCCAGTACAATACTGCACTAAGCGTCCAGTACAAATAAATAATAATATAATCAAAACTGAACACAGGGGGAAAGGAAGGAAAAACTTTAATCCAGGCGTTCTCATCTGGGGGTCCTCAGGCCCAGGAGAAATCCCAAGCTAGGGACCATTAGGAAGGGGATTACAATTAAGATTGTGAATATTATGATGCCATTATACCAAGGATTCTCCAACTTGAGTCCCAGTTCTTGTAGGGCGACAACTCCCCTAATCCTCAGCCGCAAGAACCAAAGACATTGTAGCTGGGGACTATGGGAGCTGTAGTCCAAAACAACTGGGAACTACTATCCCCTCTGCCAGGGATTCCTAGATGCTGTTGACTACAACTCCCAGCATCCCCTGCTGCAATGCCCTTTGGCTGGGGATGCTGGGAATTGTAGTCAACAGCTGGGGACCACTCCCCCCTCTGACAGGGATTCCCGGATGCTGTTGACTACAACTCCCAGCATCCCCTGCTGCAATGCCTAGGGTGAGGGTTTATGGGGGCTGTAGTCAACGATGACTGGGGGATCCCTGGCAGAGGGGACACCGCTGGGGACCCACACTGGAGAACCCCTGCTAATCATTTACATAATATATAAATATAAATATATATCTCAATAAATAATAATAGTATAGCAATAATAGCAGTAATAGGGGAAGGGGGAAAGTCTTCTTCAAGAAGAAAGCTCAATGGCTCACGCGTCCTCTGATTGCTTGACGGCGGATCACACGGCCGCCTGGCCTTCGCTGACGGGCATACTGATGTGTGCCGTGAGCAACGGGTCATTACTCCCCTCTCGCAAAACGAACACCTGCAATGCAAAGGAAACACTGGTTGGGTGGAGGGGGCACGGGCGAGTGGAGGGGGCACGGGCGAGGGGAGGGGGCACGGGCGAGGGGAGGGGGCACGGGCGGGTGGAGGGGGCACGGGCGGGTGGAGGAGGCGGGTGGAGGGGGCACGGGCAGGTGGAGGGGGCACGGGCAGGTGGAGGGGGCATGGGCGAGTGGAGGGGACGGGTGGAGGGGGCACGGGCGAGTGGAGGGGGCACGGGCGAGTGGAGGGGGCACGGGAGAGTGGAGGGGACAGGTGGAGGGGGCATGGGCGAGTGGAGGGGGCACGGGCGAGGGGAGGGGGCACGGGTGAGGGGAGGGGGTGAGGGGAGGAGGCGAGGGCGAGTGGAGGGGGCACGGGCGAGTGGAGGGGGCATGGGCGAGTGGAGGGGGCAAGGGGAGGGGGCGAGGGGAGGGGACACGGGCGAGTGGAGGAGGCGGGTGGAGGGGACATGGGTGGGTGTAGGGGGCACGGGCGAGTGGACAGGGTAAGTGGAGGGGGCACATGGAGGGGGCACGGTTGGGTGGTGGAGGCACATGTGCACGAATGTCAGGGGGGAATTGGGGGATATTTTCCCCCCAAGTGGCAGGGCTGTTTGAGATCAAGCCACCCAAGGACAGAACGCTAACACTGGCACAATTTTAGAGCAGTGTTCCTTCTACAGCGTGCGCACATGCGCGCGCTCACAAGTTGTTTGATGTCCACACCGTTAATTGTCGCCCCCGCTCCCGCTGAGTCAGAAAGCCCCCATTCCGAACGCACGCGCGCACAGGCTGCCCGGATATCTGCTCAGAGCCCAAACGCGTTCCTCACGCAGGTGGAAAAAAAATGAGAGCGAACACTGTTTCGGAGTGTCGGATGGAGAAGAAAGTCCCTGGATGGGAGAGCCGAGATCTAGACGCAGCTAATGTGGCCTTTGGAGGAGAAGGCGGGGCCCGTACAGCCCCTCAAGCAGAACTCCACGACTGAGACAACGCCGACTGCAGTAGCCCGGCATGGCACAGGAACTCAAGGGGCGGGCCTAGCCGGGGTGGGAAACTGAGGCACGGGCACCCACCTTGATGACATCCGAGATGGCTTTGTCACTCAGACACTCCACAAAGGTGGCCAGCGGGTAGTCTATGCCTGGGACCAACAGAGGCGCCTGAAGGGAGAAGAAGGGGGGAGGCAATTTTTAGCAAGAGTAGCACGGTTGAGGTTAGGCATAGAGCAGGCCTACTCAACTTAGGCCCCCCAGATGTTTTTGGACTACAACTCCCATAATCCCTAGCCACAGTAGCCAATAGCCAAGGATTATGGGAATTGTAGGCCAACATCTGCAGGAGGGCTGAAGTTGAGCAGGCCTGGCATAGAGGAAGGGGGACAAGAAATAAATCCTGCTCAGGGTGGAATCCCAGAAAGGAGCAGAGATCAAGGGGGGGGGGACCACAACTGGTGTGGGGAAGCGGCTCAAGGTTTCAGTAGATCACGGGACGGGCCCATGGGCCTCATTCCTTACTGATCTTGAACTCACAGCACAATCCTGAGCATCTTTACTCGGAAGCCGATCCCAGGAAGGGCCTTTTGAGCAGACGGTCCCAAGTTCCCTCCCTGGCACCTCCCAGGATAGGGCCGACTGAGAGACGCTCCTGCCGGCAACCTTGGAGAAGCCGCTGCCGGTCTGTGCTCGTTTGGCCATATGCCGGCTTTCTAAATCCGGGTGCCTGGTGTGCATATTATGTAAATTGGCTCGGGAATCATTTCTGAGCAGAAGAGTGACTGCATGTTTGGCTCTGCTTCTACCAGGGCTAAAGCTTAGCTTTAGAAAAAGAAAAGAAAAGAAATCTGAAATCTGGGCAAATCTGGGTGGGCTAAGCAATCTGGGCGTGATGCTTCAAATCTGGGTGAAATCCAGAATTTCGGGGGGCATGGCAACTCTAGTCTGGGTAGACAAGACTGAGCTAGATGGACCAAGGGTCTGAGCTGTAATGTGTTTTTATGAAGTGGTTTAACTGGGGGGGGAACACGTTATTTTAGTTGGCTTCTGAAGAAGACCTCGGCGGAAACACGTTGGGCTGATAAATGTTTTCACAGTGAGACTCCGTCTCCTTTTTCGCCTTCCACAAAAAGAAACACAACAGAAAGAAAATAAGAGAACGGCTAAAAACACTTTGAAGCCATTTAAAACATTCAGAGATTAAGAAAAGCCTGACTTTGGAAAAAAAGTGTTTTAAGGGCTCTTTTGAAGGCTGGTAAAGATGTTAACCCATGGACATTTAGGGAATGCATTCCACAGCCCAGGAGTGACTATGGTGAAGGCCCGTGCCCCAGTCACCGCCAGACGAGCTGGCAGCATCCGGAGACGGACCTCTCTTGCTGACCTTAATGTGCAGTGGGGATCATGCAGAAAAAGGCACTCGCCCAGGTAAAATTCTTCTCCCTCTCACATCACACTAGAACCAGGGGTCATCCCATGAAATTGACTGTTGGGAAATTTAGGACCAGCAAACGGAAGTATTTTTTTCACACAACGCATAATCGTCCAGCTATATAAATGTAAGTGCTAAATGTAACTGCTATAATCAGCTTGTGGAATTCTCTGCCACAAGATGTGGTGACAGCCAACAACCTGGATGGCTTGAAGAGGGGTTTGGATCACTTCATGGAGGTTGATCAACGGCTACTAGTCGGAGGGCTTTAGGCCACCTCCAGCCTCCAAGGCAGGATGCCTCTGAGTGCCAGTTGCAGGGGAGCAACAGCAGAAGAAAGGGCCTGCCCTCGCCCCTTGGCTGTGGGCTTCTCAGAGGCATCTGGTGGGCCACTGTGCGGAACAGGATGCTGGACTAGATGGGCCTCCTTGGGCCTGATCCAGCCGGGCTGTTCTTATGTTCTTAACTCGGTCCCAAGCCAGCTTTAAAGGTACTTACCAGCATTTTGCCCGGAAAAATATTGGTAACCAATATGGTGGGTTTAAAACAGGCATAACATGGTGATATTATAATAATCGGACGCTATGCAAGGGAGACGGTGGGCGTGTGCACCAGGCAGGGCGAGAGAGTCGGGGAGGCTGGGAGATCACGTCACCTTGCAGAAAGGACGCTCGATGGCGTAGAGGCTTTCGTCATACAGGTAGCAGATGAGGAGGCCCGTAATCGCCCGGGTGGCTGACGTGTTCTGGAGGTGGAGGGTGACTTTGAAGGTGGGGCCAATGCCCTGGACCTGGGGGCGAGGAAACCACGTGAGAGAGAGAGAAAGGGGCAGGGCCGGCCCTCTCAGGAGGCAAGGTGAGGCAGTCACCTCAGATGGCAAATTATCAGGGCGCCAGCAGGCCGGTGAGATGTCCCCTCCCGTCACCATTGAGGGCCGGTCTGACTTGCAGGCTCCACAAGAGGCACCAGGAGAGGAGGCTGGCTGGCAACCTGTCCGCCGCCCTGCCCCGCTCGCACAAGCACGCAAGGCACGGCTGGGAGAGGGGGCTGGTCCCAACAGGCAGCATCGGGGACGTCACCTCCCTTGGACTGCCCTGGTGCGCGCAGCTCCCTGACTTGGAGGGAGCTTCTCCTCCCCAAGTCCCGATGGCGAGAACCAGCTGGATGAGGTCTGCCCTGGTTTGCACTGGAACGGGAGAATAACTGTGGGAGTTGTTCTTCTTAGGGGATGGAGCTGCTCTGGGAAGAGCATCTGAGGTCCCTGGCAGCATCTTCCAGATAGGGCTGAGAGAGACTCCTGCCTGCAACCTGGGAGAAGCCGCTGCCAGTCTGTGTTGACAATCCTGAGCTAGCCGGACCAAGGGCCTGACTCCGTATATGGCTGCCTCCTAAGCTCCTATTACTATCAAGCCAGTCTTGGTTTCCAACACCCCAGGGTTGAAAAGTATTACCAAACCCATGATCCCATGGTGCCCCCATTGGAGAATTAACCCCGGGCAGGATTTGCGAGGGCTGGAAGGCTGCCTGGACCTGCCCGCAGCTCCCCCCACCCCTTTCCACCACCCCCTCACCGTGGCGTTCATCTTGAGCGGTTCCTGCAGGGACTCCGAGACGGGCATCAGGCTACGCTCCAAGGCCTGGACGTAGGTCCGTGCCGCCGCAAGGCGGACGCGATTCAAGTCTCTCTGGAACACCTGGTGCATGGCTGTGCAAGGGGGCGAGGGAGAGAGACAGGTGGAAGCGCGGGCGAAGGCGAGATGCAATCATCGACCCCTCCCCACCACCCAAAGCCCTCTGCAGACTGAAACTGGGCTCCCAATCCGGCCCCACCCAACCTGGGGAGAGGGAGAGAGAGACCTGTGCCCACCTTCAGTGGACGACTCCTTTCGGGAGTCTACAACTCAGTCCACATGCGGTCCTGGCAGCAGAGGTGCACCTAGGTAATTTTGGACCCTGGACCTAAACGCCTTTCGGGCCCCACCCCTCCGCTGCCAGATATTTTAAATGTATTTTTTATGTATTTAAGATTTTTAAAAATTTCATTTAACATATTTTTATACCGCCCAAAGCCTATGTCTCTGGGTGGTTGACAACAAGATAAGAACAAAAGTAAAACATTAGTTGAAAACAAAAAACAAAACAAGAAATTGAAAACACAACAATTTAGAATTTGAAAACAATCGTCTAAAAACCACACGAAAACAATCAAAACAATTTCAGTTAAAAGCCTGGGTGAACAGAGGCGTCTTTAAAGACTTTTTTAAAATGGTCAGAGATGGGGAGGCTCTTATTTCACTAGGGAGCGCATTCCAAAGCCTAATGCGGCAATGCACTATTTTTCACACCAGAACATGCTCAGGGAAAGCTGGAAACTCTGTGTGTGTGTGTGTGTGTGTGTGTGTGTGTGTGTGTGTGTGTGTGTAGAAGAGATTCTGAACAAGATACTTCCCGCTGACTTGCAGAGAGAGAGAGAGAGAGAGAGTGAGAGAACGCACAAATTTTGCACGGACAATCCTACCACTTAAATTAGCAGGCCACTCAGCATTTGGAGGGCACTCCGCCCAGAAGTCCAGTCCAAAGAGCGCCACTGCCAGGCAGTGGGGCAAGAGTGCAGCCATGTGGGACCCTGCCTCCGCGACGTCTCTTTCCCCCTTACTCCTTTGAGATCCAGGTCCTTGTCCCCTTGCTTCAAATAAACCACCCTTTTGTTTGATCATTGCGGGTCTGTCTCTCGTTTGCCTAATTCTGCCGCTGAGGGGAGGGTGGAGGGAAGGGCTGCCCCAGTGCCGGGCCGCTGAGCACCCTATGCGGAGCGTCCAATGGCCTGTCTACTCACCCACTCCGCTCTCCCGTTCCCGGAGCGTCTGGTCCACGTACAGCTTGGTCTTCTTGGGCACGTTGAGTTTGACACTCTGGGCGACGGGAGCGCCGGCTGACGTGTCGCCCCCGTCAAAGACGGCCGTGCGCTTTAAGATCTTGATGCTCAGACCCCCACCTGGAAGACGGGCGGGGAACAGAAGCAGCGAGTGGGGAGGGAGTGCTGCTGGGCACGGAAACGCCATCCCCTCCGGGCGCTGCGCCCATGCACAAACAGGATCCGTCCCCACCCACCCCAGTTACATCCGCAAGGGCTGGAAACGTGCTCACGTGGAGGGCATGTACGGTCGACAACTTGGCTCTCTAGCTGTGGTTGGACTACAACCCCCATCAACCCCCACCACAACAAATTGTGTGCATGATGGGAGCTGCAGTTCAACAACACCTGGGGATCCAAGGCTGCTTACCCCTGGTCCACACACTACCTAATCAAGGTGCTGGTGTGGACCTTTCAACAAACCCCACCACAACAAATATATATTAAGGTTGCAGGCAGGAATCTCTTTCATCTTCTCGTCTCGGAGAACCCACAGAGGGAACCTGGAACCTTCTGCTCTTCCCAGAGCGGCCCCATCCACTAAGGGGAATCTCTTCCAGTGCTCACACTTCTAGTCTCCCATTCATATGCAACCAGGGTGGACCCTGCTTAGCTAAGAGGACACGTCATGCTTGCTGCCACAAGACCAGCTCTCCTCTCCTTGAAATGGATGGTGCCGGCAGCAGCAGAAAGGTGAGCTGGAGAAGGAGCAGGCATTGGGGGAACCTTTTGCCTTCTCCCTGATAACCCCCCAAATTCTAGTTTGCTAAAGCTTTTCTGGCTCAGTCTGTTATGCACTTAGGAACATAGGAAGCTGCCACATACTGAGTCAGACCCTTGGTCTATCTAGCTCAGTATTGTCTACACAGACTGGCAGCGGCTTCTCCGAGGTTGCAGGCAGGAATCTCTCTCAGCCCGATCTTGGAGATGCTGCCAGGGAGGAAACTGGGAACCTTCTGCTCTTCCCAGAGCCATCAGGCTGGCTGCGGCAGGAGACGGAAGGCTGGGCCGGGTGCTCCAACCCAACAAGGCCCCTCTCCCAACAAGGTCCTACCTTGGGTCGTCATGACGAGAGTGTTCTCCTCCCGCCCATAGCGGCCAAAGCAGATGCCGGTGACCACGTCCTGGCAGGAGGAGAGAGAGGAAGAAGTTGCAAACCCCTTGAAAAGGGCAGGCTGATGGTCGAGCAGGGCTCTACTTAGAACTTTGGTCCTGCTGCAGATGTTGGCCTACAATTCCCATAATCGCTGGTGGCGGGCCGCTGTGGCTGGGGATGATGGGAGTTGTAGTCCAAAAACAGCTGGCGGGCGGGGACCAAAGCTGAGCCCGTCTGTGGTAGAGGGAAGACCTCCTCAGTTAGGGTTGCCAAATTCAAGTTCCCCAAAGCCGGGTGCCCTAATTTGCATATTATGCCCATTCTGTGGCAACTAATTTGCATTTTATTTATTTATTCAGACATATTTGTATACTTTCCCCTCCTTCTCTGCCCTTCCATCTGAGTGGATCCAGAGCAAAATCCGGGCGGAATGTAGAAGCTGGGGGGAAGGAGCCAAAATCCAGGGGCTACTCTAAATTCCAGGGGACGTGGCAACCCTATCCCCGGTGGGCAGATCTCCACCTCCTCCTACTCTCCGGTTCAGGATGCCTCGGGTGAAGCAGACATCTTTCCCGACTCACTATCCCAGGGTTCCTTAACCTTGGGCCCCCCAGATCTTGCTGGACTACAACTCCCATCATCCACAGCCACAAAGGCCATGTCTGGGGATGATGGGAGTTGTAGTCCAACAACATCTGGGGGCCCAAGGTTAATAAACCCTTCACTATCCTAACCTGCAGGGGGGGCCCTGCCCCTGCCCCCACACTGCCTCTCCTCCATGCAGCAGCCCTTCCTCTCCGGCACTCTCTCCACTTCCCTGCTTGGGTTCTGCCACATGCCTCCCTTTCCCCGGAGCAGCCTCCGATGCCGTCCCAGTCCACGGCTCTCTCCAGCATCCCTTCCAGAGCTGGGGCCTGCCGGAAGCCCAGGATGGGTCTTCTAGAGGTAGCCTGGAGCAAGGATTGGGCCCCCAGATGTTGCTGGACTTCAACTCCCAGAATCTCCAGCCAGTGTTCCCTCTAACTCAGGGGTTCTCAACACTGGGTCTCCAGGTGTTTTTGGACTTACTCTCCCATAATCCCCAGCCCCAGTGGCCTTTGGTTGGGGATTATGGAAGCTGATGTCCAATAACATCTGGGGACCCAACGTTGAGAATCTCTGCTCTACCAGGGATCCCCAGATGTGGCTGACTACAACTCCCAGAATTCCCAAGCAAAAGCCATTGCAGTTGGGGATTCTGGGAGTTGTAGTCCGCCACATCCAGGAATCCCTGTTAGAGGGAACACTGACCCCAACTGAAGGCCACTGGGACTGGGGATTATGGGAGCTGAAGTCCAATAGCATCCGGGGACCCAACGTTGAGAATCCCTGGTCTCGACGATGCGTATCCCTGGTCTCGACGATGCCAGCCACGGATGCAGCCTGTGCTCACCATCCAAGGAGGAAACTGCCCGGGAGGTCAATCCAACCAGCCTTTTGATGCCTACGGGCGACGCCCTCTGCGACCCACAGAGTCGCTTCCCGGCCAGGTGTGCCTCTGATCCAGGCAAGCCTCCTGCTGCTGCTCCTTACTAGCCAAGGAATGCCTCTGCTTTGTGGCCCAATCTGGCCAGAGTTTAACCGGAGCGGCATCTGACAGCAAGCCACGCTCCCTCCACCCCACTGGAACACCCCCTCCCCATCCAGCCCCACACGCCCCATCAAGTCTCACCGGTGTCTGGATGACGTTGATGAGGTTCTTCTCTCGGTACATATGCACCTCTAGGTTGGCCAGGGCCACCAGCACGGCCTGGAAGCCCCGGGACTTCTGGTCCATGAGACTCAGAGTCCGCGGTGGAGCTGGCAGAGGGACGGTCCAGAGTTTCTTTCCCTGCCGCGGAGAGATTGTATGGTTACTCCCATGATTGACACCAGATCCCTTTTCAAAAAAAAGGGAAGTTCTTAAAGTGATTAAAGTTAAATTGAGAGCCAGCGTGGTGTAGTGGTTAGAGTGCTGGACTAGGACCGAGCAGACCCGAGTTCAAATCCCCATTCAGCCCTGAGACTTGCTGGGTGACTCTGGGCAAGTCACTCCTCTCTCAGCCTAGCCTACTTCACAGGGTTGTTGTGAAAGAGAAACTCAAGTATGTCGTACACCGCTCTGGGCTCCTTGGAGGAAGAGCGGGATATAAATGTAAAACTAATAATAATAATAATAATAATAATAATAATAATAATAATAATTAATAATAATAATGTGAAGGAAGAGGAGGGGAGAGGAGAAAGAGGCCCAGTTAGCAAGCCCTGCTTAGAAGCCTCTAGCCCAGGGATTCTCAACGTGTGGGTCCCCAGATGTCATTGGACTTCAACTCCCATAATTCCCAACCAAAGGCCACTGGGGCTGGGGATTATGGGTGTTGAAGTCCAATAACACCTGGGGACCCACACGTTGAGAAACCCTGCTCTAGCCCAAGCTGAATTCTCCGCTGCTTAAAAGTCATCCCCTACCACGATGGTTTCACTCCGTGCGGTAAAACTCAATGCAGGAGCTCAATGCAGCATTTGGGATGTTTGGAGGCCCTGCAGGGAAGCAAGAGGCCGACGGATGGACACGGGGAGGGACTGATATGAGAGACCGGTGGATCGACCCAGACTGATGTAAGAAACTGATGAGTTGCTTGTCACAGGGAGAGACCGAGGCGAGGAGCCAGAAAGTTCCTTTTTAGAATTAGGCACAGCAACAGTGCCACCTGCGGCCACTTTGAGGAACGAGAGAAAAGATCACCCAACCCCAATGCCCTTCCATTTGGGCCCTGTTCCGTTAACTCGAATGCACTCGGGATTCCAGGCTGCAGAACGGAGCCCAGACTCCAGTGAAACCCTGGCGGACCTCTGCCTCGCACAGATCTAGCCGTTCTGGTGAGGCAAACGGCGGGGACTCAGCCTCGTGCCCGAGAATCCAACCCCCTCCTCACGGCCACAGATGCCCTTCCTCCTACCCCCTCACCCACCCCACCCACACACGACCTTCTGGGTGTAGCCTCGCAGCGTCTCATCAGAGCAGGCGGTCACGATGTTCTTTTGGACCAGGATCACACCCACAGCATGAGAGCCCAGCTCAATGCAGTATTTGGGGTGCTTGGAGTCCCTGCAGGGAAGCAAGAGGCCGATGGGTCAACACGGGGAGAGGCCGATGCAAGAGACCGATGCGAGAGACCGATGCATCGGCATGGGGACTGACTGAAAACTATTGGGTGCCCGAAAGGCAGAAAATCCAACGAGCATCCAGGCACTCCCCCTCTCCCATCAAGTAACATGCACGTAGACTAAATGTTTTTGCTTGTTTTTTCATGGCATCTTTGCCAAGTACAAATAAAACTTTATTCTTTCTGCTTTCATTATCCTTTTTGCTAGAACACCACATTTTCCATCGGGCCTTTTCAGGGTGGCATCGCTTAGGGCGCCTTGGCAGGGCGTAATCCGGCCCGGATCTGAGTCCCCAGGAGTGTTCCCTGTTAAGAGAGATTCCCAGATGCACCAAGGATTATGGGAACTATTGGCCAACATCTGCAGGAGGACCAAAGCTGAGCAGCCCTCGTGTAAGCTCTGGCCGCTCGGCACTGGGGCACTGCAAGACAATGAGGAGGGGCTGCTTCTGAGGAGGGGAGCCAGGAGTTCCCCAGGAGAGGAAACCGGCTGAGTGCAGCAAGCCAGGAGGACGACTCGGATGACAAACGCACCTCCTCCCCTGGCTGATCCTGAGGCTGACCTCCGCTGTGCCTGCCCAGTCATTCTGAGTGCACCTCGACCCCTGGGTGTCTGGCATCCCCCAGGCACTTCCAAAGCTTTCAAGGGTTGATTCTGAAAGGGGGCAGACCCCCCCCCCAGGAGCGTGGGTCCAGGCAGCATTCTGTATCTCGCCTCGGGCACTGCGATCCCTTGGGCCACCCTTGGTGTCACCTGACCCGCCATCCCTACACACACACACACCTGCGGAGGACATAGATACGGCCACTGCGGCAGGCCACGGAGAGCCGGTATTCCACATCAAACTGCCCTGTGACGTCCAGGAACGCCGGCACGCTCGGCAGCGTCATCTGCCATGAAAAACAAAAGACAGGTCTATCAATGGCTGGTAGGTCTGAGGCCTGGGGTAGGGGGTTCGAAGAACCCGGGCCGCCAATGAAAAGGGCCGCCTGTGCCCTCCGTGTGCGTGATTGCATGTGCAAAAGGGGTGTGGCCTGATCACCAGAGGGCCCGCCCCAGCCCTCCCAATTGCCCAATTGAGAAAAGGAAATAAACACAGCCAGACAGGAGATGCTGGCTGGAAATGAACTTGGGAGAGCTTGCGTGGCTCTCCAGGGCCCGGGCCACACACCCTTTGCATGTGATGTCACACGCATGGACGTCACGTACAGGGCCTGCCAGCCACGGGCTGCCTTACCGCTGGCTACGCCACTGGCATGAATGGTTACATAGGAATCTGCCTTCTACTGAGTCAGACCACTGGTCCATCTAGCTCAGGATTGTCTTCACAGACTGGCAGCGGCTTCTCCAAGGTTGCAGGCAGGAGTCTCTCTCTCAGCCCTATTTTGAAGATGCTGCCAGGGAGGGAACTGGGAACCAAGATGCTCTTCCTAGAACGGCTCCATCCCCTGAGGGGAATCTCTTACGGTGCTCACACATCAAGTCTCCCATTCATATGCAACCAGGGCAGACCCTGCTTAGCTAAGGGGACAAGTCATGCTTGCTACCATGAGACCAGCTCTCCTCTGGTTTCTAACTTGGTGCAAAAGGATCCGAGATACACAGTACGTGTCATTCTTCTCTGGCTCAGAGAGTCTGGTTGGAATATGCCAACTTCTGGGTTGGGCAGAACGCTTTCCCAGGGGCTTCACCTTTGCCAGGATGGTGAAGGCCTCGGGGTCCAAGACCAGGATTTCGGCACTCTCGGTCCCAATCACCAGGCAGCTGATTGTGTCCTCGTCGGCCATATTCTTCTTCAGGGTTGTCATACAAGTAATCACCGTCTGGAAGAGAGTGGGGTGAGGGCATCTCTTAGCACCCAGCAGAAGCAGGGTGAGGAACTAGGATAGCGTTTCCATGGCACTCCTAGGAGGATGGAACATTTATTGAAATGGTACCTGGTACAGGTACCAAATCAGAAGCATGTCAGTCCAAGTCTGTCAGTGGAGGACATATCTGGGCTTCTATACTTCAAACCTGGAAGAGCCCTTGAACGGACCAGGTTTGCGCCCTTAAACGCCTCAGAACAAAACCTGTCTGAATCTGAGCATCTATGTATTATCTGAAATAGTACATGAGACCCATCATTGACCGGGCCAAGTTATTTTGCGTAGATTATACTTACAAGAAACTAAATATAATTTCCCCTATACTGCTCAAAACTTGCGTCTCTGGGCGGTTTACAACGAAGCAAAATGAGCAACAGAAAAAGTTAAAACATGAGTCAAAACAAAATAACTGACAACAGAAAAGAAGACCTTACCGTGCTCACACATCAAGTCTCCCATTCATATGTAACCAGGGTGGACCCTGCTTAGCTAAGGGGACAAGTCATGCTTGCTGGTCCAGATCTCTTCCCTACGGACCCAGAGCCTTCCTTCTCGCCTTTGTTAGCAGATGTTGGCCTTGGGGCTTGGCCTGGAGGATCTTGCAGCGACACACGTTTTCTCAGCTGGCTGGGCATTTGGCACCATTTGAGGTGGTCCAACTGTCAGCTACTGTTCAGCTGAGAACGTCAGACCAGTCAATTGGCTGGCGTCTTGACTCCACTGTTTATCATCCCTTCCCCTGTGGGTGGAGGAACCTCCCATCACAAGCACAAGGGGGCAAAATACCTGCCGCTTGAGAGGCTGTGTTTTATACTGGTTCACAAAAGCGTCCATCTCTGTGGGGTCGGATAGGGCCAGGAACCTGTGAAGATAGAGGAGGACGTGATGAGAGGCATGCAGGGCCCCTGCCCAACAGAAAGGAAGTTGTTCCCCAAGGGGAAAGGCTGAAGAGAGTTTCATTCCCCACCAATGTTCCCTGTAACAGGGATTTTGTTGGCTGCAGCTCCCAGAATCCTCGGCTGCAATGGCCTCTGGACAAGGATTCTGGGAATTGTAGTCAACAACGTCTGAAAATCCCTGTTATATATAACACTGCCCCCCACCCCCACCCTCCAGGCTGTGCTCGAGCAAGCACGAATCGGGGCATCCGAGGGTCTACACCAAAGAACTCACTTCAAGGACTTCACCAACAAAGGAATCGTGGATTTCTCCCTGTCAGGGAAGAAAGCAAGATGCGTCAGTCAAGTCGGCCATGAAATACACAGCCTGGATTTCCGTCAGACCTGTTTCGCATTCATGTCCGGGGTGGCAAAGTGACCTGTCTCCAACCTAAGAGCGCAGGGTTCACAACACGGACTTCCTTGTGAGCCCGGGACAGGCTGGTTCTCTCTTAGCCTTGATTTCTGAAATCTGCTTAATCAGACTACCCAGAGACCCAGAAGGAGAATGAGGTAAGAATTATGAAGCACGGTTTGCTCCTTTACAGGTCTATATAAGCGAAAAACTTCCACTCAACTTTGAGTAGTTTCTATTTCCACCCTCGTCTGCCCATCCATCAATTCCCAATGTTAAAGCTAGCCACCACAGTTTAATCTGAGCCGGGGATCAGCCCCAGAACTGTGGTCAACGCCAGGGTGCAGACTGCTTCTGAACATGTGCAGAGTGCCTTCCTTTCCCTAACCCGAGCCAGTGCACACACAGGGGATTATTAAGAAAGGCTAGAGTCTCAGCCAAGAGCATTGTGGGGCATACACAAAGAATCACCCACCAGCCTCACAATTTGGAAATCCAAACGAAAAAAGAAACTAGTAAGAACTAATCAGCCTACTTTTCTCTCACTATCCCTACAAGTGGACTAAATTTGGTTCAAATCGGTTAGGTGGTCCACAAGGTAGATCTATTAAAGTTTACGCGTCCGCCACCTTGAATCGGGGTGGATGACATCATCACGAACGACACAATTGAGGTATCCCTATGTGTCACTCACTACAACTGTACCTAATTTGGTTCAAATCAGTTAGGCCAGGGATTCTCAGCGTTGGGTCCCCAGATGTTATTGGACTTCAACTCAAATAATCCCCAACCAAAGACCACTGGAGCTGGGGATTATGGGAGTTGAAGTCCAAAACCATCTGGGGACCCAACATTGAGAACCCCTGGGTTAGACGATCCAAAAGTTAGCCCACTTGCACCTCAAACGTTTACACGTCCGCCATCTTTGATCGGGATGGATGACATCGTCACAAACGACATCGGTGTCCCTATGTGTCCCTACAACTGTACCCGATTTGATTCATACTGGTCCAGGCATTGCGAAGCTGATGGGAGTGATGGACATATAGAAACACACACGGAATGCCGGGTGATCTCATCAGCCTCCTGGAAAGGAGGCTGAAATGGAAGGACTTTTCCCACCACATGCATAAGATAATGGTCAAAAATGGTGTGGTAGCCATTCTAGGTTAATTCAGTGGGCCTGGGTGGTGTATCCTTGGGAGAGAGGCCTGCCTGCTTCTCCGAAAGCTTTCAGCCCAGCCGCCGAGCTCCTCACCTGATCTCTTCCAGCATTTCTTTCAGTGCCAAGGGGTCGGCCGTATCCTAAGGAGACAGGAAAAGAGAGGAATCAGCTGCAGCTAGGCACACACCACAGCGCTGGGTGGAGAACCCAGGAAGCGGGATCTCCACTCAGATCTGTCCCGCCTCACAGGTGGAGATGGAGACCAATGCAAACAACGCAGAGCTAGAAGCAGAGTTGATCTGCTCAGGGATTCAGTCATAGGACTGTAGGAAGCTGCCTTCTACTGAGTCAGACCTCTGGTCCATCCAGATGAGTACTGTCTACACAGACTGGCAGCGGCTTCTCCAAGGTTGCAGGCTGGAGTGTCTCTCAGCCCCATCTTGGAGATGCTGCCAGGGAGGGAACTTGGAGCCAAGATGCTCTTCCCAGAGCGGCCCCATCCCCTGAGGGGAATATCTTGCAGTTCTCACACATGGAGTCTCCCATCCAAATGCAAACCAGGGTGGACCCTGCTTAGCACAGGGGGCAAGTCATGTCTGCTACTACAAGACCAGCTTTCCTAATGCAGGATTCCCAGAGCAGCCCCATTGCTTAAGGGGAATATCTGACAGCGCGGGTCCCTAACCTGTGGTCTTGTAGTTCAGTTGCAGCTGAACTACAACTCCCATCATACCTAGCTACAATAAACTGTAGATGAGGATGATGGGAGTCGTAGTTCAGCAACATCTGGAGCACCACTGGTTGGGAACCCCTGTCTTACAGGCCTCACACATGGCATCTCCCATTCAAATGCAAACCATTCGAATGAGAGCCAGAGCGGTGTAGTGGTTAGGGTGTTGGACCAGGACCGGGGCGACCCGAGTTCGAATCCCCATTCAGCCATGAAACTCACTGGGTGACTCTGGGCCAGTCACTTCTCTCTCAGCATAAGCTATCTCACAAGATTGTTGTGAGGATAAGCATAACCCTTGTTCATTATTCAGGGCTCCTTGGAGAAAGAGCGGGATATAAATGTAAAAATAAATCTAAAATAAACAAACAAACCAGGGCAGACCCTGCTCAGCCAAGGGAAGAATTCAGGCCTGCTACCACAGGACCAGCTCTCCTCCCATCACGTCTTGGTCTAAGGCAGGCCTGCACAAATTAGCCCCCCCACCACCAGCTGTTTTGGGACCACAACTCCCACAATCCCTAGCAGTGTTCCCTCTAACAGGGGATCCCCAGATGTTGTTGACTACAACTCCCAGAATCCCCAGCTGCAATGGCTTTTGCTTGGGGATTCTGGGAGTTGTCGTCAACCCAAGCCACAGTGGCCAAATAGCCAGGGATTATGGGAATTGTAGGCCAAATTCTGCCGCAGGGCTGAAGTTGAGGAGCCCTGATCTGACGGTCTCCTCCACCACTCTCCTCCCATCATGGGTGGCTCTAAGGCAGCACCCTGAGTTTCTCCATCCCTCCGTTCTCCTCCGTCTCCTCACCTCTTTCGCCTGCTGCCACACAGCCTCCTCCAGGGGGTTGATTTCCAGCGGCGGCAGGGTAAACTTGAAGTAGGGGCGCAGGTTCTTGTACACGTAAATGAAGGGCCCAGAGGCCACGGCCACAGCCGGGGTGCGTGGCTCGTGCTGCTCCATCAGGAAGGTGGCCACGCTGGCCGGCAAGTCCGGGAGGGCGTTCTCGCTGAGCAGACCTGTGCCCTGGTAGACTTTCAGCTTCATGTTGTGCCCCGTCGCGCCCAGGTCGCCCACCACCAGCTGAGGAGGAGGAACAGCAGGAGATCCAGACGGAGGAAATGGAGAGGGAGGAGAGAAGGAGGAGGAGGAGAAGGAGGAGAAGAAGGAGGAGAAGGAGGAGGAGGAGGAGGAAGAGGAGGAGGAGGACAAGGAGGAGGAAGAGGAGGAGGAGGACAAGGAGGAGGAAGAGGAGAAGGAGAAGGAGGAGAAGGAGGAAGAGGAGGAGGAGGAAGAGGAGGAGGAGAAGGAGGAAGAGGAGGAGGAGGAGGAGAAGGAGGAAGAGGAGGAGGAGGAGGAGAAGACTCTTTCAATTATTTCCAAGGGTGCATATTCACCATCTCTTAATACCCTGAGGCCCTTAAGGTGTAAATCTAAAAATATATATATACACAACAGTGAGGACTAGGAACTTGTACTGTACGGCAAACATGTTATACATGGATGAATATGCACACAGCATGAAGAGTCCTGACCAGTTAGGCTATCTGGGAAGGTCGAGGTGGGAAGGAGAGGCATATGAATCAGAGAATTGGAGAACTGGAAGGGAACCTGGACATCTTTTAGTCATAGGAACCTAGGAAGCTGCCTGCTACCGAGTCAGACCCTTGGTCCATCTTGCTCAGTATTGTCTGCATAGACTGGCAGCGGCTTCTCCAAAGCTGCAGGCAGGAATCTCTCTCAGCCCTATCTTGGAGATGCTAGGGAGGGAACTTGGAATTTTCTGCTCTTCCCAGTGCGGCCCCATCCCCTGACGGGAATATCTTACAGGGCTCACACACCTAGCCTACCATTCAAATGTGAGCCAGGGTGTACCCTGCTTAGCAAAAAGGACAATTCATGCTTGCTACCACAAGACCAGCCCTCCTCCCTGAACAAAGGAAGTGGCATACGACCGAGTCAGACCCTTGGTCCATCTAGCTCAGTAGTGTCTACACAGACTGGTAGTGTCTTCTCCAAGGCTGCAGGCAGGAGTCCCTCTCAGCCCCCTCTTGGAAATGCTGCAAGGGAGGGAAGTTGGAACCTAGATGCTCTTCGCAGAGCCGCCCCATCCCCTGAGGGGAATATCTTACAGGGCTCACACACATAGTCTCCCATTGAAATCCAAACCAGGGCAGACCCTGCTTAGCAAAGGGGACAATTCGTGCTTGCTACCACAAGACCAGCACTCCTCCTGCTCAGAGTAGGAAACTGCATCAGCATCCCTGATGACCGTGAAGCCTATGAGTCACAGATTCACAAGGTAAAGTTGTGCCCTCGAGTCGATTTCGACTCCTGGTGCCCACAGAGCCATGGTTTTCTTTGTTGGAATACAGGAGGGGTTTACCATGGCCTCCTCCCACACAGTAGGAGATGATGCCTTTCAGCATCTTCCTAGATCACTGCTGCCCGATACAGGAGTTTCCCATAGTCTGGGAAACATACCAGCAGGGATTCAAACCTTGCTCGCTCCGCAAGTCATTTCCCCGCTGCGCCACTAGGTGGAGCAGGAGTGATTAAAATGGCAAGGACAGGTACCAGGCCGGAGAAGGGTTCACAGGTGTGACCAGCCCCCTTACCTTATATTCTCCATCACCATGCAGGTCAGCCAGGGCTACAAGAGAAAGGAGGCATTTCAGTGATTCAACAGGACCCCCACCCCAAACCCAACCGGCAACACCCACTCTGCCCCTCACGGTTGTGCATGGGGGCTGCACCCGCTCAGTCAGCAGAAAGGGACATTTCCCCCGCCCCACTCCAAACAGGAAGAGACCCCCTTCTCGGTTGGAAAAGAGAGTTCGGAATTTACCGAGGCAGGAGGAAAAGGTGTTCAGGTTGGCCACCGGGTCGTAGTGGGCGTCCAGCCATTTGGAACTTGCTTGCGTACTGGTCGGGGGGTCAGTCATTGGAGGACAGGGTGGAAATAAAGATAGAGAGGGAAATACTTGGAGACCTTAGAAGAACCTTTGGGTCAGACCCTAGTCCTCGTTTCCCCCTACTCTCCTCCAACCCACAAGCCCCCACAACCATCCGAGACAGAAGAACCCCGGAGTTCCGATTCCTCACCCAGAGACTTGCATTTTGGACAGTATACAAATGTGTTAGTTAGTTAAGTTAGTTAGTTAACTAACTAACTATCTATGTCCAGCCCGCCTGCCACCAAACAGCACAAATCATCTCCTTAGATCAGGGGTTCCCAACTGGTGGTACTTCAAATGTTGTTATATACTACTTTTCAGCTTCCAAAGCAGGTTGCATAGAGAAATAATAACTCAATAAGATGGTCCCCGGTCCCCAAAGGCCCATAAGCTAAAAAAGAAACATAAGACAGACCCCAGCAACAGCCACTGGAGGGATGCTGTGCTGGGGGATGGATACAGCCAGTTGCTCTCCCCCTGCTGAAGAAAGAGAATCACTAGTTTTAAAAGGTGCCTCTTTGCCCGCTTAGCAGGGGGTTGATTGTGGCTGGGATGATGGGAATTGTAGTTCAGCAACATCTGGAGGACTGCAGGCTGGGAAACCTTGCCTTAGATAAATGGCTTTCAACCTTCGCAACAACCAGATGAAGATGAGCAGAACCAATGAAGCTTTTTCCAGAGCACATACACACCCCACCCCAGTGCAATGGTAGGGCTGATTTTCTGCTTATCCTAATGCAATTGGTTTGCATTTGAATGAGACACATGTGTGAGCACTGGAAGATATTCCCATTAAGAGATGGGGCAGCTCTAGGAAGAACATCTAGGTCTCAAGTTCCCTCCCTGGCAGCATCTCCAAGATAGGGCTGAGAGAGACTCCTGCTTGAAACCTTGGAAAAGCCGCTGCCAGTTTGTGTAGACAATACTAAGCTAGACGGACTTATGGTTTGACTTGGTATTAGGCGATTTTAAATCGTTTTAATTATGTTAACATTTTAATTGTTTGTTTAATATTGTGAGCCGCCCAGGGATCTTTTTTTGTACGCGGTGGTGTATAAATGCACGTACTAACTAAAACTAAACTAAAAACAGCTAGATAGATATGGTGTGCCAAAGAAACTCCATCTTAAAAAGGAACTCCATCTTAGACCCAAAGTAACCCCGGCTTTTAGCTCAAGGACATAACCTGCATCTAACCTGCATTTAATTGTTGTTTTAAAATGTTTTTAAGTTGTTAATTGTTACATTGTTTGTTTGTTTTTTTAATTTTTGTTTTAGCTCTTTCCTGTTTTAATGGTTTGTTTTAATGGCAAACCGCCCTGAGCGATTTTGGAAGGGAGGTATAAAAATCAATCAAACAAACAAACAAACAAATAAATCACTGACTACTAACCATTCTGTATATACTGAAATGGCTAACAAGCTGATAGATAAATAGGTAGATCTCAGGATTGTTAAAATAATGCAAGCGTTGACTACGAGACTGTGCTCATGTGTGTAACCTATTTTTACTGGCAAACCACGCTTCTCTTTCTAGAAAGCAAAATCGCATCATGCCCAGTGTGGCTCACCGTGATTATTTCAGGATGCAGAGGAGAAGCAATCCAAGTTGTAACTTGGACCATCCTTTAAGTTAAGAACCTAAGAACAGCCTTGCTGCTGGATCAGGCCCAAGGAGGCCCATCTAGTCCAGCATCCTGTTTCGCACAGTGGCCCACCAGATGCCGCTGGAAGCCCACAGGCGGGAGTTGAGGGCCGGCCCTCTCTCCTGCTGTGACTCCCCTGCCACTGGGACTCAGCTGCTGGACTAGATGGGCTTTGGGCCTGATCCAGCAGCAGGGCTGTTCTTAGGTTCTCGGGTCCCCCTCTAACAGGGATCCTCAGGTGTGGTGGACTACAACTCCCAGAATCCCCCAAGAAAAAGCCCGGTCGCAGCGAGGAATTCTGGGAGTTGTAGTCCACTGCATCTGGGAATCCCTGTTAAAGGGAACACTGCGCCCTGTCCAGTGGCATGCTGCTGGCAACCCGAGAGCCTGGGGACCCAGGAGTCCTGGCTTCCTAGCCAAAGGCGAGGGCGAGGGCGAGGGGAAGAACCCCCTCCACCCATCCACCCACCCACACACACACAACTGAACGTCCCCAAAGGGATGTGCTTGCTACCACCGCCCAGTCTTTACCTTTCACCAGAGCTGCTAACTGAAGAGGTGGAGGAGGAGGAGGCCGCCATCTCCGCATAAGCCTGCCGGAATCCGTTGCCATGGAAACCCCACAGCTGTCAATGGGTGCACCAGGAAAATGTGTCCCCCTCCGAGTTGGGAAACAGGCGCCGCCCTGCCCGGAGACAAACGTTCCCCCCTCCCCGACCTGTCCTTCCGGCAAAAGCAGTTCCACACCTGGCTTTTAGTTCGCCTCTCCTCGGGAATGGAGCCGGTGTGCGTTCACATGTCGGCCAAATTTGCCTCGATGTTCCTGCCCGAGCTGTCGGGGAACACTTCATACACTCATTGCATGTTAAGAGTGCATGCATTGGGTTTCTCATTGCATGTTAAGAATGCAGCCCAGTTTATATATCGGGGGTTAAAATAAAAAAAAATCCACATTTTGCATCTGTGTTTTGAGGCAACTTTGAATTCGCAGCATAGCCTCGCACAAGACCCGCAGCAAAGCCTGCTGTCTTAACTGAGCAAAGAGGCACCTTTTCAAAGTGGCAATTCTTTTGTATGTCGCAGGGGGAGAGCAGCTGGCCCTCTCCGCCCCCAGCACAGCATCCCTCCAGTGGCTGTTGCTGGCGTCTTATCTTGTGCTTCTTTTTTTAGACTGTGAGCCCTTTGGATGCAGGATTTCCAGCTCTCGGAGTACCCAAGGAGGGAAGCCACCTTGGATGAGAACCGCAGGATTAGGGAAGCAGCGAATGCTGCTTTCTTTTGTTTTGCTTTCGAGTTTTCTTTTGTGCAGGTTCACACACAGCTCGCTTCCGAGTTTTCCTAATGGCTTCCTAGAGGAGGCAGGATGCCGTGCCTCTCATTCCCCTCAAGGGCTTAGTAATTAAAGCACCCTCTGTGATCTGGCTCTGTCGAAGTGCGCACACACATAGCGTAGTGGTTATAGTGCTGGACTAGGACCTGGAAGACCAGAGTTCGAATCCCCACTCAACCATGAAACTCACTGGGGGACTCTGGGTCACTCATGTCTCTTTCAGCCTAACCTACCCCACAGGGTTGTTGTCAGGATAAAAATAAGCATGTACACAACTCTGAGCTCCTCAGAGGAAGAGTGGGAAATTAATAAACTTCTGCTTAATTGGTTTGTGGATCAAACTTCCTGTTATCCATCAACCTTGGCTTTCTATCCCCCCGACCCCACCCCACCCCACCCATGACCCCTCACTCTCTCTCTTCCCCCCCATACACACACACACACACACACCACAAGTCCACAGCTAACTAGGAAAAGAGGTACCTTTTTAAATGTGAGGATTCTCTTGTATTTAGCAGGGAGAGAGCAACTGGCCATATCCATCCCCAGCACAGCATCCCTGGAGTGGCAGCTACTGGTGTCTATCTTATGTTTCTTTTTAAAAATTATTATTATTATTATTATATTTATATCCCGCTCTTCCTCCAAGTAGCCCAAAGCAGTGTAGTACATCCTTGATTTTCTCTTTCACAACAACCCTGTGAAGTAGGTTAGGCTGAGAGAGGTGACTGGCCCAGAGTCACCCAGCTAGTATTATGGCTGAAGGGGGATTTGAACTCGGGCCTCCCCAGTCCTAGTCCAGCACAGGGAGCCATTTTATTAAGTTGCTATTATTTTTGCTATGTAAACCGCTTTGGGAACTTCTGTCAAACGGCAGTATATAAATATTTGCTCTGCTCCGTTTGTTTGTTTATAGCTATGCAAACTGCTTTGGGAACTTTTGCTGAAAGTAGGATATAAATATTGGTCACATTCGTCTACATCTGCCTGAACAATTCACTGCAAGCATGAATTGTTCCCTTAATATACGCTCTGGGCTCCTTGGGGGAAGAGCAGGATATAAAAGTAAAAAATAAATAAAATAAATATAGGTGTGAGCAACTGTAAGATATTCCCGCGACCTCAGATCAGATGTGGCGACCCACTGAATTTAAGCATTTTAGTCAACGGAGGAAAAGAAACTAACCAGGATCCCCTCAGTAATAGCGAGTGAACAGGGAAGGGCCCAGAGCCAAATCCCCGTCCCGCAGTGGGGCGCGGGAAATGTGGTGCACAGAAGACCCTCTCCCCGGTGCCGCTCCTGTGGGGGGCCCAAGTCCTTCTGATCGAGGCACAGCCCATGGACAGTGTGAGGCTGGTAGTGGCCCCCAGCGTGCTGGGACCAGGTCTTCTCAGAGTCAGGTTGCTTGGGAATGCAGCCCAAAGCGGGTGGTAAACTCCATCAAAGGATAAATACCGGCACGAGACTGATAGTCAACAAGTACCGTAAGGGAAAGTTGAAAAGAACTTTGAAGAGAGAGTTCAAGAGGGCGTGAAACTGTTGAGGTCGGAGAGGAGAGCTGGTCTTGTGGTAGCAAACATGACTTGACCCCATAGCTAAGCAGGGTCTTCCCTGGTTGCATATGAATGGCCGACTAGAAGTGTGAGCACTGGAAGATATTCCCTTCAGGGGATGGAGCCACTCTGGGAAGAGCAGAAGGTTCCAAGTTCCCTCCCTGGCAGCATCTCCAAGATAGGACTGAGAGAGATTCCTGCCTGCAACCTTAGAGAAGCCGCTGCCAGTCTGTGAAGACAATACTGAGCTAGACAGACCAATGATCTGACTCAGTACATGGCAGCTTCCTATGTTCCCCTCAGGGGATGGGGCTGCTCTAGGAACAGCACCTACCTGCTTGCATACAGAAGGTTCCAAGGACCCTGGAAGCATCTCCAGTTAGGGCTGAGAGAGAGATTCCTGCCTTCAACCTTGGAGAAGCCGCTGCCAGTCTGTGTAAACAATACTGAGCTAGATGGACCAAGGGACTGACTTGGTAGAAAGCAGCTTCCTATGTTTCTGTGACATTTGGACTGAGCAACCTGTTCAAATTCCAGTGAGTAGGCCGACATGTACGTATACAATGGAACAAGCGGGTTTTCTGGTGGCAAGCATGAATTGTTCCCTTTGCTAAGCAGGATCTGCCCTGGTCTGCATTTGGATGAGAAACTACATGCATTTGGATGAGAGCCAGTGTGGTGTAGTGGTTAGAGTGTTGGACTACGACCGGGGAGGCCCGATTTCAAATCCCCCCTCAGCCATGAAAGTCACTAGGTGACTCTGTGCCCGTCACACTTATCTCAGCCCAACCTACCTCACAGGGCTGTTGTGAGGATAAACATAACCATGTACGCTCTGGGCTCCTTGGGGGAAGAGCAGGATATAAATGTAAAAAATAAATAAAATAAATACACGTGTGAGCAACTGTAAGATATTCCAGCGACCTCAGATCAGATGTGGTGACCCTCTGAATTTAAGCATATTAGTCAACGGAGGAAAAGAAACTAACCAGGATCCCCTCAGTAACAGCGAGTGAACAGGGAAGAGCCCAGAGCCAAATCCCTGTCCCATAGTGGGGCGCAGGAAATGTGGTGTACAGAAGACCCTCTCCCCGGCGCCGCACCTGTGGGGGGCCCAAGTCCTTCTGATCGAGGCACAGCCCATGGACGGTGTGAGGCTGGTAGTGGCCCCCAGCACACTGGGACCGGGTCTTCTGGGAGTCAGGTTGCTTGGGAATGCAGCCCAAAGTGGGTGGTAAACTCCATCTAAGGCTAAATACCTGCACAAGACCGATAGTCAACAAGTACCATAAGAGAAAGTTGAAAGAACTTTGAAGAGAGAGTTCATGAGGGCATGAGACCATTAAGAGGTCGGAGAGCAGAGCTGGTCTTGTGGTAGCAAGCATGACTTGTCCCCTTAGCTAAGCAGGGTCTGCCCTGGTTGCATATGAATGGGAGACTAGAAGTGTGAGCACTGCAAGATATTCCCCTCAGGGGATGGAGCCACTCTGGGAAGAGCATCTAGATTCCAAGTTCCCTCCCTGGCAGCATCTCCAAGATAGGGTTGAGAGAGATTCCTGCCTGCAACCTCGGAGAAGCTGCTGCCAATCTGTGAAGACAATACTGAGCTAGATAGACCAATGATCTAACTCAGTATATGGCAGTTCCCTATGTTCAGCTCAGGGGATGGGGCTGCTCTAGGAACAGCACCTATCTGCTTGCATGCAGAAGGTTCCAAGGACCCTGGGAAGCATCTCCAGATAGGGCTGAGAGAGAGGCTCCTGCCTGCAACCTTGGAGAAGCCGCTGTCAGTCTGTGTAGAGTGGACAACACTGAGCTAGATGGACCAAGGAACTGACTCAGTAGAAAGCAGCTTTCTATATTTCTGTGACATTTGGACTGAGCAACCTGTTCAAATTCCAGTGAGTAGGCCGACATGTACGTATACAATGGAACAAGCAGGTCTTGTGGGCAAGCATAAATTGTTCCCTTTGCTAAGCAGGATCTGCCCTGGTCTGCATTTGGATGAGAGCCAGTGTGGTGTAGTGGTTAGAGTGTTGGATTAGGACTGGGGAGGCCCGAATTCAAATCCCCCCTCAGCCATGAAAGTCACTAGGTGACTCTGGGCCCGTCACATTTATCTCAGCCTAACCTACCTCACAGGGCTATTGTGAAGATAAATATAACCCAGGGATTTTGTGAGGATAAAAATAATCATGTACGCTCTGGGCTCCTTGGGGGAAAAGCAGGATATAAATGTAAAAAATAAATAAAATAAATACACGTGTGAGCAACTGTAAGATATTCCAGCGACCTCAGATCAGATGTGGTGACCCTCTGAATTTAAGCATATTAGTCAACGGAGGAAAAGAAACTAACCAGGATCCCCTCAGTAACAGCGAGTGAACAGGGAAGAGCCCAGAGCCAAATCCCTGTCCCATAGTGGGGCGCAGGAAATGTGGTGTACAGAAGACCCTCTCCCCGGCGCCGCACCTGTGGGGGGCCCAAGTCCTTCTGATCGAGGCACAGCCCATGGACGGTGTGAGGCTGGTAGTGGCCCCCAGCACACTGGGACCGGGTCTTCTGGGAGTCAGGTTGCTTGGGAATGCAGCCCAAAGTGGGTGGTAAACTCCATCTAAGGCTAAATACCTGCACAAGACCGATAGTCAACAAGTACCATAAGAGAAAGTTGAAAGAACTTTGAAGAGAGAGTTCATGAGGGCATGAGACCATTAAGAGGTCGGAGAGCAGAGCTGGTCTTGTGGTAGCAAGCATGACTTGTCCCCTTAGCTAAGCAGGGTCTGCCCTGGTTGCATATGAATGGGAGACTAGAAGTGTGAGCACTGCAAGATATTCCCCTCAGGGGATGGAGCCACTCTGGGAAGAGCATCTAGATTCCAAGTTCCCTCCCTGGCAGCATCTCCAAGATAGGGTTGAGAGAGATTCCTGCCTGCAACCTCGGAGAAGCTGCTGCCAATCTGTGAAGACAATACTGAGCTAGATAGACCAATGATCTAACTCAGTATATGGCAGTTCCCTATGTTCAGCTCAGGGGATGGGGCTGCTCTAGGAACAGCACCTATCTGCTTGCATGCAGAAGGTTCCAAGGACCCTGGGAAGCATCTCCAGATAGGGCTGAGAGAGAGGCTCCTGCCTGCAACCTTGGAGAAGCCGCTGTCAGTCTGTGTAGAGTGGACAACACTGAGCTAGATGGACCAAGGAACTGACTCAGTAGAAAGCAGCTTTCTATATTTCTGTGACATTTGGACTGAGCAACCTGTTCAAATTCCAGTGAGTAGGCCGACATGTACGTATACAATGGAACAAGCAGGTCTTGTGGGCAAGCATAAATTGTTCCCTTTGCTAAGCAGGATCTGCCCTGGTCTGCATTTGGATGAGAGCCAGTGTGGTGTAGTGGTTAGAGTGTTGGATTAGGACTGGGGAGGCCCGAATTCAAATCCCCCCTCAGCCATGAAAGTCACTAGGTGACTCTGGGCCCGTCACATTTATCTCAGCCTAACCTACCTCACAGGGCTATTGTGAAGATAAATATAACCCAGGGATTTTGTGAGGATAAAAATAATCATGTACGCTCTGGGCTCCTTGGGGGAAAAGCAGGATATAAATGTAAAAAATAAATAAAATAAATACACATGTGAGCAACTGTAAGATATTCCCGCGACCTCAGATCAAATGTGGCGACCCACTGAATTTAAGCATTTTAGTCAACGGAGGAAAAGAAACTAACCAGGATCCCCTCAGTAACAGCGAGTGAACAGGGAAGAGCCCAGCACTAAATCTCCATCCCGCAGTGGGGCGCGGGAAATGTGGCATACAGAACACCCTCTCCCCGGCACCGCTCCTGTCGGGGACCCAAGTCGTTCTGATCGAGGCACAGCCCATGGACGGTGTGAAGCCGGTAGCAGCCCCCAGCGTGCTGGGACCAGGTCTTCTCGGAGTTGGGTTGCTTGGGAATGCAGCCCAAAGCGGGTGGTAAACTCCATCTAAGGCTAAATACTGGCACAAGACCGATAGTCAACAAGTACCGTAAGGGAAAGTTGAAAAGAACTTTGAAGAGAGAGTTCAAGAGGGTGTGAAACCATTAAGAGGTCGGAGAGGAGAGCTGGTCTGGTGGTAGCAAGCATGACTTGTCCCCTTAGCTAAGCAGGGTCTGTCCTGGTTGCATATGAATGGCCGACTAGAAGTGTGAGCACTGGAAGATATTCCCTTCTTAGGGGATGAATCTGCTCTGGGAAGAGCAGAAGGTTCCCAGTTCCCTCCCTGGCTTCTCCAAGATTGCTGAGAAAGATTCCTGCCTGCAACCTTGGAGAAGCTGCTGCCAGTCTGTGAAGACAATACTGAGCTAGATAGACCAATGGTCTGACTCAGTATACGGCAGTTCCCTATGTTTCCCCTCAGGGGATGGGGCCGCTCTAGGAACAGCACCTACCTGCTTGCATGCAGAAGGTTCCAAGTTCCCTCCCTGGCAGCATCTCCAGAAAGGGCTGAGAGACTCCTGCCTGCAACCTTGGAGAAGCCGCTGCCAGTCTGTGTAGACAACACTGAGCTAGACTCACCAAGGACCTGACTCAGTAGAAAGCAGTTTCCTACTGAATATTCCTACAAACGGAAGCCAGGACACTCTGGCTCGGTTTATTAACAAACACCTCGGTTTATTCCATTCCCAATGCAGCGGGAGGCATCCCAGGTGCTCGCAAGAAGGGGGAGACGGCCGACTGTGTTTAGAGGGGGACCAGGGGGTTCACCGCCGCTGCACCCCATTTTTTGACAGGAGGAGGTTGTGAGGTGGAGGAAGAGGGCCCCTGTCCAAGAGGGGCTAGCAGGCAGGCCAGTACTGGGCGTCCGCACGGGCCAACTCCATCAGTTGCTGGTCCAGGACCTCGGCGTCTTCAGGGAAGCGATCCCGGAAGGACCGGACGAGCCCTTCTGCGCTGCCTTCATACTGCACCAGTATTACGTCCTCTCCTGGAGGGAGGGAAAGAGAAAGTTAGCAGCACGGCCAGTCTCCCTTGCTAAGCAAGGTCCGCCTTGGATGTTTGATCTGTAAGATAGTGGGCCGTAGGCCCAATGGAAAAGCATCTGCAATTGTTTTTCAATTTTTAGCAGTGTGTTTTGAATTGGGTGAGTCTTTTTAAAGTGGTTGTACACTGCCCAGAGCCTCTGGATGGGGCGGTTTATAAATGCAATAAATAAAATAAAATAATAATAATAATAATTTTTTAAAAAAACAGCAACTTGAAGAAAGAAACAGAGGGTTTAATACTGGCTGCACAAGAACAGGCACTAAGAACAAATGCAATAAGAGCAAAAGTCGAAAAATCCACAACAAACAGCAAGTGCCGCCTTTGTAAAGAAGCAGATGAAACCGTGGACCACCTGATCAGCTGTTGTAAAAAGATCACACAGACTGACTACAAACAAAGGCATGACAAGGTAGCAGGGATGATACACTGGAACATCTGCCAAAAATACAAGCTACCTGTAGCCAAACATTGGTGGGACCATAAAATTGAAAAAGTTGCCGAAAATGAAGGTGTGAAAATATTATGGGACTTCCGACTACAAACAGACAAACATCTGCCACACAATACACCAGATATAACTGTAGTCAAGAAGAAAGGGAAACAAGTTAAAATAATCGACATAGCAATACCAGGGGATAGCAGAATAGAAGAAAAAGAAATAGAAAAAAATAACAAAAGACAAAGAAATTGAAAGACTGTGGCAGAAGAAGACCAAAATAATCCCAGGAGTAATTGGCGCCCTGGGTGCAATTCCAAAAGACCTTGAAGAGCACCTCAACACCATCGGGGCCACAGAAATCACCATCAGCCAATTAAAAAAAGCAACTTTACTAGAAACAGCCTATATTCTATGGTGATATCTATAATAACAACAACTATATTGACAATAAAATCCAGCCATCCCAGGTCCTTGGGAAGGACTCGATGTCTGGATCAAACAAAGCAGTCAATAACACCTGTCTGACTGTGTAAACAACAACAACAATAATAATATACCTTCCAGGCGGGTGTTGGCCTGTACAAACATCTTACGGGCTTCCTTCCGCAGGAGTACCGTGTGCCGGAGGCTGAGGAAACGTTCGGGCTCTTCGTCGTTTACCGTAGAGTAGGCCTTGTAGAGCGCACGCCCTCCAACGACATCTGCCGTGGACTTCAGCACCTTCAAGACAGACAGGCCCAGATGGCGAGGAATCCCAGATCTGGCTCAGATTACCACCACTCCTCCTCCAGTGGGGGCATCCGGTTCTCCGAACCGTACACCGACCCTCACACACCGACCCAGGAGGCGAACATCCTTCTCATAGCACATACCTCGTGCAATATATTCAAGGTGCTGGTTTTGATCGACTTCGGCCCTCTCGCAGATGTTGGCCTGCAACTCCCACAATCCCTGGCTATTGGCCACTGTGGCTGGGGGTTATGGGGGTTGCAGTCCAAAAACGACTGGGGGGGGCCTAAGTTGAGCAGGTCGGCCTTAACGGTTTGGGCCCCAGATACCTGGGGGGCCATCTGCTCCCAAGGGTTTCTGCCCGTGTGACACGCTCTGCTCTGCGTGCTGACAATGAGAGAAGCTCGGTCATCCCCCCCCCCCCGAAATTTGGAATGCTCTCCACTCCTCCGCCTCCATCCCAGTTTTTAGAAAGCAACGGAAATCTTGGCTTTTTCCCCAGACAGCTTTTATCTTTTATCTTTTAAACTGAGTGCTGCTTTTTGTGGCTGGGGCTTTGCATTTTACGTGTAGGTTTTATGGCTAGATTATGGTGCATGATCTTTAAGACTTCTAATCAGATTTGTAGATTTGTAGATTCCAGTTTCCTATTTGCATTGGGTGATTTTCTAGAGCTTTCTACTGTTTTAGGTGTTTGGAAACCGCCCTGGGATTTATTTATTTTTAAAGTGCAAGGCGGTACAGAAATTTAACAAATAAAATGAATAAATAAAATAAAATATTTATTTGAATTCTATACCGCCCTTCCAAAAATGGCTCAAGGCAGTTTACACAGAGAAACAACAAATAAATCAGATGGCTCCCTGTCCCCAAAGGGCTCACAATCTAAAAGAAATGTAAGATAGACGCCAGCAACTGTCACTGAATCCTTCATATCGACGGAGATCTTGCACTGGTAGGGGTGTAGCAATAATTGAGCAGATGGGTTCAACGAACCCGGACCTCGCAGCTCCTAAGGGTCCCCCAACACCACCCCTCCCTATTTTCTTCATTATCTCCCTCATTCTAAGTGGGCCACTGGAGAGAGAGGCAAACACGGCCCCCCTCTGCAAAAGCTACGCCCCTGGGTACTCGTAGGCCAGTAGGCCATTATAGGGGAAGGGAATCCAGATATTTAATCACCGATTCCCCTTCCAGCAGGCCAGCCACCTCTTTGACCTTGGAGAGCACTGCCAACCACCCACAGAACCTCATCTTATTGCTCTTAAAGGCCAGGTCGGTCCAAAATAAGTCTGAGATCATCCATGACTTGATTATGGATGAAGGACCTGGCATGCATTACAGAGACGGGGTCAAGAAAGGCTAGTGGTTTGGTCTGTAGTGGCCGTTGCTGGCGTCTCTCTTATGTTCCTTTTTTTAGACTGTGAGCCCTTTGGGGACAGGGAGCCATCTTCTTTATTTATTTTTATTTTACATTTTATATCCCGCTCTTCCTCCAAGGAGCCCAGAGCGGTGTACTACATACTTAAGTTTCTCCTCACAACAACCCTGTTAAGTAGGTTAGGCTGAGAGAGACGTGACTGGCCCAGAGTCA
The DNA here is from genome assembly GCF_027244095.1 of Hemicordylus capensis. Taxonomy (NCBI): domain Eukaryota; kingdom Metazoa; phylum Chordata; class Lepidosauria; order Squamata; family Cordylidae; genus Hemicordylus; species Hemicordylus capensis. The sequence continues at coordinate 4,538,602 of NC_069670.1, forward strand.
CCCAGCTAGTGTCATGGCTGAATGGGGATTTGAACTCGGGTCTCCCCGGTCCTAGTCCAGCACTCTAGCCACTACACCACGCTGGCTCTATATATAATTCGCTAAAGCATACCCGTGGCTGATCCCATGTGTGGCAGCTCTCGTGAGAGTTCGGAGAGCGGCTGGATAGGATAGCGACGGGGATGGGAAGGGGGAAGAAAATGGCGGCGGCTGGCAGACCCAGGAGTTGGCTGCCAGTCTGTGTAGAAAATACTGAGCTAGATGGACCTAGGGCCTGACTCGGTATGTGGCAGCTCCCTAGGTCCCTAGTTTTAATCATTTATTTATATCTCTGCCAACTGCTTTGGGAAACTTTTTGCTGAAAAGCGGGATATCAGTCTGTCACTGGGGCCCTCGGCTTCCTCTGCTTTGCACTTTCAGCGCTCTCTAAGGCAGGGATGCCCAACTTCGGCCCAACTGCAGATAGATAGATTGATTGATTGTTAAATTTATATACTGCCTTTCATTAAAACAATCCCAAGGCGCTTTACAGCAAAACTGAAAAATAAGATTGTAAAAAAACCACACAATTAAAATATCAAACTAAAAATACAAAACAAATCTGATTAACAAAGTGTAAAACGCAAGCATAAAAAGCAATACAAAGTACAAAAGGGGAGCAGCAGAGACAATCACATAGAAGCCCGGGTAAAATGCCATGATTTAACATGCTTTCTAAAAGCTGCGTTGGAACTGAGTAGCAAACAGCCACTGGGAGAGCATTCCAGAGTCTGGGGGCAGCAACAGAGAAGGCCCTGCCCTGCGTGCCAGACTACAACTCCCAGAATGCCCAGCGACGGGCCACTGGCGCTGAGGATGATGGGAGCTGCACATCCAAAACAGCTGGAGTTGCAAAGCTGCGTAGCCCCGTTAGAGAGAGACTTGGGCTCATCCCTCCCGCCCTCACCCCAAGTTCTGGCCGCCACCTTACCTGCAGCTTGCAGAGGAAGCGCTCCAGAGCCGGCTTCCCCACGGAAAGGATCTTGCTGCGGTCCAGCGAGACGATCGCATCGGGTTTGCCATCGGCTCCCGTGGTGTGATGCAGCGATACGAGCCCGCCGCCAGCCTCCAGGAGAACTCTCAGGATGACGAAGCGGGCCTGCATGTGAGCCTGGAGGGGAGGGAGGGAGGGAGGGAGACAGACAAGAGGATGTTAGGAGGGAGCCCGGAGGAGATCTTGGTGCCTTCACCCACCTTGCAGCTGGGGATTCTGGGAGTTGTCATCCACAACATCTGGGAATCCCTGTTAGAGGGGAACACCGCAGAGGTCGCTGAAAACAGCGAGGGCGATCAGTGTGTTTGAAGGGCTGTTCAGGTCAAGCCCCACTGAAAGTGCAGGTCGACCCACAATCCAACAAAGCAGTCGACAGAGTGACACACACACGCCTCACCTGGCGCCACGTCCGAGACTCCGGCGTGTAGAACTCCAGCGCCAGCAGCCCGGCACGGACCATGTTCAGCCAGTTGATGTAGATCACGTCTTCGGCGTCGTCACCTTTGAGCTCAAAGATCCTGGAATGAAGGGAAGGGAAGGACGGTGGGACGGAAAAAGCAGAGCTGTTGCTGCATTTGCAGAGCGTGCAGTCATCCTGGAATATTTCCCCTTCCCTTTCCCCAGCCCTTCATGCCTCTCTAAATACCCAGAACCACCCTCTTGCATTTTTAAAACCGGTTAATTTGCCTAACCTCCTTCGCAGGGTTGTTGTGAGGGGAAACCTAAGTATGCAGTACACCGCTCTGGGCTCCTCGGAGGAAGAGCGGGATAGAAACGCAAAATAAATAAATAAATAATATTGTGGCCAAATATTGGTTATACAGTAATCCCTCGACCTACGAACTACTCAACTTACTTTTTTTTGAGTTACAAGCGACAAAAAAGACCGGAAGTAGTTGCCGGTTTAGAATCAGCTTACTCGACCTACGAATGTTTAGATGCGGCTTCCTCGAATTACGAGTGTTTTGAGACTTCCGTGGTGCGCTCCTCGACTTATGAAAATTTCGACCTCCGAACGTGCGTTCGGAATGGATTATTTACGTAAGTCGAGGGACCACTGTATAATATGCCAAATGCATATAAATGTAGTCTGATTTTATATTATCATCTTATTATTATTATCATCATCATCATTATTTTAATATTGTTGTATTGCTGGTCTACGGCCGAAATAAAGTTTTACTTACTTACAAATAAATAAATAAATAAATAAATAAATGATTGCCCCCTCTCCCCCACCCCACCCCACGGCCCCCATACCGCGATGCCCTCAGGCACTCACCCCAACACCTCCTTGTTCAGGCAGAGGTAAAGACCCACACACTCCGCCCGGCATTCCTCATACGTCGACGCAATGCTGGAGAACTTGCTGTCCCAGGTCTCGCCCCCACGGTACCAACTCCGAATCTGTGGGCAGAGGAAGCGATTCGGGAACGGGGCTCCCTGCTGCCCCCAACAGGCCAGCTGGGTCCGGCACGCCAAGAGGCTGATATCTGGGGGCCAGGGTGACCCCTGCGCCTGCATTTTCATCCCACAGCCAGAGGCACTCTTAACCTGGACTTCGGGGCCAAAGTACAGGGCCCCCTAACCCTTTCTGGGGCCCCCACTTTAGGCTGTCCTGGGCGGTGTGGTCACAGGCCTGCGCTGTGCTGGGGGGCCAAGCAAGACTGCGGTGAGTGGGCCGTCGGAGTGCTGTGGAACCCACCGGCCTGCAGATTCCACATTTTGCTTTGGCAATCTGGTCCATCCCGGCCGCACACAGTGAGAGGGAGATGGGGTGAAGGCGTCCGGGTTGGTGGGTTAAACATACAAAAGGACCTCAATATTCACGGGGGGTTCCGTTCCATGGTACAACCGCAGAAACGGGAATCGCGAATATCGAGGCAGGGCAATGGGGAATTGGGGAGGGGGTTGGTTCCGGTTGGGAGGAAATGTCTAAAAAAAATTGGATGCGGGAGGGGGTACGAGGGGAAGCCGTCTCCCATCTTAGCTGCTCCCCCTGGGTTGCGCTGCGCCCCCTGAATGCCTCCTAATCGGCCAAAACTTGCCGGGTTTTTTCCTTTCATTTTAAAAAAACAGAGCCATTTGGGGGGCTCCGAAACACAAAAACGGGGAAAAGGAAAACACAAAACACAATACAGAGCCATTTTAAAACTCTCAGTATGAGAAAAAAACAAATGCAAATTCTGATTTTAAATCGAGGTTGGATACATGATTCAACCGAGATTTAAATCTAGCTAGGGCACAGGATTCTACACTTGAGAGGTAGCGGCTGCATAAACACAGACACAGCTATGGGATTAGGCCAGGCCGGCTCAGTTGAGGCCCCCCGCCAGCTGTTTGTGGACTACAACTCCCATCATCCCTAGCCACAGTGGCCAACAGCCAGTGGTTATGGGAACTGTAGGCCAACATCTGCAGGAGGGCCGAAGTTGAGCAGCATTGGATTAAATGATGGGGGTACCTGGGCGAGAGGAGAAAGTGTCCCATAAGGAAGGGCCGGGCTGCACAACTTCCGCTCTCCAGCGGCTTTGGACTACAGATCCCAGCATCCCCAGCCATAGAAGCCAATAGTCAGGGATGATGAGAGCAGTAGGCCAATGTCTGCAGGAGGACCAAGCTTGGGTGGTGCTGAGGAAGGGAATAGCATCTTCTAACTCCCCGGAGAGACCTCACCTGTTCCCCTGTCTCCGGGTTGATCACAACATTCCGGTCAAAATTGAAGGCCCCGGAGTCGTCCTGTGGGTTCAAAAGAAAGAGGATGCAGTTAAAAACTCCGGCTGACCCTAGGGTGGCACAGAGGCCACATTCCCGACAGGCTGCCTATCCTGCCAACGAGGGCACACAGAACTGAACTCTCCTCCCGGAAAGCGGGGGGAAACCCACCCACACAAAAGCAGCAGATCAGAAGGGATCTGGCTTGGTTTTCTACATGCCTGGATTTGGGGCATGTAAGACCATAGATTAGTTATGCACCAGGTGAAAAAGGACTTCCTTTTCTCGGTCCTAACTTTCCTGGCAATCACTTAGGAACAGAGGAAGCTGCCATATACTGAGTCAGACCATTGGTCCATCTAGCGCAGTATTGTCTTCACAGACTGGCAGCGGCTTCTCCAAGGTTGCAGGCAGGAGTCTCTCTCAGCCCTATCTTGGAGATGCTGCCAGGGAGGGAACTGGGAACCTTCTGCTCTTCCCAGAGCGGCTCCGTCCCCTAAAAGGGGAATCTCTTCCAGTGCCCACACTTCTAGTCTCCCATTCATATGCAACCAGGGCAGACCCTGCTTAGCTAAGGGGGCAAGCCATGCTTGCTACCACAAGACCAGCTTTCCTCCCTCATGGGAGAAGATTCTCCTCCCTCATAGGAGAAGATTCATGGGATGACCGCTGGTTCTGGTGGTGTGAGAGAGGGAATCGGTCTCCCTATCCACATTCTCCAAACCATGCATCGTTTTATAAACCTCCATCATGTCTCCCCATAGTCAACTCTTTTCCAAAGCTATAGCTTTGCCTCATGTGCCCCAAGGCCCGTAATCACCGCCCGCTTCTCCACCTTTTCCAGTTCTACAATATCCTTTTTGTGACACAGTGACCAAAAATGTACACAGTACTCTCCCAATCTGGCAGTACCATAGATTCGGATAAAATATTATAATATTAGCCTTTTTATTCTCAACCCCCTTCCTAATGATCCCTAGCATGGAGTTGGCCATGTTCACCGCTGCAGCACATTGAGTCGACACTTTAAGAACATAAGAACATAAAAATATAAGAACAGCCCTGCTGGTGGATCAGGCCCAAGAAGGCCCATGTAGTCCAGCATCCTGTTTCACACAGTGGCCCACCAGATGCCGCTGGAAGCCACAGGCAGGAGTAGGCGGCATTTCAATAAGCTGTCCACCACGACCCCAAGATCTCAAATCAAATCAAATCTTCATTGTTACGGTCATCTGACCAGCAAAACACAAAGCCAAGATCCCTCTCCTGGTCAATCACCGACAGCTCAAACCCCATCAGTGTATATGAAGTTGGGTTGTTGTTGGCTCCAATATGCATCACTTTACTCTTTACAGTGGAATATAAGCAGTCGTCGTTTAGGAGCATGGATGTGCGCGCATCCGTGCATAGGGCACATTCGCCAGAGCACTTGTCAAAATGCCCTCGGCCTGCTAACCCTGCCCCCAAAGCAAGACACAGGAGCACCCATCCTCAAGTCACACCCACCTGGACGAAGAGCTTTCCACTGCCATGGCCCAGAAGTTCGTGAAGTCCGACTTGGACCTCAAAGGAGGGACCCTTCCACTTGATGTACAAATCCTACAAAAGACACCCACAGATCATGGTCTTAGTTGCAGTGTCTTAGAGAACATAGGAGAGCTGCCTTCTACTGAGTCAGACCCTTGGTCCATCTAGCTCAGGATCGTCTACACAGGCTGGCAGCGGCTTCTCCAACATCGCAGGCAGGAGTCTCTCTTAGCCCAATCTTGGAGATGATGCCAGGGAGGGAACTTGGAACCTTCTGATGCTCTTCCCAGAGTGGCTCCATCCCCTAAAGGGAATAGCTTACAGTGCTCACATATTGAATCTCCCATCCAAATGCAAGCCAGGGTGGACCCTGCTTAGCAAAGGGGACAATTCATGTCTGCTGCCACAAGACCACCTCTTCTCCCCTTCGCCCCATTAGGGAAAATGTACAGGCATTCACTGGGAAGAAAGGAATAGATCCTTTTTCTTCTGAAGCAACCTTTTTATTATATGCAAGCTTATATTGGTTTTTATGGTTATCAGTTTTAATGGTTTCTGTTTTTATTGTAAACTGCCCTGAGCCATTTCAGAAGGGTGGTATAAAAATCGAATAAATAATAATTATAATCAATTAAAAACTAATCATCTGAATCAATGCTGGGTTTCAGTTCCAGTGTTTTCATAAGAATTCTCAGAATTCAGATATAGATGATATATATATGCTGTTTAGTGATATTCTATATGATAGAGAATATTATATATCACTACTAATCTGGCTCTCAATCCTGACGTTTTTCTTCTGACCTACTTGAACTTAAGACAAAGAATTCTACTCTTGGGAGAGAGACATACTCAAGTGGGGTGTACATGAATAGTTGGGAGCCAAACCAGTTCGCCTCGAACCGGGCCGGTTCGGAGGTTCGATCACGGTATATATTTGTCATACATACCAGTGGCAGGATAGTTTAAACAGAACTACAGAAAATCGACAACAAAACATGATTTTTAAAAGGCTAACAAGAATATGAGATCTAACTAACTGAATGTAAAAGTTATTGTAAAATCTAATAAAAATTTAAAATGCAAAAAAAAAAAGGAAAAAATAATATGAGATCTAACCATCTTGGGGTAATATCAGTGAATGGTGCCCAAAAGCTAACCTATTAGAATTTAACTTTAGAGTTAAATTTTAACCTAAAAATAAACCCTAAAATTTAACTATGGAGACCACAGAGTTCCATATTGATTGTCTGTTAAGTGTTCTCCGAGTCCACAAACATTCTGCCCCTTTCTCTCTTTAATATGGATTGTAAAGTTGTTTTCTCCTTCGACAATTTATTATGGCAAGGGTTCTCAGATCTAAGCATGGACTACAACTCCCATCACCCTTAGCCACAATGGACTTTCAGTGATGGGAGTCGTAGTTCAGCATCTGGGGACCCAAGGCTGAGAACCCCTGTATTATCTATAGTGCTCAGTTATATACTTGCCCCGTCCACTGAATGCTATTTAAGAACTGTATCATTATAATAAATTAATATTAAACAGAAATGGGTGATTCCTAAATGTCAAATTATTTCAGTCAAGGAACCCACAAGACCCTGGCTCTCATCTTTCCCACCTTGTCCTCCTCTGCAAGAAACGTCAACTTGTCTTTTTGGGTGGAATAAGCCACAGCCAACACGTTGCCCAACGAAACGTTCTTGAAGCCGTCCGTTTGGCGAATGTCGTCGTCTGCGGAGGGAATAGAACAAAATCTGCTGACTAGGCCTGGGAGACTAGATGAGCCAGGAGAAGAGAGAAATTAGGGACACAGGAAGCTGCCACATACTGAGTCAGACCCTTGGTCCCTCTAGCTCAGTATTGTCTACCCAGACTGGCAGCAGCTTCTCCAAGGTTGCAGGCAGGAATCTCTCTCTGCCTTATCTTGGAGACACTGCCAGGGAGGGAACTTGGAAACTTTCCTGCCCCTCTGACACAGAACCCAGAAGCAGCTACAGAACTCCGAAGACCCAGGAGTACCATATATGGTTAAAAATAGTCCTAGCAAACAGTCCCTGTACCCAGGATGATGCCGCCATGTTGTTTAAGCTAAGCAAGTTCTTGCTTTGTCGGTACCTGGAAGCTACAAGGGAGAGAGCCAAACATAATAAACCAGTATGAACCCAACAAAATGTTACCGTATATCCCTGCTGTGCATGTTTTTTTTCCCTGTGCCTGTACACTATGAGAATTTTAGGTACCTTTCCCTGGAGCTTTTTCAGAAAGCGGGCTTGACTGTGAGTTTGGGGCGTAACGGATACTCCGATGCTAAACGAAGATTGATTTATTTTTTACTTTATTATTATTACTCCAAGGAGCCCAGAGCGGTGTACAACATACTTAAGTTTCTCCTCACAACAACCCTATGAAGTAGGCGAGGCTGAGAGAGAAGTGACTGGCCCAGAGTCACCCAGCTAGTATTATGGCTGAATGGGGATTTGCACTCGGGTCTCCCCGGTCCTAGTCCAGCACTCTAACCACTACACCACACTGGCTCTCTCTTCTTTTTTTACCCTGGACATAAATTGGGCTAGGTTCCAACATGGAGTGGGGGGGGAACCTGAATTGTGTGTAAAGTGCTCTCTGAAATATCACACGGACTTCATGGTAAATCTGGCCGATATGTAAATGCACGCCCATCCTCCACGAATGACCCGTAAGTAGTTTTTACTCCCCTCTACGCTTAGGGAACCCACCCCTGCCCCTTTATCAGTAAAGGAGAATCCTCACTGGATTCCCCTTTAGTGGTCGGCCTTTGAAAACAATCCGAACCGGCCCGATTCGAGTTCGAACTGGGGGCCGGTTCGGAGGGGGCAAAACCGAGCTGGTTCCGATTCAAACTGAAACAGGGCAACTGGGTTCGTCCACATCCCTAACTCTCAGTTAAGGAACCTGCAGGAATCAGCAAAAGGCTTTCTCTGGCCCACAGCCTACCAATTGTCCCCCCCACCTCCCAATCACCACCCCAGAGGAAAAGGCAGCGTATGAATGAGTAACATCCAACCCAAACGGAGACTTGGTAGTTACGTGAGAGGCCAGCAGAGGAGGGGGGGGGTCTTGGCCCACTGCCCTGTGGCCAGCGCAGCTACCGACCCGAGCCTTACAATTTGGGATGTTGATGCCCGCAGGAATCCCGCTCCCGGAGAAGGTCAACACATCCAGCGAGGTGAAGTCGGGCTTGAGGAAAGCGTCCTTCTCGAAGGCCCGCGGCCAAGGCAGCTGCTCCAGGAGGCGCTCCGCTGCCGCCACCAGCCGCGCAAACTTCGCACTCATGGCCTTATTCACCACAGCCACAAAACCTGAAAGGGAGACACGGGAACCTCTGGGCAACCAGACCCACAAGCACCCCCCCCAATCTCCTTCTTGTTCACTTCAGACCTCTATGTGCGTGCGTGTGTGTAGCTTGATCCTAAGATGTGTGCCTTGGAAGCAAGGGTCCCCCTGAATTCAAGGGCTGAACCGTGGTGAGGAAGCAGCTAGCCACGCAAACAAGGAGCCACCACCAAGGTGGCCCTACCCCTGTGAGCCAGCCCCCCGCAGAAGGTGGGGCACCCAGAGCTATGCCTCCAAAGGACTTAGCCACAGGGTAGAATGGGGCACCATAGTTCTCCTCTGGGAAGACTAATCCATCCTCTGAAGTTTCAACATCTCTCCCTCCGGGGACCTCCCTCTCCCCCTACACACACCGAGATCCAGAGCGGACCACCCAAATACCCCAACGCAAAGGCAAAGCAGTACCTTCAAACTCCCCTCGAGAGCCATAGGGATCGCGATAGCTTTCAATGAAGCCGATGTAGCTGTGAACATTTGTGTTTTTTTTTAAAAAAATCATGATTAGCATAAATGGACAAATTAACACAACAGTCACAAATCTCTTCTGGAATTTTCCCAAAGCTCACCATATATATATATATATGTGTGTGTGTGTGTGTGTGTGTGTGTGTGTGTGTGTGTGTGTATAACAAACAAACACAACAACAACGCCTGACTCTGAAGGCTTTAGCCAATATTCACCAAGTAGTCATATTATGTTTTGGAAAGGGGTTCTTGCAAGAATAGTGTACATCTAATTTTATTTTGTGTACATATCGTGTATGTATTCCGTGCGTATCATTTTATTTTCTGTTATTACATTTATGAATGATATTTCTTTCAGAAAAGGTCAAATAAACCTTTTTCTTTTTTCTTTTAAATCATAAAAGCAAAGAGCAGTCTTGATTATTATTATTTATAGAATGCTGCTCCACAAGAGTTTCCAAAGTAGTTTTTAATGAAATAAAAATATATAAATATGGCTCTTTAGCTTGGTTCACCTTGGGATGGGCACGCCCTCCCCCCCTCCCTCCACTACAACCCCTCAACCCCCACACCCCACCTCACAAGAATATATATATATATATATATATATATATATATATATATATATATATATATTCATTCATTCTTGTGAGGTGGTGTGTGTGTGCGTATATACTGTATATATATCCCTAAGGTGTACCCATCGCTAGTCCCATGTGTGGCAGCTCTTGCAAGAGTTTGCGAGCAAGCTGCCGGCAGGAAAGGAAAGTGGCGGCACTGGCAGACAGGCAGGAAACAAAATGGTGGCAGGCGGAGGGAGAAAACTGCAAGGGTGGGGTAAACTAGAAGCGTAGATACTCTGTGCCTAGTTTTAAATAAAAAGTTATCTACAATACTCAGGAAGGACCAGGACCAGAGGTGCACCTAGGTAATTTTGGAGCCTGAACCTACAGGCCTTTGGAGGTGCGCCCTCTCTGCAATTTAAGCATCACCCCCATACAGCAGGCCTGCTCAACTTTGGCCCCCGCAGCTGTTTCTGGACTACAACTCCCATAATCCCCAGCCACAATAGCCAGGGATTGTGGGAGTTGTAGGCCATAGAGCTGCCGGAGGGCCTAAGCTGAGCAGGCCTCCACGCACACACTGTGACACACGCAGTATGTTTTAAGACGTGGGTTCTTGAGGGCACAGCCACTGAACTCACAAGAATGTAAGAACAGGAAACAGGTCTATTTATGCCCATCTGCATTAGCAGAAACATTCCAAGACAAAACTTAACATATCCCCACCCCACATATTTCTTTCCCCACTGCCCCCTCCGTCTCTAAAGCAGAGGGCACGCTCGCGCCCGGTGATGTGGTGACCACACCACCCAGGACAAACTAACGCGGATTTGGGGGGCCCCACGCTCTCACTCTGGAGCAGTGGTTCCCCCAGATGTTGCTGAACTACAACTCCCAGCATCCCCCAGCCATAAGCTGGGGGTGTTGGGAGTGGTAGTTCCAACCCTGGTTGGGAGCCACAGATCTGGAGTCATAGTTTGTCCCGCAGATGCCAACCCGACCCCCAAGGCTCACCTCTCCACGATGGGTCCCTTGTCGCGAATCCAGCAGCGGGAGCCCTCCTTGTGGGCCTTGATGGAGCCCTGCGTGAAGCTGGCGATGTAGTGCTTCAGCATTTCTGCCTGCGTGGCGTTGGCTGCGTGTTGCTGGCGGGGGGAACCAGAGGGTCAGGCCATCATCCCTCCACCGAACCTCTACGGTTCCCCCCCCCATAACCTCAACTCCAAGGAACAGAGGAAGCTGCCATATACTGAGTCAGACCCTCGGTCCATCTAGCTCAGTATCGTCTGCACAGGCTGGCAGCAGCTTCTCTATGGTCTCTCTCAGCCCTATCTGGAGATGCTGCCAGGGAGGGAACTCAGAACCTTCTGCATGCAAGCATGAAGGTGTTCTTTTCAGAACGGTCCCATCCCCTAAGGGGATTATCTTACAGTGTTCACACATGGAGTCTCCCATCCAAATGCAAACCAGGGTGGACCCCGCTTAGCAAAGGGGAGAATTAATGAACGCTACCACAAAACCAGCTCGCCCACCCTGAACATAGGAAGCTGCCATATACTGAGCCAGACCCTTGGTCTATCTAGCTCAGAATTGTCTCCACAGACTGGCAGCAGCTTCTCCAAGGTTAGAGGCAGGAATCTCTCTCAGCCGTATCTTGGAGATGCTGCCAGGGAGGGGACTTGGAACCTTCTGCTCTTCCCAAAGAGGCTCCATCCCCAAAAGGGAATATCCTACAGTGCTCATGCAGGTAGTCTCCCATTCATTTGCAACCAAGGCAGACCCTGCTTAGCTAAGGGGACAAGTTATGCTTGCTACCACAAGGCCAGCTTTTTTTTAACCCAGCACAGAATTGATCTTTGGAGTTCTCTGCCTTGGGCCTGATCTAGCAGGGGTGGATTCATGGAGGCCATGGAGTCTCATGTCGTTCAAGATCTTGCCCAAAGAACTTCCATGTGGGTTCCTTGGTGCAGAGAGCAGGGTTGGTTTAGGTCAGGCCTGCTCAACTTCGGCCCTCCTGCAGATGTTGGCCTACAACTCCCATAATCCCTGGCTATTGGCCCCTGTGGCTGGGGCTTATGGGAGTTGTAGTCCAAAAACAGCTGGGGGGGCCTAAGTTGAGCAGGCCTGGTTTAGGTGATGGGCAGCCACACCAAGAGCACCCAGGGACGGTGCCCTAACCTCCCTGCCCTCACCTTGGCCTTCTGCAAGTTATCCACCACCCTCTTCAGAAGCAAGCAGTAATCGCCTCGTGTCACCGTGAACTTGCATCCGCGGAACTCAAAACACTTCATCTTGGCTGACATCTCAGCGTCCAGCTCGACATCTGTGCAGAAAAGAGGCAAACAGGGAGAGTGAAGGTGGAGAGGATCAGCCAAGAGCAGCAGAAGGCCCCCACCCCAAGGGGTGGCATGCTTGTGGAGGCTGCTATCAGGAGAGTGTATGAAGCTGCTCCATACAGAGTCAGACCCTTGGTCCATCCTAAATCTGGACTGTCTACACTGACTGGGCGCAGCTCTCCAATGTTTCATGCAGGAACCTTTCCCGGCCTTAGCTGGAGATGTTGCCTGGGATTGAACCTGGGACCTTCTGCATGGCTCTGGCACAGATATATGGCCCCTTCTCCAGCCTTCTCGCGTCCTGAAACTGCATTTGGCACCATGTGGGTTGGGTTAGTCTGTAAGATAAATGCTTGGTCCAGAGTCATGCTTCATGGCTGAACCGAGATTTGAACTCGGGACCTTCCTGGTCCTAGTCCAACACTTTAATAACCACGACACCAGCCACGAGACTTGCTGGGAGACCCTGGGCCAGTCATTTCTCTCTCAGCCTAACCTACTTCACAGGGTTGTTGTGAGGAGAAACTTAAGTACATAGTGCATCGCTCTGGGCTCCTTGGAGGAAGAGCAGGATATAAAATGTCAAATAAATAAAAATAAAACTTAGTAATAAAAGGAATATGCACAAAACCGGAAAACCTGACTCGGTTCGAGTAGAACCGGACTCGAACCAAACCAAGTCTGGTCTGGTTCTGTGCATACTAGGGCCCGGTCCGGCTCGAGGTCAAACCAGTTCAGGCCCGGTCCAGCTCGAGGGCGAGCTCTGAAGCCAGTCCGATTCGAGGGCGAGCCAGCTTGACCTCGAGTCGGCTTGACCTCGAGTCGGCTCGACCTCGAGTCGGCTCGCAATCCCCTAGAATCCAGGAAGCTGCTTTCTAGCCCTACTTGGAGATACAGCCAGGGATTTAACCTGGGACCTGGTGCGTGCAAAGCTGACAGTCTAACCACTGAGTTACAATGCATGCCTCCCCCAATATAATAAATTTATACAGTAGAATGTATTTTGAATGCTCCTGGCACTTCATCCACTTAGGAATATATCATCTAAGTAACATGATCACTTCTTTGACTCTATGGGGGTCATGCCGAGGACATGTCCCTCTGGCGTGGGGTGAGGGGGCGAGAGGGTGGGCCATGGAGGAGGTGGCAGCATCCGAACTGTTCCCAAAAAGCCTCTCACCATCCGAAAGCACCGATGCCAGGCGCACCTCGTAGACCGCTTCGCCGTCCACTTCCGTCTTGAAAAGCCTCGTATTGTAAGCGCTGATGTTCTGGAGAGAGATTGAAGGACAGCCGTTAAGGGGGGCGAGAGGATTTCTCCCCACTCGTTTCCAAAAAAGCACGCCACCCCATCTCCCTCCCCACTCTCCCACTCAAAATCTTCCATACACCTGGAACATTTCCAGGTGGGGCTTTTAGCTTGCTTCTCTTCCAGAAGGGAGGGTGCGTGCTCACATATGGGCCACATTTACCCCAAAAGTTCCTGCGAGCGATTGGGGAGCATTCCCTGATACAGGATTTTAATTGCAAATTAGAACGTAGCTGGATTGATCTTCAGGGTTAAAAAAAATAAATCCACTTTTGGGGGCTCATTTGCAGGGGGCAAATTCAAACTTGCAGAAAAGCCTCACAGTAATGCCAGCGGTCTGGAAATGCTCCTGGACCCTCACAGCAGCTTTCTGAGGCAGGCTATACACCCACAGCTAACTGAGAAAAGAGGCACCTGTTTAAAGTGGAGGTTCTCTTGAGCGGGGGAGAGCAACTGGCCCTATCCGTCCCCAGCACAGCAGCCCTCCAGTGGCTGTTGCTGGTGTCTATCTTACGTTTCTTTTCTTTTTTTAAGATTGTGAGCCCTTTGGGGACAGGGGAGCCCTATTTATTTATGTTTCTCTGCGTAAACCGCATTGGGAACATTAGTTGAAAAGTGGTACATAAATATTTGTCGTATCGTATTTGTATACTGGGAGTATATTGAGTTCACACATTTCTAAATATTCAAGTGGCCTGAGGAGGCGAACCCAAGGAAGCCCAGTGCGTTTCACGGCCAAGCAAGAACTCAAAACTTGGGTCTCCCCAGTCCGAATCCACGAGCCACACATCACACTTGTTTTTACAGGAGCCGTGGAAGATGTTGCCATAAGGAAAAATGCTCCTGAGCATGGGCAGAGGGCCTCCCACAGAATAGCCTCAACGGGTTTTCCCCACAGACTTGGCTGCAAGAGCAAGGTCCAGGTCGATGCGAACACCTTTTTACAGGAATCGTGGAAGATGTTGCCATAAGGAAAAATGCTCCTGAGCATGGGCAGAGGGCCTCCCACAGAATAGCTTCAACAGGTTTTCCCCACAGACTTGGCTGCAAGAGCAAGGTCCAAGTCGATGCAAACACCTCTAGTTAAGCGGAAGCACCAGCTCCAACAGGCTCCTCGTAGGAGCCCTGCTAAGTGAGCAGAAGGGAATCTTTTTAAAGTGGCAATTCTCTTCCATTTAGCAGGAGCTTTTTCAGGGGTTGACTTTATCGCAACTATACGTTGGGAGGGTGGATGTGCGTTCACATATCGGCCGGATTTACCCTGCAGCCCGTGCGATATTTCAGAGAGCGCTTCACACACGATTCGGGTTTCCCCCTCCGTATCGGAGCCAGCGTTCCCTCTAAGGCGGGCGTGTATGCACGCAGTCACACGCCTTTTGATGTCCGCTCAGTTAATTTTTTGATCCTGCTTGGGTTAAATCAGGAAGGCCCCCACTCTGAATGCATGTACGCACACACTGCCTTAATACTGCTGCCCAGAACAAAATTCAGTCCGCACACATATATTTAAAAATTAGAGAACACTGATCGGAACCTAGCCTGGTTTATGTCCGAGGTTTTTTGTTTTTTTTTAAGCCTCTTTTTGCGTCGGAGTATCGGTTATGCCCCGAACTCGCAGTAAAACCTGTTGTCGGAAAAGCCTCAGAAGCGTGTGGGGAGCAACTGGTCCTATTCAGCCTCAGCACAACACCCCTCCAGTGGTGGCCACTGGCGTCTCCCTTGCGGTTCTTTTCCAGCTGCGAGCCCTTTGGGGACGCACGGAGCCATTTTATTTACGTATTGTTCTGTTTTCTGTTGAAACCACCTTGAGAGGTTTTGTTAAAAAAAGTAATATATAAATCAGGCCTGCTCAACTTCGGCCCTCCTGCAGATGTTGGCCTACAGCTCCCATAATCCTAGAGATTGGCCACTGTGGCTGGGGATTATGGGAGTTGTAGTCCAAAAGCAGCTAGGGGAGGGCCAAAGTTGTGCAGGCCTGATATAAAGATCCAGAGGCGCAGAGATTCCCCGCCCTTCACGGCCGACCCCGTCGAGCCTCCAAACCCCTCTGGAGCCCCAGTCCCGCCACGCCGGCATGTCTTTTACACAGGCCGCCCCAGAGTAGGGGGTTTGCTGGGGCACCTCAGAGTCCAGAAAGTCTTGAGCCAGCTTGGCGTCTTCCATGGAGCAGTTTGCAGAGAAGTACGTGGAGACACCCTAGAAAAAAGAGAGAGAGAGAGAGAGAGAGAGAGAGAGAGAGAGAGAACGCTCAGAGGTACCCGACGGTGGGCCCGGCCTCGGGCCAGCAGTCAAGCCCCCTGCCCGCAATTCACTCCTTCTCCCCGAATCGGGTTCTCGGTGCGGACGGGCGACAACGGGGAGATACCTCGCCCCGGAGTCCCAAATGCTTCTGGGTGGACTCTAGAGAGAACATGCGCTCGCCACAGCTGTCCCACAGGGCTTCCATCTCTTTCGGGTGGGCCACAAAGGCCTGGCTGCCCCACACGAGCTGCTTCAGTTTCTCCTGGGGGGGAAGAAGGGCCAAAGAGTCGTCAACATGCCATTAAAAGTGGGGTGGAGGGGCCTCCAACCGACAAGCCGACGACCCCATTCCGCGCCGGGTATCCGGCCCCTTCCACGCCGGACTCACCTTGGGGAGGTTGGGCACAAATTTGGTGTCGCCGAAGGATTTGTAGTTGCCCATGTTGGCGTAGATGGCGGCAGAGTAAACCAGGAAGGCCTGCAAGAGACAAGCGCCGTACTGAAGGCGCGGACAGGGGGTCGGGGCGGCCAGACCCTTCGCCACAACCGTCGGCTGTACCCCTCCAATGAGAACAATTTGTTGTGGGGCGGCTAGCCGAGAAAGTTGTTTTTAAGTGACGGTGGTGGTGGTGATGATGATAACTGCAGTATTTGCAGGGAAACCGCAAATATTGAGTAATTGTGTCTCGGGGATCGCAGGGGATAGGTTCCCTGAGGTTTCTAAAAAGTGCCCCAAACTGGTTAAGTTGCCCTAATATTGCAGGGGAAAGTGCCTTACCATGATCAGTCTGCCCCCAGCTGTCCAGCAGTGCCCCCCAAATGCTGCAATTTGCAGTTTTTCCAGCAAAAAAAAAAATTTGTTTTTTTCCCTTTTTTAACAGAAACGAGCCAGAAAACGGCTCCCTTACACAAAATGGCAGGCAGAAATGACCTCAGGGGTCATTTCTGCCCACTCCCAACCCGCAGATACACAGAAATTATCCCTTTGGGGGGCTGTTTTCCTCTACATATAACGAGGACGGTGGCCAATTACCCAACCATGGATACACGAGACCACGGATGTTAGGTCTGCAATGAACATGGGTCTCCTGCATTATTATTATTAGGGCTGCAGAAATGCACTAGTCTACTAGTCAGTGGCGAGTGAAAAATGATGCCTGACGAGTGAAAAATGTCCTGATGAGAAATTCTCCAACATAGCTTGACAGGCAAAATATTTTGTCTGGTTGATCAACTCAGCCAACATTTCTTCATCCCTAATTATTAATAATAATTAATTAATTAATATTATTTATTTGTTTATTATTATTAAATGCTGGCACCCTGGGCCAAGAGACACACACAGTTTTCCCGATACCTGATATTCCTCATCGGAGAGGCCCAGCGAGTGTGCCAGCTCCCATAACTGGGTGGGGTCCTGGGCCCGGAAGATACGGGAAAGCAGCGTGTAGATTGCGGGTGCCTCGGGGGAGGTCTGAAGAAGCACCACGAGCCCCCCGTACCAGCAGGCCCGTGAGAGGTAGTGGGCGTAGAGCCGCTCTTCCGGCGACAGCAGCTTGAAGGCTTCGGTGCAGTCCAGAGTCGCGATCCCAATGTCATTGGGCAGGACATACTGGGAATCCACCATCGCGCCAAACTGGGAAGAAATGGACACTGGTCACTAACCCTTCTGTGCAAAACTGTAGAATGTTAGATTGGCGCTTAATTAAAAAAAACCCTAAAGGTACTGGAGAGCTGGTCTAATGGGAGGAGAGCAGGTCTTGTGGTAGTAAGCGCAAATAGTCCCCTTTGCTAAGCAGGGTCTGCCCTGGTCTGCATTTGAATGGGAAACTACATGTGTGAACACTGCAAGATATTCCCCTGAGGGGATGGGGCCGATCAGGGAAGAGCATCTGCCGGTTTGCATGCAGAAGGTCCCATGTTCCCTCCTTGGCAGCATCTCCAAGATAGGGCTGAGAGAGACTCCAGCCTGTAACCTTGGAGAAGTCGCTGCCAGTCCAGGTAGACAATACTAAGCCAGATGGACCAAGGGTCTGACTCAGTATATGGCAGCTTCCTATGTACTAACAACAGAGGCTACCGTGCGACCACAATGAAACCTAGATGCTCTCCCCAGAGCGGCTCCATCCCTTAAGGGGAAGATCTTCCAGTGCTCACACTTCTAGTCTCCCTTCCATACGCCACCAGGGCGGACCCTGCTTAGCTAAGGGGACAAGTCATGCTTGCTGCCACAAGACCAGCTCTCCTCCTCTGGGCCAAGGCTTTTCCTACTTCCCTCCTGCTCATTCTTACCCACATAACGGGTTCAATCCTGGCTGTTCCCTGACTCACCACAGACCATCCGCAGTACTTAAGAGCAGTGTTCCATCTAACAGGGAATCCCAGGGGATTCTTTCCCAGAATCCCCAGGCAAAAGCCATGGCACCCGGGAATTCTGGGAGTTGTAGTCCACAACGTTGAGGAATCCCTGTTAGACGGACCACTGCTTAAGAGGCGCCCCCACCAAGCTCGTCCCACTGCCCCGTCAAGTCCTGCTCTTGAGTTCCAGCCCCCAAGGGTTGCATTTCAAGAAACTTGGCAAGGTCCAGCCCGCACGGCATTCCCAGGGGCAGAAAAAGGATGCACCAGGCCAAGGTACTTTTTATTATTGTTATTATTATTATTATATTTATATCCCGCTCTTCCTCCAAGGAGCCCAGAGCGGTGGACTACATACTTGAGTTTCTCTTTCACAACAACCCTGTGAAGTAGGCTAGGCTGAGAGAGTAGTGACTGGCCCAGAGTCACCCAGCTAGTATCATGGCTGAATGGGGATTTGAACTCGGGTCTCCCCGGTCCTAGTCCAGCACTCTAACCACTACACCACGCTGGCTCTTTCACTTCCTCTCTCTCTCTCTGCCTCCCTGCCCCCCAAGAATAGGCAGGTAAACACGCCTGAGAGTCTGCCACACCACACCACCCTTCCTCTTTGCCCCAAAGCCTGGGGGTGGCAGGAAGCCGGCCATGCTGTGCTGTGAAAACAGGAATGGAAACCAGGTCTCCATCTCCACGGGCTGCCTGCAGGCCCTGTTCCCTCCTCTCTTCCCCGATCCCCATGCAAAACCTTGAGCCTGAAGTTGCTCTCGCAGGGGTCAAGCCCCGAGAAAGCAGAGGGGTGCGAGGTGGACGAGAAGCCCTCTCGAGCAGGGATTCTCAATGTCGGGTCCCCAGATGTTATTTGACTCCAACTCCCATAATCCCCAACCAAAGGCCACTGGGGCTGGGGATTATGGGAGTTGAAGTCCAATAACATCTAGGGACCCAACGCTGAGCATCTCTGCTCTAGAGTACCTTCAAGCCAGGGAGGGATCATGGGAGACAGATGATTATTATTATTATTATTATTATTATTATTATTATTAATTCAATTTCTATACCACCCTTCCAAAAATGGCTCAGGGCGATTTACACAGAGAAATAATAAATAAATAAGATGGCTCCCTGTCCCCAAAGGGCTCACAATCTAAAAGAAACATCAGATCGACACCAGCAACAGTCACTGGAGGGATGCTGTGCTGGGGGTGGAGAGGGCCAGTTGCTCTCCTCCTGCTCAATAAAGACATTCAACGGTGGCTCTTTGCCCAGTTAGCAGGGGTTAGCAGATGGTCCCCTTTGCTAAGCAGGGTCTGCCCTGGTTTCCATTGGAATGGGAGAGTATGTGTGAGCAGCACTGTAGCCAGGGTGCATTGAGTGAAAGGGTTCAACGGACATGGGCCCCCAGCTCCTGAGGGCCCTCCAGCTCCATCTCTCTCTATTTTCTTCATTATCTCCCTCACTCTGGGGGGCTGCCAGAGAGAGGGATGAACACAGGACCCCTCACCCTTAGCTCCGCCCCTGACTGTAGCATATTCCCCTTAGGAGACGGGGCCGCTCTGGGAAGAGCACCCGGATGCTTGCATGTAGAAGGTTCCAGGTCCCCTCCCTGGCAGCACCTGCAAGATAGGGTTGAGAGAGAGAGACGCCTGCCTGCTACTTTGGAGGAGCCGCTGCCAGTCTGGGTTGGCAATCCTGAGCTAGCTGGACCAAGGGTCTGACTCAGTATGCGGCCGCTCCCTCTGTTCCTATACACAGACAGACACAGGCACAGCCCAGGCCAATGGCAGCCGCCCCTCCGTTAGGGAAGGGATTCTGGTGCACTGCAACTCCGGTCTTATGGCGAAGGGAAACTGGATCACATGGGTGGGGGGGGCATGCCATGCAGCCTCTCCTGCTGGCCCTCCCCAAAGGCTGACCTCCCCAGCCTGCAAGGCACGCGCCCCATCCCTGAAGCGGGGCCAGCCAGCCCCCAATCACCGCCTGCCCCACCTTGCCCTCCCCTTGCCCAGCCAACCAGCCCGCCCCTCCTCACCTGCTCCTTGCTCTCTCGCGCTCACGGGCGACTTCCTGCCACGCCCCCTTCTCCCCCATTCAGAGCTTCATCCAGACAGACACGCCCCCATGCTTCCTTCAGCCAATCCCGTGCTCTCCTTGGGGAGACTGACGTCCGCGTTGCCGGGACACCGAAGCCCGCCCCTTGGTTCTTTCCCTGAGTCTCTCTCTCTCTCGGTGAGTTTCTTTTCCTTTTTTGCAGACTGCTGCGCCTCCGATTTGATCGCTGAAGTGGCTGGTCTTGGCTTTAAATATATATATATATTATTATTGCACCCAACTGGGATTCCATAGCCTAGTGGTTAGGGTGTTGGACTCAGACCCGAGTTCGAATCCCCATTCAGCCATGAAACTGACTGGGTGACTCTGGGCCAGTCATTTATCTCTCAGCCTAGCCTACCTCACAGGGTTGTTGTGAGGATAAAAATAACCATGAGCGGGATATAAATGTAAAAATAAATAAATGCATAAATAAATTCCCTGGCCACCCCAAGGCTTTGGAATTTGATCCTACAGCTGTCAGTTCTTCTGATCAGTGTCCCCGCTGATCCCCAGATGTGGTTGACTACAACTCCCAGAATCCCCCAAGCAAAAGCCTTTGCAGCTGTGGGGAATATCTCACAGGCTCACACATGTCGTCTCCCATTCATATGCAAACCAGGGTGGACCCTGCTTAGCAAAGGGGACAAGTCGTGCTTGTGACCACAAGACCAGGTCTCCTGTATAAAAATGTATAAATAAATGAATATTGGCTGCTCCCCAAACCTGCAAAGCAGGGTGGCTCAAACGACTGACCCATTCACACATTATGTTCAACACTCATACATTGAGTGTATCATGTATGCAGGTGCAGTCATTCACATGTTATGTTGAACACGGGTCCAGAAGTGCATTTCCTATCTGTACCAAGGGCCTGGATCCAGGTTCATTTTTAAAATGAACACCCGTTACAGTTGTTCACACAAACGCACCAGTGTACGGACATCTGTACATGTATACAGCATCATGTCTGAATCGAGCTTGTTTGGGCTGGTAAAATGGATAGCGTGAGGACTGAAAGTAGTGGTTTGTTCCAAAAAGGTGGCTGGCATAGGACTGGATAACCTCACCGACCTGTGTGCTTGCTCCTGTGCCCCAATGTGCTTGTAAACAAATTGATTAGAACAGCAACGGAGGACTCCACTCTCTTGGAATTTCTGCTGGTCTTCCATGCCCAAGTTACCTTTTCCTACAGGGCCACCAGCTAAAGGAGAACCAGAAGTGTAGAGTTTTATCACTTTTTTTAGCCTACTTCCCAGTAAGCTTAGATCACCGGGCATTCTGTGTGTGTGTCCGTCCGTGTATCCGTCCCACGCTATCGATTTTACAATGCCTGGACCAATTTGAACCAAATTTGCTACGGCGGTCGGGACACCTCAATGGCGTGGTTTGTGATGATGTCATCCACTTCGATTCAAGATGGCGGATGCATCAATGTTTGAGGCAGCAATGCGGGCTAACTTGTGGACCGCCTGACCGATTCGAACCAAATTTGCTACAGCTGTAGAGTCACCTAGGGACAGCTCAAGGGCATAGTTTGTAGGGATGTCACCCACCCTGATGCAAGATGGCAGACACCTGAACATTTGTGGTGCATTCAGACCAAATTTGGTACACCCGTAGGGATACATAGGGACACCTCCAACACATAGCTTGTGGTGACATCATCTGCCCAATGCAAGATGGCGGATGCATAGACCTTTGAGGTGAAAGTGGCCTCACTCGTGAACCGCCGAGCCGATTCGGACCGAATAAGTAGACCGATTCGGACCGAATGAGTAGACCGATTCGGACCGAATGAGTAGACCGATTCATTCTTACTAGAACAACGTGTTGCCCAGCAGCCCGGCCCATGGAAGTGATTCCATTTTCATGGCGAGAAAGTTGCACCTGCTGAATACGAAGGCCCAGAAGGAGCAAAATAAAATGGTGACCCTCTTTGGATACGGGATCCTATGTAGGCCAGCAGTCAAGCCCAGTAAGCCCCAATGGTGCCCAGTACCAGCTGAGGGGGCACCCTAAACATAGCTCAGGATCAGAGTTCGCTCTAACAGGGATTCCCAGATGTTGAGTGTTCTTGTCCCGTGCTGACGGAGCAAAGAGGCACCTTTAAAAAGTGGTGATTCTCTTTATTGAGCAATTGGCCCTCTCCGTCCCCAGCAACACAGCATCCTTCCAGTGGCTCTTGCTGGAATTGGTCTTATGTTTCTTTTTTAGATTGTGAGCCCTTTGGGGGCAGGGAGCCATTTTCCCTATTTATGGATGGATATCCATGTAAACTGCTTTGGGAACCTTTTTGTTGAAAAGCGGTATATAAATATTTAGCTTTTAACTTTTAACTGATCTTGTTTTGATTGTTTTAGTGACATTTTTAGAATATTGTTTTAAGATTTTAAACTGTGTTTTTAAATTTCTTGCTTTTAAATTTTCTGGTGTTTTTTTTTAAATTGTTTCACTTTTTAATCTTGGTAAACCGCCCGGAGACGTAAGTTTTGGGCGGTATAAAAATATGTCAAATAAATAAATGAATAAATAAGTAAATAAATAAAATTCATGTATTCGTCCAGCTCCCATTAACCCCAGGCAAACTCCATTGCAGCAGGGGATGATGGGAGTTGTAGTCAACAGCATCTGGGAATCTCCATTACAGGGAACATGGGTTACAATCTGGCACTGTCTGCATGCAACAGAATTGCTATGACACCACCAAATTATGTTCAGTTCCAACATTTGGAGAAAATGTCGGTGGTGGTGACATGAAAACACGCACCTTTCCGTTATCACGAGCCACCGTGAGAGTTAGTCTTGTGGTAGCCAGTATGACTTGTCCCCTTAGCTAAGCAGGGTCCACCCTGGTTTGCATTTGAATGGGAGACTTGATGTGTAAGCACTGGAAGATATTCCCCTTAGGGGATGGGGCCACTCTGGGAAGAGCATCTAGGTTCCCAGTTCCCTCCCTGGCAGCATCTCCAAGACAGGGCGGAGAGAGACTCCTGCCTGCAACCTTGGAGAAGCCGCTGCCAGTCTGTGAAGACAATACTGAGCTAGACAGACCAATGGTCTGACTCAGTATATGGCAGTTTCCTATGTTTAGGGGCACAGAGTGTATCAAATCAATCAAAACGAGTTGTGTGCCAAAATATTTTCTTTTGGATCTGAGAAAGATAATAAAAAATGGATGTATGACCTATTCTTGCAATTTAAAATAAACGTAGCCCTTTCAAGTTTGGTGCTTTTCATTTTTTGTCTACAGAACATCTGTTTCTGAAAAATGAAGTTGAAATTTGGGGGGGGGGTGTGCAAGTACTTAGCCTAGGGCACACAAAATAGTCTGGCACCAGCCCGGCCCGTCGTTGCCTCTTTTCCAAACTAAAAAGCCCCAGATGTTGTCGTATTACAGCATCCACAACACCCCAAAGAGGAGGGTTCCCCCCGCCGGTCACAGCCAAGGACGTTTTCGGTCTATCTCGGCGCACGCGCACGGACACACAAACACACACACACAGACACAGCCCTCCGACGGGCGAAACTGTTCTCCGATGTTGCGGTTTATTGTTCATCTCCTGCCCCGCCCCGCCCCGGCCTCCACCCGCCCACCCCGCCCCAGCTCAGTCGAGAGGCCCCTGGAAGATGAGACGGACAAACCCCTGCTGGCCGGTCAGCCAGGTGCCGCAGAAGGGGCAGGCCGCGTGGAAGGCGTGGGTGCCGTGGGGCAGAGGGATCTGGGCCCAGTACTGCACAGTCTTGGCAGAGCAGACGTGGCCGCAGGGGCAGAAGGCGTGGGTGGGGCGCCCGGCATCTAGGTAGAGGCCCGCCTCGCAGCCCAGCCAGAGGGGCACGTAGGGCCCCGAGCGCCGGCACATGGGGCACTCCCGCTCCAGGCCCCCCTTCTCCTTGCGGAAGCCCCAGTTGTGGAAGCCGTGGACGTGGCCGCAGTTGACGTAGACCCAGGGCTGCTTCTTCTCCACCACGCCCCGCGGCACCAGGCTGGGGAAGGCCAGCGTGCTGAAGCCCACCGGGCACTGCGGCCGGGCGGCGTTGATCTCCTGGCGGAGGGTCTCCAGCTGCTGCAGGGTCGGGGTGCGCAGGAGGCCCTCCGAAGTCCGCCAGAGCAGGGTGGCGCCGCACAGGTCGATCAGGGAGCCGTCCTGGAGCACGTTGGACTCCGACTCCACCTGTAGGGGGGCGGGAAGGACGGGGGGGGGGTCAGTCGGGGCCGGTGGTACCATTAGGCCAAGGAGGCAGCTGCCTAGGGCGCCGACCTCAGAGGGGCGCTGAGTGTAGAGTGTCAATGTGTCCGCCGAGGGCACAAAATAGTCGGGCACCGGCCCTGGGGTCGGTCAGAAGAAGAGGCCGAACCTACTCCGCGGCCATATTGCCGACATAAACCGTGCGGAGGGCTGGCTAGCAGCATCCCAGCTTGGGCTCTTTATGGCTGCTCGGCTCGCTTAGGGCAGAGCTGGGCCAGGCAGCGGCACGCCCAACCTGGGACGTGCAGGGGCGGGCGGCCGAAAGCTTCGCTCCATTTCTCCCAACTGAACCACTTCTTCCGAGGCAGTGGGGTGTAGTGGTTGGAGCGTTGGACGAGGGCCGGGGAGACCAAATCCCCATTCGGCCGTGAAACGGACTGGGTGACTCTGGGACTGTCACGTCTCTCCTCAGCCTGACCTACCTCACAGGGCTGTGGCGAGGAGAAACAGAATCATGTACACCACTCTGGGGGATGAGCGGCACAGAAATGTTAAATAAATAAATAAACAAATTAATATTCATTCATTCATTCAATTTCTATACCGCCCTCCCAAAAATGGCTCGGGGCCATCGACACAGAGAAATAATAAACGCACACCCCAAAGATGACATGACCTTTCAGCCACTGGGCCATGCCTCCCTTGCAGATTATTTTAGTTAATAATAATAATAATAATAATAATAATAATAATAATAATAATAATAAAAAATAATTCAATTTCTATACCGCCCTTCCAAAAATGGCTCAGGGCGGTATTACACAGAGAAATAACAAATAAATAAGATAAACAAAATGGGTCCCTGTCCCCAAAGGGCTCGCAATCTAAAAAGAAACATAAGACAGACACCAGCAACAGTCACTGGAGAGATCCTATTCTGGGGACGGATAGGGCCAGTTGCTCTCCCCCTGCTCCATAAAGAGAATCACCACGTTAAAAAGGTGCCTCTTTGCCCAGTTAGCAGGGGCAGACATTATTAAATGATTTACGATTCATTTAAAAAGACGCATTTCTCCCCAACTATGTTTTTATGATTGTATGTTTTAATTTTTGTAAACCACCTTGGGGTTTTCTTTTAACGAAAGGCAGTACAGAAATGTAAAAATAAATAATAATAATAATAATAAAAATAAAGTTATTTGGTCATGAGCACCGCAGGAGAGAAACATCTTTGAAAAGCTCGGTTCTGAGGGGGGCAAAGGTAGGCAGATCTGTTGAAGTTGGCCAAGGATTTCAGCTGGGCCCCCAAATAATCCAGAGTCCAAAGATGGATTTTGTATTCTGGAATGCAATGCAGATTTCTGCAGCGGAAGGAACTGGGGGGGGCAAACTCCCTTTGACCCACACGGGGGCCCTCCCTGGCTGCCCTCTGCCCCCTTACCAGCTTTCCTCGCTGCTGTGCGGAGCGACTGTTACGTAGGGCATAGACGTTCCCGCAGACGGAGATCTCCCGCCACACCCCCGGGGTGGAGTCCTCACTGAAGCCGCCGTTGGGGTGCATCACCAGCACCCCGTTGGTCGTCAGCCCGTCCATCAGGCCGTCCGGAGTGCGCCACTTGGCCGCCCTCTCCTGCCAATGAAATGAGAAACGGGCATCACAGCACGGCTTGGGCAGGGGGCATCGGCGGGCAAGGGTTGCCCTCTGCCCTTCGAGGACAGCTGCCTCCATAAGAACATCAGAACAGCCCAAGATCCATCTATCGAGTCCAGCATCCGGTTCCACACAGTGGCCCACCAGATGCCTCTGGGAAGCCCATCGGCAAGAGATGAAGGCATGCCCTCTCTCCTGCTGTTGCTCCCTTGCAGCTGGTATTGAGAGGCATCGTGCCTCTGAGGCTGGAGGTGGCCCATAGCCACTTGACTAGTAGCCACCGATAGACCCACCCTCCATGAATTGATTGAAACCCCTCTTCAAGCCATCCAGGCTGTCGGCTGTCTCCACGTCTTGTGGCAGAGAATTCCAGAGGTTGATTCTGCAGTGAATGGAAAATTACTTCCTTTTGTCGGTCCTAAGTTTCTTGGCCCTCAGTTTCCTGAGAGTATTTATTATGTATGTATGTATGTATGTATGTATGTATGTATGTATGTATGTAACATATTTTTATACAGCCCAAAACGTACGTCTCTGGGCGGTTTATAACAAAATAAAAACAGATAGTAAAACATTCGTTAAAAGAAAAACAAAAAGTTTAAAACATTACAACAATTTAAAAAATTTTAAACAATATTTCAATGTTAAAATATTATGAAACTACCCTACACGTACTTCTAGTCATAAGAATGTGAGAAGAGCCCTGCTGGATCAGGCCCAAGAATGCCCATCTAGTCCAGCATCCTGTTTCCCACAGTGGCCCACCAGATGCCGCTGGAAGCCACAGGCAGGAGTTGAAAGCATGCCCTCTCTCCTGCTGTTACTCCCCAGCAAGTGGTATTCAGAAGCCTCCTGCCTTTGAGACTGGAGGTAGCCTAAAGCCCTCCGACTAGTAGCCATTGATAGACCTCTCCCTCCATGAAGTTCTCCAAACCCCTCTTAAAGCCAACCAGGGTGTTGGCTGTCGCCACATCTTGTGGCAGAGAATTCCACATGCAAAGAGAGAGAGAAAATAGAAACAGCTGTGGGTGGGTGTACTGCGGTGGTGGTAAAGATGTGCAATTCCAAATGTGCAGAAAAGCACGTAGTACAATCCTTCCTGCACTGGACAACTTCAGACCATGCGCAAGGGACTGTATATTTTCAATGTTCCCTGCTCCTGCCGGCTGGGCCTGCTCCACCTGCCCGATCTCCTGTGGCAGGGGGTGCCGAGGGCCAGGTGTGGCTGGGCCAGGTGCGACCGGGCTTCCTCTGCCTGCCCACACGGGCTCCAAAATTACCTAGGTGTACCTCTGGACCAGTGTACTTTCTAATTTTTTTCATCTGTGTGCAGAATGAGTTTTGTTCTGGGCAGCAGTATCAAGGCAGTGTGTGAACACTGGCATTCAGAGTGGGGCCTTCCTGATTCAACCTGAGCTAAAACTAACTGAGCGGACTAAAAAAAATATATCTGTGAGGGGACACACATGCACACACCTTAGAGGGAACACTGCTCTGGACTTAATGGCGCTGCGGGGAAATGACTTGACTAGCAAGCCAGAGACTGCCGGTTCGAATCCCTGCTGGTATGGAAACACCTCTATCGGGCAGCAGCGATACAGGAAGATGCTGAAAGGCATGATCTCATACTGCGCGGGAGGAGGCAATGGTCAACCCCTCCTGTATTCTACCAAAGGCAACCACAGGGCTCTGTGGTTGCCACGAGTCAACACTGACTCGACAGTCGCTTCGACTTCCTGTCCAGAGGTCAAGGTCAAGTGTGCTGTCGAGTCGGTGTTGCCTCATGGCAACTCAAGGCAGTGGACCAAACAGAAAGGGACCATTCTGCACTACCTCATCTCCATACTGGAGAAAATGGACCTAGACACTTACATAGGAACATAGGAAGCTGCCATATACTGAGTCAGACCCTTGGTCTCTCTAGCTCAATATTGTCTGCAGAGACTGGCAGCAGCTTCTCCAAGGTTGCAGGCAGGAATCTCTCTCAGCCCGATCTTGGAGATGCTGTCAGGGAGGGAACTTGGGACCTTCTGCTCTTCCCAGAGCGGCTCCATCTTATATCTTACAGTGCTCATACATGGAGTCTTCCATCCAAATGCAAACCAGGTCAGACCCTGCTTAGCTAAGGGGACAAGTCCTGCTGGCTACCACCGGACCGACTCTCCTCCCACTTTCCGCTGGTCCCGCAGCTGCTTGGAAGCGGCGGTCCCGTCCCCGCCAGCCGGTCACACACGCGCTGACTCGTCCCAAGACACACACACACACGGTCGCTCTGGTGACTCACTCACTCCAAGGAAAATGTTGCGAGAGGCGTCAAAGCCGGCGGCGTAAATCCGCGCCGTGTACGGGGGGTTGCGCTCACAGATGACGCGGCAGGCAAAGCGGGAGATGGTGCTCTGGGCGGACTGGCCGTCGATGCCTGGGTTCGCTCCGGGAGCCGTGTCCGTCACCACAAAGTCAATCATACTCTCGGTGGAGCGGCCGATCTGGGAAGAGAGGAGATGGGGCAGGAAACCGTCAGAGGCGGGCTGGCGTTTCTCCGATTCCGGAATCCGTCCGTTCTTTTCCATTCATCTCTCACTCTCCGGGAAATCCCGTTTTCTTTTGTCAAAAGAGAACCCTGAATGCAGGGCTTGTCAAACCTGGGACCCCAAATGTCGTCGATAATATGGTGGCTGGGAACAACATTGGGACAATGTGGAGACAACATTGTAGTCCCTCCCCAAAATTCAGACTGAATTTCCAAATTAATGGCAGCCTCTTTCCACCTCTAAAGTGTTGAGAGCTTTTTTGCCCCCATAGCAGGCTGGGAACTCTCTGCCACTGGACCCACCAAACCAGTGTGGGCCAGTGGTGGGCCAGTGGTGGTGGTGGGCCAGCGTGGTGTAGTGGTTAGAGTGCTGGACTAGGACCGGGGAGACCCGGGTTCCAATCCCCATCCAGCCATGAGACTTGCTGGGTGTCTCTGGGCCACTCACTTCTCTCTCAGCCTAACCTACCTCACAGGGTTGTTGTGAGGAGAAACTTAAGTATGTAGTACACCGCTTTGAGCTCCTTGGAGGAAGAGCGGGATATAAATGTAATTAATAATAATAATAATAATAATAATAATAATAATAATTCGCTGGTTATGCGTGGGGGATGGTCCTTAGACCTCGGGCATGAGCAGGCTGTGCGGCTCGAGTGAAAGCCAGGCCTCAACACTACTTGGCCAGGGCTGGAGGGCAGACGCTCAGGTCAACCATCACCTAGGACTGACTCTGAATTTGCCATGTTACATGTGAAGCCACCCACAGATGAAGGGACCTTGGTGGGGGCCGGGGGACAAAGTCCTTCGCGCGCATCCGCACCCATCTTTCACGCGTATGCGCGCCCTAAGCCCTGATCTCAAAGGCAAGTAGAGTGGCCATCCCCCTGGAATTCCGGGGGATTTTAAGCATCTCACCCAGATTACTTCGCTCCCCACCCCAGATTTGCCCCGATTTCATCTAGATGGAATCTATGCAGGGACAACTGCACTCTACACTGAAGCCCGTTTGAAACCGGTTTGACCAGTGTGTCACGGCTTCCTCCAAAGGAGGGTTTCTCAACCGCTGGTCCGCAGGCCGGTGTCGGTCCACAAGGTGTTGGGTACTGGTCCGTGAAGGACAGAGGAAGCTGCCATATACTGAGTCAGACCATTGGTCTATCTAGCTCAGTATTGTCTTCCCAGACTGGCAGCAGCTTCTCCAAGGTTGCAGGCAGGAGTCTCTCTCAGGCCTATCTTGGAGATGCTGCCAGGGAGGGAACTGGGAACCTAGATGCTCTTCCCAGAGTGGCCCCATCCCCTAAGAGGAATACCTTACAGTGCTCACACATCAAGTCTCCCATTCAAATGCAACCAGGGCAAACCCTGCTTAGCAAAGGGGACAAGTCATGCTTGCTACCACAAGACCAGCTCTCCTTCTTGAAGCTGAGTCTAAGCCTGGTCAGTGGGCTTTAGATCCGTCTTCAACTGGTGGCAGCCTACCTCGCAGGAGCGGCGTGCTCCTAGATTGGGATCAGCGCAATCTCTCTACTGAGGGTAAAAGCACAGAGTAACAACTGTTTCGTCACACCCTTCAACTGCTGAATTTCAGTTCAAGGCCAAGGAGCCCTGCCAGGAAAAAAATATGGCAACCACAGTCCTGGCTGCAGGTTTGGTGGGTACCTGGAACATGTCGGTTTCGCTGTCGTGCGTGTACTCCACGATCACCGAGTGGCTTCGGGAAAGTGTGTAGGAGATGCTGTGCTGGCCCCTGTTACTCAGCGCCTGTTGGGGGAGAGGAAAAGAGCCAACAGAGTGAACGAGCGAACGGAATATAAAGCGCTGGCTATTGCCTATAAAGCCCAAGTTACTTAAGAGAGCTGGACTTGGAGGAAGCCAGACAGAAAAAGCATTGACGCTTTTGAACTTGGGTGCTGGAGAAGACTTTTGAGGAGACCATGGACAGCAAGCAAACCAATGGATCATCGAACAAATCCATCCAGAATTTCCACTCGAGGCCCAAATGTCCAGGCTCAAACTATCCTACTTGGGACACATGATGCGAAGACCCAGCTCCCCTGAGAAGTCCATCATGCTGGGGAAAGTGGAAGGAAAGAGAAGAAGAGGACCACCAGCAGCCAGGTGGATGGACTCGATGACGACAGCCATGAATGCACCACTGAGAGACCTTCAAGGCCAACTGGAAGACCGATCATCCTGCAGAGAATCTATCTATGTGGTCACTAAGAGTCAGTATTAAATACTGACTTGAGGGCATTTAATCAATCAATCAATCACTTAAAAGAGCGCCTTCTCCGTCATGAACCCTGTCGCCTATTAAGATCATCTGGAGAGGTCCGGTTACAGTTGCCACACTGGCTCATTTGGTGGCAACACAGGGCCGGGCCTTCTCTTGGCCCTGCTAATTGGGCAAAGAGGCACCTTTGTAACATGGTGATGCTCTTTATTTTGCAGGGGGAGAGTAACTGGCCCTTTCCACCCCCAGCACAGGACCTCCAGTGCCTGATGCTGGTGTCTATCTTACAGTTTCTTTTTTCAGACTGTGAGCCCTTCGGGGACAAGGATCCATCTTATTTGTTTGTTATTTCTCTCTTTGTTATTTCTCTACGTAAGTTGCTTTGGAAACTTTGGTTGAAGAGCGGTATATAAATATTTGTTGTTGTGGCTGCTCAAGGCCTTTGGAACGCGCTCCCTGTTGAAATAAGAGCATCTCTTTCTCCGCTTGCTTTTAGCATGACCCTCAAGACGTTCCTGTTTCCCCAGGCTTTTAACTGAAATTTAAATTGCATTGTTTTTATTTACTGAGGTTGTTCTTATCTGCTTTATGAATTTTAGCTGTTTTATGTTGGTTTTACATTTGTTCTGGTTTAACGTTGTACACTGCCTAGAGATGTCTATATCAGGGGGTATAGAAAGAAGCTAAGCGAAACTAAGCTCAGACAAGATATATGGGCAAAGAGGCACCTTTTATCAGGGGGAGAGCAACTGGCCCTATCCGTCCCCAGCACAGCATCCCTCCAGTGGCTGTTGCTGGTGACTATCGTATGCTTCTTTTTAGATTGCAAGCCCTTTGGGGACAGGGGAACCATTTTATTTTATTTATTTCTCTATGTAAACCGCTTTGGAAACTTTGGTTGAAAAGTGGTATATAAATATTTGTAGTTGTAGTTGTAAGATAGATAGATAGATAGATAGATAGATAGATAGATAGATAGATAGATAGATAGATAGAAAAAGGAACACAGCACTGTCGAAAGAGAATTGGCCTGCCAGTCCCCCGAAGAGCTTTTAGCATCCTGAAAGGGGATCAGCGTTGTGGCGGATGCAACATTTTGTCTTGTTTGTATATACCAAGACTGAACAACTTCAGCTCTTCAGCTGTTGTTGGAAAGAAAGGAAAGATTGTGCCCTCGAGTCAGTGTCAGCTCCTGGTGACCACAGAGCCCCGTGGTTTTCTTTCTTTATCTGACAGATTTGTTTACTTTCCCTGCCTTCTCTGCCCTCCCATGTGATCGGATCCAGAGTAAAATCCAGGAAATCCAAGTGGCGCATTTGAAATCCGTGTCAATCCGGGTGGCATTTAGCAGCCAGGTGGAATTTAGCAACCAAAATCCAGGAGCGACCCTAAATTCTGGGGGACATGGCAACCCTAGTGTAACACAAGCCCTGCCACCTGCAATGTTGCTTTGGAAGGGCAGCTGTGCTTTCACACATAGTCCCGATTTACGTTGAAGTCCGAGCTATCGGGCATCACCCTATACACGATTCGGGTTTTTCATTGCTCATCGGAGCTCAGCCCAATTTGTGTCTAGGGTGCAAAAAAATCCACTTTTTGTGTCGGGTTTGGGGGCAAATTTGAAATCTCCGCCATGCCCCATAACTTGCAGTATTTCACACACCCCTCCCCTAATCCCATAGTAAAGCCTGCTGTCTTGGAAAGGCCCAATTCTGCTGCAGATCTATATCCCCCTGCTCTGGTACACATCAGAGCAAGGCCTGATGGGAGAGGAGAAGGGCCAGATTCTTCCGGATTTCTTCTCATCCTGAAACCACCCCGCCAGGAGCTTTCACAGACAGCAGGTTTTACCATGGGTTTTCTGCGAGGCTGAAGTTGCCCTCCCAAAAAAGATGCAAAAAAATGGATTTTTTTTTTACCCTCGATATAAACCGGCCTATGCTCTAATACACAATGAAAAACCCGAATCCTGTGTGAATTATCCGATAGCTTGCAGGGACTTCAGGGTCAATCTGGCCGATATGTAAAAAATAAATCTGGCCGATATCTCCTCCATTCCGGAGGCGAGGCGAGCTAAAAGCCAGGTGTAAAAACTTCCCGGAGACACTAACCACCATCAGAGCAGTCAATTGGGCTATTAAGGAGCCCAAAGTAACTACCATCTCTCAGATCAGTCATTGCTCTCTCTTGAAAAAAAGCACTGGAGTTTGAATCTGCCTGGGAAAGGACACCCTCTGGCCTCGAAAGGCTGCTCCCAAAACAGCACGTTAGCACAGATTGCCGAGGGAGCCTTCCTCAAAAGGGAAAGGCACTTTGCATATACTCAGGAATGCTTCTTTATGATTACTTCCTATTTTCCTGGGCTGAACCCGTGCTGCTGGGACTCGTAGGGGAGGTGGTGGGGGCAGGCATCTCTCTTTCACTCTCTCCTCCCCTCGCCCTTGCTTTGACTGAAGCCAGACAGGCTGGTCATTTGCCAAGAGCTTTCCCAGACAGCAGGCTTTACCGTGGATTTTCTGGGAGGCTTAAATGCGAGTTCAAGGTTGCCCCCAAAAACCCGGCGCAAAAAGTGGATTTTTAAAAATGGATACAAATCGGGCTACACTCTAATGTGCAATGAAAAACCCAAATTGTGTGTGAAATGCTCCCTGATAGTAGGGATGTGCACAAAACAGGTTTGCCCAGTTCGGTTCAAGACTTTTTTTTTTTTTTTTTTAACCAAATTCTAACATGTCTGGCATCTCTGAACAGGGCCCAAGCCGGCCTGGGGCAGGTTTCGGCTTGACCTCAAGCCGGGCCCAGTTCGGTTCGAGGTGGAGTCCTCGAACCGAGCCGGTTCGAGGTTGAGCTGGCTCACACATCCCTACCTGAGGAGAGCTGGTCTTGTGGTAGCAAGCATGACTTGTCCCCTTAGCTAAGCAGGGTCTGCCCTGGGTGCATATGAATGGGAGACTTGATGTGTGAGCACTGTAAGATATTCCCCTTAGGGGATGGAGCCACTCTGGGAAGAGCAGAAGGTTCCCAGTTCCCTCCCTGGCAGCATCTCCAAGATCGAGCTGAGAGAGATTCCTGCCTGCAACCTTGGAGAAGCCACTACCAGTCTGTGAAGACAATCCTGAGCTAGATAGACCAAGGGTCTGACTCAGTATATGGCAGCTTCCGATGTTCCTGATAGCTTGCAGGGACTTCGGGGTCCATTTGGCCGATACGTGAACGCACACCTCCATTCCAGAGGAGATGCGAATGAAAAGCAGGTGTGAAAAACGTCCAGGTGGAACCACACAGCCTGGTCATTCGCCAGGGACCCCAGCCGGGTGAGTGACCCGCCTGCTCAGCAAAACCAGACTTACGACCAGCACGTGCGACTCAGATTAAACAAAGGCTCTCCGTTAAAGCCATGGCAGGAGTGAGAAGAGAGAAGTGGGCAGGCTGGGGCCGGAAGGGAGAAAGAGAGATGCCAAAGCGGCCTATTCCGTGGCCATCACTAGCTCCACTGTGACAATAAAAAGCGGTTCCCTATCTGAATCCAGCAGATCCCAGCCTGGTGTGATGGACACAGGGGCCATCCTGGTCGGCCAAGAAGAGCCGTTTCCGCCTGGGAGCTGCTCACCTTGGAGACCAGAGGTGTCGAGATATGGTGGATGACATCTGGCTTGACCCCGTTGGCTTTGGGCCTCTTGAACAGGGCCAGGCGGCTACGGCGTCGCCCTTTGTCGCCGTTGGGCAAGGAGCCATTGTACCTGTGTCGGGAGAGACCGAGATGGCATGTTGGTATTGGATCGGCATAACACAGCGCCATTCAGAACTTAGCAAATGGTCAAGACGGCAAGGGCGACGTTTGAGTGTTGAACATAAAAGAGGTTGTTCACACAATCAGAACACTACCCGAGTTTGGGAGCAGTGGGTGGCCTCAATTTTCGGTTGTGAGGAAGCGAGGTAGGAGGGGAACCAGGGTAGAAGTGATTGTGTGGAAGCAGGGTAGGCGGGAAAGCTGGGTAGAAGTGATTGTGCAGAAGCAAGGTAGGAGGGAAACCTGGGTAGAAGTGATTGTGCAGAAGCAAGGTAGGAGGGAAACCTGGGTAGAAGTGATTGTGCAGAAGCAAGGTAGGAGGGAAACCTTGATAGAAGTGATTGGGTGGGAGCAAGGTAGGAGGGAAACTTGGGTAGAAGTGATTGTGTGGAAGCGGGGTAGGAGGGAAACCTGGGTAGAAGTGATTGTGCAGAAGCAAGGTAGGAGGGAAACCTGGGTAGAAGTGATTGTGCAGAAGCAAGGTAGGAGGGAAACCTGGGTAGAAGTGATTGTGCAGAAGCAAGGTAGGAGGGAAACCTTGATAGAAGTGATTGGGTGGGAGCAAGGTAGGAGGGAAACTCGGGTAGAAGTGATTGTGCAGAAGCAAGGTAGGAGGGAAACCTTGATAGAAGTGATTGGGTGGGAGCAAGGTAGGAGGGAAACTCGGGTAGAAGTGATTGTGTGGAAGCGGGGTAGGAGGGAAACCTGGGTAGAAGTGATTGTGCAGAAGCAAGGTAGGAGGGAAACCTGGGTAGAAGTGATTGTGCAGAAGCAAGGTAGGAGGGAAACCTGGGTAGAAGTGATTGGGTGGGAGCAAGGTAGGAGGGAAACCTGGGTAGAAGTGATTGTGTGGAAGCGGGGTAGGAGGGAAACCTGGGTAGAAGTGATTGTGCAGAAGCAAGGTAGGAGGGAAACCTGGGTAGAAGTGATTGTGCAGAAGCAAGGTAGGAGGGAAACCTGGGTAGAAGTGAATGGGTGGGAGCAAGGTAGGAGGGAAACCTGGGTAGAAGTGATTGTGTGGAAGCGGGGTAGGAGGGAAACCTGGGTAGAAGTGATTGTGCGGAAGCAAGGTAGGAGGGAAACCTGGGTAGAAGTGATTGTGCAGAAGCAAGGTAGGAGGGAAACCTGGGTAGAAGTGATTGTGTGGAAGCGAGGTAGGAGGGAAACCTGGGTAGAAGTGTTTGTGTGGAAGCGAGGTAGGAGGGAAACCTGGGTAGAAGTGTTTGTGTGGAAGCGAGGTAGGAGGGAAACTAGGGTAGAAGTGGCTGTGTGGAAGCAAGGTGGGAGAAAAAGCTACCCAGGTTTCCCTCCTACATGACTGTGTTAATGACCTCCTTATGTTCAACATACAATCTGTATGCAGGTACAGTTATTCAAGTGTGCTGTGGACTGCAGGTACAGCAGCAAACCTATCTCTTCCTATCCCGCTTGTAAAAGGAACACAGGCAGGGTCGTTCGCACAAAAACATGTCTGAGTGTAGAGACATCTGGACCTCGGCACAACATCATGTCTGGATTTTAGGTCTGGAACGACACCCCGCCAACACAGCCCGCCCCAACCATGAATGGTGGCAGCCTGCCAGGTCCGCGACACTCGCCCCCGTTGTTCAAAATGTGGCTGCCTCGCCCCAAGCAGCTGGGCGGCAAAGGAGGAGGCGTGCTGTTCCCTGACGGGCCACTGAGTCAGTTAGCCGCGTGTGGCTCAAGGCATCGCCAATTGTGCAGATTCACCTTGGGGAATCTCAAAAAAAGAGGGGCTGGGTGGGGCAGGGTTCAGCCCCGAAAGCCCACACAACTCGGAGGTGCATGCTGGTGCTTGAAACACTCTGCACATGCTCAGGTCTCCCCTTCCCTGCCTTCTTTGCCATTGCTTC
Organism: Hemicordylus capensis; assembly: GCF_027244095.1. Classification (NCBI taxonomy): domain Eukaryota; kingdom Metazoa; phylum Chordata; class Lepidosauria; order Squamata; family Cordylidae; genus Hemicordylus; species Hemicordylus capensis. The sequence continues at coordinate 4,574,880 of NC_069670.1, forward strand.
AAGTTCCCTGCATCCAGACGGGTGTGGGCAGAGAGAAGCCATTGCACTTACCCGAGCACGATCAGCTCCCCATACTTCACCGGTTCCTTGGTCAACAGGAGACTGTCCCCCGGAGAAGGGTAGATGCGGCCATCTTTGGGGCAGGCCCGCCGGAGATCTAGAGACTGGGCGGTCACTACTTCAGGACTGCCTTCCAGCACCATCCTGCAAAGACACCAGATCGGCAGGGTTTACCCCAAAGTCCCTGCCCGAGCTATCAGGGAGCACTTCACACACGATTCGGGTTTTTCGTCACGTGTTAAGAGCATCGCCCGAATTGTATCCGGAGTTTTAAAAATCCACTTCTCGAGTCGGGTTTTTTGGGGGGCCACTTCAAACTTGCAGGAAAGCCTTGCAGAAAACCTGCTGCCTGGAAAAGCTCCAGGCAGTGGGTGCTTCTGATCACAGATCCTGAGGCACACACCCCTCTCTAGCGATACAGTTGTGGCAGATCAGAGTGGCGAGGGAAAGGCACTCTGCACATGCTCAGAGGCTCCTTGGCATCACAAAAACGTTTTGCATCCCATTCAGGTATTGGCATAGCAACGCCTGCTGGATGGCTTCCCAGCAGTTGTCACGGTGACACCCCCTGATCTCTCTGGTTTCTGTCGTCGCCACGGTGATGCTCTTGCCTCCTAGGATCTCTACAGCAAACACCTCGAGCATCTCCCGGTTGCTAAGGCGATGGTCCTGACCCTTAAAAGCCCCAAAGTCTCCATAGCGATAACCCTAAACCACCTCGGCCTTGTTACTACGGCAGCATTTCAGATATTTAATGCCTCCCTGTTACCATGGCAACACTCGCCTCTTCATCCTGGTGTCTCATACTGGAGGAGGCTGCCATGGCTCACCTAAATTCTTCAACTATGCCTCAGTCATAGGAAGCTGCCATATACTGAGTCAGACCACTTGGTCCATCTAGCTCAGTCTTGTCAACCCAGACTGGCAGCGGCTTCTCCAAGGTTGCAGGCAGGACTCTCTCTCAGCCCGATCTTGGAGATGCTGCCAGGGAGGGAACTGGGAACCTTCTGCTCTTCCCAGAGCGGCTCCATCCCCTAAAGCGGAATCTCTTCCAGTGCTCACACACATAGTCTCCCATTCAAATGCAAACCTGGGCAGACCCTGCTTAGCTAAGGGGACAAGTCATGCTTGCTGCCACAAGACCAGCTCTCCTCTCCGACACGGTAATCCAACACGGCATCCCGTGCGTGTCGGATTACCAGCTCTCGTGTGTGTCGGATTACCAGATTACCAGCTCTCCTGCCCCATCTCGCGACATGTGGGGAACCAGTTGCTCACTGGCGCAAGTAAGGCTTGGCTGGGCTGAACGATTCCTTCATATGCCCCAGGATCAAACAGGATAAGGCCCAGGTTCAGGCAGCTATGCGAGGCGCCCACTCCACCTGAAGTGACAGGTGGCTCAACCTCGGCCCTCCTGCAGATGCTGGCCTACAGTTCCCAGACTCCCTGGCTCCTGACGGCGGTGGCGGGGGATTATGGGCGTTGTAGTCCAAAGAGAGCTGGAGGGGCCCAGTTGAGCAACCCTCGGTCAGCCCCACAAACTGATCATCGGCTCGCGGCACATCGACGGGCCAGAAATGCGAGACATCGTTAGGGTGCCGCAGAACCCCAAACGCTGTCACCCTTGGAGTCTGGTCTGGTGGTCGCCAGCATGACTTGTCCCCTTTGCTAAGCAGGGTACACCCCGGTTTGCATTGGAATGGGAGACGACATGTGTGAGCAGTGGGAGAGATTCCGCTTTGGGGATGGAGCCACTCTGGGAAGAGCAGAAGGTTCCAAGTTCCCTCCCTGGCAGCATCTCCAAGATAGGGCTGGGAGAGACTCCTGCCTGCAACGTTGGAGAAGCCGCTGCCAGCCTGTGCGGACAATACTGAGCTAGATGGACCAATAGCCTGACTCAGTCGAAAGCAGCTTCCTATGTTCCTAGCAGCAACAGACTTCAGGACGCCAAAGTCAACAGCAGGCTAAGAACTACCACACTGTAACATATTACCCAAGACCCCCTTTTCCTCCACAATGCCAGTGCTGGATAAGTGGTTAAGAAGTCCCTGGTCTGAGTCAGGCCTCCCCCAAAACCTTCCCACATCTAGCTCCTGCCTGCACCACTCAAATAATACATAGGAAGCGGCCATATACTGAATCTGACCATTGGTCTATCAAGCTAAGGATTGTCTTCACAGACTGGCAGCAGCTTCTCCAAGGTTGCAGGCAGGAGTCTCTCTCAGCCCTATCTTGGAGATGCTGCCAGGGAGAGAACTTGGACCTAGATGCTCTTCCCAGAGCGGCTCCATCCCCTAAGGGGAAGATCTTGCGGTGCTCACACAGGTGGTCTCCCATCCAAATGCAAACCAGGGAAGACCCTGCTTAGCAAAGGGGACAAGTCATGCTTGTTATCACAAGACCAGCTCTCCTCTCTAAGGATTAGATCTAGTTGAGGTCAAGAAAGTCCTGGAGTTCTAGCTGGGTCGAAATTTATTTCACACATCTCCAAACATACATTCCAAGGCAACATTTTGAGTGTGCAAGGTTGACATTTTGGCTTCTGATACGTCAGCATCAGGCCTTGCATGCCAAAGCCCCCTCGAACCCACAGCATTCACCCCTGAGAATGCTACATAAACCACTGGAATTGGGAGAATATACATTTATTCCCAGGCGGAGGTTGTGGCGGGCTGCGTTTTTAGGGATGGGGCTTAGTACAATCAATAAGCATTCTGCATGTTTAAAAGCGATGTCGGCATGGCAAATAAGAACATAAAAACCGGGCATGTTGGGGAAGAAAGCTGGCAAGCAGATTTGTATGTCCCCAAATCTAAGGATCCCAGTGTCTGATTCAAGAAGCATGGATACATAAGGGCCTGTGGGAGGGCTGTGGAATTATAAAGAAGAGAGTGCCTCTGAGCACATGCAGAGTGCTTTCCCCTTTTCATTGGGTCTAATGTTTGGCTTTGAGGAAACAACGAAAGACACATCAGAGATCAGAGTGGTGCAGTGGTTAAGAGTATTGGATGAGGACCGGGGAGACCCGAGTTCAAATCTCCATTCAGCCATGAAACTCACGGAGTGGCTCTGGGCCAATCACATCTCTCTCAGCCTAACCTACCTCACAGGGTTGTTGTGAGGACAAACTGCACCTTCACATCTCTTCAGCCAAGCTTTTTAGTGAGTTGGTGTGTTTTTATGGAGCTTTTGAATCTGATTTGTATAGGTTTTAACTGTTGAATTCTTGGTTTTGTTTTATTCTTGGTTTGTTTTGTGCTGTAAGCTGCCTAGAGGCTTCGGTCGTGAGCGGTATACCAATTAATAAAATAAAATAAAATAAAATAAAATAAAATAAAATAAAAATCCCCAGGATTAAAGGGCAGGGTTTCCAGGGGTGACTTCCAGCTCTCCTCATATGAACATAGGAAGCTGCCATATACTGAGTCAGACCCTTGGTCTATCTAGCTCAGTATTGTCTTCACAGACTGGCAGCGGCTTCTCCAAGGCTGCAGACAGGAATCTCTCTCAGCCCTATCTTGGCGATGCTGCCAGGGAGGGAACTTGGAACCTTCTGCTCTTCCCAGAGCGGCTCCATCCCCTGAGGGGAAGATCTTCCAGTGCTCACACATCTAGTCTCCCATCCAAATGCAAACCAGGGTGGACCCTGCTTAGCAAAAGGGACAAGTCATGCTTACTACCACAAGGCCAGCTCTCCTTCTGTGGCATCTGGGCCGGAAGGAATAAGGCCAAAGCGGAAAGAGGGGGTGAATCCCGCTACGCTGGGGTGTCCAAGAGGCCGCATTTGTGGGGCAGGGGGTATGAAGGTGGGGCATTCACGCCTTAAGGTATGGGGCATGTTTAGAGAGAACTTGCAAGGGGGAGTGACAGAGGTTTAGGGAAATGTGAAGCAGGAAACTTGGGGAGTGGAGGAAGAGGAGTAAATGTCCTGGGTTTTGAGGGAGAGGGTCAGTTCTTCCTAATTCCGCCTTGGGATTGTTTTTAATGAAAAGTATATACATTTAACAATAAATAAAAAATAATTTAGATAATCTAGTAGGGTGCCTTTTGTGGGGGGAGGGGGGGCGGCGCTGGGTGCTGACGCTGCTGGGAAATGTCTAACAGGGTCCTTTGGGTGCTCTGTGAATCACCCACAGTCTAGAAACAGTCGAGTGAAGTTGCATTGTTGGGGGTTGTATATGCCAGCGTTGTGCCCGACATATACATTAAGAAAAGACCCTGGAAAGCAGGGCAGCCGGGATGAGTGGGTGGGATCTGTGCGTTTTAGGGGACAGGAACAACTCATTTGGGGGAAATGCCCCATATCTCCCCCCCCCGGTAATACAACATTTTGCAACAGATAAACACGATCCCGGACATTTGCAGGAGCTGCTGGGTTTGGGGGGGGCGCCCCCCCAGGTAATTAATTTGGGGACATCCCAGAGAGGAGATTGGACCCCACATTGGGAATTCAGAGTCCTACAGGCCAGATCGGTCTGGACTGCCTCTAAGAGACCCCCCCGTGCCACCCCCAGGCACATCAGGGATTCAGAGACCCACAGATGGGAGGTGGGGTTGGCTCCGGGGGCGTGTGGGGGCATGAAGAAAGACAGGGCACTCAGGCAGACGGAGTGGGGTTATTCGGGGGGGGGGGAGCACCCGAATTAAGGATGAATGATGGGGCTGGGGGTATTATATAATAAACCATGCGTATGGTTCATATTTTATATATATACACATATATAGATATATAGATAGATATAGACATAGAGATAGATAGATAGATAGATAGATAGATAGATAGATAGATAGATAGATAGTGTGTGTGTGTGTGTGTGTGTGTGTTGTGTGTATGTTGTGTGTCTCTCTCTCTCTCTCTGTGTGTGTATATATATATAATGATGACACACACACACACATACATAGGACAGAAGGCAACTCGGGCGGGGGCGAGGGGGGGGGCGCCTAAGGATTCAGGCGGATGAGTTAGGGGTCACCACTCCAGACTGGAGGCAGGTGGCTTGGGAATCAGGGGGGCACCAAAGGACACCCAAGGGTGCGGTGGGGGGGCAGGTTTGCGGTGCGGGGGGGGGGGAGAGCTCCGGGAATGATGGGATAAACAAAAGGAGAAGGTCCAGACAGGAAAGCAAATAAAGTGTAGGGAAGATCGGGGGGGGGGCTTCTCCCCTCCCTCCCCTCCTCCTCTCTCCCCCCCCCAGCGCTCGCTCCCCCCATGCACACCCTCCGCCCGCCCCCAGCCGCCTCCTCCTCCTCCCCCTCCTCCCTCCCCACCCCCGGGTTGGGGTCCGGCTCACCCCTTGGCGCGTCCCCCCCGCTCCCCTGCGGCGGGTCCCTGCTCAGCAGCCGCCGCCTGCGCAGAATGGAGAGCCCCGCATTGCCGAAGGAAGGAGCAGGGAGGAGGAGGCGGCTCCGCTCTGCCGCTGCCGCTGCTGCTCCGGCGCCGGGCGGGATCACGGGCTCAGCCGCCCCCCCCCCCCACCGCCCGAGTCTGCAACACACACAACACGCCCCCCCCCCCCCGCCAAGATCCAAGGAGGACGCGAAGGGAGACCCTGCCCAGCAGCCCCGCCCTCCCCCGTCCCCCGGGGGCAGCCCCGGAGTCGCCCGCCCCCCGCCCCGCTGCTTGCTTTCTACCAGCTGCATCATCACCCAGCAGAGGCGGGGCGGCGGGGGGGGGGGCGCGAACCTCTCCGGGGCAGGCGGGAGGAGGGGGGCTGGATGGGAGGCGGGGGGGGGGACGGGGGTAAGAGGAGGTGCAACAGAGAGTGGACCCCGAGACGGGCAGCGGCCCCTTCGCCTCCCCAGCCGCGCTCCTCCTTCATTCATCGCATCCTCAGAGATAGGATGGTCACGCCACGTTCATGGCCCCTTCTGGTTGATTTATTCTTCATCATCATCATCATCATCGACATGATGAGGACAATACATTGGGAAGACCCCTGAGTCAGTCCCCCTCATCATGTCAGCCAGTATTATTATTATTAATATTTTATTTATTTATGTATGTATTTATTTACACGGTCAGGCAGGTGTGATCGACTGCTTTGTTTGATCCAGACATCGAGTCCTTCCCAAGGACCTGGTATGGCTGGATTTTATGGTCAATGTTGTTGCTGTTGTTATAGATATCGTCGCAGAATATAGGCTGTTCCCAGTCAAGCTGCTTTTTGTAGCTGGCTGATGGTGATTTCTGTGGCCCCCGATGGTGTTGAGGTGCTCTTCAAGGTCTTTTGGAACTGCACCCAGGGCGCCAGTTACCACTGGGATGATTTGGGTCTTTTTCTGCCACAGCCTTTCAATTTCAATTGGTAGATCTTTGTATTTTGTGATTTTTTTCTATTATTATTATTATTATTATTATTATTATTATTATTATTATTATATTAATTCATTTCATCACAATAGTATTTCATTATATTATTTTTCTGTTTATCACTATTATTATTAATAATAATTAATAATTATTATTATAATAAATAATAATTATTCATGTCATCACAATAGTATTTCATTATATTATTTTTCTGTTTATCATTATTATTTATTTATTTATTTATTTATTTATTTATTTTAAATGGCTGACACGATGAGGAAGATCATCTTGCAATTAAAAGGACAAGTCATTGCCTGAGTAATTTTTCTCATCATTCCAGCCAGTATTAGTATTATTATTATTTTATTTTTATTTTAGATGGCTGGCACAATGAGGAAGATCATCTTGCAATTAAAAGGATGTCATTGCCTGAGTAATTCTTCTCATCATGCCAGCCAATATGATGATGGTGGTGATTATTGTTGTTGTTGTTATTATTATTTATTGACTGACATGACGAAAATACAGTGGGACTACCTGGAGTAATTTCCCTCATCATGCCAGTCAGTGATGTGATGTTGTGTTGTGTTGTGATGTGTTGTGATGCGATGCTGTGCTATGCTATGTTATGATGTTGTTGCTGCTGCTGTATCACAAACAGGACACTTTATTTCAGCATTTGGGGAGGGGGGGAGAGGATTCCTGCCTGCCCAACGTTCACACTGAGGGCGGGGGTGCCTTGAAAAAAATGTTCATGTGAACAAGACAGTCGGAGGAATCGATCAGGAGGCGGGGCTGGAAATCTCTAAGGGAGAAACAAATTGAGGCTGCAGGGTGGGTGTGTGTGATTGTGGTGGGTGTGTGTGATTGTGGTGGGGGGGTGTGATGAAGGAAGGACGGTATAGACTCCACCTCCCAAGTGGTATTTGGGTTGGGTGGGCAGAGGTGACGGCACCATTCGTGATCAGAACAGGGAGATCTATTTCTAGCAAACCATATCTTTGCACCCTAAGCTGACCCATCCCCAAACAGACACATTTGCTCCGAGGGGCATTCGCACGAGCGAATGAAAAAGGGGTCTCCGGTCAGGTCCGGCTGGCAGCTCCCTTCCTGATAATATGCGCCCTCAGAGTTCCCCAGCGGATCCCCTGGTAGATTCAGGACTGTCCAAATTAAGAACTTCACACGAGTAATTAACTTCCGGGGAAGGTGCTGCCCCTCGATATGGGCGGTAGCTAGTCGTTCAGAGGTCCCTTTAAAAGGGGAGCTGGCAAATTTATGGAGGTGAGAGGCCACGAATCCGTGGCTGCTGATTGTGCTAGCTAAATGGAACCTCCAGCTTCAGAGGCAGTGTATCTGTAAACACTCGGGGGGACTGGGGAGGACAGCGGTTGCCATCATGCCCGGTGGGTGAGGCTTCCTAGCAGCCTCTCTGTGAGGCCTTGTGCGTGGCAGGCTCCTAGATCGGGATCAGAGCAATCTCCGTACTGAGGGTAGATCCTAGGAACGCATAGAGTCACCCCCGTTTCATTACAGGCCTCCCGGGCACTCTGCACATGCTCACAGGCACTCAAGTGTAACCCCCTGAATTCGAATCTTTGGTCTAACCCAGCCAGTGGTGGCTGTTCTTGTTTAAATTGCCTGGCTTCTCTTGGTCCTCCGTGATGATGAAACAAAGCAGGCCTACAAGAAAGAACAAGTCAAGAACCGAGCAGAAAAATGGAGAAAGAAGCTCCTGCATGGTCAATATTTGCACAGTATCACTGGAAAATCAGACATCACCAAGACCTGGCAATGGCTTAAGAATGACAACTTGAAGAAAGAAACAGAGGGTTTAATACTGGCTGCACAAGAACAGGCACTAAGAACAAATACAATAAGAGCAAAAGTCGAAAAATCCACAACAAACAGCAAGTGCAGCCTTTGTAAAGAAGCAGATGAAACCGTGGACCACCTAATCAGCTGTTGTAAAAAGATCACACAGACTGACTACAAACAAAGGCATGACAAAGTAGCAGGGATGATACACTGGAACATCTGCAAAAAATACAAGCTACTCGTAGCCAAAAATTGGTGGGACCATAAAATTGAAAAAGTTGAAGAAAATGAAGATGTAAAAATATTATGGGACTTCCGACTACAAACAGACAAACATCTGCCACACAATACACCAGATATACCTGTAGTCAAGAAGAAAGAAAAACAAGTGAAAATAATCGACATAGCAATACCAGGGGATAGCAGAATAGAAGAAAAAGAAATAGAAAAAATCACCAAATACAAAGATCTACAAATTGAAATTGAAAGGCTGTGGCAGAAGAAGACCCAAATAATCCCAGTGGTGATTGGCGCCCTGGGTGCAGTCCCAAAAGACCTTGAAGAGCACCTCAGCACCATCGGGGCCACAGAAATCACCATCAGCCAGTTACAAAAAGCAGCTTGACTGGGAACAGCCTATATCCTGCGACGATATCTATAATAACAACAGCAACAACACTGACCATAAAATTCAGCCATCCCAGGTCCTTGGGAAGGACTCGATGTCTGGATAAAACAAACCAGTCAATAACACCTGTCTGACTGTGTAAATAAATAAATAATAATAATAATTCAATTTCTATATCTCCCTTCCAAAAATGGCTCAGGGCGGTTTACACAGAGAAATAATAAATAAATAAATAATACTTTATAGTATGAAGTGTTGTTGACTCAGGGCCGACACCCCCCCCCCCTCTTTCTGTGCACACAATAAATTGATGCTGCGAGAGACGACCACAGTGGAAGTGGTTACTTCCAGTTTCCCCTTTACAGACTTGTGTCCTTCCGATTTGCATGCAAACATTTCCTTGGCTACTAGAGATGCCAGCCCTCCTGAAATTCCGGGTTTCACCCAGATTTGAAGCATCCCACCCAGATTCGCCCGGATTTCGGCTTACATTAAAACAAAAACAAAAGCGAAGCTCTAGTCCCTTTTAGAAGCAGAGAGATAAAGCGTGCAGTCACTCTTCTGCTCAAAAATGATTTCCGAGCCAGTTTGCATAATATGCAAATTTGGCACCTGGATTTGGAAAGCCAGAATGTTTAGTAAATTACTACACATATTCCCACTTGCTCCTGACAGGCCATGGAATCAGCTCCTGGGGTGGTGGAGGCGGCTGCAGGCAGAGAATGCCATTTTTCAATGTTCCCTTAGGAACATAGGAAGTTGCCACATATTGAGTCTGACCCTTGGTCCATCTAGCTCAGGACTGTCTACACAGACTGGCAGCGGCTTCTCCAAGGATGCAGGCAGGAATCTCTCTCAGCCCTATCTATCCCTATTGGTTCAATAAAAAATCTTGTCCTATAAACAATCTTGTCCTATCTATCCCTAAGTGGAAGGGAAGAGAAGAAGAGGACGACCAGCAGCCAGTTGGACGGACTCGATGATGACAGCAACGAAGGCACCACTGAGAGACCTTCAAGGCCAAGTGGAAGACAGATCATCCTGGAGGGAACAAACAAAACAAAACAAAAACAAAAATTTATATACCACTTTTCAACAAAAGTGTCCAAAGCGGTTTACAGAGAGAAATAATAAACAAATAAGAGAGATCCCTGTCCCCAAAGGGCTCACAATCTAAAAAAGAAACATCAGAGAGACACCAGCAACAGTCACTGGAGGTACTGTGCTGGGGACAGATAGGGCCAGTTGCTCTCCCCCTGCTCAATACAATAGAATTACTAAAAATGGCTCAGGGCTGTCTACTCAGAGAAAAAACTAAACAAATAAGATGGATCCCTGTCCCCCAAGGGCTCACAATTTAAAAAGAAACATAAGAAAGACACCGGCAACAGTAACTGGAGCTATTATTCTGGGGACGGATAGGGCCAGTTGCTCTCCTCCTGCTAAATAAAGAGAAGCACCCCCTTTAAAAGGTGCCTCTTTCATTGCCCAGTTAGCACATCTCTCTATGTGGTCGCTCAGAGCCGACACCGACCTGACGGCGCTGAACCCACCAATCAGGCTGCAGGAGGGCCGAAGTTGAGAACAGCCGCCCGGGACGATGGACTTCAACTCCCATCACCCCCCAACCAAAGGCCGCTGGGGATCATGGGAGTTGAAGTCCAACCACATCTGGAGCCTCAAGGCTGCGAATCTCCCCCCACCCCACCCCAGTCGTCCCAGGTCACTCTCATTTTTTACTTGCAGGAAATTGCATGCATCGCTTGGGGGAGAGGCTGAAATGGGAAGAGAAGTGGTACAGGCGCCCTTCGCCGGACAGGACTCTACCACCTCGCTGGGCTGTGCAGAGACCACCCGTCCTCCTTTGCACTCCCCCCCCCGGGAGTCTGCCTCCTCATTACTCGCGCGGAGGGGCTCCCTCTCTCTCTCTCGTGAGCCTGCCTGGGATCGGGCTCTGCTGCCCGCCTGGGCCCCTCCCTCGTCGGGCTGGGGCCCGCTGCCAGCCCAGGATGTTGCATCACGGCCGGGGCTGCTCCCTCCCAGCTCCGGCGCCTGCTCCGTGCACTAGCCCAGCCTTGTGCCCGGGCGGCGGCGCTTCCTGCTGGGCTCGCCCGAGAGAGGGAGGAAGGAGCTGCCGCCGGCCTCGAACCCGCCACCTGCCGCGCCATGGACAGCCAGGGCCGCCGCGTGGTGGTCTGTGACAACGGCACCGGGGTAAGCGGGCGCCTTCGGGGCGAGGGTGCCAAGGAGGGACCCGCCCAGGTCGGGTAGGGCTTTGTTCCAGGCGGCGCCCGGAGTTCTCCTGCGAACTTCCCCGGCGGCAGCACCCGGCGGCCCCCTCGCCACTCTCCAGTTTGTGGGGGTGATCACGGCGCTGGCCGACCTTACAGGACTGTTGTCAGGGCTGCGGGCCCCTTTAGAGCTCGGACTCAAGGGGTTGAGCGGTGCTGCCGGGGGTGGGGGTGGTCGGGCACTCGCGTGCCCGTGAGCGCGTGCAGAGCGCCCGGGAGGCCCCTTAGAGAGGAAAAGGGCTCAAGAACAGCCCTTCTGGATCGGGCCCCAGGGCTATCTAGTTCAGCATCCTGTTCTGCACAGTGGCCCACCAGATGCCGCTGGGAGCCCACAGGCCTGCAACGGGGATTCGGAGCCATCTTGCCTCTCTGAGCCCAGAGGCAACTTGTAGCCATCCTCCATGAATTTGCTTAAATCCCTTTTTAAGCCACTCAAGCTGGCTTGAAACCAGCCCGACCCGAGCCCAAGCACCGCCACACCCGTGGCAGAGAAATATGTGCTGTGTGGGGGGAAAGAGTTTTCCTGTGGTCAGCCCTAAATTTTCCTGGCTGTCGGGCAGTTAGGACTGGCCTGGCCTCAGAGCATGTGCAGAGAGTCTGTACGGCCTCGCAGAGAGGGGAGCCTTACCTCTGAGCTTGGGCAGAGTGATAGGACAGGCCTTTTGGACCAGAGAGTGCTTCTTCAGAGAATAAGAATAATAGTAACAACAACAACAAATATTTATATACCGCTTTTCAACAAACGTTTCCAAAGCGGTTTACATAGGGAAATAATAAATAATCACCTTGGCAGCTCTGGGTATGCTTTTGGGAAGACCTTTGGGCTAGAACGGAGCTAAACCTTAGCAGGCTGTTGGGGGGCCGATGGATCTGGGGCTTTGGCTTCCCTGGGGCCCAGTCACGATGGCCTGCATGTCTGCAAACAGCCGCTGAGGATCAAACGCCCTAGACGGAACTTCAAGAACAGAAACGCTCCCCAGGCGAACCTGTTCCTCTTCCTCTTTGGGGCCTCATCTGTCATATGCCAGCGTGGTATAGTGGTTAGAGTGCTGGACCTAGGACTGGGAAGACCCGAGTTCAAATCCCCATTCAGCCATAATAGCTGGGTGACTCTGGGCCAGTCACCTCTCTCAGCCTAACCTACTTCACAGGGTTGTTGTGAAAGAGAAACTCAAGGATGTAGTACACTGCTCTGGGTTACTTGGAGGAAGAGCGGGATATAAATATAATAATAATAATAATCTTTATTCTGACCATAAGTCACAACAGTAAGATTTATTACAAAGACCGCCCACCCCCGGAATAAGGACTTCACTCGTCCACCTGTGGGTCATCAAGAAAACATGATGCATAAAGTGACCATCTGGATAGTCATAGGGAACATAGGCAGCTGCCATATACTGAGTCAGACCATTGGTCTATCTAGCTCAGTATTGTCTTCACAGACTGGCAGCGGCTTCTCCGAGGTTGCCGGCAGGAGTCTCTCTCAGCCCTCTCTTGGAGATGCTGCCAGGGAGGGAACTTGGAACCGAGATGCTCTTCCCAGAGTGGCTCCATCCCCTAAGGGGAAGATCTTGCAGTGCTCACACAGGTGGTCTCCCATCCAAATGCAAACCAGGGAAGACCCTGCTTAGCAAAGGGGACAAGTCATGCTTGTTATCACAAGACCAGCTCTCCTCTCATGATGGGGGGGGGGCTGATAGTTAGACTTCCACAAGTTGAAGGTTTCCCCCACAGGGGAAAGTCCTGTTCAGGATATTTGATCCCTGCAATTTGAATGTAGGCTTGCAGATGGAAGCTGCCGCATACTGAGTCAGATCCCTGGTCCATCTAGCTCAGGATTGTCTATGCAGACTGGCAGCGGCTTCTCCAAGGTTGCAGGCAGGAATCTCTCCCAGCCCTATTTTGGAGATGCTGCCAGGGAGGGAACTTGGAACCTTCTGCATGGAAGTAGGAAGATTTTCTTCCTGGAATAGCCCCATCCCCTAAGGGGAAAATCTTACAGTGCTCACACAGATAGTCTCCGATCCAAATGCAAACCAGGGGAGTCTCTGCTTAGTAACGGGGACCGTTCATGCTTGCTACCCCAAGGCCACAAGATGTGGTGACAGCCAACAACCTGGATGGCTTGAAGAGGGGTTTCTCTGGATAACTTCATGGAGGAAGAGAGCTGGTCTTGTGGTAGCAAGCATGACTTGTCCCCTTAAGCTAAGCAGGATCCGCCCTGGTTGCATACGAAAGGGAGACTAGAAGTGTGAGCACTGTTAAGATATTCCCCTTAGGGGATGGAGCCGCTCTGGGAAGAGCATCTAGGCTCTAAGTTCCCTCCCTGGCAGCATCTCCAAGATAAGGCTGAGAGAGACTCCTGCCTGCAACCTCGGAGAAGCCGCTGCCAGTCTGTGAAGACAATCCTGAGCGAGATGGACTAAGGGTCTGACTCAGTATATGGCAGCTTCCTGTGTTCTCTCCCTGGCAGCATCTCCAAGACAGGGCTGGGAGAGACTCCTGCCCGCAACCTTGGAGAAGCCACTGCCGGTCTGTGAAGACAATACTGAGCTTGATGGACCAAGGGTCTGACTCAGTAGAAGGCCGCTGAGCTTCCCACGTTCATATGATGTCGGTGTGAGTCTCACAACAGCGAGAGAAGCTCCCCAAAGAGAGCTTTCACAGGGGCTGGCCCATGGCAAGGAACGGACTTTGCAGTGGTTGGGTGCAGTGTTCCCTCTAACTAGGATTCCCGGATGTGGTGGACTCCGACTCCCAGAATCCCCAGCTGCAATGGCTTTTGCTTGGGGATGCTGGGAGTTGTAGTCCACAACATCTGGGAATCCCTGTTCGAGGGGACACCAGTTGGTCGCAGGAGCGGGTGGCGGTTATGCTCAGAGAATTGGTTCGAAGAACATGGATTCCGATGACCACTCACTTCCCCAAACATTTTCCAGGCTGCGCTGCCTCTGCATTCACAAGACCTGTCAATGACATGGAAGCCTCTTGAGAAGAGTCGACCGCTCTGTGATTGCAACACACACACACACACACACACACACACAGTGCCTTTGTCAGTGTTCAGGAGCAGAGTTCTGTGGGCGAAACCCTCCCCCTCGTGTTCTCTCTCCGATTTCCATGGCTCTTTGTTCCCAATCCCCACATGACTCACCAAAGCTGTGAGATCTGTGTCCGGGAGAGGGTGGCTTGCTCAGCGCCTAGCTGGCGTTTGGGGCCATTTTTTCCCCCCATCTGTGTGCGGAATGAGTTTTGTTCTGGGCAGCAGCATAAAGGTAGCGTGTGCGCATGTGCATTCAGAATGGGGCCTTCCTGCTTCAACCGGAGCGGGATCGAAAACTAAACTGAGTGGACACCAAAAAACTTGTGAACATGCGCACAGGCGCACGCCCCAGAGTTCCCTCTAAGGCCTGCGCATGTGCGCGGGCTCACAAGTTTTCTGATGTCTGCCCAGTTAATTTTAGGTCCTGGTCAGGTTGAATCAAGAAGGCCCCAATCTCAACGCACATGCGCACACACTGCCTCGATACTGCCACTTAGAACCGGACCCATTCCTCCCACAAATGAAGAAGATTAGAGGGGACGTTGCTCTTAGCCCTTCGGGACCCCTCCAACTTGAAGGCCAAGTTTTTTCCGATGCAAGGAAATGCGCTTGATGCGCATGGGAGAGGGCGTTGGCTTCTGAAGAGGAAGCTCCCGCCGCAGATTGAAGGCTACGTGAATGCACGTTGTCGGTGTGTCGCTTGCTCTGCAGAGAGAGAGAGAGTCACAGGGGAGAAATCCGCGGTGCTGGCGTGGCCGCCTGAGCTAGCCCTCCGTAGCCACGCACTCGGGCGAAGAAAGAGACTTCCGTCCCCAACCTTTAATCTTGGGAGCCAGGCACGGCTTTGCTCTGCAAACAGCTTCCCCCTTTCGAGCCTGTTTGCTCAACTCTGAGTCACACTTTGCAATTTCACTTCCGGTTTCTCCTGGTTTTCTGGGTCTTGGTTGAGAGCAGATCTCTTGCAGCATGCAAAAGGAGAAGAGGGGGCCAGCTCGACAGGCTGCACACACACACACCCTTTCTTCCTGCTTCTCGTCCTCCCGTGTTCAAATTCTGCCTCGTTGCATAAAACGCAGTTCTGCTGAAGTCTGTAAGAAAGATACAAATGGCCCTGCACAGGAACAGAATCAACATCATAAGAAGATAAGAACAGCCCTGCTGGATCAGGCCCAAGGAAGCCCATCTAGTCCAGCATCCTGTTTCCCACAGTGGCCCACCTGATGCCTCTGGGAAGCCCACAGGCAAGAGGTTAAAACATGCCCTCTCTCCTGCTGTTACTCCCTTGCAACTGGTATTCGGAGGCATCCTGGCTCTGAGGCTGGAGGGGGCCTATAGCCACTAGACTAGCGGCCACGGATCCTCCTGTCCTCCATGAATTTGCCCGAGTCCCTTTTTAAAGCCATCCAGGCTGAATGAGTCTTTGCGTCTGTCTTCATGGCAAAGGATACTGAGCATATACCCACACCGGAACTGAGTTTAAGAGCATAAGAACATTCCTGCTGGACTAGGCCTGAGGCCCATCTCGTCCAACATCCTGTTTTGCACAGTGGCCCACCAGATGCCTCTGGGAAGCCTACAGGCAGGGGTTGAGGGCAGGCCCTCTCTCCTGCTGTTGCTCCCCTGCAACTGGTACTTCGGGGCATCTTGCCTCTGAGGCTGGAGGTGACCCATAGCCACTAGATTAGTAGCCCTTGATAGACCCATCCTCCATGGATTTGTCTAAGCCCCTTTTAAAGCCATCCAAGCTGGTGGCCATCACTACGTCACAAGGAATTCCATAGATTATGCACTAACTGGGCAAAGAGACACCTTTGAGACATGGTGATTCTCTTTATTTAGCAGGGGGAGAGTAACTGGCCCTCTCCACCCCCAGCACAGGACCTCCAGTGACTGTTGCTGGCGTCTATCTTATGTTTCTTTTTAGATTGTGAGCCCTTCAGGGACAGGGATCCATCTTATTTATTTATTATTTCTCTGTGTAAACCACTTTGGAAACATTTGTTGAAACGTGGTATATAAATATTTGTTGTTGTTGTGAAAAAGTACTTCCTCTTGTCGGTCCTGAATTTCCCATCCTTCAATTTCAAGGGATGACCCCTGGTTCTAGTGTGATGTGAGAGGGAGAAGAATTTCTCTCTCTCCACTTTCTCCACCCCATGCGTGATTGTATAGACCTCTATCATGTCTCCCCAACTGTGCCTAGTTTGGTTCTCTCCACTTCAGGGCCCAGTCCACAATGTGGGGATTGCAAGCTGGTCTGGTGGTCGCAAGCATGACTTGTCCCCTTAGCTAAGCAGGGTCTGCCTTGGTTCCTTATGAATGGGAGACTAGAAGTGTGAGCACTGCAAGATCTTCCCCTCAGGGGATGGAGCCGCTCTGGGAAGAGCATCTAGGTTTCAAGTTCCCTCCCTGGCAGCATCTCCAAGACAGGGCTGAGAGAGACTCCTGCCTGCAACCTTGGAGAAGCTGCTGCCAGTCTGTGAAGACAATACTGAGCTAGATAGACCAAGGGTCTGACTCAGTATATGGCAGCTTCTTCCTGTGTTCCTATGTACCTTATGGGGTTGTTGTACATATGGCTGGGACACCTTGAACATGCTGTATTAATAAAGGGTGTGTGGTGAGGCTGGCCTTGAGCTCCTGGCCGTCTCCCCGCTCTCTGGCCTGTCCTTCCGTCCTTAATTTAAATTTTTACCCATTTTCTCTCCAGTTTGTTAAATGTGGCTATGCCGGCTCCAACTTCCCCGAACACATCTTCCCAGCCCTGGTGGGACGTCCCATCATCCGTTCCACTGCCAAAGTGGGCAACATCGAGATCAAGGTGAGTGGTGTTTGCGGGCTGGTCTTGTGGCCGCAAGCGTGAAGTGGCCTCTTTGCTGAGCAGGGTCTGCCTGGGTTTGCATTTGAATGGGAGACTACATGTGTGAGCACTGGAAGAGATTCCCCTCAGGGGAAGAAGCCGCTCTGGGAAGAGCAGAAGGTTTCAAGTTCCCTCCCTGGCAGCATCTCCAAGATAAAGCTGAGAGAGATTCCTGCCTGCAACCTTGGAGAAGCCGCTGCCAGTCTGTGAAGACAATACTGAGCTAGATAGACCAAGGGTCTGACTCAGTATATGGCAGCTTCCTATGTTCCTATCTGCAAGGGTTCTGTTCCCGGAGATTACTGCGGGTATCGAAATCACGGAAAATGAAGCCTTGATCCTATGTGATCATGGGGGTTAGGTCCTTAGATTTTTAAAAAACCCACCCCACACACGCTAAAAAGCGGCAAAAAATTGTCAAGACGGGCCAAATAAAGTGCCCTATCATACTCCGCGGGCCCTCAGGAGTTCGGTGACGTCCTCCCCGACAAGCCCGAACGTCCCCGAAATTCCACAAAAAAAGCACGTTTTGTGTTTTGGTTTTTAAGCAAAACGAGCCCCAAAATGGCTCTTCCCCACAAAATGCTGGCTGGAAATGACCTCAGAGGTCATTTCCGGCCACCTTCGACCGGCGGATACATGGGTTTAATCCTCCCCCCCACCCCAGTTTCCTTCCACGTATGCTGAGGTCGGACTGCGGATATGCGAATCTGCGGATAGCGAGGTTCTGCGGGATGTTTGTGTGAATGACTGTACCTTTGTTCATTTAAAAAGCAAACTTGAGGACAGGCCCCTTTAAACACATGGTACCGTTCAGAAGTACACAGCTGTACTTGAGTTCAGCATCACATGTGAATCGGAGAGGTCCGTCTCTGTATTCGCTCCTGGGCTGCGGAATCCGCTTCCTATAGACATTCATGGCTTAACATCTTAATCAACCTCTAAAAGAGCCTTTAAGATTCATTTTTTTAGCCTGGCTTTTAGTAATCTCTGAAAGTTTTGAATGGTTGTTTTAACGGTTTGTCTTATTTTGTTTTTATTGCTTTCAGTTTTGTGAAGCACCTAGGGCCTTTGGAGTCAGGCTGTATATAAAATAAAATAAAATGTATGTATTTATTTATTGAATTTCAGTACCGCCTGATATAGAAATCTCCAGGCAGTGTACAAGTTAAGATACCGCAAATGAAAAGACCGTGTGAAAAGGAGAAAAATACAGTGGAAAACTAATAAAACATATTAGAACATACTGAACTTGCTCAAAGTGGATTTTATGATTTCTAAGTCACAGAGAATAATATAGAATATCAGTACACTTACTATACATATAAGAACCATAAATACAAGATAAATAACTATAAACAAAGATATATATGAGAGTATAAACAATAATAATACAAAAACCATATTCAAGCTATATTAAAGTACAAAAGACATATAATATAAAAATAGAAAACAGTTAAAATTCATAAAACGGATACAAATCTCAGTAAATAAAAATACAGAGACGTAAGTTTTGGGCGGTATAAAAATATGTTTAAATAAATAAATAAATTACAATTTTCCATTTCAGTTGAAAGCCCGGGAAAATGGGTACGTCTTCAGGGTCCTCCTAAAACCAAACAGAGAAGGAGATGCCCTTATTTCAGCAGGGAGCGCGTTCCAAAGGCAGCCACAGAAAAGGCCTGGTCCCTAGTTGCCATCAAACGAGTCGGCATAGGGGATGGCAACGAGCCTAGTTGCCATCAAACGAGTCGGGTCGGTTCCACCCGAACCGGACCTCTCCGGATGATCTTAATTGGCAACAGGGGGCACGACAGAGAAGGCACTCTCTTAAGTACTTTGGACCCAAGCCGTTATAAATAATGACTCTAACTGTGTACATGTACATTTGTTGTACAAGTGTTGAACGTAATGTGTGAATGGGGCGACTGTGTTCGAACAATCCCCTTGAACTCCATTTGGTTTCTCGTGCATCAGGACCTCATGGTGGGGGACGAGGCCAGCGAACTGCGCTCCATGCTGGAGGTGAACTACCCCATGGAGAATGGGATTGTGCGCAACTGGGATGACATGAAATACTTGTGGGACTACACCTTTGGGCCCGAGAAGCTCAACGTTGACCCCCGCAACTGCAAGATCTTGCTCACAGAGCCCCCCATGAACCCGATCAAGAACCGGGAGAAGATCATCGAGGTAGGTGGGAGGCCGTGAAGCGGAAGAGTTTTAATATAGAGGCGGAAGGAAAGGGCGACCGAGCAGCCTGTCTGGGCCAGGGAGTCGGGCTGTGCACAAAATTCGACTTGATGCGATTCGAATTGAATCGGTTTGGGACCATTGAATAGAGTGGAGATTCATTTGAATGGATTCAAATTCAGCCACATTTGAATCGGATTCGGGCGAGGTTGCCCATATTCAAATTGATTTGAGTAAATCTCCGCTCTATTCAGGTGGTTCACCTCCAGCCTCAGAGGCATGATGCCGCTAAATACCAGTCACAACAGCAGGAGAGGGGGCAAGCCCTCACCCCCTGGGTGAGGACTTCTCAGAGGCATCTGAGGGGCCACTGTGTGAAACCGGATCCTGAACTAGATGGACCTTGGGCTTAGTCCAGCAGGGCTGTTCTAATGTTCTAAACCGATTCGAATCCGATTCAAATTTGGTCGAATTTTGTGCGCATCCCTAGCAGGCAGCAGGAGTGGTGGGGCAGCGTTTGCCACTTGTGAGATGAGCAGGCATGACCCAAGGCCATTATCCAGAAAATCTGGAAGAGGAGAGATGAGCAAAGGAGGGGCAGAAGGCAATGCAGGGTGAAATGGCGGGAGAGTGGTGGTCAGGGCAGTCGGCTTATGTTCTCAGAGGCCGGGAGACTGTAAAGCAGAACTGCACAGCTTCAGGCCTCCAGCGGCGTTTGGACTACAAACCCCATCATCCCCAGCTGCAGCGGGGATGGGAGTTACAGCTCAGCCTCTGCAGGGGGGCCAAAGTTGAGCAGCCCTGTGATGGAATATCCCCAGCCAATTAGAAGCCAATGAGAGCCTGAGGTGGGACTTTGAACGGGGCATTTGGTCCTCAGCTCTTCCCCTGGCCTCTGTTCTTTTTAACAAGGCCTGTTGGGGCCTGTTGCTCTACAGCTGTTCCTGCCCTTTGGAACAACTGTGGAAAGGAAGAGGCAAGAGGCTTTTGCTGGGGCCACGTCAGAGGAGGCCCTGCTGAGGTGCAGGGGAATATCGAATGAGTTGTGGCCGTCCGATCTGATGTCAGTGGCTGACATCAGAACAAAGTAACTTAATAGTACAGAGGCATTATTGTAAAGGACTGCTGAATTTGGGATTGTTTTAATGAAAGGCGGTATATAAATTTAACAATAAATAAATAAAATCAAATACATTTCCGTAGCACTACTCAGGAGTACAGCCACCTAATGGGAAATGACTTGACTTGCAAGCCAGAGGTTGCTGGTTCGAATCCCCGCTGGGATGTTTCCCAGACTCTAGGAAACACCTATATTGGGCAGCAGCGATCTAGGAAGATGCTGAAAGGCATCATCTCATACTGCGTGGGAGGAGGCAATGGTCAACCCCTCCTGTATTCTACCAAAGATAACCACCGGGCTCTGTGGCCGCCACGAGTCGACACCGACTCGATGGCACACTACCGTTACTCAGGAGTAACTTAATCTGGATGTCAGGCTGTTGGGGGGAGGGAGGGAGAAAGAGAGAAGACTATTTGACATGGCAGTTTTAGTAGTTTGTTGTGAACTGTCTTGAAGATCCATCTGAGAGGAAATGCAGCATACAGATGCTCCAGATCAATCAGTAAGTCAAATATGTCTGAGTGGGAAAGGCCAGAAGAATGCAGCCGCTCCTAGATGGGGACGAATGGGGCTTTTGGTGGGTGGGCAGAACCAGCTCCCGACAATTTTCCCCTTGCAATGCAGGTGATGTTTGAGACCTACCAGTTTGAGGGTGTCTATATAGCCATCCAGGCAGTGCTGACCCTCTACGCTCAAGGTAAGTGAGGGCTTGGGGGGTGAGCAGGTAGGGCAGTGGGAAATCAGGGCTGGATGACGTGGTGGATTGTAAACAACTCAGAGATTTGCAAATGGGGCGGTATGCCAAATGAATAATGAAATACAGGCAAACCTCATTATTCGTGGTACCTGATTTGATTTTTTAAAAAACTAATTTTAAAAGGAGTTTTAGAACTCCTTTGTATTGTATTTTGTATTTTCCTTCTCCCTTTTTTGTCTGTTACGATTTAATGGGTTGTGTGTTTTTGTTGTATCTTGATGTGTTTTTAATCCTGTGTTATGGGGCGGCTAACCAATAAAGTTGATTATTGTTGTTGTTATGCTATTTACACACAGTCTACCAGATGTAATTGACTGGATTTGGTACTTTAATTATCGGGCCCTTTTCCAAGGGTCTAAGACAGGCCTGCTCAACTTAGGCCCCCCAGCTGTTTTTGGACTACAACTCCCATAATCCCCAGCCATAGTGGCCAGTAGTCAGGGATTATGGGAATTGTAGGCCAACATCTGCAGGAGGGCCAAAGTTGAGCAGCCCTGGTCTAAGATAACTAAAGAAAAATTAAAGATAGTGTTGCAGTATTTGTGCTGTCCCGAGTAGACTGGCCTTCTGTCATTGACGTGTTGTAATTTTATCGACGCCCACGGTGTCAAGATGTGTTCAAGTTCTTTTGGTACTGCACCAAGGGCACCCACAACTATTGGCACCACTACTGTTTTCTTTTTCCAGAGCCTCTCAATTTCAGTCTGAAGGTCCTTGTATTTAGTTATTTTCTCCACTCGTTTTTCACCAACTCGTCTATCCTCTGGGATTGCAGTATCAATTATCAGAACTTTGTTGTTGTTACCACTTTTCTCAGGTCCACGAATCCACAGTCGGAGAATATATACCCCGGCCTCAATATTCACAGACACGAACGAGTTAAGACCCGTGTATCCACGGTTCCTAGGTGGCCAGAAATGACCTCTGAGGTCATTTCCGCCGAGGTCATTTCGCCATTTTGCTTCAAGGAGGCATTTTGTGGCTCTTCGAGTTTAAAGAAAAAGATCCCCCCCCCGGTGATTTTTGTGTGTGGAAAATTTGAGAAATTGTCAGTTTGCGGGGCCATTGCTGGAAAAATGAAGATCCTCAGAGCATGGTACAGCTATCTATCTATCTATCTATCTATCTATCTATCTATCTATCTATCTATCTATCTATCTATCTATCTATCTATGATAATCCCGTGGATAATCCCATGTGTGGCAGCTCTCGCAAGAGTTCAGAGAGCTGCCCGATAGCCTAGTTCTCATTCACTTAATGACTCTATCCGCAGTTATCCGTGTAAATTGGCGTTATCCGCAGAAATGGGCATTATCCACAGAAGCTGGTGTGGACGGAACCCCCGCGGATAACGAGGTCCACCTGTGAATGGATTTCTGTTCAATACAAACCTGCTACTTTTGTAGGCCTCCTCACCGGCGTGGTGGTGGACTCCGGAGACGGCGTCACCCACATCTGCCCCGTCTACGAGGGCTTCTCCTTGCCTCATCTCACCCGTCGGCTGGACATCGCCGGGCGCGACATCACACGCTACCTCATTAAGGTGAGGGGCCGTCATCAGCCTCCCGGCCCAGGTGGGGTTGCCGGGTTTTCAGGTGGGGCGCTCGAAGAGATGAATGGGACATCAGCGCATCAATTCGTCAATTCGGACGGCAGCACCAGTGCTTCTCGCAAAGCACTGGCGATTCTTAGTTAGGAGGTTGGCCTATTCTTTTTAAGTACAGAAGCGTATCCTTACCGTATTGACTCAAATAGGAAGCAACTCTGCATGTAAGATGATGTCTTAGACCAGGCCTGTTCAACTTCGGCCCTCCTGCAGATGTTGGCCTACAATTCCCATAATTCCTGGCTATTGGCTGCTGTGGCTGAGAATTATGGGAGTTGTAGTCCAAGGACAGCTGGGGGGCCTAAGTTGAGCAGGCCTGTCTTAGACGGAGGCTAGATACAGGTGATACCTGTATTTACCCAAAAGAACAGGGACTCTGAATCTAAGATGGCCCGACCCCCGACCCCATAATTAACGGGCAAGAACTAGGAAAAATCCTCTCCGTAGATTTGCGTAAATAGGGTAATGACATGTTCCCAATTGTTAAAAAGATAGATCTTTGTGTGGTGGGGTGGCATGTTACGTATATATTTTAGGCGGGGTGCCATATGTTTCTTTGTTGTGTGTGTCCATGTCTATCTTCTCTCAGGATTTGTGACTTTCTCCTCATCCACCAGTCACTATGATTGTGCATAGTGGGGCATACGTCTTTGAGACGAGTTATGGATCTCTGCTAGAATTCTAAGTACCTTTTCCATCTGCAATTCCATGGGCAGTTCCAAGGGTAACGGAATCAGCCATGTTACCCCTTTTACATGACTGTAGCCGTAAGCAAATTTTTCTGTTGATGTTTTTTATATATATACCCACTGGCAAGAGAATGTCTCCCTAAAGCCATATTGACGTCTTCTTTGCTGTGAACCACACCGCCCATTGAGATCATCTGGAGAGGTTCATCTGGTGGCTAGTTGGGGAAGGGCCTTCTCCATTGCTGCCCCGAGGCTTTGGAACACGCTTCTTGCTGAAATAAGAGCCTCCCCATCTCTTACAACTTTTTAAAAGGCAGTCAAGACGCATGTGTTCACTCAGGCTTTTAAAGAGATATTGTTTTATTTCATTCATTCATTCATTCATTCATTCGATTTCTATACCACCCTTCCAAAAATGGCTCGGGGGGGGTTTACACAGAGAAATAATAAATAAATAAGATGGATCCCTGTCCCCAAAGGGCTCACAATCTAAAAAGAAAATTGTGTTTTTAATAGTTCTAACGTTTTAAATTTTCCTTGTTGAAATGTTTTAATCTTTTTATCGGTTGGTTTTCATTGTTTTGTTGTAAACTGCCCAGAGACTTGCGTTTTGGGCAGTGCACAAATGTGTTTAATACATAAAATAAATAAATATTTCTTTACAAAACTCTTAAATGTTATAGGTAGTGTCCGAAATGTGCAAAATACGTTGGTGACCGCAGAAAAGACGCCCCCCAAATTCTGATTCTGTTACCAACATATTTTGCAAACTTCCGACACGATCTGAAGGGTAAGGGTTTTGGAACAATATAGTGGGGGGTATTCTCTTGCCAGTGGATCTATAAAAAATCGACTTGAAAATTGGCTGACGGCTGCAGTCGTTGGAAAAGGGGCAATGTGGCTGATTCTGTTACCTCTGGAATTGCCAGTGTGGCTGATTCTGTTACCTCTGGAATTGCCAATGTGGCTGATTCTGTTACCTCTGGAATTGCCCCGGCGGTGGGCAGGGAGTTTGTTTGGTGGCTGCGCTGACCGGCTCTTCATTCTGCAGCTCCTGCTACTGCGTGGCTACGCCTTCAACCACTCGGCCGATTTTGAGACCGTGCGGATGATGAAGGAGAAGCTCTGTTACGTGGGCTACAACATTGAGCAGGAGCAGAAGCTGGCACAGGAGACCACGGTGCTGGTGGAGTCCTACACAGTAAGGGGCGGATTGAGAGGCCAAGGGTGGCAGCTAGGCTTAATTTGTACCACAGTGCCCTGAGGCTGACGCCCGAAATGATGCTTGAATCACGAAGCTGTTGGACATTCGGAGATCCATTGCATTCCACGGCCAGTTGGAAGGAACCAGGGCTTTTCAGTCAGCATTCCCTGCCATTCATAGGAACATAGGAAACTGCCATATACTGAGTCAGACCAATGGTCTATCTAGCTCAGTATTGTCTTCACAGACTGGCAGCGGCTTCTCCAAGGTTGCAGGCAGGAGTCTCTCTCAGCCTTATCTTGGAGAAGCCAGGGAGGGAACTTGAAACCTTCTGCTCTTCCCAGAGCGGCTCCATCCCCTGAGGGGAAGATCTTCCAGTGCTCACACATCAAGTCTCCCATTCAGCTGCAACCAGGGCAGACCCTGCTTAGCTATGGGGACAAGTCATGCTTGCTACCACAAGACCAGCTCTCCTCTCCTGCATTTTGAGTGCATTTTGAGTGCATCAAATGCATTTTGAGTGCATTCTCTAGAGCAGGGTTTCTTAACCTTGGGCCTCCAGATGTTGTTGGACTACAACTCCCAGAATCCCCAGGCATGGCCTTTGTGGCTGGGGATTCTTGGAGTTGTAGTCCAACAACATCTGGGGGCCCAAGGTTAAGAAACCCTGCTCTAGAGCATCTGCTTTGCATGCAGAAGGTCAATTCTTGGCAGCATCTCCAGCTTGGGCTGAGAGAGATTCCTGCCTGCAACCTGGGAGGAGCCGCTGCCAGTCTGTGAAGACAATATTGAGCTAGATGGACCAAGGGTCTGACTCAGTATATGGCAGCTTCCTATGTTCCTATCCTAAATGGATGGGGTGTGTGTGTGGCGGGGGGGAGATTTGACAGGCAACTTTGGGACTCGCTGGTGTTTCCAGGCCCCCCTGATTTATCTATCTATCTCCTCCCCCTTGCAGCTGCCCGATGGTCGTGTGATCAAAGTGGGCGGCGAGCGCTTCGAAGCCCCGGAAGCCCTTTTCCAGCCTCATCTCATCAACGTGGAGGGCGTCGGCGTGGCAGAGCTCCTGTTCAACACCATCCAAGCGGCCGACATCGACACCCGGTGAGATGCGTGGGAGTGGGGTCCGTGCTGGGTGCGGAAGGAGTGCCAAGAAAGGAGTCGAAGATACGGAAGCTGAATTGCGGCACCTCCCTTTTAAAAATGGACGGATTACACATCCCCTTTAACACGGAGGAGAGCAGCTCCATACCTGCTCTTCTGCTCACCGCCACTTCCCTAATCACGGCGCTTCCTCCAGCTATGATCATGCCCCAGTGGGTCGTCTCCCAGCTGCTCCCATGTGATGCCGATTCGCGTGTGGCCTTTGCGCCGGCGCGGTGGGCATTTGCCACAGTCAGGTATGGACCTGCTGTCCATGTTAAAGGGGATGTGTAATCCCTCCGTTTTTAAAGGGAGGTGCCGCGATTCAGGTTCCGAATCGCGTTTCGTTCGCATCCGAATCGGAGAGTCCCTGGTTATACAGTCAACTTCCCAACTGCCGGTTTCCCAACTGCGGTTTTAAGTATCCGCGACTGGGAAATTGTGGCAGGTCTCACCAACTACGACCCAAGTATCTGCAGTTTGGTGAGATTTTTTGTTAATTTGGGGGTTCATTTTTGTTAATTTGGGGGGTTCTTTGATTTTTTTCCCCTATTTCATGACCATGATTCCCCTAACCCCCTGTTTCCCATTGGTTTTAATGCCTTGCCAATTGCAAATTTGCCAACCGCCAGGTTTCCTCAAAAGTGAACCTTCACAGTTGGCGAGGGATGTATTTGTTTATATTTATATTTATTTATTTTACTTTTTTACATTTTCTATCCCGCTCTTCCTCCAAGGAGCCCAGAGCGGGGTACTCCATACTTAAGTTTCTCTCCTCACAACAACCCTGTGAAGTAGGCGAGGCTGAGAGAGAAGCGACTGGCCCAGAGTCACCCAGCAAGTCTCAGGGCTGAAGGGGGATTTGAACTCGGGTCTCCCCGCTCCTAGTCCAGCACTCTAACCACTACACCACACTGGCTCTATGGATGACTCTAGGCCATTTCCCCACGTAGTGCTCAAAATGGTTGACGTAGGAAAAATAAATAAGTTGAGATATTCCGTTGAGCTGCCCGCTCGCTGTACCAGGAGAGAACAACATCCTTGCTGTTTAGGCCAGACAGAAACATGCAAGGAAAGGGTGTGTGTCTTTTTCAACGAAATCAGAAATTCATAGTGTTTCTTCTCCCCACCCCCCCACCCCGCGCACGCCTAACTGCTTTTTCATGGCAGGTCCGAGTTCTACAAACACATTGTGCTGTCGGGGGGGTCCACCATGTACCCTGGCCTGCCGTCCCGCTTGGAGCGCGAGATCAAACAGCTGTACCTGGAACGAGTCTTGAAGGGGGACGTGGAGAAGCTGTCGGTGAGTTGGGCTGCCGGGCGGGGCGGGGCGCCTTCCTGCCATCTCCATCCCGAGCTTTCAACTGTCCTAAGCTGCAGAAGGTGGCACTCCCCTGAAGGATGGAAATTAGGAAGCAGCCTTAGACTGAGTCCGACCCGTGGTCCGTCTGGCTCAGCATTGAGTACTCTGACTGGCAGCAGCACTCTGAGGTTTCAGGCGGGAGTCTCTCTCAACCCGACCTGGAGATGCTGCCAGGGCTTGAACCCGTGACCATCTGCATGGAGTGTGACATACCTGTACAGGAGAACCTTGTTAACCGTGGACTCACCATCCACGGTTTTGCGTATCCGCAGTCGGGTAATGGACACCCAGCCTCGGTATACCCGGGGGAGGGGAGGGGATGAATGGCAGAAAGGGGATTAAACCCGCATATTCACGGGTCAGGGGTGGAGAATGTGGATCGAGAGAAATTCTTCTCCCTCTCCCATCACACGAGAACCAGGGGTCATCCTGTGAAATTGATTGCCGGGAAACCTAGGACCCAGAAACAGAAGTACTTTTTCACACAACGCATCATCCGCTTGTGGAATTCTCTGCCACAAGATGTGGTGACAGCCAACAAGCTGGATGGCTTGAAGAGGGGTTTGGATGACTTCATGGAGGAGAGGTCTATCAATGGCTACTAGTCAGAGGGCTACAGGCCACCTCCAATCTCAAAGGCAGGATGCCTCCGAGTACCAGTTGCAGGGGAGTAACAGCAGGAGAAAGGGCCTGCCCCTTTCAACTCCTGCCTGTGGCTTCCAGCGGCATCTGGTGGGCCACTGTGTGAAACAGGATGCTGGACTAGATGGGCCTCCTTGGGCCTGATCCCGCAGGGCTGTTCTTATGTTCTTAATCTTTGTTGGAAAGCGGTAAATATTCATCATAAATTCCAGCCATATCATCACGTTAGCCCTTAGTTGGGTTTATAAGGGACGGGTTTGTAGATGTCGCCCACTCCCTTGGAAGTGACCGGTGGGTAGATCCTCGCTACGTCCCTTTTAACACCTGTCCCTTTCCATCCCTCCCCACAGAAATTCAAGATTCGCATCGAGGACCCGCCCCGACGGAAGCACATGGTCTTCCTCGGCGGGGCGGTGCTTGCCGACATCATGAAAGACAAGGACACCTTCTGGCTGCGGCGGTCGGAGTATCTGGAGAAGGGCACCCGCATCTTGGAGAAGCTGGGGGTGACCGTGCGATAGGCCCCCCCGCCCCGTGCTTTGGTCCAGGCCACCCCCTTCCCCATTCCAGGCTTTCCATTTCTTCTTCTGTGCATCCATTGCAGTGCCGAATGTCTGACTTGAGGGGAGTGTAGCCAGAAGGGCATTGGGACCAGTGCTAGAACTCTTGAATTTCCAGTTTTGCTTTAAAAAAGAAAGAAAAAAAGCATTCCCAACCTCTCATTTTGCTCCCTCGTCCACTTTGCTCACCCTTCTGCCCTTTGCAACCCCATCGCGTTAATCGGACAAAAACACAGGTTCTTCCCTCGAATGGGGGGGGGTTGTCAGGTAGACACTGCCGGTAGCTGGAGTCCCATATTATATTTTATTATTAATTATTATTATTATTATTTCAATTTCTAGACCGCCCTTCCAAAAATGGCTCAGGGCAGCTTACACGGAGAAATAATAAATAAATAAACACTATAATAATTGTAATTAATAATACAAGAATATATTGCGTCCTTTCCCTCTTGGCTTCGCAAATGACCTTTCGATCCATGGGGACGTCAGCAAGAGACTCCAGTTCCCGGAAGTGTTTACCTACAACTGGGGAACCTTTACCTGGAAAGGATCGTGAAAAACTGTCCCGATCCTTTCTAGTCGCAGGTAGAAGGTTCTAGTTGCTGGAGTCTCATTTGCTAAGCAACGGGGGTAGGGGAGGGGGGATGCCACATGGGACCCCAGCTGCCAGCAGTGTCTACCTGCCACCAGGAAGGGTTGGGAAAGCTTTCCCCAACCCTTTCTGGCTCCAGGTAGACGCGCCACTGGTAACGGCAGCGCCGTGCCGAAATCCTCCTGGAGCAAAAGCTTGCGGGCCTTCACCCTGATCACTAGGGACCAAAGACAACCCTGCAGAAGTGTCATACTATATGCAAAACTTGGCTCTGGGAAATCCAGTTATTCCCATCAGCCTTCTCGTTTAACAAAAACGGAAGCTCCTTTTGGGACCTTGGGGCTGTGTGCAAAACGCTTGACCACACAGTGCATTGTCAACTCAGGGATATTTGGGGCGGGCAGGGAGGGAGAAGCCAGCCTCACCCTCCTGCCATCGCATCTCCTTCCAGGCCCCGAACGGTGCCGGACTCGACTTCGAAACCCGCCACTCCCATCCCAGTGAGCCTCAAGGCGACACTTCTTGCAGGATCTGAGAGTAGCAGCAGCTGAGTTTTCCATTTGGGGCACACGGCCCTTTTCCCAACAGACCCAGTCAGGATAGGCAAGCAGCCCACCCGAGAGCGGGGACTCTACCCCGACCCCACAAAAGACCTGGGAGGCCACCTTGAAATACAAAATACCCCACCACCACCACCCCACGCATGAGAGCTAGGGCTGGGCTTCCTGATGTTCAGCTTTGGGACCCAGCGATGGAGAGGGATGATTTCTGACTGGTCTCCGGTTTAAGGAAAACAAACCCAAATCCCTCGATAATCAGTGGGTCCGCTCTTAGCAAGGAGGGTCAGGTCCCGTGCGGAAGGCAGGAGGGTGCATTTTGAGGCGGAAGAGAGCCCCCTCCAAAGGGCCTGCCAGCTTTCCTGCCTGGGCTGCCGTCAATTTTCGCAGCTCTGTGACAGGCAGAAGTTCAGCAGGCAAAGCGCCGGAGGGGAAGAGAGGCACCTTTTGGGCGATGGACCTGTTAAGGCAGAGTTGCCCTACCAGGGAAGGGAAAAAAAAGGTGGTAATCTTTCCTTTCTACCACTGCACCACCGTGAAGCCCCAAATATATTTGCCTTCTGTTTCCATGCAAGAGAAAGGGTGGTGGTCAAGGATAGCATCCGGGGGGTGGGCAGGGGTTGCTTCTTGCTCTAGCTGCTTGTGCTTCCTTCTCTCCGAGTCTTGGAAGGTTGGAGGTTGGCCGGTGTAATTGTTGCCCCCTCCAGAGGGGGACATTTGTCCCCCTGCAGAGGATGACGAAGGCTTTTTGTCCTCCTCTTCCTCCCAGGTCTGTAGGCTTTAGGGCAGGTCTGCTCATCTCTCTCTCTCCCCCCCCCCCACTGTTTCTGGACTCCCACAATCCCCCGCCCCAGTGGCCAACAGCCAGGGATTCTGGGAATTGTAGTCCAACATCTGTCGGAGGGCCGAAGAGGAGCAGCTGTGCTTTTATGGGCTTTGGATTCGGTTGTCGAAAGGGTGGGGGTTGATGGATATACGGGCCTTTCCCGCCCCGATCTGTTCTTGGGGTCGACTGCGAGGGGTGGGGTGAAGGGGTCAGCGCCAGTCTTTGAATGACTTGTTTGTTCAAAAAAAAAAAAAAATCTTGATTTTTTAAAAAACGGGTTTGCTTTTCAAATTCTGACTTTTCTCTTTAAACAACAAAGACATATCTGGGGGGGGGGGGGGCGGTGTTTGTGGCCGATGGGTTTGCCCCTCCCCACGGAAGAGCCAACGTATAGGGGAAAATGCCTCACAGCTCTGCCAGGTTTTTAGGGTTTTGTTTTTTTAATAAAGTTAAGAACAGCCCCATCCAAACCCCACTTTCTTCCCCCTCCCTCCCTCCCTCCCCCCCCACCCCCAAGTGGAAGCCCCCCAAAGCAGAAATGGGGCTAGGAGTCGTAGTCCTCTTCTTCGTCCTCCTGGGCAGGGGGCGGGGCCAGCAGCACAGTGGGGGGCACAGCCGGCAGGGCCCTCGCCGGGGCGGAGACAGGCAGGGGGATCGCGGAGACCGGCGGGGAGTTGAAATGCAGATAGGGCGCTGGGGTCCTGCAGAGAAGAACGAGGGGGTTAGTGTGGGTGGAAGGAAGCGGGTCTGCTCCCATCTTATTTATGACCTTTTCTATCCCGCTCTTCCTCCAAGGGGCCCAGAGCGATGTCCGGCATACTTGAGGTCCTCCTCACAACAACCCTGTGAAGTAGGCGAGGCTGAGAGAGAAGTGACTGGCCAAGAGACACCCTCATGGCTGAATGGGGAGTTGAACGTGGGTCTCCCTGGTCCTCATCTGGCACTCTAAGCACTACACCACGCTGTCCCTTCTGGATCAGCGGTCCTCAGAAGCCCTGTTCACAGGTTACAGGTGAAACTCGGAAAATTAGAATATCGTGCAAAAGTCCATTAATTTCAGTAATGCAAATAAAAAGGTGAAACTGATATATGAGACAGACGCATTACATGCAAAGCGAGATAAGTCAAGCCTTAATTTGTTATAATTGTGATGATCATGGCGTACAGCTCATGAAAACCCCAAATCCACAATCTCAGAAAATTAGAATATTACATGGAACCAAGAAGACAAGGATTGAAGAACAGAACAATATCGGACCTCTGAAAAGTATAAGCATGCATATGTATTCAGTACTTGGTTTGGGCCCCTTTTGCAGCAATTACTGCCTCAATGCGGCATGGCATGGATGCTATCAGCCTGTGGCACTGATGAGGTATTATGGAAGACCAGGATGCTTCATTAGCGGCCTTCAGCTCTTCTGCATTGTTTGGTCTCATGTCTCTCATCCTTCTCTTGGCAATGCTTCATAGATTCTCTATGGGGTCAGGTCAGGCGAGTTTGCTGGCCAGTCAAGCACAGTACACTGTATACTTTTCAGAGGTCCGATATTGTTCTATTCTTCAATCCTTGTCTTATTGGTTCCATGTAATATTCTAATTTTCTGAGATTGTGGATTTGGGGTTTTCATGAGCTGTACCCCATGATCATCACAATTATAACAAATTAAGGCTTGACTTATCTCGCTTTGCATGTAATGCGTCTGTCTCATATATCAGTTTCACCTTTTAATTTGCATTACTGAAATTAATGGACTTTTGCACGATATTCTAATTTTCCGAGTTTCACCTGTACATTCAGCACCCGTACAGATCTGTACACAGGTACAAGTTATTCACATGTTGAGGTCCTTCACACAAGCAAAGACTGTGTTCTAGCTGGTTTGGGGAGCTGTGTGTGTGTGTGTGTGTGCTCCCAATTTTTGGTTGTATGGAAGCAAGGTAGGAGGAAATCCCTGGGGTGGAAGTGATTGTGTGGAAGGAAGGTGGGAGGAAAATGACCCAGGTTTCCCTCCTACCTCACTTCCACACAACCACTTCTACCCAGTGCTCACACATGCAGTCTCCCATTCAACTGCAAACCAGGGTGGACCCTGCTTAGCCAAGGGGACAATTCAGGCTTGCTACCACAGGACCAGCTCTCCTCCCTGATCAGGGATTCCTCAGTGACAAAAGCCCTATTCACACATTGTGTTCAACACTCATATGGGTGTACACAGGTCCAGAGCTGTACTCCGGTACGGCTATTCATACGTTATGCTGAATCTATGTAAAGCGATTCACTTCCCATCCGTCCTATGCGTTCGAGGGACCTCTGAATGCAGGTATCGTCATTGACATAAACTCATCCATAAGTGTATTATGGTAGTCCACAATGTCTGAGGAGCCCGGTTACAGGGAGCACAGATGTGGAGCCTGGCAGCATTTGGCACCTGGCTTCAGGTGCTGCGATCCCTGGGGCCATCTCTGAGAACGAGATCTTGCAGGATGGAGTTTCTCCTCCTCTCTCTTGGGGAAGATGGGACCAGAGGCCCTGAATCTCTTCCGGCGGGGACACTGCCAACATGGGATGTGTGCACGTGGGTGGAGTCCCTCTGCTCCAGCTGTCTTCACGAGAGGGGAAGCATGGAGGGAGCTCTGAGAGGCTCAGACCTTTGCCCTCCAGTCTGAGATCTGAAAGCCAGCCACCAGGGAAGGCACTTTGGAGCAGCTGCCTTCTAAATATGGTTGTCCCTCGCCAACCGCGGTTCCCCCAGTCCCTTTTGAGCATCCGCCAGGGGGAAATTGTGACCCGTCTCACTAACCTCGAGCCGAATATCCACGGTTGGCAAGGTTTTTTAATAGTGATTTGGGGGTTGGGGTTTTTTGTAAAAAATTGGGGGGGGGTTCAATCCATACATTCTTCTTGCTGACCCTACCCTCATAATTTAAAGCGCGTTTGAGCAATTTGGGGGGGTTCAAAAATTATTATTATTACTATTATTATTACATTTATATCCTGCTCTTCCTCCAAGGAGCCCAGAGCGGTGTACTACATACTTCAGTTTCTCTTTCTCAACAACCCTGTGAAGTAGGTTAGGCTGAGAGAGACGTGACTGGCCCAGAGTCACCCAGCTAGTCTCATGGCTGAATGGGGATTTGAACTCGGGTCTCCCTGGTCCTAGTGCGGCACGCTAACCACTACACCACGCTGGCACTAAAATGCCTTTTAGTGATGGGCGTTTCAGAGGTGCAATCTGCTGACTCCTCTTGCTGGCTCTTGACGATTTTAAGATATTTTTGCCAGTTTTCTAGTATCTTCTCTTTATTTTTAGGTATTTTCGTGGTCGTGATATTCCCCTAAACCCCTGTTTCCCATTGGTTTTAATGCCTTGCCAACTGCGAATTTGCCAATCGTGGGGTTTTCCAGGAACGGAACCTCCGCGGTTGGCCAGGGACGATTGTCTGCTGCCCATCTCTAAGAATGGAGGGGAATGGGCCCATCTCCCCATTTGCCTTAGACGGGCCCATTCCCCATAATGGAGAATGAAATAAAGATGAGACCCATTAATGACCCATCCATCCCTCCGTTAACGGATCACGTTCCTGAAGGGAAGATGGGACCCATCCATTTCTCCGTTAACGAATCAGGTTCTTGATGGGAAGATGGGACCCATTAATGACCCATCCCCCCCTCCGTTAACGAGTCGCGTTCCTGAAGGGAAAATGGGACACATCCATTTCTCCGTTAACGAATCAGGTTCTTGATGGGAAGATGGGACCCATTAATGACCCATCCACCCCTCCGTTAACGAGTCACATTCCTGAAGGGAAGATGGGACCCATCCATTTCTCTGTTAACGAATCAGGTTCTTGATGGGAAGATGGGACCCATTAATGACCCATCCATCCCTCCGTTAACGAGTCACGTTCCTGAAGGGAAGATGGGACCCATCCATTTCTCCGTTAACGAATCAGGTTCTTGATGGGAAGATGGGACCCATTAATGACCCATCCCCCCCTCCGTTAACGAGTCGCGTTCCTGAAGGGAAAATGGGACACATCCATTTCTCCGTTAACGAATCAGGTTCTTGATGGGAAGATGGGACCCATTAATGACCCATCCACCCCTCCGTTAACGAGTCACATTCCTGAAGGGAAGATGGGACCCATCCATTTCTCTGTTAACGAATCAGGTTCTTGATGGGAAGATGGGACCCATTAATGACCCATCCATCCCTCCGTTAACGAGTCACGTTCCTGAAGGGAAGATGGGACCCATCCATTTCTCCGTTAACGAATCAGGTTCTTGATGGGAAGATGGGACCCATTAATGACCCATCCATCCCTCCGTTAACGAGTCGCGTTCCTGAAGGGAAAATGGGACACATCCATTTCTCCGTTAACGAATCAGGTTCTTGATGGGAAGATGGGACCCATTAATGACCCATCCATCCCTCCGTTAACGAGTCACGTTCCTGAAGGGAAAATGGGACACATCCATTTCTCCGTTAACGAATCAGGTTCTTGATGGGAAGGTTCTTGATCAGGTTCTTGATGGGAAGATGGGACCCATTAATGACCCATCCACCCCTCCGTTAACGAATCACATTCTTGAAGGCAAGACGGGCCCCGTTCTCCACAGTTGGGCCGAGAATCTGCGCTGCCCCTCAAACAAGCCAAAACCCAAGTAATAACAAGAAGCGCATCATTACGTGGGGAGATGTGGGGCAGCTCGCACCAAGGGGGCGCTCTGGGACATTTCCTCTTCGCCGTTACTGTCGCTGTCTTCCGAGTCCTCCTACACAAGAGAGAAGAAGGGTGACCAGGGCCTGATCCTGCTACTGACGTCAACCAGGGCTGCACAACCTGCAAGTAACCAAGCTGGAGGCCAGGAAACATCCAGTGGCTGAACCCTCTCTGGGCTTTGCAACCACAGAGGGGACTAGGAAGGTCCCTGGTCTCCCGGAGAAGCACCATCAACGGCTGGTGGGCTCTTCGCAGCGTGAGGGCAGGGGGTTCCACCGGTTACATTGCGACAATTTATGAGACACCGTGCAGCACACAGGCACAACACCGGCCCTGTCCCGAGGGTCAACAGCCTTCGCTTCTACCCCTGCTGACTGAGCAAAGAGGCACCTTCTAAAGTGGCGGCTCTCTGGACTTTAGCAGGTGGAGAGCAGCTGGCCCTCTCCGGCCCCAGCACAGCACCCCTCCAGTGGCTGTGGGCTGGAATCTGCCTTGTGTTTCTTTTCCAACTATGAGCCCTTTGGGGACGGGGAGCCATTTTATTGATACATGATTTATTTCTCAGTGGGTGAACATTTGGTTGAAGAGTGGCATATAAATA
Organism: Hemicordylus capensis; assembly: GCF_027244095.1. Taxonomy (NCBI): domain Eukaryota; kingdom Metazoa; phylum Chordata; class Lepidosauria; order Squamata; family Cordylidae; genus Hemicordylus; species Hemicordylus capensis. Next base: position 4,610,477 of record NC_069670.1, read on the forward strand.
TTCATAGTACATAGGAGCATAGGAAGCTGTCGTCTACTGAGTCAGACCCTTGGTCCATCTAGCTCAGAATTGCCTTCACAGACTGGCAGCGGCTTCTCCAAAGTTGCAGGCAGGAATCTCTCTCAGCCCGATCTTGGAGATGCTTCCAGGGAGGGAACTGGGAACCTTCTGCTCTTCTCAGAGCGGCCCCATCCGCTAAGGGGAATACCTTACAATGCGCACACATCAAATCTCCCATTCAAATGCAAACCAGGGTAGACCCTGCTTAGCAAAGGGGACAATTCGTGCTTGCTGCCACAAGACCAGCTTACCTCTTGCTCCGAGTCTGTGCCGGATTGCTTTGGATCTCTGCCCTTGCCTGCGGTGCCGCCGTTCTTCCGCCCGCTGCCGGGCTTCCGGCCCCTGAACCAGAGAAGAAGTGGCCGGGGGGCGGGGGTGGGGGAGAGACGGGACGGGACGACGACAGAAATGTGGATGTGAAAGAGAGGCAGATTTACCGCGCCAGGAGAGAGATGCACAGCGGGCATGCTCCTGCCTCCGGCTAACTGAGCAAAGAGGCGCCTTTTTCAAAGCAGCAATTCTCTTTCTGGAGCAGGAGGAGAGCAGCCGGTCCTATCCGTCCCCAGCACAGCATCCCTCCAGAGGCTGTTGCTGAAATCTGCCATGTTTTTTTGTTTGTTTTTTAAGATTGTGAGCCCTTTGGGGACAGGGAGCCATCTATGTAAATCGCTTTGGGAACTTTGGTTGAAAAGCGGTCTATAAAAACGATCGCATTCCTATTCCTGCCTGGAATAGAAGCAGTAGCTGGAGGCAATCCACGAACACGGGGAGAGGGTGGGATTCCTCGCAGGAGTAAAGACCATTCAATAAATAGAAATGTGCTAAATAAGTTAAATCAATTTTAAGAACAATTCTTTGGGAGGGCTGAATAGCACCTGTGCATGCCACACTTTGGCAATGTCATTAAAAATAAGAATTCCTAGTCCACAGAGCCATAGGAAGCTGCCATATACTGAGTCAGACCCTTGGTCCATCTAGCTCAGTATAGTCTATTATGATTTACATTTTTTATATCCCGCTCTTCCTCCCAGGAGCCCAGAGCGGTGTACTACATACTTGAGTTTCTCTTTCACAACAACCCTGTGAAGTCGGTTAGGCTGAGAGAGAAGTGGCTGGCCCAGAGTCACCCAGCTAGTTTCATGGCTGAATGGGGATTTGAACTTGGGTCTCCCTGGTCCTAGTCCAGCACTGTAACCACTACACCACGCTGGCAGTCTACCCAGACTGGCAGCAGCTTTTCCAAGGTTGCAGGCAAGAGTCTCTCCCGGCCCTATCTTGGAGATGCTGCCAGGGAGGGAACTTGGAACCTTCTGCTCTTCCCAAAGCAGCTCCATCCCCTAAAGGGAATATTTTACAGTGCTCACACATGTAGTCTCCCATTCAAATGCAAACCAGGGTGGACCCTGCTTTGCTACCAGAAGACCAGCTCTCCTGGATAAGTTTGAAAAGGTCAAGCAAGTTTCATTAGTGAGGCAAACGAAGGAACAACATTAATTACTTTAACTCTCTGAGTATTCAATGTATAGCAACATCCTCGCTGCCTTAATAACATTTTTTGCCATTCCTCAAACGAGTTGTTGTAGGTCAGGCCTGCTCACCGCAGCGCCCCCACACCTGTTTTTGGACTACAACACCCATAATCCCCCTCCACAGTGGCCAGGGATTATGGGAGTTGTAGGCCAACATCGGTCAGGCCCGTTCTTGAGTCATCCCTGACACAAGCTCAGACCTGCTCAATTTTGGCCCTGCTGCAGATGTTGGCCTACAACTCCCATAATCCCTGGCCACTGAGGCAGGAGTTGTAGTCCAACATCTGCAGGAGGGCCAAAGTTGAGCAGGCCTGCTCTAGAGATGGGATTCTCAAACTTGGGTCCCCAGATGTTATTGGACTTCAACTCCCATAATCCCCAACCAAAGGCCACTGAGGCTGGGGATTATGGGAGTTGAAGTCCAACAACACCTGAGGACCCAAGTTTGAGAATCCCTGCTCTAGAGGTAGCATGCTGACGACGTCCGGCTCCAGTCCGAACCGGCTCCCCGGTCCCAGTCCGAGGCAACGGCCCGGATTCCTCAGGGGGAAAGTACCTCGTCCAGCGTTTGCTTACCTTCTGGACACTTTCTCGCCCTCCATGTGGTTGTCCTCCACGTCCCCTTGCATGTCTGGCACAGAAGCAACGAGGTCCTTCAGGAAGTCAAACTGCTGCTCCAACTCTATGCACTGCTTCCTGTCGAAGCAACACCCCAGATCAACAGGCGAACCTTCGTATCGGCGGACTCCATAGCTGCCGTTTCACGTATCGGTTGGGGACCTGGCACCCATCCGTTTCGCGTATCGGTCGGGGAATTGGCACCCAATCTCGGTATACGCGGGGAAAACCCCCAGCAACAGAGGAGTTAAATTCTGTGAATCCACGGGTCGGGGGTCATTTCTGGCTTGGAGGTCATTTCTGGTTGCCATGTTGGGATCGGGAGCTTCAAAATGGCTCCTTAGGGGGCGGTGGGGGAAAACCTGTGATTTTTGGCTCATTTGCTGTTATTGGGGGTACTGATGTGCTGCTGGGACCCACGGGTCATGGTAGGCGACTCAACGCCACCGCATTTTTAGAGCCATTTTATTCTTATTTTGAACATTTTCCTGACCTCCAGGATCGTAACCCTCGCTCTCCCATTGTCCGAATGCCTCCGTATTCGCGGCTTCCATATCTGCAGGAGCAGCGGAGAATGGAACCCCCGCAAAAACGGAGATTCTCGTGTACGGTCAGGCAGAGACAACACGGTGGGACAACTTGACCAAAAAAAAAAGGCAAGCTCCTAGTCCTCATGGTTTCAGAGGAAAAATACCAGATTGGTGAACATAGACTGACATTGGCTGCCAGTAACCTGAGGGGGTGGACATTTTTCCATTCCCAAAAAGGCACTTATTCATAAAATAATTATTAATAATAATAATAATAATAATAATATACATATCTTTATACCGCCCAAAACTTACGACTCTGGGCAGTTTACAACAAGATAAAAGCCACATTAAAACATTAGTTAAAAACAAAAACAAGCAATGTAAAAACACAACAATTGAACGTTTTTAAAACAATATTCTAAAACAACATTAAAAACAATCAAAAAACTAACATGCAACACAACCAATGGATACAATACAAACTGGGCAGGTTACGGGTTTTAATTAACGTTTTCTTCCCCCCGCCAGGAAAACTTACACACTTTTAACGTTTCGACTCTGCACGTTCCGACTCTGCACACTGCCTAGAGGGGTCTAGACCAGGGTTTCCCCAGCGTTGAGAATCCCTGGTCTAGATCAGGCCGTATTGAAACAGGGCAGAACAATAAATAATAAAATACTCTGCCTTGCTGGGCATGCGCAAATTAGAACGTTAACTGTTCTTGATGCCTCCGTTTCTCCCCGCTCTTACTCACAGGTGTGATGTCGTCATGGTCTTGGCGTTCCTCGACTGCGTCACGTGGCACGCCTTCCTCAGCAAGGATTCTAGGAAAAGCTCCAACGCCCGGGCTTGGGACAGCCGAGGGTTAAGGGATGCCAAGAAAAGTTCCCCCCAAACTTTGGCACAAGGGACATCATCGCCCAATCGCTATGCTGAATAGCTACGCCCACCTCCCACCCACCTGCCCTCCCTGTCCACAGATGGGCGTCCGGAGGACTCCCGGACACCCCCAGCTGGAAAAGGAGGAGCTGCTGTTGCCCGGTGCTGGCCAGCAAGCCAGGAGAGCTGGCCTGGTGGCCGCAAGCATGAACTGCCCCCTTTGCTAAGCAGGGTCTGCCCTGGTTTGCATTTGAATGGGAGACTACGCGTGGGAGCGCTGTAAGAGATTCCCCTCAGGGGGTGGGAAGAGCAGAAGGTTCCCAGTTCCCTCCCTGGCAGCATCTCCAAGATAGGGCTGTGAGAGAGAGACTCCTGCCTGCAACCTTGGAGAAGCCACTGCCAGCCTGTGCAGACACCGAACATAGGAAGCTGCCTTCCACGGAGTCAGACCTTTATAATGAGTCAGCCGCTGCCAGTCTGTGAAGATATACCACATAGGAAGCTGCCTTCTACTGAGTCAGACCCTCGGTCCATCTAGCTCAGGATCGTCTACCCAGACTGGCAGCGGCTTCTCCGAGGTTGCAGGCAGGAGTCTCTCTCTCACAGCCCTATCTTGGAGATGCTGCCAGGGAGGGAACTTGGGACCTTCTGTAAAGCAATTAGAACAGGCCCACTCAACTTAGCCCCTCCCCATCTATTTTTGGACTACAACTCCCATAATCCCCAGTCACAGCTGTTTTTGGACTACAACTCCCATTATCCCCAGCCAGAGCTGTTTTGGGACTACAACACCCATCATCCCCTGCCACAGTGCCCAACAGCCATGGGTTATGGGAGTTGTAGGCCAATGTCTGCAGGAGGGCCGCAACTGAGCAGCCCTGGGTTAGAGCGTCGGGCTAGAACCGGAGAGACCCCGAGTTCAAATCCTCGTGCGGCCACAAAACACACTGGGTGACTCTGGGCCAGTCCCTTTGCTCTCGGCCTAGACCACCTCGCAGGGTTGCGGCGGGGATCAACACAGCCCTGTACGCCATTCTGGGCTCCTTGGAGGAAGAGCAGGACAGAAATGTAAAAATAAAACGATACACTGAGCAGTGTCAGCGGCGGGTTCTTCCGAACCGTTGTCCCGTGTCGTGCTGAAGCTGAATGGGTGTTTGCTGGGGAGGGGAGGGGCAGGGAGGGGAGGGGCACTGGGGCTGGCTGGGGAGGGGTGCCCCCCAAATCTAGCACCAGCCAGGTCAGCAGGAGCGGCAAAAAGGATACAGATGATCACAGGGACAGCCGCAGCAACTTTGCCAATCTCTTCATCCGTCTGCATGATCTTCTTGATCCGAGCCTGGGGAAGAGGAGAGGGAGAATCAGTGGGAACCCTCTGGCCTTCTCCCGCTGCTGCACAACCACCACCAGGGTCGCCCGCACCGGCTCTTTCTGCCTCGGTTCCCCATTTGTAAAATGCACGCCATCGCCCCCTGCCTCGTAGGGTTGCTCTTGGGGTTGAGGCCAGAAGGTACTTCACAGATTTTAAACGGATAAAGGTGCTTTGGACTTGGACCTTCTCTACGGCGGTCCTGGGACTCTGGAGCACATTCTCTGTCCGAATAAAAGAGCGACCCCAACTGAGCAAAGAGACAACTTTTAAAAGTGGCGATTCTCTTGTGCTTAGCAGGGGGAGAACAACTGGCCCTCTCCATCCCCAGCACAGCCTCCCTCCAGTGGCAGCTGCTTCTGTCTACCTTATGTTTCTTTTTTGAAATTGTGAGTCCTTTGCGGACACTGGGAGCCATTTTATTTCTTTCTTGAGATCTATGTAAACCGCTTTGAGAACTTTGGTTGGAAAGCAGGCTATAAATACTATTATTATTATTATTTATTCGATTTCTATACCGTATTTATTTATTTATTTATTTATTTTATTTCAATTTCTATACTACCCTTCCAAAAATGGCTCAGGGTGGTTGACACAGAGAAATAATAAATAAATAAGATGGATCCCTGTCCCTAAAGAGCTCACAATCTAAAAGAATACAAGACAGCCACTAGCAACAGTCATTGAAGATACTTATACATATCCATATGTCTAATCTTAAAAATAAATAAAAAACCACCTCTCAAGACATACCTGTCCAATCAGGCTTTTAGTTACATTTTATCATTGCTGTGAATATTTTTATTGGCTTCCTTTAACTTTGGCTGTATTTTACATATTTATACAAACTCACCCACCGCCCTTGAGAAGTATATTAGACAGTTTATAAATATGAGAAAACAAACAATAGACAAGAGAGAAATCATTCTCCCTCTCTCACAACACTAGAACCAGGGGTCACCCCATGAAACTGAAGGTTGGGAAATTTAGGACCGACAAGCGGAAGGACTTTTCCACACAGCGCAGCATCAACCTATGGAACTCTCTGCCACAAGATGTGGTGACAGCCAACAGCCTGGATGGCTTTAAGAGGGGGTTTAGATAAATTCATGGAGGATGGGTCTATCAGTGGCTACTAGTCTGGTGGCTGTGGGGCACCTCCAGCCTCAGAGGCACGATGCCTCTCAATCCCAGTTGCAGGGGAGCAACAGCAGGAGAGAAAGCATGCCCTCATCTCTTGCCTATGGGCTTCTCAGAGGCATCTGGTGGGCCACTGTGTCAAACAGGATGCTGGACTAGATGGGCTTCCTTGGGCCTGATCCAGCAGGGCTCTTCTTATGCTCTTAAACGTTCCGCAGTAGGTATATGCTCAGTATCCTTTGCTGTGAAGACAGATGCAAAGAACTCATTCAGCCTGGATGGGTTTAAGAGGGGTTTCGATAAATTCATGGAGGACAGGGCTAGCAAGGGCTACTAGTCTGGTGGCTACAGGCCACCTCTAGCCGCAGAGCCAAGATGCCTCGGAATCCCAGTTGCAGAGGAGCAACGGCAGGAGAGAGGGCATGCCTTTGTCTCTTGCCAGTGGGCTTCCCAGAAGCTGGGAGACCACGTGACTAACCTGAAACGCACTCTTACCCATGAAAATGGCCTGGGCGAGTACCTCTTGGACCAGAAACATCCGGTGGGAAACAGGATGCTGGACTAGATAGGCCTTGGACCTGATCCAGCAGGGCTGTTCTTATGAGGCACCCGCCTCAATGCAGAACATGGGCAGCTGCCGTATACTGAGTTAGACCCTTGGTCCATCTCGCTCAGTATTGTCTACCCAGACTAGCAGCGGCTTCTCCAAGGTTGCAGGCAGGAATCTCTCTCAGCTCTGTCTTGGAGATGCTGCCAGGCAGGGAACGTGGATGCTCTTTCCAGAGCGTCTTTCCATCCCCCAAGGGGAAGATCTCCCAGTGCTCACACATCAAGTCTCCCATTCATATGCAACCAGGGCGGACCCTGCTTAGCTAAAAGGACAAGTCACGCTTGCTACCACCAGACCAGCTCTCCTCTCCTGGCACTCAGGGTGTGGCAGGGGGCTGCCTGCCAAAGCACAGCACGCACCCAGCCCTGGTAAAAAAAGGACACACCCCACGCAGAGAGCTTGTTTTTCTGGCATCACACCCAAGCGATCCTGTCTGGAACAAAATGCAGTGTGATCCAGCGGCCACCCTCCTGGCCTTGGACCGGAGAGGGTTGTGTTCCTGGCTTCTCCTAGCTTGGCCTTGTGGCGGCAAGTACAAATTGTCCCCTTTGCTAAGCAGGGTCCACCCTGGTTTGCATTTGGATGGGAGACTACATGTGTGAGCACTGTATCTGTGTGAGCCCTGTAAGATATCCCCCTCAGGGGGATGGGGCCGCTCTGGGAAGAGCACCTGCCTGCTTGCATGCAGAAGGTTCCACGTTCCCTCCCTGGCATCATCTCCAAGATAGGGCTGAGAGAGATTCCTGCCTGCAACCTTGGAGAAGCCGCTGCCAGTCTGTGAAGACAATACGGAGCTAGGTAGACCAATGGTCTGACTCAGTATATGGCAGCTTCCTGTGTTCACAGGATGATCAGATGCTTTCTTTGCCTCCCCAAATTTTACTGGGAACAGCAGCTGCAGGAAAATCAAATTCAGAAGCGGAATATCAAATATTTAGAAGAGGAAAGTGGCTACAAAATCCAGCTGAGGGGTACTCAAAAACCTGGTAGATATTCAAAATGGCTACCACAAAGGCTCAAACTATCACACACACACACACACACACACACACACATCCCACAATGTACAAGATGGACCAATTGGTCTAAGAAGATGACAGCATTGTTGAACCACAGGCTCAAGGAGGCTATAAAAAGGCAGGGAGACTTTCTTGAAAAAAGGAGAAGTTTGGGCCAAATGAAGAAAAATATGGAACCAAGTCAGATGCAATGCAATCGGTGGAAGAACTGCTAGTAATCATAATTTTATACAAAGTTTAAAATTATTTAAACAGAGAGCACAGGTGTAGCATATTGATTCAGAGACTGAGCGATGAATAGAACACAGGAACATAGGAAGCAGCCACATACTGAGTCAGACCCTTGGTCCATCTAGCTCAGGATTGTCTACACTGACTGGCAGCGGCTTCTCCAAGGTTGCAGGCAGGAGCCTCTCTCAGACCTATCTGGAGATGCTGCCAGGGAGGGAACTTGGGACCTTCTGCAAGCAAGCAGGCAGACACTTTTCCCAGAGCGGCCCCATCCCCTAAGGGGAATATCTCCCAGTGCTCACATGTAGTCTCCCATTCAAATGCAAACCAGGGCAGACCCTGCTTAGCAAAGGAGACAATTCATCCTTACCACCACAAGACCAGCTCTCCTAATATCATCTCTAAGACCGAAATTATTATTTATCTAATACATAAGACTTTACACATTACTAAATATCTAAATCATACTTAAATATATTAAATATCTAACTTAGGAAAGCAATAAAAAAAAAGCAGCAGCGCTGCTCAAAGTGACAAGGTTGAGTCTTGACAAGTTTCCTTTGGATCTAGGAGCCAGCCCAAACATTTAGGAGCCAGACATTTGATAAAATTAGTGGACTTCATAATGACCTTAGAGGTAAAGGTAATGAGTGCTGTCGAGTCGGTGTCGACTCGTGGTGACCACAGAGTCCTGTGGTTGTCTTTGGTAGGATACAGGAGGGGTTGACCATTGCCTCCTCCCGCTCAGTATGAGATGATGCCTTTCAGCATCTTCCTATATCGCTGCTGCCCGATACAGGTGTTTCCCATAGTCTGGGAAACATCCCAGCGGGGATTCGAACCGCCAACCTCTGGCTTGCTAGTCAAGTCATTTCCCCACTGTGCCACCAGAGGGAAGAGTAAACAGGCTTCTCTTTACAAACAGAACAGACAACTCTGAATTTGAGATGATCCCCTTACAAAGTAGAGGTCAAATACAGGTGATACCTGCATTTTCTCGAAAGGAACTGGTCTCTGAATTCAAGATGACCTCCTGATTTCTAATATCAAAAAACTTGGGGGGAAACCTAGTCTTGCAGGTAAATATAGTACTTACTTAGAAGAGAAACAGGACTTCTTGGGGCAAATATATTTTTTATTAAATAACTCTGCCTCTGTAACTTGCCTAGGGAGCAAGAGGTTGCGGGGTTCGAATCCCCGCTGGGATGTTTCCCAGACTATGGGAAACACCTGTATCGGGCAGCAGCGATATAGGAAGATGCTGAAAGGCATCATCTCATACTGCGCGGGAGGAGGCAATGGTCAACCCCTCCTGTATTCTACCAAAGATAAGCACAGGGCTCTGTGGTCTCCACGAGTCGACACCGATTCGACAGCACACAACTTTACCTAGCCAAGCCTAGGTGCCACAGGGAATTTCTAGGGGGCATGGCTCCTGGAAAGCCCTAAAAAGCCCTAAAAGCAGCCCAGAAGAAAAACTGGAGTACTGCAGAGAAAGCTGAATGAATTCTTCACATCTCATGGGGAAATGTGGATTTTAAAAAAAAAAACTTCTGCAGAGAAAATGCCCACACTTTTCTAGAAGTGCATCTGAGGACGGGTCCAATGAAGATCGCCGAGGGTGACGTTTTTAGAACTAATTGACGGATTTGTTGGGGCCACCAGATGGCATTCACCGGAGAGATTTGAGGAAGAGGAGGAGGATGTGGAAATGCAGATATTTTAACAAAACATGAAGCTTATCATTAAAATCAGTCTCCTCATTGGAATGTTGGAACCCTTGACCTGGGATTATGTGAAGCAGAGCACACTATAAAGTAATTTCTCAGCCTTCAACCTCTCCCCTTGAAGAATTAAATGAATTTAGGGTTTTTTTGTGGAAACTGGGAGCAGAGATCTACTTATGTAAGGAGCTGTCCACAGATCAGAATACACATAAGGACAGCCCTGCTGGATCAGGCACAAGGAATCCCATCTAGTCCAGCATGCTGTTTCACACAGTGGCCCACCAGATGCCTCTGAGAAGCCCACAGGCAAGAGGAATGTGCATGCCATCTCTCCTGCTGTTGCTCTCCTGCAACTGGGATTGAGAGGCATCCTGCCTCTGAGGCTGGAGGTGGCCGATAGCCCTCAGACTAGTAGCCCTTGATAGGCCTGTCCTCCATGAATCTGTCTAAGCCCCTTTTAAAGCCATCCAAGCTGGTGGACATCACCACATCTTGTGGCAGAGAATTCCACGGATTAATTCTGCGCTGTGTGAAAAAGTGCTTCCTCTTGTTGGTCCTAAAATTCTCGACCTTCAGTTTCATGGGGTGACCCCGTTTCTAGTGTTGTGAGAGAGGGAGAGAAATTTCTCTCGGCATACCCTCTCCACTCCATGCATCATTTTAGACACTTCGATCATGTCTCCTCTTAGTCGCCTCTTTTCCAAGGTAAAGAGCCCCAGATGCTGTAGTCTAGCCAGTGTGGGATCCCACATTGGATGGGATTTTTGATGAATGGTGGGGAAAATGTTGCCAAGTGCTCCAGAAAGGTGGGAGTTATTTAGGAGGCAATGCCACATAGGGAACAAGATCTCGTTTGTAACTTCCCGATTGCCACAAAGCGTATTGCGTGGGGAAAAGAGGGAGCAGTCATTCAGAAATAAAAGAATGGTTTCCTAAGCTACGGGATAATATAGCTGCAAGGATAAAAGAAGTGTGTTCATGAGCATCACATGCCCATTCCGTGGGGCAGATTTGCTGGTTACCGGTTTGCTTCCTGGCTAAATTCAAAGTTTGGACCTTTAAAGCCCCACATGGCTTGAGGCTGGAGTATCGGTCAGATTGCATACACCCATATGAATCTGCCAAGGCACTGCAGACGACTCAGCGTGCGGTGAAATTCGTCAGGTGGGGATGAGAGACAGGGCCTTTTTGGTTATGGCCCCTCAGCTTTGGAATGCCCTGCTGGAAGAGTCTCGCTGTGCTCTCTGTGAGTTTTTTTAAAAGCACCTGGAAAACCCATCTTTTCAGAGAGGCGTTTGAGTGTTTTATCTACAGCTCTATCTGGTGGGTTTTTAATTTTCAACTTTGCTTTTAGAAGGGTCCTATTTTTCAGTTTGCTTCTGAACTTTGGTGCTAGAGAAGGCTTTTGAGGAGCCAGGAAAACAAACAAATGGATCATCGAACAAATCCATCCAGAATTTTCACTCGCAGCAATGACCAGGCTCAAACTATCCTATTTTGGACACATTCTGCGAAGACCCAGCTCCCCTGAGAAGTCCATCATGCTGGGGAAAGTGGAAGGAAAGAGAAGAAGAGGATGATCAGCAGAAAGGTGGATGGACTCGATGACAACAGCAATGAATACAACACGGAGAGATCTTCAAGTCCAAGTTGAAGACAGACCATCCTGGAGAGAATCTGTCTATGTGGTCGCTAAGCATACACAATTGTGGTTTCCATGTTCATAACTGATCATGATCTATAGAATATTATATGTGGTGGGTGGATTGTTTTTCTTATTTTTGTCGCTAAGAGTCGACACCAACTTGACGGCACTTAATCAATCAATTTCTTAGTTGTTTTACTTATTCTCTTATGGTTATACTGTTGATTGTTTTGTCAGTTTCCTGAGCAGTCCTGCATTCGAAGAGCAGGATATAAATATTTGAAAACAAACAAACAATAATCCAGAGGTCAGACCAATCATTTTCAAAGGAAGTAGCCCCTAAGCCCTATCTTGGAGATGCTTCCAGGGAGGGAATCTGGAACCTAGATGCTCTTCCCAGAGCAGCTCCATCCCCAAAGGGGGATATCCGACCGTGCTCACACATGTAGTCTCCCATCCAAATGCACACCAGGGCAGACCCTGCTTAGCAAAGGGGACAATCCATGCTTGCCACCACAAGACCAGCAAAGCAACTTCTCTGCCACTGAGTTATACCCCTCCGCACAAAAAGACCATATTGGACATGGGCCCCACACTTAAAAAACAACAACAAAAGCAACCATTAACATAGGTACCGAGGAGTTTGCCTTCTACCAAGTCCAGCCACCGGTGGTCCATCTAGCTCGGTACTGTCTCCTCTGACAGCTGCTGGCCAGAGTTTCAGATGAGGGCCTTTCCGGAGACGCTGCCAGCCAGGGTTGAACCCTGAAACCCAGCATCTTTCTGGAGATGCTGCCAGCCAGGGTTGAACCCTGAAATCCAGCATCTTTCTGGAGATGCTGCCAGCCACGGTTGAACCCTGAAATCCAGCATCTTTCTGGAGATGCTGCCAGCCAGGGTTGAACCCTGGAAGGCAGCGACTCCAGGAAGACCAGATGCTGTCCAGCCACTGAACTCCTGCCCCATCCCTTAGCACGGGGCGGGGGGGGGGGGCCTCCATCCTCTAACAGGGATTCCCAGATGTTGTTGACTCCAACCCCAATAATTCTCAAGAAAAAGGCTTTGCAGCTGGAGATTCTGGGAGTTGGTGTCAACACCCTCGGGGGGGGGGGATCCCTGTTGGAGGGAACCCTGGCTCCATCCCCACCCCGCCTCCCCAGAGGCCGCCGGACTCCAACTCCCATCATGCTCAGACACAATGGCTGACGGCAGCACTCCCGGAGGAATGCCGGGAAATGTAGTCCATCCACATCTGGAGGGACGCGAGGCCGGCCGGGGGCTGCCTAGGGCTGGGGAGGTTTGCCTCTAGGGAGTTCCCAGAGGGGCGTCTGATCCATGGGGCTTTCTTGAGGGGTGGGGGAGAGAGAGACGCTTCTCCCCCACGGCTCTGTGCGGGGGCTTCCAATAGGAAGCTCGACCTTCCCAGGCTGGCAGCATCAGGAAGCCCCCAGCAGCCAACACCACCACCCCCCGCGCCGAAGCAGAGCAAGAGCGACGGCAGGACCCTGCAGGGCGAGCGAGCGGGGCAGGGGCCCCTCCCCCGGGGTAAAGGGCTGCTCTGCTCCCGCGGGGCTGCCCCGGGGTAGCGGCGGCGGCTCTCACCGGCGGGAAGCGCGCGTTGTACTTCTTCTTCTTGCTCGGCATCGCGCCCGCCTCTCCCGCTCCGGGCCTGCGGCGAAGAAGAAGAAGCAGCCGCCGAATCCCCCCCCGCTCCGCAGCCGCAGCAGCAGCAGCAGCGCCGTCGGAAGGAGCCGCCTCGCCCGACGCAGGCAGCCGCCGCCGCCGGCCTCGCGCGGCCCTAGCGCCGCGCCGCCGCTGGAGTGACGGAGGCACGCTGGCGCGCCTGCGCGCAACCAATGACCCATTCATGGAAAGAAAAAGAAGAAGAAAAAGCAACAACAACGCGGAGAGAGCGAGAGCGGAAGAGGGAAGAAGGAGAGAGGCGCGCGCCGCCTGCAGCGCCACCCCCCGTTCAGAACTGGCTATTGGCACCTCCTTTTGTGTCCAGTTAGTTTGAGTGTGTGTGTGTGTGTTTGTTTGTTTGTCATCGTCATTGTTTTTATTTGTTTGTTTGTTTGTTTGTTTCCTTAACCACATTTATGTCCTGTCCTTCCTCCTTGAGTCATTTTTTATTATGATCATCATTATTATTTCCTTGACTTTATTATTTATGACATCCTGCCCTTCCTCCTTTAATTATTAACAATTAATGTGTTATAATTATGCTGTTTACACACAGTCTTCCAGAAGTTGACTGGTCGATGACCCAAATAAAATGATTCTGATTCTGATTTTGCCAGAGGTTATTGACTGGATTGGGTACTTTAATTATCGGACCCTTTCCAAGGGTCTAGGATTATTATTGTTGTTGTTGTCGTCGTCATTATTGACCCTGAGCCAATTTTGGAAGGGCGGTATAGAAATTGAATAAATAAATAAGTATTTCGTTACTCTTATTAATTATATCCTGCCCTACCTCTAATAATAATAATAATAATAATAATAATAATTGCCTTAACCATATTTATATCCTGCCCTTCCTCCTTTATTAATTATTATTATTATTTCCTTAACTATATTTATATCCTGCCCTTCCTTCTTTATTGATTATTATCATTTTTATTTCCTTAACCTGATCATTAATTATATCCTGCCCTTCTTCCTTTAATTATTAATTAATTATCATCATTATTATTATTTCCTTAATCTTATTAATTCTAACCAGCCCTCCCTCATTATTATTATCATTATTTCCTTAACCATATGTATATCGTGCCTTTCCTCCTCCTCTAATAATAATAATAATAAATAATAACTGGGTGCAGTTCCAAAACAACTTGAAGAGCACCCCAACACCATAGGGGCCACAGAAATCACCACCAGCCAATTACAAAAAGCAGCTTTACTGGGAACAGCCTATATTCTGCAACGATATCTATAACAATAACAGCAACAACGTTGACCATAAAATCCAGCCATCCCAGGTCCTTGGGAAGGACTCGATGTCTGGATCAAACCAACCAGTCAATCACACCTGCCTGACTGTGTGAATAAATAAATAAATAAATAAATAATTTTCCTTAGATATCCTTATGTAACCATATTTATTTCCTGCCCTTTCCCTAAAGAGTTTTGAATGGTACACTGGGTTCTGTCCACCTGATTTTATCATCACAGTAACCCTGTGTGGTAGGCTAGGCTGAGAGCCAGTGGCAAAAAATAACAAAACTACAATTTCGCTGTTTCTTCCCATCCCACTCTTCCACTCCAGACTGCATTGCTCTGGGGTAGCCATCCCACCACTAACAACAACAAATAATTAGCACTTATATCGTGCTCTGAGGGCATTCCACATTTCAAAGAGCTTCATATCCATCCTCTTATTGTAATCCTTACAACAGTCCTATAAGGTAGGCCAGTATGATTACTCTCACACATTGCACCAGAGTGAGAGTAGCTGGTTCACCTCTTGGTTTCAGGACTCGTCAAAGTGCTAGTATGGACTGTAACAGAGGGAGCCAGCGTGGTGTAGTGGTTAGAGTGCTGGACTAGGACCAGGGAGACCTGAGTTCAAATCCCCATTCAGCCATGAGACTGGCTGGGTGACTCTGGGCCAGTCATTTCTCTCTCAGCCTCACCTACGTCACATTTTTTGATGCCAACAGATGAAAAAATTAGAGGGGAAACTGATCACCCACCCACCCTCTGTATGTCACAGGCCCTTTGGTGGTGAGTGTGGAACTCCCTGATCAACAGCTCAGCCTCTGAGATGCTTATGACATACTTCATCCCAGACAGACTTTGGAGCGTTTGAAACGATGTGCACATATGCAGAGTCAGACGCATCTAACTGTATAACATCAGGCTGTTCAGCCCTCCTTGTGGGGCAGGCCAGTAGGATTATCTCCTCCTGCAGATTGGGTGGGGTCCGAGAGGAAGTGGCTTGCCGAAGGCTGCCTGCTGCAGGAATTCTCAACGTGTGGGTGCTCAGATGTAATTGAACTTAAGCTCCCATAATTCCCAACCAAAGGCCACTAGGGCTGGGGATTATGTGAGTTGAAGTCCAATAACAACTGGGCACCCACACGTTGAGAAACCCTGGCCTAGTGAATCCTTTGCAGAAGGGAGATTCAAACTAGCCCCTCCCTGACTCAAAGTCGGGATGTGTGAACCGGTTCGAATTAGAACCGGTTTGCACTCGGACCGGCTCAGTTAGAGTGGTTCGACCTTGAACCGGACCCAGTTTGGTCCGAGGTCGGATGGAACCGGTTCGAGGGCGGGGGAGCATGTGTTCAATTTTTAGTTTTTAAAAAATGACTTGCCACCTGGCGAGGGCAGCGGTAGTCTTTGGGGTGTGTGGTGGCTATGCGCAGGTCTCCAACGTCTCCCTACCAGGCGAACCTCACTGGGGAGGCTATTCTGTAAACGGGGAGCCACCACCAAAAAGGCCCTCTCCCTGGTAGCCACCTGACTCACCTCCTAGGCAGGGGCACCCAGAAGGGGTCCTCAGGAGAAGACCTTAAGACCTTCCGGGTAGGGACATATGGGGACAGCGTTCTCCTGATTGCATGATAACCTCCAGCAATTGCATGGTAATTGCATAATGACCTTTCTTCATTACTTGTGTGTCCCATGTGTTGGATAGAGAAACTTTATTACAGTCTTTGACCAGTACAGAAGCATGAGAAGGAAAGAAAAAGGAAAAATGGGGGAAACACACATAATGTCAGACCCATACAATATAGCAACATTATAGCCTTACAGTAACATATAGTAAATTACTCCGCTAGTCAATAGATGCGGTCGTATTTTCATTGCTATTAATCAGAACTTAGTCATGTTGTAAGTAACATTGGCCCGATGGCCTGACAAGAGAAATGAAATATATATTTCATCTCATAGGGAACATAGGGAGCTGCCATATGGTGAGTCAGACCCTTGGTCCATCTAGCTCAGTAGTGTCTACACACACGGGCAGTGGCTTCTCCAAGGTTGCAAGCAGGAGTCTCTCTCAGCCCTATCTTGGAGATGCTGCCAGGGAGGGAACTTGGAACTTAGATGCTCTTCCCAGAGTGGCTCCATCCCGTTAAGGGGAATCTCTTCTAGTGCTCACACTTCTAGTCTCCCATTCATATGCAACCAGGGCGGACCCTGCTTAGCTAAGGGGACAAGTCCTGCTTGTTGCCACAGGACCAGCTAAGAAATACTTCTTCGAGCTCTACAGTAGGAATTCCCCATGGTTTGAAACCAGAGGTGCACCTAGATAATTTTGGAGCCTGGACCTAAAGGCCTTCGGAGAAAGTAGGGAGGAGTGGCCCGAGTTCTATGAACCTAACTGCTCAATTATAGCTACACCCTTGCCCGAAATGTTGGAGGCCGCGTTTTTCAGGAAGCATCAGGGCAGGTGAGATGTCCCTCTGGATGGTGAACGCAGACCCACTTGTCCATGGAGTCCTCTTTGGAAGAGACACTGCTCCAGGAAGGAGGCCGTTGTATTTTGTACCCAGAAAAGGAGGACTCCTCCTTGGGTTCTGTGGGGTTCACAGCAGCAAAGAAGGGAGTCCTGGAGGTGGGAAGGGTCTCCCAGGAGGGATTTGGGATGGTACCCCTTTAGCAGTGATAGGCAAGGTGGAGGTCTCTTGAGGGAAGGGGGCCGGGAAGGGAGAGGACCCCCCCAGAAGAACCACAGGTGCCTCAAAGTCCCAAAGAAGGATTATTTATATATTTATTGATTACATTTCTGTCCCACTTTTCCTCCAATGTACATGGTTATGTTTCCACTCACAACCACCCTGTGAGCTCGTTTAGGGTGAGAGAGAAGTGACTGGCCGAGTCACCCAGCTAGTATCATGGCTGAATGGGGATTTGAACTCGGGTCTCCCCGGTCCTAGTCCAGCACTCTAACCACTACACCACGCTGGCTCTCATGAATGAACCTAATCACCTTCCGGCTCTCCATACCAGTTGCAGAGTACCAGTTGCCGGTACTGCAGGGGCCCCAAAGTCCAGAGGAGGGTGTAATTATTTATTTATTTATTTATTTATTACATTTCTATCCTGCTCTTTCTCCAAGTAGGCCATGGTGGTGTACATGGTGGTGTCTCTGCTCACAACCACCCTGCGAGCTAGGTTAGGCTGAGAGAAAAGGGACCGGCCCAGAGTCACCCAGTGAGTGTCATGGCGGAATGGGGATTTGAACTCGGAACGCCCCGGTCTTAGTGCAACACTCTGACCACTACACCATCCTGGCTCTAGACCCAGAGGAAGAGGCCCTTGGGCTGGCAGTCAGCTGGTGATGCGGCCCCCCCTTTGTGAGGTCACCCATCGCTAGGGGGTCCTGGGGCAGGAATCATCGCTGGCTCCCTTGAATGCATGTGAGAGTGAAAGAGAGCGGGTGTCTGGGAGAGTGTCTGCGGCGGCGAAAGGTATTTAGAGAGTGATTGGGCGCGATTGAGAGAGTGAAAGAGAGAGCGATTGAGAGAGAGAGAGAGATAGTAAATAGCAGAGCAGTTAGAAGCGGGGATTTGCTTGGGATAGGGAGGGGGAGGGGGTTGGGGCAGGGGTTCTTTCTTGTTTGGGATAGGGAGGGGGAGGGGGTTGGGGTGGGGTACATTGCTGTTTCCAGTCGTTGTTTTTTTGTCGAGTTAGGGTTAGTCTTAGTCAGGTTAGGTCAGTACAGTATTCTGCATCCAAGACCAACCATCCTGCTGAAAATGTAAGTCTTGCTTTCATTCCTTCCTTTCCTTTTCATTGCTAAACCACCATGTAATCCCCCTGCGAAACTGGGCAAAGAGGCTCCTGTTTAACGTGGTGACCCTCTTTATTGAGCAGGGGGAGAGCAACCGGCCCGATCCGTCCCCAGCACAACGGCCCTCCAGTGACTGTGGCTGGTGTCTGTCTTGTGTTTCTTTTTAAGATTGTGAGCCCTTTGGGGACAGGGAGCCATCTGATTTGTTTCTTATTTCTGTGTGTAAACTGCCCCGAGCCATTTCTGGAAGGGTGGTTTAGAAATCGAATAAAAATAAATAAAACAAAATCTCCCCGGCTGCTCTGCAGGGGCTCCCCGCCCCCCGGGCCCCCTCTCTGCCCCCAGGTTTTCTGCCCAAGGGCCTCGTTCTCACTGTCTCCCTCTTTTCTTCCAGGCTGGGCAGGATCAGGGCGTTTCTGACCAGAAAGTCCAGCAGGGTGGACGCACCAGGGGAGTCCTCTGCCTCCGGTCCATCTGCCACCAGGTGGTGGTGGTGGTGCATCTGCGGGCAGAGGAACCAGGTGGCCCCTGATGACCCCCTCGCTGCCGCTCCGGCTGCCCCCCTCACTGTTGCCCCTGCTGCCCCCCTCGCTGCCGCCCCTGCCGCCCCCCTTGCTGCCGCCCCAGCCACCCCCCTTGCTACCGCCCTGGATGCCCCCCTTGCTGCCGCCCCTGCTGCCCCCCTTGCTGCCGCCCTGGCCGCCCCCCTCACTGTTGCCTCTGCTGCCCCCCTCGCTGCCGCCCCAGCCGCCCCCCTCGCTGCTGCCCCTGCTGCCCCCCTTGCTACCGCCCTGGATGCCCCCCTCGCTGCCGCCCCGACCGCCCCCCTTGCTACCGCCCTGGATGCCCCCCTCGCTGCCGCCCCTGCCGCCCCCCTTGCTACCGCCCTGGATGCCCCCCTCGCTGCCGCCCCTGCCGCCCCCCTTGCTACCGCCCTGGATGCCCCCCTCGCTGCCGCCCCTGCCGCCCCCCTTGCTGCCGCCCCGAATGCCCCACTCACTGCCACCCCGACCGCCCCCCTCGCTGCCGCCGCTGCCGCCCCGGCTGCACCCCTCGCTGCTGCCCCGCTGCCTCCCTCGCTGCCATCTGGGGAGTGCAGCCAGCCTGGGCCGTCGGAGCCGTCGGAGCCGTGTGGGCAGGATGCTGGAGGTGAGTAGGAAGTGCCCCATTCCGCAGGGGGCTGGGGGTCCAGGGAGGGGGGCAGAAGGGAAGGGGGGTGGCCCGGCTGGAAAGACAGCCGGCTCACGCATGGGCCTTCTCCCCCTCTCCCCCAGCTTTCACCACCTGCCCCATCATAGCTGCCCGGCTGCAGATGGTAAAGAGGTCCAGGACCCTCAAAGAAGGAGGAGAGAAGGTAGGGAACCAGCCTCCCCCAGAAGGGCCCCTGGGAAGCCCAGACCCTTGTCCAGGGTGCTGGAAAACAGCTGGGATTGCAGGCTCTCCAAAAAGGGGGCCTGCCTGCTGGTCCATTCCGGAGAAGGGAGGGGGAGATCCTGCCCCACTCCACAGCCCCACGCTTGCTTGCCCTTTCCAGGAGAGGAGGGCCCGGATAGAGTTCCTGGCCGCCATCCTCCAGGCGTGTGCGGAGGCCACCAGGAGAGGGGACCGACGCCTGCCCTTTTCCAAGGCTTTAGCCGCCGAGGCCGTGATGGTGAGTGATCTGGGGCAGGGACATCTGGGGAGGATGAGGGCAGTGGATCTGGGGCTAGGGAAGCCCCCCCCCCCAGGGGCTCGGGGATGACTCCCTCCTGCTCTCTGTTCCTTCCCAGGAAGAGATGGACAACATCTATGAGGATCCCGTGCCCCACCATCTCTTCTCATTCTGTATGGAGGCGATCACCTCCTTGAGGTACGTGGGGAAAAGGCTGGGTCTGGAAGGGGGGCAGTGGTGTGGGAAGTGGCAGGGAATCCCCCCCCCAAGAATTCCAGAGAGGCCGAGAAGTGGGGGGGGAAGGCAAAGGGGGTCAGGCGGGGTCACCAACCTATTGGTGGCCCTTCACACCCTCATCAATCGGGGAAAGGTCTGCGGAGGCCTAGCAAGAAGCTCTCCCCGCCACCTCTTCAGCCTCGGATCGGGGCCCGGAGTTGGAGGGGATTCCTTTCCCCTCCTGTACCTGTTTCCTGAGGGTGCCCCCCCTCCCACATCCTCACCAGCCCGGCTGCCTTTCTCACCTCCCTCCTTTCCTTGGGGCAGTCGGATGAAGCCGGGCTTCGGGCCCAAAACCATGAGAAGGTTAATAATGGACTCCCTCTTCGTGATCGGTCACGTGGTTGGAGAGGAGCTAGAGGACGACCAGGACGTATGTATTGACGGTGCCCCCACAGCCCCCCACCTAGGAAAAGACTCTGCCGGGACGGTGCTCCTTGGTGGGGGGGCCTGCATCTCCCATCCCCATGGAGGCAGGCGCCGTGAGCCCCCAGGAGGGAAGAGGAAAGGCCCGGCTCCTGGGAAACCCCTCGGGCCAGCAGCAGCCACACTCTGGTTCTCTCTCTCTCTCTCCACTTCAGAGCCCGTTTCAGCCCCCGGAGAAGGCCCTCCAAAAGATGCTTAGAGGCCTCCTAGAGGAAAAGCCGACCCTTGCCCAGCTGATCCTGATGGCCGATGTAAGTGGGGGAGAGGAGGGTGGCGTCCTCCAAAGAGGTGATTCTCTTTGTTTAGCAGGGGGAGAGGAACTGGCCCTATCCACCCCCAGTACAGGACCTCCAGTGACTGTTGCTGGTGTCTATCTGATGTTTCTTTTTAGATTGTGAGCCCTTTGGGGAAAGAGATCCAGCTTATTTATTTACTATTTCTCTGTGTCAACCGCCCTGAGCCACTTTTGGAAGGGCAGCATAGAAACTGAAATAAATAAATAAATAGATAGATAGATAGATAGATAGATAAAATTCATTAACATATTTTTATACGGCCCAAAACTTACAACCAAATAAAAAATGAAACTAAACCATTCGTTAAAAGAAACACAAAAAGTCCAAAGCATTACGGCAATTTAAAAGGTGTCAAAGGATATTTGAAAAACAGCACTGAAACCATTCGAACAAGAGTAAGTGATCGAATTAATTGTTGATTGTTCGAATTGATTGTTCTTTTAAGGCGATCACCGGGCGGTGGGTTCTTCTGGGGCCCATTCGCAGACTGGGTGGGCGCCCAGGTCCCCTGCAGCTTCTCACTTGCATGGACTCCTTCCTCCTACAGGCCATCGACGTTGAGATCTTAAGTAACAATGAGCGGGAGGCGGCGGTGGCGGAAAGGACCGGCCTCTTCCTCCTTAACCTGGCCATCGGACACCCCTTCTATTTTGAGGTGAGTCTCCCCCGTGCCGGCCAGGCTCTGCTCCGGCACCCCCCAGCTCCCCTCCTGCAGGTTTCAGGGTCCCCAGCAGAGCTCCAATGGGCCTTCCTTTCCCCCTCTCTCTACAGGCAGAGCAAATAAAACCAATGCTCCCTCTAGCGGTACGCCAGGTGGGGAGGATGACGGGCCGGGCCAAGGGTGACGGCAGTCACTCTTCTAGTGAAGGTAATGTCTCCGAGGAGCCCACTCCCTCCCTCTCCCTGCCCCCCCCCAGAGCCCTCTCCAAAACCAGGGCCCTGACATCCCAATCCCCCACCCAGGGGAACATGGCGCTCCCTGGGAAGGCCAAACTGCAGCTGGGGAAGCCGTCTCTGCCGCTCTCCCCTTGCGAATCCCTGTCCAGAAGCCCCCTCCTTTCTTCCGGGGGGGGGGTGAACAGTGCCCTCTGCCCCTTTCCAAAGCCAAGCGATGTAGTCATTAATTCTCTGGCCTTCTCCCCCAACCAGATGAATGAGAACAGCTGGAGTGTCCCAAATTCAGGTGGGAAATGGAGGGTAAGTATCAATGGATAATTTTCACAAGGGAGGGAGGGAAGAAGTGGGGTCCCCCAGGGAACTGTCCTGGGACCAGTGCTCTTGAACTTGTTCCTAGATGATCTAGAAATTGGACTAAGCAGCAAAGTGGCCAAATCTGCAGATGACACCAAACTAT
Organism: Hemicordylus capensis; assembly: GCF_027244095.1. Classification (NCBI taxonomy): domain Eukaryota; kingdom Metazoa; phylum Chordata; class Lepidosauria; order Squamata; family Cordylidae; genus Hemicordylus; species Hemicordylus capensis. The sequence goes on from NC_069670.1 coordinate 4,632,586, forward strand.
GTAGGGTAGTGAAATCCACAGCAGATTGTGAGGAGCTCCAAAGGGATCTCTCCAAACTGGGGGAGAGGGCGACAAAATGGCAGATGCAGTTCAGCATAAGCAAGTGTAAAAAGATGCACATTGGGGCAAAAAAACCCCCAACTTCACATATATGCTGAGGAGATCTGAGCTGTCGGTGACTGACCAGGAGAAAGATCTTGGGGTCATGGTGGACCAGGGGCGTAACTATAAGGGGGGCGGGGGGGCATGTGCCCCGGGCGCCACTCTGGTGGGTCACATGGGGGGGCGCCAAAAAGTGGCTCAAAAAGTGGCAAAAAGTGGATTTAAAAGGATGGCATGAATAAGGAGTCTTTAGCACTATCACCCTAGTCCCTCGAATTACTCTGGAGTCCTTGGTTTTCGGTTTGTTAAAATACAGTCACTCACAAGGGAAAGTCAGGAACAGAACCAGGGCGTGAGGGAAGGGCATCATAATCATAATCATCATCATTGCATCATAATTCTGATGTTTGAGATACAAGCCAACTCCACAGGGTTGTTGTGAGGAAAAACCTAATGTAGTATGTATCATCATTGCATCATAATTCTGATGTTTGAGATACAGGCCAACTTCACAGGGTTGTTGTGAGGAAAAAACACATGTGTGTCAGTCAGATGTATGCTGGGGGGCGGCGGGGGGGCACGATGGGTGGGGGGCGCAATTTCAGTGCTTGCCCCGGGCGCCGTTTTCCCTAGTTACGCCTCTGTGGTGGACAGCTGGTTGAAAGTGTCAACTCCGCTGTGAAAAAGGCCAATTCCATGCTAGGGATCATTAGGGAAGGGATTGAAAATAAAAATGGTATTATTATCATGCCCTTATACAAATCTATAGTGCAGCCACATCTGGAGTACTGTGTGCAGTTCCAGTCACCGCATCTTAAGGACATTGTAGAACTGGGAAAGTTGCAGAAGAGGGCATCCAATATGCCAGCGTGGTGTAGTGGTTAGAGTGCTGGACTAGGACCGGGTAGACCCGAGTTCAAATCTCCATTTAGCCATGAAACTAGCTGGGTGACTCTGGGCCAGTCACGTCTCTCTCAGCCTAACCTACCTCACAGGGTTGTTGTGAAAGAGAAACTCAATTATGTAGTACACCGCTCTGGGCTCCTTGGAGGAAGAGTGGGATATAAATGTAATATTAATAATAATAATAATAATATGATCAGGGGCCTGGAGCACCTTCCGTGTCAGGCAAGGCTACAGCATCTGGGGCTCTTTATTTTCAAAAAGAGACAACTATGGGGAGACATGATTGAGGTGTATAAAATTATGCATTTCTCCCTGTCCAGGCACCATAAATTCACCACGCTCTTTTTCCAGGAGGAGTCCAAAGGAGCCCACTATAGAGACGCCCTGGCCAGAGTGGCAGCGCTGCTCTTGCCTACGGCCATAAAGAATCCTAGGTAAGGAGTCCGAAGGACTTCGCCTTAATGCGTCACTTCCGGCCTCGACCGCAACTAAGGATGGAAGGATTCCAGCATAGAGACGACCTGGCCCAGAGCGGCAGCACAATAGTCGGCCTCCATTAAAGAGCCGGTGTAGTAGCACTCTCGCATACTTAATTGCTCCTACACCGGGACTCTCTGCTCGCCGCTTAAACTCGGAAGGGCTGGGAGAGAAATGCAAAACTCGAAATCAAAGACTCTCCACCCAGCAGCGTTACCTCATTTCCGATTCAGGCACTTCCGCTTCCTCTCTGCTCTCCCTTATCACTTCCGGGGTTGCTCTGTCTACCCCGTCGGTTGGTAAGGTAACGGGACGGAGGCGGAGCTGGGAAGCCGGGGCGGCGGCCTCAAAGGTTCTGTGCGTCCGGATTATCGTAATAATAGATATTTGCAAGCTTTTATAGGCGGCGGCTGCAGCAGCAGCAGACTGTGGGAAGCGTTTCGCCTCCTCCTGGGGAGTGAATGGCTTTGCCTTGCAGGGCGGTTGTGTCGGTGGTGATCCCACAACAGCCCTGCAAGGTAGGCCAGCAGCAGTGTGTCAGTGTGTTGCCGGCTCGAGAGGGGCAGGTCTGTCCCTAGGCAGTTGAGGGTTTATTTCTTTCCTCTCTTGGCTTAGCTGCGGCCTTATCCCAATGTTTAAGTTAGGTTTTTTTTTAATTTTAATTTTTAAAATTTATTTTTACACTTCTATCCCGCTCTTCCTCCGAGGAGCCCGGAGTGGTGCAGGTGGTTATGTTTATCCCCACAACAACCCTGTGAGTTAGGCTAAGTTAGATCAATGACTGGACTCCAGAACTGCCTGGTGAGATTTATGGCCGAGTTGGGATTTGAACTCGAGTCTTCCTCCAGAGTTTTTTGTTGTTGTTATTATTATAATATTTATATTGATATCCCACTTTTCCTCCAAGGAGCCCAGAGCTTAAGTACTACATACTTAAGTTTCTCCTCACAACAACCCTGTGAAGTAGGTTCGGCTGAGAGAGAAGTGACTGGCCCAGAGTCACCCAGCTAGTTTCATGGCTGAAGGGGGATTTGAACTCGGGTCTCCCCGGTCCTAGGCCAGCACTCTAGCCACTACACCACACTGGCTCTGTGTTGTGAACCTTTTCTCCTAGACTGCATGACTTTAAATATGTATATGTATGTATAGATAGTGTGTTTATTTATTTATTTGATTGACTGATTGATTGATTTTTATACCACCCTTCCAAAATGGCTCAGGGCGGTTTAGAATTAAAACAATTCAGTGTAATCTGAATCTTGTTTCTTTAAATGCTGAAAAAGTGCTGTGAGCAGCTAGTCGCTAAAATGTGTGATGGTAAAACTGCTCTCATTGACTTGTAAAGAGAGGCACTTTCAAGAAGTAAATCTGGTTTTGCGAATGGCTACTTCCTGTTACATTAGGCCTGGTTCATATGCTCTGCTTGCTCTTCTGGTGACTTTCAGTTTAGGTGCTTAAAATTATATTACAGCTTCTGCATTGGTGGTCTGTTTTTGTTTGTTTTTTAAAGTTGTTTAAAAAGAGAAACTTCCTGAAATTGAAGTTTTGTTCTCTCTCTCTCTCTCTCTCTGTGTTGTTGTTTTTTTAATGGGAGTATAGGGTTTCAGTGGTCACCTTAAGTGGCGCAGCGGGGAAATGTTTGACTTAACAAGCAGAAGGTTGCCAGCTCGAATCCCTGCTGGTAAAATAAATAAATAAAATACTATATTGGGCAGCAGCGATCTAGGAAGATGCTGAAAGGCATCATCTCATACTGCGTGGGAGGAGGCAATGGTAAAACCCTCCTGTATTCTACCAAAGAAAACCACAGGACTCTGTGGTCGCCAGGAGTCGAAATCGACTTGATGGCACACTTTCCCTTTAGTGAGGTTATGGTAGAAATAAGCCTAGCTTGCAGTGCTTGAGTGGGAGGTACTTTTAATTTATTTATTTTTTAAATTGTTTTACTTTTTAATTTTGTTGTAAACCGCCCAGACATGTAAGTTTTGGGCGGTATAAAAATGTTAAATAAATAAAACTTCTAGGGGTACTTGAAGGCCCTGCAGGGAGTACTCGGAGGAGTCCTGCCTCTCCACGCTGCAGCTGGCTATGTGCTAAAGCACAGAGGCCCCCCTTCCCTCAATGTGAATGCAGGGCTTCCGAAAATTAGCAGAGTATTCCCACTGAAATTAATGGGACAAATGAACTTATCCCATTAGCTTCGATAAGACTGCTTATTGATAACTTAGACTGGAGGTGAGCCAGTGACTATCGTAGCCTGTCAAACGGTAACACTTGTGTGTTTTTATATGCATTTGTGTGTATGCACGCACACAGATGTTACAGTTATGAGGTGGACTACTACAGTGTCAGAGATTTCCATAGATTAATTCTGTACTGTGTGGGGAAAGTACTTCCTCTGTCAGTCCTAAATTTCCCAACCTTCCATTTCATGGGCTGACCCCTGGTTCTAGTGTTGTGAGAGAGGGAGAAAAATTTCTGTCCACTTTCTCTATTCCAAGCATAATTTGATCATGTCTCCCTGCAGTCACCCCCTTTCCAAACTAAAGAGCCCCCAATGCCATAGCCTAGCCTCATAAGGAAGATGCTCCAGGCCCCTGATCATCTTGGTTGCCCTCTTCTGCACCTTTCCCATTTCTGCAGTATCCTTAAGATACGGTGACCAGAACTGTACGCAGTACTCCAGGTGTGGTCACAGCCTAGATTTGTAGAAGGGCATAATAATACTAGCATTCTTATTTTCAGGCCCCTTCCTAATGACCCCTAGCATGGAATTGGCCTTTTTTCCACAGCTGCCGTGCCCCAAATCGACACTTTCAATGAGCTGTCCATCACGGCCCCGAGATGTCTCTCCTGGTCAGTCACCGACAGCTCAGATCCCGTGTGAAGTTGGGTTTTTGCTCCAGTTGGCCTCACTTTACACTTGCTTACGCTGAACCGCATTTGCCACGGTTGTGAGAATGGAGAGTTGGTCCCCAGGCTGCCGAAAGCTAGATTTCTCCCCTGCCAGCGTAATCACGGCCTCCTTCTCCCTTTCAGGGGCTCTGCAAAGCCATGGCCAACCAGGAAGGCAACGAGGCGGGGAAGGACCGGGGTTTTGGGGCCGAACACCTCGCCGCCGAGTCGATGGCAGCGGACATGGACCCCTGGGTGGTGTTCGACGCCCGCAAGACCCCGCGGGCGGAATTTGAGGAATGGCTGCAGACCTACCAGCCGTCCCGCGTCTCGCGCTTCGGCGACCCCGAGCGCAACGCGGAGCCGGTGGGCTGGATCGCCGTCTATGGGCCCAGCTTCTGCCCGGAAGGCGGGGACGTGGTCGGCCTGCAGGACGACTGGGAGCGCCTCCAGGCCAGTGGCCGGAGCGTCACCTTCGACACCGTCCGGGAGCTGGCCCTCAACTACCGGGTGCTGACCGGGAAGTGGCTGATGCACCTGGACAGCGGCTTCAAGGTGGACCACGCCTGGCGCGGCATTGCCCGCGCCGTGCTGGAGGGCCGCCTCGGCGTGGCCAAGGTCAGCCCCTGCTGCCCCGACTCGGAGCGGAAGCAAGTCATCTGCGTCTACACGGACGACTTCACCGACGAGGAGCAGGTGCTGGCCGCCGACGCCGTCATCCGGGCCACGGGCGTCAAGTGCCTGCTGTCCTACAAGCCCGACGTCTACACCTACCTGGGCATCTACCGCGACAACCGCTGGCACCTCTGCCCCACCATCTACGAGAGCAAGTTTGACCTCGAGTGCATTCCCCGCCGCTCCCGCATCCTCAACAAAGTCAGCAACACCGAAGTGACTTAACTGGTTCCCCCCCAGCTGTGACACTCTCAAGGGAATGGTGCCATCACTGGGAACTACAAGTCCCAGCATGCAATGCTCACCCATCTCCCTTTAAGTAGAGACCAGGGGACTTCCTAGCTGCTGCTGGGAGGAGACTGTTGCCAACGACAAGGGGCTGCTTTTGGGGACAGGATTCCTGCGTTGCCTGTGCTATTTTGCTGCAAGGGGACACTTCGCCCCGGTGAGCCAAAGGGTCCATTTTTTTTTTTACTGTGCCCCATAGATGGAGATTTGATGTCCCCTCTCTTCAGTTTCCAAGAGCCTGTTAATAGGAGTGCGTCTCTGGGCACGGCGCCTCTTCTGCCCGTGTGTCTTACAGTAATGCCTGGGGGTGGCAACTCCTAGAGTTCCCGAATCACCACCACAGCAGACCTTTTCAGTTATCCGGCCAAGGAAAGGGGTAAGAGTACCCGAGCCTTCTAGCACCGCAGAATTGGTTGATCCGGAAGAATCCTTATCCTTCCTATGGAGGCGTTCTATGAAATACACACTTGTATACTTTTGAACCCATTTTCTTTAAAAAAAAAAAAAAAAGCTTGAGCTGCTTTAAGTTGTGGAGCAGAGGGTCCACCTTCATTTGGCATAGGCCTCGTCGTCAACCCCGATGGGTTGATTGAGCCTTGAGAGAAGGGCTAAGCCAATGTTCCCCAAGCCGGGTCCCTCCATATGTTGCTGAACTGGGGGTGTGTGTAAAGTTTTAAAGGGGCATGCATCTGTAAATAGATTGAAAATAAACTGATTTTCTTCCCTCTGGCTGGGTGTGTGTCCATGGCGAGGGGAGAGGCTGGAGCAGAAAAAGCAGGGTAGGGGGGCTTCTGTCTGAACTGCCCACCATGCACCACAGAGCCAGCTGCTAATAGAACCCTTAAATCCAGTGCCTTGGGCAAAGTTGCGCCTGGCCTGCTCAATGCCAGCCCACCTGCAGAGATTGGCCTACAACTCCCATGATCCCTGGCTATTGGCCACTGTGGCTAGGGATTATGGGAGCTGTAGTCCAAAAAGAACAGGGGGGGGGCAAAGCTGAGCAGACCTAGTTACTCCTCTTACAGGGGGAGTGGCTATTGCAGAGGCTTGTGCACTAGATTTTTTTTATTTTTACATTTATATCCCGCTCTTCCTCCAATGAGCCCAGAGCGGTGTACTACATACTTGAGTTTCTCCTCACAACAACCCTGTGAAGTAGGTTAGGCTGAGATTAGCACACATCTGCAAGACCCTGTCTCCAACTGTTCCTGCATACAGACGTGGACACACCAGCCAGGTTTCCAATAGTGAGAAATGCTCACCAAGTACCTGCCGTTCAGGGAACTTTGGATGGAGAGCTGGTCTTGTGGTAGCAAGCATGAATGGTCCCCTTAGCTAAGCAGGGTCTGTCCTGGTTGCAGTTGAATGGGAGACGATGTGTGAGCACAGCAAGATATTCCCCTCAGGGGATGGAGCTGCTCTGGGAGGAGAATCTAGGTTCCCAGTTCCCTCCCTGGCAGCATCTCCAAGAGAGGGCTGAGAGAGACTCCTGCCTGCAACCTTGGAGAAGCCGCTGCCAGTCTGTGAAGACAATACTGAGCTAGATGGACCAAGGGTCTGACTCAGTATATGGCAGTTGCCTATGTGAAGCTTCCTGCCCTCCGTGTCAAAAAGTCTAAAGCTCTCTATGGGTCATCCAGGGCCCTGGATTGGGAGGACAAGAACTAATCACAAAATGCAAAGAGAGTCAATTCTGTAGCTGGATGTGATGGCCAAGTCACGAAAAGCTACAAAGCAGGAAGTGTTAGATTGGAGGGGAGGCGGGAGGGTTTTTTTTCCTGTTAAGTTTCACATCTCTAGGAAATTTTTTGACTCTGGCCTCCACCATGAACTCAGCTGGTTCAGCGCAGCAGTGGTAGATGTTGATGGGTCGACATTACAGGGCCTAGGTCCATAAGCTGTAAGCTCGTGCCTATTTACACCTCGTTGAGCATTGTGGAAGAAAAGTCAGCTTAATAGGGGACCTAGGCTTTGCTAAAAGTCCACCTTAATAAAGTGGTGCAGCAGGGAAATGCTGCACCAGTACAGGTGTTTCCCACAATCTGGGAAACATCCCAGCAAGGATTCGAACCAGCAACCTTCTCCTTGTTAGTCAAGCATTTCCCCGCCACGCCACTTAAGGTGACAAGCATGAATTGTCCTCTCTGCTAAGCAGGGTCTGCCCTGATTTACATTTGGATGGGAGACTACATGTGAGCACTTTTAAGATATTCCCCTCGGGGTGGGGTCGCTCTGAGAGCACCTGCCTGCTTGCCTGCAGAAGGTTCCAAGTTCCCTTCTTGGCAGCATCTCCAAGATAGGGCTGAAAAAGACTCCTGCCTGCAGCCTTGAAGAAGCCGCTGCCAGTCTGGGTAGGCAATACAGAGCTAGATAGACCAAGCGTCTGACTCCATAGCCATGGGAGGAGAGGGGCATGCCCTCACCTCTTGCCTGCGGGCTTCCCAGAGGCATCTGGTGGGACACTGTTGGAAATAGGATGCTGGACTAGATAGTCCTTGGGCCTGATCCATCAAGGCTGTCCATTGGTAGCTATATGAGACGAGCTCAAAAGTGATAGGAGTGGGACCAGTTCAAAACCAGCCTGCATACATAGGAAGCTGCCATATACAAGTCATGCTTGTTATCACAAGACCAGCTCTCCTCTCATGGGGTGGGGGGGGCTGATAGTTAGACTCCCACAAGTTGAAGGTTTCCCCCACAGGGTATACCCTGAAAGTCCTGTTCAGGGTATTTGATCCCTGCAATTTGAATGTAGGCTTGCAGATGGAAGCTGCCACATACTGAGTCAGACCACTGGTCCATCTAGCTCAGTTTTGTCTTCACAGACTGGCAGCAGCTTCTCCAAGGTTGCAGGCAGGAGTCTCTCTCTCAGCCCTGTCTTGGAGATGCTGCCAGGGAGGGAACTTGGAACCTAGATGCTCTTCCCAGAGCGGCTCCATCCCCTGAGGGGAATATCTTGCAGTGCTCACACTTCTAGTCTCCCATTCAAATGCAACCAGGGTGGACCCTGCTTAGCTAAGAGGACAAGTCATGCTTGCTACCACGAGACCAGCTCTCCTCACATGTTTCCCCCAGGATCGTCTCAAACCTCCTCTTCCAGGCTGGAGTTCTGGAACATTTCCATGCCGAGAAAAGAAAACTCTACTGGCTGAAGGTTTGTTTTATTGGGAACTGCATATAGGAAGAAAGGCAAGAATAACCCCTTTATATACAACTGGCTTTTTTTGGGGGGGGGGGGGCGTAATAGTAACATTTAACTGGGTAATTTATCTTCACACAGAAACGCGAACATTGCAGCGAAGAGTATAAAACAAGGCACAGGAGAGTGATCAGGAGGGAGAGAGGAACGCACAGATAAGGCACCTTCTGGTCTCGGCCAACCCACTGCCTCCCACCCAAGGCCCGGGAGACCCCACCAGCCTGTGGCATCTTCCTAGAAAAGGCCGACGGGTTTCCACCCCCTTTGTAGCAACGCTCTAGGGCTGCGAGCTGCATCCATTGGGCGATGTGGAGTGTGTTTAGCCAGAACACTTCTCTATCTCATGCTCCCTCCGTATCTTTTTGGGGGTGGTGTGTGTGTGGGGGGGGTGTCAAACCCCCCACCAACCTGCAAAATAAGTTTAACAAAAATTAAAAAACTAGAAGGCACTGATTTGAGTTTTACCGGTTCACACCAATTCGGAAAGCTCCGTCCCTTCTCGGCTGCCCAGATCCAAGTTGTGTGTGTGTGGGGGGGGGGGCAGGAGAAGACGAGACCCCCCTCCCTCCCAAGAAGCCCACCCGCCCGCCCGCCTGCCTCTCCCCCCTTGCTGTACGGCCCTGATCCGAGAGACCAACACCACCCCCCAAGCAGAGAGAGCAAGTAGCAAATCCAGTAGGCGGCTGGGGGGTGGGTGGGTGGGTGGGTGGGGGAAGCCCTCGAAGCCCAGGAGAGGGGCTGGTGGTCCCAAAACCGCCCCCCCCCTTATGAGTTCAGCTGGTTCAGGAGGGAGTTGAAGTCCAGGTCGACCATGGACGTAAAACTGTCCTCGCCCGAGAGGGGCCCCAAAAGGCCGTTGACGAAACTGTGGGCCGAACCGCCGGCCGGCTCGCCGCCGCCGGGCTCGCCTTCGGCCCGCCGCTGGCTCACCAGGCGAGTGATGGATTCTGGGTACGTGAGCAGAGTGCTGTGGCCCTCCGGGAGGGCCGAGGCGCCGCCGGGGCCTTCCGTGAGGAGCTGGCGGAACTCGGCCGTGTTGATCCCCTCCAGGCTGGTGTAGGGGGCGTCGTCGTCCAGGATGCCCCCCAGCTCCATGGCGCCGGCGTCCGCGCCCTCAAAGTGGAGGTGGAGGATGGCGTCGGCGATGCTGGATTCCGCGTCCGGCTCGGAGGGCGGGACCCTCTGGGCCACCCCCAGGCCGGAGAGGTCTTCCAGGTTCACCGTGCTGAAGCCGGGTTGGCCCGCCGCCGCCGCGGTGGCGGCCGGCGGGCCGTGACTGGGCCCAGGGAAAGAGAAGCCCGGAGAGGGCTGGTGCACGGGCTGAGGCTTGGGGGCCGGGAGTTGCCCTGGGGCTCCCAGAAGCCCGGAGACGCCTGCAGAGAAACAGCAGAGAGATTCAGGGCAAGGAGAAGGGATGGCCGTCTACCTCCACAACGAGGAGGAGAGCTGGTCCGGTGGTAGCAAGCATGACTTGTCCCCATAGCTAAGCAGGGTCTGCCCTGGTTGCATCTGAATGGGAGACTAGAAGTGTGAGCCCTGCAAGATATTCCCCTTAGGGGATGGAGCCGCTCTGGAAAGAGCAGAAGCTTCCAAGTTCCCTCCCTGGCAGCATCTCCAAGATAGGACTAGAGATTCCTGCCTGCAAGCTTGGAGAAGCCGCTGCCAGTCTGTGAAGACAATCCTGAGCTCGACAGACCAATGGTCTGACTCAGTATATGGCAGTTTCCTATGTGGGCCCCAAGCCAAAAGTGGGGTGGTGCTACACACACGCACGCACGCACACACACAGACACACACAGACACACAGACACACACACACAGACACAGACACAGACACACACACACTCCAACAGGAACAATCCGTCCATGAGGGGAGATGGTGACCACAGCAAAACTGAAGGTGCCCCCCACCCCGGGACAACAGCTCCAGCTAAGGCGAAACGATGATGTGGTAGTAAGCATGAATCTGTGAAGCAGGAGCCACCCTGGTTTGCATTTGAATGGGAGACTATGTGTAAGATCTTCCCCTCAGGGGATGGGGCCGCTCTGGGAAGAGCATCAGAAGGTTCCAAGTCCCCTCCCTGGCAGCATCTCCAAGAGAGGGCTGAGACATTCCTTCCTGCAGCCTTGGAGAAGCCGCTGCCAGTCTGTACAGACAATACTGAACTAGATGGACCAAACGTCTGACTCCGGTATATGGCAGCTTCCGATGTTCCTAAATCAACACACATGGATTTATGGAGGAGAGCTGGTCTTGTGGGAGCAAGCACAAATTGTCCCCTGTGCTAAGGAGGGTCTGCCCTGGTTTATATTTGAATGGGAGACCACATGGGAGCACTGTAAGGCATTCCCTTCAGGGGATGGGGCCGCTCGGGGAAGAGCACCTGCCTGCTTGTGTGCAGAAAGTCCCTGAGACAGAGAAAGAGCTGAGAGCGACTCTTGCCTGCCACCTTGGAAAAGCTGCTGCCAACCTGTGCAGGTGATACAGAGCTAGATGGGCCAAAGCCCTGACTCAGTAGAAGGCAGCTTCCAACGTTCCTAACTGCTTACCGCTGTTCATGGGCCGGATCGGGCCAAGCTTCGGGACAGCAATACGGCGCGGGGGACGCGATTCTGGAGCCCCGACTGTTGAGGGGGAGAGAGAGAGGGAGGGAGAGGAAAGAGCACATCACAACCTGGAAACGTCCACTGCATCCACACACCCCAAGGCTAGAGTATTTCCCAGCCGCTCTCCCACCCCAGATCGCCCTTGCTCCCCTGGGCCCACCTCCCCTCACGGCACAATCCCTACCTGCAAACGGAGTTTTCTGCACGAAGCTCTTGAAGGTGCCCAGCGTCCGCTTGCGTTTCTCTTCGATGCGGTGGAAGTCACCTGTTAAGACAGCAACGGTCAAAAACCTTGCAGGATGGTCTAAAACAAACAAACAAACAAACAAAAAACCCCGCAAGAAAACCATGTCGTGACAACGGGGTGCCTCTCTACAATCCTCCCTTTGAATACGTGTGTTAGCTTACTGTGATGCTTTGATTTTTATTTATTTACTTTTATTTACCAAACTTCTGTACTGCCCAAACTTTCAACTCTGGGCAGTTAATATAAAACAATTGAGACACATAAAAAGTTAAAACAATCTAACAATTTAAAATCAACCATGAAACTAAAAGAATTTTAAAAAGCTGGGAAAGCTTGGGTGAAAAGATGGGTTTTCAGATTTTTTTTAAAAAATTGCCAGCAATAAAAAAATTGACAGATTTTAACCTTTACTGCACTGTGCTTGCAGCAGCAAAGTCTCCAGTACCAATGGGCTAAGCTAGTGCGAGGTCACAGAATGTTCAAAACATTCCACCTGCTCAGAAGATCAAGGTGCAAGTGCATCTTCTGCGAACGAAAGGGACGTCACCACTTCGGCTAGGACGAAAGCCTCACACAGACCCCTTTATGAGGCTGACTGAGCACTGGCCTCAAGAGATGGGGAAATTCAAGGGTGATGACTGGGCGCATACTCAGTGGGCTGAGACAGGGGTACCAGAGAAGGGCAGATGGAAAAGACGTACGTTTGAATTGCAAAATTCTATCAGTTGTAGCTTCTGATGACATTTCAGCATTGTGCCTGGGCGACAGTGTCCCCTCTAACAGGAATTCCCAGATGTTGTGGACTACAACTCCCAGAATCCCCAAGCAAAAGCCACTGCAGCTCCCTGCGTGAGCACCGGAAGATATTCCCCTTCAGGGGATGGAGCCGCTCTGGGAAGAGCATCTAGGTTCCAAATTCCCTCCCTGGCAGCAACTCCAAGATAGGGCTGAGAGAGATTCCTGCCTGCAACCTCGGAGAAGCCGCTGCCAGTCTGGGAAGACAATACTGAGCTAGATAGACCCAGGGTCTGACTAAGGGTGTGCACGGAACCGCCAAACTGCGGTCTGGCACTGGGGTGGGGGGTTGCCTTACCCCTCCCGCCGCTTTCCCGCCCTGGCGCCCGTAATTTCAGTAGTAATTGGGGCGGCAGGATACCTATGCTCCTGTGTATTTGTTTTGTAAATAACGGATCTGACCCTTCTTCAGCAAGCCTTTAGTGCTCGCCTGGAAGAATCAGTAGTAACACGGTGCCGTTTCCCTGGGGGACCTTGAGAGAGAGAAAATTCTAGAGGTAAAGAAAGGGAAAAAGACGGACAAGGACACCCCTCCTGGGCAGAGAGAATTGCCTAGAGCAGAGAGTCTCAACTTTGGGTCCCCAGATGTTATTGGACTTCAACTCCCATAATCCCCAACCAAAGGCCGCTGGGGCTGCGGGTGATGGGAGTTGAAGTCCAACAACATCTGGGGACCCAACGTCGAGAATCGTTGGCTAGAGTGTCCTTCTCATGGAGGCAGTATCCTCTATCACTCTAAGAAAGGAATATGGGATTGCCATATGGGAGAGCCAGCAGAGAGTAGTGGTTAGAGCAGGCCTGCTCAACTTCGGCCCTCCTGCAGATGTTGGCCTACAATTCCCATAATTCCTGGCTATTGGCTGCTGTGGCTGAGAATTATGGGAGTTGTAGTCCAAAAACAGCTGGGGGGGCCTGAGTTGAGCAGGCCTGGGTTAGTGTGTTGGACTAGGGCCGGGAAGACCCGAGTTCAAATCCCCACTCAACCATGAAACTCACTGGGTGACTCTGGGCCAGTCGTGTCTCTCTCTGCCTAACCTACTTCACAGGGTTGTTGTGAGGAGAAACAGAACCACGTACTCCGTTCTGAGTTCCCCAGAGGGAAAAATGGGATAGAAATGTAAAAATAAAAATAAATAAAAATCAATACATTGGTGCTACTTTTCAGCCTAGGAGGGGAGGGGGCTAGAAAAAAGCACTCCATGAAGCAGTCACGTTATCCTCACAGAACCTGTGAAGGGTGGAGAGGTGAAGTCCTTGAATCCCCTTTGGCCGCAGAACGGCCACCGTCTGAAACAGAAGTCGCAAAGACCCCCATAAAGTGGGGGGCAGATACCTTCATCCGGCAGGTAGCGGAACTCCATGGGCCCACTGACTTCCTTGTCGGACGGGCGACGCAGCTGCATCTGGACCGTCACAGGCTCCCGGAGGGTCTGGTCCAGGTACGGCGGGGTCTTGAAGACGATGGCCACCTGGCGGTGGACGTCCGCCTGGGAGAAGGAGCCCTTGGCCTCCCAGGAGTCCTTGAAGAAGCGGACTTCAATGTCCTCTGGAGACGGGGGGCGGGAGGGGGAGTTAAGATGCACAGTCTCATCATTAAGAAAAAGCAGCAAACAGCAACATCTTCCTTCCCTTCTTCCAAGTTGCGGAGGAATCCTCTCCTCCCCGCAAACTGAGAGAGCGAAGAACGTCGTTCTAAGCTCACATAGAAGCCATTTTCCCAGCAGAGGTTCTCAAAGTGGTTTACACAGCAAAAGGAAACTGAAGGTGGTTCCCAGTCCCCAAAGGGCTCACAATTACACACACACACACACACACACACACACACACGCGCGCCACTGGAGACACACGATGATAGCTTGAAGAGGAATAGTTGCTCTCCCCTGGCAAATGTAAGAGAACCGCCACTTTTATTATTATTTAAAATATTTATACCCCGCCCCTCTAGTACACGACTGCTCGGGGCAGCTCACAACAACAAAATAGATACAATATAGTTACAATCAAATTAACCAAATTAAGCCAACAAGTGAAGTCAGGTTAAAAACCGCAATCAGTATTAAATTGCAAATTTAACAATTTTAAAGGTAAAAACTGAGAATTATAAAAACTAAAGAACCTACCAGATAGGCACCTTTGAACATGGTGATTCTCTTTATTTAGCAGGGGAGAGTAACTGGCCCTCTCCACCCCCAGCACAGCATCCCTCCAGGGACGGTTGCTGGCGTCTATCTTGTGTTTCTTTTTAGATTGCGAGCCCTTTGGGGACAGGGAGCCATCTTATTTATTTATTATTTCTCTGTGTAAACCGCCCTGAGCCATTTTTGGAACAGCGGTATAGAAATCAAACAAAAACAGATAGAACCACAGAAGGGGCATTAAAAGCCTCTTTAAAAAGATGTGGTTTTAGTTTTTAAAAACACTGAGGGAGGGAGCATGGCCAAGTTCTTCAGGGAGGGTGTTCCAGAGACGAGGGGCCACAACCGAAAAGGCCCCATCTCTAGTCCCCACCAACCAGCTCTGTGTTAGTGGTGGGGCCATGAGCAGGGCCTGAGAAGATGAATGAAGGGCCCTGGAAGGTTCGTATGGGTGAATGTGTACCCTGGCCCCAAGGGGTACACATGTCTTTGGTTGTAGTTGTCTTTGGTAGAATACAGGAGGGGTTTACCATTGCCTCCTCCCATGCAGTATGAAATGATGCCTTTCAGCACCTTCCTATACCACTGCTGCCCAATATAGGGGTTTCCCACAGTCTGAGAAACATTCCAACGGGGCTTCGAACCACCAACCTCTGGCTTGCTAATCAAGTCATTTCCCCGCTGTGCCATTATCCAAAGTTAAATCAAAAGAGACTGTGTCTACTCTGGGGGTTTTTTTTGCCAAGAGTAAACCCTTCAAGCCCCTTTGAAGTCTTCACAACTTGGTATCCTTCAACTCTTCAAATACTGATCCTCCACTTTCCTTACACACAAAATTAACAACCAAGAGTTAACCTTTTTAAAAAAACAAAACAAAAAACAGGCCATCCAGAGATTGACCAAACTCACGTATCCATGGGTCGGGGGCGGCCGGAAATGACCATGGAGGTCATTTCCAGACGCCATTTTGTGTTTTGGAGCATCAAAACAGCCCCGTTTTTTGAAAAAGAAGAAAATGGCAATTTTCGGTCAACTTGGGGGCATTTCAGGGCACAATGCTACTCAGGGGAAGCAGCTAAGTATATTTGTTGCTTCCCTGTCCACGGCTGAGCCCCACAAATATCGAGGTCCTCCTGTATAAGTATTCATAGTAGTAAGATCTGTCATTTTGCCAAGTGTCCATTGTCTGGCTCCTAGATCCAAAGGAAACTGGCCAAGGCCGGATTCAGGGCCCAGTTTCCACAATGCAATGGTACCTTTTTGCACTTTGTCACAGAGAAGGAAGATCTCGTCTCCGCCCAGACAGCTCCCGGAATTACGGTTCACCCGGCAAATCTTCAGCTCAGCGGTGTTGGGAGCGCCTGGAGGAGAAGGAAGTTGAAAATACGCAGAACCACACGAATGAGTGGCAGGAAGGGAAAACAGCACTACAGAGTTCCAACTTCCAGTGCCCAAGACCCATCCAGTCCATCATTCTGTTCCCTGCAGTGGCCCAACAGATGCCTCTGGGAAGCCCACAGATAAAAGTAGAGGGCATGTACTTTCTCTCTCTCCTGCAACTGGTATTCAGAGGCATCCTGCCTCTGAGGCTAGAGGGGCCCTGTAGACACTAGGGATATGCAAACCGGTTTGACGTAGAACCGGTTCGACATCGAACTAACCCCCACCCCGATCAGTCTGTTATCAGACCAAATGCCCACGTTTGGTGGGCGGGGTTAAAATTAAAAAATATATATATTTTGCCATTCGGTCCGGGGGCTTAGATTTGGCTGCCGCAGACAGGGGGTCTCCAGAACCCCATCTCCACCCGCCAGCCTCCATTTATGTCCCAAATTGCCCGGTTCAAGCAGTCTTCGGCCCCGTTCCGGACCTCCCCTCCATTGCGGTGGCCATTTCGGAAGCCACATGCCCAATGGGCCTCCGCATGGCCGGTCAGGGGCGACATCCGGAGACCCCCACCCATGGCCAAACCGAACTGGGCAACCCCGTTTTGTTCACACCCCTAACAGACACCAATTACTAGTAGCCACCGAAAGACCCGTCCTCCATGAATTTGCTGAAGCCCCTTTGAAAGACATCCAAGCTGGTGGCCATCGCCACATCCTGTGGCAAGGAATTCCATCGATTAATTCTGCAAGGTGTGAAAAAAGCATTTCGTCTTGCTGGCCCTAAATGTCCTGGCCTTCAATTTCATGGGGTGACCCCTGGTTCTAGTGTTGTGAGAGAGAGAGAGAAAAATTTCTCCCTGTCCACGCTCTCCACTCCATGCATAATTTTATACACCTTGATCATGTCTCCCCTTAGTCGCCTTTTCCCCCAAACTAAAGAGCCCCAGATGCTGTAGCCTTGCCTCACAAGGACGGTGCTCCAGGGTCCTGATCATCTGGGTTGCCCTGGGTCTGTTCCACCCCGCCCTGGGTGTGTCTCTCTCAATGGATCGGCCTTTGAGCCTCGACCTCCCCCCTCCCTGCCCCATTTCCCAAAATCACACTCACGGTTGTCATAGATGGGCTGCGAAATCACCAGGGGCAGCTGGACCAAGTGCCCGCTGCCCGTTTCCCGAATCCACACCTGGAAGCAGAGCCGAACCGCATTCAGGTCGTAGTCTGCTTTGAGCTCTTCCATGGGCACTGGGGAAGGTGGCGGGGGGGGGGAGAGGAAGAGGAGAGAAAGTAAAACAACCGGCCTGGGGTCAGACAGGCCCCGCCCTCCGCTCCACCACGACTCGCAGTCCCCCCGGCCCGCCCCGTAAAGGGGAACTCCCGCCTCACCGTTGAACGGGTTGTTGCTTGTTTCGATCCGCTTCGAAACGGCTTTGTCGAGGTCTCGTTTCCGCACACACTGGATCCCCAGGTTCTGGAAGCTGGAAAGGGTAGACCAGAGGACAGGGTCGGCGGGCGGAAAGAGAGAGAGGGAGGAAGCCATCCAAGAGGGAGAGAATGGGAGGGGAAGGAAACGACGGCGAAAGTCGATATTCCGCTTTTCAACAGAAGTTCCCAAAGCCTTTCGAGCTCAGTTCTGGTCGAGGCCAGAAGTATTATTATTATTATTTCTTCTTGTTTACACAGTCAGACAGATGTTATTGACTGGTTTGTTTCATCCAGACATCGAGTCCTATTATTATTATTATTATTATTATTAGTAGTAGTAGTAGTAGTAGTACATTTATATCCCGCTCTTCCTCCAAGGAGCCCAGAGCGGTGTACTACATACTTGAGTTTCTCCTCACAACAACCCTGTGAAGTAGGTTAGGCTGAGAGAGAAGTGACTGGCCCAGAGTCACCCAGCAAGTGTCATGGCTGAATGGGGATTTGAACTCGGGTCTCCCTGGTCCTAGTCCAGCACTCTAACCACTACACCACGCTGCGAAGCTGTGGTTGTCTTTGGCAGAACACAGGAGAGGTTGACCATGGCCTCCTCCCGCGCAGTATGAGATGACGCCTTTCAGCATCTTCCTAGATCGCTGCTGCCCGATATAGATGTTTCCCATAGTCTGGCGAACATCCCAGCGGGGATTCGAACCGGCAACCTCTAGCTTGCTAAGCCAAGCCATTTCCCCGCCGCGCCATTAGGTGGCTACCAGCATATGTACCACTGTTTTAAGGTCTTTCGTCTCCAGAAATGGCCGTATCTGGCCTACGAGCCGAAGCCGATAAAAAGCACTCCCGGCCACGGCATCAACCTGAGGGGTCAGGGAGAGTTGAAAGATGTAAACAGAGAAATCAATAAGAGTCGCCAAAGGGCTCACAACCTTTAAAAGAAACATAAAGACAGACACCAGCAACAGCCACGGGAGGGATGCGGGGCTGGGGGCGGATAGGGCCAGTTGCTCTCCGCCTGCTAAACGCAAGCAAACTGCCCCCTTTTGAAACATGCCTCTTTGCTCAGTTAGAAGGGGGGGGGAGAGCAAGAGACTCCGCGGACCCCAGCAGGGCAGACCTCCTCCTGTGAACTCACCCTGCCCTCCAGAACCCCCGGAGGGCCAAAGAAACTGGCCCACCCACTCACCTGTGGATGGAGCGCTCTGGGGCCAGCTCGGCCTCATAGTAGCCCTCTCGGCAGTCTTTCCCCACGAGGTCATGAGGGTGGGGCCGGTGAGGGACCTCCTTGGTCACCAACGAGATGCGGACCTTGCCGGGACCCACATAGTTATGGATCTGGGGGGGGGGAAGGCGGGAGAGGGAGAAAGAGAGAGAGTTTCCTGCGGGGCCGAGCTGACAGGCCTCCGGGAGGAGAGGCAGTGTGGCAGAGTGGTTAGATCAGTGCTTCGTTCCCTCCCGATGTTGCTGAACTCCAACTCTTGAAAGCCCTAAGGCTCTTACAACTATTTTAAAAAAATAATCCATCTTATTTATTTGTTACTTCTCTGTGTAAACCGCCCAGAGCTATTTTTGGAAGGGGTGCATAGAAATCGAAGGAATGAATGAAAAAGACAACCAAGACCCATTGGTTCAGCCAGGCTTTTGATGAGTTTATCTTTATTTATTTATTACATTTTATATCCCGCTCTTCTTCCAAGGAGCCCAGAGCAGTGTACTACATACTTGAGTTTCTCTTTCACAACAACCCTGTGATGTAGGCGAGGCTGAGAGAGAAGTGACTGGCCCAGAGTCACCCAGCTAGTCTCAGGGCTGAAGGGGGATTTAAACTCGGGTCTCCCTGGTCCTACTCCAGCAGTCTAACCACTACACCACGCTGGCTGGTGTATTGATTAGATACTGTTGTAATAGTTTAAAAGTTGTTTGACAATTTTAGATTATTGTAATGTTTTAACTTTTTTTATTTGTTGTTTGCATTTTGTTGTCGAGCGCCCAGAGACTTGTGTTTTGGGCGGTATTATGGTAAATAAAAATAAAAAGTTAGTTGTTTATTTACGATCTTAGATCAAACAATAAAAATAAAAACAAACAAATAAATGGCTTGAAACCAGGTCACCTGAAAGAGTGTTAAGATTCTTTTAATGGCATTTAAACAACAAGAACTATTGAGAATAGGCTGATAGTGGTTGAAAGACCTTGGAGATTATGCAGACCAGCAATAATTACCTGGCTTGGTATTGATGTTTAGAGATCATTAAAAGAATCACAAGGATTCATTGGGCGAATGCCACTGTTAAGGCCAAAATGCATCTGGCATTATAAGAAAAGCAAGGGTGGTGCATAGTGTTCTAATTTTTTTTTCATCTGTGTGTGGAATGAATTTTGTTCTGGGTGGCATAGGAACCTGCCATATACTGAGTCAGACCCTTGGTCTATCTAGCTCAGTATGGTCGCTCTGGGAAGAGCAGAAGGTTCCAAGTTCCCTCCCTGGCAGCATCTCCAAGACAGAGTGGAGGGAGATTCCTGCCTGCAACCTTGGAGAAGCCGCTGCCAGTCTGTGAAGACAATACTGAGCTAGGTGGACTAAGGTTCTGACTCAGTATTCCTCTGTTCCCATGACCCTATCCCAGGCTGTTTCACTCCACAAAAAACAGCACCAATGAAAATGATGTTTCTTTTAAGGTTAATCCAGAAAAAAGTGTCCCATACCTTCAAAACTTCCAGAAATCTTGAAGGCTTCTCTCTGCTCCCACCTTCACACGCCTTAGGCACACTCAAGAATCCACCCCCCCCCCCGCCCCGCACATCCTCCCCGGATGGACCCAAAGGCTTCTGGGTAATGCTTCTTTCAGAGAACCCATATCCTCCACAAATGCAGTCATTGGCCGTAATAAACATTCATTCATTCAATCAATCATTCATGCATGTATGCATGCAGCGAGGCTGACCTTGATGGTGGGGTGTGTCTTGGTGGTGTCTGTGCTCCGCTCTCCAGGAATGGATCCAGCCAGGCGTCCCTCGCACTGGTAACGGAATCGCATGCCGCGCTGCTTAGGCTGTTCAATTATCTCCACGAAAGGCGTGTTGCTGGTGGCCGAATCTTGGGGGGGGGGCAGGGAGGAAAGGAAGAAGAAGAAGAAGAAGAAGAAGAAGAAGAAGAAGAAGAAGAAGAAGAAGAAGAAAAAGGGTCAGCCAGAGACTTGAAATAACCCGGCCTTCCCAACTCTCAACGCGAGTAATTCATTTCTTATCCACCCATGCGGGAGCCCACCAGATGTTGTGGACTACAACTCCCAGCATGCCCAGCGGCAATGGCCTTTGGCTGGGGATTCTGGGAGTTGTAGTCAACAACACCTGGGAATCCTCATTAGAGGGAACACTGAAGGGGGCCCTGGAGATCGGGGGTGGGAAGGAGGAGGGGGAAACTACACAGCACCAGCAATCAGAAAGAGAAAAGGGGAGGGAAGAATTCCCAAAGCTGAAGATGAATTTCTCTGGATTTATTCCCCTGCTAGTTGCTCATTTAAAAGGGAGTGTGCGCCATCAGGTAGATTTCGACTCCTGGTGCCCACAGAGCCCTGCGGCTGTCTTTGGTAGAATACAGGAGGGGTTGACCATTGCCTCCTCCCATGCAGTATGAGACGACGCCTTTCAGCATCTTCCTAGATCGCTGCTGCCCGATAGAGGTGTTTCCTATAGTTTGGGAAGCATACCAGCAGGGATTCGAACCGGCAACCTCCTGCTTGCTAGGCAAGCAATTTCCCCACTGTGCCACTTTAGGTGACTAATTGCTCAATTAGGCACCAATTAAAAGTGGTGATTTTTAAAGCGGCGCCTTTTAAAAGTGGCGATTCTCTTGTATTTAGCAGGGGGAGAGCAACTGGCCCTCTCCATCCCCAGCACAGCATCCCTGCAGTGGCATCTATTTTAGGTTTCTTTTTAAGATGGTGAGCCCTTTGGGGACAGGGAGCCATTTTATTTATTTCTATCTATGTAAACTGCTTTGGGAACTTCCCATAATTCCTGAACTTTCGGGGTATGAGAGTGAGAGAGTGTTATTCAGTAGATTTTTCCCAAAACGTTTATCCAGTATTGCCTTTGGATATTTTACCTATTTGGATAGCTCATCATCATACATCATCAAACATCATCATCATCATCATCAAACATATTTTTATACTGCCCAAAACTTACGTCTCTGGTAGGTTTACAACAAAATAAAGAGGGAAAGTAAAACATTAGTTAAAACAAAAACAACAAGTTTAAAACCAACTGTGGTTGGTTTTACTTAGATCGGGCTGAGAGAGATTCCTGCCTGCAACCTTGGAGAAGCCGCTGCCAGTCTGTGAAGATAGTACTGAGCTAGACAGTCCAATGGTCTGACTCAGTATATGGCAGCTTCCTATGCTTATATTCTGACAATTGTAACTTTTATATCATCCTATTACATATACACAAACTCCTTGTAATATTCCGTGTATCGCTTTTTTTAGCATCTTGTCCAAGGAAGAGCATTTCTGGCTCGAAACGCACAAGGCAATACTGAATAAACCCTATTGAAATTGTACTAATAAAAAGACATCCGGAATAAATCCATCGACATTCATCAGCGCCATCTGAGGTCAAACACACAAATATCATAGACCAGGGGTTCTCAACGTTGGGTCCCCAGATGTTTTTGGACTTCAACTCCCATAATCCCCAGCCCCAGTGGCCTTTGGTTGGGGATTAAGGGAGTTGAAGTCCAATAACATCTGGGGACCCAACCTTGAGAATCCCTGCGATAGACAATCAAGAGATGTAAACTGGAGTTTTGTGGATGTGGACATATCCTCCGAGGAGCAAAATATCAAATATCCCAACTTGCGCTAGAAGGAAAAAGACCAAGAGGAAGGGATGGATGGATGGCCTGAAAGAATGGCTAGAAATGGACACAGAATATATAATCCATGATTCTAGGGACTTTTCTAGGGACATGATTCTAGGGCCTTGAATATACAATCCATGGTCTATGGCTTTTGCTGGCTGCCTCAGTGGTCCCCCTAATTTTTTCCATCTCTGTGCGGAACACGTTTTGTTCTGGGCGGCAGCATCAAGGCAGTGTGTACACACCTGCATTCAGAATGGGGCCTTCCCGATTCAACCTGAGCGGGACCTAAAATGAACGGAGTGGACATCCAAAAACTTGTGAGCGCGCGCGCATGTGCGCACACCTTCGAGGGAACAGTGCCGCCAACCTCCCAGTCGGAGAAGGCACATGGAGAGTCGACGGCTACAAAGACATATTGAATTAACCCACTGAGATGCATCAGCCAATGTCTAGAAAGACATACTGAATAAATCCACTGAAATCTGAAAAAGACACATTGAATTAACCCACTGAGGTGCATCAGCACCAGTTGATGTCTAAAAAGACATACTGAATAAATCCACTGAAATCTGAAAAAAGACATATCGAATTAACCCACTGAGATGCATCAGCCGATGTCTAGAAAGACATACTGAATAAATCCACTGAAACCTGAAAAAGACACATTGAATTAACCCACTGAGGTGCATCAGCACCAGTTGATGTCTAAAAAGACATACTGAATAAATCCACTGAAATCTGGAAAAAGACACATTGAATTAACCCACTGAGATGCATCAGCCGATGTCTAGAAAGACATACTGAATAAATCCATTGAAATCCACCAGATTCCTTCCCCCGCCCTGGAGATGCCACAGCGTCCCCTCCTCCTTCGGCAAAGCCGGGGATTTCCCCAATCCAAGCTTTGAAGCAATACTGGAATTTCACCACCCCTGCCGATTAAGTCACCGGCAGAGGCCAGGCAAAGCCCGCCAACAGCAACAGATGCAGCCACTCCGATCCACCTTCTTTGCTTTGCTCGGCCAAAACAGCCGCCTGCCTCAGCCGGACTCCTGAACACGCCAGAGCGGAAGAGAACCCAAGCAGAGGAACTCTCCCATGACGGGGGAATCCCCTCGACAGGGAGGAGCACACCCGTCGGAGGAGCCAGCAGGCACGCCCGCCCGGGACAGGGAACCGGACCCCGCGGAATGCAATAAAGCCTGCGGCCAGAAAGCAAGGGACATCGGGAGCAGCCGTGCGCTGAGTCAGAATTTGGATCTGTCTAGCTTGGTATCGTCTACACTGACTGGCAGCGGCTTCTCCAAGGTTCCAGGCAAGGGGGTCTCTTCCCAGCCCCAGCTGGAAATGCTGCCGGCGATTAAGAACATACAAACAGCCCTGCTGGATCGGGCCCAAGGAAGCCCATCTAGTCCAGCATCCTGTTTTTCACAGTGGCCCACCAGATGCCGCTGGAAGCCACAGGCAGGAGTTGAGGGCAGGCCCTTTCTCCTGCTGTGACTCCCCTGCAACTGGGACTCAGAGGCAGCCTGCCTTTGAGGCTGGAGGTGGCCTATAGCCCTCTGACTAGTAACCATTGATAGACCTCTCCTCCATGAAGTTATCCAAACCCCTCTTCAAGCCATCCAGGTTGTTGGCTGTCGCCACATCCTGAGGCAGAGAATTCCACAAGTGGATGACGCGTGGTGTGAAAAAGTACCTCCGTTTCCTGGTTCTAGTGTGATGGGAGAGGGAGAAGAATCCCTCTCTCTCCACTTTCTCCACACCATGCATGATTTTATAGCTCTCGATCATGTCTCCCCCCAGTCGTCTTTTTCCTAAACTAATAAGCCCCAGATGCTGTTCCACTTCCAACGGAATTTGTATTCACATATTTAGTGAATACGAACAGCATAGTAGATGCGGTTCTGCTATGGCCGTGGAATGCATGGAATTGGCCATTCAGCAATTCCATGCATCCCTGTGGCCACTGGGAAGGAACCAGTGGGCGTTTCAGTGGGCATTTCCGGCCATTCGTTTCAGGACGAGGCGGTAGCTCAGATGCTCTGCCCACTGAAACACCCACTGGTTCCTTCCCGATGGCCACAGGGATGCATGGAGTTGCCAAATGGCCAATTCCATGCCTTCCATGGCCATTTGGGCCACCTAACACCGCACGGTCTACAGGACCAGGAAACGGAGGTACTTTATCACACAACGCGTCATCCACTTGTGGAATTCTCTGCCTCAGGATGTGGCGACCTAATGACGCAGCAGGGAACGACTCGACGAGCAAGCCAGAGGTTGCCGGTTCGAATTCCCATTGGTATGTTCCCCAGACTAGGGGGAACACCTATATCAGGCAGCAGCGATACAGGAAGATGCTGGAAGGCATCATCATCTCATACTACACGGGAGGAGGCAATGGTCAACACCTCCTGTATTCTACCAAAGACAATCACAGGGCTCCGTGGGCGCCGGGAGTCGACATCGACACGACGGCATGCTTTACCATTAAATAAAGGGCACCCACAAAGCATGTGCCAGGATGCACAGGATTCCTCACGAGGAGGAAGGCTTCATGACCCATCTCTTCAGCCGGATTAAAATCTCATTAAAATTAAGGTGAAAACTAGATATTAAAAATCTAGCTTCAACCTTAATTTTAATGAGATTTCAATCCGGTTTAAATGTTGCTCGGTTTTAACGGTTTTACTCGGTGTTATTTTATTTTAACATAAACCACCATACCAGGAAGGGCAGTATATAAATCAAGCGCATAAAACCACAAACTTCAAGGGTCATACACCAGGGTAACGTCTGACTAAACTGTGTCGGATCAATCCGATACAAAAAAATTCTCATCCGTGAACCGAACTGCAGAACCGACTCAAGCTGGGTTCACATGTACAGCAGCACCTGTGGTTGGGCCTAGCTCTTTCCCATTCGACAGCTGAGCAAGATTCATTTGATGAAAAGTGAGAAACAATTTGTATGAATGGGTCCATAATCTAGAGCAACCATTACAGAACATCAGAGCTCTGCAGGGAGAGTTCTATTTGGGGCAGCCTAGAATTGGATTCCTTCTCCGTCGACAACTGCGACTCGCTAGATTTCGGCTTCTAATGGAGGACAGGCATGAGAAAGACAGAGGACCCAGCAACACGAAACGAGCCAACTTTGATTTCATTGGATCCTGTCTTGAGGGGCATTGTTGAGGTTGACAACCCATGCTGAGTGGAAGACAACCTACACCAGGGCTTCCCATCTTAGGTTCCTCCAGATATTGCTGAACTACAACTCCCAGCCACAACGTATCCCACTGACCAGGGATGTGCAAACCGGTTCGGAACCGAATCGGTTCGATTTCGAGCCGGTTCAGTACCGAACCGGTTTGCACATCCCTAGTCAACGTTCGATTCAGTTTGAGGGCTCGATATCAAGCTGCACCCCTTGACCTGTTTGGGGGGGTTCTAATTTTTTTTTTTTTAGTTAACTTACCTACTCTGGAGGACGCTGCTGCAACGGGTCTCTGGAAGCTCCCCCTCCCCCTGCCGGCCTCCATTACAGCCCCAAATCGCCTGGTTCGGGCAGTCTTTGGCCCGTTCCGGGCCTGTCCTCCATCGCGGCAGCCAGTTTGGAGGCCGCTGCACATGCCCAATGGGCCTCTGCGCGGCCGGGTCAATTTAAAAAAATAATAATTTCGTGAACCGGCCCAGTTCGGTGCAAAACCAAACTGGCCCGAACCGGACTCGAACCGAACGGGGCCAACCGGTTTGGTGCACCCCCCCTACCACTGACCGACACGGTGAGAAAACATGAAGACAACAGAGGACCAGGACATGCCACTTACCTTGAAGGCCCCAGTTTTGAGGAAAGATCAACGGCAGGAGATCTGGGGAGGAAGAGAGCGAGAGAGAGGGAGAGAGGCATTAGCATCTGTGCAGGGGAGGAAAAAGGAGCTGCTTCCTGCCCCATAGCAGGCCCCTGCAACGCCCCTCCTCCCTCACGAATATGCCAGGTGCTGAACGGCAGCGGCCTTACATGAAGGGTTCAGGTTCAACTAGAACTCCCTGAGTTCTCCAGAAGGGCTTACGAGTGTACGAAGCAAGCAGTGCACCCTCCAGAACCCGAGCACTCGAGGCACAACTCCTCTGGGCCGAGAGATCCCAAACCTGCGCTCTTGCTTACGTCGGAAGCTGCCTTCTGCCGAGTCCGAGCCTTGGTCCATCTAGCTCAGGACTGTCTACACAGACTGGCAGCGGCTTCTATTGGGCTGCAGGCAGGAGTCTCTCTCCGCTCTCGCTTGGAGATGCTGCCAGCTTGGGACCTTCTGCACGCAAGCATGAGAGCTGAGAGGGGAATAGCTTACGGTGCTCCCCTGTGGTCTCCCATTCAAACGCAAACCAGGGTGGACCCTGCTTAGCAACGGGGACAAGTCATGCTTGCTACTGCAAACATTTTCTCCTGCTCAAAAGGCATCAATGTGGCCTTGTAGGATCAGTGCAAGCTGCTGGTGCCACAGCCCTTGAAAGTCAAGGGAGCCAGCGTGGTGTCGTGGTTAGAGCACTGGACTAGGACCGGGGAGACCCGAATTCAAATCCCCCTTCAGCCATGAGACTTGCTGGGTGACTCTGGGCCAGTCACTTCTCTCTCAGCCTAGCCTACTTCACAGGGTTGTTGTGAGGAGAAACTCAAGAATGTAGTACTCTGGGCTCCTTGGAGGAAGAGCGGGATATAAATGTAGATAAACAAACAAATAAACAAACAGTCAGACAGACAAGGTCATAGCAGCCAACAGGCCCCCAGGGAATCTGCACCCATTCTGGTCGAACACCACAGTGTCCCTGACAAGAGTCAGCATTGCAGATGGCCAAGGACCACCACTGAGGTAGGCGGCATGGAGCTGGTCCAATCCATCCTGTGCAGCAACGGATACGACAAATATATTTATATACTGCTTTTCAACCAAAGCTCCCAAAGCAGTTTACAGAGATATAAACAAACCAAAGGGCTCACAATCTTTAAAAAAACAACACACAACCTAAGACAGACACGGCAGCAGCCGCTGGAGGGATGCTGTGCTGGCAATGTATGGGACCAGTTGCTCCTGCGGCCCCCCCCCACTCAATAAAGAGAATCACCACTTTTACAGGTGCCGCTCACCTTTTAAAAGGTGCTGGGAGTTGTAGTTCAGCAACATCTGGGAAGCACCCAGATTTGGAGCCATTGACTAGGGATATGTGAACCGGTTCAGAATCGAACCGGTTCAGAATCGAACCGATCTGGTTCGATGGCTTGATATTGAGCTGCACCCTGCAACCTGTTTTTTGGGGTGGGTTTCTCCGTGGTTTTTTAAAAATTAACTTAATCCCTCTGGGGTAAGTTAGCAGGAGTCAATTGCTGCAAGTCAAGGAGCGGGTAGTACCAACTGCATCTCAACTATCTTTTGGAGGAGAAAGAATACAGGAAAGGAAGACAGACAGACATGGTAGCCCGATTCAGAAGCCACTTCAAACCATGGCTGGGAGAACTAACCAGAGTTTAGGGTTCAAACTCATGGCTCGAGCATCCACACTATCAAGAAACAACAAGACCCCACCCACCCCAACCAACTAAACACAAACCATGTGATGCAAATCAAGCAACAACTCAATCCAGCAGATCTATAATTGGATCGAGGCAATCCAAGACAAGAACTTGGTGTTTTGAGTGAATATTCCAAGATCATTTGGAGCAGGTGGGTTCGTGTTACTTTCTGAAGAATTTCCACTTGACAAATTGAAATCAAATCTGAAATCAAAAACTGATTCTGGAATCAAAACTGAAATTGCACTTGAAAAAGGCCGACATCGGAATGGAGGTCACCGCCGTGCAGGGTGGATTTGATTTAAATCAAATGTCAGCAAGACTAGATTTAAATCATAGTTTTTTTACATAAAGACTCGTTCTTTCTGGCATAATCCTAATATTTACAATATAATCTTAATATTTACAATACCGCCCCCTTAGCTAAGCAGGTTCCACCCTGGTTGCATATGAATGGGAAACTAGACTAGAAGTGTGAGCACTGCAAGATCTTCCCCCTTAGGGGATAGAGCTGCTCTGGGAAGAGCAGAAGGTTCCAATTTCTCTCCCTGGCAGCATCTCCCAGATAGGGTGCTGAGAGATTCCTGGCTGCAGCCTTGGAGAAGTCACTGCCAGTCTGTGAAGACAATACTGAGCTAGATGGACCAAGGGTCTGACTCAGTATATGGCAGCCTGCTATGTTCTTAATAAAGAGAGTCACAATTAAAAATGGGCCTCTTTGCTCAATTTGCCTGGTTTACGGCCGTCATCAGCCAAGCCACTGGGTATCCAGAGCTGAAATTAAAAAGAAAACTCCACACCAAGGACGGCCAAGCAAAGAGACGTCAGACACATTTGTGTCTTTCCCCCCCTATTTGGCATCATTGATGTGGCTTCCGTTAGTCGAGGGGAGGGCCCGCCTCGCTCGCTTCTGAGACCTTGGCAGGCCCACACATTTTTCCAGTGCAGCCTCACAACAGTGAGGGCGAGAAACCTGCCAAGTGCCAGAATCACTTGGCAGACCGACCACCCTCCAGAGCACCCGTTTAAAGATCTTTAACACCGTGTGCCGTACCGTGCGGCTGCGATGATCAAATCAAGGCTTCACAAATCCCAGTTGCCCGGGCACCGAGAACTTAACTGCGGCACCCAGAATATTCAGAGAGGGAGTTATTTAATAAAATCTGTATTTGGCACAGGCAGCGCTTTTTCTGTTCTAAGTAGGTTACTTGTAAAACGGACAAAGAGGCCTATTTCACCTCCCTTCCTTCACAGTGTGCCTCCCTGGGGAGGAGAGCTGGTCTTGTGGTAGCAAGCACGCACTGTCCCCTTTGCTAAGCAGGGTCCACCCTGGTTTGCATTTGAATGGGAGACCACGGGTGAGCCCCCCAAGATTTCCTCCTTAGGGGATGGGGCCGCAATTCAGTGGGAAAGCATCTGTCTGCTTGCATGCAGATGGTTCCTAGTTCCCTCCCTGGCAGCATCTCCAAGATAGGGCTGCGAGAGACTCCTGCCTGCAACCTTGGCGAAGCCCCTGCCAGCCTGGGTAGACAATACTGAGCTAGACAGACCAATGGTCTGACTCAGTATATGGCGGCTTCCTATGTTGCTGCCAAGGCCGGTGATTCTGTCAAGCATCAAATCATTTGGCTCCTAAATTTCTGGTCTGGCTTCTAGATTCAAATACAACTGGCCATGGTGTGTATTAAGAATATTATTACTTTTCAGTTCTTAAAAAAAGGGGTGGGGGGAGGAAAAAGAGTTCCCAAAGCATTTACACAGAAAAAGGAGTTAGATCATTTCCCGGTTGAAAGAGGCCTCATAATCTAAGCAGCACCATAAATTAGCATAGGCGGAGGCAATACTTCAGACTGCAAGTATCCAAGGAGCTCAGGGGGCTGCCACTTTTAGGAGCCCTCAGCACCCTCAGCGCAGGATGAAAAAACCTGGCAAAAATTTGGGATCAAAGGTATTTGGGGAGAGTTGCTCTTGGGGAATGAATTGGAGAGCCAGGAAGGTGATCGGAAGGTGATCAGGTTCATTCATTGAGAGCCAGCGTGGTGTATTGGTTAGAGTGCTGGACTAGGACCAGGGAGACCCGAGTTCAAATCCCCATTCAGCCACATGAGACTTGCTGGGTGACTCTGGGCCAGTCACTTCTCTCTCAGCCTCACCTGCTTCACAGGGTTGTTGTGAAAGAGAAACTTAAGTATGTAGTACACCACTCTGGGCTCCTGGGAGGAAGAGTGGGATATAAATGTAAAATAAATAATAAATAAATAAATAAATAAATAAATAAATAAATAATAATAGCCAATTACAGAAAGCAGCTTTATTGGGAACAGCCTATATACTGCAACGATATCTATAACAACAGCAACAACATTGACAATAAAATCCAGCCATCCCAGGTCCTTGGGAAGGACTCGATGCCCGGATAAAACAAACCAGTCAATAACACCTGTCTGACCGTGTAAATAACTAATAATAATATTTATTTTATTTACATAAAATAAAATATGTTTATTTGATGTTTATTTACATCAAGTCAAATCAACCATCTGCTGTACATGGACGATCTGAAGTTGTATGGAAAGTCCCAGTCAGAAATCGAATCACTGCTAAACACTGTCCGTATATTCAGTAGCGATATAGCAACGGAGTTTGGACTAGACAAGTGGGCTGCTTTAATAAAGAACAGAGGGAAAATAAGAAAAACAGAAGGAATAGAACTGCCCAATGGAAGTTCAAGAACCTGGAAGAGAAAGAACATTACAAATACAAATGTCTGCCGTGCATTCACAGAGGGCCCCAAAGGCCCCGAACCGGGCCGAACCGGCCTGCAGAAGACTCCCTTGTGGTCGCAGGAGCTCCCCGCAAGGCCGCCAACACCTTCGGCGGCGGTAAGTCCACCTTTTGAAAAAAAACAAATTTTAACATTGACGGCCCCCGCGATCCGAGCCCGAACCGGCCCAGGAGGTTCGGCTCGATCTCGAGCCGATATCAATGTTATCAATCCCCAAGCAGGCCCGATTCAGCTCAGTTCGAGCTTGAGGCAGCTCACACATCCCTACCCCAGAGAGCGGATCGGATCGCCTGTGGGCCCCAAGAGCGGCACCCTCCTCCGTGCTCGTTTATTAACCAGGGGGGCGGTGTTACAGAAGGGACTGGATATTACGTGGGCCTCTGGTGTGTGGGGAGGGAGGGGAAACAGAAGCCGAAACGGCGCATGTGAAATAACGCCACGAACAGGGGGAAAAAGATCAAAAAGCTGGACCGCTTTGCTCAAGGCTGTGGTTACGCTGCGATTCTATGGGAGCGTAGCACACGCTCTGGTGGTGGGAAATCGGAGCTGAATTTGGCTTCCTGAGAGACCCGGCTTTCATTTAATCATTTTGTGGAAAGTGTGCAGCATACTAGCCCTGATGGCTTGCATGCAAGCAGGGGTCTCACTTGCAGAAATCTCAGAAACCAGAGGCGGGAGACTGAGGCAGATTCCCAGTGGGCAAAGGGTCGGCTTCAACAGGTCCTCCCCCCCATCACTAACAAAATCCGAATAACCGATGCAAAGCAGTAAAACTGGGGAGACGATCCACAATAGGAGAAATCACTCATTTTTGCATAGGGTGGTTTTTTATTTCGCCCAGTTACAACCTTTCCTGGTATGAAGCTCGAAGAACCGTGGCACAGTGTCTTCTCTTCTTAAAGCATGCACTGCCCCATAGGAACACTGCAAGCTGCCTTATACTGAGTCAGACCCTCTATCTGTCTAGCTCAGGGTTGTCTGCACGGACTGGCAGCAGCAACCCAAGGTTCCAGGCAGAGGTCTTCCTGAGCCCTGTTCGGAGACGCCAGGGATTGAAACCAGGTAGAGTTGCCCCCCCCCCGGAATTCTGAGTTTCACCTGGATTTCAAGCATCTCACCCCAGATTCTTAGCCCACTCGGATTCGCCCAGATTTCAGCTTTCTTTCTTTCTTTCTCTCTTTCAAAAAAAGCTAAGTTCTAGCCCTTGAAGAAGCAGAGTTATGGAGCAAAATGTGCAGTCACTAATTCTGCTCAACTGCTGGACTTGAGAGGATAGTTGAGAGGATAGTTTGCTTTTGACGGGAATCACTACCTGCCTACCAGGCTGTGTATTGCACTGTTTAAGGACTTCCTGGGCTTTACGTTCCAAGCATGCCTACTTAGAAGTCAGCACTGCTGGGTTCAATCAGATCTTCTCTCAAATAAGTGTGTACAGAATTGCAGCCTTCATTAAGAAGCGGTGCTCTTTCTGTTGTTTTTGTTCGATGGCTGCTTCTCTCCTAAGCCCTCTGCCCGTGTCCCTGGAAAGGATCTGAGCGAAGCAAGGGGATTGGTGGTGGTGGCCAACACAAATAATGCTTGGATTGTGAGCTAGGCCTAAATTTGTGGCTACCTGCCATGGGGGTCAAAGGACTTAACATAAGAACAGCCCTGCGGGATCAGGCCCAAGGCCCATTGGATCCTCCTGTCCTCCATGAATTTAACCAAGCCCCTTTTAAAGCTAACCAGACTGAATGATATCTTTGCATCTGTCTTCATAGCATAGGATACTGACCATATACCCACTCCAGAATGGAGTTTAAGAGCATAAGAACAGCCCTGCTGGATTTGCATCTGTCTTCACAGCATAGGATACCGACCATATACCCACTCCAGAATGGAGTTTAAGAGCATAAGAACAGCCCTGCTGGATTTGCATCTGTCTTCACAGCATAGGATACTGACCATATACCCACTCCAAAACTGAGTTTAAGAGCAGAAGAACAGCCCTGCTGGATCAGGCCCAAGGCCCATCTAGTCCAGCATCCTGTTTCACACAGTGGCTCACCAGATGCCTCTGGGGAACCCACAAGCAAGAGATGAAGGCGTGCCCTCTCTCCTGCTGTTACTCCATCAGAGTTACCCTCTCAGAGTGGGGCTTGTGCTGTTACCCTATCGCCTGGTCTGGTCAACGCTCAACCTGGCCCTAGATCAACCTAGATATTAGGGGTATTCGTATTGCAGCTGGGGATTCTGGGAGTTGTAGTCAACAATAAAGTAAAGTTGTGCCGTGTTGAGTCGGTTTCGACTCGTGGCAACCACAGAGCCCGGTGGTTGTCTTTGGTAGGATACAGGAGGGGTTGACCATTGCCATCTCCCGTGCAGTGTGAGATGATGCCTTTCAGCATCTTCCTATATCGCTGCTGCCTGATACAGGTGTTTCCCAGTCTGGGAAACATACCAGCAAGGATTCGAACCAGCAGCCTCTTGCTCCCTAGGCAAGTTCCTTCCCCGCTGCGCCATTAGAAGGTTTGTGATCAGCAAGAGCATGGCTCAGTTTCTAGGCGCCATGGTTCCTCGAAGCCTGGGAAAGCAATTCACGCAGTTGACAGCATGGATTCCTGCCAGAGCGACTGTGCGCACGAGGAAGGCGTCTGTTTCTGCTGCTATGCACCAACACAGCCTCAATAAGGGACAACAGTGAAACATGCCTCAAAGCTTTCACGCAATGGAGAACCTGAGGCCCCACAGAAGGGAGTTTCAAGCACAGAAGTTCAAATCAGACCCCGAAAGAGGAAGTTCGACCGAGACATACTTCCAACTTTTCAAATGTTGAAAAAGCCATCTCTTCCCCAAAGCTTGCACAGATGGGGGACAGCGCTTGGGTTTTTCCTGCCCATCTCGGGGACCAAGGAGGCAGATGAGAGACCCCATAAGTAATGAATCCTATGAGGATTCATTATACGCCTTCATTTCTTCTGTTCATTTTGACTATCATTGGACAGTGTCAACTGGCATGTGTCAACTACAACCTGACACCAACACCGACACACACACACACACGTACTCAGTTTATCTTTTAGGTATTTTTGAAATGTTTAGATTCTTTGGTGTCTTCATTACACACCTTCATTTCTTCTGTTAATTTTGACCCCACTGCTTTGCAGGTGGGGGTGGGGAATTAGTGGCATCCCATGCCCACAACTACCCCACAAGCCACTTGGTACTCCGTTTATATTTTATGAATTTTTGAGGTGTTTAGACTCTTTGGTGGGTAATGAATCCTCATAGGGATTCATTATGAGGAAAGGTTATTAGACACCAGAGAGCCTAAACACTTGGGGGAAAATCCTAGAACATAAACTGAGTAGTACAAGCAACAACTGGTCTGCTTAACTTCTCCTGACTCAAGAGTGCAATAATACCACTGAGCCACTAATTCTGCATTTTTGCCAACCTTCACCAGCTCAGGTCTCTTGGGGACAATTCCCCCGTGGCAACCCATCTCTCCTCCAGCCGCTGTCTAGCGCTTCCGCGTTTCATCACAAGCACTCACACATACCCCCAAAACAAACAAACCACCTGTATTTTTTTTATTTTTAATAAAAGCTGGGAATCTGGGGGAATTAATAGGAGGGATCCGAATCTTGAATCGAACCAGGGATCCGAATCTCGAATCGAACCGATCCGGAGATTAACGGTTTAATCTTTTATTGGCTGTTTTTATCGTTTGTAAACCGCCCAGAGATCTGGCGTTTCGGGCGGCATAGAAATGTATTAAATAAATATTACAGAACAGGATCAGTTACTACTCTGGACCCTGAAATGCCTGGACGCGCTGTGCCTGACGGAGGACAGCTAAGGTCAATTGCAGGCGGTCTGCTAAGGTTCTGCTCTGTGCTCCATCAGCCCAGGAGGATAGCTTGGTGGGCAGGGACTTTTTCTGTCGCCCCTCGATTGCCGAATGCCCGCGAGAGGCGTGCCCGTACCTAGTTTTCTTCTGAAAAGGGAGGAGGTGTGCCTGTTCCTGTGGGCCTTTGGGTGGCCTGGCTGCGAGATGGTGAACCCCGAAGCAAGGACGAGCCGTTGAGACGGCTGTTGACACCTTGCAGCGTCACTTGGTTCTGCTTAAAATAGACCCCGGCCCCAAGGCGCTTACAATCGCAATGCCAGGTGTATGGGAGACGGCAAAGGAAAGGGAGCAGCTGTGGCAGGCCTCATGGGGCCCAGCTGGGTGGAGAAGCAGGTTGCAAATAAAGGGTTCGAGAGGTTGCCAGACTGGTTGCCCTGTTTCTGCTTTGGGCAGAGCAGATGCCCTTCTGGTCGATCGAGTCTAGTACCATCTACTGCCTCACCTCAAGCTCATCAAACCCAGGACCGCTGAACTCTGGCCCTTCTGCAGATGTTGGCCTACAGTTCCCATAATCCCTGGCTACTGACTGCTCGTGGCTCGGGAATTATGGGCCTTGTCATCCAGAAACAGCTGGGCAGCCCAAGTCAAGAAGGCCTGGTGTAGACGTACGGAGCTAGAGGCTGTGGAACATAGGCAGCTGCTTCCTGCGGAGTCAGACCCCTAGTCCATCGAGCTCAGCATTGTCAACCCAGACTGGCAGTGGCTTCTCCAAGGTTGCAGGCTCTCTCAGCCCTATCTTGGAGATGCTGCCATGGAGGGAAGTCGGAACCTTCTGCAGGCAAATGCTTACTTACATTTACGTTTATATCCCGCTCTTCCTCCGAGGAGCTCAGCGCAATGTACACAGCTATCTCGATCCTCACAACAACCCTGTGAGGTAGGTTAGGCGGAAAGAAACGTGACTGGCCCAGAGTCACCCCATGGGTTTCATGGCTGAACGGGGATTCGAACTCGGGGGAAATGTCTTACAGCACTCATGCATGTCGTCTCCCTTTCAAATGCAAACCAGGGTGGACCCTGCTTAGCCAAGGGGACAATGCATGCTTGTGACCACAAGCAACAGCTGGAGAGCTGTTCTAGGGCCTCCAGCAGAGGGACCTTTTCATCGGAGCATAGGAAGCTGCCATATACCGAGTCAGACCATTGGTCCATCTCGCTCAGGATTGCCTACACTGGCTGGCAGCAGCTTCTCTGAGGTTGCAGGCAGGAATCTCTCCCAGCCCTACCTGGAGATGCTGCCAGGGAGGGAAGCGGGGACCTTCTGCTTGCTAACAAGATGCTCTGCTCCTTCGTTACAGCCCTATCCCCTCGCTGGAACATGGAGCTGTCTCTTCCGTCCCTCCCTTGCCTCCAGCCAGGAAGGCTTGCCAACGAATCCCAGACCAAATGTCTCTGTGTGCGCTCAGAGGCTGTCTGGGTTAGTGACCTGTCAAACAGGGATTCCCAGAAGTTGCTGACTACAACTCCCAGAATCCCCAGCGGCAGTGGCTTTTGCCTGAGGATGCTGGGAGTCGAGATCAACAACATCTGGGAACCCCAGTTAGAGGGAACAGTAGCAGGCAAGCTTGGCTTTCCAGCTGTTGCCTGTGGTAGCAGGCATGAATTGCCCCCTTTGCTAAGCAGGGTCTGCCCTGGTTTGCATTTGAATGGGAGACCACATGGGAACACTAAGATCTTCCCCTTCCGGGAGGGGGCTGCTCTGGGAAGAGCATCTGCCTGCTTGTATGCAGAAGGTTCCAAGTTCCCTCCCTGGCAGCATCTCCAAGAGAGGGCTGAGAGAGACTCCTGCCTGCAACCTTGGAGAAGCCGCTGCCAGTCTGTGAAGACAATACGGAGCTAGTTGGACCAAGGGTCTGACTCAGTATATGGCAGTTTCCGATGTCCTTGTATCGGGGATTAAAAGGGCATGAATGCTTTTTCTCTGCTCCATGCAACGCCCGTCTCCAAGTCTGGTGATTTTGTCTCGTGTCCACTGCCTGGTTCTAAAGTTTTTTACTGGCTCCTAGATCCAAATTTTAAAAAAATTCGAGGCCTGCACCCCCCACTCTACCCCCAAGGCACTCACAGAGGGCATCTTAGGAGAAATAGCAGGCATTCTGCTAAGGTGATGCTGTCTGTTCCGTCAGCCCAAGCAAGCATGAGGTTGCCGGTTCGAATTCCTGCTGGTATGTTTCCCACACTATGGGAAAAACCTCTATCGGGCAGCAGCGATCTAGGAAGATGCTGAAAGGCATCCTCTCATACTGTGCGGGAGGAGGCAATGGCAAACCCCTCCTGTATTCTACCGAAGACAACCACAGGGCTCTGTGGGTGCCAGAAGTCGACACCGACTTGACAGCACACTTTACCATCAAACAAAGTTCACAAAGCGGTTTACAAAGAAAAATACACAAATAAAATGGTCCCCTGTCCCCAAAGGGCTCACAATCTTAAAAGAAACATCAGGCAGAGACCAGCAACAGCCACTGCAGGGATGCTGTGCTGGGGCCGGATAGGGCCAGTTGCTCTCCCCCTGCTAAAGGTAAGAGAATCAGCACTTCAGAAGGTGTCTCTTTGCTCAGTTAGCAGGGGTTAACGCTTCTCCCTGTCTTCCCCAACTCATCAACATCTCAGCTCTGAGCCAAGGTCGATGGGTCCAAATCGTTGGATCCTTTCCTAGCTGAATCAGGTTAGAAATTTATAGGTATGCATTTGTTCTTGTCATCATAGATACAAGCCAGGGAGGGGGCAGAGGAGAACCTCTTGAACAGCCGATTCTGCTACACATTGTATTTTGTGGGCTGGGTGGAGATTTTAATTTCATGATAAAATACATTAACACACTATTTTTAAAATATATTAATATGAAATAATATTGTGTATTATAATGTGAAATATTTAAATTTAATATTATGAGATCATATATTTGCTTTAGATTTCTGGGAGCCGGAGTAAGCAGCACAACTATACTTAAACCAAAACACAAACGTCTTTTTAAAAAAGCCGTACACCGCCCAGAGCCTCTGGATGGGGCGATTTATAAATGTAATAAATAAATAAATAAGCGTTGCTACCAGGGCTGCAGAAATCCACTAGTCTACTAGTCTGACGAGTGAAAAATGATGCCTGACGAGTAAAAAAAAAGTCCTGATGAGGGATGTATCAACATAGCCTTACGAACTATCCGACAAGT
Organism: Hemicordylus capensis; assembly: GCF_027244095.1. Taxonomy (NCBI): domain Eukaryota; kingdom Metazoa; phylum Chordata; class Lepidosauria; order Squamata; family Cordylidae; genus Hemicordylus; species Hemicordylus capensis. Next base: position 4,670,018 of record NC_069670.1, read on the forward strand.
AAAATATTTTGTCTTGCTGATAAACTGAGTCAACGTTTCCTCACCCCTGGTTACCAGGAATATCTGAAATGCAGCCACTGTTTACACAAACGTGACTTTCTCTCTCTCTCACACACACACACACACAAAGATCTTACAAACTCGAGCAAATGCTTTTCAGTGTCTTAACACTGAAACATGTTTGCTCGAGTTGGTAAGACCTTTGTGTTTGTTTTATGTACATGTTAAGAGGGGTCTTAAATCTTGTCTGGAGTAAGAGAGTATGTGTATACCCTCACCACTATGTCGTCTTATTTAGAGTTAATACACACACGCCCTGTTCACACATGATTATTTATTTATTCGATTTCTATACCGCCTTTCCAAAAATGCATGCACACTCTGTGTATAAAGCATGCACATACAGATCTTTATACACGTTAAGTTCAACACACATTCTTCCTATCTGGACTTAGCATCCCCAGTTCACTTTTTAAACGAACCGTCATTCACACAAACACATATACCGACACCTGTACAACGTAATGTCTGAATGAGGCTACACACACCCCAGATTCTGGAGACAAGTTTATATCCTCTCCTGCTCAAGTAGTTGCAGGAGTCATTAAGACTGCCAGCATTAAATGCAGCTGGGAAAAGGACACACACTTCTTCCAAATAAATTACATATGAACATAGGAAACTGCCATATACTGAGTCAGACCATTGGTCTGTCGAGCTCAGGATTGTCTTCACAGACTGGCAGCGGCTTCTCCAAGGTTGCAGTCAGGAATCTCGCTCAACCATATCTTGGAGATGATGCCAGGGAGGGAACTTGGAACCTAGATGCTCTTCCCAGAGCGTCTTTCCATCCCCCAAGGGGAAGATCTTACAGTGCTCACACATCAAGTCTCCCATTCATATGCAACCAGGACAGACCTTGCTTAGCTAAGCGGACAAGTCATGCTTGCTGCCACAAGACCAGTTCTCTCTATTACTGCATAGCAGTCTCCTAAAATCCACTTTTTCCATTTGCTTCTGCCAAAATCTATCATCACTCACATCGGTACCATAGCTTTTTATCAAGCTATTCAAAACAACAGCAATCAAATCAGGACTTGAAAAAGCCCAGGCGCCCGGGAGCCATGGTGCTAAGGCTAGAATATTCAGAGGCACTTAATCAAATCTGGATTTGTCCCAGGCAGCTCCGTTTGGGGACAAAGAGAAGCCCATTCTCCCGATCCCACAATGTCTGCCTCCAAGTCTGATAGGGAGGAGAGCTGGTCTTGTAGGAAAGTAAAGTGTGCCGTCAAGTCGATTTCGATTCCCTGCGCTCACAGAGGCCTGTGGTTTTCTTTGGTAGAATACAGGAGGGGTTTACCATTGCCTCCTCCCATGCAGTATGAGATGATACCTTTCAGCAAGCATGAATTGCCCCTTTGCTAAGCAGGGTCTGCCCTGGTTTGCATTTGAATGGGAGACTACATGCGTGAGCACCGTAAAAGATTCCCCTTAGGGGATACGGCCGCTCTGGGGAGAGCACCTGCCTGCTTGCATGCAGAAGGTTCCAAGTTCCTTCCCTGGCAGCATCTTCAAGATAGGGCTGAGAGAGACACCTGCCTGCAACTCTGGAGAAGCCGCTGCCAGTCTGTGAAGACAATACTGAGTGAGATAGACCAATGGTCTGACTCAGGATATGGCAGCTTCCTATGTTCTGAAATTTGTCCTGTCCATGCTCTGGCTTCTAGATTTAAAAAAAAAAAAAAAAGGCCAAGGGCCCTAACAGATACAAGACACAATGCGGGGAGCGGAGGGGGGGAATATTCTTCCCACAATCAGCTACCAGAATTCATTGCCACAGTTACATTACACTTCTTGTTTTTGTTAGAGCCCATAAACTAACAGGTTTGCTTTGCTCATTGTTTACCTTGTAAGATCAAATACGAATGAATACGAATCTAATAAAGTTATAATTGCAACAACAACAAAAGACAGTGGCAAAAAAGCCACTACCAGGCACGACTGCAGAGCAATGAGCCTCCATGTTCAGCAACAGTGTACCAGGCTGCTGAAACTTTTGGGATCCTTCACCCTCCCACTCCTACTCGCCTCCACCATCAGCAACTAGCCATACTTCATGCCTGGAAAGAGAGGCCGGGTCCTCCCACACTCACTCAAGCGGTAGGCTTGTCCAGTGGCCGGGAGGAGCACTTCGCACGTGCTCCAGAACACTCCCTCCTTGATTATTACTTACAGCATACAGCTACAGAGCAAGCCTCGTGCCCACTGTGGGATCAGGCCCACAGTTCAAGCTGGGGGCAAGTGGCAGCAACTCAAAGCCGCCTGGGAGGAAACTTGATGCAAGAACCTGGGAAAGCGTCCAAGCAGCTTCTCAGCTGGGAGGTAGCAAACTTTCCATTGGGTTGATAACAGAAGGGGTCTCCCTATTGCAGGGTTTTCTTAACCCCGGGCCCCCAGATGTTGCTGGACTACAACTCCCACCATCCTCGGCCACAAAGGCCACGCCTGGGGGTGACGGGAGTTGTAATCCCACAACATCTGGGGGCCCAAGATTAAGAATACCCTGCCCTATTGCTCTCCCCTTCTCCCAGCTACCCACATTTCAGCAGGGACACATCTCCTTCTTCTGGCAAGGTCTTGCCCAAGCTGAGTAGCCCAACCAGGAGTCTGGAGTCGTCGTCCCCCCCCCCCCCCGCCAGCCAGGGCTGCTCAACTTTCGCCCTCTCGCAGATGTTGGCCTACAACTCCCATGATCCCTGGCTATGAGCCACTGTGGCTGGGGATTATGGGAAGTGTAGTCCAAAAGGAACAGCTGGAGGGCCCCAAGGGGTGCAGCCCAGCACGGAGTCCTACCCCTCAGCACCACTACTGGCACCGGACTACAACTCCTATCACCCTCTGTGGCTGGGGGATGAGAGGAGTGGTTGAATCTAACTCCGCCAGCTGTTGCGGGACTACAAGGACGCCCCCCCACCGTCCATGGGAGGCGAGCTCCTTCTCCGCCCGCCCCCCAAGCGGGATCACGTCCCTCCCCCCCCCAAGCGGCCCCCTCCTCTCCCCACTCCCACGACGGGACGGGACGGGGCTCCCCCTCTAGAGCACGGCGGGCGAGGCACTCACCGTCCATGGCTGCGGAAGAGAAGGCGGTCGGAAGCGAGGGCAGGGGCTCGCCCATGCTCGCGGAGGGAGCGGGAGGAAGCACCGGCGGCGGCGGCAGGGGGCGCACCCCGGAGGAGGAAGGCGGCAGCGCCGCCCGCTAAGGGCCAGCCGGGGAGCCTGCGATCCGTCCCGGGGCAGTGGGCGGAGGCTGCCCCCTCTACCTCCCGCGGGGGGCGGCGCGCCTCGCCTGCGTCCTCCGCGCCCGCACGTCGAGGCAGCAGCAGCGCCGCCCGTGATGGAACGCTCGCTCGCTCGCTCGCGCGCTCCAGTGTAGCAGCAGGCCCGAGGAAGCACCCCGCCCAGCTCGGCACGTGACCCGCCTGCTGGGAAGGCCCCGCCCCCTATGCAAATCGCAAAGGGGGAAGCGGGGCCGCGGATGACGCGGCGAGCAGCAAGCGGGCCAGATACTGAGTCCGACCCCTGGGCGTTCTATCTCAGGATGGCCTATACCCGGACTGGCAGCGGCTTCTTCGAGGTTGCAGGCAGGCGTCTCCCTCAGCCCTCTCTGGGAGACGCTGCCAGCAGGGAGGGAGCTTGGGGCCTTCTTCTGCATGCTCTTGACGACTACAAACCTTCTGGACTCCAACCCAGATGCTCTTCCCAGAGCGGCGCCGTCCCTGGAGAGGGATATATATGAGTGCAAATGCAAAGCAGGGCAGACCTTGCTAAGCAAAGGGAGCTACTATTCAGGCTTGCAGCCACGAGACCAGCTCTCTTCTCCCTAAATACATGTGTGCTGATTTAAGATCATCGGTAGCTGCCACATACCGAGCCAGACCCTCGGTCCATCTAGCTCAGGATTCCCTGCACAGACTGGCAGTGTTGGCTTCTCTAAGGTTGCAGACCAGATGTCTCCCTCAGCCCTATCTTTGATGGAGGAAGGGGGGGGGGGACTTGGACCCCTCTGCATGCAATGTGTTCTTCCCAGATGTGCCATCTTTATCTTACAGTACTCACTCATGGAGTCTCCCATCCAAACGCAAAGCAGGGCTGACCCTGCTTAGCAAAGGGGAGAAGTCATGCTTTTTATCACAAGACCAGCTCTCCTCTCCTGGGTGACTCTGTAAGGCTACAAATGAAGTGCCTCGCTGCAGCTAGCACCCTCCACTTATGCCCAAGAGAAAAAAGGAGGAGACAGGGCAAATACTGAAATGGCTGGGTTGTGATTTACTTAATTCCACATCTGGGAGGAGAACTGGAGACCCCTCCTCCTATTCTGGAAGCAGCCAGCAAGAAAAAGCCTCACCACCTTCCGCTTCTCCGGCTGGGGTCTTGTGGCAACAAGCATGACTTGTCCACTTTGCTAAGCAGGGCCTGCCCTGCTTTGCATTTGGATGGGAGACTCCATGTGCGTAAAACATTCCCCTTAGGGGATGAGGCTGCTCTGGGAAGAGCATCGGCCTGCTTGCATGCCGAAGATTCTGACTTCCTCGCCTCCCCGCAATTCCTCGAGAGGGCTGAGAGAGACTCCTGCCTGCCACCATGGACATGGAGCGGCTGCTGCCAGTCTGTGCAGGCAATCCACAAGATGAACCGAGGGTCTGACTCAGCATATATGGCAGCTTCCTATATCCCAAAGAAGCTCACTGATATTCTCTGCCCTGGTAAGTTTGACGTATGTAGCCCTATATTTGAATATTAGTTATGCATTTGAATGATGCTATGCATATTAATATATGTATTAGTCATCAAGGACATTACCATAAAAAAACAACATCAAAAAGAGGCCAACATCCGGGTCGCTCGCTTGCCCAGCTGACGTCACTTCTGGGAGCCGCGGCCCTTGGCGTTGTTTATTTCTCCTCGGAAAGCGGAAGCGCCGGGGAACCGGAAGTGGTTCCTCTTCACCCGGAAGCAGTTTCCTGCAGATGCCGGAATCGGACGCCTCGGCGAACGGAGAGCGCCCAAGATGGCGGAGGTGGTGAGTGGGGCTCCGAGGCAGGCGCCGGGGGCATGGCGGGGCTCCGCGGGAGGGTCTCTCCCCGCTAACCTCCCCCTTTTGCAGGTGGAAGTGACCGAGGGCTGCCACCTCCCGGTTCTGCGCCGTAACCAGGAAAACGAGGACGAGTGGCGTGAGTGACGGGCGGCGCGGGAGCCCCCCGAGGGGAGGGGCCGGAGTCCGAGGGGTGGGGGCCTCCCTTGGGAGGGAGTGAGTGAGCTAGGCCTAGGGGTGGCCAGCAGGGGGAGCCCGAGGCACCCCGAATGCCAATCAGACTAGGGGTTAGGTAAGGTTAGGATCAGACCGCAGGGGGTAGGGGTGGAGCCCAACAAGGCGAAGGGGCGTGGCTTGGGGGAGCGCGTGCACTGTCCCCCTTGCTAAGCGGGGTCTGCTCTGGTTTGCATTTGGATGGGAGACAGCATGTGGGAGCATTCGTAAGAGATTCCCCTTAGGGGATGGGGCCGCTCTGGGAAGAGCTGCTTTGCATGCAGAAGGGTCTAAGTTTCCTCCCTGGCAGCGTCTCCAAGATTGGGCAGAGAGAGAGACTCCTGCCTAACCTCGGAGAAGCCGCTGCCAGCCTGGGTAGGCAATGTTAACCTACCGTCTGACTCAGGATATGGCAGTTTCCTATGTTCCTGAATCAGCACAGGTGTATTGGAGAGCTGGTGTCTGGGAGGAGAGCTGGTCTTGTGGCAGCAAGTATGTCTTGTTCCCTTTGCTAAGCAGGGTCTGCCCTGGTTTGCATTTGCATGGGAGACAACATGTGGGCACTTCAAAGAGTTTCCCTTCGGGGATGGGGACGCTCTGGGAAGGGCACCTGTATGCAAGCACAGGAGGAGAGCTGGTCTTGTGGTAGCAAAGCATGGATTGTCCCCAGTTCTAAGCAGGACCCACCCTGGTTTGCATCTGAATGGGAAAGTTCAAGGTGGTGAAGATGGAATAGGGCGAGATGAGGTAGAACTGAGTGATCCTGGGAACTGGGGGTGTCAGGAGAATCCAAAGATTTGGGGTGAGGGTGACACAGTTCAGTGTTCCCTCTAACAGGGATTCCCAGATGTTATTGACTACAACTCCCATAATCCCCAAGCAAAAGCTGTTGCAGCTGGGGATGCTGGGAGTTGTAGTCAACAGCATCTGGGAATCCTTTTTAGAGGGAACACTGCCACAATTGCAGTTCATAGGGAAGGTCAACATTCTGTTGCACTGGGCTGATCACTTACTTCTCAAACCCACATTAGTGGCGTGCACGGAGCCGGTGCCTGCTGGTTTGAAGTGTGTGTGGGGGGGCCCTCTTTAAGAAGGAGGTATGCTGCCGCCCCACCGAACCATTTTAGAAGGCATCGCCATTGGGGGAAATGAGGCAGGAGGGGTAAGCACACCTTCCCCCATCTTTAAAACGATCCCCCCCTCCACCTTCGATCCGGCCGAACCGCCAGTCTTTTGAACCAGATCCGAGGCCCATAAAGGGCTTCCAAACCGGTTCCATGCACATCCCTAACCCACGTCCACTACCCTGAGCTCCTTGGAGGAAGAGTGGGATATAACTGCACAAAATGAATGAATACTAGCCTTTTAGAGTTGGAAGAGATCTTAGAGGTCCAAGCTCCTGCTCCAAGCAGGAAACCGATACCGCATCTCTGATAGATGGCCTTCCAGCTTCTGTTTGAAAACTCTGTGTTGCAGTATCATCTTCTAGGATGTCTATGTTGTATGCATTTTTTTGGAGAGGTATTTGGTGGTGTGGTGGAGATGAGCTCCAGTGTCCGAAATGGCTCTTTCCAAGAGAGTGATGACTAGCAATACATATCAGGGCTGGAGTCTAATCTGATCTAATCATGTTCTTTCTCGTGCTGAGAGACAGTAATGCCCTTGGCCATCTGGTCTTACAACTGGGATTTGAACTTGGGACTCATCTAGGCCTATTTTGGACCTTAACATTTCTACTTTGCATATGGGAGGGAGAGAGGCGTGAGAGAGAAACCTGCCCAATGAGCAGGACTTAGGATCTTACTCTAGAAAGAGTAGGCTTTTCGAGTTGGGCAAATAACAGGATCTCCCAGTATTGTTTGTTTCCCCCCTGGTAATAATGTCCTTTTTCTCCCTTTCTACAGCACTGGCTGAAATCCTCAGTGTCAAAGACATCAGTGGTCGGAAGCTCTTCTACGTACACTACATTGACTGTAAGTAGACGAGTCAAGGATGGCTCCTTCCTCCATTATGGAGGAAGCCATAAACAGAGAATGCTGCAAAGCGGGCTCGTCCCGAATGGAGCTACAGAAGGCCTGGTGGTGGGGATGCTGGTCTCAGACAGGTGACAGGAGCACCTTCGGAGTGAGAAATTGAGGACAGGGTGGTGTTTAATTATTATAATAATTAATATTATTATTATTGGTGTTTACCCCCCTCTGTGGGGAGCTGGTCTTGGGGAAGCAAGCATGACGTCCCCTTAGCTAAGCAGAGTCTGCCCTGGTTGCATATGGATGGGAGACTAGAAGTGTGAGCACTGGAAGATCTTCCCCTCGGGATGGAGCCGCTCTGGGAAGAGCATCTAGGCTCCAAGTTCCCTCCCTGGCAGCATCTCCAAGATAGGGCTGAGAGAGACTCCTGCCTACAACCTTGGAGAAGTCACAGCCAGTCTGGGTAGACAATCCTGAGCTAGGTAGACCAGAGGTCTGACTCAGTATATGGCAGCTTCCTATGTAGCTCACAGTGGCAAGTGTGAGCACCTGTTTTTCTCCTGTTCCTGGAGCTGATTTCATGCTGGGCTCTGGTGTCACTTAGAGCACCTCTGCAGCTCTACCAGATACTGGAGACAAAACCCCTTTTGGAGGCTGGTTAGGGTCCTGGCCAGTGTTCCCTCTAAGGCGTGTGCACATGTGTGCTCTCACAAGTTTTTGGATGTCCGCTCAGTCAATTTTAGATCCCGCTCAGGTTGAATTGGGAAGGCCCCACTCTGATTGCACGTGTGCACCCACTGCTTTGATGTTGCCGCCCAGAACAAAACTCATTCTGCACACAGATGAGAAAATTAGAGGGACCACTGATCCTGGCTACTAAGATCAACTAAAATGTTTAGACTACCTTGCCACAGTGTGTATGTGCACACGCGCATGTTCATAAGGAAATCTGATGACTTAGCGTAGAAATCTGTCTATTGTGAATGACATTGAAATACCCCTGCTAACTTGGCAAAGAGGCACCTTTTAACATGGTGATTCTCTTTTATTTAGCAGGGGGAGAGTAACTGGCCCTCTCCACCCACAGCACAGGACCTCCCGTGACTGTTGCTGGTGTCTATCTTGTGTTTCTTTTTAGATTGTGAGCCCTTTGGGGGCAGGGATCCATCTTGTTTATGTATTATTTCTCGGTGTAAACCACCCTGAGCCATTTTTGGAGCAGTGGTATAGAAATCGAATAAGTAATGAATCGTAATGAATAATAATAATAATAAATACAGCCATCCCAGGTCCTTGGGAAGGACTCGATGTCTAGATAAAACAAACCAGTCAATAACACCTGTCTGTCTGTGTAAACAAGAAATAATAAAATGACATGTAGATGGAGGGGGAGAAAGCTAGGGGCGCCTTCTTCCCCTCTGGTGAGAAAGTCAGAGGGGAGCTAATATAGGCTGCCGTCTGTATAGCAAGGCTTTGGAAGGTCTCCAGTGTGATCACCATGTGCCTCCTTAAGATGGGGGGCGAAAACATTGTGCCTTGCCTTCACCATAGTTAACAAGCGTCTGGATGAATGGGTGACACACGACCGCCTGGACCTGAAGAAGATCCAGTTCCCCAAAAAGGAGGCCAAGACCCCCACCAAGAATGGCTTGCCCGGCTCGCGGCCCAGCTCCCCCGAACGTGAAGTGGTATGGCCCACCGTGGGCTCTGGGGAGGGAGGGGCTGATTGGGAAGCCGGTCATCGGGTGGGCGGCGGCTGGGGAAGAGAGTCGTGGCAGGTCCCCGGGCGATCTCGGACCAAGGGCAAAGGCTTGGGTGTCATGGGGGACGGGTCCTTCCGAAGCGTGGGCAGTTCCGGCCCCTCGGCCATCTTGCCTTGTTGCGGGGCTGGTAGTCCCCCCACACTCCCCCCCCAGATCAGCTGTGCTGCCCCCTTCCCCACGTGTTGGTAACGCCCGTCTTCCTCCCTACTCAGAGGAAGACCTTGGATCTGTCTCTACAGCCAGCCGCAACTCCATCCAGCGGTAAAACCCTGCCCATCCCGGTGCAGATAACCCTCCGTTTTAACCTACCTAAAGAGAGGGAGGCCGTCCCGGGCTCGCCCGACCAACCCCTCTCCTCCAGCTCCTGCGTCCAGCCAAACCATCGCTCAACGGTACGAACCGGCGCCCGGCCGCCCCGGCTCGCTCCTTTTGTGTCTTGTCGACCCGGCCATGTTCTCAACAGGCCGCACCAGCTGGGCGGGGTCGGGCTAGGTCAGGGCCTGCAAGGGAGGCCTCCGGGGAGAGCCCCAGGGTGTCGTGGCCCTTCCCCTTGAGGGCATCCTCTTCCTTTCCACGTCAGCCCGGAGCTGGGCAAGTGCCCCCAATGTCTGCTTTCGGGAAAGGGAGCCCGCCGTTCAGAACAGATAGCTCCGAGTAAGCTCTGTAGCATTTGGGATCCAAGGTCTGCGATGGACTTTGGAACCCGGCTCCAAATACGGCAGTCTGTGCAGCCTTTGTTTACGGCACTCCGCCTTTTCAGCTGGTTTGAAACTGGTTTAATAGCCATGGCTGTTTTATACAGAATTCTGGGGACTGTCTGCAGGGCCTGGGGTGTAAGGGATTCTTTATTAAGTTCCCTTCCCAGGATTGCAGTTTTCAGGGTTCCCCGACTGAGAGCCGTGACCATTAGGCAAGTTCGAAACTGGGTTCCCTTGTCGTGTCGACACGTCCCAAGGCTGACTCTCTCTATTCCCATAAACTGCTACGGAGGCGTCCACTCCCCAGCCCTAGTCGAGAGGGTTTAGTTGAGGTTTTAACTTCCGGCAAACCTCTCGGGGCTCTAGTTTCCAGACATGGCCCTTTCTTTAAGCTCCGTTAAATCTGCCCTGTCTCGAGAACGACCAAGCTGTCGCTGGATAAACAGTCTCTGACGCCGGAGATGAAAGCGGCGTATTGATTGATTGATCGTATTTGTCTTCTTCCCCCATCCCCAAACGTACATCTCCGTATTTGTTCCACGTAGGAACAAGTGCACCCTCCACTGTGGAAGGGTCTGTTTCTGAAGTGTGGGATGGAGACAGAAGTACAGCCCTCATTTGTCCCAGGGTGTCTGATTGCTGGCATCTGTTTCCGAGAGAGGGGGACGAGCAGTCTCTGTGTCGTTCTGTTCTCAAAGTGTCCCTGTAACGGTGGCCCGAAGAGGACCTTCCTTTCCCCCAGCCCCCTTCCTCCTGTGATAGCTGAGAAGGCCCTGCATGGCAAAAAAAAACCCCACCCCACCCCATTCAAGCTGGGTCTTGCCAAGTTTGGAAGTTGCCCTATTTTTTTGCAATGGGGACGCGGCAGTTGGGGACCCAGGGATCAGTGGGGCACAAGGGGAGGAGGAGGCGAGTGGGTCGGCGGCCCAAAATAACCTGCCGGTTTCGTCTCTTCCAGAAGCGGAAGGTGGAGGTGGTTTCGCCGGCAACCCCCATCCCGATGCCAGCGGAGACGACGCAGGCGTCGGTGTTCCCCCAGGTAAGCCGCCGCACAGGCTCCTCGCAATCCTGCATGGGAATGGGGCTCCTCTGCAGTATTCTCTCTAAAAAAAATTTCATCTGTGTGCAGAATGAGTTGTGTTCTGGGCGGGAGTATCAAGGTATTCAGAGTGGGGCCTTCCTGATTCAGCCTGAGCGGGATCTAAAATGAACGGAGCGGGCATCCAAAAAAACTTGTGAGCACAGGCATGTCCGCACGCCTTAGAGGGAACACTGGGGATGAATGGGCTCCTCAGCATCCTGCGTGTGAATGGGGCTGTGCGAGGAATGAATCTCTGGTGGGGGAGGAAGGGAGATCGGAGCCTCGAGATGAGCCTGCCAGGGGTCTCAAAACTCCTAAGAAACGGCAACAGTGTCTGGCGGAAGACAGGCGAAAGGGTAGCTAGTGTTCATAAGAACCTAAGAACAGCCCTGCTGGATCAGGCCCAAGAAGGCTTATCGAGTCCAGCATCCCGTTTCGCACAGTGGCCCACCAGATGCCGCTGGAAGCCACAGACAGGAGTTGGGCACACACAGGAATATGGGAAGCTGCCTTATAGTGAATCAAACCCCTGATCCAACTAGCTCAGTCTTGTCTACACTGACTGGCAACAGCTCTCCACAGCAGCTCAGGGGACTCTCCCAGATCTCCCAGAAGATGCCACCAGGGACTTGAACCTGGGACCTTCTGTGTACAAAGCAGGGTGAACATAGGCAGCTGCCATATACTGAGTCAGACCCTTGGTCCATCTTGCTCAGTATTGTCTACCCAGACTGGCAGCAGCTTCTCCAAGGGCCGGAGTCTCTCTCAGCCCTGTCTTGGAGATGCTGCCAGGGAGGGAACTTGGGACCCTCTGCCCTTCCCAGAGCGGCTCCATCCCCTGAGGGGAATCTCTCACACATCAAGTCTCCCATTCATATGCAACCAGGGCGGACCCTGCTTAGCAAAGTGGACAAGCCATGCTTGCTACCACAAGATCGGCTCTGCCACTGAGCTATCCTGCCCCCATGCAGCAATGAACTCCACTGTGGGGCAGAGAGGGGAATGTAAATGTCAAATATTAGGGGGCAGGAGAGAACCACCCCTCCTGCAACAATCAAACTGGCCAGTGACCTGGAACAAGGGTGTGTCCATGTTGCTGGTCTCTGCGTCATGCAGTTTCATTGCCTTACATCCAGCCTTTTGGAGCTCTATGCTCCATTGGCACCTTCTTGTGGCTCATCTGCCTCTCCAACTGGGCTTGGATTGCCTGGCTGACCTAGAAGGGTGCTCGATAAGGCTGTGCACAAAATTCGACCGAATCGATTCAAATCTATTCATCTCGAAACTGCTGGCACGGAATGGGATTTGCTCGAATTGATTCATATCTGCCTGAACCTGAATCGAATCTGCTCAGAGTTGATTTGGATTCACCCGAATTCGAATCGATTCGAACGAATCCCATTCTGTGCAAGCTGTTTCGAGTTGAATCGATTCGAATCCGTATCGATTTGGTTGGATTTTTTGCACATCCCTCGTGCTAGATGGGCGGTCCAAGCCTTTGCCCCAAGGGAAGGTGGTCTTGGAGGTCCCTTCCAGCGCTGATTCTGTGTGAGCTGCAGGAGGCCTTCCAGTGGAGTGCCCGCAAAGCGTGTGTCTCTCGGTTTCACGTCTGTCTTCCTCCTCTTCTCCAGAATGGTTCTGCCCGACGAGCAGTGGCTGCCCAGCCTGGCAGGAAGAGGAAATCCAACTGCCTCGGTACGGATGAGGTAAGCGCCGGAGCTTCCGGGGGTGCCTCCTTGCACGGACGCAGAAGAAAGAGAGCGATCTCTGCCCACTCACCCGGAATATCCCCCACTTCTTGTGAGCAGGACTCCCAGGACAGCTCCGACGGCATCCCCTCGGCCCCGCGCATGACAGGCAGTCTCGTATCGGACCGCAGCCACGACGACATCATCACCCGCATGAAAAACATTGAGTGCATTGAACTTGGCCGTCACCGCCTGAAGCCCTGGTACTTCTCGCCCTACCCTCAGGAGCTAACCACCCTCCCCGTCCTCTATCTCTGCGAGTTCTGCCTTAAGTATGTCAAGAGCCTGAAATGTCTCCAGAGGCACCTGGTACGTACCACTTCCAGCGATGGAGTCGTATCGAACCGGAACCCCAACCTTAAAAAATGGTTCCGAGGGGTTTTTTCCCCCAGGTACAGGAGGACCTTGTCAATCGCGGGCCCAGCGCTTGCGGTTTTGCGTATCTGCGGTTGGGTAATTGGCACTCGCCCTTGGTATACGCGAGGAAAAACAAGGTGAAATCTACGGATCCACAGATTGGAGGCCGCCGGAAATGGTCATTTCTGGCTGCCGTTTTGTGTTCAGGAGAGATTGGGAGCCATCTTATGGCTCATTTTGACCAAAAAAAGGTCTGAAAATAGCAAATGTTTTGCTTTTAAAAACTGGATTTGGGCGCTTTGCGGGGGCATAGTTGGAACGCAGGGGACCCATGGAGCGAGTAAGGCACTTTATTGTGGTTTTTAGGGCTTGTTTGGCTTTTTTTTTTTTGGAAGCCTCCGGGAACCTAGCTCCTGGATCTCCATTGCCTCGATGCCCTCAATGTCTTCGCAGTTTTGGTATCCGTGGCACTAGCTGAGAATGGAAGCCCCGCGAATACCAAGGTCCTCCTGTCCTGGAATTTAGCCAGAACCTCGCCGCGATCTCTTGGTTGCCCAGAACTCCAAACCCCCAAGGCAGAAACCGGCTCACTGCTGGTTCTTTTGCGGGATAACGAGGACTCCTCTCTGCTCCAGCTCCTTCTGGAGAAACCGGCTGCCCGATAGAGCGAGAGGGCAGCGGAAACAGAACTTCTCCACTAGCCACACGGGTCCCGCGGAGAAGTGGCGGTTTTGGACTCGCCCCACCCCAGAAATAGTCCCAAGGGGCTGTGCAACTTCGGGTGGCCCAGAGAGTTTCCTGGCGAAGGAGAGGGTGTCGGACACGGGGACCTCCCCGCTGCCCTGGCGCGTTGAGTCGGGGAGTTCTGCTGGGCTGCTCTCGCACGGCACCAGTGCATCCCGGCCCGTGGCTGTCAGCCTTGAGATTTCCCAGGCAGCCATCTGGAAAGGATGCGATGAGTAGGCAGGCCTCAGGACTTGTGGGCCTCCTGGGGCTGAGGCCGCCGAGGCCTCGGAGGATTCTTGGACCGACTGGGCGGGTGCAGACCTCGCGCCTGCTGGGGCCGTGCATAAAAACAGAGGAAGCTGCCATATACCAAGGCAGACCATTGGTCCATCTAGCATAGTATCGTCTACTCAGGCCTGCTCAATTTACCCCCCCCCCCCCGCCAGCTGTTTTTGGATTACAGCTCCCATAATCCCCAGCCGCCATGGCCAATAGCCAGGGATGATGATGATGATGATGATGATGATGATGATTTTTACATTTTCTATCCGGCTCTTCCTCCAAGGAGCCCAGAGCGGTGTACTGCATACTTGAGTTTCTCTTTCACAATCACCCTGTGAAGTAGGTGCTGGACTAGGACCGGGGAGACCCGAGTTCAAATCCCCATTCAGCCATGAGACTTGCTGGGTGACTCTGGGCCAGTCACTTCTCTCTCAGCCTAACCTACCTCACAGGGTTGTTGTGAGGAGAAACTTAAGTATGTAGTACACCGCTCTGGGCTCCTTGGAGGAAGAGTGGGATATAAAATGTAATAAATAGGTGAGGCCGAGAGAGAAGCGATTGGCCCAGAGTCACCCAGCTAGTTTCATGGCTGAATGGGGATTGGAACTCGGGTCTCCCCGGTCCTAGTCCAGCACTCGAACCACTACACCACGCTGGCTCTGCAGGCCAGCATCTGCAGGAGGGCCGAAGTTGAGCAGCCCCGGGCTACACAGGCAGGCAGTGGCTTCTCCAATGTAGGCAGGAGTCTCTCCCAGCCCTGTCTTGGAGAGGTTGCTGGGGAGGGAACTTGGGAGCTTTCTGTATATGCCAGCAGGCGGGTGATCTTCCCAGAGCAGCCCCATCCCCTAAGGGGAAGTTCTATAGTGCTCACACCTGTAGTCTCCCATTCAAAAGCAAACCAGGGTGTGCCCTGCTTAGCAAGGGGGACAGTTCATGCCTGCCTCCAGAAGTCCAGCTCTCCTCCCTTGAACCTTTTCCCAGAGGCCTTCCCCTGCTAATTGTGTCCCCCCCCCCCAACCTGGGAAATCAACCTGCGATTCTCTTATTTGCAGACCAAATGTGACCTGCGGCATCCGCCGGGGAACGAAATCTATCGCAAGGGGACCATCTCGTTCTTCGAGATCGACGGGCGGAAGAACAAGGTAAGAGCAGGTGTCGGGCGGGGGTGGGCTTGGGGTCCTTGGGGAAACTTGACTCTGGGGCCCAGGGGAACAGACCGAGCAGGGGGCCCGAGTCGAACCCACGCAGCTGCCTCGGACAGAGTCGGACCGTAGGAGTCCTTGCCAAACCAGACCAAAGGTCTATCCTGTCCAGCATCCTGTGGGCCAGGGCTTCTCCACGTTGGAACCCCAGACGTCATTGGACTTCAACTCCCATCATCCCCAGCCAAAGGCCTCTGGGGCTGGGGATGATGGGGGTTGGAGTCCAATAACATCCGGGAGGGGAGCAGCGTTGAGAATCCCTGCTGTGGGACCACTACGGTGGTTGCCCAGATGGTCTCCGGGAAGCTGGCAAGCAGGGTGTGGAGGGGAGGGGTCTCCACGTGTTGCTCCTGCTCCATCCGGCCGGTGGTGCCGAGCGGTCTGTTGCCTCCGAGCCTGGACGGAGCACCTCGCCCTCGTGACCACTAGTCCCTGATACACTGGCCTAATTACCATCCGAAGCCACCTAAGTCCGTGGACGTTGCCATATCCTGCTCAGACCAAGCCATAGAGTGGTGTGCACAGAACCACGGAGCTGTGGTTCGCCGCCGGGGTGTGTGTGGTTCTTTAAGGGCGGCGGAGGGTACGCACGCACCCCGCACCGCTTACGCTGCCGCCCCACATGCTTTCTAAAAAACAGAGTGCTGGCGGGGGTGGGGGGGCTAAGTGCACCCTCCCCCGCCCTTAAAGGACCCACCCCCCCGGCATCGAACCTTCGAACGGTGCCACATTTGAACCGGTTCTGAGGCCTCTACCACGGCCTCCGGACCGGTTCGTGCACATCCCTAAAACCATATCCTGGTTCCTTGTCCCGGAAGGCCCCACAGAAACCTAAGAGAGACACCGGCAACAGCCACTGGAGGGGTGCTGTGCTGGGGACGGAGAGGGCCAGTTGCTCTCCCCCTGCTCAGGAAGGAGAATCTCCACTTTAGAAAAGGTCCCCCTTGGCTCGGTGAGCAGGGAGGGACTGGGCTTGCTGCTCGGCCTTGCCCCTCCCCAGTTCTTACCAGCAGGGACAGATCCCGCGGCCCCTCTCCCTTCGGGGCCCATGTTCACCGTCTCCCCCCCCCCCCCGCTGTGCTTTCTCCTTTCCTGCAGAGCTACTCGCAGAACCTCTGCCTGCTGGCGAAATGCTTCCTGGACCACAAGACCCTCTACTACGACACAGACCCCTTCCTCTTCTACGTCATGACGGAGTACGACAGCAAAGGCTTCCACATCGTGGGCTACTTCTCCAAGGTGACGTGACCAAAGAACCTAAGAACAGCCTAAGATGGAGACCCATCTAGCCCAGCATCCTGTTTAACACAGTGGCCCACCAGATGCCGCTGGAAGCCACAGGCAGGAGTTGAGGGCAGGCCCTCTCTCCTGCTCTTACTCCCCCCGCAACTGGTACCCAGAGGCATCCTGCCTTTGAGGCTGGAGGTGGCCTGTAGCCCTCCGACTAGTAGCCGTTGATAGACCTCTCCTCCATGAAGTTATCCAAACCCCTCTTCAAGCCATCCAGCTTGTTGGCTGTTACCACATCTTGTAGCAGAGGATTCCACAAGTTGATTACGCATTGTGTGAAAAAAATACTTCTGTTCATTGGTCCTAAATGTCCTGGCCATCATTTTCATGGGATGACCCCTGGTTCTAGTATTATGTGAAAGGGAAAATAATTTCTCTCGATCCACTTTCTCCACACCATGCATGATTGTATAGACCTCTATCCTGTCTCCCCGCAGTTGTCTTTTTCCTGAACTAAAAAGCCCCAGGTGTTGGAGGGCCTTTACTGTAGCCTTGGGAGGGATATCCCTGCATGATCTGGAAACGACTCTTCCGATCAACATCCCCACCCGTGCTCCAGGCAGAGTGGGAATACCCAGCACCAGCACAGCATATTTCTACATTAATCCATGGAAATGCAGAGAGTTGCCTTATACCGGGGTCAGGCCTTTTTGCCTACCTTGCTGCTGCTGCTGCTACTTCTGGCTGCTGTTGGTGTTTCTTTTTTAGATGGTGAGCCCTTTGGGTTCAGCGATCCAACCTTATTTGTTTGTTGTTTCTCTGGGAACTCTGGAAAAGCGGTCGATAAATATTTGTAGTATTCGTATATTTATCGACCGCTTTTCCACCACAGTTCCCAAAGCAATTTACATAGAGAAATAACAAACAAATAAAATGGATCCCTGCCCCTGGTTGAAACTTCGGGGACTTTGGTTGAAAAGCAGTATGTACATATTTGTAGTATTTGTGTGTTTATCAACCACTTTTCCACAAAGGTTTCCAAGTGGTTTACATAGAGAAATAATCAATAAATAAGATGGCTCCTTGTCCACAAAGGGCTAAGCCACCAGCCACAGCCACTGGAGGGGTGCTGTGCTGGGGACGGAGAGGGCCAGTTGCTCTCCCCCTGCTCCATGAAGAGAATTGCCACTTTTGAAAAGGGGGCCTCTTTGCTCAGTTAGCAGGGGGTGCTAACTGTGCAAAGAGCACCTGCTTGTGCAAAGAGCACCCACATTGGCATGCGGCCAATGAACCTCGGGAGGGTCCGTCTCAGAGGGGCTGCTTCAGCTCCATCCGTGAAATTAACCCTCTGCATGTTTTGTCCCTCTCTGTAGGAGAAGGAGTCTACCGAGGACTACAACGTAGCCTGTATCCTGACCCTGCCCCCCTACCAGAGACGAGGCTATGGCAAGTTGCTGATTGAATTCAGTAAGTGGCACCTCTGCCTAGGAAGCTGCTGTATAGAGAGCATTGACCCAGCTAGCTCAGTATTCTAGGCACTGACTGGCAGCAGCTCTCCAGGGCTTTTGGGCCGGAGTCTTTCCCAGCCCTGCCTAGAGATGCTGCCCAGGATTGAACCCGGGTCCTTTTGCCGCTGAGCGACAGCCCGTTCCCTAATACGACGATACCATGAAAGGTCCGGGCGAAATCAACGGAGTTACCTTCTCCGTCCATCTCCTGGCTCATCTCACCCACAGGAGGCAACTACGGCAGTTTGGCCCCAACCTGGCCTCTAAGAGACAGACCACGTCAGCTAGAACCACCTGGAGTTGAGAGGCCCCCCACGTGCTTTTTGGATCCAAACGGCAAACGCGATCCAAGGCCATCGTCGTTCAAATTGCCCAGGTCCAGGCTGGCTCGTGTTACCAGCAGGGAAGCCACTGCCTTTTTTCTCCCCGTGTAGGAGCGTGTCCCTTTAAATGGGTTGTCTTCAAGGCAGTAAGCAGTGGCCAGCTTTTGGCAACCAGATAATGCGGGTCGCTTGCCGGGCATAGGCCCGGCAGCCCGTCCACACCCTCAAGCTGCACAGGCAGAAAGGTCTCCATCACAATCTGACCGGACAGGGCAGCGGCATCTCTGCTGTGCCGGTCGGAATGGACGCAAGCAGTTTGAGCTGCAAAATGTACTGGATAACCCCATTTATTCTCGTGGGTTCCGTTCTGCAGTGGGGAGGGGCACAGAGAGCAAATCCGTGAATAATGGGTCATTGAACAGGATGTAAATGGTGGGGTTAGGTTCCTGCACCGCTCAGAATCGCCCCCGGAATGACAACACTGGAGTCCAGCGACACACATCCCTCCAAGAGTTTAAAAAAATTAGCCCAAAACGGTGGCCTCCGGCCCGTTTCGTGTTTTTTTGTTTTTAAGTGAGTGGCTCCCGATCTCTCCTGAACACAATATGGCGGCCAGAAATGACCTCTGGGGTTATTTCCGGCCACTCCCGCGATGCAGGTGTGACCCTTTCTAGTGTGTGTTTTCCCCCCACGTATACCGAGGTCCGGTGTCCATTACCCGACTGCGGATATGTGAAACAGCAAGCTGGACCACTAATAACATAGGAACATAGGAACCTGCCATATACTGAGTCAGACCATTGGTCTATCTAGCTCAGTATTGTCTTCACAGACTGGCAGTGGCTTCTCCAAGGCTGCAGGCAGGAGTCTCTCTCTCAGCCCTATCTTGAAGATGCTGCCAGGGAGGGAACTGGGAACCTTCTGCTCTTTCCAGAGCGGCTCCATCCCTTAAAGTGAGTATCTTCCAGTGCTCACACATCAAGTCTCCCATTCAGATGCAACCAGGGCAGACCCTGCTTAGCTATGGGGACAAGTCATGCTTGCTACCACCAGACCAGCTCTCCTCTCCTGAGGTTCTCCTGTATTGCAGATTGGTCACCGTGGGCTTCCTAGGGCTCCATCAAGTGCCCCTCTAGACTAGGCCGCAAAAGGCCCCCAAACCACTTGGGAAAGCGCTGCGGGTCAACCTTGTGCCGATGCGGTGGTGAGTGGTGGTGAAGTACACCTTCGTTGCCCCAGTCTCGGCTCCAGATGAAGGCCCATGGTAGCACTTAATGGCGCAGCGGGGAAATGTCTTGATTAGCAAGCCAGAGGTTCCCAGTTCGAATCCCCGCTGGGATGTTTCCCAGACGATGGGGCACACCTCTGTCGGGCAGCAGCGATCTAGGAAGATGCTGAAAGGCATCATCATCTCATACTGTGCGGGAGGAGGCAATGGTCAACCCCTCCTGTATTCTACCCAAGACAACCACAGGGCTCTGTGGGCGCTACGAGTCGACTCCGACTCGGCGGCACTTTGCTTTTATAGCCCATCGTGGTTGTGGAAGCTGTGAAATCCTGAGCTGCACCAGACGAGCTGCCCCTCGGCACCGGAGAACCTCGTTACTCGTGAAACGGCGATGCGCCATTCCGCATATCCGCAGGTGTCTCATTGGCCGTCTTCCGTATCTGTAGATACTTAAAGGGTTCAAGCCCACCTGCCTAAAGAGGACTAAAGTTCCTAAAGAGGACTCACTGCACAATGTTAACCAGCAGCACTTTCCCAAGTGGTGGGGGGGGCCTCGGCGGTCACTCCCACCCATCATTTTGTCTTTGGAAGTCATTTTGTGGCTCGTTCCTTAAAAAAAAAAAAAAAAGACCACCACCACCACCCACCCCCGGCAATTTTTATACTTTGCGGGGGGATTCCTGGGCACATGCGGACTGTGTAGAGCAGGGATTCTCAACGTTGGGTCCCCAGATGTTATTGGACTTCAGCTCCCATAATTCCCAACCAGCGGCCACTGGGGCAGGGGATTATGGGAGTTGAAGTCCCATAACATCTGGAGACCCAACGTTGAGAACCCCGGATGTAGAGCACGCCGCAGTAATTTTGTGCCTTTAAGCTGGGGTGTTTTTTTAGCATTTTCCCTCCACTCTGGAACCTAACCCCCCTTTCCCTGTAGGCACAATGCCTCCTAAATCTCTGTTTCATTACTCAGGGCAGTAGGTAAGGAACGGAACCCGCTGCGGGTAACGAGGCTTGCCTGTATATTGAAATTCTCCCAGATTCGCAGCTTTAGAGCCTTCGAGCACACCTCCGGAACTGTCTCCATCAGGTCGGGCAGAGAGGTGATGTTGTCTCCAGCGTCAAAGGCAGGATGCCTCTGAGTCCCAGTTGCAGGGGAGTCACAGCCGGAGAGAGGGCCTGCCCTCAACTCCTGCCTGTGGGCTTCCAGCAGCATCTGGTGGGCCACCGTTTGATGCCATCCACCCCAATTCAAGATGGCGGACGCATGGATATTTGAGGTGCAAGTGGGCTAACTTGTGAGCCGCTTAACTGATTGGAACCAAATTTGCCACAGCTGTGGGGACACATAGGGGGTGCCCCAATGGTGCAGTTTGTGACATCATCCACCCCGATCTAAGACGGCAGGCGTGTGAATGTTTGAGGTGCAAGAGGTCTGATTTGTGGACCACTTTACCGATTTGGTGCAAATGGGGTCCAGTTGTGTGGATAGTGAAAGGCATGTAGGTAGATCAGTTCTTACTAGAACAATTTGTTTGTTTGTATGTATGGACATTGGCTGGCGCCTGATCTGTTCAAGCCTGGCTCTGGAGGGCTTCAGACCATATCTCTCCCCCGGTGGGTCGGTCTCTCTCTCTCTCTCTCTCTCTCTCTCTCTCTCTCTCTCTCTCTCTCACTCACGGCCCCACTCAGCCTGCCTCCCTCTCCCCACTCCAGGCTACGAGTTGTCCAAGGTGGAAGGGAAGACGGGCACCCCGGAGAAGCCCCTCTCGGATCTGGGCCTCCTGTCTTACCGCAGCTACTGGTCCCAGACCATCCTCGAGATCCTCATGAACCTCAAGTCGGAGACCGGGGAGCGTCCCCAGATCACCATCAAGTGAGTGAGAACTACCACATGTATTGGGAGGGGGACACCCCTAAAATACAGGGATGGGTGGAGGGGGAAACAGCTGCTAAGGCCTAGGCATCTGAGCACCTCCAGCGGATGCCCTCCGCCACCCTGGTGCATGCTGGGATGGCCACGCTGACCTCTTGCTGGCCCCCTCCTCGCCCTGGTTTGCGCTCAAGTCCCTCTTTCCCCCTCCTTCCAGTGAGATCAGTGAGATCACAAGCATCAAGAAAGAGGATGTCATCTCCACGCTGCAATACCTCAACCTTATCAACTACTACAAGGTACCGGGGCTGGATTAACTGTTGTGTGACGCAGGGGTGAAAGAGATGTTGGCGCAGCTTATCAGCCAGACAAAAGATTTTACCCGTCAAGCCATGGTGGGCCATTGCTCGTCGGGATGTTTTCCACTCGCCGGGCATCGTTTTCCACTCGCCACAGACTAGTAGACTAGTGGATTTCTGCAGCCCTGGTGTGATGTACCCCACAGTGCTCTGGTTTCAGGGTCCAGAGCTTTCCCAGGGGAGGTATCTCTTGGTTTAGGGTTTCTTGAAAGTTCTTAGCATGGCAGAACACTGGCCAATTCCCTTAGCCTGTCAGTTTTGCCATCCGTAGCAGTGGCAAAACTAACCAGAACCTCATGAGTGTAGTAAAATGATTCACTTGTGGATAGATGATTCTGTACCCACAGCTTACAGGGGTCAGCACCGGTAGGGGCATACTAATTTGGTGCTAAATACCAGTCAAAACTTTGTACCGAGAAACGTTTTGCAGCCTCTCCACGGTTGGCACAAGTTCATATTTTGCCCTGGGATGGCAATCGCCTTTGGGACCAGGATATTTAAAGGATACCACAAATATTTACTGGCTTTCAACAAAAATTGTTGAAAATTGGGAGCCAGCGTGGTGTAGTGGCTAGAGTGCTGGACTAGGACTGGGGAGACACGAGTTCAAATCCCCATTCAGCCATGAGACTTGCTGGGTGACTCTGGGCCAGTCACTTCTCTCTCAGCCTCGCCTACTTCACAGGGTTGTTGTGAGGAGAAACTTAAGTATGTAGTACACCGCTCTGGGCTCCTTGGAGGAATAGCGGGATATAAATGCAAAATAATAATAATAATAATAATAATAATTCCCAAAGCAGTTTACATAGATATATAGATAAAGACTGCTCCATGTCCCCAAAGGACTCACAATCTAAAATAGAAACCTAAGAGAGACACCAGCAACAGCCACTGGAGGGATGCTGTGCTGGGGATGGATAGGGCCAGTTGCTCTCCCCCTGCTAAACACAGGAGCACCACCACTTTCAAAAGGGGCCTCTTTGCTCAGTTAGCCAAAGTTGTGATGCTGCCTGCTCGAGTTCTCTCAACTTTTTCTGTCTGTGTGCGGAATGGGTTTTCTTCTGGACGCCGGTCATTTGAACTGGTTCGGAGGCTCTGTGCACATCCCCACTATGGAGAAAGCGTCTGACTCTCTTCTCTATCCTCCAAGCTGTTCAGAAGCAATCGTGCAAAAATGGAGAGCTCTTAAAGGGTCACAGTCGAGTCTGGTCAGGCAACTGCCCTGCACAGCCTTCTCCTCTGACCTCAACTCTGTGGTCAAGCTGTCGGCATAGCTTGGATGTGCAACAGCACTTAAGGAAGCTACTTCTTGGCCATAGTGCTCTTTTTTAATTTTAGGAACATAGGAAGCTGCCATATACTGAGTCAGACCACGGGTCCATCTAGCTCAGGATTGTCTGCACAGACTGGCAGCGGCTTCTCCAAGGTTGCAGGCAGGAGTCTCTCTCAGCCCTATCTTGGAGATGCTGCTGGGGAGGGAACTTGGAACCTAGATGCTCTTCCCAGAGCGGCTCCATCCCCTAAAGGGAATATCTTACAGTGCTCACATGTAGTCTCCCATTCAAATGCAAACCAGGGTGGCCCCTGCTTAGCAGGCACGACTTGTCTCCTTTGCTATGTAACATCTGGAGGAACCCAGCGTCGGCACCACTGGTTTTGGAAAAGGGGATTGGGGAAGAATCTGTGTAAACGCATCCCTTTTGCGTGTGTGTCTACACACTCTTTAATCTCTCTCCGCCCCAGGGCCAATACATCCTGACACTCTCCGAGGACATTGTGGACGGCCACGAGCGCGCCATGCTGAAGCGGATCCTGCGCATCGACTCCAAGTGTCTGCACTTCACCCCGAAGGACTGGAGCAAGCGGGGGAAGTGGTGAGGGCAGGGTCTGCCACTGGACTGGAACGTGGCAGGCCCTCCTTGCCGCCGGCCAGGGACAAGCAGGGGGGCCCAGCCGTCCCTCCGGAGCCGTCTTCCGCCCACTCCCCAAAGCAGGCGCCGTTGGCTGGACAGAGACCTTCCGGGGAGCGCAGAGCCACTCCGCCCCGGACCGCCTGTATATAGAACTCCGCGGCTCCGTTTCCGGGCATCCTGTACAAAAGCGGGAACGGCAGCGACCGGCACTGCCGCCCGCCCTCCTGTTGCTTGATGTTTTAGAAGTATTCACTAACACTTGGCACCCAAGGTGTTGGAAGGGGGCCTTCTTCCCGATGGTGCTGGTGAGGGCGGCAGAGAAACCGGACAGCCACCCTCTCTCGATGACATTGCGCTCGCGGCTGCCCTGAAAAAGTACAGCACTTCTCCGGGCCAGAGGGGGCCGCCCGAGTTGCTAGCTGGGGCCCGCGGGGTGGGTGGGGTGGGGAACTTCCAGAACCACATTGGGCCGAGAACGCTGAGGAATGGAAGACATCTGTCGGTGCCCTTAGCCACTGTGTCAAAGTGGCATTCAGTGCTGCTAAGGTGCGGAGAGAGAGAGTCTCGTTCCCCTGCCGCAGGTGACGAGAGTTCGAGGTCAGCACCCAGCGGGGCCGTCTCTCGGCCTCTGGGCCCGCGGAAAGCACCTTTCTGACCCAGAAGACGGACTTCGAAAACCCTCTCCCTTCGGTGATCAGAATAAATTAATGAGACTTTTTAAACTGTGTATACTTCGTTTTTATTGGGTAACCTTTTATTTGGGTTTTGGCCCGGGATGGCAAGAGGGAACAAACGTAGAGGCTGTTTGATCCCAGTGTAAAACACACTTAACCACTGCTTGCTTTGGGTTCATGGTCCACATAAACATCTGTCCTATGCTCTAGGTTCTTTCAGTGCATACTCCCAGGAAAAACTGTGTTTGGTACAGACCTGCGGAGCAGAGGGCCTTCCTCTGGGTAGCAGACGGAAACAGCTTTGAACTAGTTCTATAGTTCAACGCGGTTGTATTAGCTGGTAGGAGCTGGCATCCTAACCCATGGTGCAAAACTTTGAAGCAGATGCTCCACATCGAGGAATTCATTCACACAATCAGAAACTGTGTTCGACCTGGGTTTGGGAGCTGTGTGCGCTCCTAGTTTTCGATTGTGAGGAAGCAAGGTAGGCGGGAAACCTGGTTAGATGAGATTGTGGGGAAGCAAGGTAGGAGGGAATCCTGGATAGCTTTCCCTCCCACCTTGCTTCCACACAACCCAGAACTGGGAGTGTACACAACTTCCAAACCCAGGTCGAACACAGTTTTTAATTGTGTGAATGGCCTCAAGGTCTCTACAACAAGCTATAATTTTGCTTAAAAGGGGGGGAAAGGGTGTGTGTGTGTGTTAAAACCCTGAAGTAGCCAGGTCCTATACAAATCCACACTGCTATGGTATAAACTGTGCTAAAACCCTGCTTTAGAAAGAGCAGGGCAAATCTGCACTTGTGGGTTTAATCTAGACCACTGGGGCCCCAAACGTGGCTTAACATCCAGTCTCTGCAAAGGGAGGTGAAGAGACAGTTCTGCTCCTGTGTCTCCAGAAAACTCCTATTTCAAGCCAGAATGCATCGTATTTTCGGGCATCGACTCCAGGACCCGCTGCACCACACCTCACCCCTCAGCGACAGGGGCGTGGATCTAAAAGGAAAGATGGCAGAATTACTTACTCTGGGAGTGCTCAGATTTCAGCCAGTGTGGCTGGGGATGATGGGAGTTGTAGTCCATCAACACCTAGGGATCCAAGTTTGAGAAACCCTGACTCACACCACATTCTGCAGCCACATTCCTGCCGATAAGATGCCATACCAGAAGTGGAAAGTGTACATGCTTCCGATGAGCCCAGATCAAGGGGAGAAAGAGCTGTGGGGATCAAGCCACTAGCTGATAGGGATCGAGGCAGGAAAAGCGACCAGAATTAAGAGGGCAGGCAACATTTCACATCAGTTTCAAGCTTCTAGTCCTTATTGTTCCGGTTCTTTATGACCCTCAGGAACATATTTATGCCAGAGGAAAAGGCTTTTGGGGGATGTGACAGCCTCCTTGTGGAGTCATAGCCTGTCTTGAGCAGATATAGTGCATTTTTACAAATGGTGTATTTTGGAATGGGGAAGAGAATTAATTCTGAACAGCAGAAACACAGGCAGGGTGACCAGAGCGCTGATCCCCCCTCGGTCATGACCCCCTTTCTCTTAGCAATAGCACTTACATTTATATAACGCTCTATAGCCGAAGCTCTCTAAGCGGTTTACAATGATTTAGCATTTAGGTCAGGTCTATGAATGCAAGAGAACCCCGTTATCTACGGTTCCACATATCCATGGGTTTTTAAAAAAAGACACACAGCCTCTATATCCACGGATACAAAAGGGTTAAAACCCACGTATCCGCAAATCCTCGAGGACCGGAAATGATCACGGAGGTAATTTCTGGCCACCATTTTTGTGGCTCATTTCATTAATAATTGGGCGGGGGGGGAGAAACAGAAAAATTTGTGATTTCCCCACATTTGAGGAGCCACTGTGCGAAACAGGATGCTGGACTAGAGGGGCCGGATCCAGCAGGGCTGTTCTTATGTTCTTATTAATGGGGCTTTCCTGTACGATGAATATTGATATACCTCACAGGCCTGTAAACATAAAATCAAATATTAGCAGCTCTGTTTCCCCAAGTTCCTTGGAGAAAAGGCAAGAAATCCTCACCCCCTTGGCAATCTTTGGCCAGCTGAGGGCCATGATGACCTCGTCGTTGTCGTTGGGCGCCTGCTCCACATTCCACACAGTCAGCGACTCAAAGGTAGACCTTACGCGCACTTTCCGCTCCTGTGAAGAGAAAGGGGGCGGGCAGCGGAGATCAGAGAACTGCCCCACCGGTCCACTCGCCCCACGGTCTAGGACACTCTCCTGCAGATGTTGGCCTACAGCTCCCATAATCCATAATGGCCACTGTGGCTGGGGATTATGGGAGTTGTAGTTAAAAAAACAACCACCACCACCCAGCTGGGGGGGGGGGGGGGCGTCAAAGTTGAGCAGACCTGGTCTAGGAACTCACCTCCAGTGATGACAAGGGCACAGCCTCCTCCTCTAGCACCAGCCCCACGTGGCCCTCCGGGAGATCGACTTGCTTCCCCTTTAAACTCCGGCCGCGGAAAGACACTGCGGATTCTACAGGAGAGACACCAAAGTTACAAGGCTGGGATAGACACTTCCTGAAATGGACACAGAAGATTCCGAAACGGATTCTGACGGCAGAATTCTGAAAGCAGATTCTGAAACCGACACAGCAGATTCTGCGGGGGGGGGGGGGGGTGGAGACACCAAAGTTACATGGCTTGGATAGACACTTCCTGAAATGGACAAAGCAGATTCCAAAACGGATTCTGGCAGCAGAATTCTGACAGCAGATCCTGACAGAATCTTGCAGAATTCTGACAGATTCTGGCAGCAGATTCTGCAACCGACGCAGCAGATTTTGCAGGGGTGGGGGAGACACCAAAGTTACAAGGCTGGGATAGACCAAAGAAAACCACAGCGCCTCTGTGGGCACCAGAAGTCGACACCGACTTGACGGCACACTTTTCCTTTATTGTCTACACAGACTGGCAGTGGCTTTGCCAAGTTTGCCGGCAGGAGCTCTGTCATGGAGATGCCAGGGAGCTTCCTAGGTTCCCAAGAGAGAGGCCCTAAGCAGGCTCCACCCTGGTTTGCATTTGAATGGGAGACCACATGTGAACACTGTAAGAGATTCCCCCCAGGTGGGGTGGAGCCGCTCTGAGAAGAGCATCTAGGTCCCCAGTTCCCTCCCTGGCAGCATCTCCAAGACAGGGCTGGGAGAGATTGCAGCCTGCAACCTTGGAGAAGAAGCCGCTGCCCGTCTGGGTAGGCAATACTGGACTCGATGGACCAAGGGCCTGACTCGGTACATAGCCGCTTCCCATGTAGTCTCCCATTCAAATGCAAAACCAGGGCGGGCGCTGCTTAGCAAAGGGGGCAATTCAGACCTGCTACGCCCACAAGACCAGTGGTGGGCAGCTCATGCCTTGAATCGGGGGTGGGGTGGGGGGCTCGGGATCGGCTCCCTCCCTCCCTCCCGCATCCCGAGCCGCGGCTGCCTGCATCCCACCTGCATCCCCGCCTGGCGCCCCCGGTCCCTGCGGGCGTCGGATGGCCGCGGCGAAGTAACGCTGGACGGCCGCGCCGCCGTCGTGCCGCACCGCGCAGGGCAGCAAATGCAGCCGCTCCGGGGGCGCCTCGGGCCAGGCACCCAGTTCCAGCCGCGCCGGGCCCCCGCTGTCCTCGCCGGCCATGTGAAGCAGCGCCCTCTCGGCCCTCGTCTTCCTGGCTGCCGGCGGGAAGAAGGCAGGATTTCCCCGCCCCGTCCGGGCGCAGCGCCGCCTCCAAGGCCCGCCCGCTTCCTGGGGAGGACGGGAGGAGGCGGCGGCGGCCCGATCGGCCACAGCAGGGGAGGCTTACTCCCGAGGAAGCCGATGCAGGTTTGCGGCTCGAGGCTGGGCCGGCTCCGAGGTGGCCGGCAGGCAGCGTGTTCCGCGCCCTACTTGCTCCCGAGGAAGCGCATCAAAGGCTTGCCATGCGCCTTTACGCAGCAGCTCTGCTTTGTAGATTGAGGACTAAATGGGTGTCTACACTGACCCAGAAGCCCCTTGTTTGCGAGTCAGGGGTCGGGCATGAAGGGGGGCTGCCGGATCCTTCTTCCTGAGAGCCCCACGCGTGGGAGACAGCAGGATCACAGAGGTCGAGGAAGGAGAGTTTTTCGCATACCAGCGGGGATTCGAACTGGGGTCGTTCCATGCCAAGAAATGTAGGAGGACCAGAGAGGGAACTTGGAACGTAGATGTTCTTCCCAGAGCAGTCTCCCATTCAAATGCAACCAGGGCAGACCCTGCTTAGCTAAGGGGACAAGTCCTGCTTGCTGCCACAAGACCTGTTCTCCTCCTAAAATTCATTCATTCATTCGATTTCTATCCCGCCCATCCAAAAATGGCTCAGGGGCTTTACACAGAGAAATAATAAACAAATAAAATGTGTTGGAAAGACATTTTAACGAAAATCCAGAATATTACTGGATACGCTCTTCCAGTCCCAAGGTTGTGCCATTCGGTGGTTGTAAGAATCTGATATTAGCAAGGGCAATAAATATAAAACATAATATATTGTTCTATTGGACAATTTTAAGGGCAGTATAAAGATACCTTAGCTGTAAGGTAGAAGATTTGTGATTCACTTTTTAATTTCTGTGTGCTTTTTGTAAAATATATTCAGTATCTTTTAATTTAAAAAAAAAAACCAAGCCAATTTTTTTAATTAAAACAAAAAAAACCCAAAAAACCATATTAAATTATAAGTGGAAGAAATGACAGATGTATTTAGGGGAGAATGGAGTTTATTTATTAAATACTGGAATATTCGCTTTCAGGACAATATACAACCGTTTTCATTATTTTCTCCTCTACGTGTGTGTGTGTTTCCCTTCTTCTTCTGAAGGTACTGATATTTTATTTATTATTTTTATTTATTGATTACACTTTTATACCGCCCCAACTCGTGTCTCTGGGCGGTATCTCTTTATGGCAACTCGAAAGCTTCGTAGAGCTTGTATTAGCAATCTGAATATTTTGTAATTTATAATTGTATTATTTTAAATGTTAAGCTGGTCTAAGGACCGTAATAAATTTACTACTACTACTTATGGCAACTAGGAACATAGGAAACTGCCATATACTGAGTCAGACCATTGGTCTATCTAGCTCAGTACTGTCTACCCAGACTGGCAGCAGCTTCTCCAAGGTTGCAGGCAGGAGTCTCTCTCAGCCCTGATTTGGAGATCCTGCCAGGGAGGGAACTTGGTACCTAGATGCTCTTCCCAGAGTGGCTCCATCCCCTAAGAGGAATATCTTTGGGTGCTTACACATCAAGTCTCCCATTCATATGCAACCAGGGCAGACCCTGCTTAGCTAAGGGGGACAAGTCATACCTGCTACCACAAGACCAGCTCTCCTCTCTATGTAGGAATATTTTTCTTCTTCTTGTAAGATTTATTGTACTTCTGTGAATATGCAAGTTTTCCCTAATAGAAAATCATCATCATCATCATCATCATCATCATCATCATCATCATCATAAGAGCCTGAAAAGCCCAGACACTCAGAAGCATTTGGCCAGAAGGCCCCCTAAGTTAAAATACCATCTCTGGCACAGTATGGGAGTTGTCATGGGCTCGCATCTAGGGGGCTGCCCCATGGATCGGGCCATTTCTTCCACACTACCGTGCACCTCTGTGCCCTTTGGGAGGAAACCAGCCACAATGTAAAGTGAGCCATCACACACCATGAAAACTTTGTGTAACACTGGGAACCTCAGCCTCTACAACCCCTATGGCTTAAAGGTAAAGTTGTGCCATTGAGTTGGTGTTGACTCCTGGCCACAACAGAGCCCCGTGGTTGTCTTTGGTAGGATACAGGAGGGGCTGACCATTGCCTCCTCCCGCACAGTATGAGACGACACCTTTCAGCATCTTCCTGTATCGCTGCTGCCCAATACAGGACTTTCCCATAGTCCGAGAAACATACCAGCGGGGATTCCAACCGGCAACCTCTTGCCCTCTCGGCTGGTCATTTCCCCCGCTGTGCCATGAGGTGGCTTACCCCACAAAATCTCTTGTCCATCCAACCGGCTGCCAGTGACTTGCCAAAGGTTTTATTTCAGCGTGACCAAGACCTTTCCCAAACGCGTCCCCCCGTGAGTCCGACCCCCGGCAGGCAGACACCCCCTCACCTGGCCCCCACGAGACCCTGCAAGTAGGTGCTGAGCGACGGCAACAATTTCCAGTTGTCCGTGCGGATCGCCACCCGGGCGGTGTCTTCCATGCTCTGCACCGCCAGTAGGATGTGGTACCCGGGTGGCAGGGCCATGCCGATGTTGTAGGAGCCCGGCTGTTCTGCCAGGACGTACCTGGCCAGGTGGCCTTGGACCAGGCCTCCCAGGGCCGGGGGGGCCACCGGCCAGCAGACCAGGCTCTCGGCACACATTCGGTTGCCGCCGGGGTCAAGCCGGTGCCAGAGGGCACGAAAGAGCTGGCCCAGCCGCTCCGAAGGCCAAGCCGGCACAGCCAGGGGCACGAAGAGGTCGGAGAAAGCCACCTCCAGGGGCTCCATCTGGCTGCAACGGGTGAGGCCCTCCCGGGTCGTGTACAGGGCGGAGACGTCGAGCCGGGTGGGATACGGGCAGCGCGGCCGGATCGCCAGGGTCAGCGTGGGCGGGGGGCGGCCGGCGGAGAGGCAAGGCACGCACATCTCCGGCACTGGTTCGTAGTGAGCGTCGGAGCAGACGAAACGAAGCACCACGCAGAGCAGGAGGTCGTAGGGGGGGCCGGGGGGGCCGGTGTGGAGCAGCCGGTAGGTCAGGCAGAGCGGCGAGGGGGGCCGCGGCTCCAACAGCCAGCGGCAGTAGCCCTCCACGCTCGGCTCGGCGGAGGGGGCCGCCGGCACATGGCCGCCGGCCGGGACCCGCTGCAGCCTCAGGGGGCCGCACGCCGCCGGGTGCACACTCAGGGCGGCCACAAAGCTCTCGCTGTCGGCCACGACGGAGGAGGAGAGCGTCCGGGCCTTGACGGGGCCCCCGGGGGCCAGCACGGCCCGGAGCTTCTCCTCGGAGAGGTTGGCCAGCAGGGTGTAGTAGAAGCGTGCCTGGTCCCGGACGTCCATGTCGGCGTGGCCCCGAGAGACGGCCTGCAGCAGGTCCATCAAGGGGGCCGAAGCCGGCAGGGGGCAGAGCCGCATCAGGTTCCGGCAGACGCTCAGAAGGGTCTGCCCCGAGCGCCAGTCCCCGAGCTGGCCCGAGGCCACCAGGCGCCCCAGGAACCTCAAGGTGCTCCCTTGGGAGAGGTCCTTCTCCTTGGCCAAGCGGGCCAAGACCTTCAGGTGCCAGCTCAGCTCCTCCGCTCGGAGCGGGGAGCCCACAATCAGCTCTTGCAAGGCGCGGGCCAGGGCGGCGGCCCAGCTGGGGTCCTCCAGGGCCGCCCAGGCCTCGTCCAACAGGTTGATCACGTGCGGCGCCAAGGCACCGTCCCGGCGGTAGAGGCCCAACAGGCACCGGGTCAGCTCGGCCATGGGCTGCGTCCGTGCCCCGAAGTACCGGGCAAAGAGGAACGCCGCGCGGAAAAAGAGCCGGGTGGCCTCCGGCCCGCCCCGCCCGGCCACCAGCCCCCCGAGGGCCAGCACGTGGTCCAGGAGGTAGCCGGCCCCTCGCTCGGCGGCCGGGCCCTCACTCTCCACGCACACCAGGCACAGGAAGTTGAGCCGGGCCAAGACCGTCCCCTGGTCCTGGAAGAGGCCGGGGAAGAGGCCCGAGGTGGCCCGGGGGGTGAGGAGCACCGGCAGGGCCTCCTCGGCGCCGGCGCCCAGCGGCCGGTTCTCGGGGAAGTGGAGGAGGCAGTCCAGGTGGAAGAGCCTCACCGGGGCGGGCACGGCCGGGTGCTGGGCCAGGCCCACCAGCCGGCGGAGGAGGAAGGCCTCGTCCTCGGCGGTGAAGAGGCTGTCGGTGAAGAGGGCCTTGAGCTGCAGGATGGCGTGCAGGAAGGCCACGTCGGCCAGGCCGAAGAGGCGCACCAGCTGGGCCTTGAAGAGGGCTGGCGACTGGGTGCGGACCACGCTCACGGCCTGGGCCAGGTGGCCCAGGAGGTGGCCCTGGGCCGCCGGGGAGAGGGCGTAGGAGCTCTCCAGCAGGGCCGAGACCACCGACTTCAGCTCCTTGAGCTCGCCCGGCGGGGGCCGCAGCAGCAGCCGCTCGAAGGCGGCGGGCGAGAGCGCCGGGGGCCGCCGCGTGGCCTCCCACACCAGGCCCTCGCTGCCGGCCAGCAGCTCCCCCAAGGAGCCGGGCCCCCGCTGGGCCAGGAGCAAGATGGCGTTGCGCAGGGCCAGGCTGTAGAGGAGGGTGTAGGCCTGGTGGGCCGGGGAGGCCTCCTGCTGCTGGAGGGAGCGCAGGATCTCTAGGCGCCGGGAGAGCAGGCCCGGGTAGCAGAGCTCCAGCTCCCGCAGGCACTCGCAGGCGGCCGCCCGGACGGGCCGCTCCGCCGGGCCCCCGTGCCGGTCGTTGAGGTCCGCAGCCAGGTGGAGCAGGAGGGAGAGGAACTCGCGGGAGGCCGGGCAGCCTTCCCCAAAGGCGTCCAGGGCCACCAGGACCGTCGCCGCGGCAAACAGCAGCTGGCACCGCAGGCCCGCCTGCCGGGGCCCCGCCTGGGCAAAGAGCGAGAGCAGAGACGCCGACGCCGCCCGGCCCGCCTCGGCGTCGGGGCACAGCAGAGCGGGGTATTCCAGGAGGAGCGTCAGCATGGACACCTGCAAGGGAGGAGCGGCGGCTGTCAGGGCATAGGAAGCGGCTACCTACCGAGTCACACCCTCGGTCCGTCGAGCTTAGGATTGTCAGCACGGACTGGCAGCGGCTTCTGCAAGGTTGCAGGCCGGAGTCTCTCTCAGCTCTGTCCTGGAGAGGCTGCCAGGGAGGGAACCTGGGACCTAGATGTTCTTCCCAGCGCGGCCCCATCCCCAAAGGGGAAGCTCTTACATCTCTCCCATTCAAATGCAATCCAGGGAAGACCCTGCTTAGCAAAGGGGACAGTTCAGGCCAGATGTTCCCCCGACCACCTAAAAAGCCCTGCAGGCAGGCTGGCTTCTCTCTTTCCCCCATCCCTGCCCTCTCTCAACTCTCCCCAGAAATCAAGACTCAAGTCCGCTGCAAAGAAAGATGGGCCTTTTTGCAAGAGCTTCTTTTGGAAAGACCTCGTTCCTCAGAAACAGGAGAGATTAATTCATGGAGGACAGGTCTATCGATGGCTACGAGTCCGGTGGCTATAGGCCAGTCTCAGACCCAAGATGCCTCTGAGTCCCAGTTGCAGGGGAGCAACAGCAGGAGAGAGGGCATGCTTTCAACCTCTGCCTGTGGGCTTCTCAGAGGCATCCGGTGGGCCACTGTGCGAAACGGGACGCTGGACTTGGATGCAGTGTTTCTTCTAACAGGGACTCCCAGATGTTGTTGACTACAACTCCCAGAATCCCCAGCTGCAATGGCTGTTGCTGCGGGATTCTGGGAGTTGTAGTCCACAACATCTGGGAAACACTGCCCCACACCCTCAGCCGTGAGCCCCACATACCTTGACCTGCTCCCCCAGCTTCTCATTACGCAGATCTCGCAACAGCTCGGCGAGAAAGGTGTCACCGGCGCCGTGGGTCAAGAGGAAAGTTGTGGGGCTTGAGCGGAAAGAGGCAATGGTGCTGGCCCAGCCTTCTCCAATTCTCGACCCCATGGTGGTGAAGACAGCCTGAGAAAGAGGGGGGAAAGAACACCAGAAGCCCGTTCAGACAGGACGTCGTACGAGTGTACGGATGTCTAGACACTTGGACACATGCTTGTGCGAATTACTGGACCTGTGTTCCTTTTCAAACAGAACCTGGGCACAGGCCATCTCAAACAGAGAGCCAGCGTGGTGTAGTGGTTAGAGTGCTGGACTAGGACCGGGGAGACCCGAGTTCAAATCCCCCTTCAGCCCTGAGACTTGCCGGGAGACTCTGGGCCAGTCGTGAATCTCTCAGCCTAGCCTACTTCACAGGGTTGCTGTGAGGAGAAACTTAAGTATGTAGTAGACCGCTCTGGGCTCCTGGGAGGAAGAGCGGGATATAAAATGTAAATAACAACAACAATAACAATAATAATAATTGGGAAGGACTCGATGTCTGGATAAAACAAACCAGTCAATAACACCTGCCTGACTGTGTAAACAATAAAGAAAGAAAGAAAGGCAGAGACAGGAAGCGTGCCTGTGTTCAAAATAATGTGTGAATAACCGTACCCATGGACAACAACAACAACAAATATTTATATACTGCTTTCCCACAAAAGTCCCCAGAGAAATAACAAATAACACAGAGAAATAACAAATAAATAAATAAGATGGCCCCCTGTCCCCGAAGGGCTCACAATCTAAACAGAAACCTAAGACAGACATGCTGTGCTGGGGACGGATAGGGCCAGTTGCTCTCCCCCTGCTCAATCAGGAGAATCACCATGTTAAAAAGGTGCCTCTTTGCCCAGTGAGCAGAGGTACAGATTCTGTCCTTGTGTTCACTGTGCACCCTGTGCCCGATGTAAGGTCTGGATAGGACCACCCCAATTTTGCAGCCACCCTAATTCCGGTGATGATAGTCATGATCTTGGTTCCATTTTGTTCACCCCAGACGGCCTCCCTATACCCCTTATATGTATCTCAGAGACCCTAAATAATTAGCCATGTATTATCTGGCGGTTCAAGTTGCTGTTGGGAGCTATTGCGTGGGGTTGGTCATTCTGTGGTATGCTGTCTCAGCAAGTATTCCTATTTATTTATTCATTTATTACATTTATATACCAGCCCATCCAAACGGCTCTGGGCAGTGCACGGCAGCAAAAATAAAACCCACAAATCGGACATTTTAAAAACAGTCAAGACAAAATTAAAAAAAAACAGTTAAAAACCATTAGCAATTAAATTTTTAAAAGCCGTTTTAAATGCAGAGATTGCAACTCAGTGAGGGAGCTCCCATTTAGGGTGAGCTGTTCTTGTGGGCGCCAGCATGACTTGTCTCCTTTGCTAAGCAGGGTCCACCCTGGTTTGCATTTGGATGGGAGACTATATGTCTGAGTGCTGTAAGATATTCCCCGTAAGGGATGGGGCCGCTCTGGGAACAGCACCTGCCTGCTTGCACGCAGAAGGTTCCAAGTTCCCCCCTGGCAGCATCTCCAAGATGGGGCACTGAGAGATTCCTGCCTGTAACCTTGGAGAAGCCGCTGCCAGCCTGGGTAGACAATACTGAGCTAGATGGACCAAGGCTCTGACTCAGGATGTGGCAGCTGCCTATGTTCCACCTGCTCTGCATGCATACAGAAGCCCCCTGATTAAATCCCTGTCAGGGCTGGGTGCGTGTGTGCGGGCGTGCAGGCAGTGTTCCTTCTAACAGGGATTCCAAGATTACTACAACTCCCATAACCCCCAAGCAAAAGCCAAGGCAGCTAGGGATTCTGGGAGTTGTAGTCCACAACATCTGGGAATCCCTGTTAGGAGAGAACACTGTGGGGGGAGGCCCCTGTTTGGAACGCTGCTGCCTGCCAGAGTCGGCAGTACTAACCCAAATGGAGCCAGGGTTTGACACAGCCTAAGTTTGCTATGTAATCCCAGTTGCAGGGGGATGTCGGGAGCGTGGGTTTGCTTTGGGGCAAGAGGAAGCGAAGTGCTCCCATGGGGTCCCCAAAAGGGCAGGGACAGGCACAGGCTTGCTCTTTTGGGGGCCGCGTCCTACGGGGAGGAGTTCATATTCCCTCCTGGGCGGTCCCTGGGGAAAGGGGGCGGTGCCGCGCGACTATATGGGGCTCCCTGTCCTTGCTGTGGGGCTGGGGGAATCCGATCTGTCCTGGGGGTGGGGGGAGAGACGACCCCAGGGTGCTGCTGCGGTGCGGCGGGGGGAGGGATGCACCCCCAGAAAGGGAGGGGGGAGAAGCCCCCGGCCAGCCACCTCCCGACTGGGGTCGTTGGAGCGAGGCCTGTGCATGCAAGCAGCGGGGTCTGCGCCCCGCTGCTGCTGCAGGTGGCCAGAGGGTCTCCCCGAGGGCGTGCAGTCGTGCCCGCGGGGCCCAGCCAGCCAGGACATCCGCCAAGGCTGCTTTCCCCGCCACGCACGATCCAGGGAAGCCGAGCTCTCCTCCGCCCCTACCTGCCCGCCGTCTCTCCGCCAGAATTTCCCGGGGCTGCTGCGGCTCAGCTGATCTCCGCTCCTCCCTCCTCCTCGGGCTGAGTTCCTGCTTCCCCTCCCGACGATCCCACCGGCCGCCGCTAGGGGGAAGCCGAGCCGCGGTTGTGGCAATGCAAAGCGAGAGGGGAAAGTGGAAGAGCTAGTCGCCCTCGTTGCATTTGGGGAGGGGAAGAGGGAAGAGGGTGGGGTGGGGGAGCAAAATGGGGCCCTGGCTCAGTGGGGGAGCGTCTCCGTGGCATACAGGAGGCCCAAGGCTCTGAAAGTAGTGAGGAAGCCGCTCTCTGCACCTGCTCAGAGGCTGTCTTGTGGTTGAAAACTCTGCCTATTTAGCGGCAGAGGTGCACCTAGGTAATTGTGGAGCCTGGACCTAAAGGCCTTTGGAGCCCCGCCCCCCAGCTGCAAGTTCAGCATCACCCCCCTACACCGTGCCACATGCAGTATTTTTTCACACGTGGCTTCTGGAGGGCACAAACAGCCACTGAACTCACAAGAACATTAAGAAGAAAAAACAGGCCTATTTATGCCAATATGCATTAACAGAAACACTCCAACACACAACTTAACATTTTCCCCGTCCCACAAATGTCTTTCTCCACTCACCCCTCTGACTCTAAAGCAGTGGGCACACTTGCACAGGCCGGTGCAGTGCGGCCTGCCCAGGACAAACTTAAGAGGATTTGGGGGGCCCAGGGTGTGTGGAGGCCCTGGACTTCGGCCCGGAAGTCCAGAGGTAAGCAGTGGCGTTCTTTGGAGCGGACCTCCGGGCGGAGGTCCCATCCCCTGTAGGCCTGGGGTGGTTGGGTGGCAACTTAAAATGCTGGCCCACTAATTTGGGCTAACTTGACAAAGATGAACCTTTTAATGTGGTGATTCTCTTTATTTAGCAGGGGGAGAGTAACTGGCCCTATCCACTCCCAGCACAGTGACTGTTGCTGGTGTCTGTCTTATGTTTCTTTTTAGATTCTGAGCCCTTTGGTGACAGGGATCCATCTTATTTATTTATTCTTTCTCTGTGTACCACCCTGAGCCATTTTTGGAAGAGTGGTCTAGAAATTGAATGAATGAATGAATGAATGAATGATGATAATAGAAGAAGAAGAAAAAGAAATAGAAAAAATAACATAATACAAAGATCTACAAATTGAAATTGAAAGACTGTAGCAGAAAACCAAAATAATCCAAACAATAACAACAAAATACAAAGATCTACAAATTGAAATTGAAAGGCTGTAGCAGAAAACCAAAATAATCCAAACAATAACAACAAAATACAAAATAAAAAGATCTACAAATTGAAATTGAAAGGCTGTAGCAGAAAACCAAAATAATCCGAACAATAACAACAAAATACAAAGATCTACAAATTGAAATTGAAAGGCTGTGGCAGAAGAAGACCAAAATAATCCCAGTGGTAATTGGCGCCCTGGGTGCAGTCCCAAAAGACCTTGAAGAGCACCTCAACAGCATAGGGGCCACAGAAATCACCATCAGCCAATTACAAAAAGCAACTTGACTGGGAACAGCCTATATTCTGTGACAATATCTATAACAATTGACAATAAAATCCAGCCATCCCAGGTCCTTGGGAAGGACTCGATGTCTGGATCAAACCAACCACTCAATAACACCTGTCTGACGGTGTAAACAAGAAATAATAATAATTTAAGTGACAGGATTGTCCATGCAAAATGTGGTCTCTCTCTGTAAGTCAGCGGGAAGTAACTTATTCAGAATCTCTTCTAAAAACGATTGGTTGATCAATTGATTGATTGATTAAG
The DNA here is from genome assembly GCF_027244095.1 of Hemicordylus capensis. Lineage (NCBI taxonomy): Eukaryota > Metazoa > Chordata > Lepidosauria > Squamata > Cordylidae > Hemicordylus > Hemicordylus capensis. The sequence continues at coordinate 4,708,186 of NC_069670.1, forward strand.
AGCCGTCAAGTCAGTGTCGACTCTTAGCAACCACATAGATAGATTCTCTCCAGGATGATAATCTGTCTTCCGCTTGGCCTTGAAGGTCTCTCAGGGGTGCCTTCATTGCTGTCGTCACCGAGTCCGTCCACCTGGCTGCTGGCCGTCCTCTTTTTCTCTTTCCTTCCACTTTCCCCAGCATGATGGACTTCTCAAGGGAGCTGGGTCTTCGCAGAATGTGTCCGAAGTAGGATAGTTTGAGCCTGGTCATTCGTGCCTCGAGTGGAAATTCTGGATGGATTCTAAAAATGCAATACAAAAAAAGTCTCTCTAGCTTTCCCTGAGCATGTTCTGGTACAAAAGTAGTGCACTGCAGCTTATCTGGTGGGGGCGTCAGGGACGGGGTGTACGTGTGGTGGTGGGGGGTAGCAGCAGCCAAAAGGCCTTTAGGTCTGGGCTCCAAAACGTACTTACTTACTTACTTACTTACTTATTTATTTTATTTGACATATTTTTATACTGCCCCAAACTCAAGTTCTAGGTTCACCTAGGCGCACCTCTGGGGCTAATAATGCCTCTGTTTAGCCGAGGTTACCGAAAACAGAGTGGTCTCCGCGGTTGGGAGAAGAAACGAAAGGGCTGCTCTCGGAGGCTTCAGCAGGAGTGCCTCTGGGCACGTGCAGAATGCCTCGTCTCCGCCCACAGGCCTCCCAAGGCCTCCGCAACCTGTTCTGCAGAGACCTGTTACCCGGTACCGCTCTCTCACCCCTGGAAAGGGGCAAGGCATGCCGTTTCGTGAACTGTTACTCAGCCTTTACTCAACGAAACTCCGACGTGTCGGCTCTTGCCACGGCCTCGCTTCACACCCCAGCCTAGACATCGCTGCGATCCAGCTCCTCCGTTAGGTGTTCTGGAGATCTTATCTAGGGGCCTACTCTCTCTCCCCAGAATAGCTCTCGGGCTCGATCGGAGACAGGGAAAAGGAGCACCCCTACCTACTTTGAGCTCCTGCCAGCTTCTATTCCCCCCCCCCCCAATGCTATCCTAACACCTTGGCAGCAAGATCTTAGAGGAAAAGGTGCCTGCCAGGGTCTGGCAGTAGCCGCACTCTGTGTCTTCAAAACGAGACCCGAGTTCAAATCCCCATTCAGCCATGAGACTTGCCGAGTGACTCTGGGCCAGTCACTTCTCTCTCAGCCTAACCTACTTCACAGGGTTGTTGTGAAAGAGAAACTCAAATATGTGTAGTACACCGCTCTGGGCTCCTTGGAGGAAGAGCGGGATATCGAATGCAAATAAAATAAAATAAAATACAAACTGCCCTGCTAGGTCAGGCCCAAGAAGGCCCATCTAGTCCATATAAAATGTACAAACAAACAAACAAACAAATAAAATAAAGTTCTCAAAGCAGTTTACATCGAAACAGCAAATAAAACAAGATGGCCCTTTGTCCCCAAAGGGCTCACAATCTGAAAAGAGATATGGGGGACACCAGCAAAAGCCACTGGAGAGATGCTGTGCTGGGGTCGGATAGGGCCAGCTGCTCTCCCCCTGCTCAATACAAGAGAATCGCCACTTTCCTTTTTGCCCAGTTAGCAGGGGGATGAATTTAGATGGGTAAATGTCATTTATGCAACAGCCTTGGCTTAGAAGGCTGCCAGCACGAGGTCTCCAGGAGTCGACAACGACTCGAAGGCACAACTTTACTTTTAGGCGAGAATTATCTCTCCTTCCCACCCCCAAACATGTCCCGTGAGTTTAGCAAGAGACCCCCTGCCCCACTTCCCAGTCTGCGATGCAGACTGGCCAGTTTCACAAGCCCGGTAGTGAGGAAGCAGCCCTCTGCACCTGCTCAGAGGCTGTCTTGTGACTGAAAACATGTCTCAGACTTATCTCAAGTCCATATGCACCTGAGATGAGCAGAGGTGGGCCTTGAAGACATCCTGGCCCTGGGGAAAGGAGAGTTGGTCTTGTGGTAGCAAGTATGACTTGCCCCCTTAGCTAAGCAGGGTCCACCCTGGTTGCATTTGAATGGGAGACTAGAAGTGTGAGCACTAGGAGAGATTCCCCTCAGGGGGATGGAGCCGCTCTGGGAAGAGCATCTAAGTTCCAAGTTCCCTCCCTGGCAGCATCTCCAAGATAGGGCTGAGAGAGACTCCTGCCTGCAACCTTGGAGAAGCCGCTGCCAGTCTGTGTTGACAAGACTGAGTTGGATGGACCAAGGGTCTGACTCAGAATATGGCAGCTTCCTATGTTAGATGTTACAAAGTGAGCAGGCTGCAGAGGCCGATATATAAGGGCTCAGACCAAGCCAAGCTCCAGTGGTTAGCGATCAGAAGAGCTGTCTGAGTACCGGTTCCCCCGACTTTGCTTCCCCATTCTTGCCTAAGCCCAAGCCACACGCCTGGCAATTTGTACCAGGACCTGTTCCCCAAGCGGTGTCTGCCCACTTTGCCTTTGGGATCCAGCCCAGGGCAAGGGCAAGGACAGGAACAGCATTTCCCAGCAAGAGACTCACGAGAGCATCAAAACAAATTCCCTCCCAGCTGGGACAGAGAACGGGAAGTGGGAAGAGAGGAGGGAGATCAGTTCTCTGGGCCAAAACAAAATTTTGCAGTAGATCCCTGGTGAGGGGGCACTCCCCCCCCCCATGACTGAGCCAGTTGGTCCATCTGAGCCAGTTCCCATTGAATTAAATGGGGCATACTCCCAGGGAGAGGGTTATAGGATTGCTGCCAACCGAAGAAGCCCTGTGGACACCCATGCCATGATTTCAACCCCTGCTCAGAGGGGTGGGTTTTAAATCACCAAACTGGATACAGGTGCACACCCACGATCACACAACAAATTATTGGTCGGTGCAGAAATCCGTATTTACTTTCTTTTTTAAAGTTTAAAGTTTCTAGTCCTCAAGGGTGAAAGGATCATGTGTGTGTGTGGCTACGAAGCATCATTCCTGATCCCTAGAAAGCGTGCTTTCCAGGGGCCAGGGATGCCTCCCTTCTCCTCACTACAACTTGCAGAAGACCTGTCCGTAAGTGCTGCCCATACAAAAGTCACCTAATTTGCAATTTTTAAAGTTTCTAGTCCTCAAGGGTGAAAGAATCGTGTGTGGCTACGGAGCACCATTCCAGACCCCCTAGAAAGCGTGCTTTCCAGGGGCCAGGGATGTCTCCCTTCTCCTCACTATAACTTGCAGGAGACCTGTCGATAAGTGCTACACACACAAAATCCAGCTGATTTGCCATTTCACGTGCAGGTTCGGAAATGCAACTTCAAGGGAATCAGACTGAGGCCATCATCTTCACGGGGCAAGGTGTGGCGACAGCCACCGCAGGAGCAAGCGGAGATTGGGATTCCTTCCTCTTGACCTCGTTTTGCAACCCGCAATTCCTTCCTCACTTCCATTTCCTTTCTAATGATACTCCTCTTCGCGATCCCCAAGGAGGGGGCGGCCAGTTTCACTAGTGAACCTGGGTGAGGCCATCCCGGCCCGTGGAGATGAAAGCGGGGGCAGAGTCAGCCAGCAGAAGCGCACGGCGGGCTGTTATTAAATTAATATTAACTGGGACGCAAATAACTGTGGGCCGCCTGCTCCGGTGGAATCCGGCACGTCGCCCCGAGCCGGAGCCTAGAAGCAGCTTCAAAGAGAGCATTCCAAGTTCGCCAATGGGCAGGTTGGCACACAGCCTGCTCCAGATTCACGCCAGGGAAACGGAGGCACCAGGAGCTCCCTCAAGGAGGGACTAGAAAGAGATGGAAAGCGGTGGGTTCTTGTCTTTCGCAGGAGGAGAGCAACTGGCCCTGTCCACCCCCAGCACAGCATCCTTCCAGTGGCTGTTGTTGGGTGTCCCTTTTTAGACTGTGGGGCCTTCTGGGACAAAGAACCAGTTATCCCTGCTCTGTGGGCAAAGAGGCACCTTTTAAAAAGTGGCATTTCTCTTTTATGCAGCAGGGGGAGAACAGCCGGCCCTCTCCATCCCCAGCACAGCATCCCTCCAGTGGCTGTTGCTGGGTGTCCTTTGTGCGCCTTTTCAGACTGTGGGGCCTTCTAGGACAAGGAACCAGTTATCCCGGCTAAATGGGCAAAGAAGCACCTTTTTAAAGTGGCAATTCTCTTTTCTGTAGCAGGGGGAGAGCAGCTGGCCCTCTCTATCCCCAGCACAGCATCCCTCCAGTGGCTGTTGCTGGGTGTCCGTCTTTATGCTTCTTTTTTCAGATTGTGAGTCTTTTGGGGGCAGGGGGCCATCTCATTTATGTATTTATTTTTCTATGTTGGTTGAAGAACGGTATATAAATAGTCATAGTAGTAGTAGTAGTAGTGGTGGTGGTGGTGGTGGTGTCAAAGGCTTGGAATGGGGATGGGGCTGTTGCTTAGTGGTGGAGCATCTGCTTAGAAGGACCCAGGTTCAGTCCCTGGCAGCATCGCCAGGTAAAGCTGGCAAAGACCTCTGCCTGAAACCTTGGAGACGCTGCTGCCAGTCTGAGTTGACGATCCTGAGCGAGATGGGAGACAGACAGCAGCGACTCCTGTCTGTGTTGCCAACCTCCTCTCGCCCCCTGCCAGCATACTCAGCTGAAGTTCACACAAGCACAACGTATTGTTGTGGGTTCGTACTTATTCATCAGAATAATAAGAACTAGCTGGGCCGGGCGCAGAACATCCGCGCCTCGGGTTTCGCCCGCCCACCCACCCCCTCTTCCGATTTCTTTCCCAGCCCGTCCGCCGCTGCTTTCTCCCCCCACCCGCCGCCATTTTGTTTCCCACCTCGCCTCCAGCACCGCCGGTTTCCTCTTCCCTTGCAGCTTGCTTGCGAACTCTCGCAAGAGCTGCCACGCATGGGATTAGCACTGGGTACGCCTTAGAGAAATATATAGATAGATAGATGACCACCCCCTGCCAGACTTCTAACCACAGGCCCGTTCTTCAAAGCTTTGGCTTAAAACAAAACAAGAGCCCTTTCTGCATTGAATCCAACAATTCGGAGTGGGGTGTGTGTGTGTATGGATCTTGGCTTCCACTCCCCCCCACCCACAACCCCGCAGGCGGGAAATAGAACCCAGGAGAAGAGAGCTGTTCTTGTGGTAGCAAGCATGACTTGTCCCCTTAGCTAAGCAGGGTCTGCCCTGGTTGCATATGAAAGGGAGACTAGAAGTGTGAGCACTGCAAGATATTCCCCTCAGGGGATGAAGCCGCTCTGGGAAGAGCAGAAGGTTCCAAGTTCCCTCCCTGGCAGCATCTCCAAGATCGGGCTGAGAGAGACTCCTACCTGCAACCTTGGAGAAGCCGCTGCCAGTCTGTGAAGACAATACTGAGCTAGATAGACCAAGGGTCTGACTCAGTATATGGCAGCTTCCTATGTTCCTATGTGAGTCCTGGCTGCCCACTATGTAACACTCCGCCCAAGTTCGTTCCTGTTAGTTTCTCCCTCCTCCTCCTCCTCCTCCCGGTATTTGGAGAAACCAGTTATACTGCTGCCACAGCTGGTCCCTTTGGGCGTGAGCAGCGTCTCTTGGATGCATTCACAATCATATCCACTCTGGATTTCTTGCTGACGGGGGCGCGGAGTGGATAAGCAAGCTGGGATGATCCCAGCCGTGCTGAGGCCTCAGGGTTACTGCTCACCGTGCCAGGTTTCAGACTGAAGAAGGCCTGGTCACCCCAAGAATTGCACAGTTCTTGCTTGCCTCCAGGCTGCCACGCAGCTGAATTAAGCAGAGAGGAACATAGGAAGCTGCTGTATACGGAGTCAGACCCTTGGTCCATCTAGCTCTGGGTTGTCTACCCAAACTGGCAGCAGCTTCTCCAAGGTCTCGCCCAGCCCTGTCTTGAGAGATGCCAGGGAGAGAACTTAGAACCTTCTACACGCAAGCAAGCAGATGCTCTTCCATCCCCGAAGGGGGATATCTTCCAGTGCTCACACGTCCCCCATTCAAATGCCAACCAGGCTGGACCCTGCTTAGCAAAGGGGACAAGTCATGCTTGCTGCCACAAGACCAGAGAGCAGGCCGCTTGCTAACGTATGGGGGTCCCATTGACAAAGTTCTCCGGAGGTGCTTGTATCATTTGTATCGACAGTTATAAAACTTGGCATTGGTCCTCTTCTGTTACGCCTACAAGTATATATGAATCAGTTTCATTTGTTGTTAAATTTATTTATTATTTATATGCCGCTTTTCATTTAAACAACAACAACCTAAACGCGGTTTACAAAACCATTTAAAAACACACACAATTAAAATACAAAAATGACAGCTATTAATAGAAATATAAAAATAGTCTTAATTAAAAAACCCTATATAATGGTATTGTATTGTATTGTATTGTTCTTTGCTGTAGGGTTTATTTGGTCATTGACCGTAAATAAATGAATTCAGAGAAACCGACATACAAACAATAATGCATAAAGAGCAGCAGCAGTAAAAACTGAACTCATTTAAAAGCCTGGGTGAAGAGCCACATTTTTAAAAACTTTTTTTTAAGTTGTTTTTTTTAAAAATGTTACTTCTAAAGGGGTTAAAAGAAAACCCTAAAAATAAGTAGGAGCATTGGAAGAGATTCCCCTTAGGAGATGGGGCCGCTCTGGGAAAAGCATCAAGCAGATTGTCCCATGTTTCCTCCATTGGGAGCACAGACGGCTCCTACACCCGCGTAGAACACTGTTTTTGATTGTGTGAATGACCTCCGTGTTTCATTGGGTTAGTCTTAGAGATGTTCTCCTCTTTCGGCTTGGCTCTCTCTCTCTCTGCACATCGAATATTACTTGCAGCCCTTACTCTTGCTACTCGATTGTACATGGTGGATCTTAAACTTTGGGTTTTTATTGTGATTTTAATTCCCTCGAGATGATGGGAATGGCAATTAATTCATGCTAAAATAAATAAAGAATGCCATGGGGGGGGGGCGCGGAGTGGGAGGCCAAGAAACTGCTATGTAATAATGACGAAAAGGATGACTCTCGGTTAATCTCAGAACCACTGGAAACTTCAAGGATCTCCTCTATAAAGGAGAGGAAGGAAATCAAGCAGCAGACAGACTTATGAATGGGTCTTATGAAGGACATAGGAAGATAGGAAGCGGCCATATACTGAGTCAGACCCTTGGTCCATCTAGCTCAGTATCGTCTACACAGACTGGCAGCGGCTTCTCTGAGGATGCAGGCAGGAGTCGCTCTCTCAGCCCTATCTTGATGCTGCCAGGGAGGGAACTGGGAACTCTTCCCAGAGCAGCTCCATCCCCTAAGTGGGAGAATCTCTTCCAGTGCTCACACATCCAGTCTCCCATCCAAATGTAAACCAGGGCAAACCCTGCTTAGCTAAGGGGACAGGTCATGCCCGCCGACCACAAGGCCTCGGCAGCGGCACCAGGGCCTGCCGGGGTAGTGCCAGACAGACAGGTGCCTGTGCTGAGCCGGCTGCTCAATTAGGCACCCGCCTGGATGCGGCCCTGGAGGCGCCTGGAGCTCCGCCCCCCCCCCCCCCTCTACACACTCTGGGCTGCCAGCCAAGGACGCGACTGCGACGCAGCGAGTTCCCGAGCGGCAGCAGCAGCAGCAGCAGGAGGTGAATCACGTTGGACCCAGCCGAGGAACCTGAGGCTCCGCAGGGAGGCCGAGAGAGGCTCCTGCGTGCGGCACCGCAATGCCGGGCGCGCTACTCGCCGCTCCCCGCCCCGAGGCCAAAGCAAGCAGCAGGCCGGGTTCCAGCGGAGGAGCGCCACTCGCTGCGGCGGCGGCAGCAAGCTTTCGCGAAGAGTCTTGTGGCCGCCGGAGGCTTAGCACATTGATTGGGGCAGCGAGGAGCGTTTGTAGGGGGAAGGCAAAGAGTCCTGTGGCACCCAGAGGCTTAGCACATTGATTGGGGCAGGGGGTGTTTGTAGGGGGAAGGCAAAGAGTCCTGTGGCACCCAGAGGCTTAGCACATTGATTGGGGCAGGGGGTGTTTGTAGGGGGAAGGCAAAGAGTCCTGTGGCACCCAGAGGCTTAGCACATTGATTGGGGCAGGGGGTGTTTGTAGGGGGAAGGCAAAGAGTCCTGTGGCACCCAGAGGCGTAGCACATTGATTGGGGCAGGGCTTAGCCCGCTCTCCCCACAAAACCAGCAAAAGCGGGTCTCAATGATCAGGAGTCCCACCTCTACGTGTGTGAGCACTGCAAGATATTCCTCTTGGGGATGATGGGGCCACACTTTGGAAGAGCAACTAGGTTCAAAGTTCCCTCCCTGGCAGCATCACCAAAAAAAAAGGGGGGGCTGAGAGAGACTCCTGCCTGCAACGTTGGAGAAGCCGCTGCCAGTCTGGGTTGACAATACTGAGCTAGATAGACCAATGGTCTGACTCAGTATATGGCAGCTTCCTATGTTCCTACCTTCCCTCTCAATTTGCTATTTAGGCTAGAGCGGGGAAAGGGCTGAGACGCTTGCGTTAGCTGGGCTGTTTCCCCTAGCATCCATCAGGCCAAGGAAGTTGAAGTCTCCGCGAATCAGGCTCTGCGTTTCAGCAATTTCTCCTTGCACTGAACATTAAGATGCTTCTGCTTCCTCACTCTTCAAGAGGGCTGATCCACCTTTATTGGAGGCCTTGACCAGTTTCCCTCGGATCCAAGAGTCAACCTCCAAACCAGCCAGCTGGTGTTTCCTCTAACAGGGATTCCTAGATGTTGTTGACTACAACTCCCGTCATGCCCAGCCAGAGGCCGTTGCAGCTGGGGATGCTGGGAGTTGTAGTCAACAACATCTAACACTAGCCCTGTTAGAGGGAAAACTGCAGCCAGCCAGATGACGGATGCTTGACATAACAACAACAATTTGAATACCGCTTTTCAACCAAAGTTTCCAAAGCGGTTTACGTAGAGAAATAAACAAAATAAAACAGTTTCCCTGTCCCCAAAGGGCTCCCAATCTAAGAAGAAACATAAGATAGACACCAGCAACGGTCACTGGAGGGGTGCTGTGCTGGGGACGGAGAGGGCCAGTTGCTCCCCCCTGCTAAATAGAAGAGAATCGACATGTTAAGAAGGTGCCTTTTTAAACCCGGTTAGCAGTTTCTGCACTTGGCGACAGATGTGGTGGGATGGAGAGAAAATTGGCTCTTTTTTTCCTAGTCTACTTTACAAGTGACAGAGAGCAGAAAAAAGGCTGCCTGGGACAAATACAGATTTTATTTATTTTTTAAAAAACCTGGAGATTCTAGACTGGACACCTGGTTAGATTTCTAGGCACCATGGCTCCGATGGCTGAGATTTGTCTGCTTATTTCTTTATAATATATAGACCCTGCCCCAGCACACTACTGCTGAGGGCTTATTACAGCTCAGCCGTCCTGGTTTCAGATCAATCACGACGATTCCTCGGTTTACAAGCCTGCCGATGACCAGCAGGGACTTGCCCAAGGCTTCTGCAGAGAGTCAGTAGCAGAGGTGGGAGATTCGCCAGCTCTCCTTGAAGTGACCAAGATCTCCATAAAACTTTGGGGGAAGACCCCCCAGCTCCCCCAACCCCCCTGCTCCGGTCTCCTTTCCTAGCCGGGATGGGGTCCCTTCCACGCCCAGGTCTTTTCAGGAGGCAGCCAACATTCTTTGGAGAGCACTGGGACTCCCAAACCCACGCAGGACAGGCCTGAATTAACACCTCATGCCACCCGCCCAGCTGACTTACTGCTGGAAAATGCTCCTCCGCCCACCTCCAGAAGGGATGATCCGTCCAAGTGCCACAACCTGGAGAAAACAACAGCACAGCTCGCCCCAGAACCACACCCCGTTCCCCGAGGCATTTCGAGGCAGTTGTTTTAAAAGAAGGGCCCTGTCATTTCTCTCTCTCTCTCTCTCTCTCTCTCTCTCTCTCTCTCTCTCTCACACTCACTCACACACACAGAGCTCCATTCTCTCTCTCTCTCTCTCTCTCTCACACACACACACACACACAGACACACACACACTGCTCCATTCTCTCTCTCTCTCTCTCTCTCGCTCTCTCTCTCACACACACACAGACACACACACACTGCTCCATTCTCTCTCTCACACACACACACACACTGCTCCATTCTCTCTCTCTCTCTCTCACACACACACACAGACACACACACACACTGCTCCATTCTCTCTCTCTCTGTGTGTCACACACACACACACACACACACACACACTGCTCCATTCTCTCTCTCTCTCACACTCACACACACAGAGCTCCATTCTCTCTCTCTCTCTCACACACACACACAGACACAGACACACACACACTGCTCCATTCTCTCTCTCTCTCTCTCTCTCGCTCTCTCTCTCTCTCTCACACACACACACACAGCTCCATTCTCTCTCTCTCTCTCTCTCACACACACACACACACACACACATACACACACACACTGCTCCATTCTCTCTCTCTCTCTCTCTCTCTCGCTCTCTCTCTCTCTCTCACACACACACACACTGCTCCATTCTCTCTCTCTCTCTCACACACACACACACAGACACACACACACTGCTCCATTCTCTCTCTCTCTCTGTGTCACACACACACACACACTGCTCCATTCTCTCTCTCTCTCACACTCACACACACAGAGCTCCATTCTCTCTCTCTCTCTCTCTCTCTCTCACACACACACACACAACAGACACAGACACACACAGACACACACACACTGCTCCATTCTCTCTCTCTCTCTCTCTCTCTCTCTCTCTCTCTCACACACACACACACACACAGCTCCATTCTCTCTCTCTCTCTCTCTCTCTCTCACACACACACACAGATACACACACACACACTGCTCCATTCTCTCTCTGTGTGTGTCTCACACACACACACACACACAGCTCCATATTCTCTCTCTCTCTCTCTGTCACACACACACACACCCACACACACACACACCAGGCCTGTCCTTGCTCAAACGCTGGCCTGAAAGAGTCCAGGCACGCACCTCGGGAGCAGGTGGGGAGAGGCCGTCCAAAAGCACCCCACCCTCCCAGCTAGATCAGCGGGCAGGGTGGCGGAGGCCAGAGACATTACAGCACACCGGACTGGCCGTGTGTTATTTCACAAGCTCGCCGACGGCTGGAATCGGCACAAGGCCACGGGGACATCTGGTCCCGCTCCAGAGCACCCAGCCAGACGCTTCTGGGAAGTGCACAAGCAGCAAACCCCAGGCAGAATCTTGCAGCCGCACAATGCCACCCGCCGGATCACAAAGGAGGCTATTGTTTGCAAGGAGCTGGTGACAGCTCAGGCAAGCGAGCCAAAGTGTACTTGTTGCCAAGGGAGGGGGGACCCAGCTGGCTGTGTGGGCGGGCGAGATGGAGGGAGCTTGGATCAGGCTCACCGTCGAGCGCAGCCTTGGTGTCGCAACAGGGCTCCAATGCAATCCCTGTCCACACACAGATGCTGTCCACACACAACAGGGAAACTGAGGTTCCCCCCACCCCCCAGCCCCAGTTATGGAGGGAGCCAGTGTTCTCTCGAAATTTCCTTCATCTGTGTGCAGAATGAGTTTTGTTCTGGGCAGCGGGACCAAGGCAGTGTGCTCGCACATATCTTCAGAGTGGGGCCTTCCTGATTCAGTCTGAGCAGGATCTAAAATCAACTGAATGTGCACACGTCTATTCAGCCGGGGACCTTCCCGATTCAATCTGAGCGGGATCTAAAATCTGTGTCCATGCGCATGAGCGCATGCACCTTAGAGGGAACAGTGGAGGGAGTGTTGTTCTGGGCGGCAGGATAAAGGCAGTGTGTGCACATGCATATTCAGTGTGGGGGCTTCCTGATTCAATCTGAGCAGGATCTAAAATGAACTGAGTGAACATTTAAAAAACTTGTGTGCATGCGCATGTGCGCACATAGAGGGAACATGGGGGAGTTTTGTTCTGGGTGGCAGGATCAAGGCAGTGTGTGCACATGCATATTCAGTGTGGGGCCTTCCTGATTCAATCTGAGCGGGATCTAAAATGAACTGAGTGGACATTAAAAAAAATTGTGTGCATGCGCATGTGCGCACACCTTAGAGGGAACATGGGGGAGTTTTGTTCTGGGTGGCAGTATCAAGGCAGAGTGTATACACATATATTCAGTATGGGGCCTTCCTGATTCAATCTGAGCAGGATCTAAAATGAACTGAGAGGACATTAAAAAAAAACTTTATGTGCATGTGCATGAGTGCATGCACCTTAGAGGGAACAGTGGAGGGCGTTTTGTTCTGGGCAGCAGTATCAAGGCAGCGTGTGTGCATATATTCAGCCTGCGACCTTCCTGATTCAATCTGAGCGGGGTTGAAAATGGACATTAAAAAAACTTATGCGCATGCACATGCACATGCACGCATGCCTGAGAGGGAATTCTGGAAGGAGCTTGAAGCTGCTGCTGCAGCCAATCACATCTCTTGGAAGGAGTCATGTCCGAGGTACACCTACCTGCCTTGCCACCGGGGAAGGTATCCCAGCCTGCCTTGGACCGGCAAGCCCTCTGTAGGCCACCTTTGCGGCCATTAGGCCCGGTATCAAAGGGGGCGGGCTCACCTGGAATGAAACGGGTTCAAGAAGAGCATGGGTTCCGGAGCAGCAGGCAGCTCAGAGCAAGCAGCACATGGTCGGGCAAGCCAAGCTGTGAAAAAGGCAAATTATATGCTAGAACATCATTAGGGCTGTGCTTAGTTTCTACAGTAGGGTGCTGGATTAAAAATTAAAAAATTCTAACATTATAATGTTAGCATGGTGACATAGCGAGAGCCAGCATGGTGTAGTGGTTAGAGGGCTGGACTAGGACCGGGGAGACCCGAGTTCAAATCCCCGTTCTGCCATGAAACTAGCTGGGTGACTCTGGGCCAGTCACTTCTCTCTCAGCCTAGCCTACTTCACAGGGTTGTTGTGAGGAGAAACTCAAGTATGTCGTACACCGCTCTGGGCTCCTTGGAGGAAGAGCAGGCTATAAATGTAATAATAAAATAATATAATTATAATAATAATTCTGCGACGATACCTATAACAACAGCAACAACATTGACAATAAAATTCTGGCATCCCAGGTCCTTGGGAAGGACTCGATGTCTGGATAAAACAAACCAGTCAATAACACCCGTCTGACTGTGTAAAATAATAATAACAACAACAACAAATAATCCCCCAGTGAGGCACTACCTTGGTGTGGTTGTGGGGCTTGCATGCTCTGAGGAAGGTGAGAGCTATGCCAGAGGTCCAACCATACTGGACAGGTCTCACCAGAGGAGCCAGACAAAGAGTGCCTCTCCCATCAACAATATGGTGAGACGTAACTTTAATAAATCTATACCGGATCGGTCGTCGCCCGGGTCAACAAGGACCACACCAGGTGCTGGAGTCCCTGGACATCTGGTGGCAAGTGGTCAACAGGACTCAGGATCTTCAGTTGAGCAAGCAGGGCTGGAGACTGCAAGGTTACTGGAAGAAACGTCGCTTAACCGGAAAAAATATATGAAAAATGCCAACAAGGAAATAATGATCTGCTATTACAAGTCTAGTCCAACTAGAAGAGGTTATTTTAAAAGAATGTACCAAATTTGGAAAGAGAAGCATCCAGATACAGAAATAACAGGACAAAGGCTAGCAGACCAGAGAAGATTCATAATCAGAAATAAAGTATTCACAGAAGTTGAACTGGAAGAACTGCAAAGAGCAACACAGGCTCAAGATATGGAAGAAGAATTACCACCAACTGAAGAAGTTGCTCAGGCGCAGGTGGAGGAGGTGTTGGAAATAGAGGATGCCACTGTTGCTGAACTGTTTCAAAATCAAAACCAGGCAACCTCCCCTTTGCCTTCACCTCAAAAACCCAAATGCTGTTTAACAGAAAAGCAACAAGAATTAAAGCAAAAAATAACTGAGCACATGAACCAAACAACCACCAGGGTTTGACTTCCAGCTCTAAAAACAGTTGCTAAAAAACCAACTTACTCAGGCATTAAAAGATGTCAATGCTGCACTTGCAGAAATAACAACCAAGAATTTGCAAGAAACAAACCAACTAATGTACAGTGCAGCAACAATAACAACACAAGAGCTCGGATATAAGATCAGTGGACCTGTAAAAAAAGAAAGCAGTACATCACCTAAATGGAAGATTAGATTAGAAAATAAAATCTCCAGACTTAGATCAGATGCTAGTAAATTGAAAGATATGAAAGACAAGAAGCTGAAGAATGAAAACACCAAACAGTATCTGATCCAATAATACCACCTAGATTCAAGGAAAATTAGAGAAGTCCTGGAAATAATAAAGCAGCAAATAACAGCAGTGTCAAAGAAGATTAGCAGATACGAAGCCAGAATCACACAACACAGGCAGAATCTCCAATTCCAGTCCAATCAGAGACGTTTCAACCAAAGCATAGAAGGAGAAACTGCAAGAAACGTAGAAACACCAAATCAAGAAGAAACAGTGCAATTCTGGGGGAAATTATAGGACAATCCAATAGATTATAAAAGAAAAGCAGGCTGGATGAAAGAGGTCAAAAAATGTAACCAACAAATGCAAGATCTAATAATAACACCAGAATTAATAAGTGGAAGAGCAAAGAAAATTAAAAACTGGACTGTGCCAGGCGACGATTAACTGCATGGCTTTTGGCTAAACACCTAACAAGCCTTCATAAACAACTATCAAAACAGTGCAATCACATTTTGCAAGGTGGTGATATTGAACAACGGCTAACAACTGGGAAAACTCATCTCATCATGAAAGACCCAGCAAAAGGTGCAGTTCCAAGTAATTATAGACCCATAACCTGCCTGCCAACCATGTTCAAATTATTAACTGGAATAATAGCAGATGAAATGATGCAACACTTATTAACTAACAAACAACCCAGTTGAACAGAAATGAAATTACCTGAACACCAGAGGCACAAAAGACCAGCTGCTGACTGACAAAATGATTTTAGAAAATTGCAAGAGAAGAAAAACCAATCTAAGTGTTGCATGGATTGACTACAAGAAAGCCTTTGACTCATTGCCTCACACATGGATACTAAAATGTTTAGAAACAACTGGTGTCAGCAAAAACATTCAGCTATTTATTTAAAAAGCAATGAGCATGTACACAGTTAACAATCAATGGCGAGACACTTGGACAGGATGGCATTAGAAGAGGCATTTTCCAAGGCGACTCACTATCCCCTCTGTTGTTTGTAATCGCCATGACCCCACTCTCACAAATACTAAACAAAACAGGCCTCGGATACCAAACATCTAAAACATCAAGTCAAATCAACCATCTGCTGTACATGGACGATCCGAAATTGTATGGAAAGTCCCAGTCAGAAATTGAATCACTGCTAAACACTCTCTGTATATTCAGCAGCGATATAGCAATGGAGTTTGGACTAGACAAGTGTGCTGCATTAATAATGAACAGAGGGAAAATAAGAAAAACAGAAGGAATAGAACTGCCCAATGGAAGCAAGATCAAGAACCTGGAAGAGAAAGAACCTTACAAATACTTGGGCATTCTCCAGGCGGATAACATTGCACACACTGAAGTTAAAAGAAAAATGGGAAGTGAATACATCAGGAGAGTTAGAAAAATCCTCAAGTCCAAACTCAATGGCGGGAACACCATACAAGCCATAAACACCTGGGCTATACCTGTTATCAGATACGCTGCAGGAATAATAGACTGGACCCAGGCAGAGCTAGAGACGCTAGATCATAAGACCAGGAAAATCATGACCATCAATCATGCTCTGCACCCTCGCAGTGATGTCGATAGGCTATACCTCCCTCGCAGCTCAGGTGGAAGAGGAATGCTGTAAGTCCATCAAACAGTAGAGGAGGAGAAAAGAGGCCTTGAAGAATATAACAAGGACAGTGAAGAAGATGCACTTAAGATGGTCAAGAACGAGAAAATATTCAACACCAATGAAACAAAGCAGGCCTACAAGAAAGAACAAGTCAAGAACTGAGCAGAAAAATGGAGAAATAAGCCCCTGCATGGTCAATATTTGCACAATATAAGTGGAAAATCAGACATCACCAAGACCTGGCAATGGCTTAAGAATGGCAACTTGAAGAAAGAAACAGAGGGTTTAATACTGGCTGCGCAAGAACAGGCACTAAGAACAAATGCAATAAGAGCCAAAGTAGAAAAGTCCACAACAAACAGCAAGTGCTGCCTTTGTAAAGAAGCAGATGAAACAGTGGACCACCTAATCAGCTGTTGTAAAAAGATCGCACAGACTGACTACAAACAAAGGCATGACAAGGTAGCAGGGATGATACACTGGAACTTCTGCAAAAAATAAAAGCTACCAGTAGCCAAAAATGGGTGGGACCATAAAATTGAAAACGTTGTAGAAAATGAAGATGCAAAAATATTATGGGACTTCCGACTACAAACAGACAAACATCTGCCACACAATACACCAGATAGAACTGTAGTCGAGAAGAAAGAAAAACAAGTGAAAATAATCGACATAGCAATACCAGGGGATAGCAGAATAGAAGAAAAAGAAATAGAAAAAAATCACAAAATACAAGGATCTACAAATTGAAATGGAAAGGCTGTGGCAGAAAAAGACCAAAATAATCCCCGTGGTAATTGGCGCCCTGGGTGCAATTCCAAAACACCTTGAAGAGCACCTCAACACCTATCGGGGCCACAGAAATCACCAGCAGCCAATTATGAAAAACAACTTTACTGGGAACAGCCTGTATTCTGCGACGATATCTATAACAACTGACAATAAAATTCAGCCATCCCAGGTCCTTGGGAAGGACTCGATGTCTGGATAAAAACAAACCAGTCAATAACACCTGTCTGACTGTAAACAAGAAATAATAAATAATAATAATGATGATGCCCTTATTCATCAAGGACCAGTCTGCCCTGGTCCAAGGCAGGCATCGACACATTTCCTTTGAATCTAGGAGCCAGCCCCCCAAATTTGGAAGCCAGACAAGGGACACTTCACAGAATTACTAGACTTCGTGACAGACAATGAGGTCATTCACATAATCAACAACTGGGGTCTACCTGGGAGCTGTGTGTGCTCCCAATTTTCGGTTGTGGGGAAGCAAGGGAGGAAGGAAACCTGGGTAGAAGGGATTGTGGGGAAGCAAGGTAGGAGGGGAACCTGGATAGATTTTGCTCCTACCTTGCTTCCCCACAACCAAATATTTGGGAGCACACATGCTCCCAAACCCAGATAGAACACAGTTTTTGATCTCACTGTGGAGGAAGAGGGTCAACAGGCTTATTTTTATCCACTTTCAAGTAATATAACACAGAAACTGGACTGCTTGGGTCGAATAAAGCTTTTATTAAATAGCTCGGCTTCCGAACATCCCAGTCTAGGTGACACAAAATTAATTTTCTAGGCACCAGGGCTCCCCGTCACCTGGGATTTGTCAAATCTTGATCTAGTCCAGGGATTCTCAGCGTTGGGTCCTCAGATGTTATTGGACTTCAACTCCCATAATCCCTAGCCCCAGTGGCTTTTGGTTGGGGATTATGGGAGTTGAAGTCCAAAAATATCTGGGGACCCAACGCTGAGAATCCCTGAGCTAGTCCATCTTCACACTGCCAGTGAGAACCACACACGAGGCATCTGGTGGGCCGCTGTGTGAAACAGGATGCTGGACTAGATGGGCCTTGGGCATGATCAGTGTTCCTTCTAACAGGAATTCCCAGATGTTGTTGACTATGACTCCCATAATGCCAAGCCAAAGGCCATTGCCCCTGGGGATGCTGGGAGTTGTAGTCAACAACATCTGGGAAGCCCTGTTAGAGGATACATTGGCCTGATCCAGCTTGGCTGTTCTTATGTTCTTACTCTGTTCAAACAAGTAAGCCCAGCCGGATGTAATAAAACCAACACAGCCATCACTAGCAGCAGGAAGCCACATTCTGGGCTGGCGGCAAGAGGATCAGAAGGTCCCCTGCTAACTGAGCAAAAAGGCACCTTTTTAAAGAGGCGATCATCTTTATTTAGCAGGGGGAGAGCAACTGGCCCTATCCATCCCCAGCACAACATCCCTCCAGTGGCTATTGATTTTGATTTGATTTGATTTGACATATTTTTATACTGCCCAAAACTTACGTCTGTGGGCAGTTTACAAGAAGAGAAAAACAACATTAAAACATTAGTTAAAAACAAAAACAAGAAATTTAAAAGACAATTAAATTTTTTTTAAACAATATTCTAAAAAAAAATCAAAACAGTATCAGTTAAACAAAACAAAACAGTATCAGTATTGCTGGGGTCTATCTCATGCTTCCTTTTAAGACTGTGAGCCCTTTGGGGACAGAGAGCCATTTCATTTATTTATGTGTATTTATGTAGACGGCTTTGGGAACTTTGGCTGAAAAGCGTTATATAAATATTTGTCATATTTGTGTCAGATCACAAGACACAGGGAGATTATATGGGGGGCGTGGGGACGTTTTGCAAGTGGTAGCAAAATCCGCGTCTCTGGGTGGCGTACAACAAAAACAATACAAACCAAACAACGCTTAAAACATTACAATCATTAAAAACCCAACATTAAACATGATTAAAACGATCAATCAAATTAAAAGCCTCGGTGAACAAAATGTGTCTTCAGTGCCTTTCTAAAAGCTGCCAGAGATGGGGAGGCCCTTATTTCAATAGGGAGCATGTTCCAAATTCCAGGGGCAGCAACGGAAAAGGCCCGTTCCCAAGTAGCCACCGGACCAGCCGATGGCAACTGTAGATGAACATCTCCAGATGATCTCAAAGGGTGATGGGACTCATGGCGAAGACGACGTTCTCTTAACGGCGTTGACCGGTGTGCAGTGTTCTCTCTAAATTTTCCCCCACCTGTGTGCGGAATAAATTTTGTTCTGGGCGGCAAAATCAAGATAGTGTGCGCGCATGTGCGTCCAGAGTGGGGCCCTCCCGATTCAACCGGAGTGGGATCTAAAATTAACTGGGCAGATGTCAAAAAATCTGTGAGCACATGCACACGTGCACATCTTCGAGGGAACATGCTGGTGTGTCTCTGTGTGTGTGGATCATGACAACAGAAGCATATGTCATCTTCTGAGTCACACAGGCACTGTGTCCAAGAAAACATTACCAGGAACACATACCCCTGCTAACTTGGCAAAGAGGCACCTTTTAACGTGGTGATTCTCTGTATTTAGCAAGGGGAGAGCAACTGGCCCTATCCACCCCCAGCACAGCACCCTTCCAGTGACTGTTGCTGGTGTCTTTCTGATGTTTCTTTTTAGATTGTGAGCCCTTTGGGGACAGGGAGCCATCTTCTTTATTTACTGATATCTCTGTGTCAACCGCCCTGGGCCATGTTTGAAAGGGCGGTATAGAAACCGAATAAATAATAATAAATAAATAATAATCATCTCCATCACAGTTTTCAGAAAGCACGTCAAATCTTTGCTCCTTACCCAGGCTTTTATATGATTGTCTCCACGGCGGCTTCTTGTATTTTGTACTGTTTTTAGGCTTGGGTTTGAATTTATGATGATGATGATGATTTTGAATCAGATTTGTTTTTATACTTTTTAGCTCGGCATTTTAATGTGTCTTTTTCATAAGCGTGTTTTTAAATTTTATTGTGAGACGCCTTGAGATTTTCTGGATGAAAGGCGGGGTATAAATTAAACAATAAATAAAATAAAATAAAAACAAAACAGGAAAGTGCCTTAAAAAGCCAGAGCGGGGCTCCATTTTGCTCAGGATTTCCTACGTTAGCAGGAGGTCTCTCTCAGCCCTACATGGAGAAGGTGCCACAGACTGAACCAACCACCTTCTGCATTCAAAGCAGATGTTCCTCCACGGAATTGTGGCCTCATCCCATAAGTACGGTTGAAATTAGGAGCAAGCAATCAGCAGGTCAGGCGGGGCAGAGGAGAGAATGCCTGCTCAGCCTTTCCGTCTCTGCTAACCAAAACAGAAGATAAGCTAGTTAACAGTGACTGTTAACTAAACAGCAATCCACTTGCTGTTCAGTTCAGGCACCCAGTCACGATGAGAGCAATGTTCCCTAAGGCACGCTCACACATTTTTAAATGTCCGCTCAGCTAATTTTTAGATCCCGCTCAGGTCGAATCGGGAAGGTCCCACTATGAGCGCCCGTGCACACCCCTGCCAAAAGAGCAAAGAGGCACCTTTAAAAAAATATTCTCTTTATTGAGCAGGAGGAGAGCAACTGGCCCTATCCGTCCCCAGCACAGCATCCCTCCAGTGGCTGTTGCTGGTGTCTATTTTACTTTTTTTTTTAAAAAAAGTTTGTGAGACCCTTGGAGACAGGGAGCCATTTTATTTATTGATTCGTATCTCTTGGTCATGTTTGTATTTAATTTTTAGACCTTGCTCAGGTTGAATTAGGAAGGCCCCGTTCTGAATGCAGACGTGCGCACACAGTGCCTTGATAATGCCACCCAGAACAAAACTCATTCCGCACACAGATTAAAACAAATGAGAGAAAACACTGTCTGAGAGTACCGATTCCTAAACCGCAGTCCTAGGTACACTTTCTTATGGGCGTGCCCCATGGCATCCAACATGACATACACAGGACTGAGGCTAAACCCCCCACTGGGAACATTTGGGGCACCAGATCAAAATGGTCAACACAGCTTATTGCGAAGATCCGCCAAGAGACCTGTCCAAAGCTGGAGAAATCTGCCGAGATCCCCCTAAAATTCAACGAATTTACTGGGATGCAGCACACGCATTTCTGCCATCCTTGCAGTCCGATTCTGCACAGATTCTGCCCATTCGATTCCAGAGAATCGATTTATTTTCAGGTAAATGTGTGTTTTTCTGCAGGATGCGAGAACTCCAGCAGGAACCAAACAAAAAACAACCCTCCCCCAAGGAATATTCAATACACTGTGTTGCTGATCCCAAAAACGTTAATTCACTTCTACCAGGTGCTAATCTAGGGGCACAAATCCTGCAGAGAACACACCCACCCACCAGTTCAATGGGGCTACAGCTGTTGTGTTCTTACCCCTGGACTTTGGGGCTGAAGTCCAGGGCCTCCATAGCCCCTGGGGGCACCCAAATGCTCTTTAGTCTGTCCTGGATGGTGTGGTCGCCCGGCTGAGGATGATGATGCTTAATTTGCAGAGGAGGGCAGCCTCCAAAGGCCTTTAGGTCCACGCTCCAAAATTATATCGGGCAGTAGCGATCTAGGAAGATGCTGAAAGGCAGCATCTCATACTGCGTGGGAGGAGGCAATGGTCAACCCTTCCTGTATTCTACCAAAGACAACCACAGGGCTCTGTGGGTGCCACGAGTCGACACCGACTCGACGGCACTTTTTACCTTTACAGGAAAGTCAGGAAACATTTCTATGTGACCCCAGGACACCCAGAATTAATCCCCACCCCAGACCTGGACGGATGCATTTCACGTCACACTTCTCGCCGAGAAGAAATCTTCTGTCACGCACACAAGGTTGCTCAATTTTGTGCGGTCGCTGTTAAGAGCTGCCAACAATTAAGTTAGACTTTCTAGATCCTGCCATGAAACGTTGACTTTGCCGGTGTACTCTATGGTAGATCTCTTATCTGGATGCTGTATAATTGGTTGTGTCTCTGTCTGATCTATGATCGCAAGAAAGTTATTTGTTCATTCAGTCCCCACCACACCCCCCACACACACCAGTGGTGCTCTTACCCCTGGAATTCAGGGCCAAAATCCAGGGCCTCCACACCCCTTGGGGGCCCCCCAAATCCTCTTTAATCTATCCCAGGTGATATGGTCAGCACTTGCCCACACGATAATGGGCAGCAGAGTGTGATATTTGTGACCTGTGCCAGGTGCTTTAGAGACCGGGGGTGGGGGGGGCAGTGGGGAAAGAAATATGTGGGATGGAAATATGTCAAGTTGTGTGTTGAAATGTTTCTGCTAGAGCGTATTTCCATAAATAGCCCTGTTTTATATCCTTACATTCTTGTGAGTTCCGTGGCCATTTGTGTCAAAAACCCACATGTTAAACATACTGCATGTGTCTCGTGTGTGTGTGTGTGTGTGTGTAGGGCAGGCCTGCTCAACTTTGCCCTCCCCAGCTGTTTTTGGACTACAACGCCCATAATCCCCAGCCACAGTGGCCAATCTTTATTTTTATTTATTTATTTATTTATCGGTCACATTTCTATACAGCAGCCAGGTGGATGGACTCAATGACGACAGCCATGAAGGCACCACTGAGAGACCTTCAAGGCCGAGTGGAAGACCGATAATCCCGGAGAGAATCTCTCAGTGTGCTCGCTCAGAGTCGACACCGATGGCCCTTAATCCGTCCGTCAATCACGCGCAATTGAACGATATGCTCTTGAATAGTGCCAGCCTTTAAATCAATAACAAATAAATAAAAAATAAATAAATAATGGTTATTCTTTAGCACGTATTCAAGTGACGCCACTTTCCAGCCCCAAACTTCGCCAGAGAAGAAGCTGCCACCCCAATGAGGGGGAAAGGCTGTCCCTCGAGGGACCCACATTTCACCCCTGAAAGGAGGGACATCCTGGGTCAGTTGGCAACCCTATGCTCCTCTGCCCCTTGAAATGGGCCCAGGGAGCAGACCGGCTGCTCTGAAGGTGAGGGTTGGCTCTTCCCAGCTCCCCCCCCCCACCAGGGCTTTGCTTGGGGTCAGGGCCTGCCGTGACCCCCCTCCCCTGCTGCCCCTCCCTTTGTTTGCTGCGGCTTTGTTCTCCTGTTTACCAAGCTTCTCTCCCAGGTAGGAAAAGAAAGAGGGGAGGGGGTGGGCTGGAATGCTCCAGGCCTCTTCTCCTCCCTCCGGGCCCCCCAACCCTCAGGCCTTCCTTCCCTAGAGCCCCAGGTGAGATCTGGGGCAGGTTGGCTCAGAGACAAACCCCACTCTGTTGGAGGGAGCGGATTCCCAAACGGAATCCAGGAAAGAATGAGAGCCATCTTCGAAAGCCAGGTGGTCAGCAACGCTCCTCTCCTCCTCCTCCTCCTGACAAACAAACCGGTTTGGCGAGCAGGTAATACCCAGAAAGGTAAGGACACCGTTATTTCCAAACGCATGCGCCATCCTCACCACACCCCCTCTGCCACCTCCTCCCCAAACATCTGATCTAATTAGTAGCCCAGAAGAGGGACAAGTTTGCTTGCCTTCTTCTCATGCAAATCACTCCCTCGTTGGAGAGAGGCACAAGCCTTCCGGAGCCCCGACGGAAAGGGCAGAAGCGAAGCGGCCTGCCTGGGCATTTACCTGCCGGCCTCCTCCACGCCCCCCCCCCCGCCGTACCTGGATCCCCGCTCTAAGCCCCGCGCGGACAAGCCACGGCGGCCTCAGGCTGCGAGTGGGCGCGTGTGAAACGGAGCCGCCTTGGATCGCTCCAAAACCGCGACTCTCTTTAAAGGAGACCGGGTGTGTGGATTTGGCGGCGTCCCGGGCTGGAAGTAAACTTTCGGGACCCCGCCGCCACGCGCGAAGATGCCCCGAGCATTCCTGGTGAAGAAAACCAGCGTCGCCACCGGCAAGAGGAACTGGAGCGAGCTGCCTGATGAGGAACGGGGCGAGATCTACGTGCCGGGTGAGTCCCCCGGGGAGGGCGCCGCGTTTACACGACGGGGCCGCTCCTCCCTCCGGCGCCAATCCGGAGTAGCCGGGTTCGGAGGAGCAGGCTGGGCTGGGCAAGGTCGGCGCCGCGGAGGCGCGAGTGGGAGAGGAGGCGGCGGGGTTTGGTGGGGCACATAACGGCCGTCCGAAGAGGAGGAGGAGAGGGGGGCGATCGGTGGGGCTGGAAGGGGGCAGGGCACACCCGCCCCACACCTGACCGGCTTCTTGCCGCCTGGAAGGCAAACTGGGCAGGGGGCCACGTGTCCAGTTCAGCCAGCCCCTGGAGGCGACCTCGTCCGTCGGGACCTTCCTCCTCCTCCTCTTCCTCCTCACGTGCCCACCTCCAGCTAATCGCACCTGTACGGTGGGACGAGGGCGAGCCCCGGCCCGAGAATGCTGGGAACTAGTAGGGCCATCAGTCGCCCCCACTTCGTCGCCTGCTTGCTAGGTTTCCACTTCGCCGGGACGGCGCTGGTTGATCGCCCGGGAGGGACTTTCAGACGGGCAAAAGATCTGGGGGGGTGGAGGAGAGGGGAGGGCCCCTGGACGGGCTTCAAGCGCCCCCCCCCCCGCAGCCTCCGGCCCCTCCTCTGTAGGAAGCCGCTGGATCACGTGCAAGGACGGCGGCCCTCTGCCGAGTCCGAGATTGGGTCGTCTAGCTGGGGGTCTCCCGCTCTGACTGGCAGCGGCTCTTCAGAATTTCGGGCAGGGATGGTGATGATGATGTGTGGGGTTTTTTGGCCTGAGTCCTACCGGGAGAGGCTGCCAGGGATCGAACTGAGGGCGGGGGGGGGGAGGGATCCGATGTCCTGCCACCGAGGTACACAGCCCCATGGAAGCATGTCCTGGCTCCCGGTTAGGGTTAGGGTCTGGCTCCCGGCTCGTCCCGTGTATTATTTATTTATTTAGCACATTTTTTTTTTAAAAGCACATTTTTATACCGCCCTAACCCAAAGGTCCCAGGGCGGTAGGACGCCTTCGGAAGGATGTAGGACGCCTTCGGAAGCTGCCCGCTGCTGAGTCAGAGATTTTGGTCGTCTAGAGGCGGGCTGTCCACCCGGACTGGCAGCGGCTCATGCTTTGGTCGTTTGCTGGCTCATTAAAACATTTCCATTAAAATAAATAAATAAATAAGTAAATTCGATTCCTACCTGGAGAGGTTGCCAGGGATCGAACCGGGGGCTTAGTTACAGCCGCATCTAAGCATGTTTGTTCGGAAGTCATACCCCCAACACACACACACACACACACACACACACACACACACACAAACACAAACACACCTCTTTCTCATTTGGTATTTTCAAACAGAACACAACATGTATAAAAGTAAAAGAGACCATACAATGTATAGCAGAGACACAGGTTTTTTTTAAAAAAATCATCCCTTGGCAGAAATCGCTTAATACAGAAATCCCAAATTTGAAAACAGATGATAAAAGCCTTAAAGTATGATAATAAACTATTATAATCATGATCGCTGCCTTGTAGCACATGAAAATATTATAAAATAGAAATTACTGTTAATTTTTTAGGAGGAGCTAATAGATCCCCCCGCCCCCCGCTTTACACTTAGGTAACTCAGCAAAGAGGCACCTTTTTAAAAGTGATTCTCTTTATTTAGCAGGAGGAGAGCAACTGGCCCTATCCGACCCCAGCACAGCATCCCTCCAGGGGCGGTTGTTGGTGTCTTTATTTATTTATTTATTGTTAAAAAAAATAAAACCCATCTTCCTTATGTTGCTTGTTTAGACTGGGAGCCCTTTGGGGACAGGCAGCCATTTATTTATTTAATTAATTAATTAATTAATTTCTGTATGTAAACCACTTTGGGAACTTGGGTTGAAAAGCGGTATATAAATACTCTCTGTATTCGTAGTCGTACAGCTTGAAAATGAAACGCCTCTCTGGGTGAATAGAAGTCTCTGATGGAGAGGATAATCCCATATTCCCTTAAACCGGTCCCTCTCTTGCTCAGGAGACTCACTTCTGCCGGATGGGGTTGTGGCCATCAGACAACAGACAATCTGGAAGAACAACATTGAGAAATGCTGGCGTCCTCTAGGGTTGGACAGCTCGTGTTTGCCGTCGGCAAAAGCAGCTACATTGGGTTGCTGTTCCCCAGCTGTTCAGTGCTGCGCGACAGGCAGCCATTCAACAGGGGAGCATGCTTAGGATTGCTCTGTTAATCTGCCTCCTCCCACGAACACAGCCAGAATCCGGGGTAAGGCTGGCCTCGTGGCCCTGCTCCCCACACCCACTTTCTTTTTACAAAGGAGTAAGAAGTTGGGAGTCCTGCCTCAAAGCACCCTCTATCGGGACTTTATTTGTTTTATTTTTTTAACATTCGTATCCCACTCTTCCTCCAGGAGCCCCGAGCGGTGTACCTGGTTATGCTTATCCTCACAACAGCCCTGTGAGGTAGGTTAGGCGGAGACGGCAGTGTTCCCTCTAACCGGGTCTCCCAGAGGTTGTTGACTACAACTCCCAGAATCCCCTGCCAAAGGCCAGTGCAGCTGTGGATGCTGGGAGTTGTAGTCTCTGGGAATCCCTGGTAGAGGGAACACTGTCAGCGGAGAGATACGTGACGGGACCAGAGACACCCAGTGAGTTTCATGGCTGAACGGGGATTTGAACTCGGGCCTCCCTGGTCCTTGTCCAACACTGCCTGGAACGACTACGGATCCTTTCAGGGAGCTGGCAAGAGAATTCTGGCGACGTGGCTGTTCCCAGCCCTGTTGGGAGACCCAGAGGCAGGGAATCGGGTTCCAGCTTTCTCCTCTGCACCCTTTTGCACTTGTAGGGAAGAACCACCTGGCACACTCAGCCCCCAACAAGACCCTCGCCGGGCAGCTTAGCACTGCCTCCTTTGCTCTAGGGACAGACTCCTTTCCTCTCTGTGGGATCAGACCCTCGAGCCCAGGATCCTGTTCCCAACAGTGGCCGGCCATGCCTCTGAGGGAAACCCCAGGTGCCCCCCCTGGAGCAAACGAGATCCACAGGTACACTGCCACTGGCCATGGAAGTTCCATTCCACAACGGTAGCTGCTAATACCTGGCTCCCCAGGATGGCCGGCAAGGAGGCCTCCAGTGGGAAGGGGCACTGGGTTCCCGACTACGGGGAGCCCAGACGGATGCACTCGGCTCCTCCAGCTCCCTGTCTTACTTGGCAAGCATCTCCGGCTCAGCTTGGGAGTCTGTAATTAGCATCTAATTAATCACGCAGGGAGCTGCTGGAGCGTTCTGCCATGGCTCCCAGCCTGTTGACCGGGGGAGAGAAAGCCAGGCGTCCCTCTGCTGCTTGCCAAAATGAGAACAGCGGGCCTTTCCTTGGGGCGGGGGGGGGCTACCTTGGAGAAGCCGCTGCCAGCCTGGGTAGACAATCCTCAGCTAGCTGGACCAAGGGTCTGACTCGGTCGACAGCAGCTGCCTACGTTCCCCCTATCACGGCTCCTCAAACTTGGGCCCCCAGATCTTGCTGGACACACCTCCCATCCTCCTATCCTTGGGCCACTGTGGCGGGGGATGATGGGAGTTGTAGTCCAACAGCATCTGGCACCCCAGCTTGAAAAACCCTGGCCTCCAGGATCCTCTCCCTCCTTCTGTCCTCCTCGCAAGGACAGCATCAGCCTCCCGCTCGTCCCTTTTGAACCCGGCCTCTCGCTTGTCTTCCCGACTGCCGCCCTATTAACGTGTGGATGTGTACATTCCTTGGGGCAGGGAGCTGACTCAGTCCAGAGCCAGGTGCCCTGCTGGCACTGCACAGCCGCTTCCCGACACTTGTCCCAGCTCCCCGCGATGATGTGGCTCTCGCAGCAGGGCCGAGGGGGAGAACTTTGTGGCTCTGCAGATGACAGGAGAGGCTGTGGGGGGGGGGGTAAAGGGGTGTAATTGGGGGATTGTTGCAGTGATGAGGAGGAAAGAGCTCCCTTCCTCCTAGGGTTGCCCAACCTCAGTGGTGCTCTTCCTCCTAGACGTCCGAGTGGAAGATCAGGGCCTCCCCGAATCCTCCTTAGTGTCTCTCTCTTCGGGTTTGCGCCTCTTTCCTCCTGTCCTGCATATTTGGGTGTTAAAAAGTCGTGCATCCCGCAAATTTAAGCGGCCATGCAGACGGTGGGTATCGGCAGGTCAGTGGGTCGAGCCGATCTCTTTCCCTGAGCATATTGTGCTGCGGCGATCCTTGCGCTTCAAAGGGCGGTGTTTAAAATTCTGCAGGTGACACAGAGAGGGCGTTCACACCAGTGAAAGCGGGGTTTGATCCGGGTGTGGGAGCTGTGTGTGCTCTCAATTTTCGGTTGTGTGGAAGCAAGGTGGGAGGGAAACCTGGGTAGAAGTGGTTGTGTGGAAGCAAGGCAGGAGGAAAAGCTACCCATGCTTTCCTCCTCCCTTGCTTCCACACAACCACCTCTGCCCAGGTTCTCCTCCTACCTTGCTTCCACACAACCACCTCTGCCCAGGTTCTCCTCCTCCCTTGCTTCCACACAACCACCTCTGCCCAGGTTCTCCTCCTACCTTGCTTCCACACAATCACCTCTGCTCAGGTTCTCCTCCTCCCTTGCTTCCACACAACCACCTCTGCCCAGGTTCTCCTCCTACCTTGCTTCCACACAATCACCTCTGCTCAGGTTCTCCTCCTACCTTGCTTCCACACAACCACCTCTGCTCAGGTTCTCCTCCTACCTTGCTTCCACACAATCACCTCTGCCCAGGTTCTCCTCCTCCCTTGCTTCCACACAACCACCTCTGCTCAGGTTCTCCTCCTCCCTTGCTTCCACACAACCACCTCTGCTCAGGTTCTCCTCCTACCTTGCTTCCACACAACCACCTCTGCCCAGGTTCTCCTCCTACCTTGCTTCCACACAACTGAAAACTGAGAACACACACGGCTCTCAAACCCAGGGAGAACACAGTTTTTGATTGAGTGTGTGTGTGGTGGTGGTGGTGGTGATGATGATGCTTACCTTCTGGGGAGGGGGCAGCAGAAGGCCTTCAGGTCCAAGCTCCAAAATTACCTGTCCTGGACAGTCCAGAACTCAGATGTCCTGTGTAGGATGTGGGGAAAGGGTTGCTCTGGATATGAAACCGCCAGGAATTTGAGTGGGAAGGTTACCTTGCCAAATTTCACTCATTGGACTGCTGATTCTCTCTCCAGGCATTGAGGCTCTTCTCACGATCGGGCAAAATCAGGATAAGGGAGCCTAACCTGGTTCTGGCAGAACGTCAGAACCACCGGGCTCACGGGCTCCAAAGTGGGTAACCTGCTAACTTGTACCCCTTTATCCCCCCCCCCCGTTGACCATTCCATTTTATGTAGGAGAACATAAAGGGTTTTTTTTAGGGGGGGCTTTATACCTGCTCCCTGCCCCTTTTTGCTCCAGCGGAGTTCCACAGCCTCTCCTGTCATCTGCAGAGCCACAAAGTTCTCCCCCTCGGCCCTGCGGCGAGAGCCACATCATCGCGGGGAGCTGGGCCAAGTGTCGGGAAGCGTCTGTGCAGTGCCATCAGGGCACCTGGCTCTGGACTGAGTCAGCTCCCTGCCCCAAGGAATGTACACATCCACACGTTAATAGGGCGGCAGTCGGGAAGACAAGCGAGAGGCCGGGTTCAAAAGGGACGAGCGGGAGGCTGATGCTGTCCTTGTGAGGAGGACAGAAGGAGGGAAAGAATCCTGGAGGCCAGGGTTTTTCAAGCTGGGGTGCCAGATGCTGTTGGATTACAACTCCCATCATCCCCCGCCACAGTGGCCCAAGGATAGGAGGATGGGAGGTGTGTCCAGCAAGATCTGGGGGCCCAAGTTTGAGGAGCCGTGATAGGGGGAACGTAGGCAGCTGCTGTCGACCGAGTCAGACCCTTGGTCCAGCTAGCTGAGGATTGTCTACCCAGGCTGGCAGAGGCTTCTCCAAGGTAGCCCCCCCGCCCCAAGGAAAGGCCCGCTGTTCTCATTTTGGCAAGCAGCAGAGGGACGCCTGGCTTTCTCTCCCCCGGTCAACAGGCTGGGAGCCATGGCAGAACGCTCCAGCAGCTCCCCGCGTGATTAATTAGATGCTAATTACAGACTCCCAAGCTGAGCCGGAGATGCTTGCCAAGTAAGACAGGGAGCTGGAGGAGCCGAGTGCATCCGTCTGGGCTCCCCGTAGTCGGGAACCCAGTGCCCCTTCCCACTGGAGGCCTCCTTGCCGGCCATCCTGGGGAGCCAGGTATTAGCAGCTACCGTTGTGGAATGGAACTTCCATGGCCAGTGGCAGTGTACCTGTGGATCTCGTTTGCTCCAGGGGGGGCACCTGGGGTTTCCCTCAGAGGCATGGCCGGCCACTGTTGGGAACAGGATCCTGGGCTCGAGGGTCTGATCCCACAGAGAGGAAAGGAGTCTGTCCCTAGAGCAAAGGAGGCAGTGCTAAGCTGCCCGGCGAGGGTCTTGTTGGGGGCCGAGTGTGCCAGGTGGTTCTTCCCTACAAGTGCAAAAGGGTGCAGAGGAGAAAGCTGGAACCCGATTCCCTGCCTCTGGGTCTCCCAACAGGGCTGGGAACAGCCACGTCGCCAGAATTCTCTTGCCAGCTCCCTGAAAGGATCCGTAGTCGTTCCAGGCAGTGTTGGACAAGGACCAGGGAGGCCCGAGTTCAAATCCCCGTTCAGCCATGAAACTCACTGGGTGTCTCTGGTCCCGTCACGTATCTCTCCGCTGACAGTGTTCCCTCTACCAGGGATTCCCAGAGACTACAACTCCCAGCATCCACAGCTGCACTGGCCTTTGGCAGGGGATTCTGGGAGTTGTAGTCAACAACCTCTGGGAGACCCGGTTAGAGGGAACACTGCCGTCTCCGCCTAACCTACCTCACAGGGCTGTTGTGAGGATAAGCATAACCAGGTACACCGCTCGGGGCTCCTGGAGGAAGAGCGGGATACGAATGTTTAAAAAAAAACCAAATAAAGTCCCGATAGAGGGTGCTTTGAGGCAGGACTCCCAACTTCTTACTCCTTTGTAAAAAGAAAGTGGGTGTGGGGAGCAGGGCCACGAGGCCAGCCTTACCCCGGATTCTGGCTGTGTTCGTGGGAGGAGGCAGATTAACAGAGCAATCCTAAGCATGCTCCCCTGTTGAATGGCTGCCTGTTGCGCAGCACTGAACAGCTGGGGAACGGCAACCCAATGTAGCTGCTTTTGCCGATGGCAAACACGAGCTGTCCAACCCTAGAGGACACCATTATTTCTCAATGTTGTTCTTCCAGATTGTTTAACTTGAATGAAACATGCCCATTGTTTAGAAAGCACAATCCCCCCTCCGGCCTTGTGCAGAAGTGAGTCTTCTGAGCAATAACGTCTTGTGTGGAAGCCAGGTTGGAGAGAAACCTGGGTAACTTTCTGCACTGCCTTGCTTTCACACAATCACTTCTACCCCGGTTTCCCTCCTACCTTGCGACCACACCATTGGGAGCAGACGGCTCAGAAACCTGGGTCGAACCCAAGTTTTTGATTTGTGTGAATGACCCCGACGAGAGGCTGTGGCCCCTAATAGAGTGGTGTGGGGCATGCCCTGGAATTTCACTCTGTACTTGCTCAGAGAGAGATTTTCTTCCACGTGTATTCCAGAGCAGGGATTCTCAAGGTTGGGTCCCCAGATGTGATTGGACTTCCACTCCCATAATCCCCAGCCCCATTGGCCTTTGATTGGGGATTATGGGAGTGGAAGTCCAATCACATCTGGGGACCCAACCTTGAGAATCCCTGTTCTAGAGCCCCAGCACTCTCACACCAAGTCCTGACAGCTGATATAAATTCGGAGACTAAACAATCCATGCACGGCTTCCAGAACCCATGTGCTAAGAAGATGCCCCCAAAACCTCTCGGGACGTATCTGAAGCATCCAGTGCTTTGGAGGTGGTAACTTAATTGATGGGCCAGTAACTTAGTTCAATCCCTGGTGACCCCAGATCTGGGGAGACTGAAAGAGAGTGGATCAGACTAGGAGAGAGTCCTGCTTGAAACCATGGAAAACTGCCCCTGGTCAGTGTAAACTGCTAATGGAGCAAAGAGGCACCTTTTTTAAAAAGTGGTGATTCTCTGTTTTTAGCAGGAGGAGAGCAGCTGGCCCTATCCATCCCCAGCACAGTATCCCTCCAGGGGCTGTTGCTGGTGTCTATTTACTGTTTCTTTTTAGATTGTGAGTCCTTTGGGGACACAGGGAGCGCTCTCTCTCTCTCTCTCTCTGTGTAATCCACTTGGGGTACTTGGGTTGAAAAGCAGTGTATAAATCTTGGTTGTAAGCTATCCTAGAATTCCATGCGCCAAACGAGCTTGTTCGCGTGGATCCGCAGAATCAATGGGCCATGTTTTATTGTCCTGTGTTTTTTATAGTAACATTTTAAATGCCTTTTCAAAGAAATTGCCAGGTGATGAATTTTCCATTTCTGTCCTCCCTTTCTGACTAGAACTCTGGTTTATCATATAATGTAGGGTAAGTCGAGTTCAGAGGGAGATGATCTCTAATGTAGGTGGTGAGCTGAGTGGCAAATTAGGGATGAAATGTGTGATCTAGCCACACTACCAAGATTTATAATCTCAATTACCGTCTGTATTGCATATATTGAGGTCATTCACGCAATTCACAAAATTTATTTATTATTTCTTTGTGTAAACTGCCTTGAGGCATTTTTGGGAGGGTGGTATAGAAATCGAATAAATAATAATAATAAAAAACGGTGTTCTACCCGGGTTTGGGAGCTGTGTGTGCTCCCAATTTTTGGTTGTGTGGAAGCAAGGTAGGAGGGAAACCTGGGTAGAAGTGGTTGTGTGGAAGCAAGGTAGGAGGAGATCACTGTTCCCTCTAACAGGGATTCCCAGATGTGGTTGACTACAACTCCCAGGATCCCCAGTTGAAGTGGCTTTTGCTTGGAGATTATGGGAGTTGTAGTCCACAACATCTGGGAATCCCTGTTAGAAGGAACACTGGAGGGGAACTTGGGTAGAAGTGGAAGCTCTCTACACGAGCAATGTGGAGAGCAACACATCCACCCTCCTCCTCTGCAGGGAGGGTGGGCTTAGCCCGCTCTCCCCGCAGATGAGCAGGGAGACGTCCCTGATCGGATCGGATTGGATCGGCCGCCCACACAACGACTGGTTCGTTATGGCTCGTCTGGGGCTGCCTGGCCCACAGAAATCCCAGAATGCCCTGCACGAGTTTGCGGGGCATTGTGGGAAGACCCCTGAGGCCAGGAGGCTGCTTGTAGCCTTCCGGTTGGGGGGTCTACTCATGTGTCGTGGCACACGATCAGTAAAATGGGGTTAGCGGAGTGAGTGCTCTGCTAGCTTTGTTTAACGGTGTGTGTGTGTGTGTGTGTGTGTGTGTGTGTGTGTGTGTGTGTGTGGCTTAAGCAGGCTAACTGCTGGGTGCTGCGTGGCTCCCAGCGGTTCCCACGACCACAGGAAAGCCACTTCCCTGTGCTTGTGAGAATAGCCTCGTGGTTGTGTAGAAGCGAGGTAGGAGGAAATCCTGGGTAGCTTTTCCTCCCGCCTTGCTTCCACACAATCCCGTCTTCCCCGGTTTTCCTCCCGCCTTGCTTCCACACAATCCCGTCTTCCCCAGTTTTCCTCCCGCCTTGCTTCCACACAACCAAAACCAGGGATCAGGTTGTCGTTTGAGGAGTGTCCGTTGCCTGGGAATCCCACCTAGGCCCGGCTTGAATGCTGAGGTGTTATTCCTTCTTGCAACGGAGCCAGGGAGAACGGGAAGTCAGACGGTGTTCCTTGACTTTGAGGGTGATTGCAACACGGACCCTCCCACTCCAGCCCCTGAGGCAGGTGACAGGAGCTGGAATTTGTGGCGCCAGCCCGGAAACGCTTAATTAACTCCCTTGGGCTGGGTCACACTTTCCAATAATATCCAGGTCAACCGGTTTTGAGCTGTTTACTTGCTGTTATAAATGGCGTTGGGTGGTGGTGTTTGTGGTGGCTGTCATGGGCCCGAGATGCACAGCATGGACTCCCAACTCCCATCCTCCCTGATTACTGGTCACTGTGGCGGGGGGTGATGGAAGTTATAGTCCTTCAGCTGGAGGGCTGAAGTTGTGGCGTTAGACACAGAAGCAGAAGGCTGGGGTGTGTTGTGCAGGGGCGGGAAGCCTGTGATGGATCGAAATGAGCTAAAATCATGAGGACTAGTATCTGCTAACTGGGCAAAGAGGCACCTCTCAAAGTGGTGGTTTTCTTCTATTGAGTGAGGGGAGAGCAACTGGCCCTATCCACCCCCAGCACAGCATCCGTCCCGTGGCTGGAGTTTACCTTATTTCTGAGATTGTGATCCCTTTTGGGGACAGGGAACCCTATCTATCTATCTATCTATCTATCTATCTATCTATCTATCTATCTATCTATCTATCTATCTAGTTTTGGAAACTTTGGTGAAAAGTGGTATATCAATAATAGTAGTAGTAGTATATACGAGTCAAAGAGCGATGCCATTTTTAAGGACCGATAGTATCCAGGTTAACCAGTTTTGGTTAAGGGAGGGAAAGGGTTATTTATTTATTTTTTATTTTAAAAAGGGAAATGTCTTATAGAGGGCCAGGGATGGGGAACATGCTGGTATGAGGCCTAGAGACAGAAGGAGCTCTGATGGGTGTGTGTGTGTGTGTGTGCAAAGAAATGTTGTGAAGTGACAACGGATCCACTTCAACCCTCAAAACAATAAGAAAAATCTTTTTGCACTTAGTCTCCAGTAAAAAAAAAAGCAAGAGCTTTAATCAATCAATCAATCAATCAATCAATCTCATCCTTAGATTTCCTGGAGGAGGTAGTTTGGCTGGCTGGCTAGCTAGCAGCCAGCAACAACAACAACAACAACAGCAACAACAACATAATAATAATAATAATCTATAATAATAGCAGAGGTTATTTTGCATTTAATCTGATTTTGGATGAAGCCCTGTTCCGATTTGGAAGGTCTGTACTCTTGGGTTCCAAGATGGCCAGGGAAGAAAAGGGACTTTTAATTTCTTTTCTGGTCAAAGCCCCTACCTTTTCAAGACTGCAGTAACCTATCCCATATTAATCAAGCTGACGCCCCAACCGGTCTTTAAACTTACCTGGTTTAGAATGGTCACTCCAGAGGCTGATCACGCAACTGCTTTTTCTAAGTCCTTTCTTATGTTTATGTAACTTTATGTATACACAGAGATAGACGCCAGCAACAGCCGCTGGACGGTTGCTGTGCTGGGGATGGAGAGGGTCAGTTGCTCTCCCCCTGCTAAATAAAAGGGAATTACCACTTTAAAAAGGTGCCTCTTTGCTCCGTTAGTAAGAGAGGAGCACTTGAGAACCGGGGTGATGTAGTGGTTAGAATATTGGACCAGGGGAGACCCAAGTTCCAATCCCCATTCAGGTGCGAAACTACCTGGGTGACTCTGGGCCAGTCACATTTCTCAGCCTAACCTACCTCACAGGGTTGTTGTGAGGATGAACGTAACCATGTGTACTGATCTGGGCTCCTTGGAGGAAGAGCAGGATATAAATAAATAAAAATCAGCAAATGTGGCTTTGCCCAGGGGAGAGCAACTGGCCCTATCCATCCCCAGCACTGTCTCTCTCCAGTGGCTATGGCTGGTGTCTATCTCATGTTTTGTCTTTTAGATTATGAGCCCTTTGGGGACAGGGAGACGTTTGTTTGTTTGTTTGTTTGTTTGTTTGTTTGTTTGTTTGTTTGTTTATATAAACCACTTTGGGGACTTCGGCTGAAATGCTGTATATAAATATTTGTTTTAGTCTAGAAAGAAGATGACTAAAGATAAAATTATGCTTGGACTGGAGAGAGAGATTTTTCTCCCTCTCTCACAACACTAGAACCAGGGGTCATCCCAAGAAACTGAGAGCTAGGCAAGTGAGGACCAACAAAAGGAAGTACTTTTCCAGACAACGCAAAATTAACCTATGGAATTCTCTGCCACAGGATGTAGTAGTGAGGGCCACCAGCTTGTATGGCTTTGAAAGGGGCTTCGACAGATTCTTGGAGGACATGTCTGTCCATGGCTACTAGACCTGATGGCAATAGGTGGACTCAAGGCTCAGGAGGATGCCTCTGAGTACCAGTTGCAGGGGAGCAACAGCAGGAGCGAGGGCATGCTTTCATCTCCTGTTGATGGGCTTCCTTTCCCAGAGACATCCCGGGGAACCGGATGCTACTCTAGACCTTGAGGTCTTTCACACAATCAAAAACCGTGTTCTATCCGGGTTTGGGAACTGTGTGTGATCCCAATTTTCGGTTGTGTGGAAGCAAGGTGGGAGGGAAACCTGGGTTGAAGTGGTTGTGTAGAAGGAAGGTAGGATGACCAACTACCCAAGTTTTCCTCC
Source organism: Hemicordylus capensis (assembly GCF_027244095.1). NCBI lineage: Eukaryota > Metazoa > Chordata > Lepidosauria > Squamata > Cordylidae > Hemicordylus > Hemicordylus capensis. Next base: position 4,744,045 of record NC_069670.1, read on the forward strand.
TACCTTCCTTCCTTCTACACAATCATTCCTACCCAGGTTTTCCTCCTACCCTGCTTCGACCCAATCACTTCTACCCAGGTTCTCCTCCTACCTAGCTTCCCCACAACTGAAATTTGGGAGCACACAGCTCCCATACCTGGATGGAACACAGTTTTGGGTCGTGACCACCTTGAGCCTGATCCAAAAAGACTACACACGCAGAATGGTTTTTATTGCGAAAAGAGTTGGACACACACACACACACCCCACACACACTTTCCCAGTTCTGGTTTCATAGGCTAATATGTCCTTGTGACCTCTGCCTTCTCTTCTCCCTAGTCTCGCTGGGTGGCTATGCCCTGTGGAAAGATCTGGAACCATCCGTTGCTGAGCCCCCCTCGTACCCGATGCCGCTGGACATGACGATACGAGACTCCAGCTACACCGCCGCCCAGCCTCACTGCACAGCTCAGGTCCCCAGTGGGATACCCCAACATGGGGAACCGGGGTTCCAGCACCCTAAGATGAAGGTAAGATGGCCCGCTATAGAGGGAGGATAGCACATGCCCTGGATACAGAAAGGCCCCAGTTTGATCCTTAGCCAATGCAGTTCAAGGATCTTGGGGGACTGGGGGCAGTGAGGCCCCGGAGAGCTGTTGGTGGTCAGTCCTGGTCTAGACGGACCAAATAACTTGATAATGGCTCAACAAATCCCAGGTGCCAGGGAGCCATGGTGCCGAGAAATTTAACCATGGCACCGAGACTAGGGAGAACTCGCTAATCCAGGCCTGCTCAACTTCGGCCCTCCTGTCCCCAAAGGGCTCACAATCCTAAAAAAAAAAAAAAAGCAGCATAAGGCAGCTGCTGGAGGGATTCGGTGCTGGGGATGGAGAGGGCCGGTTGCTCTCCTCCTGCGCAATAAAATAGAATCGCCACTTTAAGAAGGTGCCTCTTTGCTCATTTAGCAGGATCGCAGGGTGGTAGGGGGATGATAGATGCTGTGGGAGCCGCTGTGTCGGAATCATCCTGTAAAATGATTCCTACTTTTTTTGTAGGAATCATCCTATCGGAATTCCTTCTTTGTGTAGGAATCATCCTGCTTGTTCTTATATAGGGAAGCCACCTAATGGCTCAGCGGGGAAATAGCTTGACTACCAAGCCAGAGGTTGCCGGTTCGAATCTCCGCTGGTGTGTTAGATCTAGGAAGATGCTGAAAGGCATCATCTCATACTGCGTGGGAGGAGGCAATGGTCAGCCCCTCCTGTATCCTACCAAAGACAACCACAGGGCTCTGTGGTCGCCAAGAGTTGACACTGACTTGACGGCACACTTTACTTTTACCCTCATAAAGACTCGATACGTACACACACACAGTCCAGGCCATCTCAGGCTTCTGTTTGGCTACACTCGCAGATCCTCTCTGATGATGGTCCCTGCCTTCCTCTGCAGGTCACGCAAGGCGACGGTCCGGCGGAGCCGTTCTCCTGCCCCTTCTGCCAGAAGGGCTTCTCCTACCAGCGCATGCTGAATCGCCACCTGAAGTGCCACAGCCAGGTGAAGAGACACCTCTGCCCCTACTGCAACAAGGGCTTCAACGACACCTTTGACCTCAAGCGCCACGTCCGGACGCACACAGGTGAGCTGTGGGGGTGGGGCCTGTAGGGGCTGGGGGCAGGTAACAGCCCGCCCGCCCATGGAACATTGGAAGCTGCCACATACTGAGTCAGACCCTTGGTCTATCTCGCTCAGTATTGTCTACACAGACTGGCAGCAAGTTCTCCAAGGCTGCAGGCAGCCCTCTCTTGGAGATGCTGCCAGGGAGGGAACTTGGGACCTTCTACTCTTCCCAGAGTGGCCTCATCCCCTAAGGGGAATATCTTGCAGTGCTCACACATCAAGTCTCCCATTCAAATGCAATCCAGGGTGGAGCCTGCTTAGCCGAGGGGACAATTATTATTATTTATTATTTTACATTTATTTCCCACTCTACCTCCAAGGAGCTCAAAGCGGTGTACTACATACTTGAGTTTCTCCTCACCACAACCCTGTGAAGTCGGTGAGGCTGAGAGAGAAGTGACTGGCCCAGAGTCACCCAGCTAGCATCATGGCTGAATGGGGATTTGAACTCGGGTCTCCCCAGTCCTAGTCCAGCACTCTAACCACTACACCACGCTGGCTCTCAATGAATGCTTGCGAGCACATGACCAGCTCTCCACCCCAGTGGCACCGAAGGAAGTTGGTTTTAGACTAACAAAGGGAAGTATTTGAGGAAGCGCACCGCCATAGTCTATGAGATGGCCACTTCCTTAGATTGCTGTTGAGAAGTGCAAGTGTGGACCCACAACCAAATGTCGCAGTGTATCCCTGGTGTGCATGTGAACCTCAGCCTGTGCCTGAGGATAGCTGGTCTTGTGGTAGCAAGCATGACTTGTCCCCTTAGCTAAGCAGGGTCCACCCTGGTTGCATATGAATGGGAGACTAGATGTGTAAGCACTGTAAGAGATTCTCCCTCTTAGGGGATGGAGCCGCTCTGGGAAGAGCAGAAGGTTCCAAGTTCCTTCCCTGGCAGCATCTCCAAGACAGGGCTGAGAGAGAGAGACTGCCGTGTCTAAGGGTCGTGATGTTTTCCTCCTCCCGTTCCGGGCTGCAGCATTTAGCAGAGTTTATTTCAGCTGGGGATGATGGGAGTTGTAGTCCAAAAACAGCTTGAGCGGGGGGCAAAGTTGAGCAGGCCTGTTTTAGAAGATTAATTGGTGAATAAGGAGATTCCAGATGCTGTGAATTAAACAACTTCCGGGCATTGCTGGTCAATGACCGAATAAACTTATAACTAAAATCTTCCGGGTACAGCTCTAGAGATCCTACTGTATTTGGGACTCGTTTGGTTGTTTTTCGTTTTCGTTTTTTAAGATGTTGAGTCCTTAGGAGACCGGACTACTAACATTTGAAAAAAATCTGAATAATAATAATAATAATAATAATAATAATCTGAATCTCTATTGGGAAACCCACATGTCCTGTCTTGAGCTTTGAATGTGAGATAGAAATGGAATAACATATAACAATCTCTACAAATAACAATAGAAATGGAATAACAAATAGCAATCTCTACAAATCAGCTGATTTGTTATAATTATCATTAACATAATGTTAATATAAAATAATGTAATTATTTTGACAATTAAAATAAAGTAATTGCATATATATTTTTAGTTCGTTGTTGTTCTTACCTGTGAGTCGTCCAGAGCATGATTGTTATGGAGCAGCCAATGAATAAAATAATAATAATAATTTTTATTACGGATATTTACATACTGCTTTTCAACAACAGTTCTCAAGGTGGGTTTGCGTGGGAAAATAAATAATAAACAAGATGGTTCCCTGTCCCAAGAAGGGCTAGCCATTGAGGTCTAGTGGTTAGAGTGTTGGACTAGGACTGAGGAGACCCGAGTTCAAATCCCCGTTCAGCCATGAAACTCACTGGGTGTCTCTGGGCCAGTCACTTCTCGCTCAGCTTAGCCTATCTCCCAGGGTTGTTTTGGAGAGAAACACAACCATGGACACCATTGTGGGCTCCTTGGAGGAAGTCAGAGCAGGATATTTTTATTTCCTGGTCCGTTTCCAGTTTCCGCCGGCACGGCTGTTTGCCACACAGGGACGGGCCTTCTCAGTTGCTGCCCCGAGATTGTGGAATGCGCTCCCTACAGAAATATGACCCCATCTCTGGCAATTTTAAAAAAAGCATTTGAAAGCCTCAACTCTTTACCCAAGCTTTCCCCGCTTTTTCCATTTTTAGGTTATAATCTGTTCTGACCTTTTTAAATTGTTTTGGGTTTTATGTATGTTTTAACTTGTTTTATGTTGTTGTTAACCGCCCAGAGATGAAAGTTTGGGGCAGTGTACAAATTTGGCTGATAAATAAATAAATAAAATAAAACCTGTAAAAACTATAAAACACCCAACAAAAAAACCACAACCCACCACCAACCACCACAAAAAAAGGACAGACAGGAGCAGGAGAGCTGAGAGACCTGACAAGCCCCTAAGGGGTAAAAGCCTGAACAAATAAAAGTTTGTTTTTAGTTTTTTTTAAAAGCAGTCACAGATGTCAAGGAGTGGCCAGCCACTGGGAGAATATTTCAGAGCCCGGGGGCAACCACAGAGAAGGCCCTGTCTCATGCGCAAGGCAGTTTGGCCGCTCTCATTGTCGGCACACGGAGCAAAGGCCTCTCTGATGATCTTGTTATGTGGGGGGAGAAATGCAAAATAATAAATAAACATATATATATATATATATATATATATATATATATAAACCCAAACCACGGCATAGACACCGCAACAGTTGGTGGGAGTCTGCTGTATCTATTGATGCTTGTATAAATATCGAGCTCTTTCTTTTAAGCCCCCCCTGCTTAATTATAACGAGAACCACCCCTTTGAAAGGTGGTTCTTTGCGGAGGCAGCAGACCCGAAGCTCACCCATCTCCCCCCAACCCACCCCGTCCCCCTTGATCTCCGCAGGTGTGCGCCCCTACAAGTGCGACCTCTGCGACAAGGCCTTCACCCAGCGCTGCTCCCTCGAGTCGCACCTGAAGAAGATCCACGGCGTGCAGCAGAGTTACGCCTACAAGGAGCGCCGTGCCAAGCTCTACGTCTGTGAGGATTGCGGCTCCACCGCCGACAGCCAGGAGGCGCACCTCCGCCATCTGCAGGAGCGCCACCCAGACAGCCCCCTCCTGCGCAAGGCCTCGCGCAAGGCCTCCCCTGCCCTCCACGGCGCCCCCGTCACTTCTCCGCTGCCGGGCAGCCTCTGAAAGAGGGCGGGGGGTGGAGGGGGTGTGGGAAGAGCCTGTGAGGGCCCACTGGGCCCCCCAGGCAAAGCCAGCCCCGCTCCCAGTTCAAGGAAACTCCGTGCTGGTGCGTTTCCTAGCAACGGACCGTCCTCCTTTTAAGCGGGTGCGTCTCCTAGCAACGGACCGTCCTCCTTTTAAGCGGGTGCGTCTCCTAGCAACGGACCGTCCTCCTTTTAAGCGGGTGCGTCTCCTAGCAACGGACCGTCCTCCTCTATGCGGGTGCGTCTCCTAGCAACGGACCGTCCTCCTTTTAAGCGGGTGTGTCTCCTAGCAACGGACCGTCCTCCTCTATGCGGGTGAGTCTCCTAGCAACGGACCGTCCTCCTCTATGCGGGTGCGTCTCCTAGCAACGGACCGTCCTCCTTTTAAGCGGGTGCGTCTCCTAGCAACGGACCGTCCTCCTCTAAGCGGGTGTGTCTCCTAGCAACGGACCGTCCTCCTCTATGCGGGTGCGTCTCCTAGCAACGGACCGTCCTCCTTTTAAGCGGGTGCGGCTCCTAGCAACGGACCATCCTCCTTTAAGCGGGTGCGTCTCCTAGCAACGGACCGTCCTCCGCCATGACAAGATGGCGTCAAAAGCCGGAGATTTAGGCTTTATCCAGGAAAGGGCTACTGGTGGACATTTTAAGCCAAGCTGCAGGAAACCAAGCAGAGGGGATCTTGATCTGGTGCAAAGAACAGGAGTATCACCTTAGTTCGAGGCAATGTCTCTCTGTTATTTTTGCAGAAGAGGGGAGACGAAGATTGGTAGTGGGGCATGGTGGTTGCTACTCCCCTGACCTAGAGAGAGAGAGAGAGAGAGAGAGAGAGTGTGTGTGTATGTGTGTGTTTTTAATAAGTGATACTAAGGATTCTCTTTCTGTGTATTTATATATATTTTTAAAGCCACCTTGTGGATATGATTAATGCAGCAAGTAACTCAGGAAATTTCTTTCAAATTTGAAGAACGTTGCTTAGAGATGTAGCTTATTCGAGGACCGGTTCAGAGGGTAGCCGCAGCGGCTACACACAATGATAGGGCCACGGTGAGAATGTTGATGCTTTCTTGGCATCTCCTTTAATTGTGGGCAAAGATAGTTCATTGGAATCGCCCCTCTGCACACACTCCAGGAATTCTGATGAACGCTCCTCACATGGGATTAAAGGGCGTGCCGAGATCACATTGGCACCACCTTTAGTGACGTTGGGGTGGGTGCGTTCTTGCTGCGCACCCCACATTATTGCATGTAGCAACTGCTGTTTGTTTGAACCCGGTCCAATTAAGCCCCATTCGGACCTTGAGGTCATCCACACAATCAAGACCCTTGTTCTACCCAGGTTTGGGAGCTGTGTGTGCTCTCAGTTTTCGGTTGTGTGGAATCAAGGTAGGAGGAAAACCTGGGTAGAAGTGACTGTGGGGAAGGAAAGTAAGGGGGAAACCTTCATAGCTTTTCATCCTGCCTTATGAGAATTATTATAATTCTTAATTTCTAGCTTTGTAAATAACTTTTAATTTGAAACTTATAAAAAAGCCACGGTAATTCTGAATGTGGGTTTAGCCTGGGCTTCGAACTTGTTTAACTTATTTTAAGAGAGCCAGTGTGGTGTAGTGGTTAGAGTGCTGGCCTAGGACCGGGGAGACCCGAGTTCAAATCCCCATTCAGCCATGAGACTTGCTGGGTGACTCTGGGCCAGTCACTTCTCTCTCAGCCTCACCTACTTCACAGAGTTGTTGTGAAAGAGAAACTTAAGTCTGTAGGCTCCTTGGAGGAGAAGCGGGATATAAAATGTAAAATAATATAATAATAAAAAATATTTCTTAATTAATTTTCTTAGTTTTATTTTACATTGCATCTATTTTATTGTTGTGAGCTGTCGTGTACTGGAGGGGTGGGGTATAAATATTTTAAATAAATAAATACCTTGCCTTCCACACAATCACTTCTACCCAGGTTTCCCCCTAACCTTGCTTCCACCCAACCCAAAACTGGGAGCACACACAGCTCCCAAACCCGGGTGGAACCCAGTTTTTGATTGTGTGAATGACCTTGGTATGTTGTAGAAGTGTACAGATATCTTTATACTTGTGTCTTTGTGTGAATGACTGTACCTTCGAAGTGGACCTGCATCCAAGCCTTTTGAGTGCATGGTACAGCTAGGAAGTGGATGATGTACCTGCGTTCAACATAACATGTGAATGACTTTACCTGTGTACATTATAGACTCGTCGTACGAGTGTTGAACATAATGTGTGAATGGGCCTCTGAGCAGCTGGGCGCACATTTTCATGGCATTCTTTGAAGATGAAAATGTCTCGGAGGTGGCCATTCTCGAACTGTGTGCCACGAGAACGAACTGGAGCACCTCCATGTTTAAAGTGCCAGCCGGGAGAAAGTGACCCGTCCTGGCTCTTACAGATTCCGGGCTTGCTTCTTTGCAGTCAGCTTTTGCTCAAGACAAGCTCTTCCGGCGAATTTTCTTCCTTGCGTGGGATTGGGACCACCGCTGATCCAAGGACCCGGCAGCATCAGGATCTTTGCATACGAGTCCTTGATCCCGGCTTTTCCTGTCCCAATCAGCTTTTGCCCGGGATGACTGGTTGTGTTGGAACTTTGCATGGACTGGAATTGGATTGTTCCCAGGTCACGTGGCAGCAGAATAACCTGTTCATAAATCACTGCTCTTGGCTAAGCTCATTCTAATCAGAGAGGTAACTGTGTAGTGTGTGTGTGTGTACATTTTTGTATTTATTTACATTTATCTCGCCCTTCCTCTAAGGAGCCTGGAGCAGTTATGCTTCTCCTCACAACAACCCTGTGAGGTAGGTTACGCTAAGAGAGGAGTAATTGGCCCAGAGTCACCCAAGGGTTTCATTTGTTCATTTTTCTCCACACACTGAAGATAAAGCTGCTCTGGTTTGTAGGAGTGCGCTCTGTCCAGACTGAGGCAAAAATGTGCCTCTTGGCTATCAGGAGAAGTTTGGAATCTGTGGTGCTCAAACGGGTCAAGAGGAGAGCTTGTAGCCACCATGCTTGGGGATGTGCACAAAACCGGTGTGCCCGGTTCGGTTTGAATTCGAACCGGGTTCGAACTGGGAAGGGGAGGTTCGGTTTTGGTTTTGCTCGAATCCCCTGGTTCGGTTCGAATTTGAAATGGCAGCTCGAACCTAATGGCAGGTTCCATTTGCATTTGAACCATCGGACAGAAATGGTTCGAATTCGAACCGGTTTGCACATCCCTATCCGTGGGATGTGGTTGGGCCAGAGGGCGTGGAACACAGGATTGTGTGCGTGCGTATGGCATGCTGTCACTGTGCAGGCCTAGTGACACACGGAAACCCACTTCAGCACAACTTGCGACCCATGAAAACAAGAGGTGTCGATCTTGCTTCCCTCCCCCCTTTTTCTGGTCTCTGGTACTCCTGGAGAACGAGCCTGGCCGGTGGATTTTTATTTTATGAACTGTTATTCTTTGCCAATTATCTTTCCCCTGTTATTTAAAATAAAGAAAACTAACGATAGGTGTGTCTGTGTTTTGTTTTGTTTCGTTGGTGGCTGATGAGGACCGGATTCCTAGCAGAGACGTTCTGGTGGCATCTATCATGATTACTACTACGTATATGTATATAGCGCTCTTCAAACAAAGTTCTCAAAGTGGTTTACATAGACATAAATGAATAGCATGGCCCCTGTCCCCCAAAGGCTCACAATTGAGAAAGAAACAGAAGATACCAGCCACAGCCACTGTAGGCATGCTGTGCTGGGGACGGATAGGGCCAGTTGCTCTCCCTGTGCTAAAGAGAATATCCACTTTAAAAGGTCTCTCTTTGCTCAGTTAGCAGGGGTTTATTGGCTCAAACGGCAGTCCCTCTGGGGGACGCAAGGAGGGCTGCAGATCCACAAGGAACTTTCTGTATCCTTGCAGGGAGGGGGAGCAATTTCCACATCTCCCCTCCCCAATCCTTTTCTACTTGCAGGAATATTCGTGTGTGAGTCTTGGGAATAGATTTATTTGGGGTGGGGGAAGCTTAGGAAGAGAGGGGAGAGGTGCAAAGATGACTCCCCTCCCCACCCCTCAGCACCCACAAGAAGGAAGCCTTCAGCACAGGGCCACCAAATGCTCCGTGTGGACCCAGAGCCTGCCTTCCATCACTAGAGGGTAGAGGATCACCATCACAGATGTAATGGGAGGTTTGGCCAGCTGCTCTTGCAGGGGCCGAATTTGGCATCTGACGTCCTAACCCCTCCTGGCCCAGGCATCTTACTCAATGAGCAAAATGACACGTCCTCTCTTATGTCAGGGGCTTCAAACGGTGGCCCGTCAGTTGTTGGCTCGGGGACGGAGCCACAATTGAGCGGATGGGTTCAAAGAACCCAGGCCACCGCCTTTCTGGAGCCGCGCCTCGTGCCCCAGACACACCCCCTGCACCTGACTTCAGGTGCAAGGACGTGTGTGTTTTAGCTCCCAAACAGGGCCGCGCGGCCCCCTTTTAAAAATCTAAATAGCAATAGCACTTACATTTCTATACCGCTCTATAGCCGGAGCTCTCTAGGCGGTTTACAATGATTTAGCATATTGCCCCCAACATTCTGGGTACTCATTTTACCAACCCCGGAAGGATGGAAGGCTGAGTCAACCTTGAGCCCCTGGTCAGGATCAAACTTGCAACCTTCTGGTTACAGGGCAGCAGTTTTACCACTGCGCCACCAGGGGCTCTTAAATTGGCTGGAACAACTCTCCCTGGAGACCCCTCCCAAACGGGGTCTGACATCGGATGTGGGGGGGCGTGGCTAAACACTCTCTGTTTCCTGTCCTTCAACCAATCACCAATCTGCACATGAACCTGTCCCTTTATCCCATTATATCCCATTTAGACTGCTAAGTTTACTCAAGAGTCTTTAATGGGGAACTTTGTCAAAAGCTTTTTGGAAGTCCCAAGTATACGATGTCAACTGGATCACCTTTATCCATGTGCCTGTTGACACTCTCCAAGACCTCCAAGAGGTTAGTGAGGCAAGACTTGCCCTTGCAGAAGCCGTGCTGGTTCTCCTTGAGCAAGACACATCCCCCCCCCCTGTGATTTCTATACTGCCCTTCCAAAAATGGCTCAGGGTGGTTTACATCATCATAAAAATAATTAAAATCAATTAACAATTAAAAACAAAACAAAAACAATTAGAATCATTTAAACATTAAAATCATTGAGAACCAACATTAAACATATATGTTTAACTTTGTCCTTAAGAATGCTTTCCATCAATTTACCCAAGGAGAGGAGAGCTGGTCTTGTGGTAGCAAGCATGACTTGTCCCCTTAGCTAAGCAGGGTCTGCCCTGGTTGCATCTGAATGGGAGACTTGATGTGTGGGCACTGGAAGATATTCCCTTTAAGGGATGGAGCTGCTCTGGGAAGAGCAGAAGGTTTCAAGTTTCCTCCCTGGCTTCTTCAAGATAGGGCTGAGAGAGATTCCTGCCTGCAACTTTGGAGAAGCCACTGCCAGTCTATGAAGACAATACTGAGCTAGATAGACCAATGGTCTGACTCAGTATATGGCAGTTTCCTATGTTCCGTATGTACCCAGTACTGAAGTTAAGCTGACCGGCCTGTAATTTCCCGGATCCCCTCTGGATCCCTTTTTGAAAATTGGAGTTACATTGGCTACTTTCCAGTCCTCCGTTACAGAGTTGGTGGTAACTGGAGACAGCCCTCCTCAGATGACCTTAGTGGCTGGTGGGGCTCGTAGTGAAGAAGACGCTCTCTTAAATACCCTTAAATACCCTGCTCTCTTAAGTACCATATCTGTATGCATTGAAACTGTGAATTCCCTTAATAACATGCACTTTGTTACAGAGTGTGATCATCCCACGAGAGCCAGCGTGGTGTAGTGGTTAGAGTGCTGGACTAGGACCGGGAAGACCCGAGTTCAAATCCTCATCCAGCCGTGATACTAGCTGGGTGACTCTGGGCCAGTCACTTCTCTCTTAGCCTCACCTACTTCACAGGGTTGTTGTGAAAGAGAAACTTAAGTATGTAGTCCACCGCTCTGGGCTCCTTGGAGGAAGAGCAGGCTATAAATGTAATAATAATAATAATCCTGAAAGTTTCCCGCAATAAACTGAAAGGAAATAAGAGATAATTGTTGTGACCACCAGGGGGTGCTGAGAGATTACAAATGATTCCTGGATTTACTTTTTCACCCTCATCCGGATTTGGGGGTGGATTTCCACCCCCAGCTGCGTAAAGGTGTGTAAACAAGCAAACCACTGCATTCCCTCCTATGCTTTCATTGTCAAATTCTTACCTGCACTAGGAAGCTGCCATATACTGAGTCAGGCCATTGGTCCATCTAGCTCAGTATTGTCTACCCAGACTGGCAGTGGCTTCTCCAAGGTTGCAGGCAGGAATCTCTCTCAGCCCTATCTGGAGATGCCAGGAATGGAATTTGGAGCCTTCTGCATGCAGGTGCTCTTCCCGGAATGACCCCATCCCTTAAGGGGGATATCTTACAGTGCTCACGCATGTCTCCTGTTCACATGCAAACTAGGGTGGACCCTGCTTAGCAAAGGGGACAAGCCAAGCTTGCTACCACAAGACCCTCTCCTCTGGTACAAGATGTCTTCACAGGTATGGCCCCTCACCAGTTATGATATTTATATGAATAAAAATATGACACTGGATAGAAAACTACCCTCAAATGAATGGGCTTGCTGTTGTTGGGTGGTATCCCATGTTCATGTCCAGCACTTTGAGATGGGGGAGAACACCCTGTTTCTCTTTGGCAACATCAGTTTTGTTTCCCTTGATGATGGCGCAGTGAGGAATCAGCTTGCCTAGGGAGCAAGAGGCTGCCAGTTCGAATCCCCACCGGCGTAGTTCCCAGACTGTGCCTAGTAGAATATATATTTGTAGTCACCTATATTGGGCAGTAGTGATATAGGAAGGTGCTGGAGGCATATGCTCACTTCAGTGACAATGGCAAAGGTAGCATTTCATATTGTGCAGGAGGAAGGCAATGGTGAACCCCTCCTGTATTCTACCAATAAACCACAGGGCCCTGTGGTTGCCACGAGTCGACACCGATTCGACGGCACAATCTTTTCTTTTGATGATGATAGATAGTGTCTCAAAAGCAATCTGAGGCTCTGCATAGACCCCTGCTAACTGGGCAAAGAGGCATTTTTTTAAAGTGGCGATTCTCATGTATTTAGCAGGGGGAGAGCAGCTGGCCCTATCCACCCCCAGCACAGTGCTTCCAGTGACTGTTGCTGGTGTCTGTCTTATGTTTCTTTTAGATTGTGATTAGATTGTTTTGTTTTGTTTTGTTTTTGTTTTGTTTTTATTTTTGTTTCATTTTTATTTTTGTTTTATTTTTATTTTATTTTATTTTATTTTTATTTATTATTATTATTATTATTTTTATTTTATTATTTCTCTATGTAAACTGCTTTGGAAACTTTTGTTGAAAAGCAGTATATAAATATTTGTTGTTGTTGCATAGTTCTGTGCTCTCGAGTTAGGGCAGATGAAACCAATCCCTCCCCAAATGTCAGATCTAGCGCCGTCTTGGAGATGCTGCCAGGGAGGGAACCTGAAACCTTCTGCATGCAAGCAGGTGGGTGCTCTTCCCAGAGCGGCCCCATCATCTAAGGGGAATCTCTTACAGTCCTCACACATGCAATCTCCCATCCAAATACAAACCAGGGCAGACCCTGGTTAGCAAAGGAGACAATTCATGCTTGCTACTGCAAGACCAGCACGCTTCTTGTAAGAACATAGGAAGCTGCTGTCTACTGAGTCAGACCCTTGGTCCATCTAGCTCAGTAATGTCTACACAGATTGGCAGCGGCTTCCCCAAGGTTGCAGGCAGGAGTCTCTCTCAGCCTACTCTGGAGATGCCTGGAAATTGCTGTTGCTTGGTTTTTAGCCCTAATTGGATTCTGTCCCTTTACCCGGTACTAAAGTTCTTCTATTGAAGGAACAGAGCAGAGTCCAACCCTTGTTCACTGAGGCAGCAGAGAGAACCCAACCTTGTAATGGGACCATCCAGAAGGAACGACCTGGATGTCATCGTCAACGATTACATTTCATTAACAAGGCGCTTTCAACAGAGCCAGTCTGTTGACACACTCACTGCTGACGTGAGGATATGAGGCCGAATTCCTTGCTTTCAACATGTCTCTCCCCTTAACCTGGGATCTGGTGCCTAGAGCGCCCGGCCGTCTCCTGGGGGAATCCCCCAGTGCATCGTGCATGTTGTGTGGTGCATTGTGGGGGATCTGGAGGCTGGGATACGGCGTATCGGACTCCAGAGTTTCGCATCGTGCCACAAGCGCGGATCGTCTGGGGGCACAGTCCGCAGTCAAGCACTCATCAGGAGAGCAGGAAGGAGGGAAGGTTGCCCACTTCTTTCTTGGAGCTCCTTGCAAAGCCTGCAAGGCTCAGGTCGGTCCCAAAGACCTGCCCCTGAAAACCAACTTTTGGCAGCCTGGATAAGGGCCATGACAGCTAACCCCTGCTAATGGAGCACACACACACCCCCGCTAACTGAGTAAAGAGACACCTTTTAAAGTGGTGGTTCTCTTCTCTTTAGCACGGGGAGAGCAACCGGCCCTCTCCATCCCCAGCACAGCATCCCTCCAGTGGCTGTTGCTGGTGTCTCTTCTTATGTTTCGTTCCCTTTTTAAGATTGTGAACCCTTTGGGGAACAGGGAGGCCTCTTTATTTATTTATATCTAAGTGGCGCAGCGGGGGGAATGCTGGACTAACACACAGGAGGCTGCCGGTTCGAAACCCTGCTGGTACTAGATCGGGCAGCAGCTATAAAGGAAGAGGCTGAAAGGCATCATCTCACACTGCGTGGGAGGTCTGAAAAGCGGTCTATACATATTGGTCGTATTGGCAGCTTCCGTGGGACCTTTCTGCGGCAGACCGACGCCGTCTTATTTACGCGTCGTCTATTTTTCTACGTAAGCCGCTACGAGAACGTTGGTTGAAGAGCAGTCTATAAATATTCGTAATAGTCGGGGCAGAGCCACCATTGCCCAAACGGGTTCACAGAGCCTGGGCCGCCCCGCTCAGGGGCTGTGCCTTGCACCCCGGCCATGCCCCCTGCGTCTGTTGTCACACAGGGGGTGGGGTTTTGCTCACCAATGGGGCCCCGGGCCCCATTTCGAATGCGTCTCCCTGCCATTAAAGCAGGTCCCGTCCATGCTGCGAATGTGGCGCTGGCCAGAATCTGCTCGCGAACGATATTCAGATGCCTCTGAATACCAGTTGCAGGGGATTCGTAGCAGGAGAGAGGGCCTCTTGCCTGTGGACCTCTTGGAGGCATCTGGTGGGCCACTGTGGGTCCAGGATGTGGGACTCGATAGGCCTTGGGCCTGATCCAGCAGGGCTGTTCTGATGTTCTAAAGCAAGTAGGAAGGGGGCGGCCTGTTCATGAGGCAAGGTGAGGCATTTGCCTCGGGCTCCAGGTCACTGGGGCGCCAACAAGGCAGCGAGATCCCTCTCTGACCCCTGCATTTAGAAAAGGGGGAGGAAGACGGGAGGAGAGTGTGCCCGAGAGAGGAGAGGCCTCGAGCGGCCCCTTGGCCTGAGTCCCCGAGCACCACGGAGAAGCAGGATCTGCCTTTGCCAGCTTCCACATGACTGCCCTGCTGCCGCCTCTCAATAAACTCATGTGCACCCCAAGCCTTCCCTCCACACTGTGGCTCATGCCAGGTTGGAGCAAGGCCAGGGGATGACATTGCATTTTCGAGCTTGACCTCTCATGCCACAGGACCAGATCCTTCATGGGGCAAAGCATCCTACGGGGTGGGTGGGGGGGAGCCCTGCTTGGGAAAACCTTGCAGTGGGTGTTGGAACGGGTGTCGGTGAAAAGCTAGCTTTCTTTGGGGAGAACAACAACAATTTATATGCTGCTTTTCAACGGAAGTTTCCAAAAGCGGTTTTCAGAGAGAAATAATTAATCGATAAATAGATGACTCGATAAATAGATGAATCGATAAATAAATAGATAAGATGGCTTAGAAATAAATAAGAGAAGGGTGGTGGGTGCATGAGCGAGACCTTTCCAAGGTGGGCAATTCCCTCTCCCTTTCTTCCTGGACTCTTGCTGCCCTTTTCTCTACATCTCGGTCCTCTCCTCTCGTTTCTTTCTTTCGTTCCTTCTTTTTGAAATGGCGAGTTAATCCCTTAAAACAAGAGTTAAACTTTAACCAGACGCGCTGCTCGCTGCTTTGCATAAATAATCCACCCCATGCCCCAATAAAGCCCGGGAGATGCTGCCGGTACGAAACAGGGGAGCGAGCCCGTAACTTGTCTTGTAGCTGCTTCGGAAGTTCCCCGGAGTCCCTGTCGAATGGATTCCGCTCGCAGAATTCTGGAGTAAATGCCGACAGTTCCCCTCCCCGCCCGTTCCAAAAGAAGGTTTGCATCGCCCACAGTGTGTGAGGAGGGAGGGAGAGAAGAACCCTTCAGACTTCGGGCAATCGTATGGCGCAGCCCCTGGACGGCTGGCACACAATTGGTTACTTCCCGAGGAGACCATCGGAGCCATTTTTTTGACCCCCAATGCTCCTGCTGTTCTGTGGAAAATAGTTTCTTAGGTAAATTAAGACACTCCCTTTAGCAGAGTGATTTTTTCAATCCCCCTCCAGGAACCCCACCAGCGAGTGACTTGCTCGCTGTATGGTGCTATCTGGCACCACAAGGCAGTGTGTGTTTAGAAGCGACCGCGATCTTGTAAAGCTAACCCCTCTTTGTTTTTCTCCACATTACCTGTGCGTGGAGAGAATTTGTGTCCTTGGACAAGAAAGAGTGAAGAGGTTGTTCTTCCCCCCGCCCCGACCCTGTGCGACACCCTTGTAGGGAATTTCTCCGGACACCATGGCTTTTGCCGAATTACTTGAGCAGGTGGGTGGGATGGGACGCTTCCAGATCATCCACACAGTACTGCTCACCATCCCCATCCTCCTGATGGCCAGCCACAACCTTCTCCAAAATTTCACAGCGGCCATCCCAGATCATCACTGCCGGATCCATATCAACACCAATGGAAGCGGGTACCCAAATGCGACGCATCAACTCGGAGCCAGCGATCTTCTCAGGCTTGGAATCCCCCTGGATGGCAAACAGCGGCTAGAAAAGTGTCGGCGTTTTGTAGACACCCAATGGCATCTCCTTGGCCGCAACACGACGGCAGCAAACATGACCCAGATGGACACGGAGCTTTGCACTGATGGATGGGTGTACGACCACTCGGTGTATACTGCTACCATCATCACAGAGGTAAGATGCTATAGGCGACGTCTGGGAAAGTTCGCCGGCAGAATCAAAGTGTGGCCATGTAGGAACGTGGGCATTTTAGGCCAGTGAAAACACTGATGTCGAGTTTAATTTATGCAGGTGTTTAGCCCTGGAAGTGGTTTCCAGGGCTGTTGTGCACTGGACCACGGAAAGTAGCAATAAGCAAGAGAGTAGCTTTGAACATATCAAGAATGAGGTCATCCACCCAATCAGAAAGGGTGTTCTACCCGGGTTCGGGAGCTGCGTGTGCTCCCAAATTCTGGTGGCATGGAAGCAAGGTAAGAGGAAACCTGGGTGGGAGTGCTAGGGTGGAAGCAAGGTAGGAGGGAAAGCTGGGTAGAAGTGATGGTGTGGAAGCAAGGTAGGAGGGAAAGCTGGGTAGAAGTGATGGTGTGGAAGCAAGGTAGGAGGGAAAGCTGGGTAGAAGTGATGGTGTGGAAGCAAGGTAGGAGGGGAACCAGGGTAGAAGTGATGGTGTGGAAGCAAGGTAGGAGGGGAACCAGGGTAGAAGTGATGGTGTGGAAGCAAGGTAGGAGGGGAACCAGGGTAGAAGTGATTGTGTGGAAGCATGGTAGGAGGGGAACCAGGGTAGAAGTGATGGTGTGGAAGCAAGGTAGGAGGGAAAGCTGGGTAGAAGTGATGGTGTGGAAGCATGGTAGGAGGGAAAGCTGGGTAGAAGTGATGGTGTGGAAGCAAGGTAGGAGGGAAAGCTGGGTAGAAGTGATGGTGTGGAAGCAAGGTAGGAGGGGAACCAGGGTAGAAGTGATGGTGTGGAAGCAAGGTAGGAGGGGAACCAGGGTAGAAGTGATGGTGTGGAAGCAAGGTAGGAGGGAAAGCTGGGTAGAAGTGATGGTGTGGAAGCATGGTAGGAGGGAAAGCTGGGTAGAAGTGATGGTGTGGAAGCAAGGTAGGAGGGGAACCAGGGTAGAAGTGATGGTGTGGAAGCAAGGTAGGAGGGAAAGCTGGGTAGAAGTGATGGTGTGGAAGCAAGGTAGGAGGGGAACCAGGGTAGAAGTGATGGTGTGGAAGCAAGGTAGGAGGGGAACCAGGGTAGAAGTGATGGTGTGGAAGCAAGGTAGGAGGGAAAGCTGGGTAGAAGTGATGGTGTGGAAGCATGGTAGGAGGGAAAGCTGGGTAGAAGTGATGGTGTGGAAGCATGGTAGGAGGGGAACCAGGGTAGAAGTGATGGTGTGGAAGCAAGGTAGGAGGGGAACCAGGGTAGAAGTGATGGTGTGGAAGCAAGGTAGGAGGGGAACCAGGGTAGAAGTGATGGTGTGGAAGCATGGTAGGAGGGGAACCAGGGTAGAAGTGATGGTGTGGAAGCAAGGTAGGAGGGGAACCAGGGTAGAAGTGATGGTGTGGAAGCATGGTAGGAGGGGAACCAGGGTAGAAGTGATGGTGTGGAAGCACCAAGTTCCCTCCCTGGCAGCACCTCCAAGATATGGTTGAGAGAGACTCCTGCCTGCAACCTTGGAGTAGCCGCTGCCAGTCTGTGAAGACAATACTGAGCTAGATGGACCAATGGTCTGACTCAGTATATGGCAGCTTCCTATGTTCCTATGTCTGTGGGGAAGGGAAGGTAAACCCTCCTTCCCTGCAGTTAGCTCTTGCAGCTCCCCGCACTGATCGTGCGGAGAGCTTCAGAGAAGCCTGCAGCCCTCAGGGCTTTCCAGCAAACAAAGGGGTTAAGCCACAGAATCTGCATGGGGTGTTTTGTTTCTGATGGGTAAACAGGCAGCAATTAACGGCCCTGCCCCCTTGCGCACAAACGCCCTGCTGGGGACAGAAAGAATTCCAAAGGGTGGGAGATGCTGCTGGCAAAGAACACAGAGGAAAGTGCGGCTGGGCTGTGGCTGGGCAGCAATAAAAAGCTCTCTCATTTGTCGTCACCCTGGTTGTGGTGCGTGGCTGGCCACTAAAGCCGCCTTTCGGACCCTGGAGGCGAATCTGATCCATTCGGGCTTCATGAGGTCATCCACACCGTCAAAAACTGTGTTCGACCCGAGTTGGGGAGCTGTGCGTGCTCCCAATTTCTGGTTGTGTGGAAGCAAGGGAGGAGGAAAAGCTACCCAGGTTTCCCTCCTACCTTACTTCCACACGTTCAACTTCTACCCAGGTTTCCCTCCTCCCTTGCTTCCACACAACCAAAAATTGGGAGCACACACAGCTCCCGAACCGGAGCCAAACACATTTTTTGACGGTTGGAATGACCTCATAGTCTCCCATTCAAATGCAAACCAGGGCAGACCCTGCTTAGCAAAGGGGGCAATTCATATCTGAGGTTGTCTGGAGAGATCCAGTTGCCGCCAGCTCGGCTGGTGGCCGCACAGGGACAGGCTTTCTTGGTTGCTGTCCTGAGACCGTGGAATGCCCTCCCTACTGAGATGCAACCCTCCCCGTCTCTGACCATTTTGAGAAGGCATTTCTAAACCCACCTCCTTCACCCAAGCTTTTTCCATTCTTCAACATTTTAAGGTTTTAATTGGTAGGTGGTTTTTAAATCGTTATATTGTTTTAAGTGTTTGTATATATTTTAATGTGTTTTATGCTATTGTTAACTGCCCAGAGACAAAGATTTCGGGCAGTGTACAAATTTGATAGATAGATAGATAGATAGATAGATAGATAGATAGATAGAGGTTATCAATTCATACCTGTAAGAGGAGCTGCGGGGCTGGCGGGAGCTGCGGGGATCAGGGGTCATGCGGTCCCCGGAAGTTCCAGCATGCCCCACGCAAGCTGGAGAGACCCCCAAGCCTGGGAGACCTCTTGCTGTCTCCCGGACGGGGGTCTCTTCATGTGTTGCCGTGGTTATCGGAGAACTTGCTCTGCTAACCTGGGCAAAGGGGGGGGGGATAGGGAAGCGGGAGAACCGCTTTGGGGGAAGCGGGGAAGCTCTCTCTCGCCTGCGAGCCCGGTGGTTCCCACGATCCGTGGGGAAAGCTCCCTTAGCCCGCTTTCCACTGATCGTGAGAATCAACCTCCATCACTTCCACCCAGGTTTTCCTCTTACCTTGCTTCCACACAATGAGGCAATTCTCACAATGGCCCAAAAGCGGGCTCGGGGAGCCTAGCCCGCTTTTTGGCCATCGTGCGCGGCAACGGGAGCAACGCGGCTCCCGGCACCGAACCGCCCAAAGGACCACTCCCCTTCACCGAGGTTAACAGCTCCGTTAACCTCGGCGTTTTGATCGTGTATTGCCAGGGGCAGCTCTGCACCACAGCAACACATGAGTGGACCCGGGCTCGGGGGGTTTCTCCAGGATGCCCAATGAGGCGCTTCACACAATTTGTGTGAAGCTCCACTAGGTTTAGTGCAGGGAGAGTGGTCTTAGCCCGTCCTCACCACACACGGGCAGGGAGCTGTCCCTGGGCGGCCAGATCGGCCACCCACAAGATTGCCAGCTCCGTCACGGAGCCGACGGGCAGTGGCGATCGGGGGCCATTTGGCCCCTGGAATTTCCAGGATGCCTCACATGAGCGTGCGGGGCATTCTGGAGAGACCCGTGGGGCCGGGAGGTTTGTTTTAGCCTCTCGGCGGGGGTCTGCAAGGTGCTGAAAGGCATCATCTCCTCCTGTGCTGGAGGAGGCCATGGTCAACCCCTCCTGTCTTCTACCAAAGACAACCACAGGGCTCTGTGGCCGCCCAGAGTTGACACCGACTCGACACCGACTCGACACCGACTCGACGGCACAAATTTATTTAACATGTCTATAGAGCAGCTCCGTGGTGGCTTCAAGGGCATCGAATCAGACAAGGGTCTCCATGCTGCCGGGCTGTTGTGGGGGTCATGTGTTGCCGCGGTACGGAGCCATGGCATGGCAGCACACGATCAACCAGACGGGGTTAGCGGAGCGCTAAGGGGAGGGGTACTTTTGGCGGTTTGTTGCCGAGTTCCACGTGGCTCCCGTGGCAGCAGACGACCAGGAGAAATCGAGTTAGGCTCCCTTAGCCCAATCTCTCCTGGTCATGAGAATAGCTTCAATCACTTCTACCCAGGTTTTCCTCCGACCCTGCTTTGCTCCTACCTTGCTGACCTAGGGAAGGCTTAGCAGCCGAAGGGCAACACACTGGGGGGTCTAGACATACGAACCGGGTCAGACCTTCGGGCCATCTCGCTCAGCATTGACTACCCAGATTGGCAGTGGCTTCTCCAAGGTTGCAGGCAGGAGTCTCTCCCCGCCCTATCTGGAGATGCTGCCAGGGAGGGAGCTTGGACCCGTCTTCATGCAAGGATTCAGATGCTCTTCCCAGAGAGGCCCCATCCCCTAAGGGAAATATCTCACAGTGCTCCAACATGTTGAGGCGATTCACACAAGTGTGCAAAAGCGAGCGGAGAGAGCCCAGCCCGGTTTTGCACGCTTGTGTGAACCGCCAGGATTGGGCCCGATCTTGGCGGCTACACGCGCCAAACCCGCCTAAGTAGCCACCCTCTTAAAGGAGCTTAAAGGAGCAGGCACTCCTTTAACCTCATATTTGCAATCATGTTTCAGCTGTGGCTGTAGGGGGATCCCTACGGTTCACTATCGGATCTCTGGCGGTGGGGGTGATGTGTGGCAGCACGTCCTGGCACTCCGGAAGAGAGCTCAGTTGTCTGAGGGGAGAGTGAGTCGAACCTGCCCTCCCCGCAAACCTCCATGGAGCTCTTCTCACTGATCATGAGAAGAGCTCCGTTGTCTCCCATTCAAATGCAAACCAGGGTGGACTCTGCTTAGCAAAAGGGGAAATGCATGCCTGCTACCGCAAGACCTCTCCTCCCCACATGAAAGGGCAGCCCTGGCTCACAATGGCACTGTTCTAACTGCACAGGCATCCCATAATTATGATCTATGTGAATTCGGACCGAACCACGGATCCCCGAACTAGTTGAACCCACTAGCTGGGCAGATTGGGCCAATGAACTGGCCTGAAGCGGTTCAAAGCAGTTCGCATTTGAACCGCTCGAACCGGCCCGGTTCACAGAGGACCGGTTCACAGTCGGACCGCTCCATGGATACCCCTACTGGGAAGGATCATCCCAGCCATGCGATGCTGCCAGTTCTGCCTTGTTACGAAACTCATGACACCCTGACATGCAGATCCATCCCATAAGAGTCCTAGAACTCACCATGTTAACAGCAGGACAAAACAGCCCGGCAGCATGGAGACCCTTGTCTGATTCGATGCCCTTGAAGCCACCACGGAGCTGCTCTATAGACATGTAAAATAAATTTGTGCCGTCGAGTTGGTGCTGAGTCGGGGTCCACTCCTGGCGCCCACAGAGCCCTGTGGTTGTCTTTGGTAGAAGACAGGAGGGGGTTCCCATTGCCTCCTCCTGCGCAATATGAGATGATGCCTTTCAGCACCTTTCTATATTGCTGCTGCCCGATATAGGTGTTTCCCATAGTCTGGGAAACATACCAGCGGGGATTCGAACCAGCAACCTCTTGCTACTAAGTTACTTCCCCGCTGCGCCATTAGGTGGCTGTCTATAGACATGTAGTAGCTCCCATTTGACATCCCTGAGGACCAGGGAAGGAATTCCAAGAGGTCGTCAACTCTGGGGCAAACGTTTCTGGCAAACCAATCGGTCAATAGAATTTGCAGGAAAAGTGGCCAGAAATGGCGGCCCAAAACTGCTTAGCAGTTGAGAAGTGTGCAGAAGCAGATTGTGGATCGGGCCGGGCCAGGAGGAGGAATTTGAATGATTCTGTGTTCTTGGCTGGGGGCAGGATCACATTTGCCTCGCTCCAGCACGGATCTCTCGTGCCACTAATATGTTCTGATCCAGCCGTCTTTCCCCATGATAGTGGGATCTGGTCTGCAACCTGCGGAAACTCCGGGAAGTGGCCCAGTCGATCTATATGGCCGGTGTGCTGTTTGGAGCCCTGGTTCTTGGAGGGCTGTCTGACAGGTAAGCTCAAGCATCCAACATTTTTGGGTCGGTGGTGGTGGGAAATCTGGAGGAGGGCTGGAGTTAGACTATGGCGGCGATCTTTACTATTTTGCAAGGGTGGGGGGGGGTTCACTTTGACAAAACAAACGTTCAGGCCGAGAGTCATTTCCCACCATGCTGAGTTCTCTAAGGGCTGCACTTTCCCCAGTCCTGGGTTGGGGGAGGAAAGAGAACCAGAGCCCTGTCAAGCCCCAGCATTGGGGACTGCTAGTAGGGGTGTGCAAGAACCGGTTGCAGCAATTCGGTCCGAATTCGGTTCGAATTTGGACCGAACCACGGATCCCTGAACTGGTTGAACCCACTAGCTGGGCAGACTGGGCCAATGGTCTGGCCTGAAGCGGTTCAAAGCAGTTCGCATTCGAACCGCTCGAACCGGCCCGGTTCACAGAGGACCGGTTCACAGTCGGACCGCTCCATGGATACCTCTACTGGGAAGGATCATCCCAGCCCTGCGACGCTGCCAGTTCTGCCTTGTTACGAAACTCATGACACCCTGACACTGCATTGATGAGCTTGCCCAGGGTGGCTTATTAACGTGGCAATGTGAGGTGATGGCCTTGGACAGCGCCTCTGCAATTGGGTGGCAAGTGCAGGCATCCTGCCTTGCCCTCCACTGCCTGGGATATACCAGGAGCATTCCCAGATAGGGCTCTTAGCTTGCATCTCGACCGGAATGGAAGGTGTGCATTCACATATCAGCCAGGTATACCCCAAAGTCCGTGAGACATTTTAGAGGGCATTCTACACATGATTTGAGTTTTCCCCTGTGTATTGGAGCCTAGCCTGATTTGTGTCCTGGGTAAAAAAAATCTACACAATCCTTTTTGTGTTGGAGTATCCTCAGTGTATTGGACACTGCCCTCAGTGTATCGGACACAGTGTATCGGATAGTGTATCAGACACTGCCCTAAGTGTCAGGAGGCATGTCTAGCACATGGGCCTTGCTTTGGGTGGTGCCAATGCTGGATCGCACCTCTGGGCTTTCCTGGAGCATTTCCAGACAGCAGGCTTTACTGTGGGTTTACTGTGAATTCGAATATGCCCCCTCCCCAAATGATGCAAAAAGTCTATTTTTAGCACACTCCACTCCGATACACCATGAAAAACCCGAATTGTGTGTGATGTGATTCCCAATAGCTCACAGGGACTTGAGGGTAAATGTGGCCGATATGTGAACGCACATCCTCCATTCTGGAGGAGAAGTGAGCTAAAAGCCCCATCTGGAAATGCTCCTGGCTTCCTTTGGCTAGTCTGACTCTCTCCTGTGTTGTGCTGGTCTGTGATTGTAATAAAGGAATTGACTTGGATTGAATTGACACCCTCCCCTGTCCCTGCAGGTTTGGTCGCAAAGCTCTCGTCCTTTGGTCTTTCCTGCAAATGTCCGTGACGGGGACCTGTGCAGCCTTTTCCCCCAACTACATCTCCTACTGCGTCTTCCGGTTTCTGAGTGGTATGGCCCTCTCCGGATTCGGCCTCAGCATCGCCTGCCTGAGTAAGAACCTCATTCAGCAGTGCAATGTGGGAATTCAACCCAACGTTGCCATTTAGAATGCAAGCACAACTTCATTTTGAAAATGGCCTTTAATAGTCATGCATTTTTTGGATTTCACACAAGAGCTCTCTTGCACAACTTCATGCTTTTCCAGTAGGCTTATGAGATCACCAAGCATTCTGTGTGTGTGTGTGTCCGCCCATGTGTCCATCCGTGTGTGCGTGGGTCCCCCTTATCAACTTTTCAATGCCTGGACCAATATGAACCAAATCGGGTACAGTTGTAGGGACACCTAGGGAGAGCTCATCAGCACAGTTTGCAATGATGTCATCCACTCCAATTCAAGATGGCAGACATGTAAACATTTGAGGCACAAGTTGGCTAACTTATGGGCAGTCTAACCCATTTGAACCAAATTGGGTGCAGTTGTAGGGACCCATAGGCTCAAGGGCATAGTTTGTAATGATGTCAACCACTCTGATTCAAGATGGCGGACAAGTGAACATCTGAGGTACAAGTGGAAACCAGTTTGGACCAAAGTTGGTACAGTCGTAGGGAAACATAGGGACATCTCAAATTCATAGTTTGTGGGTGAGAGGAGAGCTGGTCTTGCGGTAGCAAGCATGACTTGTCCCCATAGCTAAGCAGGGTCTGCACTGGTTGCATATGAATGGGAGACTTGATGTGTGAGCACTGCAAGATATTCCCCTCAGGGAATGAAGCTGCTCTTGGAAGAGCAGAAGGTTTCAAGTTCCCTCCCTGGCTTCTCCAAGAGAGGGCTGAGAGAGATTCCTGCCTGCAACCTTGGAGAAGCCGCTGCCGGTCTGTGAAGACAATACTGAGCTAGATAGACCAATGGTCTGACTCAGTATATGGCAGTTTCCTATGCTCCTATGATGTCTTCCACCCCAATTCAAGATCGCTGATGCATGAACGTTTGCAGCGCAAATGGGCTAACTTGTGAACTGCCTAACCGATTCAGACCAGTTGTAGAGATAGTGAAAGAAAAGTAGGCAGGTTAGTTCTTACTAGAACAATGTGTGTTGAAATTTGCCTGGAGCATTGCACAGTATGTTTGCCAATAACTATTAAAAAAAGATTTAGATGAATTAATGAGACTATTCTCACGACTACTGGAAAGTGGGCTAAGCTTTCCCCCTGTCGTGAGAATAGCCTCTCAGTCGTGTATCCCCCTTACCGGCCTTCTTTCTAAACGAAAACGGCCCAAATGTTGTAATTTCTCCTTACGGGAGAACCACTCCGGCTTCCTGCTCAGTCCCAGAATCACAGGTTTAAAAGGTCATAAAAGCAGAGCTGGGGACTTCCCACGGCTGAGAAAGTAGAGGATTGTTAGCAGGCAATACCGAGAGAGCTCTGACCCAATATTAGACAATTTAATATGCTCAATAAAGGGGATAACGGAAGACAAACTCTGAGAGGAAGCAGACCCAGCTGAAAGCTCTGCAATGCCAGTGTGACATCTGAAAGGAATTTTCTTTCCCTTGCAGTTGTGGAATGGATTCCCACACGGTACCGCACCATCACGATTGCCATGACGGGCTTTTCGTACACGCTGGGCCAGATTCTCCTGGCTGGTTTGGCCTACAGCATCCGGGACTGGCGTTGGCTGCAGTTGGCGGTATCGGCGCCATTCTTCCTCTTCCTCTTTTACTCCTGGTATGTGCTGCTAGAAGCGGGACCCCTCCAGAGTCCTGCAGCGTCAGATGTGGGGCGGCAGCTGTGTATAGTGGTTAGGGAATGTGCGAATTGACTTGAATTTGAATTGATTTGACTCGAATCCAGCCGATTCGAATACGAATCAAACCACCCTTTAAAAGCGTAATTTGGATTAGAATCAAATTGACCAGATTAGAATTTGAAATCAATTTGAATCAATTTGAGGACTGTTTAGGGACATTTGCGTCCCTTTAAAAAAACTATCCAGGCACTCTGATTGGGCCCAAAAGGTGCCAAAATAGGTCGTCAATTCAAATTTGAATCAAATTGGCCTGTTCCGGGGCAATTTGATTTTAATTCTAATTGAATTGGCCGGTCTTGATTTGAATTTGAATCAAAACTGAAAATTTGATTTGTGCACATCCCTAGCAGTGGTTGGTGGACGGGGAGGAGGAGAAGAGGTGCATAACTGGGACACTCACCGCCCAGGGCATGGTCGGGAGTGGAAGGAGAGCCTGTCTTGCGGTAGCAAGCATGGATTGTCCCTGTTGCTAAGCAGGGTCCACCTTGGTTCGCATTTGGGTGGATGACTACATGCGATACTCCCCTGAGGGGTGGGGTCTTAGCCCAGGGTAGAGCATCTATCTGCTTGCATGCAGAAGGTCTCAGGTTCCTGGAATTTCCACCCAAATTTCCACCCAAAATGAGGTTCCACTTCACTTGGGTGTGCAGGCGATGGGTTGAATTATCGGCTGAAGTGATCCGGCATCTTTTTGCACAGGTGGTTTGCGGAGTCGGCTCGCT
The DNA here is from genome assembly GCF_027244095.1 of Hemicordylus capensis. Taxonomy (NCBI): domain Eukaryota; kingdom Metazoa; phylum Chordata; class Lepidosauria; order Squamata; family Cordylidae; genus Hemicordylus; species Hemicordylus capensis. The sequence continues at coordinate 4,770,075 of NC_069670.1, forward strand.
GGCTCATCCTGGCCGGAAAGGCCGGGAGGGCCGTCAAGGTCCTCCAGAGGGTTGCACGGGTCAATGGAAAGGAGGAAGCTGGAAGTGGGATCACCACTGAGGTGAGCAAGAGAAGTGGGGTGGGGGGAGAGAGAGAGAGATTGAGAGAGAGAGAGAGAGAGAGAGAGAGGTTTTAGCAGTCCATCTAAATCCGTAGCCTTTGTAGAAGCCGGTGGTTCCTTTTTATTTAGTGATTCCTATGGGCAATGTTGCTGGATAGTCAGTTGACGCACAGCCCATCCCAGCTTCCACCCCACACACCCCGATTAGTCATCCAATCCAACAAGAAAGTTGTACTTTCCCAACACTACTTTAGTACTAAGGTAAATGCACAGGGCAAAATATAGTATTGCGGGGGGGGGGAGCATGTACACAGATTGCATGCAAGCTGCGGAGGTGCGGTTGTTTGTGTGGGTGGTGAGGCAGGGGAGGGTTGGCTCCAAGGTGCCCTGCCCCACACGCCCCCTCACTTCCATCACTGTGCCTACTTCTGCACATGTCTTGCCATGTCCGAACTGATCCAAAGCTATGCACAATGGTAGCCTGCTGCATGGCAACAGGCTGTTTACTCTCTAGGTGCCAGATAAGTCTCACCCTGTGGGATCATTTCTCTGCAGCAGGAAGCATAAAAGCCTTCCTCATGACCCTTGGCTCTTACTTGACCATCCTGACCTCTGGCTGACCCCTGGCTCCCCCCTGTCCCTGGCTCCCCCTTGTTCCTGGCTCCCTCCTGTCCCTGGCTCTCGCCTGTTCCTGGCTGTTTATCATATAGAATATGATAAACATGATAAATAAATATTTCTACACTGTTCTTACACACACACACACACACACACACACACACACACACACACACGATTAAAGGGACAGATTCCATAAGAGAACCCGATTTCAGGAAGTCATTAATTAAGAAGCTCTAACGTTGCTGCTTAACAGCTACAATGAAGTGGGCGTACTTACTCTTTGAGCTCTACTAAGCTCTGCAACTAAATCAATCCCTTGGTTTTTTTGTTTGTTTTTTGTTTTAAATCACCTTCACCCCCTCTCTTTCCTGAGCCAATGATTCGGGGTCCTCAAGGACTCTGGCACAGTAGAAGAACGAATGGAAATACAGGTCGGAATGATCTCACGGGGCAGAGCCACCATTGAGCGACGGGGTTCAAAGAACCTGGGCCGCTAATGAAAAGGACCGCAATATATTTGCTTTTCTGTTTTCTGTTTTTGTGTGTCTGTTCTTTTTTGTGTTTTTGTACTCTGGTCTATGACCGGATTGGATTGGATTGAAAAGGGCCTCCCGAGCTCCATTGGGTGTGATGTCACACACAAAGGGGGTGTGGCCCGATCATCAGAGGTCCCTCCCCATTCCCCCTGGTTGTGCTGGCTGGAAATGAGCTCGGGAGGGCTTACACTGGCTCTATGCTACCCAGGCCATGCCCGTTGTGCATGTGATGTCATGTGCACATGGGCATGGCCAGGAAGTCATGTGCACGGGGTGTCACTGGTGGGGCCACTGGCAGGGCTGGATATGTGCTGCCATTCGGCTGGCTCTGCCACTGAGAGATCAGGAAATTCTGTGTACTGCCCGGAAAAGGTGGGGAATTTAAAGTGGTGGCGGGGGAAATGGGAAAGGGGCGGACCAAAACCCACAGAGCTCCTGTGTGGAAAGAAAACGGCACCAAGAAATAGAGAATGAGTGGACCCCTTGCACTGACTCCCCATAGAATTAACCAAACTCAGGGCTTGCCCCGAAGGGCATTGCTAGAACGGTTTCTCTGTCCCACTCTCCCCTCTGTTCCTTCATTCCCATCTTTTCTTGCAGATCCTGCTTTCCAACATGGAGAATGAGCTGTCCACTATCAAGTCCTCTTACACCATTTCTGACTTAGTTCGCACACCAGCGATCCGCCATATATTCTTTTGCCTCTCCATGGTGTGGTAAGTCAGCCCAGTCTTAGCTGCTCCAGGGAGGAATAGGTTCCAGAGGTTCCTGAAATCCCCAGAGCAGGAAGTTTAGGTACTGAGCCGACCAGTTATCAAATTAGAAAAATGGGCCTTGAGTGACAGGCACAAGGCACAAGGCTCCATCGGCCTAGGACCGTTTCCTAGGAATATTTTGCAGGGCTGTGTGATTGCGCAAATGCAGTTGGGCAGCAAAGGGCCATTTCTCCCAAATGGAAATTTCCAGTTGTGCAATGTATTAGGGATGTGGGAATCAATTTGAATTTGAATCAATTCGACTCAAATCTGGCTGATTCGGACGATTCAAGTTCACATCAAATCACCCCTAAAAAGGGTAATTCGATTTGAATTGGAATAGAATCAGCCAGATTTGAATTCTAATCGATTCAAATCTATTCAAAGATTGTATAGGGACATTGTGGCACCTTTAAAAAAACATTCAGGTGCTCTGATAGATCAAAAAAACACCAAAATAGGTTGAATTGATTCAAATTCAAATTGAATCTATTCAAATTGGCCTGTTTCACGTAACTTGTGAACCATCTAACCGATGTGGACCAAATTTAGTCCCATTGTAGGGAGAGTGAAAGGAAAGTAGGCAGATCAGTTCTCACTAGAACAACTTTTTTCGTTCACGCCTTCACCTTTCTGACAGGTTCTCCGTCAGCTTCTCCTACTATGGGCTGGCTATGGACCTCCAGAACTTTGGGGTCAGCATCTACCTCATCCAGGTGATCTTTGGAGCGGTCGACTTCCCTGCCAAGGTGGTTGTGACCATAACCATGAGCTATATCGGGCGGAGGTTCAGCCTGGCCTCGTTCCTCATTGTCGCCGGCCTTGTCATCATTGCCAACATCTTTGTGCCTACAGGTGAGTGTCTGCTCACTCTTGACATCATTCATGTCTCATCTTCTGTCTATACTGCAGGCTTCCAGTGGAGACATTTCCCACTAAGAGTCTGTCAAACTCTATGCTGCCCTATCAGAAAAGAACACGTGAGCCATCCATATTACTCCTGTGACCCTTTCCTGATGGTTCTGTGATGCAAGTTCTTTTCTTGGAGGTTCTGAGATGTGGTCCGTTCATGCAGGTTCATCTTTCAGACACACTGGCTGACATACAGATCTGATGGTACAGACAGAAAGAGGCCTAAAAGAACTTCCCAACAAACTGCTCTGATGTGGTGGTAGGGAGGAGGCAATATTTTACACCCTCCTCTTCCCCACGAAGCCTCTCAAAAATGTCTCCCTGAGGGCTGTGCAACCCTCGGGGACATATTTGGATTGGGGGAAAGGAGGCCTTCAGAAATTGCACCTTCCCTCCTGTGCTGGTGCTGTTAGTTGAGAAGTTCTGTCCAGTTACCTGGTCTTGTGGTAGCAAGCACGACTTGTCCCCCTTAGCTAAGCAGGCTCCACCCTGGTTGCATATGAAAGGGAGACTAGAAGTGTGAGCACTGGAAGAGATTCCTCTCAGGTGATGGAGCTGCTCTGGGAAGAGCAGAAGGTTCCAGGTTCCCTCCCTGGCAGCATCTCCAAGAAAGGGCTGAGAGAGACTCCTGCCTGCAACCTTGGAGAAGCTGCTGCCAGTCTGTGAAGACAATACTGAGCTAGATGGACCAATGGTCTGACTCAGTATATGGCAGCTTTCTATGTTTCTGTTACTGGTGCGTCTTTGCTCTGAATGTCAGAGAATGACACCCTTCTGTGTTCTTTCCAAATGGAAAAGCATCTCTTCTGGGTGGCTAGGTACGAATACGACAGATATTTATATATCGCTTTTCAACCAAAGTTTCCAGAAATATACTTTATTTATACATAGAAATAAATAAATTAAATGGCTCCCTGTCCCCAAAGGGCTCACCACCTAAAAAAGAAACATAAGATAGATGCCAGCAACAGACACTGGAGGGATGCTGTGCTGGGGATGGATAGGGCCAGTTGCTCCACCCCTTCCTAAAGAGAAGACTGCTTTTTAAAGGTATCTCTTTGCTCAATTAACAGAGATAACAGGTTCATTGTCTCAGAAGGCCCCACAGTCAAAAAAGGAACATAAAAGACACCAGGCAAAAGCCACTGGAGGGATGCTGTGCTGGGGATAGATAGGGCCAGTTGCTCCCCTCCTGCTAAATACAAGAGAATCACCACTTTAAAAAGGTACTTCTTTGCTCAGTTAACTCTTGTCCCATCAAACTTTGGGGCCTCTCTCTTTGTCAATCAGAGTTGCATTTCCTCCTGACCGCCCCTGCTGCCCCCACAATGAACATCATCACATCCCTCCAAATTCTCTAGCAAACATTTGTGTGAATTCGAATCGTTCGAATCGGTCAGATTCAAGTTGAATTATGCCCCAAGCCCCAAGTTTCGTGCTGCCTCACAGGGGCGTAAGAGGGACATCTCAAGCTGGACTTCCTAGGAAATGCTCCCTAAAATAAATATTTTCATATCACGATCATCATCACCTCCCCCCCCCACCAAAAAAAGTAATAACCCAGGGCTTTGTGCAAGTTTTGTGCTGCCTCTGTTATGGATGTGCCACACAGTATTCAAACTGAGGTCATAGTTAACGGCTCCAAAAATCAAGAGGCCTTCCTTCCTGTCCCTTTTAAAAATCATTTCTGATTGTTCATCAGCTGCCTCTGAAGTGGAGCAGACCCTGGGAGGTTTGAGTCGGGCTGTGCTGTGCTGTGCATAGCAATCACAACACCCCACCCCTCCCCACCACCTCCTCTCCCACTGGCTGAGAGGGCAAATTGCCCAGGAAACCGAACCGTTCTTCTGCCAGGAAAGACGAAGTCTGCTGTGCAAAGGGAGAACGTAGGTGAGCGAGAGGAGGAGGAGAGGATCGCTCGTCTGGGGGAAGCAAGCATGAATGGCCCCCTTTGCTAAGCAGGGTCTGCCCTGGTTTGCATTTGAATGGGAGACGATGAGGTCATTCACACAATCAAAGTCTGTGTCCTACCCAGATTTGGGAGCTGTGTGTGCTCCCAGTTTTTGGTTGTGTAGAAGCATGGTAGGAGGGGAACCTGGGCAGAAGTGATTGTGTGGAAGTGAGGTAGGAGCAAAACCTGGGTAACTTTTCCTCCCACCTTGCTTCCACACAATCATTTCTACCCACGTTTTCCTCCCACCTTGCTTCCACACAACTGAAAATGGGGAGCACACACAACTCCCCAACCCAGGTAGAACACAGTCTTTGATTGTGTGAATGACCTCTATGTGTGCGCCCTGGAAGAGATTCCTCTTGGGAGATGGGGCCGCTCTGGGAAGAGCCCCTGCCGGCTTGCATATAGAAGGTTCCCAGTTCCCTCCCTGGCAGCATCTCCAAGATAGGGCCGAGAGAGACTCTTGCCTGCAACCTTGGAGAAGCTGCTGCCAGTCCGTGCAGACAATCCTGAGTTAGATGGACCAAGGGTCTGACTCAGTATGTGGCAGCTTCCTATGAGAAGGCAGCGGTTCCTGCTTCTGCCCACCCACCTTCTCTTTATGGGCAGCACTGGGGCTCTCCAGAGAGAGGGTGCTCCATGAAGGAGCAGGCTTGCTTCCTTTTGCTTGCTCACCCTCCTCCCTGGAGGTTTATCTGGGAAAATTGGGGCCAGTCCCCGTCACTGCCAGCATGGTGTAGTGGTTTGCGTGCTGGACTAGGACCAGGGAGACCCGAGTTCAAATCCCCATTCAGCCATAAAACTAGCTGGGTGACTCTGGGCCAGTCACTTCTCTCTCAGCCTCACCTAGTTCACAGGGTTGTTGTGAAAGAGAAACTCAAGTATGTAGTACACCGCTTTGAGCTCCTTGGAGGTAGAGTGGGAAATAAATGTAATAATAATAAATAATAATAATAATAATAATCTGCGACACCCAGAGAGGCAGAAATGGCTGTTCGTGCGAGCATCGGCTTCCTTCATGCTTTCTCCACTGTTCTCTTCCTCTGGGTGAAAAACCCAGGAAAAACCTATCCCTTTAAAACCATATTATAAAGTACTACTTAAAAGGGACAGGTTTCCAGTCCCTCCTAGCAATTGGTGTAGATGTTGCAATAAACTGCCATCGGACTGGGCTCTACACGTTGCTCATTCAATATTTGTTTGTTATTTCTTTGTGTAATTTCTGATTAAAATGAGCCATTTCTGGAAGGGCGGTATAGAAATCGAATGAATGAATGAATGAATGAATATTGCGTGCTCTAAATTCTTCTCTTACTGCCCCCTATAACCTCATAGCTTGACCCTTAACTAGTTTTATTACTTATGCTTTTATGCCTTTTTTGCCTTTTTATGTCTTCTAGCCTTTTTACATTCCTTTTTAATGCAGCCCATCTTTTTGTGTGCTGCTATGTCTTTTTGTGTTTTTATAGGACATCTGTGTCTTTGTTTCCCCTTCCAAAATGGCGCAGGGTGCTTGGCCCTATATGACGGGCCCAGAGTCACCCAGCGTGTTTCTTGACTGAACGGGGATCGAACTTGGGTCTTCCTGGTCCTAGTCCCCCACACTCTAACCACTATGCTATGCTGGCTCTTTTGTGTCTCCCCTGCTTTCCCCAGAACTGCAGACAGTTCGGACGGCATTGGCTGTTATCGGGAAGGGTTGCCTTTCAGCGGCCTTCAACTGCACCTTTCTCTTCACGACAGAGCTCTACCCAACACCCATCAGGTGAGGAGTCCATTTCAAATGCCTCTTCCTCCTCTGCCTGCTTCTCTGGAAGCAGGGGTATTTTTGCATGTGGGTGTGTAAAAATGGAAGACCAGCCTGCTGGATCAGAACAAAAGGTCCCTTTCCAGATGCCTCTGGGAGACCAAAAGGGAAGCCACAGCTCTTGCTGTCTGTCTCCAGAATCTGGCAGCAGACTGCTTCTGGAATGGAAGTTCCAGATAGCCCATGCAATAAGGATGGGCACGAATTTCAGTTGGATTGATTCGAATTTGAATCCGATTCGAATCGATTTGACTTCAAAACCACTGAGTAGAGTGGAGATGTGCTAGAATCTTTTCAAATTTGCCCAAAGTCTAATTGAGTTTGGTTGAATTTGACTGAATTCAACTCTGGGCAAATTCAAATAGATTCCAGCAGATCTCACTCGATTCGAGGGTTTGGAACTCAATTCAAATTGGATTTGAATTTGCATCGATTCAAGTGAAATTTGTGCACACCTCTATAATGTAACTAATAGCATTTAAGAGGTTTACTTCCCAGCCAGAGTTGCCAGAACCTAAGGGGTATACTCATGGGTCAAATGGGCCGTAAGCCAGAATTTGGCTTTTTAAAAGCCAAATCTGGCCACCTAGCTTCCCACTACAGCAACGTTTACCATTGTAGCAATGGCCTGATGTGACATCAGTCCAAAAAATATTATGGACCCCTTTGGTGCAGTTGCTAGGTAACCGCCAAGTACTCCCTCCCACCAAGAAGCAGTAAAATAGTCACTCCAGTCCATTGGAGAGTGAGGTGGAGTGGGGTGGAAGTCTCTCTCACTCAAACAGGGTTGAATTGATTTGAATTCAATTCAAATTTGATTTAAATTTTTGGACCAGTTTTGAATTTGATTCAAATCTGAAATGGGGTTTTGGAATTTGAATTGAATGAAGAATGAATTAAAAAATTCACTTCATGCACATCTCTAGTCCCCTCCCCTGCAGATTTCAGCGGGCCTCTATCACCTCTGCCCACCTGCTTGTTCATTCACTGTTTGCCAGCTTTCAACTTTCTGAGCTCACAAACATTTCGTCCCATTGACTATCCTGGAAACAGTTTGGTGAGGGGTTTTTTTTGCCCCCTTGGTCCCCCCCTTTAGAGTTTTTGAACACTGCCACTGACCCCAAATCTGTTGGTACCACCCACTTGCCACAGACATTCTGGTTCTCCATCCGTAAGGATCCCACACTGTTGGAAACAGCATATAGAGCAGTGTTTCTCAAACTTTTTGGAGTCAAGGACCGCTAAATTCTTCGTGCAGAGTTTCAAGGACCGCTACATTCTTCATGTGCAGTTTCCCGGACCAGCAGTTAGTAAAGGGGTTTCAAGTCTGTCTATCTATCTATCTATCTATCTATCTATCTATCTATCTATCTATCTATCTATCTACCAGACTTCTATACTGCCCAAAACTTGCATCTCTGGGCAGTTTAGAATGAAAATAATATAAGCATTAAAATAATTAAATTTGGAATCTTTTGCAAACATGGGATATTAGGGGTTCTTAACCTTGGGTCCCTCAGTTAAACTCCCATAACCCCCAACAACAATGGCATTTGGCCATTATGGCTGGGGATTATGGGAGTAGAAGTCCACCAACGTCTGGGTACCCAAGGTTGAGAACCCCTGAATTTAAAAGCCTGGGTGAACAAATTTGTCTCCAGTATGTCTGGAGTGGAGGTGCTTGTGATTACTCAATGGAGAGGGGATGTTGGGCCATTAGAAAAATTCAAAAGCTACATGGGGCCAATGAAAACAACATACAAGCAAGCCCCACTGATGCAAGAGGGAAACAGCATTCCCTATCAAGGCGCCTCGACCATAACAGGCAGCTGGGTTTCAATCAACCAACCTTTGGCTGCAAACAATGAGCATGCAAGAACCAGCAGCCCTTCAAGTGGCGCCCACTGCCATACTTTTTCCTCCATGCCCCCGCACCGCATACAGTTTGAAGCTGTAAAGATAGGGAATAAGATAGCTGTAGGAAGATCTCAGCAGCACATGGAGGCAAGGCACAAGAAGGGTCCCATGCCTCCATGATACTCTTCCTCTTCCGTGCCATGTGCAAAATTGAGGAAGTGAGTGCCTTGATTTCAGTTGGGGGGGGGGGGGGTTGACTCCCAGTCAGGGACCGGCACTCAACCCTTCGGGGACCGGCAGCGGTCCAGGGACCGGTGGTTGAGAAACACTGGTATAGAGGTTAAACTAAAGTAAAGTTGTGCCGTCGAGTCGGTGTCGACTCCTGGTGACCACAGAGCCCTGTGGTGTCTTTGGTAGAATACAGGAGGGGTTGACCATTGCCTCCTCCTGCGCAGTATGAGATGATGCATTTCAGCATCTTCCTAGATTGCTGCTGCCCGATATAGGTGTTTCCCATACCAGCGGAGATTCAAACCAGCAACCTCTTATTTATTTATTTATTTATTTATTTATTTATTTATTTATTTATTTATTTATTTATTTGAAGCATTTAATATACCACCCACTTCAAAGACTCTGGGCAGTGTACAATGTGCCAGTGTAGTTTAGTGGTTAGAGTGCTGGACTAGGACCGGGGAGACCTGAGTTCAAATCCCCATTCAGCCCTGAGACTTGCTGGGTGACTCTGGGCCAGTCACGTATCTCTCAGCCTCACCTACCTCACAGGATTGTGGTGAGGAGAAAGGTAAGGATGTCGTACACCGCTCTGGGCTCCTTGGAGGAAGAGCGGGATAGAAAATGTAAAATAAATAAATAAATAAATAAAATAAGATATTTAAAAATTACAATCAAAAATTCCATTAAAAATTGCAAACTAAAATAGATAATGAAACGGAAATAAAGTAAACTACAGGGCAAATGCCCGGAGGAAAAGAAAGGTCTTCAGTAAGGATTTAAAGACCGGTAAAGAGGGGGCTAGACGGAACTGAAGGGGAAGAGAAGTTACTTCCCCGCTGCGCCATTAGGTGGCTTGATGTGAGGGAGTCCAAAAGGAAAAGGCCACCATCTGATGCTCGGGGGGGCAGGGAAGAGATGCAGTGCCTTGGAGGTTCCTTGACAGTGAAGAACCCAAGGCCCCCCCAGAATTGTCCCAAGCATGCAGCTGTCTTATCGACCCCCTCCTCCTCCCCTCTCCCAGGCAAACCGGGCTCGGCTTTGGCAGCACAATGGCCCGCGTGGGAGGCATCGTCGCCCCTCTGGCCAAGATGCTGGAAGACTACTACAGTGTCTTGCCTCCAGTGGTGTATGGGGTGGTTCCGATCCTTTCGGGCATCACCGCCTGTTTTCTGCCGGAGACTCTGAACGTCGCACTGCCGGATACCATTGAAGAAGTAGAGAGCAGGTGAGCGAGTTTGGAAATGTGTTTGCAACGGGCAGAGGGTTTGGGACATCGCCTGAAGCTACAGAAGCCGGCTGAGTTGGAGTCAGTTACCCGCCAAGGGCTTCCTACCCATGGAACCGGGCAAAATGAGAGAGCCTCCCAGCAGATTCACAGATATTTAATTCAGGGGATTCAATGGACCGTTCACATAGAGTCGGCTCCTCTCCGCAATCCCGGCAGGTCTTTTTCCGGTGTGCTGACTCCGGGTTTTTTCTCCCGCCAATCACGTCCCAGAGGAGGAGACAAGGGACCTTTTTTTGTTTTTGTTAGCTTGGCAGCTAGTTACAGAAGACAAGTTGCCAAGCAGCCGGATCAAACAACCGAACGCTTAACCCAAACCTGCCAAATCTGTCCCAAAATCTTTGATGGTTTTTATAACGAACTTGCCTTTGTGACTGCCTTCATCACCTCATGTTCCCCCCACCCCGCCCCAGACCATTTAAGAGGTCATGGAAGTTTGGTTTGCACTTGAATGGGAGACTACATGTGTGAGCACTGCAAAATATTCCCCTCAGGGCAGGGATAGGGCTGCTCAGGAGGCTTGTTTTAGTCTCCTGGTGGGGGTCTCCTTGTGAGTTGCCATAGCACAGAGCCACACAGTGGTGACTCGTGATCATGAAAATGGGGTTCGCGGAGCGAGCACTCTGCTAACCCCATTTAAGGGGAAGGCTACTTTGGTGGGCTAGCCACCAGAGAACCACCAGGCTCCCACCCCACCATTTTGAGAATCACCTCATTGTGTGGAAGCAAGGTAGGAGGAAAAGCTACCCAGGTTTCCCGCCTACCTTGCTTCCACTCAACCAAAAACCGAGAGCACACACAGCTGCCAAACTTGGGTAGAACACAGTTTTTGATTGTGTGAATGACCTAGTGTTTTGCCTGCGCCGATCCTGACTCATCCAAACTGACGCCAGTTCCTCCCTCAGTAAAGCTGGCCATCTGGGAAACCCACAGCTGAAATTTTTGTACTCTTTCCTTCAAGGTCCAGGAAAAAGAAGGAGGAAGCAACAGCCGCTGCCCATGAAAAGATCCTGCTTCAGAGCCAAGAGATTGAGAAAGCCTTATTCAAAGAGGCCTGTTGAGTGTCACAGTCCTTTCGCCTGGATGCATCCCTGCTAGCTGATTCTGGGAAGGATCCTGACCTTCCAAATACCTCCCTGGTCGCTTGTTTCGTTTCATCCCAGGAAACAAAGGGGAGCGACTGAATTTTCTGGACATGGAAGCAATTTAGTCTCTTTTTTAAAAAGCATCCTTTGGTTTCTTATTTGCTTAGCAGGAAATGTCTGATCGCTCCAGGATCAAGAAGGGAACCAGCAGGGCATCCTTTTTGGAGAAGAGCTGATATGAAAAGAGATACAGAGTGCCATCATGTATTTTCTCACCGCCACGATGGAGAAATGGCCTTCTCCTTCTCAAAAGCAGGCACTGCCAATACTGATTCCATACTCAGAAACACAGCAAGAAGCTGCCAGCAGTTAATCAAAGACTGCCTGCTCTGACCGGCAGCAGCTCAGATGGGGGTCTCTCCCTGTTTCTGATGCCTTTTAAACGAACAGAGATGCTAGAAACCGAACCTGGGACTTTATGCCAGATGCCACGTTTGTTATAGGGGTGCACACATAATAGGCAGATATCTCTATCGATGCTCTGTGGGACAAAAATGTCCGTGGCATCCAAAGTTTGCAACTTCGCAGGGTCAAAGACTATTCTCACAGCAAAGGCCATTCTTGGTTTCTTGTGAAGGGTCTCTCTTATTATTTTGCATTGCCAGCTTCAATCTGTAATAAAGGCTACGCACAGCTCACCATATGCCCAGGGTATTTTTTATTTATTTATTTTTGGTGCTCTGAGATTTTGACGACGGGGCAGGGGACTTTGAGGGGAGAGAAAGTCGTCAGACTAGGAGATCCTTTGCACAGTCAAAAACCTTGTTCTACCTGGGTGTGGGAGATGTGTGTGCTCCCAATTTCTGATTGTGTGGAAGCAAGGTGGGAGGGGAATCTGGGTAGAAGTGGTTGTGTGGAAGCAAGGTAGGAGGGAAAGCTGGTTAGAAGCTGTTGTGTGGAAGCAAGGTAGGAGAGAAACCTGGGTAGAAGTGGTTGTATGGAAGCAAGGTAGGAGGGAAAGCTGGTTAGAAGTTGTTGTGTGGAAGCAAGGTAGGAGGGAAAGCTGGTTAGAAGTTGTTGTGTGGAAGCAAGGTAGGAGAGAAACTACGGTAGAAGTGATTGTGTGGAAACAAGGTAGGAGGGAAAGCTACCCAACTTTTCCTCCTACGTTGCTTCCACACCACCAAAAATTGGCAACACACACAGCTCCCAAACCTGGGTAGAACACAGTTTTTGATTGTGTGAATGACCTCTAGATGTGATGGTAGCAGGCGATTGAGTGACATACTGTGCAACTGTATGTCAATCTAGTAATGTTGTGCTCACCCAATTTGTACAAATTACATTACACAAGAGTAAGCCCATGTTTTCCAAGGGCTTACTCTTGTGTAACCCACTTGGCCCAGATGCAATATTACCAGACTGAGGTACTGTTGTGCAGTAGGTCACCTGGTGTCTTAAAAGCAGGTTTGCTCCAATCACTTATACAGAGACAGGATGGTGAGCCCCAAACCACCAGCACACATACAGACGGAAGAAAACACAGGCCCTGCTGGATATTTCTTTTATTTATTTATTTAATGTATGTTTACATTTGATATCCCGCTCTTCCTCCAAGGAGCCCAGGGCGGTGTACTACATTCTTCAGTTTCTCCTCACAACAACCCTGTGAGGTAGGTTAGGCTGCTATAAGAACATAAGCCCTTCAGGTCCAAGGGCCATCTAGTCCAGCATCCCGCTACACGCAGTGGCCCACCAGATGCCTCTGGGGAGCCCACAGGCAAGAGCACATGCTCTCTCTCCAACAGTCAACAGCTGACTTTCATTGAGTAATAAGATCAGCAGTCTCACATAGAGAAACAGGTGGCCATCTGGGTTGACTCTCCATTTCCTTCAGCAACTGTGTTGGTGATAAACAGCCCAGTTAAGCGGGATAAATATCATGAAAAAAACGCTTCCCAGACAACAGCCGGAATACAAACCAGCCTCTCTGTTATATTATTCAACCCCCTAGCCGCCACCTACCAGAATATTGTAGAGTCATTTACGTAGCCACGTCCTCGACAGGAAATGGGGCCACTCTGGGAAGAGCACCTGCTTGCTTACGTGCAGTATGTTCCAAGTTCCCTCCCTGGTAGCATCTCCAAGATAGGGCTGAGAGAGACTCCTGCCTGCAACCTCGGAGAAGCCGCTGCCAGTCTGTGTAGACCAGGGTTTCTCAACGTGTGGGTCCCCAGATGTTATTGGACTTCAACACCCATAATCCCCAGTCCCAGTGGCCTTTGGTTGGGAATTATGGGAGTTGAAGTCCAATTACATCTGAGGACCCACACATTGAGAATCCTTGGTGTAGACCAGGGATTCTCAACGTTGGGTCCCCAGATGTTATTGGACTTCAACTCCCATAATCCCCAACCAAAGGCCACTGGGGCTGGGGATTATGGGAGATTAAGTCCAAAAACACCTGGAGACCCAATGTTGAGAATCCCTGGTGTAGACGATACTGAGCTAGATGGACCAAGGGTCTGACTCAGTATGTGGCAGCTTCCTATGTTCCTTTGTCACTGATAGTTCTCTCCCTGGTCCTGCCTCCCCCCCCCAACATAATTTATAGCATCTTTTCTGTACGAACAATTCTTTGATGAAGCCAAATGGTGATCCCTCTAGAACCAATTTTCCAATTAATGTGGTCTTCACCTTAATACATTCTTGGTCATACCAAGGCTCAGATTTGAAAGAAGAAATCAGAATGTCTTCCCAGATACTTAAATACTAATGAAGTTCGTAGGGACTAGATCAGTTCCTGGAACAGATCCAAAACTATTTCAGAGGAATCTGCAGGGATCGAAGTGGAATGTTGTCAAATATATTGCTCCAACTGAAGCGGATCCTCTAAAGATTGATCCAGTTTGACAGACCATTTCATGCACAACAATCTTACTCCTACCCTTGAATATGATCGGGTAGATCATCATGAGACCATTATGGCTGATGATCCCCATAAATATTCTGCACATTTAGCTTTAAATACCGAACCAGTGGCAGGCGGTCAATGTCTGTAGGACAGTCAAGCTGAAACTGAGACACAAGATTCAATAAGTTGTACAAAACTGCAACATAATCTACCACATAGTGACCCACCAGATGCCTCTGGGAAGCCCACAGGCAAGAGCTGAGGGCATGTCCTACTGTTTCTCCCCTGCAACTGGTATTAGACGCATCCTGTCTCTGGAGGTGGCCTATAGCCCTCAGACTAGTAGCCACTGATAGACCTGTCTTCCATGAACGTCTCTAAACCCCTCTTAAAGGCATCCAAACTAGTAGCCAGCACCGCATCTTGTGGCAGAGAATTCCACACATTGATTATGCGTTGTATGAAAAAGTGCTTCCTTTTGTCGGTCCTAAATTTCCTGGCAGTCAATTTCATCGGATGACCCCTGGTTCTAGTGTCATGAGAGGCAGAGAAAAACCTCCTGCCTGCCAACCTTTGGCCTTGAGCTGGATCCTAAGCCTCGAACCTGATCCAACGGGGCTCTCATTATGTTCTTATGTTCTTGCTCCAAAATTTGCTTAAAGGTGAATTCTCCGATTGTATCACTTTCTACGACCCCATTAACTGTACAAATACAACGAATATTTACGATGAATATTTACATACCACTTTTCAACAAAGGTCCCCAAAGCAGTTTACACAGCTATAAATAAATAAAATGGCTCCCTGCCCCAAAGGGCTCACAATCTAAAAAAAAAGAAACATAAGGCAGATACCAGCAACAGCCACTGGAGGGATGCTGTGCTGGGGTTGGAGAGGGCCAGTTGCTCTCCCCCTGCTAAATATAAAAGAGAAGCACCATTTTGAAAGAGGCTTCTTTGCTTAGTTAGCAGGGGGTAAATAAATAAATTGAATGAATTGAATTGAATTGAATCCCATTTAACTGAATCCCATTGAAACCCATTTAACTGAATCCCATTGAATCCCATTTTAACTGAATCCCATTTAACTGAATCCCATTATTATTATTATTATTATTATTATTATTATTATTAATAATTTGATTTCTATTGAATCCCATTGAATCCCATTTAACTGAATTGAATCCCATTTTAATTGAATCCTATTTAACAATTGTCTGCCAGCCCGGGTGATCCAGCCGCCCAGCAACAAGAAGAGGATCGTCTGCAGGGGAGGTAAGCTTTCCGAGGTTCCCCTCCCTCACCCCCGTTAGCCCTTCTCACGGATCGGGAGAAAGGGCCTAACATTTCGCTCCTATTCGCCAGAAGGAGAGCCACTTTTGCTGCGGAGTCTTAACCCTGGCGAGGGCAGACGGGGTGCTCAGGACCGCCTGGATCGGCCCCCGAGGAAGTTAATTGCTAACGCTCCTATGTGAATAATACACTTGGCCACATTAATTTGGCACCGGGTGCCACGCCCATCTCTGGCCCCAGCTGCCCTTTGATTAAAAGACATTTCCCTTCGCCCCTTTCCTTCACCCCTTTTGCCAGAATTATTGTAATACTTTAACCAAGAGTTCTGTAAGACTGTAATACTTCACTGCAATACTTTAACATCCCCAGGGTATGTTTCCAGCCAGCCAGTTTTCTAGAGGATGGGTAAAGAGGAAACAGATTGAAAGAAATTCCTCCTTGGCTTGTGCACCTTTAAGCTCTCTCTCTTTTTTTTTTAGCAACTGGTATCCCGAGAAAGCTTTTTCCACTGGAAAACCACCAGTGAATTCTTCCATTATCACCCCACCTGGAAAAGGGAGGAGAGATTTATCCCGTGATCCAAGGAGATAACGGCGACCCAATGCTCCTTCTTTGGAAGTCTCCAGAGATCCTTGCCGCTTACCACTGATAAGGCCAGCTTCTGTGGTCTCCAAGAACCACCTTGGAAGCCCGTTGATAACTTGTCCCATTGCTGTGTTGATCGCTGGGGCTGTGGGTGCGGCAGGCGATCGGTAGATCTTGGCCAGAAGGTGATCCAAGAGCTAAATCCACCCACCCTCTTGTCCTTCCGGAGCTGACCTGAGCGTGAAAACGTGGGCACCATGAGCTTTGCTGAGCTCTTAGAACACGTCGGCAGCATGGGCCGCTTTCAGATCACCTACGTCGTGCTGCTGGCCATGCCTGTGTTCCTGATGGCCTGCCAAATGGTCCTACAGAACTTCACAGCGGCCACCCCTGGCCACCACTGCTTGACCCACTATGACGGCGCTTCTGGCAACCAGAGCCATGGAAGGGAGCATCTCCTCAGGGTCTCCATCCCCATGGATGAGAAGCAGCGGCCAGAGCAATGTCGCCGCTTCGTCAACTTCCAGTGGCGGCTCCTAAACCCCAACACCACTGATGGGAACGGGACCGAGGTGGAAACGGAGCCATGCCACGATGGCTGGGTGTACAACCGGAGTGTCTTCCCCAACACCATTGTCACGGAGGTGAGAGCAAAATTGTGTGGGTCTAGGCTGCTGATGGGGGAGGGGGGCAGATGTGATTCTAGGCACATGAAGGTTAGGGCTGTGTGCTTTCTGCAGTCACACAACACACATGCACAGGCTTGGGGCCTGGCTGCAGCATCCTCAAAATAAGCTGGTTTCCACCCTTTCTTTAAAAAAAGAATGAGTTTCTAATCCTTCTAGGTTACAAGGACAGGGTTGAGACATCTAGCTGGTCTTGTGGTTGCAAGCAGGAATTGTCCTCTTTGCTAAGCAGAGTCCATCCTGGTTTGCATTTGAATGAGAGACTGCGAGGTCATTCACACAATCAAAAACTGTGTTCTACTTCTACCTAGGTTTGGGAGCTGCGTGTGCTACCAATTTTCAGTTGTGTGGAAGCAAGGTAGGATGGGAACCTGGGTAGAAGTGGTTGTGCAGAAGCAAGGTAGGAGGGGAACATGGGTAGAAGTGATTGTGCAGAAGCAAGGTAGGAGGGGAACCTGGGTAGAAGTGATTGTGCGGAAGCAAGGTAGGAGGGGACATTGGTAGAAGTGATTGTGTAGAAGCAAGGTAGGAGGGAAAGCTGGGTAGAAGGGATTGTGCAGAAGCAAGGTAGGAGGGGAACCTGGGAAGAAGTGATTGTGCGGAAGCAAGGTAGGAGGGGGACCTGGGTAGAAGTGATTGAGCCTCTTCTCACATGCAGTGAGAAGGGCTAGAAGGAGGGCTGTGGGGAAGGCTGGTTAAAGGTTGGTAAAGATCTTCCTTGGGCAGGTGGATGGCATGCCCAAATGGGCACCGGGGTGCGTTGCCTCTCATCGTTCTACCCCCCAGAGCTCCAATAATGCACAATGCAAGTGTGTGGTGCATTATGGGGGCCCCCTCCCCTCCCCGAGTCTGTCTGCAAGCAGCCACAACTGACACACAATCACATAAATGGGGTTCACTCCACAAGTGGGTTTTCTGCCATGGTGCCGCCAGAATTGGACCTTATCCTGGCAGTTCACACATGAGTGTAGAACTGGACTGGTTTCACACGTGCATGTGAATCGCCTCATTGTGTGGGAGCAAGATGGGAGGGAAACCTGGGGGGGGGCTTTTCCTCCTACCTTGCTTCCACACCACCGAAAACTGGGAGTGCACAGTTTTTGATTGTGTGAATGACCTCAGTGCCTTCGTTCCACACTAGAGGGAGACGAAGAAGTCAGAGATGTCTACAGATGTCTCTACACATCTAGGAATAGATGTATAGGAATATGTATAGGAATATGCCTATAGGGTTAGGGATATGAAGAACCAATAAACAAATAAAATAAGTAACCTCAAAAGGGAGAGATCATCTCTCTCCTCCCGAAGCAGTTACAATGTGCCTTATTTCATTCATTCATTCATTCATCCAACTTATATACCACCCTAACCTTCGTCTCTGGGAGGTTACCATCAGGCAAGATTCAGTGGAAGAGATGTTTCTAGCCTAATTCAGCTTCATTTTTGGGGCAAGGGGGTAGACCTGGAGGAGACCAGCTCAGCGATTGATTTGGATCAGGGCCAGTGTTCCCTCTAAGGCATGCCTGCGTGTGCACTCACAAATTTTCTGATGTCTGCTCAGTTCATTTTAGATGCCGCTCAGGTGGAATCCAGAAGGCCCCACTCCGAATGGGCGTGCGCACACACACTGCCTTGATCCTGCCACCAGGAACAAAACTCATTCCGCACAGAGATGAAAAAAATTAGAGGGACCACTGCTCAGGGTCACAGAATTATTTAGAGCCTTGTGGTTGGTCTCTCAACATGGGGAGCCTTTCCTGAAGGATTTTGTTTCCTGCTTTCAGTGGGACCTAGTTTGTGACTCCCGGACCTTGAAGCATATGGCCCAGTCCCTCTACATGGCCGGCGTCCTGCTGGGTGGGATTGTATTCGGAGGCCTCTCGGACAGGTGAGAGGATGTGGTCATTGGGTGGACGAACTGTTCTAGGGCTCACCAGCCTGGGCAAACCTGGGTAGAAGTGGTTGTGTGGAAGCTAGGTAGGAGGGGAACCTGGGTAGAAGTGGTTGTGTGGGTAGAAGTGATTGCATTACACCAACATAATCAAGAGGGCAAATTGCCTTTAGATCTTGCATAAACTGTCCTTTAAACTTCTCACCAGGCAGGAGAGCTGGTCTTGTGGTAGCAAGCACAACTTGTCCCCTTTGCTAAGGAGGGTCCACCCTGGTTTGCATTTGAATGGGAGACTTGATGTGTGAGCACTGAAAGATATTCCCCTCCGGGGATGGGTCCGCTCTGGGAAGAGCACCTCCATGTTTGCAGAAGGCTCCAAGTTCCCTCCCTGGCAGCATCTCCAAGATAGGGCTGAGAGAGACTCCTGCTTGCAACCTTGGAGAAGCCGCTGCCAGTCTGGGTAGACAATACTAAGCTAGATAGACCAATGATCTGACTCAGTATATGGCAGCTTCCTATGTTCCTAAGAGTGTTAGTTTAATCTCCCTTCCCCATTACTACGTCTCTAAAGCCTCTTTGGCATTGCTTTGCCTCCTTCCAGGTTTGGTCGCCGGCGGATTCTCATCTGGTGTTACCTGCAGATGGCCGTCACAGGCACCGTCACGGCCTTTTCACCCAGTTTCAGTTTCTACTGCACCCTCCGCTTCCTGACGGGGATGTCTTACTCAGGCATTATTCTCAATTGTGTCTCCATGTGTGAGTGTTGATGAGCGTCTCATCCCAACATAGACTGTGGCAGGGATGTGCATAAAACCGGTTTGCCCAGTTCGGTTCAAATCCGAACCGGTTTCGGACCGGATTGGACATGCTCGGTTTCAGCACCCCTCGAACAGGGCCCAGTTTGGTTCAGATTAGAACCGGTTTGGGCCTGGTTCAAGGGCGAGGTGTGAGTCCAATTTTTAGTTTTTAAAAAATGACTTACCGCCTGGCGAGGCAGGAGTGTATCCGGAGTCTCCCCCTCCGGTCTCCCCCTGGTCCATTGGCCAGGCCAGTCTGTTTGAGGGCCATTTCAGCCCTCTGTGAGCACGTGGCAGCATTGAAAATGGCCACTGTGCACCCTCAGAGGTATAAAACAAGACAAGGGAATCAAAACGAACTCAGCAAGGGAATCAAAATGAACTCAGACAAAGAGCTAGAGCAGGGATTCTCAACGTTGGGTCCCCAGATGTTATTGTACTTCAACTCCCATAATTCCCAACTGAAGGCCACTGGGGCTAGGGATTATGGGAATTGAAGTCCAATAACCTCTGGGGACCCAACTTTGAGAATCCCTAGGCTAGAGTAAGGTTAGTTGGCTGAGGGAAGAAGACCTTCCCGAATGGTTCTTGATGCATCAATCACCAAGCAGGGTCAACTAGTGATGTGCACAATTTGCAAGAATCGATTCACATTTGAATCAAATTCGATTCGATTCGACTGGAACCACTGAATGGAATGGAGATTCATTCAAATCTATTCATATCTGCCCAACCTTGAATTGAATTCAGATGAATATGCCCATATTTGATTTGAGGTTGGGTGAATCCGAATTGATTCGAATGAACCTCCACTCCGTTCCATGGTTCCAAAGCAAATTGACTTGAATTTGATTAGCATGTGAATTTCATGCTCATCCCTAGGGTCAACTCGTACATTTCTGTTTACACAATCAGATCCTCTTGGCTAATGATAGAACACAAAACTAAACAATTCACCCATGGGCTATTTAGACGATCTGCAAACCAGTGCATTAGCAACATGGTTATCTGATCGAAGCACATTCTAAACTTACAGTGCTCTCGGCACAGCATCGCACAAACGATTGCTTACATTCACTCTTCATGGGCTTCCTGGTCAGCTTCGGCTGAAAACAGGATGCTGGACTAAAGGGACTTTACTTCTGTGTTACTTCTGAACTCATCTTTGCTAAAGATCAGACCAATCCAGTGCTTTGTTACTAAAAGTAGCCCTCCAAATTGGTCCCAAGCTCCTGGAATTCAGACATAGACTTTTTAGACCTCTTTAGACCTTTTTGTCTCCTTTAGACAAAAAGGTGCCTCTTTGCTAACTGGGCAAAGAGGCACCTTTTTAACATGGTGATTCTCTCTATAGAGCAGGAGGAGAGCAACTGGCCACGTCCACCCCCAGCACAGCATCCCTCCAGTGGCTGTTGCTGGTGTCTTCTCTTATGTTTATTTTTTTATTGTGAACCCTTTGGGGACAGAGATCCATCTTATTTGCTTATTTATTTTTTCTCTCTGTAAGCCACTTTGGAAATGTTTGTTGAAAAGCGGTATATAAATATCCTTGTTGTTGCAGTTTTCATTGTAACAGGACTTTTCGCCGGATGTCCAACCACTTTAGAGGAACATCAAAGCAAATCCCAACAACTTCCCTGCCTCTAGCTACATACGCAAATCCCTTTACTGTACCTGTGTAGCCCGTTAAAGCCTCAGAAAGTGAGGCGCTTCACACGATTGGTGTGAATCACCGGAGCGCTAACCTCGCGCTCCGTTAACCTTATTTTTTTTGCTCATGTGTTGCCGCAGCACGTGGCGACACACGAGTAGACCCCCGATTGGGGGTCTCTCCAGGATGCCCCATGCCCACATGACTGCCGGCTCCATCATGGAGCCGGCGGGGGCTGTGGGGATTGGGGCCCACGCAGCCCCTGGAAGTTCCATGATGCCCTGCATGAGCACATGGGGCATCCTGGAGAGACCCCCGATCGGGGGTCTACTCGTGTGTCGCCATGTGCTGCGGCAACACATGAGCAAAAAATGAGGTTAACGGAGCGCGAGGTTAGCTCCGTTAACATCATCTAAGGGGAGGGGTAATTAGGCGGGCTAGCCGCCTTGGAAGCACCAGGCTTGCTTGTGAGCTGGGAGGTTCCCACGATCCCAGGAAAGTCGTCTAAACTCCCTTAGCCCACTTTCAAGGGATCGTGAGAATAGCTTCAGTAGCTTCCCATTAGAAAAGATCAATGGGGCGATTCACACAATTGCCCCGGGCAGGTGGGGATGGCGGGGTGGGTGGGGGTGGGAGCCTGTTTTCACCTTGCATTCCCCCCAGATGACCAAGCAATTCCTCTTTGGCGCGCCGTCTGCATGCCCACATGGGCAGCCCTACCCTGTGCAGCTCTGTGAAGCACGGATCAGGTAGGAGAGATTCGGGGCCAGAACTTGTGGTTCTGGCTTCCGGGCATCCCTCAATGCTATGCGCAGCACCCCCTAAGAGATATGCTCTACGCGCCCGTCTCTGTGACTCTTCACACGCTACCCGGTAGCCGGGTCAAGGGTGTGAGAGTACCCCTGACCTTGGCTAAAAGCCGGGTTCGTTAAGGGGGTTCTATTATTTCCCTCTGTGTCCCCACTGTCCATGATGTATCATTCCACCCCACCATAAATATACATGCGTTTCTGCTCCCCCTTCCCCAACAGCTGTGGAATGGACGCCCACTAGGACACGAGCAATGTTGGGGACCTTGAATGGCCTTTCGTACACCACTGGACAGATCATCCTGGCCGGTGTGGCCTACCTGGTCCCAGATTGGCGCTGGCTACAGCTCACCGTGTCTCTGCCTTATTTCCTCTTCTTCTTCTACTCCTGGTAAAGTATAGCAATTGCACCGTTTTTAGCCCACTTTCCAGTAGGCTTATGGGATCGCCCAGCATTCCTTGAGTGTGTGTCTCTGTGTATTTGTGTGTGCATCCCTATCAACTTCACAATGCCTGGACCAATATGAACCAAATGGGGTACAGTTGTAAGGACACATAGGGACACCTCAACACTGTAGTTTGTGAAGATGTCATCCACCCTAATTCAAGATGGCGGACGTGCAAACCTGGGGACCAACTGATTTGAACCAAATTTGCTACAGCTGTAGGGACACATAGGGATACCTCAATGGGGTCGTTTGTGATGATGTCATCCCCCGATTCAAGATGGCAGACACGTGAACGTTTTGAGGTGCATGTGAAGACCGATTTGGACCAATTTGGTACAGTTGTAGGGACACATAGGGACACCTCAAATGCACAGTTTGTGATGATGTCATCCACCTTAATTCAAGATGGCAGTCACATGAAGATCTGAGGCGCAAGTGGGCTAACTTGTGAACCGCCTAACCAATTTGGACCAAATTCAGTCCAAATTCAGTGTAGGGCTAGTGAAAGGAAAGTAGGCAGATTAGTTCTTACTTGTTAGTTTCTCTTTGCCCGTCTTCTCCACCCTCCTTGCATCAATCCCTAAATGAACATCATGCCAGTCCCCAGTTTATTTAGGAATCATGGTTTTGCTTGACTTTGTGGTGGGAAGGGCTAAGATTGCCTTTTAACCTGACTTTACACAGGGCTGTAAATTTCATGGCAGCACAGAAAAAAGCTGCAGAATGCTCAGCTAATGGTTAAATAATAATAATAATAATAATAATAATAATAATATAGCAACAACAACACATTACCACGGGTAACGGAACTATGGATGATGAGGCATTGAGTCTGTGTAGTAGCAATAAGTTGATTGTTGTAACCACTGATTGTAACACAACTATGAGGTCACGGGGGTCAGGTCCTCGGACTCACCCCACAAAGCACCCCCCAAAACATGAGAACAGGCCAAATAAAGTGCCCGACTGTGCTCCAGGGGGCTTCGGGACTCCAATGATGCCCCCCAAGTCCGAGGAATTCCATGAAAAATCTTGGGGGGGTGTTGATTTACAAATGAGCCATAGAGGCATTTCACACAATTAGTGTGAAGCACTGGGAGGGTTAGTGAGGGAGTGCGGGCTTAGCACACAAGCAGAGCACTCACTCTGGGCGGCCGAATCGGCCACCCACACGACTACCGGCTCCGTCATGGAGCGGCTATGGGTGGTGGGGATCGGGGGCCGCCCTGCTCCTGGAACTCCCAGCATGCCCTGTGCGAGTGTGTGGGGCATGCTGGGGAGACTCCGACGGCCGGGAGGCTTGATGGAGCCTCCTGGTTGGGGGTCTCCATGCAAGTCGCCACACCGCAGCTTCTCACGACCCGAAAACCCGGATTAGTGGGACACTCGTTCCACTAACCTAGGTAAAGGGGAGGGGATTTTAGGTGGGCAAGCTACAGGAGAACCACCGGGCTCACCCACGAGCCTGGTGGGTCTCACTACCATCTGAAAGCGGGCTGGGCTGCATTTGCCCGCTTTCCTACGGTCGTGTGAAAAGCATCATAAAATGGCTCACTTCTGGGGTCATATCGGTTGGAAAGTTAATGGACTTTGCGCTGTCTCTTGCCTCAGACAGTGGAGGACAGACTAGTAAGTCAGAGGGCTAGAGGGTCAAGACATTTGTCATCCCTTCTCCACTGCTCTGATGCTATCCCTTTGAAATGTAGATTGCTAATCTTAGGGGATTCAACTTCCTTTCTCCTTCTCTCTCTTCCTATCTGCCCGCCTACCTTGCAACATGGCAAGTTTCTCTCCCTGCACCATATGTGCAGAGAGGATGCAGAATCCATCTGCATCCAGCTAGATAGATAGATTAGAGATCCTAACTCCTCACTTTCCTATCTAGAATGGAGTTCCTTAATAAATGCCTTTTATATTGACTTGAAACTATGAATTGGCTCCAAGTGACTTTACTCTCAGCACACACGCATGCTAAACTACTGCTGTGTTGTGCCTCTGTGCACTCTGCTATAATGAGAAAAGGATTCTCTCACCACAGAGAATTTCCAACAATATCTAGCCATCCATGGCTCATGGATATGCAGAATTAACCGCTTTTCTGCCACCCTCCGGCATACGCTGAGGTTGGGTATTAATTAGCCAACCGCAGATGCTGGAACCGCCACGTATAGCGAGGTCCACCTGTACGTCCACCCTGAGTGAATGGGGGTCATTCCTCCCTTTCGTTACTGAACGAGGACGGTCCTTGCTTTTTGTCACTGAAGGGGACAGGGCCATCAAGCTCTAGTCTTCAACCCTTCCCTGCCGGTGCGGGGAAAATCCACTTGTGCAGTGCATTATGGGATGTGCATGGTGCATGATGGGTGTTCCGAGGGCCTCCCAGCCCCCCCCCAACCTCCCTGTTGCTAGCAGCAGTGGAGGGTCATCTGGGTGCACGATCCACACACCCAGCAAAGAGGATCGGATCATCTGCGGGGCGGGGAGAAGCTATGAAAGGCCTTCTCCCCTTGTCCCCTCGAGCCCTTTCTCATGCTCATGAGAAAGGGCTCCTGGAACTCTTGTGATTTGTGACTTGTGAACCCCGGAGTGCACGCCCTTCACGGGGTTGGGCTTTCCATCCCGCAGGTGGTTTGCCGAATCGGCCCGCTGGCTGGTGATGGCTGGGAAACCAGAGCAGGCTGTGAAGGAGCTGAAGAGAGCGGCCAGGCTCAACGGAAAGGCCGAAGCTGCCCACAAGATCAACACTGAGGTGAAGTCTAGAAGAGGGGAGGAGCCTGAGCGTCTGCTGAAAGAGCCTTCCAGGTTCCAGGGCCAACAAGCCCCCCTCCAGCCCCTGCCCCTGAATTAGTCTCCTCCCCAGTCGTAAGCCAACAATGACACAGCTTGCTGTCCCTGGAACATAGGCAGCTGCCACATCCTGAGTCAGACCTTGGTCCATCTAGCTCAGGATTGTCTACCCAGACTGGCAGCGGCTTCTGCCTTCCCCAGAATCTGACAAGGAACACAGATTCTATAGCAGATACATGAAGCAAGGATGCACCAGCACAGTGAGAGGTTCCAACCCTCGGGGACATATTTTTGAGTGGCACAGAGGGCTTCCAGGAGAAGGGGCGTGTCTGGAAATGTGTTGTCATATGACCAGCCAGTAGGTGGCGCTTCCTTCTTCCTGCCTGTACGTCTTGTTGAACTTTTCTCTTCTTGTTACACAGTCAAGTAACCTATACTGGCCACCTTAGCCTATAATAAACTTTATAATGACTGCTTTAGCCTATAACAAACTTAGCCTATAATGGCAGCCTTCCTCTGAGCTCTCATGACAAGGCGGGTGTAAAAAATTGCCGCTTCCCTGCTGTACCGGGGCGGTTTGTTGCTTGCTCCGTATATCAGCCCCCGCAACCTATATTTTTAATTCTAGTGAAAAAGATGGAACTCAAGGCCCTTGCGATTCATTTTTGTTTTCCTATCCTCTGCTTCTAAGCCTTCCATGTTTGGAACGTCACCCCCCCCCCAAAAAACCCACTCCCCTCCGCTCCAAAATGTCTCCTGCTTCTGCTCACTAGCCACAACATTCATTCTCCTCCCCCAGTTCTTGAGGTCCACCATGAAGGAAGAGATGGAAGAAATGAAACCTAGCTATTCCGTGGCGGACTTGGTGAGGACACCCACAATGCGCCGAATCTCCTGTTGCCTGTGCTTCGTGTGGTGAGTCACAGCTGCCAGGTCCAGGGATGTGGATTAATTCTACTTAATTGTTCCAGCGATCAATTTCCTGCTTTTTGTTCTCCCCATTCAACTGGGGCATGAGCTGAGTTGGGCTGAGGTGAGATGCTTGCCTCAAGAGGCCGATTAATGGGGGCTCTGGAGTCAGGGCGATGAGGTTCCCTCTGCTGCTGCCATCAGAGCAGGACTGAGCTGAACCTTATGGACTTTGCCAGGTAAGCCTCTCCATATTGCTAGAAGCAGACAGAGAACATGGGAGTCTACCTTCCTACCTACCTACCTACCTACCTTCAGCAGCTTCACCACTCAAAACCTTCTGTTTTGAAAGCGGGGTTGCCTGTGCTTTGTGGTGCTGTGCCCAGAGCTGTGGGGAGGGATGTACAAAGTGGTTCAACCTCAAGACGGTTTGACATCGAATCAGTACGGCTTGAAGTCGAGCCGAATCCCCCGGGCCAGCTTTAGGCCGATTCAGGGATTCTACAGGTTTTGTTTTGTTTTTTAAAGTTTAATGTACTGCTGGGTTCAGCAGCCTTGGAAGGTGTTGCTGCGGCTGCAGGGGGAGTCTCCGGAAGTTTCCCCTCCCCCACTGGCCTCCACCTGGTCTTCTAAAGGTTGTTTCAGCCCCCTTTCAGGCCATTTGGCCCTTTCTGTGGTGGAGGTGGCCATTTTGGAGGCCGACGCTCATGCGGTCTGGCTATTTGCATGGCCAGGTTATGACTCGGCCATGCAAATGGCCCTCCAAAATGGCCGCCACAAGCCCAGAGAGGGCCTGAACTCTCCAAAAATGGGCCAAGACAGCCCAGGGGAGGCTGGCGGGGGGAGTGTGAACTGCTGCAGACTTCCCCCCATGGCTTCCGTAGCCGAGGTGTCAGAGGTGGTAAGTCTGCCATTTTGGTGAGGGAATGTCTCTGGCACCCCCTAACTGGGCCCGAACTGGCTCGAATTCGAGCTGAACCATGCCTCTCATTCAGGGTATCAAGACCGAACATTCCTGGTTTGGTCTGAGCCCAGTTCAGACTTGAACCGAACCAGGAACCCTGAGAACCCAGTTTGAA
Organism: Hemicordylus capensis; assembly: GCF_027244095.1. Lineage (NCBI taxonomy): Eukaryota > Metazoa > Chordata > Lepidosauria > Squamata > Cordylidae > Hemicordylus > Hemicordylus capensis. The sequence continues at coordinate 4,797,074 of NC_069670.1, forward strand.
ACCCACTTTGGGGACGTTTGTTTTAAAAGCGGTATATAAATATCTGTTGCGTTTGTGTTGCAGTTCCTGGGGTGATGCCCCATGGCACCATTTGGGGCCTCACCTCAAGCACTTCAATACAAATACGACAGATATTTACATATAGCACTTTTCAACGGAAGTCCCCAAAGTGGGTTCCATAGAGGGTTCTCAGGTTTCCGTAGGGACAGGCAGCTAGCCAAGGAACCCGTTTACAGCGGCTGTAGAAATGTGCCTTATGATGTCAATGCTGAACCAATATCAAAGCCAAGGCCTGCCTGTGATTCCATTCCGAGGTTCTCCACCAGCTTTGCTTATTATGGGCTGGTCATGGATCTGCAGAACTTTGGGGTCAACATCTACGTGATCCAGCTGGTTTTCGGAGCGGTCGATTTCCCCGCCAAGTTCATTTCGCTGCTCACCATCAGCTTCGTCGGGCGCCGGTTCACGCAAGCTGCCTCGCTCATTCTCGCCGGGTTGACCATTCTGGCCAACATCTTGATTCCTCAAGGTGAGGCAATCATTTTGTTCGGGCCAGAGGCCGGGATGGTCAGGGATTCTGTGATGCGGTTGAGTTGAGAGATGTTGGGCAAAAGGGTGTAGGGAAAGGGGAAATGTGTGATATTTACTACTACTACAACCACGACAATGGCGGCGGCGGGGGATATTTATATACTGCTGTTCAACCAAAGTGCTCAAAGTGGTTTACATAGAAAAATAAATAATACACAAATGAGATGGTTCCCTGTCGCCAAAGGGCTCACAGTCTAAAAAGAAACATAAGGCATGTACCAGCAACAGCCTCTGGAGGGATACTGTGCTGGGGTTGGATAGGGCCGGTTGCTCTCTCCCTGCTAAATATAAGAGAATCACGACTTTAAAAGGTGCCTCTTTGCTCAGTCAGCAGGGCTCTCAATCAGGGGCCAGCATTTAAGGTCATCATCTAGAACAGGGATTCTCAACATTAGGTCCCCAGATGTTATTGGACTTCAGCTCCCATAACCCTGAGCCCTAGTGGCCTTTGGTTGGGGATTATGGGAGTCCGATAACATCTGGGGACCCAATGTTGAAAATCACTGATCTAGATGATGTTCTAGATGAATGTTGAATGAGTGTTGAGTGATGAATATGTTGAATGTTCTAGATGAGTGTTGGTCTGTACTCTCTAACCCTCAACTTTGGCCCTATTGCAGATGTTGGCCTACAGCTCCCATAATCCCTGACTATTGGCCACTGTGGCTGGGGATTATGGGAGTTGTAGTTCAAAAACAGCTGGGGAGCCAAAGTTGTAGAGTAGCTCTGGTCTCTAACTCCATTTCAGATTCCCTCTAAAGAACCCACGGCTTCTCCCTGACCCACGGGTTTAGGACTTGCTTTCCTTCCAGATCAGGGGCTCTATTACCTGTAGGGGTAATAACCTCCTCATTTCCCAGCATGCTTCTGCCTATCACAGAGAGGAAGATTACATTGATGTCTGACAAATGGGACAACTGTCCCCTCATGATGCTGCGGAACCTTCCTTGGGGTGGGGAGGGAGGGCGGAGGATGTGGGCGCCCCTCATGTGCGTACCTTTTCTTCCTCCAGATATGCAAACCATACGCACTGTCTTTGCTGTCTTTGGGAAAGGCTGTCTGGCTGCCTCTTTCAATTGTGTCTATTTATTCACGGGAGAACTCTATCCAACCGTGCTCAGGTAAGGGTGTGATGGATCTGTGAGGTACAGGTTGGGAAGAAACGAGACGGGCCAGGGCCGAGAAGGTGGAGCCTGTATGAAAGAGGCCCTCACCTTGGCCTCATCTCCCATCCACTTGGACCAATCATTCTTCCTTTCCTTTCCTCCTCCCAGCCCTTGTGGCTGAGGACAATGGTTGTTGTTGTCTTATGGTAGTTAGAAACATAGGAACACAAGAAGCTGCAATATACTGAATCAGACCTTTGGTCCATCTAGTTCAGTATTGAAGCTATTCTCACGATCCCTGGAAAGTGGGCTAAGGGAGCTTAGCCACTTTCCAGGGATTGTGGAAACCACCCAGCTCGCAGGTGAGCCCTGTGCTCCCACGGCGGCTGGCCCGCCTAATTCCCTTTCCCCGTAGACAAGGTTAACAGAGCGAGCACTCCGTTAACCTCATCGTTTTGCTCATGTGTTGCTGCGGCACACAGCTACACTCAAGTAGACCCCCGACTGCGCTCACACGGGGCATCCTGGAACTTCCAGAGGCCATGCGGCCCCTGATCCCCGCAGCCCCCACCGGCTCCACGGCTACTGCCTGCTCTCCCCGCAGAACCCCCTCCAGTGCTTCACGCAGATCGTGTGAAGCGCCTCATTGTCTACCCAGACTGGCAGCGGCTTCTCCAAGGTTGCAGGCAGAGATCTCTCTCAGCCCCATCTTGGAGATGCCAGGTAAGGAACTTGGAACAGCTCCCTCCCTTAAGGGGAAGATCTTACAGTGCTCATGCAGGTCGTCTCCCATTCATATGCAACCAGGGCAGACCCTGCTTAGCTAAGGGGACAAGTCATGCGTGCGACCCCAAGGCCAGCTCTTCTCTCCTTGTGATGATGGGAGGAGAGCAGTTCTTGTGGTAGGAAGCATGAATTGTCCCCTTTGCTAAGCAGGGTCCACCCTCGTTTGCATTTGAATGGGAGACTATGAGCCCTTTCTCACAACCACTGAGACTCCAAGCTACTTAGGTGGGTCCTCTGCCATGGTGCCACTGGGATCACCACATTGGAATAAACCACCATCTGGATTGACCCCCCTGGTTTATGGCAGTGCACTGGATTAGGCCCCAGCCTCGGCACCAGAGTTTCCTAGTTCAAACCCCAGATCCTGGGAAATGGATTTTCCGTTTTGGCCCCTCTCTCTTCTAGGCTGCTATTTTCTCCCGGGGGGGATCTGAAATGGTGTGACGATGTTAATATGTAAAGGACTTGCTACACATCTTGCAGGATGAGCCTCTTCTAGATCTTACACTCTGTCCGAACAGGAGGAGTTTTCCCCCAATTGTGGTCCCCTCAGGAACCCTCCTCAAGTCCTCGCAGTTCAGATGATCTTTTTGTTTGGCCTGCAGGCAAACGGGCATGGGCCTGAGCAATACTATGTCCCGCCTGGGAGGTATGGTTGCCCCGTTGGTGAAGATGGCTGGTGAGTACATCCCCTTCTTGCCCCATGTGATCTACGGCACCGCCCCTATTGTGTCCGGGATCGCTGCGGCCTTCCTTCCGGAAACCCTCAACGTTCCACTTCCAGAAACAATCGAACAAGTGGAGAGCAAGTGAGTATAAAGACACATGGTTTTCACCATGCATCCAGGTGGGTGAAGGGCCTCTTTGTCTTGGCACTCCAGTGGGGATGTGCAAACAAATTCTGAACCGAACCTGTCCGACATCAGTTCGGTTCAATAGCTCGATATTGGACAAAACCCCACCCCCCACCCCGGTTCGGTCCGATATTGAACGGAACGCCCCTGCCTGTTTGGGGGTTTCTAAGTTGGCAGATGATCAGGAAGGAGAGCGTTCGCTCTCCTAACCCTGTTTAAGAGGCTGGCTCCGGAGGCTGGTTTGCTGCCAAGGTGCCACTGGGATCGGTACACACGCACAGGCAAAACCAGGCGGGGCTTCTTTTGGATGGTTTTTAACTGGGTTTGCAGAGCAGAGAGCACAGCAAACCTGGTTTTGGCTAACGTGAGAAACCACGGCACGGCTCCACACCAGGGTTCCTCATGAGGAGACCCCCGGAGGGGAGTCGAAAAGCCATCTCCCGGCTCGGGGGTCTCTTCCAGCATGCCCTGTGCACTCGCACAGGGTATGCTGGAGCTTCCGGGGGCTGCATGGCCCCCGATCCTCCCAGCCCCCGCCGGCTCCGTAATGGAGCTGGCAGTCATGTGGGTGGCCACTTCGGCCACCCAGAGCAGACTGCCTGCTCGTGTGCGGGGAAAGCGGGCTAAGCCCGCTCTCCCTGCTAACCATCCCTAGGCGGCTCCCACTGAACTGCCTCTTAGTTTCCTCAGGCCTGGGAGCAGGTGTACCCCTTTCCCCTCCCTGCGCCGACTTCCTTTGTAGGTTGGGATGTGCCAAGATTGTCTGCAACGTTCAAACCCGACATGCTTTTTGCCTGGTTGACCACTTTGAGACTTGTTGTTGTTGTTGAAAAACAATGAGTCACTCCGCGCGACACGTGTGAAGTGCCTGATGGGGTTCTGTGAGAGCCCGCTCTCCCTGCAGATGTGCAGCCGCTCATAGCTGTATGGCCGGATCGGCCCCCCACACAGCCGCTGGCTCCGTCATGGAGCCGGCAGGGGCTGCAGCGATTGGGGGCCGCATGACCCCCAGAAATTCAAGGATGTCCTGTGCAAGAGAGCGGGGCATCCTGGAGAGATCCCTGCTTGCAGCCGCCCGGCTGGGGGGGTCTCCCTGTGTGTTGCCGCGCACTGTGGTGACACAGGAGCACAAAAATGATCTCTCTGTTAACCTTATTTAATAGGAGGGGCAGGGGCGTATCTAGTGTAGGGCAGGCAGGGCATATGCCCCGGGCGCCACTTGAAGGGGGGCGCCATTTTTTAAAATGAAATAAATAATAAATAATGGCCACCAAAAACAAAATGGCCACCATGCATGCTCAAATGGCCTCTGTGAGGTCCTAGACCATTCCAGGCCTCGCAGAAGCCAATTGAGCATGAGTGGTCTATCAGCAACTATTGAAATATAATGCTGTGAGCCACAATACTAGAGATAATATTAAAGGAAATCAAACTATTAATGCTGAGTTTGTCTTTGAATCAGTGTGAAATCCTTAATATTAAGGCCCACTGGGAGTTTCTTGCTCTCTTTCTCTCATTTTAACTGTCTTTCTGAAATACTAGCATATATTCCAAGCACAGTTTGGCACAGTTTACTGACACAGTTTACTCTGCATATCCTTTAATTATTTTCAGAATATCTGGGAAAAGTCAAATTCTCCATTTATTTTTAAAACTTATGTAATAGTGATGCTACAATGCATAGTAGAGAATTAGACAGGCACTTCTGTTTTGTTTTCCAAGTACACCTCCACATAGTATTTGGGTATTTCATGAGCCCCAGCATGCTGAAATTTGTAGTTTTCCAGCATTTTTTGGTCTGGCTATGTCCACTGCTAAATAGTTTTCAAAATATTAAAAGATTAATGGGCTTGACTTGTATTTTTCAGCTGATATTGTAGTAAAGTAATGTGAAAGATGGGTGTCAGATGTTTGGACAGGGGGCGCATTTTCAGTACTTGCCCTAGGCGCTATTTTCCCTAGATTTTCCCTCTGGGGAGGGGGATTTATGGTGGCTAGCTGCTGGGAGCCACATGGTCCCCATTGCAGCACACGATCACCCCAAAGCGGGCTGGGCTCCCTTAACCCGCTTTGGGGTGATCGTGGGAATAGCATCAATATATGCATATTTTTAAATAACAAGATTGCATGGATGTGCTTCCTTAAGGTCACGGTGCCGGCAGAACGGGAAGCCGCAACAGATGCAGGCCCTTCTCAGCAACCCCGGAGTTGAAGCCAAAAACATTTAAGCAGAGAAAAGCTCTCAGTGGACAGACTTTTTTGGAGCAATTTTTATGCTGCGGGGAACTTATACCTGATTTTACATCACATCTGCCATCATGCAACATTTGAGACAGATGGACTGAATGGCAAATAATGACTCCCTAACTGCATTAAGAATCGGTGGGTCACCTCAATTTTAGCTCCGGCAAGCTATCCTTCTAATCTGACATGTCCAACCCATCGGAGAGTTATAATGTTTCCCCATCAGCTTCGTTGGAGGGGAGATTTTTAAAGATACCCTATCACCTGGGGAAGTGTTCTTGTGGATCAGACGAAGATGATAGTTTGGCTCATATTTTACTTCATTGTAAATCATGGCACAGCCAGGTTGCCAGTTCAAATCCCCGCTGGTATGATTCCCAGACTGGGGGACACCTATAGTGGGTAGCAGTGATATAGGAAGATGCTGAAAGGCATCATGGGACATGATGGCAATAGAAAACCCCTCCTGTATTCTACCAAAGACAACCACAGGACTCTGTGGTCACCAGGAGTTGACACCAACTCAATGGCACACATAGAGGCAGTTCTTGGGGAGCGAGGGCTTAGCAGCAACATCCCAGAGCTGGTCTTGTGGTAGCAAGCACAACTTGTCCCCTTAGCTAAGCAGGGTCCACCCTGGTTGCATATGCATGGGAGACTAGAAGTGTGAGCTCTGTGAGATATTCCCCCCTTAGGGGATGGAGCCGCTCTGGGAAGAGCATCTGAAATTCCAAGTCCCCTCCCTGGCAGCATCTCCAAGATAGGACTGAGAGAGACTCCTGCCTGCAACCTTGGAGAAGCCGCTGCCAGTCTGTGTAGACCAGAGCTGCTCAACTTCAGGCAACCTCCTCCAGATGTTGGCCTACAACTCCCATAATCCCTGGCTATTGGTCACTGTGGCTGGGGATTATGGGAGTTGTAATTCACAAACAGCTATGTTGAGCAGGCCTGGTGTAGACAATACTGAGTGAGAAAGGCCAAGGGTCTGACTCAGTATATGGCAGCTTCCTATGTCCCTATATTCCTCCTGCCTCTGGATCCACACACGGTGCTTCCAGAGAGAGTGAGAAAAGGTGGAGGGGGCCAAGGGGGGGGGGGCAGGGGGAAGGTACTGCTGTGAGAGAGAAAGGAAATTTAAGAATGGAATTGGTGGTGGGGTTATTCCAAGCCAGAAAGTAAAGAGCTAATCTCTCACTTCTAGAGCAGATGTTCCCAGACAGGGATTCCCAGATGTTGCTGACCACAACTCCCATAACCCCCAAGCCAAAACCATTGTATCTGGGGATTCTGGGAGTTGTAGTCAACACCATCTGGGAATCCCTGTTAGAGGGAACAATGTTCTAGAGGTGAAGGAATGGTGAGGGGGAGGGGTTTCATATGTAAATGCCAACGTGGTGTAGTGGTTAGAGTGCTGGACTAGGACTGGGGAGACCTGAGTTCAAATCTCCATTCAGCCATGAGACTTGCTGGGTGACTCTGGGCCAGTCACTTCTCTCTCAGCCTAGCCTACTTCACAGGGTTGTTGTGAAAGAGAAACTTAAGTATGTAGTACAGCACTCTGGGCTCCTTGGAGGAAGAGCAGGATATAAATGTAATGAGAAGAAGAAGAAGAAGGAGGAGGAGGAGGAGGAGGAGGAGGAGGAGGAGGTCCTTGGGAAGGACTTGATGTCTGGATTGACAAACCAGTCAATAACACCTGTCTGACTGTGTAAACAAGAAATAATAATAAAATAAATGGATTCTCTGCATACCTGCTTTTGTGTCAGGCAGGCACAGAGGCAAACTGTTCTCAGACCTCAAAAAACCAACTAATTTTTAATGATTTTCATACAACGTGGTAAGCCTGTAAGGTCAAGATCCGATCTGATGCTGTGCGGACAGCACCTTATGGAAAACGGTGTCCAAACCCTGATCATAGGAATGCACACAAAGCCTATACGTTGTGAAGCAATTTTAAGAAGCCATCTGGAAACCACCCAGGAGAAATAATTGTGCTCTCCAACACAGGCCAGATCTCTGTACTTTCCCTGAAACAGCTTCTTCTTCGCCTTATGGTTGGGTTGCCTCTAACATCGATCAGCACCGGCTTCCCGATCACTGCTGTTTCAATCCCGTCTCGTCCCAAGCTCCAGATTCGTTTCATAACTTCTCAAGCCCCACTAGCCCCCCCACCTAGATCTGAGAAAGACCCCCCCAAGGCGCACAGAAAAACACCTATTGATTGTCCCCATTGGAATCCTGTATTGAATCCTTTTGTGCACTCAAGGCTGGTATTCTTGGCAGGAGATTTGGAGACTGCAGAGAAAGAATGCAATGAAAGCAAAAACGTCCAAATGTTTTCCATCTCCAAATACTTCATGCAGATATCAACATCCTTCCCGGACACCCACTTGTTTTCTTGTACTGCAACAGCAGGCTACGTTGAAGAGCCCCAAACCTTCAACAGTGAGCTGGTTGCTTACCCAGCAACTTTTGGAAATCCCAAAGTGCGAGACGGAGGAATCGCTCCTTACTTTGACACTCCAACCCCACCCCCAAAACACAATGAAAGAAAACCAAAGAGGCCCCGGAAGATCTGCAGAATGCACATTTTCAAAATGTGCATTCAATCTGGCGACGTTCTGACAATTAAAAAATGTCATATTGCTTCAAGACTGGATAATGGATTTGTTTTGTTTTGTTGTTTTTTTAAATCCTACTCATAGGTTTGAGTTAATATAACATTTTCTAGTTGTATTAAAAGTCAGATTAAAGTAAAGTAAAGTGTGCTGTCGGGTCGGTGTCGGCTCCTGGCGCACACAGAGCCCTGTGGTTGTCTTTGGTAGAATACATAAGAGGGGTTGACCATTGCCGTCTCCCACGCAGTATGAGATGATGCCTTTCAGCACCTTCCTATATTGCTGCTGTCCGATAGAGTAGCAGCAGGGATTCGAACCGGCAACCTCTGGCTTGCTAGTCAAGTCATTTCCCCGCTGCACCATTAGGTGGCAAAAGTCAGATTAGATCAACGCAATCTAACAGCACAGGCATTGGAAAACTGGTAACTTTACCCCTGCTAACTGGGCAAAGAGGCATCTCTTAATATGATGATTCTCTTTATTGAGCAGGGGGAGAGTAACTGGCCCTCTCCACCCCCAGCACAATAACTCCAGTGACTGTTGCTGGTGTCTATCTTATGTTTCTTTTTAGATTGTGAGCCCTTTGGGGACAGGGATCCTTCTTATTTATTTGTTATTTCTCTGTGTAAACCGACCTGAGCCATTTTTGGAAGGGCGGTATAGAAATTGAATGAATGAATGAATGAACTTAACAGGAGTTGCAGAGAAGAGACCTGCAGGGGGGTAGTGACAACTGAGCAAGGGGGACAATTGTCCTCCGGCCCCAAGGCTCCCCCTCACCCAGGGTGCCCTTTTGCTACATCCAGCTGGCAAGCAAAACGTTCGCCGTCTGGGAGCGCAGGGCATGCCCTCTCCTCTCCAGCCAGCATTTCTTTGAACCTGGTCGCCCAATGGTAGCTACCCCCCTGTCATTGCTGCAGAAGACCCCAGAACGTAGTTCCATGCAACGTTATAGTTCTTGTAAAGTTGCATGTGGAAACGCAAGAGGCTACATTCGGCAGCAACCAGTAACTGCAAGGTTTGTAAAGCAAAACAGTACAAATCAGATCTGGAAAGTAATCGGTATACAATGTTGTTGTAAGCAAAGGTTAGCAGGGGTCAGCATGACACTGACACACGATCACTGAGCCTGGTTTCTGGGCACCCTCATATCTGAAACCTGGGCTAAATGGCAGCCTCTTGAAGTAGGATTGCCTCTGCACTGCGGCCAGGAGCCACACGGCTCCTGGAGGTTCACACGAGCTGGCAAAACCGAGCTGGGCTTCCTTAGCCCGGTTTTTCCTGCCCGTGTGAAAAGCCCCATTATCTACACCAGGGATTCTCAACGTTGGGTCCCCAGATGGTTTTGGACTTCGACTCCCATAATCCCCAACCAAAGGCCACTTGGACTGGGGATTATGAGAGCTGAAGTCCAAAAACATCTGGGGACCCAACGTTGAGAATCCCTGGTCTACACAGAGGTAAGTGCAGACAGCTTTTCCAGTGCTGTTGCTGCTGGCTGTTTGTTAGCTCCATCTCCACTGGAATAACAGTGGAATAAAAGACTGGAATAAAAGTAAACCTCCCAGAGACATAAGTCTGGGGTGGTATGTCGAATGAATGAATGAATGAATGAATGAAGTCCCATTCAAAAGCTAGCCTTTTTGTCCCCCTCCCCACTTAAAGAGTCCAAGTTCTTATCTATCTATATATTTAATTCTTTAAGGCACACCCGTGGCTAATCCCATGTGTGGCAGCTCTCGTGAGGGTTCGGAGAGCTGCTGGATAGCCACGGGTATGGGAGGGAGGGAAGAAAATGGTGTCCACGGTAGCAGGCAGCAAAAAAACCTGGCAGCCGGCCAGCCAGAAAGCAGCGGGGGGGGGGGGAGAAGCAACAGGCCAGCCAGCTGGAAAGGGGGGGGGCGGTTGGGCGGGGTGTGTGAAGAAGAAATGGGATGGCTGACCAGCCTAAAAGTGGTTGGGGGAGTTGGAGAAGTGGGTGGTGGGGAGAAAAAGTGGGCCTGCCGGCCTGCCAGCCAAAAAGCAGTGGGGCGGGGGGGCGGGGTGGGGTGGAGAAGTGGGTGGGGGAGAAGTGGGCGGGGGGGAGAAGAAGCAGGCCGGCCAGCCAAAAAGCAGCAGGGGCAGGTGGGGGGAGGAAGAAAAAGGTGGTGGTGGGTGAGTGGGCCACCAGAGGCGCAGATGTTGTCCATCCGGTCTAGCCAGTTTTCATTAATTATACAATAGTCCCCACTTCCTTTCCAGGGACAAACTCCTTGGCTAGGGTTTAGACTGGAACATCACCCCAGAATCCCATCTTCAGTATCGGGCTTCAGCCCTGGAATGTGAACTCGTATGCATGTGAGCAGAATCCGCCTCTGAAAAGGGGCAAGTCATGTGAGACCCAAGCAGCGTCCGTCCCAGGACCTCTTGCCGAAACGAAGCATGGCCGTTCATATCCCCCTCCTCCCCACCCCAGTCCATGGTGGACTTCAACACTCTACTCAGATTTGGATGGAAAAAATGGCTGATTCCTGATTTTCCACTCCATGTCCTAAGCACTGGTCCATAAGAACATAATTCCAGCTCGTTGCACATGACTGAGTCACACAGAGTCACTGGTTACATATAAAAAGGCGGCTTCTTGGCCCTCTGTCATACATTCCTGTTCACATTCCTTTCCGACTGGCAGTTTCAAAGGTCACCATCTTATCCAAGTCTGTGATTGGGCAACCGGACTTTGCCCATCCCCAGGAGGGAAATACGCCACGGACTTCAATTTGGATGTTGCCAGAATTTGTCACTGCTTTGCTTAGGGGCTGGCCAGCCAGATTATTATTTATTATTAGAGCCAGCATGGTGTAGTGGTTAGAGTGTTAGACTAGGACCGGGGAGACCCGAGTTCAAATCCCCATTCAGCCCTGATACTTGCTGGGTGACTCTGGGCCAGTCACTTCTCTCTCAGCCTAACCTACTTCACAAGGTTGTTGTGAGGAGAAACTTAAGTATGTAGTACACCGCTCTGGGCTCCTTGGAGGAAGAGCAGGATATAAATGTAATAATAATAATAATAATAATAATAATAATATAATATAAAATAATTAATATTTATTTTATTTCTATACCACCCTTCCAAATACGGCTCAGGGCAGTTTACACAGATAAATAATACATAAATAAGATGGATGGTTTTAATTGGTTTTTATTCTGTTGTAAACCACCCTGAGCCGTTTTGGAAGGGTGGTATATAAATCAAATAAATAAATAAATAAATAAATAAATAAATAAATAAATAAAATAAAGGCCCTGCCACTGAAAAAGATCCGGTTGGCGGGGGCTAGAGACGGCCTTTTTGGTTATGGCCCCGCAGCTCTGGAATGCCCTCCCTGTAGAGCTTCGCCATGCTCCCTTCCTCAGTGTTTAAAAAAACAAAAACTAAAAACTAAAAACAAGTCTTTTTAAGAAGCTTTTAAATGTTTCATCTGTTGCTTATATCTGGTGGGTTCTTTAGTTTTTACAATTCTTAGTTGTTAGGGTTTTTTTAAAAAAAATAACTTTTAATTTGACATTTTAGAATTCTGTAATTCTGATTGTGGTTTTAGTTTGAATTTTTAACTTGTTTAGCTTAATTTGGTTAATTGTATGAGTCTGATTTCACATTGTAACAATGTTATTAATGTCGTGAGCCACTCCCAGCAGTGTACTGGAGGGGCAGCATATACGTATTTTAAATAAATAAATAAATAAATAAATAAATAAATAAATAAATAAATAAATAAATAAATGTGCAGTAGCGAAATTGTTGGCTTTATAATGTAATTTCTTCTGCCAGGAGCTAGTATAGGTATCTGTCAGAATCAATGCTAAATAATTGGACATACGTGTAAACGATCCAAAAATTCAGGGCATATATCTAAGCCAAGGTATCAATTGCAGGATGCCAAACTTCTAATCTTATTGCAGCATTCTTGTTAACACATCTAGGTAAACTCAAAATACTTCTCAAGAACTTTTACTGACTTCTTTCCATCTCACGATTAATCCCCATGAACCAAGAGTTGGACGCCATATAGTAATTTTGTTGTTTTGGTGTTGTACACTGACAGAGCTGTGGGGATGTTTTTTCGGGTGAAAGGACTGAACCACAGCTGCTGATAAAATGGCTGCTCCTTGTATTGACCAATTGCTATGTCTTACCCACTTAAAGGATGGTTGGAAAGTAATTCCTAAATTACTAGAATCATTGACTTGTTCTATGGAACAGGAACATAGGATCGTCTATGTTCCACTTGTATCTCGTGGTTCCCCCAGAGAATATTAAGTCCTTAATCCTTATTGTAATTTATTTTCAGAGCCTCACACACGCAGTACTTTGAAAATGGCACTATCAACTAGGGATGTGCACAAATTGATTTTTGCAATTTGATTCCCATTTGAATTGAGTCAGCCTGATTTGATTCAAGCTCGAATCTGCTGCTTTTCAATCTAGGTTGATTTGATTCGAATTTGATTTGATTCGAATTTGAATTTGATTCAGCCATTTGTTTAAGGGCTAGGGGCACCAAAGTGGGTCCAGTGGCAGGGCCCCATGGGTGCCAACTGCCACCCAATCCCCCAAAGAATTGGGCAAAGGGGTGATTTTTTTTAAAAAAAATGAATTTTATATGTTGTGGATTCTCGGTTGTGAAATGACTTCTTCATAGAAAATCCCTATTTATTTATTATTATTTATTTTTTACATTTATATCCCGCTCTTTCTCCTAGGAGGTCAGAGTGGTGTACATGCTTATTTTTATCCTCACAACAACCCTGTGCGGTAGATTAGGCTGAGAGAGACATGACTGACCCAGAGTCACCTAGTGAGTTTCATGGTTGAATGGGGATTCAAACTCGGGTTTTCCTGGTCCTAGTCCAACACTCTAACCACAATGCTATGCTGGATTCTCAGTTGTGAAATAACGTCTTCATGGGGATCCCCTATGAAGAAGTCATTTCACAACCGAGAATCTGCACATAAAAATACCTAAAAATGCAGGAGTCTAGATGGACCAAATCTGCACATAAAAATTCCTAAAAATTCAGCCCTGACAGTGATGGCAGAAGCTTGAGGGGACAAAATGGAGATCTCTCGGGACAAAATGGAGGCTTGAATTGCCAAACTGATTTGAGCTTGAATTGAGGGTGATTCAATTCTACCTCGAATCTGGTAAGCATCCTCAAGGGTGTTTCAGTTTGATGTCAAATCACTCAAATCGTCCAGATTCGAGTTGAATTGATTCCGCCACAAATCAATTCGCACATCCCTACTATCAATTTGCATAACTCAGTTTTGGATTGTGACAGCAATACTGCGTCATCAGCATACAATAATACTGGGTTTTCCTCTCAATCCAGTTTTGGAAGGTGGGTATTTGGGGAATAAAGATTAGAGGCCAAATCATTTCCAGTATATACATGTTAAACCAAAAGGATGCTAACACATATCCCTACCATACCCCTCTTGTCATTGGGACTGCATTGGTTAGATCCCTTTTTGGGCAACAACACATTTGCACAGAGTTGACAATGAGTCTGCAATGTTACACAAGGAAGCAAAATAGTTTTCCAGCTCATTAACTTGACCAGAGAGAGCCTCCGGATCATTCTGTGAGGAAGCAATTGAGATATTAAATTCTAAATCTCTGTCACTTTTAGCAACAGGTGCCTTCTTATCTGCACAAGACAGAGGAATTTGCAGTTGACGGTTGTTCAGGACAATAGGCCTCGGTGGAAAGAGTTTTTTAGAAGACTCACTTAAGGGCCTCGAGCGCTGAGACAATGCTGTTTTAGGCTGAAGAGATAACAAAAGTTGAATACATTTTGAAACATCTCACATATGAAGCAAAGTTGCAGGAATCAAAGGCTGTGGAGAGGAGAGCAAAAGCCTCATCTCACAATGTTTACTTGGCACTTTGTCAAAATGAGCAGTTCTGAAATGTAAAAGCTGATTCAAGGGGAGGGGGGACCAATACTACATCTGCTATTCTGACGACCAGAGGGCATACAGTTCAACCAGGGGCGTAACTAGCAGAGGAGGCCCATGTTTACCCCTCTCCCCGGTGGCCCCTCAGAGTGAGGGAGATAATGAAGAAAATAGGGAGCTACACTATAAGGCTCTCCACATGAGCAGTGTGGAGAACCTAAAAGGGTTATGCGGGGAGAGCGGGCTTGACCTCTTGCTTCCACACAACCACTTCTACCCAGGGTTCCCTCCTACCTTGCTTCCACACAACCAGAAATTGGGTGCACACACTGCTCCCGAGCTCAGTTAGAACACACTTTGTGATTGTGTGAATGACTGCCTTGTCTTTGCTCAAATAGACTCACAGGTCAGTTTGGCAAGTTCCTTGTGCAAGGAGGGCAGGTGATTTGATTTTTTTTAAAGCATGGGACACACACACACACACACACACACACACACACACACACACACACACACTTTAGCATTATTCCAAGACAAAAATGGGAGCACACTTTTACATCTCTCCTGATATTCCACTTGCTCTGTGTAACTTAATATACACAAGGTTCATCGTTCCGGTTCACTTGTCCTCTCCTAATATCCCAACCATCTTTCTATTTCACTTAATTTCATCACCACTTCACCCAGGAAATGGCTTCTAGGTAAAAATTTAACTAGCATAAAGTTTTATATAAAGTACTGGGCCAACTAGCTACCGTTCAAATCCTGTAGCTGGACAAAGATCGGCCTTTGCTCCAAGAGCATCCTCCCATCTGCTTGGGACCGAAGGAGTCTGAAGGTCTTCTTGTCAACTCTTGAGAACGGTGATACCACAAGGGCAAGGAATCCACCAGCTTTCAACGGATGGAATTCAGGATACTAGGCTTCTGCCTTCCAAAATACTGAGCAGCCATTGATGGCTGTTCCTGCAACAGATGTGCAGAGATCCAGACTGAGTTGAGATCTCCTCGGAGCCTCCCACTTCCATTGATACCTCTGCTTGGTTTACAAACACCATGAGTTTTGCCGATATTTTGGACGGCTTAGGGGGCATGGGACACTTTCAGAAACTCTCTGTCGCTTTCTTGGGCATTCCCCTGATGATGCTGGCTAGTCACAACCTTTTGCAGAATTTCACAGCTGGGGACTCCAGACATCACTGCCAGATCCACATAACGGCCAACGATACCCATCATGCCAATATCACCAGACAGCTGGGAGCTGACGAGCACTTCCTTCGGATCTTCATCCCCATGGGTGGGAATAAACAGGCCGAAAAGTGTCGCCGGTTCGTCACTGCCCAGTGGCAGTTCCTCGACCCAAATGCCACCATTGGCAATGACACCATCGTGGAAACGGAACCATGTGCTGATGGATGGATCTACGACAGGACTGTGTTCACCAGCACCATCGTCAGTGAGGTGAGCCAGGGCAACCTTTTCTGTGGAACATCCTGGGCTGGGGGGCAGCTGGATCGAACCTGCACCCAACCAGATGAGCCATAGTTAGGAACATAGGGACTTAGGAAACTGCCTTCCACTGAGTCAGACCACTGGTCCATCTATCTCAGGATTGCCTGCACAAACTGGCAGCGGCTTCTCCAAGAATCTCATCAGAGACTCTTATTTTTAGCAGGTTTCAATTTTTTTTAGTATTAATATATGTAATTTTTATCTGTTTTAGCTTGACTCCTTTAAATTGCAATTAATTTCAATTTCAGCTGATTCATGATATTTTGTATTGTACTTGCAATCACCTTAACATGTAACTTATAATGTGTACCTTTTATTAGCCCCCTTAGTATCACTTTCTTTTAACTTGTAATTTTATGCCAGTCTACAACCGTAATAAAGGTGGACTGATTGACTCCTGCCTGTAACCTTGGAGAAGCCACTGCCAATCTGTGTAGACAATATTGAGCTAGATGGACCCAGGGTCTGACTCAGTATATGGAAGCTTCCTGTGTTCCTGTGTTCACACATTCAGCTGTGTGTCACTATGCATTAAGCAATTCACTGATGACAAACTGGTGTGCATGCATGCACCCATGAAGGAAGATTACCTTTACTCCCTATATAAAGATTTTTGGCAGCTTCCTGTGTTCCCATGAAAAAGGAGTTTAAAGATTAATGCCTCCCAACAGAACAAAAAAAAAAAAAAAAGTGGGGGGAGTATTTTAGGAACGTAGGAAGATGCCCACTGGTCCATCTAGCTCAGTATTGTCCACATTGCCTGGCTGTGCTGGCCCAAAGTTTCAGGTGAGCCATGAAAAACCCTGGAGATGCTTCCAGGGCTTGAACCATGAGATCTTTTGCATGCAAGCATGAAGATGCTCTTCCAAAGAGCTATACCTCCATCCCCTAAGGAAGGGCAACTCAACTTTGGCTCCCTGCAGATGTTGGCCAACGACTCCCATAATCCCTGGCTATTGGGCACTGTGGCTGGGGATTATGGGAGTTGTAGTCCGAAAACAGCTGGGGAGGGTAGAGTTGAGCAGGCCTGCCCTAAAGGGATCTCATATGTAGGTAGCGAGGTGCTTCCCATGAGCACTGCGAAGCACCGAAAAGAAGTCTGTGGGGAGAGTGGGTTTGCCCGACCCTGCGGGTTTGCCACAGACAATTGCTAACCTTTCCCTGGGCGGGCAGATTGCCCACCCAGATGAGCAGCGGTTCTCCTGCAGTCTGCCCGCGGCTTGCCTGGCAGCTCCAGGGATCGGGTGCAGGGAAGCGCCATTGCACAGCACTCCCCACCCGAGCCCCAACAATGCACCGCGTGAGTGCATGGTGCATTACTGCCCCCCCCAATGTGCCTGCTGCAGACACATGTTTGGCGGAAAATGAGGGTAACTTCAGTTTAGCTGGAGGCTACATAGGCGAGTTTGCCGCTGTGTCACCACGCGGACCAGACGTGACCCGGGTGGTTCACAAGAGTGGGCAAAATCAGATTGGGCTCCCTTAGCCCCGTTTTGCTTGCTCATGGGAATAGCATCAGTACCTATCCAAATGCAAACCAAGGGGTACTCTGCTTAGAAAAGAGGGCAACTCATGCTTGCTACCACAAAACCAGGTATCTTCCCCTTTACGTACATTTTTTTTTGCAACTCCACTCTCATCTTTGTTTGTACTTCACATTAGTGAGCAAAAGACTCTCCTCCTCCTCCTCCACCTCCTCCTCCCTCTCATATCCTCCTTCTCCTCCTCCCTCTCCCTCTCCCTCTCCCTCTCCCTATCCCTATCCTTATCCTTATCCTTCTCCTTCTCCTTCTCCTTCTCCTTCTCCTTCTCCTTTTCCTCCTCCTCCTTCCTCTTCTTATCCTTATCCTTATCCTTATCCTTATCCTTATCCTTATCCTTATCCTTATCCTCCCTCTCCGCCTCCTTCTCCTTTCCCTTCTCCTCCTCCTCCCTCTTCTTATCCTTATCCTCCTCCTCCCTATCCTTATCCTTATCCTCCCCCTCCTTCTCCTCCCCCTCCTCCTCCTCCTCCTCCTTATCCTTATCCTTATCCTCCTTCCTCTCCTTCTCCTTCTCCTTCTCCTTCTCCTTCTCCTTCTCCTTCTCCTTCTCCTTCTCCTTCTCCTCCTCCTTCTCCTTTCCCTCCTCCTCCTTCCTCTTCTTATCCTTATCCTCCTCCTCCCTATCCGTATCCTTATCCTTATCCTTATCCTTATCCTTATCCTTATCCTCCTTCCCCTTATCCTTATCCTTATCCTTATCCTTATCCTTATCCTTATCCTTATCCTTATCCTCCCTCTCCGCCTCCTTCTCCTTTCCCTTCTCCTCCTCCTCCCTCTTCTTATCCTTATCCTCCTCCTCCCTATCCTTATCCTTATCCTCCCCCTCCTTCTCCTCCCCCTCCTCCTCCTCCTTATCCTTATCCTTATCCTTATCCTTATCCTCCTTCCTCTCCTTCTCCTTCTCCTTCTCCTTATCCTTCTCCTTCTCCTTATCCTTATCCTTATCCTTAACCTTATCCTCCCTCTCCTCCTCCTTCTCCTTTCCCCCCCTCCCCCCTCTTCTTATCCTTATCCTTATCCTTATCCTTATCCTTATCCTTATCCTTATCCTCCCCCTCCTTCTCCTTCCCCTCCTCCTCCTCCCTCTTCTTATCCTTAACTTCCTCCTCCCTCTCCTCCTCCTCCTCCTCCTCCTCCTCCTCCTCCTCATCCTCATCCTTATCCTTATCCTCCCTCTCCTCCTCCTCTTCCTTCCCCTCCTCCTCCTCCTCTTTTGCTACGGGAACTTTGAAAACAGGAATATTGGAGAATTGGTTTCTGGGTTTTATGCCCTGGTTTCGGGTCCACATATAGAGGCTGTTCTCATGCGCAGGCAAAACTGGGGTAAGGAAGCCAAGCCTGGTCTTGCCTGCATGTAAGAATTGCTGGGAAAGTGCCCGATACCGATGGTGCCTCAGCGGCAAACCCGTCTAGGCAGCCACCCTCTTAAACGAGGTTCAAGGAGCGAGCGTTCCCTTCGCCCTGGATTTTAAAATTGCCACCCGTGTTAGTGGTGTATACGGTTAGCTGGGGGGATCCCCGAATGCACCAGGCTCTTGCTCAGTGCATTCTGGGAGTTCCAGGAGGCCAAGGCAAGGATTTTCTGCAGGGAGGTACGCTTTGCAAGCCTTCCTGCCCGTGGGCCCTCAAGCCCTTCCTCAGTGATTGTGAGGAAGGGCTCATGGTCTCATATCTCTTCTCCTTCCACAGTGGGATTTGGTGTGCGAGGCCCGGGCCCTGAAGCAGATGGCTCAGTCGATTTACATGGCCGGGGTGCTGATCGGATCCGTGTTGTTTGGGGGCCTTTCGGACAGGTGAGCTTTGAAAGCCTGGAAGGGGCAGGGCCAGCTGTCATGGTTCCATTAATGGTTGGGTTTCCTCCTGCCCCGTTCAGTCTGTTGCATTGGCTTGGAAAGAAATGAACTACTAAAACTGAACGTGGACAGGGCCAGAGGGGTAGCAGGACCTAGAACAGAGGTCCTAGAATTTTGGCCTACAAACAGAGCTGCACCTAGGTAATTTTGGAGCCTGGACCAAAAGGGTTTTTGGGCACCCCTCCATCAGCTGCAACTTAAGCATCACCCCCCATAAAAACACACGGTGAACACGCAGGGTTCTTGTTTAACACGTGTGAACAATGAGGCTCTACACACAATCAACGGGTGGAGCTGAGGAGGATTCGGTGGGGAGAGAGAGAGAGAGAGAGAGTGTGTGTGTGTGTGTGTGTGTGTCCGAAATGGTTTTCATGTGCCTCGGGGAAGAGGGGTGTTCTGTGGGTCTTGAGGAAGTCCAAGGACCAGGTGCAGAGAACAACCTCAGGTTTTCCTGGCCACTGCTCTGAAAGCAAAAACTTCAGGCATTCCAGCTGTCTGAGCAGCTGGGTAATCTAGGGAGGGAGCTTTTCTATGTTGCATGTATGTGTTGCTCACTTGTGGTCCGGCTTACCCAGATAGATCTAAGTCAGCCAGATCTTCAAACTGCTGAATTAGAGCACTGCAGACCCCAAACCCATTGGTCTGGTTGATACTTAGATGGAAGCCCATCTAAGCTCCTGGGCCTTTCTCAGACAGCAGGATCGAAGAGGGGTGAAATGCTGCGAGTTTCAGAAATTTTGAATTTGCCCCCCCAAATCGACAAAAAGGTGGGGGGTTATTTATTTATTTTTACATTTTACATCCCGCTCTTCCTCCAAGCAGCCCAGAGCGGTGCACTCCATACTTCAGTTTCTCCTCACAACAACCCTGTGAAGTCGGTGAGGCTGAGCGAGAAGTGATTGGCCCAGAGTCACCCAGCAAGTCTCATGGCCGGATGGGGATTGGAACTCGGGTCTCCCCGGGCCTAGTCCAGCACTCTTAACCACGACACCACGCTGGCTCTTTTACCTTGGACATAAATCGGGCTGAGCTCTAATGTGCAAAGAAAAACCCGAATCGTGTATGGAGTTCTCCCTGATAGTTCGCAGGGACTTCGATGTAAATCTGGACGATATGTAAGTTAAGTAAGTTAAGTAAAACCGCCATCTGGGAACAGCCCTAGAAGCCCTCAGAGGCCCCTCAAGCTCTACAGGTGACAGGTGTGCATTCACGTATCGTCCAGATTTATGTCGAAGTTCCTGCGAGCTATCGGGGAGAACTCCATACACGATTCGAGTTTTTCATAAATGCTAAAAATGCCTTGGCATCTGCAAAGGCGTTCCGTCCCTCTGCACTTTGAATAAAACTGCAGTGGAATCGTAAGTCAGTGGGAGCTGTTTGAACCAAGTGGATTACATAGTGAGCCTGAAAATCACGGCTCACGTTGAGATGTGCATATTTATTTCCTCGAGGTTCGGCCGGAAGGCCCTCATTGTCTGGTGCTACCTGCAGATGGCGGTCGCAGGGGCCTGCACAGCTTTTGTGCCAAATTTCACTGGATACTGTGTCCTTCGCTTTCTGTGTGGAATGGCCATGTCGGGGATTTCTATCAACTCCGTCTCGCTGTGTGAGTAACTTGATCTTTCACTAATGTTCTTCCTTTCATCCCATTCCCTAAAGAGTGGGAAATGTTATGATCTGGTCCGGATCACCAGTCGGGAGCATCTCTGGGCAAGAGGGAGGATCTGGCAGATTTAGGGTAATCCACACATATCAAATCAAATCTTTATTTCAGTCGACGACCAGCACAAAGTTAAAACAAACATAAAAGAGAAACTAGTCAAGCTTCCAATAAAAACCAAATAAACTAAGAAAATCCTTCTAAATATAGATCAACTAAAAAATCCACAAATAGGTCACCTTAAGTGGTGCAGAGGGGAAATGCTTGACTATGAAGCAGAAGGTTTGCCAGTTCGAATCCCCACTGGTACTATATCGGGCAGCAGTGATATAGGAAGATGCTGAAAGGCATCATCTTAGACTGAGCGGGAGGAGGCAATGGTCAACCCGTCCTGTATTCTACCAAAGACAACCACAGGGCTCTGTGGGCACCGGGAGTTGACACCGACTCGATGGCACCCTTTACCTTACAAATGTGTTGGTTTGTAACGCCAAGGGCTTTGTGTCCATCTAAGGGACTAAAGCCACTTTTAAAAAGCAAGATATCAAAAAAGAAACCAAGTAGTAGTAGTACTAGTATTTTAGTATCATGGTAATCAAACTGAATGGTTAGAAATTATCCAGTCTAGCTTGTATACTCTGAGGTCATTCACACAATCAAAAACTGTGTTCTACCCGGGTTTGGGAGCTGTGTGTGCTCCCAGTTTTCGGTTGTGTGAAAGCAAGGTAGGAGGGAAACCCGGGTAGCTTTTCCTCCTACCTTTTTCAGGTTTATAATCATTCATATATATATATATATATATATATATATATATATATATATATATATATACATACATACAGATCGAAACACATATCATTATTAAATATGATACAGATCGAAACACATGTCATTATTAAATATGAAGACTCAGGGCATTTCCATATTATATTGAGTGTGTTAGCTAGAACATAAGACCCTAAGAACAGGTGGATCAGGCCCAAGAAGGCCCATCTAGTCCAGCATCCTGTTTTGCACAGTGGCCCACCAGATGCCTCTTGGAAGCCTACAGGCAGGAGTTGAGGGCATGCCCTCTCTCCTGCTGTTACGCCCCTGCAACTATTCATCATGTCTAGGCACTAACACTTAACTTTTATTGCAAACTATTATAACTAGAGTGGATTCTTTAATATGTTATAATGGATGGTTTAATATGTAAGCTATTATAACTGGAGTGGGTTCTTGGATATGTTGTGGGCTAATGGATTCTATAATATGTATGTGATTGGCTAGGTAATTAATAACTAAGCCGTGGAGTGGTGTGTGGAGTGAGGTTGTCCTCTGTAGAGTCTTCCGAACTGCTCAAGGCTTTCCTCCCCAGAATGTCTCTGAATGGTTATACCTGAATGTCGAAAAAGGAAGTTAAGTGTTGCTTCCCATGTTAATGGGTGCTCTTTCCAATAGGAAGGGATCTATCAAAACAGACTTCCAATAGGGAGGCAATGGTGGTGCTTAAGGGAATGAAAAGCATACTCAAGAATGCTATGGGAACCCTACAGGAGATGAGGATTCATAGAAAAACCATGACACTGCTGTAGAGAATTCCCCAGGGCTTGGGGACACCTTTGGGTTTCACATGAATCCAAGAGGAACTAAGCCATTATGTACCAACGTGCAGGAATTTATAGGATGCGGAGACCATGATCTGAATAAACTAGGCGGTGGAAATTTGTCAGATCAATTTGAATTCAAGTCAAATCAAATTTGAATCAAACTGACCCTAGATTCAAGGCAGCAGATTCGAGCTTGAATTGTATCAGGCTGATTCAATTTGAACTCAAATCAAATTGCAAATATCCATTTGTGCACATCCCTAGAACATATGTAGTGAATAAAATGAGATAGTGAATGGACAACTAAATTGAATCCATTCTTTGCATACCCCATATCTACTAATCTGATTGTTTCTTGCCCAGGGACCATGTGTAAAAGTAATGTTATAGGCAGCTACCAAGCAAGAATCAGAGCTTGGAGGTCAAGCCAGAAATTGTTATAAAAATAATAATATCATTTAAATTTTTGATAATCTTTTCAATTGGCAGGGTGGGGGAGCTCTCAGAGCAAAAAGAATAAGAAAATGCTTCTTTGGAGATAAGCTAGAGATAAATCATGGTTTGCCCAGCATATAATTTTACCCATCGTGCACCTGCTGTGTCAGTTGCCAATCTGAAAAAAAATGAATGTTTTCTCTGTATTTTTGTTTTTCTTTCTTTCTTTTTTCTTGCCTAGGCATGGAATGGATTCCGACCAAATTCCGGGCCATTGTCGGCACTTTCAATGGGTATTGCTATACCAGTGGGCAGTTCATCCTGGCTGGAGTAGCTTATGCCATCCCCGACTGGAGGTGGCTGCAGCTCACGGTGTCACTCCCTTTCTTTGTGTTCTTTCTCTACTCCTGGTACGTCAGCGAGAGGTCTGTGGATCATCCCCTGTGTGTGTGTGCAGTGGTGCACCTAGGCATTTTGGTAGCTCGGATTTACAGGGCAATGGAGGAGCCCCCTCAGTAAGCCCCACCACCACTGACCAGCACTCCACGGCGGCTGCTAAACCACTAGTCCCAGGTTGGGCCTGGCTGAGCCTGCTGAACCGCTCGTGTCACTTGTGACATCATCTGCTTGCTACACTCGTGCCTGCCCAGTATGACCCACACGCATCGCAAATGTGCGATGTCATGTATCGGCGACGATACATGAGATTGGCTGGCAGGCACAGTGGGCAGGCTGCACATGATATGGAGCCCCCCCGAGAGCCATTTGGAGGCCTCCTCTCACTGCTCTGAGGACTGGACATCGACTGTCCCGGAAGACAGGTCCAAAGAACGCCCATGTGTTCCTTGCCTATTGCTTCCTTCCCTGGGTGCTTTCCAGCTTAGCTGCTCAACAACTTCCGTTCAGGCAAATCTCATTCAAAACGTAAATAGCAAAGCGCCCAGCAGGGGGAGCAATCTCGCGAGAACTAACAATAATAAAAACCCAGCAACATTTTCACGCCGGATATTCAACGTTATAGCACTATATCGCAGTGATTAAATTCGGAACAAGGCATTGGAAATATGAACTTCACTCTGCTGTCCGCGTAGGGACTGTGGTGTCACAGCTTAGGAAGTGTGGAAGCACACGTCAGAGATACATCGTGACCCCGTTCCAGGGTCTAATCTGGAAGGTGCCCAGGTCTTATTGGATGGAACAGCCTGCTAATCAAGCTGCTCTAACCAGTGTGATCCCTAGGGGGCACCAGCCTGGCATCGACCAAGAACTAAAAAAAATGGGTAGAAAATGCACTTCTTGGTGGCTTCAGGGGCCATATTTTCTACCGATATTTTAATTCCTGGAGTGGAATTCACACAGAATTCATGTTTTGCATTGCCTATTAGAGCCTAGTCCGATTTATGTCTGATTTTTTTTTTTTTTTAAAAACCACTTTCTGCATCAGTTTTTTGGGGTAAATCCGAACTCGGAGTATAGCCTGCTGAGCATTTCCAGACAGCCGACTTTGCCATGGGTTTACTGCGAGGCTTTACTGCGAGTTTGAATTTACCCCAAAAAACCGAAACAAAAAGTGGATTTTTATACCCCGGACATAAATCAGGCTAGGCTCTAACACACAATGAAAAACCCGAATCATGTCTAGCTTGCAGGGACTTTGGGGTAAATCTGGCCAATAGATGAACACATACCCTCCATTCTGGAGGAGGAACGAGCTTAAAACCCTGTGTGAAAATGCACCTGGGTGCTTTCCAGATTAGACCCTGCAACGGGGTCAAGTCATATCTTGGAAGTGTGCTTCCACACTTCCTGCATGGTGATGCCGCAGTCCCTATGCAGACAGCAGGGTGCCATCCACATTTCCAATGCCTTGTTTCAAATTTAATCGCTGCGATGCAGAGCTAACATGTCGTATCTCTGGGGTAAGAAAGTTGCTGGTTTTTCGGGTTGTTAGTTTCCGCGAGATTGCTCCCCCTGCTGCTTACGCTTCGGATGCAACTTGCCTGAATGGAGGCATTTCGCTGCTATTGAGCAGCTAGTCTGGAAAGCGCCCTGGAGGGCCAGATTTGTGCATCCCACCTCTTAAGAGTTTTGTTTAATTTGTTTAGTTCGTTGCGTGTGTAGTCCAGCACCAAAGCAAAACACAGGACAACCCAGCTGATAGTCAGGAACCTATTGAAATTATTTCCTTTCTGCAGGCTGTTGGTTGAGTCAGCCCGCTGGCTGGCCATATCCGGGAAGCCGGAGCAGGCTGTGAAAGGTCTGAAGAAAGCTGCTCGCATAAATGGAAGAAAGAAGGAAGGCGATAAGCTCAGTTTGGAGGTAAGCGTGCTGTGGGAGCGGGGGAGGGGAGAGATTGCAATGCTTCCTTATTCGCGTACTCGTGTGGTGCATTATTGAAGATCCGGGGATGAGGCAACACACGGCAAAGTATCCTGACACCCTGACCCCTAGAGCTGCTGGGAAAACTGTCGGTCATCTGGGCGGGCAGTCCACCTGCCCAGGGAAGGCATGGAAATCGTCTGCAGGGAAGATAAGCCAAACCCACCTTCCCTAGTCCAGCACTCTAACCCAGGGATTCTCAACGTTGGGTCCCCAAATGTTATTGGATTTCAACTCCTATAACCCCCAACCAAAGGCCACTGGGGCTGAGGATTATGGGAGTTGAAGTCCAATAACATCTGGGGACCCAACGTTGAGAATACCTGCTCTAACCACTACACCACCCCTTTTGCTCCCTTCCCTCTCAGGTTTTGAAATCCAGCATGCAAAAGGAGCTCTCCACCACCAAATCCAGTCACAGCATGGTCGACCTCGTGCGGACACCTGCTGTCCGCAAAATCTCCTGCGGGGTTTCCTTCGTCTGGCAAGTGATCTTTTGTTCTCTGTTTTGGGGAGGGTTTGTACATGTATTTCAGCAATATAGAGCTCAAATGAATGTCGGTTGAAGGGGAAAATACATGTCCGGGTATTGATTTCACATTCCAGGGCTGAGGCCAGGTTCACGTTAAATCCTGGTTGCCCTGCAATGAATTTCTAATTCTGCTTTTGCTTGCAAGCAGATTGCTGTGATTGTATTCAAATCCAGCGCCTTCAGTGAACTATCGAAGATAACTAGTGGGTGGGGGCAAGCAAAGGTTGTCATTAGGGGAGCGAGGATTTTGCTACACAATGAATACTTGCAGAAGGAAGGTAAATAATGAGATCATTCACACAATCAAAAACGGCGTTCTACCAGGGTTTGGGAGCTGTGTGCGTTCCCAATTTTTGATTGTGTAGAAGCAAGGTAGGAGGAGAGGCTGGGTAGAAGTGATTGTGTGGAAGCAAGGTGGGAGGAAAACCTGGGTCGCTTTTCCTCCCTCCTTGCTTCCACACAATCACTTCTACCCAGGTTCTCCTCCTACCATGCTTCCACACAATCACTTCTACCCAGGTTCTCCTCCTACCTTGCTTCCACACAATCACTTCTACCCAGGTTCTCCTCCTACCTTGCTTCCACACAATCACTTCTACCCAGGTTCTCCTCCTACCTTGCTTCCACACAATGAGGCTGTTCTCCCGACCTCCAGAAACTGGGCTACGGGAGCCCATCCTAGTTTTCAGAGGTCGTGTGCAGGACCGTGAGCCACGCAGGTCCTGGCTGCTAGCCCTCTAAATTGCCCCCCCCCTTAAACGAGGTTAGAAGAGAGATCACGCCGCTAACCTCGTTTGCTTGATCGTGAGTCGCCACAGTGTGCCTCCGCGCCACGGCAACTCACGAGGAGACCCCCGACTGGGAGGCTACAACAAGCCTCATGGACTCGGGGGTCCCTCCAGCACACCTCGTGCACTTATTATTTATTTGTTTGTTTGTTTATTATTTATTTATTCGATGTCTATACGGCCCTTCCAAAAATGGCTCAGGGCAGTTTACACAGAGAAATAATACACAAACAAGATGGATCCCTGTCCCCAAAGGGCTCACAATCTAAAGATGGATCCCTGTCCCCAAAGGGCTTCACAATCCACTTGCGTGGGGTATCCTGGGACATGCGGGGGCCACGTGGCCCCCCGATCCCCGCCGCCCCTACCGGCTCTGTGACAGAGCCAGTAATTATGTGGGTGGCCGATCCAGCCACCCAGGGCTTGCTGAATGATCCTTTTTGGGGAGAGTGGGTCAACAACAACAATAACAACAACAAAAATATTTATATACCACTTTTTGAACAAGTTTCCAAAGTGGTTTTGATAGAGGAATAATAAATAAATATGAGGGATCCCTGTCGCCAAAGGGCTCGAAAGCGAAAAAGAAACATAAGACAGACACCAGCAACAGTCACTGGAGGTAATGTGCTGGGGACGGATAGGGTCAGTTGCTCTCCACCTGCTAAAGACAGAGAATCACCACGTTAAAGGAGGTGTCGCTTTGCCCAGTGAGCAGGGGCGTCGCACAAGTACGCATTGCATTACTGGGACCCCCCATCTCCCCACCCACCCCCAAGTGTGCCCTGTCACTTCTCCAGATTGCTTAGCCCAGATTTGGGGTGTGCTCATGCCCCAAACTTGGGTTAAGTGGTGGGGCTACTTAAGAGATTTTGCTGCTGCGGCAGCCTGGTTTCCACTGTGCTTGAGAATAGCTTCCATTTTTGATCCTGTGGATGACCTCAATGTTTGTGTATTTACCCCATTCGTTATGAATAAACTGGCGTCTCCGAGGTCACGGAACGGCTTGGGAAAAGCTGTGACCAGAGAAAGCTGGACGCGTCTCAAGGAGAAAGAGAGACTGGAGAAGAACCTCACTCTTTCCAACAGCACTGAGGCTCTCGTGTATCCTTCCCCAGTCTTTCTTTCACCCCGGTCTCTGCTTCTCATTCCACTCCCTTTCTTCAGCCTTTGCGCCCTCGCAGATGCCGGTGGCAAGTGGACCGAGGAGCAGAGAAAACGAGCCATTGCTGATCGTGAAAGTAGGGCTTGGGCCCGGGACTGCAAATTAGGCCAGGGAGCATTCGTGACTAACATAAGAACGTAAGAACGGCCCTGCTGGATCAGGCCCAAGGAGGCCCAATCTAGTCCAACATCCTGTTTCACACAGTGGCCCACCAGATGCCTCCGAGAAGCCCAATGGCAAGAGCTGAGGGCAGGCCCTCTTTCCTGCTGTTACGGTTGCTTTGTACCAGTGGAAAGCGTTGACGTCTGGAGCCCGCTGGCTAGCCTAACTAATTGCAGTTAATTGGCGAAACTCTCGGTTCCTGGCCTCTGAAAGATGCACAGACAGAAAGAAATCCCGGCTTCTCTTCCCCTCCAGGTTTGCCACCAGCTTTGCCTATTACGGGCTCGCGATGGATCTGCAAAATTTTGGCTTCAACATCTACCTGACTCAACTGGTCTTTGGGGCTGTGGACATCCCCGCCAAGTTCATCTCGGTGATGACCATCACCTTTGTAGGACGGCGCTTCTCCCAGGCTGCGTCCCTCATCCTGGCCGGATTGTGCATCCTGGCCAATATTTTTGTGCCTCAAGGTGAGCGTCCCATGGTGGGAGGGAGGCCAACGTATTTGCCCATCTACTCAAGGCAAGGCCCTATTAGAACCACCATTTATCTATAGATTTGAAAACACACACACAAAATGTTTGCGCTGCATTATAAGGCAAAGGGTTTGGGCGTTAGCTCGTCAGCCGACGCAGCACATAGAACAGAGCTGGTCTTGTGGTTGTAAGCATGAATTGTCCCCTTTGCTAAGCAGGGTCCACCCTGGTTTGCATTTGAATGGG
This sequence comes from Hemicordylus capensis, assembly GCF_027244095.1. Classification (NCBI taxonomy): domain Eukaryota; kingdom Metazoa; phylum Chordata; class Lepidosauria; order Squamata; family Cordylidae; genus Hemicordylus; species Hemicordylus capensis. The sequence goes on from NC_069670.1 coordinate 4,825,554, forward strand.
AGACAGCATGTGAGCGCTGGTAAACTATTCCCAGTAGAGGCTGGGGCCACTCTGGGGAGAGCACCCGCCTGCTTGCATGCAGAAGATACCATTGTCTCTGGAGAAGCTGTTCCCCTTGAGAGGCTGCCCTTTCATGAGGCCAGGTGAGGCAGACGCCTCAGGCGGCAGATCATTGGGGCTCCAACAGGGTGGCAAAATGTCTTCGCTGTCAACGCCGCTCTTTGGAATGGATTGGAGCTGCTCAAGGATGGATTGTCCCCTTTGCTAAGCAGGGTCCACCTTGGTTTGCGTTTGAATGGGAGACCACGAGCCTCTTCTCACGATCCATGAGAAGGGGTGGAGCTGAGGGGCCCATAGGAGCTGGGAGCCCCCGACTTCTTTGAACCCATCTGCTCAATTATAGCAACAACCTTGCACATGAGCAACAAAAATGAGGTTTAGGGAGTGCTCGTTCCCTTAACTTCATTTCAAAGTCTGGCTAAATAGGTGAGTTTGCCGCCACGTAGCTGCCAGGATCGGCCTGATCCCAGCGGTTCATATGTGTGTGCAAAACCCGGCTGAGCTCCCTTTGCCCAATTTTGCACACGCATGTGAATAGCCTGCACATGTGAGCACTGGAAGGAATTCTCCTTAGGGGATGGGGCCACTTCCCAGGGGTGGAACCACCATTGGGCGACTGGGTTCAAGGAACCCGGGCCACCATCAGTCAGGGGCTGCGCCTCGCATCTGACATCAAACTGGGGGGGGCGTTATTTCTCTCCCAAACAGGGCCACGTGACCCCATTTGGGAGGGAGATCGGAGGGAGATCGGGAGGGAGAGTCGCTTTAAAGGCAGGGAGAGTCGCTTTGGCCCACACTCCGCTATGCAGCATGGGCCATTCTGCCTTCCAAATGGGACTGCATGGCCCCATTTGGGATGGACACCATGCCCCTGCGTCTGACATCAGACATAGGGGCGTGGCTAGTTGGGCACATCTGAAGTCAGATGCGGGAGTGGGGCCAGGGGCCGCGGCTGAACACGTGCCGCTGCCAGCCTCGCTCCGTGGCTGGCCACTCCAGGAAGAGCACCCACCTGCTTGCATGCAGAAGGTTACGAGTTCCCTCCCTGGCATCTCCAGGTATGCCTAAGAGAAACTCCTGCCTGTAATCTTGGAGAGAAGCTGCTGCCAGTCAGTGTAGACAGTACGGAGCTAGTTGGACCAATGGTCAGACTCGGTATATGGTAGCTGCCTACGGCGTAGCAGGGAAATGCTTGACTAACAAGCAGAAGGTTGCCGGTTTGAATCCCCACTGGTATGTTTCTCAGACTATGCAAAACTCCTATATCGGGCAGCAGCAATCTAGGAAGATGCTGAAAGCCATCATCTCATTCTGTGTGGGAGGAGGGAATATACCCCTCCTGTATTCTACCAAAGGAAGAAAACCACTGGACTCCGTGGTCGCCAGGAGTCGAAATCAACTTGACGGCACACTTTCCCTTTATGTTCCTAAATGAGAAAGGGCCACAAGTCATATTGTTAAAGAGGTGTTTACTCAGAAGACATATCAGAATAAGCCTTTTTTCTTCCCAAGGGACACTTACATTAGAACAAATATTTATACTGTCTCTCCAACATACGGAGGTTGTTACAACATTCAGTGGCATCACCGAAAGAAGGGTGGCTAGTGTATCCCTCCCGCTAGTGGCCCCACGTGTGACGTCCATGTGCATGGTGTCATGCACAAAGGAGGCATGGCCTGGGTCCCTGCAATCTCTCGCGAGCTCTCCAGAGCTCATTTCCAGCCAGCAAGGGAGAGAAAGGGGAAGAAATGCATCCAGCCAGAAAATGCTGGTTGGAAATGTAATGGGGAGAACTGGGAGAGCCAAGCCCCCTTTGTATGTAACACCACACACAAGGCGGCCCTTTTCATTGGTGGGCCGGGTTCTTTGAACCCTACCACACGATGGTGGCTCTGCCCCTGCACCTGTTTTATGCATTCTGTCCGAAAGCCCCACAATAAGGGGTACCCCTTTCCTCTGCTCCACTGATCCCCAGCCGGAAATATTTCTTCTCCTGTCGTCTCTTTTCCTCCATAGATCTGAGTAACCTGCGACTGCTTTTTGCTGTTGTCGGCAAGGGTTCGCTAGCAGCTTCGTTCAACTGTGCCTACATCTTTTCCGGAGAGCTTTTCCCAACCGTGATCAGGTGGGTCGAAAGAAAGTGAATTCACTTCCGCTGGATTCCAGCAACAACACAACAACAGCAGCAACTATTTATCTACTGCTTTTCAACAAACGTTTCCAAAGTGGTTTACATAGAGAAATAATAAATAAATAGCATGGATCTCTTTCCCCAAAGGGCTCACAATCTAAAAAGAAACATAAGACAGACACCAGCAACGGTCGCTGAAAGTACTGTGCTGGGGGTGGAGAGGGCAAGAGAGACAACATCTGCTCCTAGGTAGACTCCAGGGTGAGAGACTGAGGTGTGACATTATTAAATCTATAATAGAGGAGAGCTGGTCTGGTGGTAGCAAGCATGACTTGTCCCCATAGCTAAGCAGGGTCTGCCCTGGTTGCATATGAATGGGAGACTAGAAGTGTGAGCACTGTAAGATCTTCCCCTTAGGGGATGGAGCCACTCTGGGAAGAGCAGAAAGTTTCAAGTTCCCTCCTGGCTTCTCCAAGATAGGGCTGAGAGAGATTCCTGCCTGTAACCTTGGAGAAGCTGCTGCCAGTCTGTGAAGACAATACTGAGCTAGATAGACCAATGGTCTGACTCAGTATATGGCAGTTTCCTATGTTCCTATCACCGCCTATGAGGAGGTGGGCTGCTGTATTCTGGACTAGTTGAAGCTTCTGAATCGTTTTCAAAGGCAACTCTAGGTAGAGCGCATTACAGTGATCCAAACGGGAGGTAACAAAGGCGTGAGCTACTACCCTTGCTTTCAGAAAACCGAGCTCACGAGATGAAAATCGGGTCTGTGCCAAGGGTAAGAAGCGGTGAGGCACCATCCGAACTGGAAACCCCTGAGAAGTCACAAGACTTCTGGACACCGTTTTCTTTCCCCCACTGCAGGCAGTCAGGAATGGGTCTTGGAGGCACCATGGCCCGGGTTGGAAGCATGATAGCTCCTCTGGTGAAGATGACTGGGGAAGTTTTCCCACCCTTACCGCTGATAATCTATGGAGTGGCACCTATCATCTCTGGCCTGGCAGCCTGTTTCCTCCCCGAGACACGGAACATCCCCCTACCGGAGACCATCGAGCAAGTAGAAAGACAGTGAGTGTGAAATTCAGAGGGTTGTCTGCAATTAAATTGGCCTTGCAAAAAAAAAAGAGAGAGAGAAGAAACCAGGGGCTTTCCCAGACAGTAAGCTTTATTACGGGTTTACTGCGAGGCTTTACTGCGAGTTCGAAGTTGCCCCCAAAAACCGACGCAAAAAGTCGATTTTTTTTTTACCCCAGATATAAATCGGGCTACACTCTAACATGGGATGAAAAACTCAGATTGTGTGTGAAGGACATGGGGGTGAATGTGGCCGATATGTGAACGCACACCCTCCATTCCGGAGGAGATGTGAGCTAAAAAGCCATGTTTTGGAAAGAGGGGGCCATGTGGGGCCAGAATGTGGAGAACTGTCGAAAGACGTGGGGAGAGATGCAGACAAAGGGAAAGCCAGAGGAGGACCTGCGGGGGGGGGGGGCATGAGTTTTTCAACGTTTGGTGGAAGGGGTTAAAATATACTTTGCGGGGAAGGTGAGATAAAGCTTTGGTGGGTGGGAAAATACTTTGGGGGTTCTCAGGTTTGGCATGGGGGTTCAGTCGAATGAGAGTCACGACTTAAACGCAGACCTGCATCCCTAGAACAAGGGAAAAATTAGAATTAACTAAAGGCTGTTCCTTTGATGAAGTTAAAGGAGGGTAGAAGTTTAGACTTGCCGTTAATTTAGATTAAGTCTAAACTAAATAGCACAGCAGGGAAATGATTGACCAGAGAGCCAGAGGTTGCTGGTTCAAATCTCTGCTGGTCTGTTTCTCAGATGATGGGCAACACCTATATTGGGCAGCAGTGAACTAGGAAGATGCTGAAAGGCATCATCTCATACTGTGTGGGAGGAGGCAATGGTCAACCCCTCCTGTATTCTACCAAAGACAACCACAGGGCTCTGTGGTCGCCCCGAGTCGACACCGATTCGACGGCACAACTTTACCTAAACGAAGTGTAAAATTAATTCTTGTTTTTACAAAGGCTTTCTCATTCCTGAATGGCTGAGAAGCCCACTTACCCCCAACTTGTGAGGCACTTTTGTGAAGGGGGCGCCATGCCTGTTCTGTGTGATAGCGTCACCGCACGTGTTAAGTCAGCTTTCGTGATGTTTTTGCTCCATGATGATTCGTTTCTTGTTGTTTTTCAGGTCACAGCCCAGCCAGGAGGATGAGCAGCAAATGAAGATGCTCCTTCCTGCTACCACGATGAATCCTAGCAAAACCAGCGGCTAAAGGACAGAACGCAAAGAACTCGCCGTCCTGCCCTCCTATGCAGAGTCACTTTTCAGTCAGTGTTGTGGGTACACCTTGAAACATATTCACAGTATGGCACAAACACTCCATAACCCAGGCATGCGTTTGATATTTTTTTAACATTTTATATCCCGCTCTTCCTCCAAGGAGCCCAGAGCAGTGTATTACATACTTAAGTTCCTCCTCACAACCACCCTGTGAAGTAGGTTAAGCTGAGAGAGAAGTGACTGGCCCAGAGTCACCCAGCTAGTATCATGGCTGAATGGGGATTTGAACTCGGGTCTCCTCTGTCCTAGTCCACGCTGGCTCTCATGAGATATGCATCTGTTTTACCAAGAGTACTGCTGGTTCTAGCATGGGAGAGGACTGCCATAGTCTTGTCATCCACACCACTGATCAGCAAAGGAAACTTCTCCAGCAAACTATCAATGAAGACCGATACATTTTGCTGAACTGAATTTTTAATTCTATTCATTCAGGACCAAGATTTTCTTTCCTGTTTCTGTGCAATTTGGCCAGGAGCTTTCCCAGACAGCAGGCTTTACTATGGGTTTACTGTGAAGGTTTACTGCGAGTCGGCAGTTGCACAAAAAAGCCAGTGGGGAATAGTGGATTTTTTTAACCCTGGATATAAACTGGGCTACACTCTAACGCACAATGAAAAACCCGAATCGTGTGATGAAAAACCCGAATCGTGTGTGAAGTGCTCCCGAATCGTGTGTGAAGTGCTCCCTGATCACTCGCAGGGACTTCGGGGTAAATCTGGCCGATATGTGAATGCACACCCTCCATTCCAGAAGAGATGTGTGTGTCAAAGCTGGGTGTGACAAACTTCCCAACAATATAGATTGTACTATGGCCAATTAACATGTGGTGACATTTCTGTTCAAAAGTGGTAAATAAAAATCGATTCTATGTTTTGAAGAACTGGTTGGTGTGTGTGATATAGTCATGACTTCCCAATGAGTCACTGTACACAACACATGTGAAGCACCTGACGGGGTTCTTTGGCGAGAGCGGGCTCATGACTCACGAAGCTGGTGGTGAGCTTCCACACCATCACTTCTACCCAGGTTTCCCTCCTACCTCGCTTCCACCCAATCACTTCTACCCAGGTTTCCCTCCTCCCTTGCTTCCACACAACTGAAAACTGAGAGCTCACACAGCTCCCAAATCCAGGCAGAACACAGTTTTTGATTGTGTGAATGACCTCATTATCTACAATATTTTAAAATGGTTTATCTTTAATATAATTGTTGTTCAACGAAAGGGTTGGGGAAAGAATCCAAATATCCAGAAAGTGGATCCAGCAAAGAATTACAGCCTTTGTAAGGACCTCCTGGAGATTTATGTTTGTGTATTCTTGGTGGAATATTTTAAAATGGGTATACTTCCTTTATTTATTTATTTATTTATTCATTCATTCATTCATTCATTCATTCATTTTACACCATGATCTGTATAGTCCAAAATAAATAGTTCATGTACAGAGATTTTATTGAGATATTTGATCTTACTACAATTAAGGATCCATGGAATAAGATCGACCATCTCATTAAAATCACGGTACAGGAAGCATTTCTTTTGGACTATATAATTAACCTCTTATAGGCATATGCCCATTGCTCAAGACAATCCTCATTCTGAAAGGATCATACTGGCCAAATTTGGACATACTAGGAAACTGGAGGTCCCTTCACCTCTGGTTTCCTTAGCCCCTTTCTCTCAAGAGCTGGTCTTGTGGTAGCAAGTATGACCTGTCCCCTTTGCTAAGCAGGGTTCACCCTGGTTGCATATGAATGGGACACGATGTGTGAGCACTGTAAGATATTCCCCTGAACTGCTTGCATGCAGAGCAGAAGATTCCAAGTTCCCTCCCTGGCAGCATCTCCAAGACAGGGCTGCGAGAGACTCCTGCCTGCAACCTTGGAGAAGCTGCTGCCAGTTTGTGTAGACAATACTTAACTAGATAGACCAAGGGTCTGACTCAGTATAAGACAGCTTCCTATCTTCCTTTCAGTGCTGTACAACTGCACGCATGCAAATCACCTCATTTCGGGGGAGGAGAGCTGATCTTGTGGTAGCAAGTGGGAATTTTCCCCTTTGCTAAGCAGGGTCTGCCCCAGTTTACATTTGCATGGGAGACTACATGTCTTCCATGCAAATGCAAGCTATTCCCCGTGAGGGGATAGGGAAAAACATCTGCCTGCTTGCATGCAGAAGGTTTAAAGTTCCCTCCCTGGCCTCTCCAAGATGAGGCTGAGAGAGACCGAGCCGCTGCCAGTCTGTGTGGACAATACTGAGCTAGCTGGACCAAAGGTCTGACTCTGTATGTGGCAGCTTCCTCTGTCTTCACATAAAGGTTGGGCAGATTGGCTGGAGATGGCTTAGAAACACATTCACTTTGTCACAGCGGTGGATACAGAATTCGCTTCAAAACCAGAGATCCCTTTCCCCAACGTGTCCGTTGGCAATGAGGAGCCCTCTATTATCAGACACTGATCAGAGCAGGATCAGAACTTCAAAGAGCCTGGCCAGGGAAGGGTTTTCCCTCTGCTATCCCACTCTAAAATGACAAATATATGACAAATATTTATATACAGCTTTTCAACCCAAGCTCCCAAAGCTGTTTACATCAATATAAACAAATAAGTTAAAAAGGGCCTCCTGTCCCCTAAAGAGCTCACCATCTCAAAAAGAAACATAAAATAGACACCAGCAACAGCCACTGGAGGGATGCTGTGCTGGGGACGGATAGGGCCAGCTGCTCTCCCCCTGCTCAAGAAAGAGAATTGCCACTTTTAAAAGGTGCCTCTTTGCTCAGTTAGCAGGGGAGATAACGAAATAACTTTAGGGGAGATGCTGTTAGGACCAAGCACACGAGTTGCCTCTTAGCCATCCATGCTTTCTCATATGAATCTGAATGCAACTTTTCCACCTAGGGAAGATGTGTATGTTGCAGATCTGTTTTGACCAACTGCAGATTGGTGGCAGATGCCAAGGCTGGGGAGAAAATGCCTTCACACTTCATGGACCAACACTGCCTTGAGCAAAATGACGAGAAAAATTTCATAGTTCAGGTCTGGTCAACTCCTTCCCTCTTGCCAAAATCATTTTGGCAAGGTCCCTTTAAAAATGTTTCCCTTCTTTTTTCTTGAGACCTCAAAGTCTCGGAGGAACTGGGTCTAATTAAACCCGCTAAGCCGAAAACTCAGGAGGCGATTAATCAATAGGGAAAAGGATCATTAGCTCAAAGTCCGTTTCGTTAAATTCCTCTTATTCCTGCTGCAGCATTTGCCCTGGAGGGGGAGAGGCATCCTACAGATTTCTTTGCAGGAATTCAGTTGAGATGTGAAATGCTTTTCTGTGACTTTTGACCAGGCTCAAAGGCAATGTACACAGTGGGGCAGTGGCCGTGTCTGTTTGGCCATCAGCAGGAACTCTCCTTCTTAACTTAGATGATTTCAGTTGTGGAATCTGAGTCGTTGAAATTGTGCCAGTTTCTACAAGCCTGGCCATTTCAGATTTTATTCCCAAGCGCCATATGTTCTCTTGGCATCATCAAGCACCTGCTGTATTTGTCAGTCTTCCGCGGCTTGCAGTTTTGCTCTTTTCAGTGTCTTTATAGCGGCAAACACAATTCAGACGACAATGACTTTTGCGAAACTCTTGGATCTCGTTGGCGGTTGGGGTCGTTTCCAGGTCATCAATGTGGGCTTACTGGTCTTCCCAATCCTATTCATGGCAAGCCATAACCTCTTACAGAATTTCACCGCTGCTGTTCCTGGCCACTGGTGCCATGTGGCCGTCAGTGCGTGTCAGGGGAACACCACACAAGGACGGGACTGCAAGGATTTCCTCCGAGCTTCCATCCCAACAGACAGCAACCAGATGCCACAAAAGTGTCGTCGCTTCGTCACCACTCAGTGGCACCTCCTGAATCGTAGCGATACGTTGCGAGACGAAATTGAGGCACAGACAGAACCTTGTCTTGATGGATGGACCTATGACGGGCACGTCTTTACTTCCACCATCGTAACCGAGGTAGGAAAACCACAGAGGTGAGCACAGATTAGGGATATATTGGGGCAGGAGTGGGCATCATCTGTATTGTTGATTTCAGCAATGACTCCCTGAAATTAAATGTGTGAATTCCAAAAATGGCCATTATTCATTATTATCACAAGTGGGAGATGTTAAATCACTTTTACAAATTTTCATATATATATATATATATATATATATATATATATATATATATATATATAACATTTATATACCGCCCAAACTTTTGTTTTATTTAACTCAAACTTTTTCAACAAATATATATATTTTTTACATCTTTAGCAATGCATTTCATAAGTAGTTTATACATTTTTCTCTTCTTTTAAAATTTTATTTACATGATGCATTGTTTGTATTTCTTGTATATTGGTCTACGACCGTAATAATGTTCTGTTCTGTTCTACATATTTTTAAAAATCTACTCCTGTCATTTCCTCCACCCTACAGCTGGGTCCCACCTGAATCTAGACAGCTGTTTATAGTCGATCAACCTTTGGGTGGGGCCCAGTCCTCATGTCTCGTGCTGAAATGTTAAAAAAAACTTTAGTGGGGAATGCCTACTGGCGGTTTAAATTTAACCAAATCTGGCAATCAGTACAAATACGACGGATATTTATATATTGCTTTGCAACCAAAGTTCCCCAGGTGGTTTACATAGATATTATTTGTTTGTTTGTTTGTTTGTTTGTTTGTTCAGTTTCTATACCACCCTTCCAAAAATGGCTCAGGGCGGTTTACAGATTTTATAAATAAAATAAAATAAAATAAAATAAAATAAAATAAAATAAAATAAAATAAAATAAAGGTTTTCTGTCCCCAAAGGGCTCACAATCTTAAAAAAGAAACATAAGAGCAACACAAGCAGTAGCCACTGGAGGGATGCTGTTCTGAGGTCAGAGAGGGCCGGTTGCTCTCCTCCTGCTCAATAAAGAGAATCGCCACTTTAGAAAGGTGACATTTTGCTCTGTTAGCATTATTATTATTATTATTATTATTACATTTATATCCAGCTCTTCCTCCAAGGAGCCCAGAGCGGTGGACTACATACTTGAGTTTCTCTTTCACAACAACCTGTGAAGTAGGTTAGGCTGAGAGATACATGACTGGCCCAGAGTCACCCAGCTAGTTTCATGGCTGAATGGGCATTTGAACTCGGGTCTCCCCGGTCCTAGTCCAGCACTCTAACCACTACACCACGCTGGCTCTCAGTAGTCACACAGGCACAAAAATATGGTGATAGATATGCAAGAACTGGCTTAATCTAATCAGGAACTGTTAACTGCCCACTCTTGCACCTAGGTATCCTTTAACATACACTACAGAAAAATTATGTGGAACAGGCTGTCAGATAGAATTAAACAGAGCCCTGAATCTAGACAGCTGTTTATAGTCAATCAACCTTCTGCTCAAAAAGGCCCACCAGCATACCTTTGGAAAACTCAACTGAGGAGTCTTACACTGGTTGTCATTGGAAATGTTCTTTATTCCTCCGTTTCATTAGAGAGCATATCCTTCTTACCATTAGTAGAAGCTTTTATTCATTAAACTGCAAAGTCTCATTTAAGAGATAATGTTCCCTTCCTCCAATATACTAAAAAGCCACCTTCTGAGGCATTGTAATATGTAAAGGTGTTTAAATTTGTTTGGAAGTTAGTATATTATTATATTAACTGGCTACAGCCTCAAATAACCCTCACAGATTTTTTTTATCACCTGGAGGTTTTCCACAACTGGCTTTCAGCCGGCGTTAGGGCTGTGCACGGAACTGGCTAGTCTGGTTCAGTTCAAGTCCAAACTGGCTCCGAACTGGCTCAAGCCAGTTTGGTCCGGCACCGCCTCAAACCCCCTCCTGGTTCAGTTTTGTTCGGGGGTGGTGGTTCGCGAACCTTAAAAAAAAAAACTTTTCCAAACTTTTTTCAAACAAACTGGAGAAGTTGTCAGGCAGTGGGTGGAGGTTCCCTCTCCCCCCCCCAGAGGTCCCCCCTCCCCCTGCTGGCCTCTCTTAGTCAAAAAGATTAGGCCACTCTTCAGCCAGTTTTTGGCCTCCCCCCCCCACTGGCACAGCGTCCATTTTGGAGGCCACCTCTCCTGCCCAATGGGCTTCTGCGTAGCCTGGGCCATGTCTAAAAGATGGGTCAGTTTTTTACTAAGGGAGATCGGCAGGGGGAGGGGGAACCTCCACAGACCCCCCCACACACACACCACCTCGGACAACTCCCCTGCAGGGGATAAGTTTGGGGGAAAAACCCATAAAAATTTTAAAAAAACAACTCACAACCCCCCTGAACTGTCCTGGCAAGGGTCTTGGGTCAGACCGAACAGGGGTGGTTTGGTTCAACCCGGAACAGTCGAACCAGTTTACACATCCCTAGCCCACATCTCCTCCGGAATGGAGCGGGAACACACACATATTGGGCAGATACACTCCCAAAGTCCCTGCGAGCTCTTGGGGAGCATGTCACACACAATTCAGGTTTTCTGCTGCTCGTTAGAGTGCGACCCGATTCATATTCGAGATTTTAAAAATCCACTTTTTGCATTCGTTTTTTTTTGGGGGGGGGAGTTCGCAGTAAAGCCTCGCAGAAACCCCCGCGGTCAAATCTGCTGTCTGGAGAACTCCCTGGCAAAGCTTCTGATTGAAAAGTCTGATGTTCGAGAGTTTGTGAACAGAACTCTCTTCCCCAGTAATTGCAAGGACTTTGCTCACCTGCAACTGCTGTGTGATGGCATTTCACCCCCTGCCCCTGCCCCATTGCCTAGAGCCTAACAAGCAGCAGAGAGAAATAGTGCTGTTTACTAATTTATCTAAGCAACATTTAGATTACAATCTTTTAAAAATTAAAAATAGACAAGGATCTCCACACCTTTCACATGGATTTTAGCTTGGGTAGCGTCTGTTTTAGTCAGTCCGTTGGTGCGTCGGGAAACCCTCAATCTTCATTCTGGAATCCAAGGCTGACGCTTCCCAAACTCCAAATTCCCATTAAGATTTCCGGGGGGGGGGGGGGGAATGGATGCTGCCATGTTCATGCTCTCTGTCCTTCCATCTTACAGTGGGACCTGGTGTGCAGTTTCCGTACGCTGAAGGAGATGGCTCAGTCGGTTTTCATGGCTGGGGTATTGGTAGGAGCAATCGTGTTCGGTGGTCTCTCGGACAAGTAAGAAATGTAGAGTCCTCAAATTTTGGTTTATTTTCATGGGAGAGTTTTTCTTTTCTCCTTTTATTGTTTTTAGGGATGTGCATGGAACTGCGGAGCTGCGGTCCAGCACTGGGGTGGGGGGTCCCTTTAAGGGCGGGGGGAGGGTGTACCTACCCCTCCCTCTGCTTGTCCCCCGCTGGCGCCCGTCTGTTTAGCAGGCATTTGGGGCAGGATACCTCCCTGCTGCCCCTTCCCCCTCTGGCAGCAAAAGGCTTCGGGAAGCCTTTTGCGCATGCGCACGTCACGCGCGCATCACGTCTCCGTGGCGTGCGCATGCGCAAAAGGCTTCCTGAAGCCTTTTGCTTCCAGAGGGGGAAGGGGCGGCAGGGAGGTATCCTGCCACCCCAATTGCTTGCTAAATGGAAGTGCACTGGTGGGAGACAAGTGGAGGGAGGGGTAGGTACACCCTCCCCCTCCCCTTAAAGGGACTCCCACCCCAGAGCCCGAACTGCCGAACCGCCCCAAGGCCGGACTGGTCTGGAGGCCTGCAGAATGGCCTCCGGACCGGTCCAAGCACATCACTAATTATTTTGTGTGTCTGTGTGTGTGTGTGTGTGTGTGTGTGTGTGTGTGTGATCAATTTGCTTGACCGTTGTATACGTGTGGCAAAATCACACCGGGAAAACGTGCAGGTGTCATGGAGAAATTTGGGGGGTGGCAGTTACGGCTGATTACATCTTGTGCCTATGGGTCCGAGAAAGACCTAATTTTAAAACAAGAAGGATTCACAGTATGAATGACACAATATTCTGGTTCTCCATTTGATGAACGGTTTCAGTCTGATTTGACAGGCTCTGGAAGGTTACTTGCGAAACTCTTCCCCACGTGCCTTGTAAGGACATTCGCTACTGTTGAGTTGTTTTCTGGATAATATTTTGAAGCGATTCCCACGACCATCGGAAATCGGGATAAGGGAGCTAGCCCACCCAATTCCCCCTCCCCTTAAATGAGGTTAACGGAGTGAGTGGCAACACATGAGGAGACCCCCATCTGGGAGGCTGCTTGCAGCCTCCGGGCTTGGGGGTCTCTCCGGGATGCCCTGTGCACTTGTGGGTCATCCTGGAACTTCTGGGGGCCACGCAGCCCCTGATCCCCACAGCCCCCACCAGCTCCGTGATGGAGCCGGCTGGCCGATCCGGCTGCCCAGGCCTGCCTTCAAATCATCTGCAGAGAGAACAGGCTAAGCCTGCTCTCCCCGCAGACCCGGGAAGAAGCTCTTCTCACCAATCGTGAGAAGAGCGTCATTGTTGTCTAAAGCTGGGTTGTGTGGAAAGTTCCCGTAAATCCCCAGACCGACAGTTCTAGGTTGTTGAAGCCATGTCTAAGCCTGGTCAGTGGCTTTCGATCCGTCTTGAACTGGTGGCAGCCTACCTCGAAGGAGTGGCGTGCTCCTAGATTGGGATCAGACCGATCGCTCTACTGAGGGTAGATCCCAGGAAAGCATCGAGTCACCCACGTTTCATCACCACCTGCAACTTCAAAGCTTCAAAAGGCACAGCGTGTTGTTGCCGCCACCCCCCGGAGATGGCTGGTCTTCTGACAATATAAAAAAGGTGCAAGAAAGGGCCACACCATAGCGTACACTAAACACAATGAGCAAAAGCCTCCCCCCTCTCCGCCACCTTGGATTCTTAACCAAGCCAGAATTCCAAAAGGCTGAACATTTCAAAACACAATTACAACTTGTTCTAAAGCATGCAGGATAGCATGCAAAAATAAAAATAAAAAATTGGGAAAAAAGTTAAGCCCCCTGGAGAGAGGCCGTTTCAATAAGCAATTTGGGAGATGGCAGGAGTTAGGGATAATTATGTGGTCGAGCAAATGGGCCGCACGCATGCACGGCGGCCTTGAAAATGGCTGCCGTGCTCTTGTAGAGGGCGAAAATGGTCCCCAGATGGGCCAAAATAACTAGTGGGGAAACCGGGAGGGGCAGTGGGGGAGGGGGAGACACCCTGTGGCCGCCGCAGCACCCCCCAAAGGCCACCTCTGCCCTTGTTGGGTGGTAAGTCCTTTTTAAAAAACTGAAAATTGATCCCCCTAACCCACCCTCCAACTGGGCCCAAACTGGTTCTAATTTGAACCAAACTGGGCCCCTGTATGAGGGGTGCCAAAACTGAGCATGGCCAGTCCGATTCAAATCAGGTTCGGATTTGAACTGAACCGGGCCAACTGGTTTTGTGCACATCCCTAGGAGGGGTGTTGCAAGGCAACAAGCCATATGAGATGGCCAGAGACGGTGGGGTTGGAGGCCGCCAATTGCTGAGCTCTCGAATCGGTCTCCTGAGGCGAAGGCAAGGCTTAGTAGAAATGGCCATTTGTAAATATTATATGGAGCCCACTTTTTTTTTGGCCCAGAAAACAAGTTGTCTCTCTCCAAGTTCAATCCCTCGCACTTCTTTCTGCTTCCAGAGTATTGCTTCCTACTCATCCAGATATTACCCACCCACTCCTGACAAAGAGATGTGGGTTTGCTTTACCACTCGCTCCGATTAACATGCCTTGCTTCTTCCTGGCTTAGGTTTGGCAGAAAGGCCTTGCTGATCTGGTCTTGCCTTCAAGTGGCCGTCTCGGGTTCCTGCGCTGCTTTTGCGCCCAGCTTCACAGCTTACTGCATCTTTCGCTTCCTGACAGGGATGGCGCTCTCAGGCGTTAGTCTGAACTGCGTGTCGTTGTGTAAGTTGCTGTCTCCTGGGCGGGGTGCCTAGTGCAGGGTTAACTGCATGCCAGAGAGAATGATGTCTCTGCTCAGCAATGAAACTCAGAGGTCTTTAGAACAGAAGAACAGCCTTGCTGGGTCAGGCCCTCAGACTAGTAGCCATTGATAGCCCTGTCCTCCATGAATGTATCCAAGCCCCTTTTAAAGTCATTCAGGCTGAATGATGTCTTTGCATCTGTCTTCATGGCATAGGATACTGACCATATACCCACTCCAAAACTGAGTTTAAGAGCATAAGAACAGCCCTGCTGGATGAGGCCTGAGGCCCATCTAGTCCAACATCCTGTTTCCCACGGTGGCCCACCAGATGTCTCTGGGAAGACCACATGCAAGAGGTGAGGCCATGCCATCTCTCCTGCTGTTGCTCCCCTGCAACTTGTATTGAGAGGCATCTTGCCTCTGACACCAGAAGTGGCCTGTAGCCACCAGATTAGTAGCCCTTGATAGCCCTCTCCTCCATGAATTTGTCCAAGTCCCCTTTAAAGCCGTCCAAGCTGGTGGCCATCACTACATCCAGTGGCAGAGAATTCCATAGGTTCCTCTGTGCTGCTTTTACATAAGAACAGCCCTGCTGGATCACGCCCAAGAAGACCCATCTAGTCCAGGATCCTGTTTCCCACAGTAGGCCACCAGATGCCTCTGGGGAGCCCACAGGCAAGGGGTGGGGGGCATGCCCTTTCTCCTGCTGTTGCTCCCCTGCAACTGGTATTCGGAGGCATCTTGCCTCTGAGGCTGGAGGTAGTCTATATCAGGGTTTCTCAATGTTGGGTCTCCAGATGTTATTGGACTTCAGCTCCCATAATCCCCAGCCCCAGTGGCCTTTGGTTGGGGATTATGGGAGCTGAAGTCCAATAACATCTGGGGACCCAACATTGAGAATCCCTGGTCCATAGCCTTCAGACTAGTAGCCCTTGATAGACCTGTCCTCCATGAATCTGTCAAAGCCCCCTTTAAAGCCACCCAAGCTAGTGGCCATTACCAAATCCCGTGGCAGAGAATTCCATAGATTAATTCTGTGCTGTGCAAAAAGTATTTCCTCTGGTCAGCTCTCAATTTTCCGATCTTCAGATGGACCTCTGGAAGAGGACCACCACAGGTTGCAATATATTGGAGTGCCCTTTGGGCAGCAAGACACACGGACACCCAGCCAATCAAAAGAAAGAGTAGCTTTGGGCAGCCTTCCACATTACCCATCACTATCTCTCTATCACAATCTATCCTACTCTACCACAGAAGTCACATGAGAGCACTTAATCCAACATTGTTTACATATATTGATTGCTTAGTCTGCATGCCAAAAGACTGGGGAATTGGCAGGTATTATCATGCATGACATCCATGGAGCCAGCGTGGTGTAGTGGTTAGAGTGCTGGACTAGGACCAGGAAGACCCGGGTTCCAATCCCCATTCAGCCATGATTCTAGCTGGGTGACTCTGGCCCAGTCACTCCGCTCTCTGCCTAACCTACTTCACAGGGTTGTTGTGAAGAGAGACTTAACGATGTGCTCCTTGGAGGAAGAGCGGGATACAAATGTATAAATAAATAAATAAATAAATAAATTATCCCAATTTATAAGAATAAATTATAAGAATTGACCATCCAACGAAAGGTAAACCAGTGTTGTTAAGAACGGAGCAGAAGGGATGTTTGGCATGAGGTTTTGCAACGAAGGAGCAGGTGTGACCCACCTCCCTCCATTTAAAGCACCTGCTCCTCCCCCCCCACACACACAATGGTTTCGGACAGAGGAACTTGAATCATTTTGGTGCCTCAAATTAGAGGCACCGAAACGATTCATGTACATCTCTATCTGCCATAAATAGTGTGCCTCCTCATCTGGAGGACCCGCTTACAATTTGCACTAAGTAAAACCAAGCCCTATTGGTCTTACATAGATAGTTTTTACTGCTCTTAGAACAGACCCTTCAGCTGTTTCACCTTGAAGTGTCTCATGTATTCCCGGTTTTCTCCTGAATATTGTGACTAAGATACCCCAATCTCTAATTCTTATTCTATTTGAAGGGTAGGGTGTTAGGGTTGTCTTGCTTGATTTTCTGTATAAATTTCCACAAGGCTGAAAAGCCGAGTGGGGAGACTCTTTGGCTGTATTCGCACATAACATGGAACCGCAGTTGAATGGGCCAGCGGTTCAGTCGGCTTTACGTCCGAATGTGGGGAAATATGGTTTGCCGCAGCAACGAAACTGTGGAGCTCCAATCTGAACTCTCCAGTTGCAGTGAGTTTTGTTACCTCAGCCCATGTTTGGACGCAGCCTGCGTGACGTCTGAATTTGGAACCACAGGCTGCATCCCATGGACCCAGAGTTGAGGAAGGAAGCTGACTGCCGAGAAGATGCTCTCCCTGTCGTCCGAATGCAGACAGAGGGGTGGGGGAGAGGGGATTCTGCGTTACATATGAATGCGGCCAATGACTATTGTAGCAGCTGATTTTTTATGTTGCACTTTTGTCTTCCAGCCGTGGAATGGACCCCCATGCAATATCGAGCAACGGTCAGCATGGTCACTGGTTACAGCTACAGTGCTGGACAGTTCATCTTAGCTGGTGCAGCCTACACCATCCGTGACTGGCGTTGGCTCCAGTTGGCAGTATCCTTCCCTTATTTAGCCTTCTTCCTTTATGGCTGGTATGTGGAGCTCTGGGCTTCTCCCAACGATTATTTTGCAGATATTAATGCCAGTGGTCAGAGACAGTCTGCATGCAGAAAGGTCTCCAAGATAGTCTTCACAGACTGGCAGCAGTAGCGGCTTCTCCAAAGTTGCAGGCAAGAATCTCTCTCAACCCTATCTTGGAGAAGCTAGGGAGGGAACTTGGAACTTAGATGCTCTTCCCAGAGCAGCTCCATCCCCTAAGGGGAATATCTTCCAGTGCTCACACATCAAGTCTCCCTTTCATATGCAACCAGGGTGGACCCTGCTTAGCTAAGGGGACAAGTCATGCTTGCTACCACAAGACCAGCTCTCCTCTCCTCCGAAACGAGGTTTGCTGGGCAGGTAGTCATTTTTGCTTTCTAGCCAAAAAGTAAACACCTCGATATTCACATTTTCAAACTGGATAGAAAGCACATGCAGCCATTTATTTAGTTATTTGTAATAATTTCAGTCTTTGAACTGCTGGGGTGACTATAACCTAGTATTTTGCCTGCCTTCCAATCTTCCTCCGATTTCTCTTCCACAGGTGGTTTACAGAGTCTGCCCGGTGGTATGCCACAGCTGGAAAACTGGATAAGGCACTCAAAGAGCTGCAGAAAGTGGCACGCATAAATGGACTGAGGGATAAAGGGGCGGAGCTTAGCCTAGAGGTGAGAAGAAAGGCCGTTCATTAACGACCTATGAGAAGAAGGCTGACTGGGAATTGGGAAATGTATGAGGTTCTTGTGCACCAGCTTTCCAGTAGCAAGAAGCCTGAAATTTTCCAGTGATGTCTGGGTGGCATTGCGTGAACCCGTCATTCAGCGGGAGGCTTTTCAGACAGCAGGCTTTACCGTGAGGCTTTACTGTTAATTCATTTACCGTGAGGGTTTACTGTGAGTTTGGGGCATAACAGATACTCTGACACAAAAAGATGGCTTTTTTTTACCCCGATACGGAGGGAAAAACCCGATACGGAGGGAAAACCCCGATACGGAGGGAAAAACCCGAATCATGTGTGAAGTGCTCTCTGAAATATTGGATGGACTTCAGGGTAAATCTGGCCAATATGTGAATGCACACCCAGCCTCCCAAAGTAAAGTCGTGGTAAAGTCGCTGTCTGAAAAAGCTCCCAGCATCAGTAATCAAGGCTGCTGATCATGGGGAAATGCCATGTAGGTGCTAAGGCTAGCTCACGTCGCCAAGCCTGCCATCAACTGTCTTTTGGGCTTCATGTGACCCAGTCTTTGAATTGCATGTCACCCCACCACCACCTGTCTTTTCAGCCCTTTGCTACATCCTGAGAACATCCTGTAAAACTGACTCCAAACGGACTCTTCCCATTTATTCTGGGCCCTTTGGTTCAGCACTTTTGAAATTCAAGAGGAAACCATTAGGCAAACGTTGGTTTCCCTTGCAGGACTTGAAAGCCAACCTACAAAAAGAAGTGACCTCTGCCCATTCCACTTTCACTGCAGCTGACCTCGTGAGGACCTCAGTTGTGCGGAGGGTGACTTTCTGCCTTTGCTTTGTATGGTGAGTGTATGCATGGTGGAAGTCAGTGAGGCGGGTCTCACGATCAGTGAGACACGCTTGGTCTGGGTTAGCGGGGAGAGCGGGCTAAGCTGATGATCAGGAAGCCCTGCCGAGGTGGCCACCCACACGACTGCCAGCTCTGTGACGGAGCCAGTGGGGGCTGGGGAGTTTGGGGGCCGTGCAGCCCCCAAAAGCTCCACCATGCCCTCCGCAAGGACACAGGGCATGCTGGAGAGACCCCCGAGCCGGGAGGCTGCTCTTGAGCCTCCCGGCCAAGGGTCTACTCGTGAGTAGCTGCGGTGCAGAGCCGCAGCGCAGCAACTCACGAGCAAAAAAAACACACAACGGGGTTTGCGGCCCATCTATGTTTGGGGAAAGTAAGGAGGAAGAGATAATCTGTTGGGCGAGTTCTCATCCCACCACTGAGCAGCTGGAATGACCTAGATGTTCTCGACAGGTCTTTCTGAAACTCAATATCCCAGATCCTTGGTTTAATAAGTTCTTTGGCCCTGTCCAATCCCACAGAGAGGACTGTCTCAGGTGGAAGACCATAGATACAGAGTTTCCTGACACAGTTCTCCCACCGGCTTAACCAGAGCCTATCCAATAGTAACAAGGAGAAGGAGACCAGAGGGCAATAAATTGATTCTTGCCCAGTTTATTAGTATTAGTTACCAAGCTCTGGTTTCCATCAGGATAACACCCGATTCCAATCTCAGAGTGGCATTAGAGATCCATTTGGGGATCCAATACAATGAATCTGATGAATGAATGTAAGAATTCCCTGCTTCATGTGTCTAGATCAGGACTGCTCAACCGGCCCTCCTGAAGGTGTTGGCCAACAACTCTCATAACCCCTGGCTATTGGCCACTGTGACTGGGGATTATGGGAGTTGCAGTCCAAAAACAGTCGGAGGGCCACAGTTGAGCAGGCCTGGCCTAGATACTTCTTGGGACGTTTTTGGTATCTGTCCCACCTCCAGGTTTTCCACTAGCTTCGCTTACTATGGATTGGCCATGGACCTGCAGAACTTTGGGGTCAGCGTTTTCCTCATCCAGGTTATCTTTGGCGCTGTGGATATCCCGGCAAAGCTCGTCGCCTTCTTTTCGATTAGCTATTTTGGCCGCCGCGTCACCCAAGCGCTGAGTCTGATCCTAGCTGGGCTCTCTATTGCTGCGAACATCTTTGTGCCAGAAGGTGAGATGCCGGAGTTGTATGCTAATTTGGCAAGAATTCTCTGAGCCCTTTCTCACGATTGGTGAGATTGGTGAGATCGGTAAGCCCTTTCTCACGATCCCTCTTCTCTTCCTGGACAGACGGATCGCTTGCCCATACAGTTGATTCATGCCATCTTACCGGGGGCAACAGAGCCCCTGGTGGAGCAGTGGTAAAACTGCCGCCCTGTAACCAAAAGGTTACAAGTTCGATCCTGACCAGGGGCTCAAGGTTGACTCAGCCTTCCATCCTTCCGAGGTCGGTAAAATGAGTACCCAGAATGTTGGGGGCAATATGCTAAATCATTGTAAACCGCTTAGAGAGCTTCCAGCTATAGAGCGGTATATAAATGTAAGTGCTATTGCTATTGCTATTGCTATTGCTATTGCTATTGCTATTGCTATTGCTATTGCTATTGCTATTGCTACTCTGTCACTGCCTGAGCTGCTGTGAAGTCACAGAATCTTCAGAAATAGGCAAACTGTTCTGAAGGGGAGGTTGCCAACCACAGACTCTTCAGAAACTGAGAAAAGGCTGTTGTTAATCTATACACAGGAGAATTCCATTTTTTTCTGGGAGTTCAGTTCCGGTGGGTTTGGATAGGGAATCTGCGAATAACGGGGCATTAAAGTGAATGCAAATTGGGGGATTAGGTTTCGGCACTGCCCCAAATTGCCCCCAGAATTGACAAAATGGGCCAGATACAGTGGTCCTCTGTATTCCTCTCTCAAGGAATCTGAAAATTGACCCAAAATTGGCCCCAAATCACCTTTTTTGGCCCAATTTTTAAAAAAGAAATGATCCATAAAATTGTTCCCAAAGTCAAAATGGCGGCCAGAAATGACCTCCAAGGTCATTTCTGACCTCCTTGAATCCACGGATATGTGGGTTTAACCCCCCTTCTGCTGTTTTTTCCTACATATACTGAAGTTGGTTTTTCACTACCCGACTGTGGATATGTGAAACCGTGGGTGCTGGACCCTCTATTAATGAGGTTCTCCTGTATAGTAGAATAGTAGAAATATAGTACAATAATAGAAACACAGGAAGCTGCTATATACTGAGTCAGACCATAGACCCATCTAGCTCAGTACTGTCTACACAGACTGGCAGCGGCTTCTCCAAGGTTGCAGGCAGGAATCTCTCTCAGCCCTATCTTGGAGAGGCCAGGGAGGGAACTGGGAACCTAGATGCTCTTCCCAGAGCGGCTCCATCCCCTGAGGGGAATGTCTTCCAGTGCTCACACATCAAGTCTCCCATTCATATGCAACCAGAGCGGACCCTGCTTAGCAAAGGGGACAAGTCATGCTTGCTACCACAAGACCAGCTCTCCTCCCTGGAAAGTCTGTCGAGGTCATAGGAAAACCAAAAGCTAAAACTGTAATAGAAATGAACTACGTTTCTGTCTCCCTTCTGAACACAGGGGAAGTTCAGAGGGCGTGCTTACTTGCAAACCTTTTGGGTCTCCATTCCTTCTCAGATATGCAAATTGTTCGGACTGGCTTTGCTGTTTTTGGGAAAGGTTGCCTTGGGGCCTCCTTCAACTGTGTCTTCTTATACACTGGAGAACTGTATCCCACAGTAATCAGGTATTGCTGGGACGCATTTACCAGATGTGCTTAATTGTGGACCATTTAGCATATTTAGTGACACGTAAAGGTCATGCACATGACCGATCGTTGGGTGGGATGGGTGGCGATGGGGAGGAGGCAGGGTTGAACCGACTGTCTTCCCGGACAACCCATGTCCGTCGGTGGGACGCGCTGATCACGCACCCATAAGATCGGCACTGCTCCCAGCAATGCATCCTGGTCTCTGGATATCCCACAATACATTGCTCCCAAACCCAGGTAGAATAAGCATTCTGATTGTGTGAATGACCTCCTAGAGTTCATGAAAGACAATATTGCGATGATGGCTGAGAAAAGGCACACATGGCTTCAAAATGGACGGAGCATCTGGACACACTCTCTTTCCAATACTTTTTTTTAACTTAGTGGTTATATACAAAGATGACACTGAATAAGAAAAACACTGGAAACATTCCATTCCAGAAAGAGTTTCCTTCGATTATAGACCATTCCAGAACTGGAAATGTTCCATCCCAGAAAGAGTAAATGATCCATTCCAGAACATTTCAAATGTTAGGCCTACATGAGATGCAAAGCTACAGAACTACAGAGAGAGGTGTAGCTCCAATTGAGTGAACGGATTCAAAGAACCCGGGGGCCCCAACTCCTGAGGGGGCCCCCAGCTCCACCCCTCCCTATTTTCTTCATTATCTCCCTCACTCCGACGGGCGTCTGGAGGGAAGGGCAAACACGGGCCCCCTCTCCCCTAGCTATACCCTTGGCTACAAACATCTAACAAAGTCCTGGCTGTGGTTTGAAGAAGCAAGTGTAGAAGGAACGTTTCTGGAGTCATGGTTCTTAATGCTGTGCATCATGTCAGCCATTGTTTATAAATGTAACATGATCCTGGGACACTGGAGGAAAGTTTCCAAACTGCAGTACCTCTGCAAGTTTGAAAGTTTCCAAATTGTACCTCTGGCCTGAGCTCTTGCATCGTACTTTATGGGCGGGGGGATGCAAACATTTTGAGGAGGAAGAATACTGGGAATTCTTTCTGGTAAGAGAAACCCCCTTTTCATTATAGCAGGGTGCACAGAGGCACAACACAGTGGAATTTGGTTAGGCATGCGTGTATGCTGAGAGTAAAATAACTTGGAGCCAGTTCATCGTTTCAAATCAATATAAGGGGTAATTATTAGAGAACTCCATTCTAGATAGGAAAGTGAGGAGATAGGATCTCTAATCTATCTATCTAGCTGGATGCAGATGGATTCTGCACCTCTGCACACATGGTGCAGGAAGAGAGGAGCTTGCATGTTGCAAGGGAGAAGGGAGGGAAGAGAAGGGAAAAGGAAGTGGCAGGAAGGAAGGAAGGAAGGAAGTCCCTGAGATTAGCAATCTGCATATCAAAGGGATAGTGTCAGAGCAGTAGAGAAGGGATGACCAATGTCTTGACCCTCTAGCCCTCTGACTCACTAGTCTGTCCTCCTATGTCATTGACACAAGAGACAGCGTATAGTCCTTCACTTCCAACAAAGAAAGGTGGGGGAGAAAGGGTTTCTCTGATTGTACCTTTGTTTGTTCCACGGCAGGCAGACAGGGATGGGCTTTGGCAGCACCATGGCACGGGTTGGCGGCATTGCGGCCCCCCTGGTGAGGATGGCCGGCGAATATTTCCCCTCCCTTCCCCTGGTCATCTATGGGACCGCCCCCATCATCTCTGGCATCGCTGCCTGCTTCCTTCCAGAAACCCTAAACAGGCCTCTACCTGATACCATCGGCGACGTGGAGGGAGAGTGAGTAGAAAGTGGGCAGAACTCCATTTCCCTTATTTAGATGCTGGCCTTGAAACAATTCCCACGGAAGTGGGGAAGTATATAATTAGGCATTTCCCCCCCAATGTAGAGACCTTTCTCACCATCCATGAGGTCACTTCCTACCACCATTTTGTAGTCATTTCTAAGCCGCATGTAAGCAGGAGCCATTTTGTGGGATCATTTAAAAGGCTTTCCCCCCTGTGATTTTATGTGGTTTGGGGGTGCATTTAGCTGCTTGGGGGGGGTTGCTGGGCACAAGGAGACACCACAGAGCACAGTACAGGTGGTTTTTTTTGCTCATTTCCCACCTTTGGGGGGACATTTTTTGCCCTTTTTATTCAGTTGAGGAACCTAACTCCCCTTCCCCATAGGCATAATGCCTCGTTACTCACGGTTTTGTTACTTGTGGTAGTAGGCAAGGAACGGAATCCCCGTGAATAACGAGGTTTGCCTGTAAATACCACACATTTAAACTGCTTGGTGATTGTCCTCCTCTGTGTAATCAGTAGCCTTAATTGCTCATCCCACGACACATTGGTAGATCCCATTGACCATAAGTGCAGCTCCCTGACTAACAGGGATATTACTACTAAAATACTAGGGATAAAACACGTAATGCAGAATTGCAGTGGAATGGGCCAGTGGTTCCACAGACGTTACGTCAGAAATCAGGCAAATAGTTTGGCACGGCAACAAAACCGAGGTTTCAGATTTGGAAATCCAATCGGAACCCTCGGGTTGTAGGGAGTTTCATCGCCACAATCCAAGGTTGGACACAGCCTGTGGTACGTCAAAATTCAGAACCACGGTGGTACGTCCAAATTCAGAACCACAGCTGCATTCGGAACAACTGAACCGAATAACAACCGAACAACAACCCCAACTCAACAACCTGATTCAACGACCCAATTCAACAACCCGATTCAACAAGCTGATTCAACAACCCCAATTCACCCCCTGATTCAACAACAACCGAACCACAACAACCGAACCAAACAACAACCGAACCGAATGCAACCGCAGTTCCATTTGGAACTGCAGCTGCATTTGGAACCACAGCCGTGGTACATCCAAATTTGGAAGCACAGCTGCATCCCTTGTGATTGGAGATGAGGGAGGAAGCTCCTCCCTCAACTCCAGCTTGATTGGTTGTGTGGGCTGCCCTTCATGGAGCCTGCAGTCTCGCTGACTGCAGAGAGGACACTTTCTGTTACGTCCCAATTCGGACAGGACAGGGGTGGAGGGGATCCACAGTTTTGCGTTGTGTGCGATTGTGGCTGAAAAGGGTTGTAAAAAGACATTTTCAGGTCCTGTTTAAAAAACTAGCATGGAGGTAGCATGGCAGAACTGTTCCAGGAACCTATTCCTAAACTGAATCACAGTCAGCGTGCCCCCTCCCAATTCTGATTCTGAAAAAGTCTCATACTTACACACTTCCTTTGTCCTTTCCTAGGCACTGGGAAGAGCAGAAGGGAAGTGAAAGCTGCCGAGATAAAGGATCCCATCAAGACCGAATTCTCCTGGAGTGAGAATATCCAAGGAGATTCCACTCAGAAACCCAGAAAGAAAGAGAGACATCCCTTGATGCAGTTGTCGAAGCTCAAAGCTCGCCTTTCCCCCGAGGAAGCCTGGAATGACCCATCGGACCGAAACGAGAAATAAATAAAGCAGCGGCTTCTTAAAACATATGGGAACGGTGGCATTGTCTGTCTATAAAACTTAAGACACACTGACCGACGTTGCTACAGGTTCAAAACAACTATCAACGTATGCTTTAGAATTAATGGCCTTGGCAGACACAGATGCTTAAATAATGCCCCACAAGTTCCCAAGAACATGAGCCAGCTGCATTCGGAACCGAACCGATACAGGGTAATCTGTATCATTCCGAAGGACATAGGAATATAGGAAGCTGCCACATACTGAGTCAGACCACCAGTCTATCTAGCTCAGTATTGTCTACACAGACTGGCAGCGGCTTCTCTAAGGTTGCAGGCAAGAGTCTCTCTCAACCCTATCTTGGAGATGCTGCCAGGGAAGGAACTGGGAACCTAGATGCTCATCCCAGAGTGGCTCCATCCCTTAAGGGGAATATCTTACAGTGCTCACACATTTAGTCTCCCATTCAAATGCAACCAGGGAGGACCCTGCTTAGCTAAGGGGACAAGCCAGGCTTGCTACCACCAGACCAGCTCTCCTCTCTCATTCTCATGCTGATTTTTGACAGTGAGGCTCTCCACACGAGCAGTGTGGATAGCCTGCAGGGTGAGCGGGCTTGACCTGTTCTCCCTGCATACGAGCATTCCACCCTTCCTGGGTGGCCGGAACGGCTGCCCACACGATTACCAGCTCTGCCCCGGACGTTCCCCTCGCACACTTGCGTGGGGCATTCCGGAGAGACCCCTGGGGGCTGGGAGGCATGTTTTAGCCTCCCGGAGGGGGTCTCATTGTGTGTTGCCACAGCACAGAGCTGCACCGTGTCAGCACACGATCAACCAAATGGGGTTAGCAGAGCACACGGTCCGCTAACCTTGTTTAAAGGGGGGGGGTACTTTTGGCAGTTTGCTACCAGAAGCCGCGCAGTTCCCACGGCAGCAGGCGACCCGGAGAAATCGGGCTAGGCTCCCTTCGCCCGATTTCTCCTGATCGTGGGAATAGCTTCGATGAGTGGTATTTGCAATGTGCGCCACTGAGGAAGGCATATATCACCTTCCACTTTCAAGCCATGCCTTTAGCCTATCTTGAAGGTAGATTTTGCAAACTCCTGCTGGTGGAGCAGTGTCTTTGCCTTTGTGGTTCAAGGCAAGTGGAGGACATGATCCGTTATGTCCGACACTGCCCCCTTTTTTTGATGAGACCGAGGAAAAAACATTGAGGCAGATTAGTGATACATTTACGGGCTCAAATGTGGCACGTTTAAACTTCCTACTTGCGGATGCGATTCCATGGGGCTATTCTCACGATCAGCCAAAATCGAGCTAGGAGAGCCTAGCCTGATTTTGGCTGATCATGTAAACCACTGGGCTCGCAGGCGAGCCCCATGGCTTACAAGCGGCTAGCCCACTTTTTTAGCCCTCCTCTTAGCCCGGGTTTTCCTCAAAGCTACTGCCCGCCTCCTGCCAAAATGTTTCGGCTGCAGCAACTCGAATCGTTCCGGCGCCTAGAATTAGAGGCGCCCGAAACAATTTGTGCACATGCCTACTTCATTGTCTTTAAACTTAGAAAGAGATCTATATCTATTAAGCCTTTCTCTAAATTGTAGAGGTCTCGTCTTATTATATATGCTTTATTTATTAATGTCACTGCAGTTAGGGTTTCCCCCCCGGCTATTACTTTTAATTACATTTTATTAAGATGTCTTTTTTCTCTCCCTGTTATGTTACACTTATGTTATACAGGTTGAGTATCCCTAATCCAGACATCCGAAATCCGGAATGTTCCAAAATCCGGAAACCACCACGGCGTGCCAAATGCAACATTATTGCCTGGAAAATTTTCTCGCAATTAGTTTTCATTACATTTACAGCTACCAGTAGTGATCGTAAATTCAATGCTTATTTGTTTTCATACTTTAAATAAAAGCTAAAAATAAATAAATACAGTGTACAGTATCCTTTTGTGTTTAGAAATCTCATGCCCAAGATACCTCATTACGGTATGCAAATATTCCAAAATCCGGAAAAGTCTGAAATCCGAAACCCTTCTGGTCCCAAGCAGTTCAGATAAGGGATACTCAACCGGTATTTCATGTTTTTTGCTCTGTTATAATGTTATGTTGGGGGGAGGGGGTTGGCTATTATTTTTAATTGTATTTTATTAAGATGTCTTTTTCTCTCCCTGTTATGTTGTATTTCATATTTTTTGCTCTGTTTTAATGTTATGTTTTATGTTACGTTACGTTATGTTATGTTATGTTATGTTATGTTATGTTATGTTATGTTATGTTATGTTATGTTATGTTACGACAATAAATTTACTTACATACTGCACTCAAAGTGGGCTGCATACCTGGCAAAAATAGTTTGGAGCGAAGCAACTGCCTGCCAACTGAACACAGCCCAGTCCCACTGAGTGGAGATGGGGAAAAGAGGGAGAAAATCCTTTGGACAACACCTCCACCTGCTGTGGAATGCTGCAAGGAACTATGCCTGCAAAGGACGGTGTACATGTTTCAAAAGTGATCTGCAGTCGACTGTATAAAACCCAAAGAAAGGGGTTGTGATATGCAAGGCCAAGGCAGTGGGGTAGAATCAGGTATATTGATAGTTTGATGAAATAGATACGGAGCCCTTTCTCACTCCTTAGGGAGTGCGGAGATCAGGGTGCTGGGAGGCATCACCTCACCCCGCTGGATCCCCCATGATGCACTGCTCAATGCACATGGTGCATGATGGACATCCCCCTCCTCTTCCCAAAGCCGGCCAGGAGCCCCGCAATCTAGCAGACCATCACAAAAATTGGGTTAAAAGAACACTGGCTTTCTTAATCAAGTTTAGGAGGGTGGCTGGAGTTTGCCAGTGAGGCACCGTCAGGATCGGGCCTGATCCCGGCATTTCTCACATGTGGGCAGAACCAGGCTTGGCTTTGTCAGCCTGGTTTTGACTGCGCATGAGAACAACCTCATGATGTACAGAGAGGCAAGTGTAGACTGCTTTTCGGTGCTCTTGCTGCTGGCTGGTTTTTTTTTAGCCCCGCCTCCACCCCAGGACTGGAAAACAAGTAACTAAAGCCCCATGCAAAAGCTGGTCTGGATCACGGAATGGATTAACCAAAAACATTACACGCTGTGCAGCTGTTCATGCTTGAATTAGCAAGCTGCTATATGTCTTCCCAACTCTCCATTCATCCATTGAGTTAGTTTTGCTAAAGATTTCCAACATTATTATTAATGTTGTCACATTATTAAATGTGACACCATATTTATTTTGTTTTTCGCTACCATGAGGTCATTCACACAATCAGAAACGGTGCTCTACCCGGGTTTGAGAGCTGTGTGTGCTCCCAATGTTTGGTTGTGTGGAAGCAAGGTAAGAGGAAAACTTGGGTAGAAATGATTGTGTGAAAGCAAGGTAGGAGGAGAACCTGGGTAGTTTTCCCTCCTACCTTGCTTCCACACAATCATTTCTACCCAGGTTTTCCTCCTACCTTGCTTCCACACCACCGAAAATTTGGAGCTCCCAAACCCAGGTAGAACACAGTTTTTGATTGTGTGAATGACCTCATTGTTTAGCTGCCATATTGGATTTGTAGCTACCATATTGGATTTGGGCGGTTCCTGAAGTTACTTTCTAAAACCATAAGCATCTGACAACATTTCGGCTATATCACTGCACGTGAAAACAGCCTCATTCACGTCTACCCAGGTTTCCCTTCAACCTTGCTTCCACACAACTGGGAATTGGACGCACACACAGCTCCCAAACCCGGGTAGAACATCACTTCTGACTGTGTGATTTTTGATTGTGTGAATGACCTCCTAGTGTGTTGTTGATAAAGAGGACACTTGTCCTGGACAAAGGTGGTCGATTGTTCTTTACATTATTCTGTTATTCCTCTAGTCCGTCAACAATTAAAAATGTTAAGCAAGATTGCTCATTTACGATAAGCCTTAGTGATTAACATTTGGCCTATGCATTCACACTTAATATGGTTGCATATTAAGAGCCCTGCACGTGACTTAACAACATTTACAGAATTAGGATAGTAAATTCAAACTTCGAGCTGCTCTTTTTGAATCATCCCCGCCCACCACGGCATGACATTTTATTATTTTTTTATTTTTACACATTTTTTATATCCCACTCTTCCTCCAAGGAACCCAGAGTGGTGGACTACATACTTAAGTTCCTCCTCACAACAACCCTGTGAAGTAGGTTAGGCTGAGAGAGAAGTGACTGGCCCAGAGTCACCCAGCTAGTCTCAGGGCTGAATGAGGATTGGAACTCAGGTCTCCCCGGTCCTAGTCCAGCGCTCTAACCACTACACCACGCTGGCTCTCTTATCACAATAAAACTGGGTATCCACTGTGTGTGGTCCAATGTAGGAGTTGCAAAACATCATCTTGAATGCTGCTGCTGCTACTACTACTACTAATATTTATTTATCACTCCTTCAACCAAAGTTTACATAGCAGTTTACATAGAAAAATAAACAAAACACAAATGAAAGGGTCCCCTGTCCTCAAAAGGCTCACTAAAAAGAAACATAAGGCAGATACCAGCAACAGCCACTGGAGGGATGTTTTGCTGGGGCCGGATAGAGCCAGTTGCTCTCCCCCTGCTAAAGAGAAGAGAATCACCACTTTAAAAGGTGTCTCTTTGTTCAGTTAGATGATGTTCTCATATGTACGGTAGAGCAGGGATTCTCAGCGTTGGGTTCCCAGATGTTATTGGACTTTAACTCCCATAATCCCTAACCAAAGGCCACTGGGGCTGGGGATTATGGGAGTTGAAGTCCAATAACATCTGGGGCCCCAATGTTGAGAACCTCTGCTGTAGATGATGTTCTCTCAGACATTGGGCGTGTGCTGCAAAATTTTCCCTAGGAGCCTTTACTGCTTAAAGGTGAGGCTTCTCAGTAGACAATTTGGAGATTCTTCCAGAAGGATGAAAGACCTTTTTAAAAAATAATAATAATAATGTTTTTTTTAAAATAATTTTATCAAATCAACACAAGAATCTATCTAAAAAGCTGTCTGGGGGTTACAATTCCCAGCAGTTTCCTTTCCTTTTAAGAAGAGTGTGAGAACGGAGCAAGCAAGAAAAAGCCGTGTTTCCTTTAGCCAAGAAAACGCAGCCAACCCGCCCGCCTTCCTTCTTTCCTCAGACGGATACTTGTTCCCTGCCGCACTCTGCCCCACATTTACTGAATGCCCACATTTTGTCCCCCTCCCCTCCCTTTTGAGTTAATCCTTCAAAGCCTCATTAGAGCATTAACCCAAGGAAAATGATTAGGGCTTGTGTAATCCCACCGAGTTCACCTCCCCCCCCCCCCCGCAACCAGCCCATTCATGTTTTCATGCAGCAGGCCAAACGCCCCGCGAAGTTTCCAGCTCCTTGAGGATATATCGTAAAGTTGACATAAGTTCATGCAATCGGTTTCTCCGTCCCCCCACCCCACCCCAAGCAGTGTTTTCAGCTGGAGTTAGAATGGAGTTCGCCACGGAGCCGGCTCCAAAGATCTTGACCCTGTATTCATGAGAGGAAACTTCACAGGGGACATAGGGAGGGCCTCTATGCGGTTGGCCTGTGTTCAGGAATACTCTTGAAAGTTCCTGAAACGCACCGCTCCTTTGACACCCTTCCTGCTCCGAGCCGAGCAGCCCCGTTGACCATGACATTTGCCGAACTCCTTGACCGGATCGGGGGGATGGGACGCTTCCAGATCCTCCAGGTGGTCCTGCTGGTGATCCCCGTTCTCCTGACGGCCATCCACAACTTACTGCAGAACTTCTCCGCTGCCATTCCTGACCACCATTGCCGGATCAGGGTGGTCGGCAACGGCACAGATCAGAACAGGACTGAGACGTTGACAGCTGAAGAGGACCTCCTGGAGCTGTCCATCCCGAAAGACGGGTCGGGGAAGCTGGAGAAATGTCGCCGGTTCGTCACTCCTCATTTGCATCTCCTCGGCTCCAACGCCACCAACAATTCCCAGGCGGAGACTGAGGATTGTCATGATGGATGGGTCTACGACAGAAGCGTCTTTGCCAACACCATCATCATGGAGGTGAGCAGATGTTGGGGCAAGGGGTCCCAAGCTAAATATCCCAGCCATCTCTAGGTAGACCTGGGAGAAAGACCAGGGGGGCAGGCTTCTGCCACTGTGGGGTAGAAAATACAGAGCTGGACCAACTGTAACATATACGTCAGGAGGATGCTTTATATGCAGATGGACCAAAGGTAAACCTTACTCTCCAGGTAGGGCTGGGAAAGAATGCTGTCTGAAATCCAGGACAGCCTCTGCTTTTCACTGTGGACAGTAATGAGCTGGATGGGTCTGACTCAATAGATAGGGAGGTCATTCATACAACTGTGTTCTACCCAGGTTTGGGAGCTGTGTGTGCTCCCAATTTTCGGTTGTGTGGAAGTAAGGTAGGAGGGAAACTTGGGCAGGAGGAAAACCCGGGTGGCCCCCAATCTCTGCAGCCGCTACCGGCTGCGTGACAGAACCAGTAGTTGTGTGGGCGGCTGATCCAGCCGCCCAGCAACAAGCGTCTGCTTGTCTGCGGGGAGAGTGGGCTAAGCCCTCGATCCCCGCAGAACCCTCCCAGGCTCTACACATGGGTCGTGTGTAGAGCCTCATTGTGTGGAAGCAAGGCAGGAGGGAAACCGGGGTAGAAGTGATTGTGTGGAAGCAAGGGGGGGGGAATCTGGGTAGCTTTTCCTCCTACCTTGCTCCCACACAATCACTTCTACCCAGGATTTCCTCTTACTTTGCTTCCACATAATCAAAAATTGGGAGCACACACAGCTCCCACACCCAAGTAGAACATAATTTTTGATTGTGTGAAGGACCACAAAGCTTCATAAGGTCAAAATCTGGAAAGCAACTTCGGACTCGCTCTCCAACCTTTTAGGACTTCCATCTGATTGCTAGAGACAGCTTTTCCTACTTTTGCGGAATGGGTTTCACTTCCCCCTCATTCAATTCGAGACCTATTAGGTATGTAGGGTGTGTCTCAGGTTTCAGAGGTTTGGAAGAGTGCAATGCGACCTTCTGGGGCCAGACTTTAAAAAACAAACAAATGATGAGGGGTTGTTTGGCACAACATTATTTATATCTTTTATTTGGCTTTTAATGACTACACTGTCGCAGCCAAAATCTGACCAGTTATTGGAAAGATGCATGGCTTTAGAATCCTAGAATATGCACATCTCTTGGTAAATATTTGTTTAAAAGTGAGCAACTTAAAGACAGTTTCCAAATACACACAGAACTCTTGGAGAATGGGGCCATGTACCATGCTTAAATCTCTCATCATAGGAACATAGGAAGCTGCCATATATTGAGTCAGACCCTTGGTCTATCTAGCTCAGGTGGGACCTGGTGTGTCGTCTTCACAGACTGGCAGCGGCTTCTCCAAGGTTGCAGGCAGGAATCTCTCTCAGCCCTATCTTGGAGATGCTGCCAGGGAGGGAACTTGGAACCTTCTGCTCTTCCCAGAGCAGCTTCATCCCCTGAGGGGAATATCTTGCAGTGCTCACACATCAAGTCTCCCATTCATATGCAACCAGGGCAGACCCTGCTTAGCTATGGGGACAAGTCATGCTTGCTACCACCAGACCAGCTCTCCTCTCCATCCCAGAACAACCGACACGGCATCGCTTTTTTTTTTTTTTGTATCGGGCTATCAATTGAACTGGAGCTCCTCCATGTGGAACCTTATAGCAAGCAATTTTAACAAGCAACATGGCTGTATTAATTCTCATTTCTCCATCTTTCCCTTTTCCGACACGTGCAGTGGGACCTGGTGTGTCGTCTGCGGACCCGGAGACAGATCGCCCAGTCCATTTACATGGGGGGAGTGTTGGTGGGCGCTCTGGTGTTTGGAAGCTTAGCTGACAGGTAGGTGGTGAACTGGATTCACTGTATTATACGTTCTTGGTCTAGATGGATGCAAGATTTGGGACAGTTTTACAGGTATGCGTCTGGCCAATTGGCTATGGAGCTATCTGTAGGCCTGGGGCATACCTGCCACCAACATAATGTGGCAGGTTTCTCGCTTTCATTGGCTGCATTCACACGTGATGCACGAGTCCAATGGACGTATGGTTCTGCTTCCCCTCGCCTCGCTCTCCTGTCCGAATCGGATGTGTCGGGTTACCTGGTCGCCTGTGTGGCCCTGTGGAGTCCAGAGGAGAGCATGGCATCTTTCCTGTGGGGCTTCCGTTCCCTGCAGGGGGTGGCAGGGGTGAGAAGGGTCCAGGGTGGTCAGGTCCTGGTGGGGTTGGGAGGGCAAGGCAGGGAACTGAGAGTCGCCACCGGCTCGATTGGTGTTGACTCAAGACCAGGCCGTTTCTAGAGTTGCCCCGAGACTTTGGAACGCGCTTCCTAACTAAATTAGAGTTTCCCCTTCTCTGAATGTTTTTAAGAAGGACCTAAAAAACATTCCTGTTTAGTTAGGCTTTTAGTTTATAGTTTTAAAGCTTCGGTTTTAGAGGTTTTTTAATTGTATTTTAAATTGTTTTATTTGTGTTAATGTTTGGTTTTTTTAATAAGAATTTTTATTAAGAAGTAAACCAAAGGAAAAGAGACAAATCACCATAAATACAATAGAAAACAAATCATTTTTCATAATGAAAAACATCATTTTTCTAATTAATTGCATCAGTAAAGAAAAGATATCTAGAACAAGACAAAGCAAAAGAAATTCAGACTCTTAGAGAGTTGTAAAATCTAATCAGCTTCTTGTAAATTACATATCGAAAACACTATCAATCAAATCCAGAAAATGGGAACGTTTGACCGTAATGGATATTATAATCTATAAAGCATTCCCAGACAGACATGAATGTTTCAGTAGATATACCATGTACATAAGCCGAGACTTTTGAAATTTAAGCATAGTCCCACACTTTCAAAAACCAATTTGTGTTAATGTTTTGATTGGTTTTATGTTTTGAACCACCCAAGGACTTTTTGTATGGGGCGGTATATAAATGTACTCAATAAATAAATAAATAAATCTAAACTCACAATGTCACTCTTAAACTCAGCATGGCACAGGCACAAGGACACCTGGTTAGCTTAGTGGTTGTAATGGAGATCTGGACGTACCTGGGGTCTTTCCCCACTGCTCTGAAGACCGTGGTGTGGCCTACACTCAGATTCATACAAAAAAACCTGGTACCCTACCTCCCAGTTCTAAATACTTCAACTCCCATGATACCTGACTATTGTCCTCTATGGCTTGGGATGATGGGAGTTGTGGTCCAACACTTCCAGTAGGACCAAAGTTGAGCAGCCTTTCTCTAGCTCAGAGGTGGCTGACCTCAGACTGTGCAGCTATGGCAGGACTCCAACTCCCAACAATCTTGATGGGATGTATATCACAATAGACTGGCTCACTGGTCTGATTCCGTAGAAGGCAGCTTCCTATGGGCTATCAAGTTCCATTCCAGAGGATTTGTTCCATATCCTGGAGAAGGCAGGAGAGTACAACTCTTTGCTGGGCCCAGTGTTCTAGGGGTGTGCATGAATGGTTCGTTGCAGAACCGTTTTGAATGTTCGATTTTGGACCGGACCGAAACAGGCCCGGTTCGGGTGAACTGGTTCCGCCATAGTAAGGGGTGGCCAGGTGGGGGTGGCGAGAGAGGCCACCCTCACCAGATTCCCCTTTACAAATATATTGGCTGCCCAAACTGCTGAACTGGTTCGATGAAACAGACCAGACCGGCTGGTTGGTTCGACTGAACCAGTTCAGAGTGACGCGGTTCGGTTTGAATTGATTCAAATTTGAACCAAACGATGTTTTGTGCTTCATGCACAGCCCTACACACACACACACACGTAATTTAGTCCAAACCTCAAACTTGTGACAGTTTGTGACTTATGGCAGTTTGTGACCTGGAAGACACAAAATTTTGCCCAGGGGTTTGTGTGTGTGACAATGTTTATGTGTGTACATACATGGAGTAATATTTGGGAATAAGAAATTGAACCAGAACTCATACCCTCATAGTTTGCCAAAGGCTGGACACAGACACAGCTGTGCAGCCTGAGGTGGGCCAAGGATGATGGGAATTGTAGTTTGCTTTGGCTTTGTATCAACCGTAATGCTCAAGCACAATTCTGTGTCTTAGGTTTGGACGGAAAGCAGTTTTAAGCTGGTCCTATCTGCAGATGGCTGTGATGGGCTTATGTACAGCTTTTTCCCCAAGCTTCATGGCCTATTGTGTGTTCCGTTTCCTGGTTGGCATGGCGCTGTCTGGGATTATCCTGAACTGCATGTCTCTAGGTAAGAGCTGAAGAGCCAATTTAATGAGGCCACAATTAGGACAGGAAAAGAAAATGCACAAATTAGAACGTGGACATTTCAGCATTTGAAAGGTGAGTTCCAGCATGCCAACCCCACAGATATGAGACCCGTTTTGCAAATCGACAATCTAGAGTGGCAATGAGGTTGACCAGGAGTTTGCCAAGTCCAATGTTGTGACATCTTGCTTCTTTGATCAATATATTGTCATATGTTCCTGAGCACTCTCCTGGAGAGGAGAGCTGGTCTTGTGGTAGCAAGCACGACTCGTCCCCTTAGCTAAGCAGGGTCTGCCCTGGTTGCATCTGAATGGGAGACTTGATGTGTGAGCATTGCAAGAGATTCCCCTTAAGGGATGGAGCCACTCTGGGAAGAGCTGAAGGTTCCCAGTTCCCTCCCTGGCAGCATCTCCAAGATAGGGCTGTGAGAGATTTCTGTCTGCAGCCTTGGAGAAGCCACTGCCAGTCTCTGTTGACAATACTGAGCTAGATGGACCTATGGTCTGACTCAGTATATGGCAGCTTCCTATGTTCCAATGTTCCTCTCAAATGCACTTTGATCACTATATACTGTTGTATCTTCCTGAACACCTATAATGTTGGACAACATTGAGCTGTTGAGCTGGTCTTGTGCTACCAAGCATGAATTGTCCCCTTTGCTAAGCAGGGTCTGCCCTGGTTTTCATTTGAATGGGAGACTATGAGGCACTTCACGCAATTGGTGTGAAGCACCATTTGGGTTAGTGCAGCGATTGGGGGCTTAGCTGATTATGCAGCAGCACATGATCGACCAAGTAAGGTTAGCCGAGCGCTCGCTCCGCTGACCTCGTTTAAGGGGAGGGGTACTTTGGGCAGTTTGCTGCCCGTAGCTGCGTGGATCCCGTGGCAGCAGAAAACCCGGAGGAATCGAGCTAGGCTTCCTTCGCCCGATTTCTCCAGGTCGTGAAAATAGCTTCTGTATGTGGGAGCACTGTCAGATATTCCCCTTCCCACTCTGGGAAGAGCATCTGCCTGCTTGCATGCAGAAGGTTCCAAGTTCCCTCCCTGGCAGCATCTCCAAGAAAGGGCTGAGAGAGTTTCCTGCCTGCAACCTTGGAGAAGCCGCTGCCAGTCTGGGTAGACAATGCTGAGCTAGATGGAGCAAGGGTCTGACTCAGTATAAAGTAGCTTCTTCCGATGTCTGTCCCCTCCCTATTTTCTTCATTATCTCCCTCACTCCCAGGGGCCACTGGGGAGAGGGGGAAATACCGGCCCTCTCTCCCCTAGCCCCGTAGACATTGATCGACCTGTCCTCCATGACTTTATCTAGAAGAAAGCCATCCTGGCCCCTCTTAAAGCCACCCAGCCACCCAGGCTGTGGTCTGCCACCACATCTTGTGGCAGAGAGTTCCATAGGCTGATTATGCATTGTGGGGAAACAGTCCTTCCTTTTGCCAGTCCTAAATTGCTTGGCTCTTCTACGAGGGGAATTGGCTGTGCAGCCGGCGAGCGCTTCTAAGTCGCCTCTTCTCGTTTCCCTCAGTCCTCGAGTGGGTGCCGACCAATGTCCGTACTGTCGCTGGAACTGCGGTGGGATACAGTGCAACGTTTGGGCAAATCCTCCTTCCGGGGCTAGCCTATGTCCTCCCAGACTGGCGGTGGCTGCAATTTGCTGCTTCGATGCCCTTCTTTGCCTTCTTCCTCTACTCTTGGTGAGCTATCTTTTCAACCAAAATCCCCCGAGTGGTTTACATCAATATAAATAAATAAATAAAATGGCTCAGTGTCCCCAAAGGGCTCACAATCTAAGAAAGACAGGCAGCCCCCAGCAACAGCCACTGGAGGGATGCTGTGCTGGGGATGGAGAGGGCCAGTTGCTCTCCCACCCTGCTCAAGAAAGAGAACCACCACAGGGCACCAGTGCTGAGCTTTACACTCGGTGCAGAATTAGGAGAATCCCAGCTCCTTCCTTTTTTTGTATTTAAAGCACGTTTCCAACCCTGTGGCTGTGGGGAGAAGCTAGAAGACATATGGCCACTGACTGAAAAAAGGACCGGGGCAGAGGAGAGGCTATGGGGGATAGGGGTGTGCATGGACCCGGTTCCGTGCACTCCCAGGAGGGTGGGAACACGGCACACACATCGGCCATGAGCGTGACGACACTGAATGGGGCTGCAAGCCGAGAACTGCAGTCCCGTCCCGTGGTTTAAGCAAGCTTTAAAGTCCACGTCCACGTCCTGTGCCACGTGGTTTAAAGAGGGGGGAAAGCAGCGGGGCAGGGAGGGACAGGTAGGAAGAACCTTCGCTGTTCCTTAAAAGCAACCCCCACCCTTCGAACCGGCTCAAACGGCAGGTGATCGGACCGGTTCGGCACTCCAGAAAAGGAGCGCCGTACCGTTTCCGTGCACATCTCTAATGGGGGTGAAGGAGCAATGATATTTCCTAAAGTGGTGTTGAGCAATCTGGGGAACTGTAGGTTTCCTTGTTCCAAGAAAAATGGAATGAATTGCTCAAGGCTAAGTGGACATGCATACCCAGGGCTGCAGAAACCCACCAGTCTGCTAGTCTGTGACGAGTGGAAAATGAAGCCCGGCGAGTGAAAAAAGTCCTGATGAGCAAAGGACCAACATAGCTTGACGAGTAATGTATTTTGTCTGGCTGATAAGCTGAGCCAAGATTTCTCCACCCCTGGACATACACGTGCTCGGTCGGAATAATTCATTCCTGCCAAGAAACCCTGCTTCCCTCCTGAGGGTTCTGCACTAAGGGCTTCCTCGCTGCAGAACCTCTAGTCTGCATTCACAGGCCCCTGCTCCAAAAAGAGAATCACCTCTTTAACAAGGTG
This sequence comes from Hemicordylus capensis, assembly GCF_027244095.1. NCBI lineage: Eukaryota > Metazoa > Chordata > Lepidosauria > Squamata > Cordylidae > Hemicordylus > Hemicordylus capensis. The sequence goes on from NC_069670.1 coordinate 4,863,629, forward strand.
CTCTGTTAGCAGGAGAGCATTGTATGAGTCTTTGCCTGAGCTTGGGTTCTTTCGCATAGGTGGTTTGCCGAATCTGCCCGTTGGCTGGTCCTTGCCGGCAAAACTGACCAGGCTGTGGAGGTCCTCAGGAAAGTCGCGGAGATCAATGGGAAGAAGGAAGAAGGACAGAAACTCAGCGCCGAGGTGAGAGGCAAGGGGTGGCCGTACTCCGTGACTTGTGTGTGTCAGCTCAGAAACGGACGTTGAGATCACTCACACGATCAAGAACTGTGTGTGCTCCCAGTTTGGGTTGTGCAGAAGCAAGGTAGGGGTAGTGAACCGGAGGGGGAAGTGGAGGCGATTCTCACAAGCAGCAGAAACCAAGCTAAGGAAGCCCAGCCTGGTTTCTGCCGCTCGTATGCAGCAATGGAAACGGTGTGGCTCCCGGCAGCAGCTCGGCCCGCTTACGAAGCCAGCCGCTTAAACCAGGTTTTGGGCACGAGTGTGCCCAAAGAATGGGTTTACGGATCGCGTGTCTGCTCGCAGCCGCAGACATACCCCCCACACATGAATGCCCCACAGCGGCAAGCCCACCTATTTATTTATTTATTTATTTAACATATTTTTATACCGCCCACAACTTACGTCTCTGTGCAGTTTACTCACCCCCTTAAACGAGGTCGACCGATCGAGAGCTCCGTTAACCTCGTTTTTCTGGTCGTGTGTCAGCCACGGCTGCTTGCAACCTCAGCGGATGCACTTCAAGGCGGGGGGTGGATCCTCGAAATGCACCGCACACTCACGTGATGCATTACTGCCCCCCCCCCAGAACTGGCGAGTAAGCCACGGCTGTGCTCAGGAGCACCAGAGTCCAGCTGCGGTTTGTCTGGGAAGGTGATCCGCCCGGCGACGGGTGAGCGATCATCTGCGGGGAGAGCGGGTCCAACCCGCTACCGCCACAAACCTCCTCTCGGCGCTTCAGACCGCGTGTGAAATGCCGCAAGGGCTTCATTGTGCAGAAGCAAAGTAGGAGGAAAATTTGGGGAGAAGTGATGGTGTGGAACAGAGGCGTATCTAGGGAAAACAGCGCCTAGGGCAAGTACTGAAATTGAGCCCCCTGTCCAAACATCTGACACCCATCTTTCAGATTACTTTACTATAATATCAGCTGAAAAATACAAGTCAAGCCCGTTAATCTTTTAATATTTCAAAAACTATTTAGCAGTGGACATAGCCAGACTAAAAAATGCTGGAAAATTACAAATTTCAGTATGCTGGGGCTCATGAAATACCCAAATACTATGTGGAGGTGTACTTGGAAAACTAAACAGAAGTGCCTGTCTAATTTTATACTATGCACTGTAGCATCACTATTACATAAGTTTTAAAAATAAATGGAGAATTTGACTTTTCCCAGATATTCTGAAAATAATTAAAGGATATGCAGAGTAAACTGTGTCAGTAAACTGTGCCAAACTGTGCTTGGAATATATTCTAGTATTTCAGAAAGACAGTTAAAATGAGAGAAAGAGAGCAAGAAACTCCCAGTGGGCCTTAATATTAAGGATTTCACACTGATTCAAAGACAAACTCAGCATTAATAGTTTGGTTTCCTTTAATACTATCTCTAGTATTGTGGCTCACAGCATTATATTTCAATAGTTGCTGATATACCACTCATGCTCAATTGGCTTCTGCGAGGCCTGGCATGGCCTAGGGCCTCACAGAGGCCATTTGAGCATGCATGGTGGCCATTTTGTTTTCGGGGGCCATTATTTATTTTTTATTTCATTTTTAAAAATGGCGCCCCCCTTCAAGTGGCGCCCAGGGCATATGCCCTGCCTGCCCTACCCTAGATACGCCCCTGGTGTGGAAGCAAGGTAGAAGGAAAAGCTACCCAGGTGATTCTCCAACCTCGCCGCCACACAATCACTTCTACCCTGATGTTCCTCCTACCTTGCTTCCACACAATCAAGACCCGGGAGCACACAGAGCTCCCGAACCCGGGCCGAACTCAGTTTTTGATTGCACGAATTACCTCAGGGAAGCTCTTCTCACGATCAGTGAGAAGAGCTCCTCCCAGCTCTGCCTGATCTTCCCCACAGATGATCACTCACCCTTCACTTGGCGAGCGGATCGCCCACCACTCACCCAGGAGCTCTGGGGGACTGGTGCCCACCGGAGCCCCAATGATCAACCTCCCCCCCTCCCCCCAAGTGTGCTACAGAACCAACTATGAGGCGCTTCACACGCATCGGTGTGAAGCACCTGAGAGGATTCTGTAGGGACAGTGGGCTTAGCCCGCTCTCCCCGCAGACGAGCAGACGATCGCAGTGAGTGGCCAGATTGGCTCCCCACACGACTGCCGGATCCGTCACGGAGCCAGCAGGGGTGGCAGGGATCGGGGGCCGCACGACCCCCAGAAATTCCAGGATGCCCCACGCGAGCGCGCAGGGCATCATGGAGAGACACACACACACCCGCAAGCCTGGGAGGCTGCTTGAAGCCTACCAGAGGAGGGTCTCCTCATGTGTTGTCGTGGAGCGGAGCCGTGCCACGGCAGCACACGATCCAAAAACCCGGGTTAGCAGAGCACTCGCTCTGCTAACCTGGGCTAAGAGGAGGGCTACTTTGGCGGGCTAGCCACCAGAGAACCACCGGGCTCACCCACTGGTTCTCACGATGGGGAAAGACCGGGCGGGGCTTCTTTAGCCCGGTTTGCCCCCATCATGAGAATAGCCTCTATGTGTGGTTGTTGGGTGTGTGGAGGGCAAGGTAAATTTTCGGCACACTATTACATTAAAATTAACCTCACTAATAAGCGAGACACATCATTAGGGACATAGAAACACAGGACGCTGCCATATACCGAGTCAGACCGTTGTTCCACCTAGTTCAGTATTGTCGACACAGACTGGCAGCAGCTTCTTCAAGGTTGCAGGCCGGAGTCTTTTTTCCACAGAAAAGGGTTTGTAAAAAATGATACGAGGCACAAAATGACTCCCGCGGTCAAAATGGTGGCCGGAAATGACCTCTGAGGTCATTTCCAGCCATCCCCAACCCACAGATACAGAAATAACCCTCCCACCATGTCTGACGAGGTTGGGTGTCAGTTCCCCAACTGTGGATATGTGAAACCATGGATGCTGGATCCGTAGGTAACAAGGTTTGCCTGTAGGAGTAAAAATGGAGTAAAATGGCTGATTAGTTCAGTTCAGAATTGGCAATAGTGATCTTGTCCATGGATCTTGTCCATGGACCTTTCCCGCTTGTCTTTCTGCAGGTATTGAAATCTAACATGCAGAAGGAGATGGAGCTTTCACAGACATCCCACACGCCCGTCAGCTTGGTCCGCACACCCACTGTGCGCCGGATCTCCTGTTGTATTTCCAGTGTTTGGTATACTTTGTTACTTCTCGTTCCTCCTAAAATTCAAATACCCGAATGCAGCCATGAGGGCTGGAACCTTGGTTTTCGGATAACTGTGCAATTGGCCAAGTGTGCAACTGTTGAACGAGTGGAGTTGCCGGACAGGACAGCATGGCATTATTGGCCAATTGTTATTGGCCATTGTTATTACTTTATTGGCCATGATTGAAAATACACAGTATTGCTCAATTTTTGTGCTTGTGCAAGAGGGCACTTGTGCAAACGCAAACACCGCCACTTCTATCAAAAGTCTGTGGAGCTTAGAATTATTTAATTTAATTTAATTTAATTTAATTTAATTTAATTTAATTTAATTTTTGTTTATTTGTTTATTTGTTGTTTGATTGATTGATTATATTTGTACTCCAAACATCCGCCTCTGGGCAGTTTACAGCAACATAAACAAATTAAAATAGAAATGAAAACCTTAACACAATTAATGTTGTTGGAGTACCCAGATGACACCCAAATGTATTACTCCATGTCAGCTTCATCAGGCAATGGCATAACTTCCCTAAATGCCTGCCTCGAGGCGGTAATGAGCTGGATGAGGGATAACAAACTGAGATGGAATCCAAACAAGATGGAGGCGCTCATTGTAGGAAGCCACAGTTCGGGAAATTTATTTATCTATTTGATTTCTATACCACCCTTCCAGAATGGCTCAGGGCGGTTGCGATAGATCTGCCTGTTCTGGATGAGTTTACATTCCCCCAGGAGGAACAGGTTCGCAGTTCAGGAGCACTTCTGGACCCAAGCCTCTCTCTGATATCTCAGGTAGAGGAGGTGGCCAGCAGTGCTTTCTATCAGCTTCGGGGTTTGCCAACTGCTCCCTTTCCTGGAAGTGAGTGACCTTAAGACACTGGTGCACATGCTGGTAACCTCCAGGCTTGACTACTGCAATGCACTCTACATGGGGCTGCCTTTGTACATAGTCCAGACTCTGCAATTGGTGCAGAATGCTGCTGCCAGATTGGTCTCCAGGATGTCCTGAAGAGACCATATTACTCCAGTTTACACTGCCTACCAGTAGGTTTCTAGGCAAAATACAAAGTGCTGGTTATTACCTATAAAGCCTTTAATAGCTCAGGCTCCGGGTATTTAAGAAAATGCCTTCTTCATAATGAACCCCTCCGCCTATTGCGATCTTCAGGGGAGGTTCATCTGAGGGTGCCACCATACCCATTGCCTTTCTTTCTTCCTCCCTCCCTCCTCCTGAAACCCCCCTTTCAGGTTTGCGACTAGTTTCGCTTACTATGGCCTCGCCATGGACCTCCAGAACTTCGGCTTCAGCATCTACCTCATCCAAGTGGCGTTTGGGACGATTGACATCCCAGCCAAGTTGGGGGCCGCCATTAGCATGAGCTACATTGGACGGCGGACCACTCAGGCTTCTTCTGTCATCTTGGCTGGCTTGGCCATTCTAGCCAATATATTTGTGCCCTCGGGTGAGTCTACAGTGGTGAACTCTATGGACGCTTAGCACAGAAAGAGAAATCGCACACAGTGGGGCACCTAGGCATCTTTTGAGATCCAGGCCTAGAGGGCTTGGGAGGCCCCCTCCCACCCATGAGCCCTCCACCCCAATTCTCAAACCTCTTCCCCACTTCATGCAAATCTACGGGGGGGGGCATTTTAAAAAAAAGATTCAGAAGGTACCTCCCACTGACTTTCAGCTTCCAGTATCATAGTAGAAGCTGACATTTACTGCGTCGGTCCATTGGTCCATTTAGCTCAGTATTGTCTACACCAGGGATTCTCAACGTTGGGTCCCCAGATGTTCTTGGACTTCAACTCCCATGATCCCCAGCCCCAGGGGCCTTTGGTTGGGGATGATGGGAGTTGAAGGCCAATAACATCTGGGGGCCCAACACTGAGAATCCATGGTCTACACAGACTGGCAGTGGCTTCTCCAAGGTTGCAGGCAGGAATCTCTCTCAGCCCTATCTTGGAGATGTTGCCAGGGAGGGAACTTGGAACCTTCTGCTCTTCCCAGAGCGGCTCCATCCCTTAAAGGGAATCTCTTCCAGTGCTCACACTTCTAGTCTCTCATTCATATCCTGGGGCTGGCGGGGGCCTCCCTGTAGCCCAATGCCTCACCCACCCCTGCCGTGCTCACAGAACCGAGCAGGCCTCCAAGCGGGGGTCTGTGGCAGTGGCAGCTAAGCCACCGATCCTGGCCAGGCTGGGCCTGACCGGGCTTGGCAGCGATGCTTGTGATCTTGTGCATGAGAGTGTCACAAGCTGGTGAACTCATGGGTTTCTGATGCTCGCGCCTGCACAGAACAACTTGCAAGCATCACAAGCCCGGGTGTAATGTATTTGCGACGCTCGCCAGTCATACTGCACAGGAACAAGCGGTGCAAATATGTGCCATCACAAGCTTGCGATGCTCGCGGGCCATACTGCGCAGGCGCGAGCGTCGCCAGCAGCCAGGAGAGGCTGGCCAGACCTACTGCCTGACTGCGCAACTGGAGATAGGCCATGACAGGGCTGCATGTGGAGGCTCCCTCCTCCCTCCTCATTTGGAGGAGGTCCCTCCCTCTCCCTCCTCCCTCCTCATTTAGAGGAGGTCCCTCCCTCTCCCTCCTCCTTCCTTCTTCCTCCTCCCTCCTCATTTGGAAGAGGTCCCCCTGGAGCTCTGAGGAACGGACTTCGGGGCGGAGGTCCGGTCCAAAGAGTGCTGCTGATCACAAGTTCTTTATAGAATGATGGTCTCCAGCATCCTGCTATGTGTTGTGTGCTCAAATGAACTCTTTTATCACTACTTGAAATCACCGATAGTGCAAAGAGCAGCATACAATCTCTGAGTTGCACCTTAAGCATCCTCTAGATGCCAAAACAGTCTGAGTCCAGACTACCACATCTTCAAGATCTTCCTCAGAAGCCCTGACTAGGGTTCCTTTGTGTTGATCCAATGTTGGGTTGACCCAATGTTGGGTCGGCAAACCCAACATTTAACCGAGATTGGCAACCCTTGATCAATTTCTAGATTACCCATCCCACGTAAATGGCAGGCTAGCATGGTGAAATGCCAACATGGCTGAAACATCTCATGACCATAAATTGGGAGCATTGAATACGAATACGACAAATGTTTATAGACCACTTTTGCCAAAGCGGCTTACAGAGAAGAGGAAATTGAAGAGTAAACCTTACAATGAACCCTTTGTGTCTCTTGCCTTTCTTTGGCAACTCCCCCGCCCTCAAGATCTACAGACCCTGAGGACATGCCTAGCAGTGCTTGGAAAGGGATGTCTGGCCTCATCCTTCAATTGCCTCTATCTCTACACGGGTGAGCTCTACCCAACGGTGATCAGGTATGTCACGCCACCCAAAAGCCAAAACGAAAAAGGGAGGGATTCCCAAAGAATTTGGGAGTAACAAAATTAATGTTTTTAATAAATTAATTAAACTTACATAGGAACCTCGGAAGCTGCCATATACTGGAGTATGACCCTTGGTCCATCTAGCTTAGTATTGTCAACACAGGCTGGCAGCAGCTTCTCCGAGGTTGCAGACAGGAGTTGCTCTCCGCCCTGTCTTGGAGATGCTGCCAGGGAGGGAACCTTCTGCATGGAGGAGGGGTTCTGTGTTATGTCTGAAAGGGGCCTGATGTCAGCCTACCTGAGGTCTTGCTGAGTTGCTGACAGGGCTGTTTTGTGACTAACAGAGCAGCAGCATAAGGGGTCACTGTGGGGTCACTACGAAGGTGCTCCTAACCCTCCCTCTGGTCTCCAAATGACCTCGTGCCACCTCAAAGCCATTAACGGCCATGGTGCTTGGGCACGCATTCAGCGGTGAGTTATTGCGCTATTGTGTATAATAAGGCATGTGTGACGCACTCCCAAGCAATCTCCCTGAGGAATTCAGCCGCCGGAGAAGAGCGGGTGGAGAAAGGTTCCTGCCTCCCCCAAATTGATTTGTTGCTCTTTAAAAGGCCAGGAGATACCAACACTTGCAACCCTGCAAACTGAGCCAAGAGGCGCCTTTTTGAAAGGGGTGGTTCTCTTTACTGAGCAGGGGGAGAGCAACTGGCCCTATCCGTCCCCAACACTGCATCCCTCCAGTGACAGTCGCTGGTGTCTCTCTGCTGTTTCTTTTTAGATTGTGAGCCCTTTGGGGACAGGGAGCCATCTTTATATATAATTCTCTAAGGCTGGGATTCTCAAGGTTGGGTCCCCAGATGTAATTGGACTTCAACTCCCACAATTCCCAGCCAAAGGCCACTGGGGCAGGGGATTATGGGAGTTGAAGTCCAATAACATCCGGAGACCCAATGCTGAGAACCCCTGCTCTAAGACACACCCGTGGCTAATCCCATGTGTGTGGCAGCACTCGCGAGAGTTCGGAGAGGTGCCCAATAGCCACATGTGTGTGTGAGGGGGAGAAAATGGTGGCAGCAGCGGCAGCCAGCCTGAAAGCAGTGGCGGCAGCGGGCAGGAAAAGAAGCCGGTGGGCGGGGAAAAGAAGAAGCCGGCACCCAGCTAGTTTATTTTTATTTCTCTATGTCAACAGCGTTAGGAACCTCCATCGAAAAGCAGTGTATAAATATCCGTCGCCTTCGCCTCCGCACTTGATTTTTACAGTTCTGGTCTGAAAGTTGTTTTCTACATTTGCAGGCAGACTGGGATGGGGATGGGCAGCACCTTGGCCCGTGTGGGAGGGATCGTGGCCCCCATGGTGAGAATGATGGGGGAATATCGGCCGTACCTCCCACCGCTCGTATATGGGATAGCCCCGATCCTGTCTGGGACTGCGGCCTTCCTGCTGCCAGAGACACTCAACACGCCCCTTCCGGACACCATCGAAGACGTGGAGAATGGGTGAGTTGCCATGTCTTGTCCAGAAGGCAAACTGATTGTCCAGAAGAACACAATTGATTGTCCAGTTGATTGTCCAGATTGATTGATTGATTGATTGATTGGCCAGATTGATTGTCCAGATTGTCCAATTGATTGTGCAGAAGAAGACAAGCTGATTGAGCTGCTACTCCTGAAGGTCATTCACACAGCCAAAAACGGAGGCTATTCTCACAACCTCCCCAAAGCGGGCAAAGGGAGCCCAGCCCGCTTTGGGGAGGTCATGTGCCTCAACGGGAGCTGTGCGGCTCCCAGCAGCAAACCTCCTTCAATGCCCCCACCGTTAAAAGAGGTTAGTGGAGCGAGTGCTCTGCTAACTCCGTTGGTTCGATCGTGATGCGGCACAGTGTGGCTCTGCCTCCAACAAGCCTCCCGGTGTTGGGGGTCCCCCCCCCACAGCATTCCCCGTGCACTTGCGCAGGGCATGCTGGGACTTCAGGGGGACAGGTGGCCCCGATCCCCGCTGCCTCTACTGGCTCCATGACGGAGCCAGTAATCATGTGGGCAGCCGATCTGGCCGCCCAGGGTGGGCTTGCTTGACCGGCGCTCCCTGCCTAACCCCATCCGGACTTCCACACTGTTCATGTGGAGAGCCTCATGGTGTTCTACCTGGGTTTAGGGGCTGCGTGTGCTCCCAGTTTTCAGTTGTGTGGAGGCAAGGTAGGAGGGGAAACCTTTTTGTGAAAGTTGGGGGGGGCTACTTCGAACTCGCAGTGAAGCCTCGCAGTCAACTTGCCTGCTGTGGGGAAAACACCCTGGCACAGCCCCTTTCTTTTAACTACATGAGAAGAGCCCTGCTGGATCAGGCCCAAGAAGGCCTATCTAGTCCACCCTGTTTCCCACAGTGGCCCACCAGATGCTTTTGGCATGTCCACCGGAGCCCTTTGGACTGGAATTCTGGTTCACAATTCCCCCACAGGCCTGGGCAGCAGCGGCAACAGGGTGGGGTGCAAAGGGCCTTTCGGTCCAGGATCCATCATTACCAAGGCGCACCTCTGGGCATGAGCACATGAAGGCACGCCCCCTTGCCTGCCGTTTGAAGCCCCCCTGCCTGGCGTTATTGAAGCCATACTTCTTGGAATTCTCTGCATTAGGGTGTTGGAAAGTGCTGACATTTGTTTGCCCTTTTTTTCTCCAACAGGAGGGTGCCGAAAGAACAGTTGCCCAAAGACCATGAACAGGTTTTGCTGCAGAGAGTGGGACTGGGTCCAGAGAAACAGTCACAAGATGGTGGAATGTGAAGCCAGGAATCTCTGTGGCATAATCAGATTCCTTCCTTTCCTTCCTTCCTTCCTTCCTTCCTTCCTTCTCAGTTTCAGTTTCAGTTTCAGTTTCATTCTTCTCTTCTCTCTTTCTTTCTTTTTTTCTTTCTTTCTTTCTTTCTTTCTTTCTTTCTTTTTCTCTTCCTCCCTCCCTCTTCCTTCCTTCCTTCCTCAATCCCCCCCTTCCTTCCTTCTCAGTTTCAGTTTCAGTTTCAATTTCATTCTTCTCTTTCTTTCTTTCTTTCTTTCTTTCTTTCTTTCTTTCTTTTTCTCTTCCTCCCTCCCTCTTCCTTCCTTCCTTCCTCAATCCCCCCTTCCTTCCTTCCTTCCTTCTCAGTTTCAGTTTCAGTTTCATTCTTCTCTTTCTTTCTTTCTTTCTTTCTTTCTTTCTTTCTTTCTTTCTTTCTTTCTTTCTTTCTTTCTTTTTCTCTTCCTCCCTCCCTCTTCCTTCCTTCCTTCCTTCCTCAATCCCCCCCTTCCTTCCTTCCTTCCTTCTCAGTTGCAGTTTCAGTTTCTTTCCTTTCTTCTCTCTCTTTCTTTCTTTTTCTTTCCCTCCCTCCCTCTCCCCCTCTCTTTCTTTCTCTTTTCCTTCCTTCTTTCCTCTCTCTCTTTGCTTCCTTTTTCTCTTCCTCCCTCCCTCTTTCTTTCTCCCTCAATCCCCCCACCTTCTTCCTCCCTTCCTTCTTTTTCATTTTCATTCCTCTCTTCTCTCTCTTTGTTTCTTTTTCTTTTCCTCCCTCCCCCTCTCTCTTTCTTTCTCTTTTCCTTCCTTCCTTCCTTCCTTCCTTCCTTCCTTCCTTCCTTCCTTCCTCTCTTTCTTTCTTTCTTTCTTTCTTTCTGAGTTGGGATATCAATGGACCAAATAAACAAACACACAAATAAAACCACAGCTGCAGATCTCTCTGTGGGCACAGACAGAAACTGTCCACTCAGTATAGACAATCGGTTTCAGGCAGAGCTGTTTCTTTCGCATCCCCAACATGCAATTGTGGACATTAGCACTAGGGTGCAGCATCCCCCAAAGTCTGAAACAGCCAGTTGCTAGACAAAGAGCCCTTTCCCACGATCCGTGTGAGAAGAAGGGGTGAGTGGAGGAAGCCTTGAAAAGCTTACCTCCCCCACAGATGATCCTCTTGTTGCTGGGTGGCTGGATCGGCCGCCCAGATGATTGCCGGCTTCTGCCAGTAGCTCGGAGGGTCGGGCTGCCAGGACGTATTGCCCTGCCCCACAGATAACGCACTGTGTGGATGCATGGTACATTATGGGGGTCCCCCCTCCCCTCACCAGCAAGGAGCCCCACAGTCTGGCAGCTCCAGCCGAAGCTTTAAAACTATAAACTCAAAGTTATGTTTTCAGGTCCTTCCTAAAAACATTTAGAGAAGGGGAAACTCTAATTTCATTAGGAAGCACTTTCCAGAGTCCCGGGGCAACTCTAGAAAAGGCCTGGCTTCAAGTTGGCACCAACCGAGCCTGTGGCTACCACAACCGGACCTCCTCAGATGATCTCAGATGAACCCCACTCCCTCAGATGAAGAGGGAGTGGGGTTGATGAAGAAGAAGGCATTCTCTTAAATTTGGAATTGGGGGTGCGTGACATCACCACAAACCACGGTGTTCAGGTGTCCCTGTGTGTCCCTACAACTGTATCGGATTTGGTACATATCGGTTCAGGTATTCCAAAGTTGATGGGGTGGGACACACACACACACACACAAACACACACACAAACACACACACACACACATGGATGGACACACACACAGAATACCGGGTGATCTCATAAGCCTATTGGAAAGTAGGCTAAAAAGCCTCCAAGTAGAAGCACATCAATTTATTCGCAGAGCACCGAGACGAGATTGTTTTTGAGAGAATTGTAGCGCACAGCTTTATGTCCACCTTGTAACGTTGTGCTTGCACAGTTGCACAAGTGCAATCGCCAAAAAAAAAAAAAGTGCAACTGGAGTTGAATTTTTGGGATTGCCCAAATTCAACTCTCGCCCACACCCACAACTACGAGGCGAAGTTGTGTGGTGTGTTGGTTCCAGTGGCCAGTAAATGAATCCGTGAGTTTAATGGGTTAAACACCTTTTGTTCTAAGGTGCCAATAGATGCACCAATACACTTCCTGCCCCTTCTGACCCCTACAAGTTGACTGGGGGCAGCTGGTCCCATCCTGTGCCATCTCACTCTGCTCGCCTGCATACCTCCCCAACTCCAGGGCATTTTTCACACCTGGCTTTCAGCTCACATCTCCTGGAGTGCATTCATGTATCAGCCAGATTTACCACGAAGTCCCTGTGAGCTATTGGGAAGCACACCAGACACGATTCGGGTTTTTCATCGCATGTTAAAACAATTCGGGTTTTTCATCGCATGTTAAAACAATTCGGGGTTTTCATCGCACGTTAAAACAATTCGGGTTTTTCCTCGTACATTCGAGAGTAGCCCGATTTATATCCAGGGTGAAAAAATCCACTTTTTTCATTGGGTTTTTTGGGGGGGGGGGCAGCTTCAAACTCTCAGTAAAGCTACGCAATAAACTCACGGTACAGCCTGCTGTCTGAAAAATGCGCAGTGCCAGGAGCTTTCTCAGGCAGCAAGCTTCAAGAGGAGCAAAGTACTGAAAGTTATGGATATTTTGAATTTGCCTAAAAAATGACACAAAAAGCAGATTTTTTTTTACCTTGGGTGTAAATCAGGCTAAGCTCCAATGAACTATGAAAACCCATGAATCATGTATGGGGTGCTCCCCGATAGCTTGCAGGAACTTTGACTTAAAGCTGGATAATATGTGAACTCATACTTGCCCTTCCATTGGTTAATCAAAGTAAAATCGCCATCTAGGGATGCCCCAATTCACTCTCTTGCCTCCCATTCTGCTAGCCACTCTGCAGCGGAATCGGCTCCTTCCCAGTAGGGTTGCCAACATTCCACTGCTTGAATACGGGACATGGGGGGGGGCGTGTCTTGGGGGCAGTGTCATCTGTGGGTGGGGTCATCCTAGAAGCCTGAGTAGCCATGCATTTGTTAAAACAACAAAACAAACATCATCTCATACTGAGCAGGAGGAGGCAATGGTCCACCCCTCCTGTATTCTACCAAAGACAACCATATGGCTCTGTGGTCACCACGAGTCGACACCGATTCGACAGCACACTTTACCTTTATGGACTTCACCCAGACTTCAAAGGGTTAAATGCAAATGCATTGAGGGATGAAAGACAGCCCCAGGCTCTGCCAATAATACGGGAAAAACAGCATCCCATTTGGGACACGAGATTTTTTTGCCTCCAATATGGGACTTCCCATATAATACGAGACTGTTGGGAACACTATGCCCCAGGCACTTTTGCACACAGCAGACTTTACCGAGAATTTACTGGGAGGCTTTAATGAGAACTCGGTATCCCAAAAATCTGACGCCAATGGTAGTTTGTTTTATATCCTGGATATAAATCAGGTTATACTCGAAGGCGCAGTGAAAAACCCAAATTGTGTGTGAACCTGATAACTCGCAGGGACTTCGGGGTAAATCTTGCCGATATGTGGATGAACCCCCTCCATTCCGGAGGAGATGCGAGTTAAAGGGCTTTAAAAGCCCTGTGTGGAAAATTCTAGGAGGCTAGGGAGGAAGGTTCTAGCAGGACAGGAATGCCATATTTCTGTGTATATACCTGTGGGCAATGCATAGTTGCAGCTGTGGATTATATTTGGGTGTGGGTTGCAAACGTACAGGCAAGCACACAGAGAAAATGGCTTTACTGGGTGCTTTCCAGATTAGAACCTGCAATGGGGTCACGTCGGATCTCAGAAGTGTGCTTCCACACTTCCTGTGCTGTGACACCGCAGCCCCTACGCAGACAGCAGGGTGCCATTCACATTTCCAATGCCTCGTTTCGAATTTAATCGATTCAGAATTTAATCGATACAGCTCTGCGATACAGAGCTAGGACGTCGTATCTCCGGCGTAAGAAAGTTGCTGTGTTTTTTTTCCGGGTGGTTCGTTTCCACAAGACTGCTCCCCCTGCTGTTTACGTTTCAAATGTGACTTGCCTGAACGGAGGCATTTTGCTGCTGTTGAGCAGCTAGGCTGGAAAGCAATAGGAAGCCGAGAGAGCTTCGGAATGTCGGCTCATGGATTCCAGGCTGGCTTCTGCATCTGAATGGAACACATCACTTTTCCAAGGGGAAATGAATGAGAGAATCCGACAGAGATCTGTGAGTCTCCATGGTCTTCTGCAGTGTTCTCAGGGGCCAAGCTGTTTTCGACTTGGCGGCCCCAGTCCTAAACACAGCTGTGCTCAGTGACAAGAAAACCCCATTAATCTAGGCACAAGCACAGTCGCAGTTGCATTCCCCAAATCAGGCGTTAATTTTGGACAAAGGAGAGATGTACACACCACAGCTGTTTCCATCAACATTTAAGTAAACTACACTTAAATGCAAACTATAAAACCCACTTCATACCAGAGTATCACATTCTGGTTTGCGGCCAATTTGTAGCAATGGTTTAGACATCCATCTTCACCAGAGAGGTTCCTTGTTAGAGGGTGAGGTACCAACACACCACTTGGTTTGTTTTGAAGGTGTTTCTCCTCTGACATCTCAAAATTGCATCTCCTGATTTCGCTGCTCTTCATTTGTCACTGCAACTTATGTTTTTTTTTAAGCTTCCTTGCATAATTTAAGTATGTAGTATACTGCTCTGTGCTCCTTGGAAGAAGAGCAGGATATGAAATGTAAAAAATTAATTAATTAATTAATTAATTAACTAATTAATTAATTAATGCTCTCTGCAAACTACTTCTTGAAGTTGCTTGAATCACGTGAGGTGTCGTTTTTTTGCTCCCTTTCTCCAAAGAGAAGGTAGGCAGCCGATTTATTTATTTATTTATTACATTTATCTCCCGCTTTTCCTCCGAGGCGCATGGTTCTGTTTATTCTCACAACAACCCGGTGGTGTAGGTTAGGCCAAGAGATACATGACTGGCCCAGAGTAACCCAGTGAGTTTCATGGCTGAATGGGGATTTGAACTCGGGTCTCCCGGGGTCCTAGTCCGACACTCTAACCACTACATCACACATGCTATTAAGGCAGCAGAGTTGGAAATGAGCATGCTCAGTCAGGGCACAATTCACAAATAAATACTACGACTATGAGGAATATTTATATACCACTTTTTAACCCAAGTTCTCAAAAGACGTTTTTCACACCCGGCTTTTTTGTTTGCATATCCTCCGGAATGGAGGTCCTGTACGTGTTCACATATCGGCCAGATTTACTCCATGTGAGCTGTCAGGGAGCTCTTGTTAGTCAAGCTTTTCCCTGCTGCGCCACTTAAGGTGGTCCTTAAAGCGGTACCTAGCACAAAAAGAGGACACCGACACAGATTGGGCGAGTTTGTTTCCAACGAACAAGGAGAGGAGAGCTAGTGAGGAGAGGAGAGCTAGTGAGGAAAGGAGAGCCTGTCTGAGGAGAGGAGAGCTGGTCTGCTGGTAGCAAGCATGACTTGTCCTCTGAGGTAAGCAGGGTCCACCCTGGTTGCATTTGAATGGGAGACTAGAAGTGTGAGCACTGTAAGATCTTCCCCTTAAGGGATGGAGCCGCTCTGGGAAGAGCATCTAGGTCCCAAGTTCCCTCCCTGGCAGCATCTCCAAGATCAGGCTGAGAGAGACTCCTGCCTGCATCCTTGGAGAAGCCGCTGCCAGTCTGGGTAGACAATACTGAGCTAAATGGACCAAGGGTCTGACTCTGTATAAAGCAGCTTCCTCTGTTCCTATGAGTGCTAGCCTCCTTGCTGCTTTGTTAATAATCACAAAACCCCAACAGACCGGACCGGTTTGGCCCCGCGGGGAGGCGAGAGGAGACGCCTGCCAAGGGGGGGTTGGCGCGGATTCCAAGGAATCGTCTTCCAGGAGCATGCTGTCTCTCGGGGCTGGCATGTGCTATTGCTTGCCGTATTAGGTCTCTGGTCTCTGGTCGGCATTGCACTCTCCCTGCCAGCCCTGAGCAGCTCTGCTGTTGATGCTTGACGGGAGAGACAGTGGGAGAGAATGAGATTCGGGAGGGGTTGACCAAGCAGACAAGTGTGTCGCTGGAAGGGAGAGTGAGAGAGAGAGGTGTACAGCAAGCAGTAGTGTGGGACACAGGAAGCTGCTATATTTTGAGTCCCACCCTGGGTCCATCTAGCTCAGGATTGTCTACTCAGACTGGCAGCAGCTTCTCCAAGGTTGCAGGCAGGAGTCTCTCTCAACCCGATCTTGGAGAGGCTGCCAGGGAGGGAACTTGAAACCTAAATGCTCTTCCCAGAGCCGCTCCATCCCCTAAGGGGAAGATCTTACCGTGCTCACAGATGTAGTATCCCATCCAAAT
Organism: Hemicordylus capensis; assembly: GCF_027244095.1. Classification (NCBI taxonomy): domain Eukaryota; kingdom Metazoa; phylum Chordata; class Lepidosauria; order Squamata; family Cordylidae; genus Hemicordylus; species Hemicordylus capensis. The sequence goes on from NC_069670.1 coordinate 4,879,534, forward strand.
GCAAGCCAGGGTGGACCCTGCTTAGCTAAGGGGACAAGTCATGCTTGCTACTACAAGACCAGCTGCTCAGAACAAAGCTCATTCTTCCTACAGAAGGGGAAATAAAACGAAAGGGGGCGCTGCGGAGGACGCAACTCCTTGTATTTTCACAGCTGCTTCAAAAAGAGAGGTTCAACAGATGCTGAATTCCTTCCTCTGAGGAACTATAAAACTGGACCACAGAACTATAGCTGTGTTGCAGCAAACCTAATATTCTAGGTGAGATAAACATGCAATGCCTTAGATCCAGGCTATCTAACAGGTCAGGTTTAGGAGTTTTCTTATTAGCTAATTTGTCAGCGGTTTAACAGGGAGATACCCAGATACTGGAATGTCATGGACCAAATTGTCACCAAGAGTCTACTCAAGCACAACCTGCTTCAGTGGATCAGTGGAGACTTTTCACACATCCATCTGGGAGTGTTGAAGATGAGTGATTTAAGGGACATCCATGCATGTATCAATGCATGTATTGACCATGAAGGAACAGTTAACGAGAATATAATTAAGGTGGATTTGGGCCATGAAGAATCTGTTGGTCTTCAAAGTGGCACAGGACTCTGCTATTTTTGCTGCAGGGCTTTATAGTTCCTCAGAAGAGGGAATTTTGGTGGGTGCCAGGGATGTGCACGGAATTCGCACTAATCTTTTCAAATTCGAATCAAATTTGAATCATTTGAATTAGCATCACATTCAAATTGATTTGAATCAGTTTGGTTTGCAACCACTGAATAACATGGAGATTCGCTTGAATCCATTTGAATCCGCCCAAACTTGAATCGATTCGTGCACATCCTGAGTGGGTGCTTCTCCCGTTGAAGTGCTTTGACGCAGCTGTTAGGCACGAAGAGTTGTGCCCTCTGCCATATCTAGCCTGCCTAGGTATGGCAGACCATACCTAGTAATTCTGTGCAAGCAATGGTAGCTTGCACAGAATTGAGGCTCTAAGGACAGGAGACACAAAAGAAGATTGAAGTGAGATGGAGAGGAATCTCTGAGCCATCTCCAGCCACCCAAGATACAATACGACACGATACGATACGACACGACAAATGTGTTTAACGAAAGAAGACTCATGTCTGCAGCTGCTCTTGCACAAAGCCAGGAATCTCTCAGCATTGTATCCAGCAGAGGGAGTGGAGAAGAGAATGCTTTACAGGAGAGTTAGGGTGTTTTCACTACCAGCATTCTCGGAAACAGCGAAAGCCCTCAGCTAGAACAGACACATATCGTGCTCGCAAAGGAACCAGGGGCCGGTCCCACTGCAGAGCGAGGGAACCTGAGTGAAGACTGAGGCACGTAAGTAGGGATTTCTTGTTCTTTACATCACTGCTCTAAAGGGGAGCAAAACCAGGCAGATCTAACCCGGGAAGGTGTAATTGGTGTCTGGAAAGTGTCTGTTATCCTATAGGTATTTCCTCGCTGTAAACTGGTCCAAGTTGAGTACAATTATGAACTTCTGTGGCATAGGTTTTGGTGGACTTCTCTTAAGTGTGGTGGATCTTTTGTGGACTTCCGTACATGTTGACGCGGCAATAAATCTGCGAGGCTTGGAAATGTCACAAGACTCTTGTTTGCATTTGCTGTAACAGACTAACAAGCAATGCCTCCATAATGTACTTAAATCCAGTAGAAGCCAAGCTCAAGATAGACACATTTTAGGCATTTAATTCTAGAAGAAAATGGTTCTGGTTTGAAAACAATGGAGAGAGATGCACAAAGCTCCCATGGGGGTAAATATGGGCTAAAGATGGGCTTTCTTTCTGGTTTCTTCCTACCTGGTTGGATGAAACTAAAATAGGGTTCTAAAACTCTCTAAACTGAAATTTTATTCTAAGATTAGGACCGAAGGGTAAGCAACAGCCCGATTCTAACCATACTTACTCAGAAGCAAGTAATGGTTCCTGTGGCACTTAGAACTCGGATTGCTGCTGCAAAGGGTGATAATAGAAAAATAGAACTTTAGGAGTTGGATCTTGGAGGTCTTCCTGTACATACACACACACACACACACACACACACACACACACACACACACACACAATTTGTTCAGTGCAGGAATTCACTACCGCATCCCTGGCAGTTGGCTGTCCAGTCTCTGTCCACCCCCAGCAAAAGAGAGCCCATTACTTCATGAGGCGGACAGTTCCACTGTCCAACAGCTCCTGCAGTCAGGAAAGCCCTTCTAGTGTCTCGCCTGGAGGCTTTACACACAGGGCTTCTAGCCCGAATCTACTTCAGAAGAGAGTGTGTGCATTCATACGCCAGCCAAACTTACCCTGAAGTCCCTTCGAGATCCTTGGACCCACCCCACTCCCAAATCGGGCTTTGTGATGCGAATTCTAGCTTATCTCGAGGTATTTCCAGGTTTTTTAAAATGCTGGTTTAAAGAGACTTTTTCTGAAAACGCCGGAGCAATCATTAGAATTAGAATCAAGTAGAATCATTAGCATGATAAGAGGGATGTTCTCTTGAGAAATGCAGATATTGCTCTTTAGGAAGCCTTCCCACCCCCAGCCCCCATTGGCTAGAAGGAAAACACGGAGCATGCCATGTGGACTTGCATCAAAAACAAACCCCAGAGCAGAGGGGAGGGGCTGGTTCGCTCAATACCGCGAGTGTAGTTCGAAGCGGCTTTGCTCAACATTTACCCCGAAGCATGAAGTCATATGCGAATAACTCCCCAAATCGGCATCCTTTGTAATTTCAACCCATCAGCTCCAGTCCTGCTCTCGGGAGCAACAGAGATCAAGCCCGTGGCTTTCATTCCATAAGCAATAGGATGTTCTGGGCTTATAATAGTTGGAAACACTCTCCAGCTTAACTATATTGGTGCTATTAAGTGGTGCAGCGGGGAAATGCTTGACTAACAAGCAGAAGGTTTGCCGGTTCGAATCCCCGCTGGGACTATATCGGGCAGCAGCGATATATGAAGATGTTGAAAGGCATCCGCTCATACTGCGCGGGAGGAGGCCATGGTCAACCCCTCCTGTATTCTACCAAAGACAACCACAGGGCTCTGTGGGCGCCGGGAGTTGGAATTGACTTGGCGGCACGCTTTATCTTTATTGTGCCTGTATAATTATTGCTTTAAACGATTTGGGTACCATTCCACTGATCGTGCTCGCTTTTTTAGCAAATGCATCACACTGTTGACTCACGTTCTGTCAACTTGAGCATGGCTGTTCAGCCAGCTTTGAACTCATGGGGTGATGGGACTGAGCATTTACCGGTAGGGATGTGCAAACCATTAAGACACCGAGATTTTTTTCAGACGGATGGCTGTCTCCTTCCTTTTGTCTCTGCTTAACAACATTTCTACATTCAGGCCTATCAAGCTAGCTTTGAACCTTGATTCTGTCTTCTAATGGATTCCCTCAGATTTGTGCCGTCTGCAAATCTGATCGGCATCCAAGTCTAGGAAAATAGGAAGCTGCCATATGCTGAGTCAGACCATTGGTCCATCTAGCTCAGGACTGCCTACCTAGACTGGCAGCGGCTTCTCCGAGGTTGCAGGCAGGAGCCTCCCTCAGCCCCATCTGGAGATGCCAGGGAGGGAACTTGGACCCTTCTGCATGTAGCAGGCAGGTACTCTTCCAATGAGTTACAGCCCCATCCCCTAAGGAGAATATCTTACAGTGCTCACAGATTTAGTCTCCCATTCAAATGCAAACCAGGGCAGACCCTGCTTAGCATAGGGGACAATTCATGCTTGCTACCACAAGACCAGCTCCCATACCTCTGGCTCCCATGGAGACGCTGTTCCCAGAGTGGCTCCATCCCCTAAGGGGAATATCTTGCTGTGCTCACACATCTAGTCTCCCATTCAAATGCAAACCAGGGTGGACCCTGCTTAGCAAAGGGGACCAGGCTTGCTACCACAAGGCCAGTTCCAAGATTAAAATGTTGAACAGCATGGGGCCCAGGGCCTGTGCTGCTTCCCTACATCCCATAATCCACCTGAAACATGGAGCTGTTAATAAGCACTTGAGCATGGCTGTTCAGCCAGCTTGGAACTCATAGGGTGATGAGACTGAGCATTCACCAGTAGGGATGTGCAAATTAGTTCGGGACCAAACTGGTTCGATGGCTCGATGTCGAGCCAACCCCATCCGGTTCGGTTCGACTTGTTTGGGTGGTTCGAATTAAAACAAAAAAACGAACCAATGGGGGGGTGGGGTTTGAGGGGATGCAGAACCGAACTGACACGGTCCGGTTCGAGTCCAGTTTGGACTTGAACTGAATCGGGCCAACCAACCTGTTGTGCACACCCCTATTTACCAGGACCCCTAAAAGGCAGCTGCAGTGCTATTCCAGTAGCGGGGCATATGCACTGGCTGTGTGTGTGTGTGTGTGTGTGTGTGTGTGTGTGTGTGTGTGTGCAGAGAGTCTGCTGACGTTCCTTGAAAACAGGCTGTGTCTCCATGGCTCTTAAGAATTGCATCCATGCTGTAGGATGCTTCTCCCATTACTCCCACCTAACCTTGTGGTCGCCACGAGTCGACACCGACTCGACGGCACACCTCACCTTTACAGTGATTCTGTTATGGTGATTCTTTTGATTCATTTGCCGGGTGTGCTGACAGGCTCTCCACACTCACAGAGTCAGCTGATAGAAGAGTAGAAGGCTGTGCAGTTTTTAAGGCCCTGGCACTACATTTTAAGTGTTTTTTTACATTTTTAAATTTTAAATTTGTTGCACACTCTGATCGACGATTGTAATAAAGTTTGTTTATTTATCTATTTATTTATCTACATTTTAAACAAACAAAATAACGAAAGAATAACCCTAACCCTAACCCATGCTAACTTGGCAAAGAGGCACTTTTTAACATAGTGATTCTCTTTATTTAGCAGGGGGAGAGCAACCTGCCCTCTCCACCCCCAGCACAGTATTTCCAGTGACTGTTGCTGGTGTGTGTCTTATGTTTCTTTTTAGACTGTGAGCCCTTTGGAGACAGAGATCCATCTTATTTATTTATTTTTTCTCTGTGTAAACTGCCCTGAGCCATTTTTGGAACGGCGGTCTAGAATTCGAATCAATAAATAATAATAAACAATAAACTTTATTTGTTGGCTGCCCCATAACCAATTGCTTTCTGGGTGGCTCACGACATAGGAACATAGGAAGCTACCCTAAAGACAACCCATCTCCCCACAGGACCTTTCCTTCGGGATTCTCAAAGATTTCGCTTAAGATTTATGATAATTCACTTAAACCTTCGGCTCATTTGTGATCATAACCTCCCAAAGGAGTTGCCCGTAATCTGCGTCATGTCCTACTCCGCGCATTCTGTTTCATTTAAAGGCGTTGACCATTGTGTGGCATACGTTTCCTTTTTCACGAAAGGGGCACGAGGGAGATGGGGAAATTAAAACCTTAATTTTAATTGATGGGAAATGGGAAAATTAAAACTCTGCATATTTAAAGATCTGATTAAAGACAGGATGCCTGCATCAATTTAAGTAGTGCTGCAGGTGTGTATGATAGCTCTTGTGTCCCAGGGGATTTTTCACACAGGATTTTTAGCTCACATCTCCTCCGGAATGGAGGGGATGCGTTCACATATCGGCCAGATTTACCCCGAAGTCCCTGCGAACCATTGAAGAGCAATTCACACAGAATTTCGGTTTTTCACTGTGCGTTAGAGCATAGCCCAATTTATTTCAGGGGTTGAAAAAAAATTCACTTTTTGCCTCGGTTTTTGGGGGGCAACTTGAAACGTCATAAAGCCTCTCAGTAAACCTGCAGTCTGTGAAAACTCCTGGTGTCTGTCTTTTGTTCCTTTTTTTGGATTGTGAGCCCTTTGGGGAGAGGGAGCCATCTTATTTATTCATATCTATATAAACTGCTTTGGGAACTTTTCGTTGAAAAGCGGTATATAAATATTCGTCGTATTCGAATTAGTATCTCCAACTCAAGGGTTTTCCCTTTAGGTACATGGGAGCATCAGAAAACATGGTGAACACCTGTGGCAATGCTCCCTACACACTCCCTCCCTCCCACCCACCCACTCACTTCCCCTTGGTCACCACTGTCATCAGCCACCTCCTGATGCCCGGAAGCTGCTATATACTGAGTCAGACCCTTGGTCCATCTAGCTCAGGATTGTCTACCCAGATTGGTAGCGGCTTCTCCAAAGTTGCAGGCAGGAATCTCTCTCGGCCCTGTCTTGGAGATGCTGCCAGGGAGGGGACTTGGAGAGCTGGTCTTGTGGTCGCGAGCCTGACTTGTCCCCTTAGCTAAGCAGGGTCTGCCCTGGTTGCATATGAATGGGAGACTTGATGTGTGAGCCCTGTCCGAGATTCCCCTGAGGGGATAATGGAGCTGCTCTGGGAAGAGCATCTAGGTCCCAAGTTCCCTCCCTGGCGGCATCTCCAAGATAGGGCTGCAAGAGATTCCTGCTTGCAACCTTGGAGAAGCCGCTGCCAGTCTGGGTAGACAATACTGAGCAAGATGGACCAAGGGTCTGACTCAGTATATGGCAGCTTCCTATGTCCCTATGTTCTGATGCCACTGCCCACTGCCACCGTGTTGCCTCCCCCCTTCCCCATTTCTTCTCCTCCAGGTTCTTTGAACGCCAACCTCAGCCATCTTTTTCCAAACTAAAAAGCCCCAAATGCTTCAAGCCTTTCCTGCAGCTAAGGAGCTGCAACTACTCATTTGGGTGACCCTTTGTTGGACGTTTCTAACTCTGCAAGTTCTTCTTCTTCTTCTTCTTCTTCAGATGGGAAACCAATCCATAGTGCCAGGGGCGTAACTATCCTAGGGCAAGGGGAGACAACTGTCTGGGGGCCCACTGCCTTGGCCTCCCCCCGGCAAGTCACATGACTGACTCCCCCAGCCACGCACCCGGCCGGGCTTCCTTCAGTTGTATTCATCCTCCAAAACTGATGTGGGTGTTAAGACCTGGAGCTACCAGAACAGCATCTCTTTCTCGAGTACCATTGAATGACTTGCATCATCCACAATGGACAAAAATTTTAAAAATAATTTAGGATGATGTTCAGTCAGTCAGTCATGTTTATTTACGGTCATAGACCAAAATTTAAAGCACAGATAATAAAACACATATGAGATAATAGTAATATATACAGAGATCCAATATTATCTCATCCTAATCAGTAGGATGATGTTCTATTGTGGCACATCGGAGATAGATAGATAGATAGATAGATAGATAGATAGATAGATAGATAGGTAGGTAGATAGATAGATTTTACTCTGCTTTTTGTTACCACTATTCAGCCTCATTTAACTTTTCTTTACTTCATGAGCTGAGCTTTGGGGGGGGGGCATTTTAAAATCTTGTCTCTGGGCCCACTCCAACCTTGCTACGCCCCCTGCATAGTGCTCTGTGTGCTGCTGGGTGAAATCCAGGAAAGAGATCTGGGCTTCTGCTTCTCGGATGATGTTCCCAAACTGCAGTGGAACTTGGTGATGTTGCGAAAGGATTCGGTGGAATTGCAAGCCCCAGGAGCTATCTAAGATAGCAGGCTTTACTGCAAGTTTGAAGATGCCCCCCAAAAAACTGATGCAAAAAGTGGATTTTTTAAACAACTCCAGATATAATTTGGGTTATGCTGTAACTAGGGTTGCCAACTGTCCCTCATTACCCAGGATGTCCCTCATTTCAGGGATGAAATGTGGGTCCCTCGAGGGACAGCATTCGTCTCTCATTTATTCAACAACATATAATTGAGAGGAGAGCTGGTCTTGTGGTAGCAAACATGACTTGTCCCCATAGCTAAGCAGGGTCTGCCTTGGTTACATATGAATGGGAGACTTGATGTGTGAGCACTGCAAGATCTTCCCCTCAGGAGATGGAGCCACTCTGGGATGAGCATCTAGGTTCCAAGTTCCCTCCCTAGCAGCATCTCCAAGATAGGGCTGAGAGAGTCTCCTGCCTGCAACCTTGGAGAAGCCGCTGCCAAGACAATACTGAGCTAGATAGGCCAATGGTCTGACTCAGTATATGGCAGTTTCCTATGTTCCTAATTCAATTCCATATACGTCAATTGATACTCAGGCTCTTGACTACCACTCCACACCCCTCCCAGCCAGCCACCTCCCAAACATGAGTCCCTCATTCTGGAACTTGTGTCTCTCATTCTGGCAATGAAATGTTGGCAACCCTGGCTCGAACACACAGTTTTTTTAAAAGCCCAATTTGTGTGTGCAGTGTGCCCCAACAGCTCGCAGGGGCTGTGGGGTAAATTTGGCCAATATGGGAACGCACCCCCTCCATTCCGGAGGAGATGTGAACTAAAAGCTGGGGGTGAAAAACTCCCAGCAGGGAGAGAGAGCCCAGCCTAAAACAAGAGGAAACCATCTCAGCACACCCTTTCGGCTTCCTTCAAGGAGGTGGGCGCTGTTTCCCCGGCCTCCTTCAGACAGTAACATTAACCACCTGTCCAAGAAGGCAGCAACAAAATATTTCTTCACTCTTCCCTGCCGGGTTCTCAGACCGCATGTGCGGAGATAATTTATCCTCTACGCACCATATTCGGAATCGTCCTTTTCTCCCTCCCCTGAGAACCTTGGCAGGAGCCGAGGGCTCCCAAACATACTTGTTTGAGAGGCAGTCTTGAGGTCTATGAGCTGCTGGCCTTGTGGTAGTGAGCATGAATTGTCCCCTTTGCTAAGCAGGGCCTGCCCTGGTTTGCACTTGGATGGGAGACTAAATCTGTGAGCACTGTAAGATAGTCTCCTCAGGGGATGGGGCTGTAACTCATGGAAGAGCCCCTGCTTGCTTGCATCCAGATGGTTTCAAGTTCCCTCCCTGGCAGCATCTCCAAGATAGGGCTGAGAGAGATTCCTGCCTGCAACCTTGGAGAAGCCGCTGCCAGTCTGTGCAGGCTATACTGAGCTAGATGGACCAATGGTCTGACTCAGTATATGGCAGCTTCCTATGTTCCTATGATGCAAATTCTAGCTTATCTCGACGTATTTTGAGATTTTTAAAATGCTGGTTTTCAGCTCCTTTTTCTGAAAATGCTGGAGCAAATTGGGGAAGGCACTGATGTAGAATCATGAGCATGATAAGAGGGATGCTCAATTTAGAAATGCAGATGTAGCTCTTTAGGAAGCTTGCTCTCCCCACCCCCATTGGCTAGAAGGAAAACACCGATGCATGCCATGTGAACTTGTTCCAAAACAAAACCCGAGCGCAGAGGGGAGGGGCTGCGTCCCTCAATGCCGCGAGTGCAGTTCAAAGTGGCTTCGCTCAACATTGACCCCACAGCATGAAGCCATGTGTGAATAACTCCCAGGTGAAGCATGATATGTAAACCTACACCAGTTGAATGCTTTCTGTTATCAAAGGCATGGGGGCCCAGGCAGAAGTTTATAGGGACATGGTTTATAGGGGAGGGGGAACAGGGAAATACCCTTCCCCGCCTCGGCAAATCTCCTGAGCCTCAACCTTTCCCTACCATGGTTAATCTCTGTGCACAACTTTAGAGACACTTTCCTAGTTTGGCTTTCAAGGGCTCAGTTGGGTCCCCTCTTCAGACTGTAAACAACCTGCCTTCTGTTTTAAATTAAGGCTTTTAGATTGAGGCAAATTAAATAACCTTAAAGAGGCAGACGGCGGCCGACGCTGGACACAAATTGAGAATGGATGTGTCTGCAGAGATGAACGCATCACTCAGTCCTGATGAAGGTCCCTCGAATTTCCTTACGTTTTTCAAATCCCGAATGGAATCCCGATAGAAGCTAGAAGGAAGGGGCTGAGAAGAAGCAGTTGTGTGTCGTTTGCCTTCTTTCCTCCACAGTAGTGGAGAATCCCTCTAACAGAGATTGCCGGTTGTTGTGGACTACTACTCCCATCATCCCCCAGCAAAAGGCATTGCAGCTGGGGATTCTGGGAGTTGTAGTCCACCTCATCTGGGAATCTCTGTTAGAAGGGGCACTGTTCCACAGCCCAGTCACGGAGAGCCCACCATCTGCTAACCCTGAGCACCAATGGTTTTAAAAGAGGCTTTGACTGATTCATGGAGGACACAGCAGCTATCAGCCTTGATATCTGTATATTGCATCAGGGAGGGGGGCATGCCCCTGAACACCAACAGGAGGGGGCTAGAATTGCCAAAATTATGCTCCTGAATATGGGACACAAGTGAGGGGGGGTTAGGTGGGGCCATGTTGGGGGCGAGGCAAGGGCCAGCATGATACGTGAGTGAGTGCGGTTCTCGTGCAGATGGGAGACAATGCAGGACAGGGCAGCTGGTCTGTCCGGCGTGAGCGCCCATCCCCGATGACTGACAATACCCTGGGGCTGTAAAATAAAATAAAATACAACAATATAAGTTACAGTTCTGAAGCTGATTCCAAGGCTAAGACATGATGTAAATTCTTCTCTGGAATTCTTTTTTTTTCTTCTTTTTTTTTTTATAATGAAAAGCAGCTATGGGAAGTGTCGAAGAACATGGCAAGGCAGAGAAGTTGGCCCTTCTTCTGACAGCAGTATGTCAATTCCATCTCTCTCCTTTAATCGAGGAAGAGATAAAGAGATTCGAAACTTTTCTCCTGCAAGGAGAAAATCCACTTTGCTAGGAGGTGGTGCAGTGAATTTGAGCCTGGGGCTCAACAACCCCACCAGTCTTGCTTTCCAGATGGCACCTTAAAATTGCTTCGCAAGGTATCCACTTGGTGTGCGTACGTACGATCCTGATTTCAACACCGTCTCGCATAGGGGAATGTTCGCACAGCCACAGCCTGAATCAGACCTGATCTTGACATTTCAGGCTTGAGTCATTGTATGCACATGAGAAAATAATAGCTGGTTTTTTAAAAAGTCCCGCTCCATTTTTCCTTCATCTCTGCTTGGTGGTGTCTGCAAATCTGCAAATCCACTGCAGAGCACTTTCCAGATTAGACCCTACAACGGGGTCACACTGTGACACCGCAGTCCCAACGCTGTCAGCAGGGTGCTGTCCACATTTCAGATGCCCAGTTTCGGATTTAATCGCTGTGATATAGTGCTATAAAGTTGCATGTGTGGCATTAAAAAAAAAAAAAGGTGTATTTTCTGGTTGTGGAGTTTTCGCAAGACTGCTCCCCCTGCTGGTAGCTTTGTGCAACAGCGTTTCTTTACGTTTTGAATGCAATCTGACTGAACCAAAGCATTTTACTGCTGTTGAGCAGGTAACCTGGAAAGCACCCAGGTGGGGAAGGAGGTGAGGGAAAGCTGTCAGTCACCGATCCTCTTCTCTTGTCCTCTCCCAGGAGGAAGTGGTGTTAAATCCCACAGCGCTTTCAAAACATCGGGGTAAAAGCCATGGGATTTTATACCACTACCCGCAATCTGGAAAGCACCCAGTTAAAAGCAAAAAAGTCAGGGTGCAGTCGCACTGCAATTGCACTCACTTGTAGTTTGCCACCACCACCACAAATTAAAGCCCTCTTTTGGTTCCATGGACTGTGAGGAGGCCAAGACACATCATCGTGGTTACTCTCTGATGAGAAGGAAGCCTTCTGTACATGCTCAGAGGCACTATCATTTACAAATACTTTGTATGGTCTTGAAGTGACGCACAGACCTTTATGGCCTGGATTGTTTTAATAGGAAGGTTGTCTTTAAAACCCCAATATCCACAAAGTGACGCGTCCCTACGGAATGCCCCCACCTCCGAGGGCAGCCAATCGACGGCCCGTTCCCTCCTTCCACGAACATCCTTGTAAGTGGTGTGCTCCAACCTTCTGTGTGCGAATCCCCAAAATAGAACAGCCCTCCGGTCTACTTGCAGCAACAGCAGCAGCACACAGAGAGATGAAAGTGGGCAGCAGGATGCATGTGTCACTTGGCAATTTCATTCCATAAACACAGCGCGAGGAAGAACATACTTAGGCAGATTCCTGAGGGTTTGAACCAGAGAGCTCTTGTCCGATGGGGCTCCTAGCCGCCCACCATCCCAAACCGCCTCTAGGGAGGAGAGCTGGTCTTGTAGTGGCAAACCTGACTTGTCCCCTTTGCTAACCAGGGTCAACCCTGGTTTGCATTTGAATGGGAGACTACATGTGAGCACTGTAAGGTATTCCCTTTAGGGGATGGAGCCGCTCTGGGAAGAGCAGAAGGTTCCAAGTTCCCTCCCTGGCAGCATCTCCAAGATAGGGCTGAGAGAGATTCCTGCCTGCAAACCTTGGAGAAGCTGCTGCCAGTCTGGGTTGACGATACTGAGCGAGATGGACCAAGGGTCTGACTCAGTATATGGCAGCTTCCTATGTTCCTGTGAGTCGGTGTCAACTAAATGAGTGAGACTCTGTATAAAGCAGTTTCCTATGTTCCTGTATTCTCTTGTTCTTCATCTGTTCCTTATTTCTTCAGCACAGCAGCCTCACTGGCTCATGTTGCCAGCCTGGTCTCAGAGTTGGACCTAAAAATATAAGAACAGCCCTGCTGGATCAGGCCCAAGGAAGCCCATCTAGTCCAGCATCCTGTTTCACACAGTGGCCCACCAGATGCCCCTGGAAGCCTACAGGCAGGAGTTGAGGGCCTGCCCTCTCTTCTGCTGTTGCTCCCCTGCAACTGGGACTCAGAGGCATCCTGCCTTTGAGGCTGGAGGTGGCCTATAGCCCTCCGACTAGCAGCCGTTGATAGACCTCTCCTCCATGAAGTTATCCAAACCCCTCTTTAAGCCATCCAGGTTGTTGGCTGTCACCACATCTTGTGGCAGAGGATTCCACAAGTTGATGATGCATTGTGTGAAAAAGTACTTCTGTTTGCTGGTCCTAGATTTCCCGGCAATCCATTTCATGAGATGACCCCTGGTTCTAGTGTTATGGGAGAGGGAGAAGAGTTTCTCTCTCTCCACTTTCTCCACACCTCTTGGGGTTTCCAGAAGGAGTAAAATCTCAGGGAGAGGGGGATAATCCGTAGTGGAGGGATGGGGAGAGAAACCTGTCCTACTTGGTATGAGAGCTTTTGTGGCATAGCCAGGCCTGAATTTCACGGTTGGAATCTCCAGATATAATTCCTTCTGCTCTGTGCAAATTTTCTCCTAGGGTGGAGAAACTTCAGATGGAGGTTTCTTGCAACATGATAACTGATTCTTACGGGCAACTTTGCAGGTGACCTAAATGAGACCGTGCATATGCCATAACTTCTTTGTGAGTGCTGCCTGCAAATCTACAAAGCACCATCTTTTCATTTCTACGTTCCCCCCGCCCGCCCCAGCTTGATCAGGGAACTCGGAAATTTTGCACGAGGAGCAAATAGGGTAGAGACAACTTGCCGTGAAGCATTTATCTCCATAGGCAGTGATGTGTGGGAGGATTCATTCCCAGGGATATTTATTTATTCATTCATTCAATTTTTATACCGCCCTTCCAAAACAGTTTACAATTAAAAGAGAAACCATTTAAACCAATAACAATTAAAACAGAAATATCAATATAAACACCAATTAACAATAAAAACATCTTTAAAAACAATTAGACAATCAGAACAATTAAAACCCTGAAAACCAGGTTAAAGCATTAAGACAATGAAAACTAATTAAAAGCCCAGAAGTGATATGCCCCTCACTTCTGCATCTGAGTGCCGTCCTGGTTCTCACCTTATATGTTCTGGGTTTTTTTAAAAAAAAATCAAGGCCAGTTGGTTGCTATTGTGATTTCACCCTCCCTTTTACTAATTAATATTTTTATTGACCCCCCACAACATTCTTCTTTAGCCTTTTGGGAAAGAAGCCTTTCCCAAAAAGTTCTTTCTTTCCCAAAAAGTTTCCTAATCCTCACTCTTTCTCTGTTTCCTCCCCTGAAACATTGTTGTTTGATTCCATGAGCAACAAGGCTGAACTTAAACCACATCAAAGGGGCATTGGAAACATTGTTTCCCTCCCACTTCTCCAGCTGCCGGGAGGAACAAAGTGAAACGGCACACTCAAAACTTCAACATCTACATGCCTGAAATTCGGATGGTTCTAATACCTTCACTTTTCCTTCCATTTGGACAAGGAACAAACCAGCTATACGCATTTAGTGATTTCCCCTTATGGTCTATAATATAGAAGTAGGTGTTTTTGCCGTATTACTAATTCTCTCGTCAACGGCAATCAAAACAGCACAAGAGCAGCAATACAACATCCAAAAATGAAAAAGAAGACGGAACAGCAGAATAGATACACACTTACTCACACGTAAGCTCACTACAGCCACCTAATGGCGCAGCGGGAAAGTAGCTTGCCTAGCAAGCATGAGGCTGCTGGTTCAAATCCCCACCGGTATGTTTCCCAGACTATGGGAAACACCTATATCGGGCCGCAGCGATCTAGGAAGATGCTGAAAGGCATAATCTCATATTGTGCGGGAGGAGGCAATGGTAAATGCCTCCTGTATTCTACTAAAGACAACCACAGGGCTCTGCGGTCGCCACGAGTCGACACCGACTCGAGGGCATAACTTTATTTTTACTTTGAGCTCACTCCATTCAGTGGGAATTCAGTTCCCACAGTGCATAGAAAAGTGTGCATTGGACTGTTGCCAAGTCTCTTTGGATGAGTGGGGAGCTTTTTACACCCAGCTTTTAGTTTCCATCTCCTCCAGAATGGAGGGGAATCAGTGTTCCCTCTAAAGCATGCATGTGTGTGTGATTGCACACATTTTAAAATGTGCGCTCAGTTCACTTTAGATCCCGCTCAGGTTGAATCAGGAAGGCCCCACTCTGAATGCACATCCGTGCTCACTGCCTTGATACTGCCTCCCAGAACGAAACTCATTCCACACACAGATGAGAAAAATTAGAGAGAACACTGGAGAAGACGCATTCACATATCGGCCAACTATACTCTGAAGTCCCAGCGGTTATCGAGGAGTTTTTCACACACAATTGGGGTTTTCCGTTGTGCATTAGATTGTAGCCCGATTTATATCCAGGGTAAAAAAAAATCCACTTTATTTTATTTTATTTTTACATTTTATATCCCGCTCTTCCTCCAAGGAGAATTTGTTGTGTTTTAAAAACTTGTTGTAATTATCATTTCATTCCATGTATCATTTATTGTCATGTATTTTGATTTGCAACTTCTAAATAATTTAAGTTTTGTACACTGCCTAGAGGTTTACATATCAGGTGGTATAAAAACATGAGAGAGAGGGGGGGTGATGAAGGCCGGTGATGAAGGCCAGCATAACAGGGAGGACCTCAGTAGCAGTGGAGACCTGTGAACCTCAACAACCTGAGCCCTGGTCACCAGCACGCCGGGCCCTGTAAAATAACAGGCTTTGCAGCATTTAGAATGTTTGTGGACATTCCGAGGCATCATCCACACTCAGCCAATGAGGGGGCAGGGCTCACCGTGACAAAGTGACATTGAGCACAGCGTGGACATTGCTGTACCTTTATCTTGCACATAGGCTGAACTGGCAGGGAGGAGTTGCAGGATTGCGCGGCGACTGGAAAGAATGGCCGTGCGATCACACAACTCCCTTGCACCATCTTTATATATATTTATCGCTGACATCCCCATCGTTAATCTCATGTGTGGCAACTCTCGCGAGAGTTCGCAGGCCGCTGCCGATAGCGATGGGGACGGGCTAGAGAAAGAATATGGAGCCGGCGGCGGCGGCGGCAGTGGCGGCAGGCGGGCGGCTGCAGCCAGCAGACAGGCAGGTGGGCAGTGAGAAAACGGCAGCAGGGGTGGGAGGTGGGGAAGGCTGGGGAGCGGGCGGGTGGTGCAAAAGAAGAAGATGGGGCAGGCGGGCGGCAGGCGGGGAAGATGACGATGACAGAGGGCAGGGGGCGGGCGGGGAAGAAGATGGGCGAGGGGGGAGAATGTGGCCAGAAAGTGTGGGGGGTGGGGCGGAGAAGCAGGTGGGGTGGAGAGGAGGCAGGCAGGAGGGAATAGTGGCTGGTCGGCCAGAAAGCCGGGGTGCTGGCGGGGGGCGAAGCAGCAGCGGTGGGTGGGCCTGCCGGAGGCGTAGATCCCCCGCGCCCGGCCCAGCTAGTTAACTCTTGAGGCTTTAAGGCTGGGTGAAAGGATGTGGGGCTAAGCATCAGTGGCCCCCCCCTCAGGAAAATCCTCCAGAAAAGAGAGAGAAATAACATTTGCACATGACAGAAGACCCGAGGACAGATCTCTCTGTCCTCCACTTTGCCACCAGAGATAGGATCTCGCATATTGCGGGGCAACATCGAACTTGCAGTGTAGTCTTTCGCTTTTTAGAATTTTCCGTTTTCATTTGAACCTCGTAATTGTTTTTAAAATGACTTTTTAAATAATAATAATAATAATAATAATAATAATTTTATGACTCGTATCTGTGTCTGTCTTATTGTTGTAAGCTGCCCCAAGCAGTATTGCACTGGAGGAGCAGGGTATAAATATTTTAAATAAGAAAGAAAGAAAGAAAGAAAGAAAGAAAGAAAGAAAGAAAGAAAGAAAGAAAGAAAGAAAAGAAAAGAAAGCCCGCTGTCTGGAAATGCTCCCGGTGGAGAGGTGTTCATGTGGAGTTGCCATGCCCCTCAGAATTCCAGGTTCCACCCAGATTTTAAGCATCTCACCCAGATTGCTTAGCCCACCTGGGTTCACCCGGATTTCAGCTTTCATTAAAAAAAAAAAAAAGCCAAAAAAAAAAAAAAAAAAGCTAAGCTTATAGAAGCAGAGTTCTGGAGCAAAACGTGCAGTCACTCAGAAATGATTTTGAAGCCCATCTACATAATATGCACATCCGGCACCCGGATTTGGAAAGCCAGAAGATGGCAACCCGGTGGGGGGATTTAATAGGGGCCCTCCCAGTGATGGAGAACGGGGCCCTCCACGCTCCACCGATACAGCAACACGATACGGCAACAAGGAACCCTGTGTCGCTACCAAGGCGCTCTCACCTCCTAGTCTTACCCACACAGAGCCCTCTGGAGGGAAGGAACTGGGGCTTCTGCTCCCCATCAGAGGCTCCATGAAGACATCCAGAGCTCCATTCATCACAGCCAAGGTAAATATTTTCCACCGATGGACAGATTCCTTCGAAGGGAACGTTATTGGCTGCCCTCCACGCCCGATGTGATCCATCACGGTGCACACCTCGCCTCCTCGCTTGGTAGCACACTCTCCTCCCTGAGTTAGGAGAAGTTTATACGCTCTACACTGTTTGGAGAGAGGGTGAATGGTGAGAAATAATTATCTGGTTTGAAAGTCTAGGATGAGGTTGGGAGATGGGGGGGAGCGATCTTACCACGAGAGCTTCGGCTGAAGAAAGACTCATAAATGACATCAATAATTGAGGCTGCACTTGTCCCCATAGCTAAGCAGGGTCCGCCCTGGTTGCATCTGAATGGGAGACTTGATATGTGAGCACTGCAAGATCTTCCCATCAGGGGATGAAGCCGCTCTGGGAAGAGCAGAAGGTTTCAAGTTCCCTCCCTGGCAGCATCTCCAAAATCGGGCAGAGAGAGATTCCTGCCTGCAACCTCGGAGAAGCCGCTGCCAGCCTGTGAAGACAATCCTGAGCTAGATAGACCAAGGGTCTGACTCAGTATATGGCAGCTTCCTATATTCCTATGTTTCCTAAGCCCCGTCTTGGAGGATCATAAGACCCAGCAGCCAAGCAGCAAACCTGCGAAAGAAGCCTGCTGCTTCAGGGCTACACAAATCTATCGAATCGAATCTATCTAATCAATGAGATTTGTACAGCGCCCCAAACATTCGTCTCCCAGTGGGGAACAATTACATTATTATTATTATTATTATTATTATTATTATTCAAGTTAAAAGCATACGCAAAACATAAAACCATTTCTAAACAGTTTAAAAGTCAAAACTTTTGGGGGTTTGGGGCTTTGTTTTGTTTTGTTAAAGAATATCATTACTTAGTAGTTAAGAGAAGAATCAGAATTTATTGCAGCCGAAGGCCAGCCAAAGAGGTTAGCACATTTGACAGTAGCTATTAAAACAAGTGGGATTCCAATCATGATTTGAATTCCGTTTGATTTAATAGCGACTGTCAAATGTGTACTGCAGTCTCCAGAGGCTAAGAAACAGAACTCAGCTACATCATAAGCAACCTGAAACGCAGATGAAGTGATACATTAAAAAAGGAAAAGAAAAAAGAATGTGATACGAGAAAGAAAGTGATACGAGAAAGTAATACGAGAAAGAAAGTGATACATAAAAAGCTTTGGCGTAGCCTGGAACTGCTAATAAAAAAGGAGAGATCAAACAATGACGTAAATCAGAATAAAACCTGCAATATAATATCAGCTTGTTTAGAGAGGATTTTTAATGTTTCTTTTAACTGCAGCGTGTAGCTGGTGGGTTTTTACTTTCTAAAAATCTAGTTTTAATTGGGTTTGTGTTAGCTGACCTCTTCATGTTGCATTGTTGGTTGTTTTATCTGTTTTGTTTTTAAACATTATATTGTTTTTATTTTATTTTATTAATTTTTAAATCGGGGTGGGGGTTTTTTTGGTGTGAGCTGGCCCAGGTCTCCCAATTGCAGTGACAGTATACCTGGTCTCTGGAGTGATGGGTAGTCAGGTGCTTTTCCCCCACAGCAGGTTTACTGCGAGGCGTTACTGCACGTTCAAAGTTACCCCCGCAAAAAAACTGACATAAAAAGTAGATTGTTTTTACACATGATATAAATCGGGCTACTCTCTAATGCACGGTAAAAAGCATGCATGTCCCCTTTGCTAAGCAGGGTCCAGCCTGGTTTGCATTTGAAAGGGAGACTACATGTGTGAATACTCTACGATATTATCCATAGGCGATGGATGTGCGAACCGGTTCGACCCCGAAACAGTTCGAGGTCGAATCGGTTTGGTTAGATGGTTCGGGGTCGAACCGAACCCCTCCCCCCCCCAGTTCGGCCTTTTCTTTTTTTCTTTTAATTAACATTTTTATTGACAGAAAGCATGCAACCCCTGATTACTTGGCAAAGAGGCACAGTTTTAACGTGGTGATTCTCTTTTATTTAGCAGGGGGAGAGTAACTGGCCCTCTCCACCCCCAGCACAGGACCTCCAGTGACTGTTGCTGGTGTCTGTCTGATGTTTCTTTTTAGATTTTATGAGCCCTTTGGGGACAGGGATCCATCTTCTTATATTTATTTATTATTTCTCTGTGTAAACTGCCCTGAGCCATTTATGGAAGGGCGGTATAGAAATCAGATAGATAGATAGATAGATAGATAGTTCTCTTTGCTAAACAGGGTCTGACCTGATTTGCATTAGGATGGGAAACTACATATGTATGCATTTTTTATAGATTCCCCTTTGGAGATGGGGCCGCTCTGGGAAGAGCACCTGCCCGCTTGCATGCAGAGGGTTCCAAGTTCCCTCCCTGGCAGCATCTCCAAGAAATGGCTGGGAGAGATTCCTGCCTGCAACCTTGGAGAAGACGCTGCCTGTCTGCGCAGACAATACTGAGCTAGACGGACCAAGGGTCTGACTCGGTATATGGCAGCTTCCTGTGTTTCTAAACATATTCAGGACCGCTTCTCATAGATAGGATTTAGGCTTTCGGAAAGGACATTGGAGAAGTTCCCATCAAAGAGGTTTGCATGTCTAGCTCACAGATTGTGTAAGGCAAAAAGCTGGGCTATTATCCCCTTTGCTGAGCAGATCCCACCCTGGTTTGCATTTGAATGGGGGGCTACGTGTATGAGCCTTGGTTTACAAACATTTTCCCCAGTAGCCCCCTCCCTGAGCAAGCCCTCCTGATCTACGAATGCATATTTGCATAAATAGAGCAGTTTCCTCTTCTTACATTCTTGTGGGCAGTTTCGGTTTGCATCCCTCAAGAACCCACATGTTAAAGATACTGCGTGTGTGTGTGTGTGTGTGTGTGTGTGTGTGTGTGTGTGTGTGTGTGTAGGGGGATGATGCTTAACTTGTAGTGCGGGTGTGGGATTCCAAAGGCCTTTAGATCCAGGCTCCAAAATTACGTAGGCGCACCTCTGAACCTGGGAAAAAAGGAAGCACACTGTAACGTCCGGAGAAAAGAGGCCGCTTTCTGCTCACCTGGTCTCTCGTTGCGGGAAGCCGGCCTCAGCTTCACTCCCTTGCAAGGTGGCTTCAAGGTGCCGGGGCAGGTTGTGTTTGAACACATGAGAATTAATATTGACACAAGGGTGCCCAGAGATGGCAAGGGAAGCGTGCCAAAGGAACGGCTGACCGTTCCCTCCCCTCCCCTGTACAAATCCCATTCGCCAATGTCACCCTGAGGTTCCCATGTAAAGCGTGCCGTCGAATCGGTGTCGACTCGTGGCACCCACAGAGCCCTGTGGTTGTCTTTGGGAGAATACAGGAGGGGTTTTCCGTTGCCATCTCCCGCACAGTCTGAGATGATGCCTTTCAGCACCTTCCTAGATCGCTGCTGCCCGATATAGGAGTTTCCCCATCGTCTGGGAAACAGACCAGCGGGGATTCGAACCAGCAACCTCTGGCTTGCAAGCCGGCAGAAAAGAAGACGAGGCCCCCATGTCAGCCAGAGGAAGGGAGGCAGAGACGCTGAAGGCATGAGGTTGAGCTGTCTGCCCCTACGGAGGGCCTCCAGGTAGGGTGGCCTTCATGGCTTGAGCCGTCTTCCTTATAGGACTCCTTTCTCTTACAGACCCCCTCGGTGGTCACGAGGAATGCTCTTTGCCCTTTACTGCCATGGGTGGAAAGGCGGGATTGAACCACTCTGTGGGGGACTGCTGTGGGCTCTTGGAGGTCTTCTAGTTGACCCATCCTGCTTCCAGAAGAAAAGTGTAAGGTCAAGCGGTATACAGGTGAAACTCGGAAAATTAGAATATCGTGCAAAAGTCCATTAATTTCAGTAATGCAAATGAAAAGGTGAAACTGATATATGAGACAGACGCATTACATGCAAAGCGAGATAAGTCAAGCCTTAATTTGTTATAATTGTGATGATCATGGCGTACAGCTCATGAAAACCCCAAATCCACAATCCCAGAAAATTAGAATATTACATGGAACCAAGAAGACAAGGATTGAAGAATAGAACAATATCGGACCTCTGAAAAGTATACAGTGTACTGTGCTTGATTGGCCAGCAAACTCGCCTGACCCTGACCCCATAGAGAATCTATGGGGCATTGCCAAGAGAAGGATGAGAGACATGAGACCAAACAATGCAGAATTGCTGAAGGCCGCTAATGAAGCATCCTGGTCTTCCATAATACCTCATCCGTGCCACAGGCTGATAGCATCCATGCCACGCCGCATTGAGGCAGTAATTGCTGCAAAAGGTGCCCAAACCAAGTACTGAATACATATGCATGCTTATACTTTTCAGAGGTCCGATATTGTTCTATTCTTCAATCCTTGTCTTCTTGGTTCCATGTAATATTCTAATTTTCTGGGATTGTGGATTTGGGGTTTTCATGAGCTGTACGCCATAATCATCACAATTATAACAAATTAAGGCTTGACTTATCTCGCTTTGCATGTAATGCGTCTGTCTCATATATCAGTTTCACCTTTTAATTTGCATTACTGAAATTAATGGACTTTTGCACGATATTCTAATTTTCCGAGTTTCACCTGTACTTGATGCCATTTAGGGACTGATCTTTTTTTCCGGGCAGGGTTGTGGTGGTTCCAAACAGAGCCTGCCTGTCCCAGCGGTCAGGGATGTTATCAAGGATTCCTGCAGTGAGCAAAGCGTTGGACTGGAAGAACTCTCTAAGGTCCCTTTCCACTCTAAAATTCCTTGACACTATGGTAAAAAATTAGAAGTTTTCCATGCATGAAATGGAGTTTCCACATGCAGCAGTTCTCATTGGTTTATCCCACCACCACCCCACTCATGTTTTTCCTTAATGCCAGGGGAGAAAGAATAGGCAGAGAAAAGATCGGAGGAAGGGGAAATACAGATACGGCAAGTGCTTATATACTGCCTTTTTCCAGATTCCCAAAGTGGTTCACATAGATCTGAATGATCTGATCACAAACTGATTTCAAATAACGAATATAAATACGATAAATATTTATATACCGCTTTTCAACAGAAGTTCCCAAAGCAGGGTGGGTGGGTGGGTAGGTAGGTAGATCTGATCACAAACTGATTTCAAATAACGAATACATTATTTATATACTGCTAAATAAATATTTATATACTGCTTTTCAACAAAAGTTCCCAAAGCAGGCTAACATAGATTTGGATGGATAGGTAGATAGAATTGGTTCCCTGCCGCAAAAGAACTCGCAGTCTAAAAAAAGAAACAAAAGATAAACACTAACGGCCACTGGAGGGGTGTTGTGCTAGGGATGGACAGGGCCAGTTGCTCTCCCCCTGCTAAATAAAGAGGATCACTACTTTAAAAGGGGGCCTCTTTGTTCCGTTAGCAGGGGTTACTGCTAACCCCTATAAGAAGGTAAATCTTGAGTGACCAGCAGCTGCTCTTTGATTTCCAGATGATTAACTGTGCTAATCATCTTCAATTTTTTAGGGACAGATCCATAATTGAACTGACATGTACGGAGCACACAGGCTGCCAAGTAAGGTGGGGTGAACCGGTGCACAGACCTCAATTCGTGCACATCCTTACCAGGGTTGTAAAATGGGCTTGAAACGGGTTTCAAGATTTGCAGGACAGCTATAGGGAGCATGTAATGTTTCGTTCCTCTGAAGTTTTCAGAAATGACGAGACCCATCATGACCAGCTCCACCCCACTCACTTTGGTCTTTGCTCTTCTCCTTCTAGGTCATGCCCTTGGTGTGAAGGACAATCTGATTTGTGTCTCTCCATCTGTGGGGGCTTTCAGGAAAGGACCTTTCCTCATATGCCCATGTGGTTATCTTAGAACCTTTCATTGGAAGGCGGCAAGCAGAGACCTCATGGTCTCCACCATGAACCTCTCGGATGTCCCACTCAATGGCACCCTAGACCCACCAGGTATCTCCCCAGCAGGTGGCCACTCGCTCTGGGAGGTGGTGTTGATTGTTCTAATGACAGGAATCCTCTCCTTGATCACTGTGGTGGGAAACCTCCTGGTGATGGTCTCTTTCAAGGTCAACCGAGAGCTGAAGACCGTCAACAACTACTTCCTCCTCAGCTTGGCTGGTGCGGACCTCATCATTGGGGCCATCTCGATGAACCTATACACCACCTACATTGTCATGGGGCGATGGGCTATGGGCAGCGTGGCCTGTGACCTGTGGCTAGCTCTGGACTACGTGGCCAGTAACGCCTCCGTCATGAACCTCTTGGTCATCAGCTTTGACCGCTATTTCTCCATCACTCGCCCCCTCACTTACAGGGCTAAGCGGACCCCTAAGAGGGCGGCACTTATGATTGGGTTGGCGTGGGCTGTCTCCTTTGTCCTGTGGGCACCCGCCATCTTGTTCTGGCAGAACTTTGTTGGGATGCGGACAGTCCCCCAAGATGACTGCTACATCCAGTTCCTCTCCGTGCCCGTCATCACCTTTGGAACTGCCATCGCGGCCTTCTACCTCCCTGTCACCATCATGGTGGCACTCTACTGGAGGATCTACCAGGAGACCCAGAAGAGAGCCAAAGAGTTGTTTGGACTGCAGGGCTCGGAGTTCAAAAACAACCTCCGGGTCACTCCCCAAACACCCCAAAATGGCGGCAGTGGAAGCGGCAGCTGCAGCAGCTCCGAGCAATCGCAGCCTCTTGCGTCTCCTTCAGCCACGGCCATCGCTCCCATGCAGACCTGCTGCTTCCTTGGCCGGAGGGCGGAGGTCCTCTACGTCGATCGCAGCAGCAGCTGCAGCTGGAACACCACAGAGGAGGAAGACGTGGAGGAGGCCTCCGCCGACTCCTTGACGTCATCCGAGGGCGAGGAGCAGCCCTTTGAAGTCCAGACGGTTTGCTCGGCGGTCATCCATCTCCCCATGATCGGCAGCGTGATGAAGCCGCCGCAGCAGGCCCCGTGCCAAGACCCCAAGGCGGTGGCTGGAAGGGACTGGGTGGGAGGGAAAGCCTTCGTGGTGGTCCCCAAAGAACCTCCAGGTGCTGACAAGAGGCTCAAGAAACTGGCCCTGCCATTAGCAAACAAAGCACCCATGATCACCCAAAGGGAAGCCTTGAAGAGGAGAAGGAACCACCGGCACGGCAAGCGGAAAGCCCTCTCTCTGGCGAAGGAGAGGAAAGCCGCCCGGACGCTCAGCGCCATCCTTCTGGCCTTCATCATCACCTGGACACCCTACAACATCATGGTGCTGGTGTCGACTTTCTGCCAGGGCTGTATCCCCAAAGGCCTTTGGAAGCTGGGCTACTGGCTCTGCTACGTCAACAGCACCGTCAACCCCATATGCTACGCCCTCTGCAACCGGGCCTTCCAGACCACCTTCCGGATGCTTCTGCAGTGCCATTGGGATCAACGCCGGTGGAGAAAGGTGCCCAAGAAGGTAGCTGTGTGCCAAAGGACGCCAGCCCACTGAGCAGAGCATACATGTGGGGTGCCAAGGACCCAGCCAGCGAGCATTTGGAGTACTGTGGACAGTTCTGGCCACCGTCTCTTAAGGAGGACGCTATAGAGAAGGAGCAGAAGAGGGCAATCCTGATGATCAAGGGCCTGAAGCATCTTTCTTATGAGGCAAGGCTACAGCATCTGGGGCTTTTTAATTTGGGGGGTGGGAGACAACAGAAGAGACAGGATAGAGGTCTATAAAACCATGCCTGGTGTGGAGGAAGTTGATAGAGAGAAGATTTTTCTCCCTCTCTCATAACACTAGAACACTAGTGGGGGGCCATCCCATAAAACTCATGGCCAAAAAATTCAGGACAGACAAAAAAGAAGTCCTTTTTTCACACAATGCATAATCAGCCTATGGGATTCTCTGCCACAAGACCAACCTGGATGGCTTTAAGAGGGGTTTAGATAAATGCAGGGATGACAGGTTTATTGCTGGCTACTAATCTGAGGGGTATAGGCCACCTCCAGCCTCAGAGGCGAGATACCTCTCAATACCAGTTGCAGGGGAGCAACAGCAGGAGAGAGGGCATGCCCTCAGCTCTTGCCTGTGGGCTTCTCAGAGGCATCTGGTGGGCCACTGTGGGAAACAGGATGCTGGACTAGATGGGCCTTCTTGGGCCTGATCCAGCAGGGCTTTTGTTATGATGCATTGGGGCCTGGAGAGGTGGAAGACCTTAGCCACTTTTAGGGCTGGGCTCATGCGTGGCTCAAGACCCATCTGCACCTTGGGCAGTGCACCAGTGCTTCTCCCCCTTGCATGCAGCCTCCCCCAATCTTTCTCCCTTTTTAAACAAATGGGAGGCGAGGGCATCTTGCTGATTCACTAGCACCCCAGTAATCTTCTGCCTTGCCCTGCCTGACAAAGTCCTGATGGATTGTGAAGGGGCTCAGATGGGGTTCTCCGGACACGCCCCACCCCCAACGCAGAAGACTAACTCCCAAGAGTGATCAGACTACAAAGAGGGAGCTGCTGAACTTTCAACTCATCCACAATCTGCATTGCTTTCAAGGATAAGTGGGTAACATCCCGGTTGCAGAAATCCACTAGTCTACTAGTCGGTGACGAGTGAAAAATGATGCCTGGCGAGTGGGGGGAAGGAATCCTGATGAGTAATGAACCAACATAGCTTGACGAGTAAAATATTTTGTCTGGCTGGTAAACTGAGCCAACATTTCTTCACCCCTGAGTATCATTTGTAGCCTCCTCTTCTCTGAAAGCATGCAAAACATGCTAATGTGGGAGGTGGGGGTGGAGGAAGTGGGCACTCCTCTGAGAAAATGATGGAAGTCCAGAGAGGTTCTACCCGGGTTTGGGAGCTGTTTTCCTCCATATTTTGGTTGTCTGGAAGCAAAGTAGGAGGAGAACCTGGGTAGAAGTGATGGTGTGGAAGCAAGGTAGGAGGAGAACCTGGGTAGCTTTCCCTCCTACCTTGCTTCCACACAACCAATATGGAGGAAAACGCAGCTCCCAAAATCGGGTAGAACAGTGTCTTTGATTGTGTCAGTGGCCTCATGGTAGGCAACATATGAAACCTAGTTTTACACAAGTGTGTACAGGTTGACAGCTGGGATTTCTTATACCTGAAGGGCTGTCATAGGAGTATACTTCATTCTACAAGGGGGCAGATTTAGGCTAGGCATTAGGAAGAATCCCCTGACTGTAAAAGCTGTTCAACAGTGAAACAGCCATGGTGGGGGGCATGACGCCAACTGTTTCTCTTCACTGGAGGTTTCCAAACAGAGGCTGGACAGCCCAACTATTGGGGATGCTATAGCAGCAGATGCCTGTACTGAGGAAGGGGTTGGGTAGAAGACTTCCAAGGTACCGTCTAGAGATGGCTGAATCAATTCAATCTCGAATCTGGGTGATTCAAGTGATTCAATCTCGAATCAAACTGAATCGATTCAACTCGAATCTGGGTGATTCAAGTGATTCAATCTTGAATCAAAACACCCTTGAGGATGTTTACCAGATTTGAGGTCGAATTGAATCACCCTTGATATGAGCTCGATTCCATCTATTTAAGCCTCCATTTTGTTCCCAGAGACTTATCCCTCCTGCCGCCCCATCCGCTCGTTGGTCCAGAAGTAAGCGGAAGTACCTGGTGCATGTGCACATGTTGGAGACTTGCACGGGCACCCCATGTGCGCGCGAGCAAGCACGACGTGCACATGCCCAATGTGCGCACGCGCACCAGTTATTTCTGCATCTACCCAGACTGGCAGCGGCTTTTCCCAGATTACAGGCAGGAGTGCCTGCAACCTTGGAGAAGCCGCTGCCAGTCTGTGAAGACAATACTGAGCCAGATAGAGCAATGGTCTGACTCAGTATATGGCAGCTTCCTATATTCTTATGAGTCTCTCTCACCCCTACCTTGGAGATGCCAGGGAGGAGACTCAGAACCTCCTGCAAGCAAGCAGTCAGGTGCTCTTCCCAGAGCAGCCCCGTCCCCTAAGGGGAATATCTTACAATGCTCACACGTAGTCTCCCATTCAAATGCAAACCAGGCTGGACCCTGCTTAGCAAAGAGGACAATTCATGCTTGCGACCACAAGACCAGCTCTTCGCCCCCAAACTGCCATCTCTGCACGGTTTACAGCCACATAATCAAGAGAAAATAAAACCTTAAAACAATTTAAAACCACAAGTCTAGTTTCACAGAGCCATTTCGGAAGGGCGGTATAGAAGAGACAGGGAGGCTCCTATTAATATATCTTCTTAATAATATTTATTAAATAATAATATTAATCAGCGGCTTTTCCAAAGTTGCAGGCAGGAATCGCTCCCGGTCCTATCTTGGAGATGTTGCCAGGGAGAGAACTTGGACCCTTCTGGATGCAAGCTGACAGATCATCTTTCCAGAGTGGCCCCTGAGGGGAATATCTTACAGAGCTCACACATGTAGCCTCCCATCCAAATGCAAACCAAGGCAGACAGTGCTTAGCAAAGCAGACAATTCATGCTTGCTGCTTCAAGACCACAGGCCACCAAACGGTGCAGCAGGGAAATTTCTTGATGATCAAGCCAGAGGTTGTCAGTTCAAATCCCCGCTAGGATGTTTCCCAGACTATGGGAAACACCTATATCAGGCAGCAGCGATATAGGAAGATGCTGAAAGGCATCATCTCATGCTGTGAGGGAGGAGGCAATGGTCAACCCCTCCTGTATTCTACCAAAGCAACCACAGGGCTCTGTGGTCGCCAGGAGTTGACACCGATTCAGCGGCACAACTTTACTTTTACTTTACTCCAAGATCAGATCTCCTCCCAATCTATATTTTTTAAAAATGTCTAGGAATTTGAACAGGATGTCCACTTGCACGAATTTTATCTTTTTCTGCTGCTTCTTTCTAGGCATTGCCACCTACCAGCGTGCCCTCTAATAGGGATCCCGATGTTGTTTGACTACAACTCCCCAGCTGCGGTGGCCTTTGCTTGGGGATTTTGGGAGATGTAGTCCACAACATCTGTGATTCCCTGTTCGAGGGGACACTGCCACCTACATGGTGTCCATGTTTAAAAAGCCCCACTTTCTTACCCTTACCTGCAAATAATGCTATAGGAGGAAATGTGCAAAACAGCCAGGCTCCAGTATGGAGTCTTTTTCCCATTTCTGGTTGTTTATGTTTGTGTTTTATTGTGTGTGTATAATTTAAGGCTTTTTAAAATCTGCACACACCCAACAGTTGTGTCTAGGAATTCTTGCCAACCATTTCTGAAATCCTAATCCATTCCCTTCCTGACCGGCATGCACTATCCAGAACGGTTTTCAGTTCTAGGTCACATGTGAGATTTCCAGCAGCCACATGAATAATACTGTGGCCTGCAAAGTGGTCCAAAGAGTCACTTGCATCCCAGCGAGTACTCAATTCTGTCACCAGGACTCCCCCAGAGCGTTGGCTAGGCGCTTTGACTGTGCTTTGGGGCGTGGAGTGGGGAAATTAGCTTGCTTTGGGGAGCAGTGTGGATTCCAGAGCCATTTAAGCCAGCCTCCGTGTATTTGGAAGTGATGAGAAGACAGAAATAGTTTAAACGCGTATTAAGGATAAAAGGGGGAACTTGCACCCAGGAGATCTGGTCTTGTGGCAGCAAGCAGGAATTGTCTCCTTTGCTAAGCAGGGCCTGCCCTGGTTTGCATTTGGATGGGAGACTACATGTGTGAGTGCTGTGAGATATTGCATGCAACTTTCTTGCATGCAGAAGGGTCATGTCCCCTCCCTGGCAGCATCTCCGAGAGAGAGGGCTGAGAGAGACTCCTGCTTGCAACCTTGGAGAAGCAGCTGCCAGCCTGGCTAGACAATCCTGAGCTAAACGGACCACGGGTTTGATTCAGTAAATGGCAGCGTCCGATCTTCCCGATTTGCCAGCTCCCGTGCGAAATGCACACTCGGCAAAGCTGCCGTTAGCCTGAAACCCTGCCGCTCAGTTCACAGGAAGACTCTGCGAAAGCCGGAGGACCGAATCGTCAGACAGAAGTTAATAGTCGTTGGACAGAAACCAGACACTTTCTGTGTAAAAAATGATATTTATTCACTAATGCTTCTTACAGTACCTTAAAAAAAAAAAGCCAGAATACACCATAGCTCCAACCACAATAAAAAGATGGTAAAGAAGGCAATGGGAGAAGCCCCAGAATAAGAACAACCCTAACTGATTAAACCTATAAGACAGAATTACCTGCAAATTAACGATTTGGGGAAAGGGAGAAATAAAGCCACCAACTCAAGTGTATACAGCCTGGCTGAGGTGAGGGATGGTGGGGTGTAGTGCAGATTGGGGGGGGGTGGACAGGTGCAAGGGGGGGCATGGTGAGGGGAGAGTAAGGTCAACCCCTCCCTTCCCCGGTCCCGAAAAGAAAGCCCCAAAGCACACCAATCGGCTTAAGAACCAGGGCGGCTGTCCTACTCTCACCGCCACCCCCCGCCGCAGAAATCAACGAAACTAACCTGAGCGTGGACCGCCCCACCCTGCCGCGGGCCGGGCTGCACGGACAACAAAAAGACAGGAGCTCAAACCAGCCATCAGGGGGGGGGGGCTTATGAGGAGAGCGAGTTTTAAGACACCGGCACGACCCCCTGAAGGACGGGAGGTTCGGACAGCGGAGGGACGCCTGGCCTCCTCTCGCCCGATGAGGCCGGCCGCCCACGCCGCCCCCGTCCCGGGGGGTTGTGGTTGCGGCCAAGGGAGATTCGGGGTCACCGGTGCACAAGAATGCTACCAACCCTGCGGACACTTTTCTCCACGCCCCCCCAAAAACTGGGCCAGGTTTTGGACCCTGAAGGGGTTGGAAGAATCCATCCTGTTGCCCCACAGACACCGCCAGAGGCCAAACTCCGTTCCGTTCACACCCCTTGCCTAGAGGAGTGAGACTGGAGAATGAAGAAGGCAAGATGCCGCCTCCTCCAGCAAGGCCCAGCCGACGGGCCCCGGGGCCTACCCGGGGGCTGGATTTGAACTCGCGACCCAGTGAGGCCACTAACCCTTCCCACTTCTTCAGTCCCCTGAGCTGTCTTGCACTATCTTCGGCAGGACGAGAGGCCACGGGTAGAGGAGGGGTTGACGGTTTTTTGAGAGAATGCAAGGAGCGGGGCTTTGGAGGTAGGTCTGAAGTTAATTTTTTTTTTTTTTAGAAAAAACAGGCACATCATTCTTATAGTATTACACAGAACCCAATTCTAGAGAGGGGGGCCCCCTCCCCCACAACTAGGGGGTGTGAGTGGGGCGAGGGGAGGGGGGGGAGGTCTGCCTTTAAAAACAGGGCTGGGATTTAAGGAGAGCTTTTAAAATGTCGCTTTAGAGGATCGATTCCTCGGAAGTAGGGGAAGGTGGGCGATGGAAAGAGGAGACCGCTTTCACCCCGGGAAAGGGAGATTCCGGAGAAAGGGGGTTCTAGCTGGGAAAGCCAGCAGCGCTGCTCCTGTTGGATACCCGTCTGAGCAACGGTTGAAAACTGTAACCAGTGGCCCCCACCCACTCCTCCCAGTCGTCGACAGGTGTCAAGTGAGGCTAAGACAAAAAGGACCCGCGACCAGCATGCCCCGAGAGACACGTGAAAGGTGGCGGCCTCGAGATAATCGGAGCACACATCTGCTGCTGAGTAGGAGGGAGGGAGGGAGGGACTTCCTGTTCTGGGAGGCACCCGAGGTCCTCCGCCCACCCTCTCCAAGCCACTTGCATTTTCCGGGAGAGGCCCTAAGGCCAGAGGGCGTTTTTGATGCCAACGAGCCACTTTTCAAAAGAAAAACCGCCACCCTAAAATGCTGGCAAGAGATCGGAGATGCCCCAGGGTTTGAAATAGACCAAAATCCGACACTCCACAGACCCCCATGCCGGGGGGCGAGGGGAGGCGAGGCAGAGTGAGCCTTGGCCTCCCTTTTCGGCTCGCCGGGGAGCAAACCCCGCGGCACTCATCCCTGGCAGGAATTCATCACCCTGGGGACGGGTGGAAACACAAATGGAAGCAATGGCACTTGAGCTGGAGCCGGTTCTTTGGGTCAGGAGCCAATCGCGGGCTGAACACAGGCGGGGCCTCGGGAGGGAAGCAGGAGTTTCGAGTCCACACCTGCCCGAGCCGAGGATTCCTTTTCTCCGCACAATGGGGTGGGCGCGGCTTAATCCGGGCGGCTCGAGACGAGCGGCAGATCCGCTTCCCACCCTGCTGGCAACGGAACCATCTTCTTGTGGGGGAGAAGGCAACGGGTTTGCAACTCTCTCCCCCTCTGTCTCCAGGCAACTGGGGTATGTCAGAATGCGATTTGGGGAGGGGTGGGGGTGGAGAAGATCCACACTCCGTTTTTGCTTTGCTGGCTCCACGGTGTAGAGAAAGCAGCCCGGCGGCTTCGGCTGCCGCCCGACACGGCACAGTGTCAGACCGATGAGACGGACACCGTTGCTTCTCCCAGACCCTCGCCCAGCTCAGCGAGAGAGGCTCTTTGCTTTTCTCTTGGAGAATTAAGGCTGTATATGTATGTGTATATATATATATATATATAGGACGGTCTCCGTTTGGTTCCCCGCAGTCAGTCACGGGGCAAGGGGGACCACTTCTTGGATTCGGCCGAGGTCTCAAGCCCAAAGCTCCCAAGGCGGGCCAGGGTCTCGAGAAAGAAGGAGCACGTCGTCCTGGTTTAGCAGCGGCGAGATGATGACGGCTCGGCCCCGGACAGCCGTGCCGAGGATGGCGGACAAGAACCAGCGGGCGGGTCTGAGCAGACTGGCGAAGGAGACAAACTGACCGAGAGCGGGAGGTGGCGGAAGAAAGACTAAACCGAGAACCTAAAGAGAGCCCCGCGATGCAGCAAGCAGGTGAAGGTCGCGCTTCCCGAACCCCCCCGTTTCCTCCTCGGCTGTCCCGGCACCAAATCAGGAGTTGTTCTGGTTTTGGTAGATCGAGGCCTTCTCCTTCAGCAAGTCTAGACACAGGTGGCAGCTCCAGCTTCCTGCAAGAGAGCAGAGGGAGAGGTCAACAAGGCCGGCAGAGGGAAGCACCCCCCCCTCACCTCCGCACAGCTGGAATGAATCTGGGACCTTCTGGCTGCAAAGCATGTAAGTCTTATCACTGAGCAACGGGCCCATCCCGAAGCGAAGAGTGCCTGCTGAGACTGGCTTGGCCCTAAGTAATTTTGATCGGGCGCAGACAGGCGCTTATTGGATTTGATTGATGGGCTCACGGCAGCTTAGCCTTTCTTCTTCTTCTTCTTCTAAATGTCCTGTCCCAAGAGCCTCAATCGAAGATTTTTAGATGTATTGATTGAAACAACAAATATTTATATACTGCGTTTCAACCAACGTTTCCAAAGCGGTTTATATAGGGAAACAACAAAGAAGATGGCTCCCTGTCCCCAAAGGGCTCACGATCTTAAAAAGGAAACACAAGATGGACACCACCAGCAAGAGCCACTGGAGGGACGTTGTGCAGGGGATGGAGAGGGCCAGTTGCTCTCCCCCTGCTAAATAAAGAGGATCGTCACATTTAAAAGGTGCCTCTTTGCCCAGTTAGCAGGGGTTAGGACAGGCTTCCCCAAACTGCGGCCCTCCAGATGTTGCTGAACTATAACTCCCAGCATCCCTAGACACAATTTTATGTGGCTGGGTATGCTGGGAGTTGTAGTTCAGCAACATCTGGAGGGCCGCAGTTTGAGGAAGCCTGGGTTAGGATGTAAACTTTTAATAATAAAGGCACTTGCGGTCGGTGCTACTATTGAGATAGCCTTGGTTCTCGTAGACACCCGTCAGCACACAGAGGGAGACTTTCAATGTTGAAAGGAGCGCACGGGAAAGTGAGTGAGAGAAAGCAAGAGCGCACAAACACACATACTTTCCCCATGCACTCTGTTCCACATACATACACATGAGACAAAGCAGTCTTTAAACAGCCCGAAATAATTTAGGGCTTGAAAGCGAAGAACCAGTAGGAAACAAACAGGCAACCAGACTGAACACATCAGAGTAATATGCTCCTATTGACCAGTCCCTATCAACACAGCGGGGAAGTAACTTGCCTAGTGAACAAGAGGTTGCCGGTTGGAATCCCCACTGGTGTTTCCCAGACTAAGGGAAACACCTATACCGGGCAGCAGCGATCTAGGAAGATGCTGAAAGGCATCATCTCACACTGCGCAGGAGATGGCAATGGTAAACCTGTATCCTACCAAAGACAACCACAGGGCTCTGTGGTCACCACGAGTCGACAGCGACTCGGCATAACGTTTATCAATACTCTGGTGGCTGCACTTTACATCTGCTGGCATTCCTGGACACTTTAAGCACTGTCCCATGGACAGCACACAGAGATTTGCATCATTGTGTACGTTATTATTATTGTTATTATTGTTATTATTATTTACACAGTCAGACAGGTGTTATTAACTGGTTTGTTTGATCCAGACATCGAGTCCTTCCCAAGGACCTTGGATGCCAGAATTTTATTGTCGATGTTGTTGCTGTTGTTATTATAGATATCGTCGCAGAATATAGGCTGTTCCCAGTAAAGTTGCCTTTTGTAATTGGCTGATGGTGATTTCTGTGACCCTGATGGTGTTGAGGTGCTCTTCAAGGTCTTTTGGAACTGCACCCAGGGCACCAATTACCTCTGGGATTATTTGGGTCTTCTTCTGCCACATCCTTTCAATTTCAATTGGTAGATCTTTGTATTTGGTGATTTTTTCTATTTCTTTGTCTTCTATTCTGCTATGCCCTGGTATTGCTGCTATTATTATTATTATTATTATTATTAGTTTTACATTTATATCCCGCTCTTCCTCCAAGGAGCCCAGAGTGGTGTACTACATACTTAAGTTTCTCTCTCACAACAACCCTGTAAAGTAGGCTAGGCTGAGAGAGAAGTGACTGGCCCAGAGTCACCCAGCAAGTCTCATGGCTGAATGGGGATTGGAACTCAGGTCTCCCCGGTCCTAGTCCAGCACTCTAACCACTACACCACGCTGGCTCTCTTCTCACTAAATAAGACGCCTCACACACTTCTACAAGTGTCCAAGGGGAAAGGAAGTGACACGGCCCCGAAATCACCTCTCTACACACATTGGTCTTGTCTGTACCACTAGGTTCATCCTGAAGCCTGCAGAAGGAGAAGTGGGTCTCTTCGGCATTCGATCTATGTAACTGTTTGATACGGAGTTTGGTCACTGGTCCTGACCGGGACTTGGGGTAGTCCCCCAAAGTCTCTCAGGCAGAGGAGGGTCTTTCCCAGCCCGAGATATTTTTTTAACCGGCCAGGAAGTAAATCTGGGGCCCTGTGTATGCAAACTAGGTTCTCGACCACTGCCCCATAGCTCCTGTTTTATAGCAGCCATGCAGGCAGCGGGTCACCTCGGGCAGAGTAGTTACCCTCCAGGCCAACGAGGCCTGGGTCACCGCCTGAACTATGGCCAGCAATTCCTTCGTTAAGCAATGTAACCATTAACAGGGGGTTTAAGAGCCCTCCTCCCACCTCTGGTTCGGGAAGCCTCCTCCCAAGTCAGCTGCGGCTCAGGAAATGAGTCAGCAAACGACACGCCAGAGGATGCCAGCCTGGGTTATATCACGCTATGAGCCGATCCGGGGTGCTCCCTTCCCCAATCAGCACCCTGAGCCTCATAGGGATGTAGGAAGCTGCCATATACTGAGTCAGACCCTTGGTCTATCTAGCTCAGTATTGTCTGCACAGACTGGCAGCAGCTTCTCCAAGGTTGCAGGCAGGAATCTCTCTCAGCCCGATCTTGGAGATGCTGCCAGGGAGGGAAGTTGGAACCGCAGATGCTCTTCCCAGAGCGGCCCCATTATCCCCTGAGGGGGAATCTCTTCCAGTGCTCACACTTCTAGTCTCCCATTCAGATGCAACCAGGGCAGCCCCTGCTTAGCTATGGGGACAAGTCATGCTTGCGACCACAAGGCCAGCTCTCCTCTCCTCGGTGACAGAAAAGAAAATATCCCAAGCCTGCTATTGTGCAGAACTTACTCGAAGGAGACTTCGTAGGAAGATGGAACAGAGAGGGAGAAAGAGGGACATCAACTGTGCTGAGTGATGGAACACACGCCCCCCCCCAAAAAAGTCACAGGGAGTCAGGAAGGTGGGAGGGCAGACAGGTGAAGGGAGCAGGACCTACCTTCCGGGGGCTCCGACATGGGCGGGGTGAGGCAGTACATGTGATAGCCACGGTCACAATCGTCACAGAAGAGCAGCTGGTCCTAAGCGGGAGGAAAGGGAGGAGAGATGGAGATGGCAGGTTACTCCGCCTCCTGTCAAAACGGGACATCCTGAAGAGTTTAGCTCCTCCCTTCGATTCGTGGTTCCACCGTTACAGCTGAACAGACAACTCGAAAAAGCACACAGGGGCCGACAGACAGACGGCGTGCAGTGGTGAAGGGGCAGTCCGACACCCTCTCCTTCCCCCCGGAAACATGTCCCCTGGGACTGCACAGTCCTTGGAGACGTTTCCGGGCGGCATTCCTGGCGAGGGGGTCTCCTCCTTCAAAATGGGAATGACACGAATGGCGGCGGCGGCGGTACTCACATCGTTTTCAGAGGTCCCACAGATGTTACAGCATTTGCATTCAATACACTGCCAACGGTAGGTCTTCACGGCCGCCATCATGACGGGGGTGAACTGCAGACAAGATGGGTGACCTGGTGGGGAGAAGCAAAGTGGGTGTTTATGCAGGCTCAAAGAGGATTTGGACGCCTGAGGTCTGGGCGTGCTGCGTCCGGTGACTTTCTTATCCCACAAGCAGGGCTGACGCCAAACCAGCAGGGATCTTAGGCTGCAGGACAAGTAAGTTGGGAAGTTGTCCCCAGAACAGCCAGCCAAGGGAAATCGAGGAGCGGGAGGGTGAGCAAAGCACGTTCTATAGGCAGTGAGTTCGGCAGCAAGCAGGACGGACCTGATCGCCCGCAGTCAGAGCAGGACACCAGTTCCTCAGGCTGCCCGGTCTTCTTGTTGATCTTGGAGTCTCCCAAGCAGAAGTCGCAGTAATTGTTCGGTAAGGCCAAGCCATCGGGGCCTTTCTTGGCTGTTGGGAAAGAAGTTGGTTACTCCGGGCAAGGGAGTTAATAACCCTGGCCCCTTGCAAGGATCTAGACCTGATCTCAGTCAGGTCTAGATCAACGACCCCTCTAATAGGGATTCCCAGACGTTGTGGACTACAACTCCCAGAATCCCCAGCTGCAACGGCCTTTGCTTGGGGATTCTGGGAGTTGCAGTCAACAACATCTGGGAATCCCGGTTAGAGGGAACAGTGGTCTAGATCGATACGCAGTTTTCTCTGCTGTTTAAAACAATGTTTTCAAACCCATTTCTTAAATCTTGTGAGAAGCCCATCTTACAAAACACGTTTGAAAAGGAATGTGTAAAAGTAAATATCAGTAACACGTGGCGAACATTTCCAACGTTCCCCCTCGCCCACTCCTCCCGCAAAAGGCAGGTTTATCCTTTTCAAGCTGTGCCCCTCCAATTCCAAAGACTCGGGAAATGAGGAGGCTACAACGCGAAGGCTTGCAGAGGCCATGTTGAGCAGCATTACTTCTCCCCTGGCTTCACTCCTAAAACATGAGGCACTAGAAAGCTAACACCTGCTTAGAAGAGGCGCCCTTTATAGGAAGTGCCCCGTGTTCCAATCCTCGTTCAGCCATGAAACTCACTGGGTGACTCTGGGCCAACCACTTCTCTCTCAGCCTAACCTCCCTCGCAGGGTTGTTGCGAAGATACAGATAACCATGTAAACCAGCTCTGGGCTCTTTGGAGAAGGAGCGGGATATAAATGTAGCAAATAAACCCACAGAAACGTTGCACACGAATAGCACTCTGCACACGCTCAAAGGCCTTCTTTTGTATCCTTCATTTTCTCCCAGGGCTGAGCGCCGAAAACAATTAAAGGGACTCGGCTCTGGCTCTGTTGAAGCCGAGATGAGAGATTTCTCTTATCGCCTCCCCGGGAAGAGGGAAGCAGCTTACACTTTTGCTCCTCGGATCTCTGCGAGACAGGGGTGGGAGGCTGCGAATCCTCCTTGTCCTCGCCTTCTTCCTCGGCCAGGTGGGAATGGGCGTAGTGGTAGCTCAGTCCCGGACGGTTCTTGTAACGCTTCCCGCAGACTGAACAGGGGAGAATGGAAAGAGAAGAGACAGAGAAACGGCCTGAGCATTCCCAGCAGCCTCCTCCTCAAAAACAACCAACCAAACAAACAAACCCCTCCCACAAACCCACACCTCAACCATGGTCCACCCACCTCATCTTGCTGGTGGGCCAACCAAATTACAAAAAGAGAATTCGCCAACTTGATGGATTCCTTTTGGGGGGTTGGGGGGTAGTTGGCACCCATGGGGCCCTACCACCCAACCCACTTTGGTGCCCGCTCGTCCTTAAAAATTGGGCAGGCGCCCACACCTGCAAAGACCCAAAACGAGGGCAGCAAAAAGTAGGTTCTGTTCCAAGGCTCTAGAATCTGATCTCTATAATATAATTATTATTATTATTATTTTACACAGTCGGACAGGTGTTATTGACTGGTTTGTTTTATCCAGACATCATCATCATCATCATCATTATTTCGATTTCTATACCGCCCTTCCAAAAATCGCTCAGGGCGATTTACACAGAGAAATAACAAACAAATAAGATGGCTCCCTGTCCCCAAAGGGCTCACATTCTAAAAAGAAACATAAGACACACACCAGCAACAGTCCCTGGAATTACTGTGCTGGGGGTGGAGAGGGCCAGTTGCTCTCCCCTTGCTAAATAAAGAGAATCACCACGTTAAAAAGTGCCTCTTTGCCCAGTTAGCAGGGGTCCCTGCTGGGATGCTCTTCACTTCTGCCCATCATCAACAACACGGCCTGCCGCTTTCCAAGGGCCTAACACAGCTCTTGGCCCTTTCGAGTGTCTGGAACCGCACGCCGGGTTCTGCAACGGAAGCGACTATATGCATACCTAGTTGGGTTTGTGCCTCAGGGATAGGGGCTGTGGCCAAGGAGATGGCTTTTCTTGACTAAGAACATAGGAAGCTGCCATGTACCGAGTCCAACCCTTGGTCCATCGAACTCAGGATTGTCTACCCAGACTGGCAGCGGCTTCTCCAAGGCTGCAGGCAGGAGTCCCTCTCAGCCTGGTCTTGGAGATGCTAAGGAGGGAACGTGGAACCTCCGGCACGCAAGCAGGCAGGTGCTCCTCCCAGAGCGGCCCAATCCACAGAGGCAAGGGGAGTGTGGTCAAGTCTCAAAGGCTGACCAGGGCTTCCAGGCATCAGAAGCCCGGGTAGGTGGCCAGGCACCGCAATTCACTCTCCACCCCAGATTGCCCCTTGACCAGATCGACCAATCCCCATACAAAACTCTTGCCAAGAGAGGGAGAGGAGATTCTCGTCTTGTGGTAGCAAGCATGACTTGTCCCCGTAGCTAAGCAGGGTCTGCCCTGGTTGCATATGAATGGGAGACTTGATGTGTGAGCACTGCAAGAGAGATTCCCCTCAGGGGATGGAGCCGCTCTGGGAAGAGCATCTAGGTTGCAAGTTCCCTCCCTGGCAGCATCTCCAAGAGACGGCTGAGAGAGACTCCTGCCTGCAACCTTGGAGAAGCTGCTACCAGTCTGTGAAGACAATACTGATCAATATAGACCAATGGTCTGACTCAGTATATGGCAGTTTCCTATGTAAGGCACTGGGAACTCATCGGGGTAGGGGGAGGAGAGAAGCCAACGGCAGGCTCAGAATCTGGCAAGCAGGCTGTATTCAGCGTGAACACAAGAGAAGCCCTGTTGGATCAGGCCCATCTAGTCCAGCATCCTGTTCTGCATAGTGACCCACCAGATGCCCCTGAGAAGCCCACAGGCAAGAGCGGAGAGCATGCCCTCTCTCCTGCTGTCGCTCCCCTGCAACTGGGATTGAGAGACACTGCTGGAAAAAAATGGCTGGGGGGGGGGAGATATATATATACACACACACACACACACACACACACACACACACACACTCCCCGGTTCCCCACCCTTAAAGCATGGGACCAGCTGCGGGGGGAAGAAAAGGAGCCAAATCCTTTCTAAAGCCCACTTAAGTCCCACAAGCCTTTCTGCATGGCAGCTAGAGAGCTCCTTTGCCACGACTCTCTTAAGGCCTGTGTAAACACAGCTGATTAAATAGGGGCCTGTCAGGTTGGCAGGTTCCCTCCGGTGTTCCTACTCTGCTTCCGAGGAGGTTCAGCTGGACGCAGGAAAAAGCTCACTTCGGCGCCGCCACTGGGAGGAAAGAGACGCCACCTCTCCTGGAGGCACAGAAACTTTCTTGTCCATGGAACCGCTCCGGGCAGTTCGGTTCCAGTTTGAACGGAACTCGAACCAAAACGCGAACCGGGTTGGCTTGGTTCTGCATGGTACGGGGTTGGAATACGGTTGGGGGCAGTGTTCCCTCTAACAGAAAACCCCAGATGTTGTTGACTACAATTCCCAGCATCCTCAGCCAAAGCCCACGGCAGCTAGGGATTCTGGGAGCTGTATTTATTTTTATTATTATTTTTTACATTTTATATCCCACTCTTCCTCCAAGGAGCCCAGAGCTTAAGTACCGTATTTTATGGACTATAAGACTCACTTTTTTCCTCAAAAAATATCCGCCAAAATTCAGGTGTGTCTTATATGTTTTAACAGTTTAATATGTTAAAACTCTGAAAAACCGGATTAAAATTAAGGTGCGTCTTATAGTCCGTAGCGTCTTATAGTCCGTAAAATACGGTACTACATACTTAGTTTTCTCCTCACAACAATCCTGTGACGTAGGCTAGGCTGAAAGAGAAGTGACTGGCCCAGAGTCACCCAGCCAGTCTCATGGCTGAATGGGGATTTGAACTCAGGTCTCCCCAGTCCTAGTCCAGCACTCTAGCCACTACACCACGCTGGCTCCCTTCAACATCTGGTAGTCAACATCTGGGATTCTCTCTTACAAGGAACACTGGTGGGGGGGGAGTGGAAGGTCACCTTATGCGCCGCTTGACAAAATTACAAGACTTTGTGACGGGCGGGATGTAGGAAGGCTGAATGGGCTCATTTTTCACCCCTTTACATTCTCAGCATAGAAAAAAGCCTGCCTGGGAGTGATAAACAATTGATTAAATAACTCTTCCTTCTGAATATCCTAACCTCAGTTAAATTCCTAGGCACCATTGTTCCCTGGCGTCTGGGATTTGTCAAGCCCTGACATAGTAATCATTTTTTACTATTACGGATCAAGGGTGCTGCTGCTGACCTCTCAGTTTAGGCTGCCCAAAGGAGCAAGTGGTAAGCAAAGAATTCCAAGGAAACTGAAGACTTGGGACTTAGCCTATCATTTACAGAACTAGTAAAATCCCGTTTGGACCCTGGGGCTGGGTTAATATGTAACCCCGGCTGCTCTGAGAAGAAAAGGACTTCGATCAGCTGCCTCCCCTCTCTGTCCTCACCCCAAGGGGAGTGCCTTCTATCCATTGGGGTGGGGAGGGAGCACATCAATATGTTTTATTTGCAGCACCTTCTGTCTGGGCATGATGGTTTCATTCCCCTCAAGGTGTCTCAATCTTGCTTTCTCGCTTGTAAAATACAGAGAGGGGCTTACTCTGATGTAGGTTCTTATTGTCTGCCGCAAACGGTACGAGGACTGTCTATCTGGTCATAGGAACATAAGAAGCTGCCATATACTGAGTCAGACCCTTGGTCCAGCTAGCTCAGGCTTGTCTACCCAGACTGGCAGCGGCTTCTCCAGGGTTGCAGGCAGGAGTCTCTCTCAGCCCGATCTTGGAGATGCCGCCAGGGAGGGAACTTGGAACCTCAATTCTCTTCCCAGAGCAGCTCCATCCCCTAAGTGGGAGAATCTCTTCCAGTGCTCACACATCAAGTCTCCCATTCATAAGCAACCAGGGCAGACCCTGCTTAGCTAAGGGGACAAGTCCTGCTTGCGACCTCTGCTCTCGACCGGTCCGGCCTCCGCTGGATCTGTCCGTCCGGTCTGCACCACTTTGTTCCGGCCTTGGTCAACTAAACTTCCCACCTCTGCTTTTTAAATCCGTCCTCCTCCTTTTAGTTTTAGCCTAAGTCTCACTGACACGTATAGTCGCCCCTCGTGCGGGTTGCGCTGGCAAATCCACAGCTGGAGAACAATCGGAATAAATGGGAATGAGGGGGAACCACAGTCCACAAAGCACCTCAGAAGCCGGGGTGGGGGGGAGATCTGAAGTCACTTAGGGTGCTGTGCTGCAAACCGAGACCAGAGAAGGCAAGAGGGCCAAGCAGGGAGTTGCCCCATGGACCCAGTGGTAAGGCCGGGCTCGACCATACGTGCCCGCTCCCATGCAGAGAGGGATGACTGTATATACCAGGCCCCCGAGCTGTTTTTTGAAGTCCCATAATCCACAGTCACAGTGGCCAGTAGCCAAGGATTATGGGAACTGTAGGCCAGCATCTTCAGGAGGGCCGAAGTTGAGCAGCCCTGGTCTATAAATCTCTGGTTTATTTTTAAATCGTTAAATTGTTGTAAGTTGTTGTAAATTGTTTGTATATGTTTGTATATGTTTTTCACTGGTTTTATGCTAGCGGAAACCGCCCAGAGACAAAAGTTTGGGGCGGTGTACAAATCTGATAGATAAATAAACAAACAGATAAAATAAAATAAAATAGTACCAGCAGAGGCACCACTGATCTGTGTCTCTGTTTTCAAAAGAGGCGGAAATGTTAATGATAATTGGGAGGCGGGCACTCACACAATCTGGATGGACACAATTTCAGCACACGTGGCGGGGGGGGGGGGGGGGCGCCTGCAGATATGTCGGTTCCATAAAAATCGGAAGGAAAAAACCGTAGAGGGTAAAAAAAAGCCCCCTTCCAACCGCCCCAATGTAGCGGAGTGTTCAGAGCCTCAGAGGGGACTTTTGACAACCAGGTGAGTGGAGCTGGTCGAATTCAGGGGCAGGGACGGGGGAGGAGGGCGTGGACAAGATGGACGGGGAATTTCTCAGCTTGAAAAAGACACCCTCAAGGTGGTCACAATCCCTTCTGCTTCTGCGGGGCGGGGGGGGGAGGTGTCAAAACTTTAGTTATGCTCAAGAACAGGTTCACAAGGCGCACATGCACACCAAGCAAATACAGGAGCACCTCAATATATATGGATTCTATATCCATGGTTTCGCGTATTCGCGGGTGTCTAATTGACAACCAATTTCAATATCCATGGATACGAAAGGCTTAAAACCCACATAATCCAGTTCCTAGAGGTTGCTTGCGGCCGCCATTTTGTCCATGGTAACCATTCTGTGGCTCATTTTGGCCACACACACAAAAAATGGAAACATCTACGATTTGCGGGACCTTTTTCGTTCTTTGTGGGGGGCATTATTGGATGCCAGGAGACCCCGGAACACGGCAGGACACTTTATTGGGCCCACGTTGGTGTT
This sequence comes from Hemicordylus capensis, assembly GCF_027244095.1. Classification (NCBI taxonomy): domain Eukaryota; kingdom Metazoa; phylum Chordata; class Lepidosauria; order Squamata; family Cordylidae; genus Hemicordylus; species Hemicordylus capensis. The sequence goes on from NC_069670.1 coordinate 4,921,861, forward strand.
TGGGGGGCTGTTTTTTTTCCAAGTCTGGGAACCTAAGCCCCGCGTTCCCATAGACTCAATCACTCGTTAACCGCGGTAATCTGTGGGCACGGAACCCCCACGGTTAACGAGGTCCACCTGTACTGAAACATTTTGTTGTGAGTCTGCACTTGTCTAATTTGCTGCAGGCCAGTTTGGGAGACAATTCCTTGTCTGGAATGAGGGATGGAAATTAACACCACCCAAAAACATCTGGATGCAAGTCCTCGATTCTTGGGCACGTCTGGTCATTTTGCAGCAGCTCTTCCCAAAGCCCAGCCACAGAAGCTGTTCCCTCAAATACTGGAACATTCAATCTCCCCCGCTTCCTCCGAGGCATTTCTGAAACACTCTGGCCTGGAGCCGGTTCGGATTAGGGATGTGCACAAACCGGTTCGGAAGTCCTTTTCTGGACCTCCGAATCGGTCCGGTGCGGATGGGGTTTACCTTTAAGGAGCAAGGAGGGTGCTCTTACCCACCCACCCACGCCACGTTTCCCCGCCGGCGCTGTTTCCAAAACAGCTTAGTCCGCGCTTTAGACAGCGCTGGTGGGGGAAACACGGCGGGTGTGTGTGTGTTTAAGAGCAACCTCCCTGCTCCTTAAAGGTAACCCCCACCCGGCTGCTGACCCAGCCCAGTGCTGGTTCGTGTACATCCCCAGTTCCGATGGGCCCTTTTGAGACCCCCAAACACCACACACATAACACACACCCCAAACCCTGCCCCACCCTATCCCGTAAGAGGGAGGGATTTTTGGAGCCCTGCATCACGAGACCCAGTTTAAAAACAAACAAGAGTTTTTAAAACTAACATTTCAGAAGAACAAAGTCAGGAGGAAATAAAATAGCAGAGAGAGAGAGAGAATGGACTACCTCGGTCAGGAGGTTTCAAGGTATGCTTGTGTTTGTAACTATCTGAAATACAGAAAGAGAATAATGAGAGAAAGGTGAAAATACTCTACAGGTCACACACGGCGCATGCACACAGTCAGCTATATAGAGCGATTAAAAAGGAGAAAAGAAACATGCTACTTTGTGTTATTTTAAATTAAAAGCGGGGGGGGGGTAGTGTAAAATTCTCACAGGACAGTAAAAGAGGGAGAGAAAGAAAAGTAATTTCAAAAACTCATTCTTTGCAGTTTCGAAAAGTCTTGCCAATTCTCCCCCGCCCTTGACATTACCAGCCAGGTTTGCATGGGCATTAATTTCCAAATTGGTACGCAGGAAAGTCAGGGAAGATGGCGCTGGAGAAGGCAGCGAGCTGGATCATGGAACCCCCCAGGTAACCAGGCAAAGATGCAGCCACTGCTGGGTGGCTTCTATGCCTGCCAGGGGGTGGGGGAGACCTGTTGGGGGGGGGCACCTGTTCCATATCAATGCCGCGTTTCCTGGTGTCTCCAGTTAAAGGGCTTCAGGTGGGAGAACTGAACAAGATCCGGAGTTGGCAGGCCTGGGCCAGTCTGTTACCTTGGTCCCCGGGGAGACGAGAAAAGCTCTCCCACTGGCTTTTGTGCTTCCACAGAACTCTTCAGCCGGAAGAATAAAGAACTCTGTGAAACCGAAAAGCGGCTCGGTATCTTGCGAGCCATTCAGTGCATCCTGGGGAAGTTCCGGTCACCGGCTCTGGCCCAGGCCTCCCAAAGGAGTGTGTCATCCTCAAGAGGAACGCCAAGGAAAAGCAAGGGTCCAAGAACAGGCAGGAAGCCCACCTAGCTCTTTGGTGCTTCTCTGCAAGAGACCTGCCCGCCCCGCCCCACCCCCTCCTGTCTGGCAAAAGCAAATGTGTCCTGCTCAATTCCAGAGCAAGGCTCGCCTTCCGACTTACTGTCACAGGCATACGGTTTGTCTCGGTCTTCCAAAATGGCTGCATCCAGTTTCTTCCGGGCACTTCCGACTCCTTTGCCCTAGGAACCCAGAAAGCAAGAAGGTCAGGAAATTGCAGTTACGGAAACGCTATCACTTCCCGATTGGGACCCCGGGCGGATCACAGAATATGGAGCTGGCAAAAGCAGCAGGGCTGATCCTCCAATTTTGCACAATGGAACACACCACGGAGGCCCAAGCTGGACTGGGGAAAGTGTCATCGGACCTGGGACTCAGGCCTGGCCCAGCAGGTCTCTATCTATCTATCTATCTATCTATCTATCAAACTTCTATACCGCCCAGCAGGTCTTTATTTATTTATTTTATTATTATTTATTATTATTATTATTAATTCGATTTCTATACCGCCCTTCCAAAAATGGCTCAGGGCGGTTTACAAAGAGAGATAACAAATAAATAAGATGGCCCCCTGTCCCCAAAGGGCTCACATTCTTAAAAGAAACATAAGACACACACCAGCAACAGTCACTGGAGGTCCTGTGCTGGGGGTGGATAGGGCCAGTTACTCTCCCCCTGCTAAATAAAGAGAATCACCACGGTAAAAGGTGCCTCTTTGCCCAGTTAGCAGGGGTCTTTATTTATTAAACTTCTATACCTTCTATAAATTTATTTATTAAACTTCTATACCTTCTATAAATTTATTTATTAAACTTCTATACCACCCAGCAGGTCTCTATCTATCTATCTATTTATTTATTAAACTTCTATACTGCCCAAACTTTCATCTCTGGGTGGTTAACATAAAAACAACTAAAAACACATATAAAAAAATAAAACAATGCAACCATTTAAAAAAAACAGCCATAAAATTTAAAAACAGACCATTTTTAAAAGCTGGGAAAGCTTGGGTGAGAAGGTGGGTTTTTCAGGTGTCACTTCCTTTCCCCTTGGACACTCTTGTAGAAGTGTGTGAAGCCTCTTATCTGGCAACGGACAGGATGATGTGAATCTCTGTGCGCTGTCCACGGAACTGTGCTTAAAGTGGCCAGAAATGCCAGCAGATGTAGAGTGCAGTCACTAGAGGCTTGATAAAAGTTGTGCCGAGTCGGTGTCGACTCGTGGCGACCAGACAGCCCGGTGGTTGTCTTTGGTAGAATACAGGAGGGGTTGACCACTGCCTCCTCCCGCACAATATGAGATGATGCCTTTCAGCATCTTCCTGTATTGCTGCTGCCCGATAGAGGTGTTTCCCTTAGTCTGGGAAACATCCCAGCAGGGATCTGAACCAGCAATCTCTGGCTTGCTAATCGAGTCATTTCCCCGCTGCGCCATTAGGTGGTTTGTGTTATGTATATATACTGTAACCTTATTATAATAAGGGGGGGGGGGGCGACATTAGCAAGGATTACTTTTACTATTTAAAGCCAGATCATGTCTAAGGCAAAGGCTTTTAGACATAGACTGCCAAGATAATTTGGCCTCTGCCAGGAAATGTTTTCTCTTTAAAGTTGTCCTACTCTTTCCTCTTCCTCATTCCCAGCACCTTATCTATCTAATGTGACAGGGATCGGTCTTAAGAGAGCTTTTTCACTCGCAAAATATAATTTATTACCACCTGCACTGCTGACAGGCCGCATGGCTGGAATTCCTACTGTAGAATGTAGGAATGTGTGTCGGGGGGAAGCAGAAGAATTGATTCTATAATGGGTTACGGGATGCTTTTATTCTGGTTTATCCTGGGAAGTCTTTGGGGTTCTGTGTCAGGTTTTTATTAGCCGGCACCAACCCCCACATTACAAGAAAAGCCGCCAGCTTTTTCGTTTCTGCCATCAAGGTAGGTGGCAAGCCGGTACAGAATCCCGTACAGAATTATTCTGAGTCAATACTCAGTGTTTCTGACTGTCCTGTGGTTTTGATATGTTGTTTTAACAACCCAGGTTTTTTAAAATCAAAACTTTTTTTGCTATGGCTACCGCTAGACAAGCTGATTTGTTGAATTAGATACTTGCTTTTTAATATATTTTCACCACTGGAATAAGACAAAAGGGTAATTTCAGAAAATGTAAGATAGTCCACTACTGCCCCACAGTGGTGTTTACTTGAAATGACACCACAGACGACACAGATGGAGGAGAGCTAGTCTAGTGGTAGCAAGCATGACTTGTCCCCTTAGCTAAGCACGGTCCACCCTGGTTGCATATGAATGGGAGACCAGAAGTGTGAGCACTGCAAGAGATTCCCCTTAGGGGATGGAGCCGCTCTGGGAAGAGCATCTAGGTTCCAAGTTCCCTCTCTGGCAGCATCTCCAAGATAGGGCTGGGAGAGAGATTTCTGCCTGCAACCTTGGAGAAGCTGCTGCCAATCTGTGAAGACAATACTGAGCTAGATAGACCAATGATCTGACTCAGTATATGGCAGTTCCCTATGTTCCTACGAGGCTGTTCTCAGGAGCAGGGCGGCAAACCTGCCATACACTGCAAACTCGCACTTTAAACCGCCCAGAGACGGAAGTTTTGGGTGGTATAAAAATACATTAAATAAATAAATCTCTAGGGGCCAGAACAACAAAGCTAAGCTGCAGTCTTCATGCTGGCAAATTCGGTTTTGAAAAGAAGCCCCTGCAAGATAGTCCAAATGTACAGGTGTATTCATGTACCAGCATGGTAAGAGCACTGCCCTAGAGTCCAAATGCTGCCCCCTATTGCGGGTTCGGCAGCCCTACGGAGGCCCGGAGTGCTCAATCCAGAGGCCCAGCAATAACCCCTGAAGCCCCCTTTTGCCAGCTGTACCTTCGCCTTGCCTTTGCCTCGGCGCTTCGGGGTATCTTCTTCATAATCCTCATCGTCCAGGTCATCCAAGAAGTCGTCCGGTTCAAGGATCCTCTAGAACAGAGAAGACAGACTGCTGCGGTGAAAACAGGCCGATACGGGAGAACGAAACGAAAGGAGGTTTTCGCGTTGGGCCCCCCGACAGCAAGTTGACACTGACAACAGCTGAGGAGTGCCGAGGAGTTCGAACTGCTCGGCTGAAGCGGAAGTCATGCCCTAGTGCCACACTTAATGAATTTATAAATTAGTCCCCAAGGTCGCTCATACAACCAGGTCTACCCAGAGGAGTGCAACCCTAACCCCGGCAGAACCACCGGGATGGGTCCCAATCCTGCTGCTCCTCTGCCAGGTAGCCCAGGTTTTTGACCTGGGCTAAAAACAAGGAGGGCAGGTGTGCACCCACCTACCTCACGGCCTGGTCATGTGGGCCACCGGGCTGACGGCAGCCATTAAAATGATAGAGGCCTGGGGAAGGAGTGCCCCGGCCTCAAGGATTCCCATAATGCGCTGCGCTTTTGCACAGTGCATTGTGGGATATCTGGAGACCAGGCTTTGTCCCCCCAGCCTCCAGATGGCCACACCGCTTGCTCCAGCATGTGGGTATGCAAGCAGCACAGCTTGAGAGGAACCGGCGGTCACGTGGGGGAAGGTAGGGATGATCCTGCCTGCCCCCCGCCCTCCCCAGCCCCACATGAAGCGATCGCGTGAACAACCTTACTGAGTGGCAGACCCTCACATTTCAAGCACTGAATATCTACAGGGGCTCATTAACTGTTAATTTTTTAAAAAAACTTTTTAATTCGATTTGTATTTTCCCCCACTCCAATTTAATTTCCGTGTGCAGTTTTATATTGTTCTGTCTTGTAAGACACCTTGAGATTTATGTTAATGCAAGGCGGTATAAAAACGTAACAATAAATTAAAAAATAAATAAAAATAAACGGTCTTTGCAGCTCTCCTTCACCATGTCGGATAGAGCTGCTCAACTTCAGCCCTCTTGCAGATGTTGGCCTATGACTCCCATCACCCCTGGCTATTGGCCACTGTGGCCGGGGATGATGGGAGTTGTAGTCCAAAACCAGCTGGGGGCCCAAAGTTGAGCAGGCCCAATGTAGGAGCTCAGCCAATACCGCATAATGAACAAAGCGTTGGCAAGACCTCATGGGTTCAAAGCCCCAAACAACAAATATTTATATACCACTTTTCAACAAAAGTGTCCAAAGCAGTTTACATAGAGCAATAATAAATAAATCAGATGGCTCCCTGTCCCCAAAGGGCTCACAATCTAAAAGGAAACATCAGATAGACACCAGCAACGGCCACTGGAGGTACTGTGCTAGGGGGGTGGAGAGGGCCAGTTACTCTCCCCCTGCTAAATAAAGAGAATCACCCCTTTTTAAAGGTGCCTCTTTGCCCCAGTTAGCAGGGACAACTGCTAACCCTACATACCGCTAACCCACTTACAGGCCTGACCTGAAAAGGCAGTAGGATGCATTATACCCTCAGAATTACAAGAGCAATGAATGCACCACTGAGAAACCTTCAAGGCCAAGTTGAAGACAGATCATCCTGGAGAGAATCTATCGATGTGGTCGCTAAGAGTCGACAATGACTTGATGGCACTTAATCCATCAAATTAAGCCACAATCCACCCTGAAGCAAGCAAGCTTTGTCCACATGGAAGTTTAGAGGCAACGTAATAGCGATGCACGCATCTGAGACAACCGGAATGAAAGAGAAGGGCTCCAAGCCAGACATTTCGTGCCCACGAGCGCTCGGGCCTCCCGCAGCGATGAAAAATCTCCCTCGCACACCCCCCGCTATGCCTTGCTAGATTCTGGAAGCCAACTGCAAGCTCTCTTCTTCAGCGGCCTTACTAGGCTTTCGGAGGCGATGCTGGAAGTTGGCCAAGATCTGGCAGCTCAGCAAGCCAGAAACGATGATGGAAACCAGAGCGTTGCATCCTCACCCCGCAGCAGTTGTTGCACAGCAGACTAAATTCGGCCCAGGGTTGCAAAAGAAGTTCTAACAAGCAAAGGCAACTTCCCTCCTTTTATTGCAGACCAGGAGGACTGAAAAACCTGGAGCAAAGGAGGAGGGGGCAGCAGTGTTCCCACTAACAGAGTCCCCCAGATGCTGTTGATTACAACTCCCATAAGCCCCAAGCAAAAGCTACTGCAGCTGGGGATTCTGGGAGTTGTAGTCAACAGCATCTGGGAATCCCTTTTAGAGGGAACACGGGTGGGCAGCATAAGCTGGGGTGGGAGAAGCAGGTGGATTAAACCGCACATGAGAGTTCAGGAAGTGGCTTTGCTGGAGATCTTACAAGACAGAAGCCACTGGAGAATGTAAGAGGATGTGGCAGGAAGGGGCGGGGCTGTGAGTTTCCTCTATGATCACATCTGGATAAGACAAATGTTTATAGACCGCTTTTCAACCAGCCTTCCCAAAGTGGCTGACAAAACCATAAATCAATATTATTGTAAATCTTTGCTGGTCAATGACCGAATAAACTTATACTGATAAATCAGTAAATAAAATGGCTCCCTATCCCCAAAGGGCTCACAATCTAAAAAAGAAACTTCAAGACAAGCCACCAGCAACAGCCACTGGAGGGACGCTGTGGTGGGGATGGATCGGGCCGGTTGCTCGACCCCTGCTCAAGAAACAGAACCACCACAGGGCACCAGTGCAGAACTTAACACTAGGTGCAGAATTAGGAGAATCCCAGCTCCTTCCTTTTTTGTATTTCATTCATTCATTCATTCATTCGATTTCTATACCGCCCTTCCAAAAATGGCTCAGGGCAGTTTACACCGAGAAATAATAAATAAATAAGATGGACTGCTGTCCCCAAAGGGCTCACAATCTAAAAGAAACATCAGATCGACACCAGCCACTGGAGGTCCTGTGCTGGAGGTGGCTAGGGCCAGTTACTCTCCCCCTGCTAGATAAAGAGAATCACCACATTAAAAGGTGCCACAACCCTGTGGCTGTGGGTGCGTGGAGGGAGGACACTCTGCAGTGGGCAGTAATGCAAGAAACACTCTGACGCTGATGACGGAACAAAGAAAAAGCCCACTAACAATGGTGCCAACGGGGGATACCTAGCTTGATGGTAATACATGTGAAAAGGATCACACGACTATACTCGAACACAAGTTGAATGTGAATCAGCAGAATGCTACAACTGTTTTTTGTTTTTGTTTTAAACTAATACGATTTTAAGCTGAAACAGAACTTCCAAGTCACAAGAAATCATCATTCCACTTTACTCCACGCTAGTCAGACCTAGGGATGTACCGGAACGCGATTCGGAAGCCGAATCGCAGCACGATCCCTTTAAAATCGAGTGCGGACACAGAGGAGAGCAGGTCCATCTGTGATCCTCCACCGCTCACCACCACTGCCGTACTGGTAGTGCTTCCAGAGAGTGCTGCCAACACACGCAGATAGCTAGGTGGAATGCCACCAGTCCTGCAATGGCAGAGAGCTGAGGAGCAGCAGGGATGGAGCAGCTGGGAAAGCCCTCAATTTTAAAGGGATCGTGCCCCGATTCGGCTTCCGAATCGCGTTTCGAGCACATCCCGCGTCAGACCTCATCTAGAGCACTTAATTCTGGGCGCCACAATTCAAGAAGCCCGTAGACAAATTGGAATGGATTCAGAGGAGGGTAATGAAAGTGATCGGGGGTCTGGACAACAATCCGATGAGAAAACTGAAGAAACCGGCGATCTTCAAGGGCAAGGACTCATTTCTGACCCAAAAGGGCAGAAGTGGATCTAAGTTACAGGAGGAGAGGTTCTGGTTGAACATCTAGGAGAAATGCCTTAACAGTAACAGCAGTTTGACAATATAACCAATTACCTAGGGGAGGAGGAACTCCCCCACTGGAGGTCTTCAAGTAGAGACTGGACGGCCATCTGTTGGGGATTCTCTAACTCTGGATTTCCTGCCTCGAGCAAGGGGTTGGATGAGATTGCCTCTACAAGGCCCCCTCCAACTCTAGGATTGTCTCTCTGCCGTACCTTCCGAGCTCGGCTGTTGGCAACGGGGAACTCGCCGAGGCTGTCTTCGTCCGTGCGCGGGTCGGGCAGGCTGCGTTTCTCGAGGGGGTCCGTCCTCAGGAGGGCCTCCAGGCTGCTGCCGTCCTGAGAGATCAAGCCCTCTTTCTTGAGAGTCTGTTCAGTGTCTGCAGAAGGGAAAATCCAGTTGGGGAGCTGGGTTAGTCTGTTGGAGCAAACACAACAAAGAGTCTGGTGGCACCTTAAAGACTCGCAGGTTGACTGCGGAAGAAGCGGTTTCCGGGCCAGAATCCACGACTCTGGCCCACTAGTCCTAAAAATCCGCCACTGTCGTAGAATCCATTCTAGCAGATGTATAGGAGGACCTCGTTAACCGCGGGTCCAGCAGCCATGGTTTCACGTATCCGCGGTTAACGAGGTTAACGTATATGTGGGGAGGAAAGGGCTAAACCCATGTATCCGCGGGTCGGGGGTGGCCGGAAATGACCTCAGAGGAATGACCTCATTTAATTGAAAAAAAAGGGGCAAAAATGGCAATTTTTGGCCACTTTTAGCAGTCCAGGAACCTAACCCCCCGATTCCCATAGACCAAACGGCCCGTTATTTGCAGATTCGCTATCCGTGGATCCGCTATCCGCATTCTCCTGTATGCGGCAGACATGCATGGGTGCAGAGAAGAAGAACTCAGTCTTGTTCTAGTCTGTGCCATTTCTGAAGAAAGGCCAGTAATGCAAGAACAGTGACCACTCACAACACTAATAACTAGTAGTACAATAACCTTTCCTACTTTGCGACCACGGTTAGTTCCTAAAGAAGTTTCAGTTGCAATAGCAAAGCTAGGAAGGTGGTTGGTTTTACAAAGATATATATCACAGACCGTCTGCATTTTATGCGCTTTTGGCGACACTGTTTAAAACGTCTTTCCTCCGAGTCTGCCAACTGTGGGTAACGCCATGCCTTTCACAAAGCAGGCTTTACTCCAGGCAGGCTTTTGCCACAATAAATCTGCTACTCTTTAATGTGCCACAAGTCTTTGTCTTCTGAGGTTTTTCTTGCTGCAAAATCAAAAATGTGGGGAGGGGGACGAGAGAAGTGACTGAACAAAAGCTAAAAACGTAATCCTTTCTCACTAGAGGTGTGCACGAAACGCAATTCAAGCTCTGAATCGCAACATATTCCCCGTACCTTTAGCAGGGAGGAGAGCAGATCCATACCTGCTCCTCCTCTGCTCGCTGCCACAGGAAGTTTGGCGGCACTCAGCCAGCTAAGATCGTGCATCGGCTGTACGTCTCCCAGCTGGCCTCGTGCAACACCAGCACGCACATGGCCTCCGCGCATGTGTGCCAGCCATTTGTGTGGTCAGTGGTGAGCAAAGGAGAAGCAAATGTGGACCTGCTCTTCTCCCTGTTAGACCTGCTCCACCTCCCTCACAGAGACTGTGTCACGATTTGGAGCTCGAATCGCATTTCGTGCACATCTCGACTTTCCACATCTATTTGCCTACAGAGGTACCTCTGTGCGTTTGCCACAGGACGCCTGCGCATTTACAGAGAACCCTGGGGGACGTTCCAGGCACACGCTCAGTTCATGCAGAATGCTGGCAGGGCCTCTTGGCCATGCAAAAATTGAGAACATGCCTTGGAATACACCCAGCACCGTGCTCCTGTTCACACACAGCAAATACAGGAGGCTTGTTCTCAGTGGCTGCTCTAGACTAGACTAGAAGAGGGATCGACTTGAGCCCTCAGAACAGTTCGCTGTTGATCCCGGAGATCCCTTCTCTGCCCAATGCTTGTACATAGCAGAGCAATTCCCGCAGGGCCCATCCAAGCATGAGGGTGGCATGGAGGGCAATTTGCAGAGGGCTCTCTGAAACAAGGAGCCACCCTGTCCCAGAAGACTGGCGAGCCTGGATATTTCCATGCAGAGGCCTCTTTGTTCAGAAAGAAGGCGAGAAGATGGGGGGTTTTAATGGCTTTGTGAACTTGCTGCCGAAAAGCAGTACACAAGAACTAGTGAAACTTAATTTAATTAGGACGTTTTCCGGCTCACTTAAGAACAATCTCATCGACTGTTTCAAGCCTCTGCAATCGAGAAGGAAGAAAAAGTGCTCAAAGGCTGCGAATAATAATAATAATAATAATAATAATAATAATAATAATAATAATAATTCGATTTCTATACCGCCCTTCCAAAAATGGCTCAGGGCGGTTTACATAGAGAAATAATAAATAAATAAGATGGATCCCTGTCCCCAAAGGGCTCACAATCTAAAAGAAACATAAGACAGACACCAACAACAGTCACTGGAAGTACTGTGCTGGGGGTGGAGAGGGCCAGTTGCTCTCCCCCTGCTAAATAAAGAGAATCACGACGGTAAAAGGTGCCTCTTTGCCAAGTTAGCAGGGGGTGCTTGGAATGCAGCAATGTGGATTTGAAGGGAGAGGGAGGGAGAGAGAGAGAGAGCGCACATCAGAGAAAGATGACATTCTACTTTACCTATCTCTGATCACAAAAATGCTTGCTCCAGCAGAAGACTTAGGGGCCACTTCAGACATTCTGGTATAGTCCTCTTACAGTATGACACCAACACAGCATTGGCATAGCCGCCACTGAACTGGGGAGGTGGGACGGGGACGGACGAATGCCACCGGCCACTGGGGGCTACCCGATGCCCCGCCCGCCCCGCTCTAGACACCCAGTCAACAAACAAACCGCTTGCTATCTGGCAGAGGGCGGTGGTGAGCACTTCCGTGTCCCGATTCTGGCCACACTCCCTTGCTGGCATCAGCAGTATATCGACGCAGGGGGGTCTGGCCAGCATCGGGGCACGAACCTGCCCCTCTCCAGGAGCCGAGGCCTTTGTTTCCCAGTCCGGTGTTTCCTTTCCTCTTCCCTCAAGGGAGAGAAAAGAAGCAGCCAGCCAAGGAACTGCTTCGGACTGGGAGAGGGCAACGGCGGGCACGGCCGTGCTCTGGTGACGGCCGCACACCGCACGCAGGCAAGCCTCTGTGTGCACACGGAGCCATCGAACATGGAAGCCTTGCCAATCGCCCCCTCCCCGAGGGAGGCGGTGACCTCCCTACACTTCAGAGCACAGATTTAAAATCACACGCGCACCAGTGCTCCCTAAATCCCAGACGCTGACGACGACAACGCCCAGCATTCTCGGCCAGAGTTAAGCCAAAAGAGATACCCTGTCGTGGGCTCCCGATGACCCACCACCCCTCGGTCAGAAGAGGGTCCCTTCTAACCACGCTGTTTTTCTGCACACTTCCACCCCGCAGCCCAGGGCAACGCCAGCTTGACAGCAGAGAGAAGGCCCGAGGTCCTGGAGGGAGGAGACGAGACGTACCTGGTTTGATGGAAGGGAAGGAGAGCCGCGGATCCTCGGGAGGGTGGGAGCGGCGTTTTTTCCTCCAGCGGCGAGCTGGGTAGGAATAGAGCTGGCCGGACGCCAAACCTGCCAAAGAGATTAAAAAAGGGGGCAGGGGGAGAGCGTCAGAGAAACGGCACTAAACGCCCTGCCTTCGGACTCTAACCGGGAGCCGGTTCCGATGGTCCTGCTTCCAGAGATCAACGGGGCGCCTCTAATTCCATTAAGCGCCATTGCTAGTTGTGACCAAGCGGGGGTTACTTTGTGCTTTCTGGGGGGCGGGGGGGGCTACCCTCAGAAAAGAGATGGCTCCGACGTCCCGTAGTGCCAGGCCTGTGAGACGAGGTCAGCTCTCATCAAACCTAAGCGTGGATCGGGTCAAAGCTGAATACTCCACAGCCCTCCTGACATGGGGCAGGGGCAACCACCCTCTCTGTGCAGTGGGGCGGGGGGGTCCCTTTAAGAGAAACCGAGCTCTCTCCAGCCACAATGCCGAGGCATACAAGAAGAAGCATCGTCCTCCTCAGTACTTCCCCCAGAGGGTTCTATGGAGAAAGCCCGGGGAAGGACAACACTTAAGAACATAAGCCCTGCTGGATCAGGCCCAAGGAAGCCTCTCTAGCCCAGCCTCCTGTTTCACACAGTGGCCCACCAGATGCCCTCGGGGAGCTCACAGGCAAGAGCTGAGGGCAGGCCCTCTCTCCTGCTGTGGCTCCCCTGAAAGTATTCAGATGCATCTTGCCTCGGAGGCTGGAGGTGGCCTTTAGCCCTCAGACTAGATACAGACTTCCCAGTACTCAGTGTCAAGAGTGCACTGGAGCTCAACAGAGCTCTATTCCTCTTAGAAGGGCCCAGAGGCATTGGGCAAAGCCCAGCACTGCATGGAGATCTCTGTGGCTCCCATATCATCAGCATCAGCATCAGGGGTGAAGAAATGTTGGCTCCGTTGATCAGCCAGGCAAAAGAGTTTACTCGTGAGATGGCTCCTCAAGCTATGTTGGCACACTACTCATCAGCACTTTTTCCACTCGTCAGGCAGCATTTTTCACTCGCCACAGACTAGTAGACTAGTGAATTTCTGCAGCCCTGATAATTATTATTATTATTGGCTCAAGCAGCTCCCATGTGAAAAACCGTGCAGATCACGGCTGCGATCCACCCTGGTTGCCTCTGGTCTACACAGCCGACACAGACCCACGCTTCCGGCAACAAGTTAAGGGGTTTCCACAGGTACCTGTCCCAGGACTCAGTCAGGAGCAAGAGAAGCTGCTCTCTGACCAAAATTATGTCCCTGCTGCAAACTGCACCCCAGAAGAAGGCCATGCTGTATCCCCAAGTCCCATATCCCCAAAGGCTGCTAGGAACGTCGGCACCCAACCTGGTCCCCTGTGCCGCTTCTCCATCCAGATGTAGCAGTTACTCTGCGCCACGCCCGTCTGAGAGTCCAGGAACGGCAGTCGGACGCTCCTCTCCGCGCACAGCCGGGCGTTGTAGTTGTGGCACTGCTCCATCGCATCCTTATAATATTGTTCACCAAGGCTGGAAGGAAAGGAAGGGGGGGGGAAAGAGCTTTAGAAAAAGTCTTGCCCTGCTCGGGTGGTTTAGCTGATTTCGGGTTCGCTGCAGCACAGAGTCGTCTCGGACCACCGGCTCCCGAATAAATCAACGCACCTGATGATATGTGCAGGTAGGAGACCTGGTCTTGGGGCAGCACACATGAGTTGTCCCCTTTGCTAAGCAGGGCCCACCCTGGTTTGCATTTGAATGGGAGACTACATGTGTGAGCCCTGTAAGATATTCCCCTTTGGGGATGGGGCCGCTTTGGGAAGAGCACCTGCCTGCTTGCATGCAAAAGGTCCCAAGATTCCCCCGCTGGCGCATCTCCAAAATAAGGCTGAGAGAGACTCCCACCTGCAACCTTGGAGAAGCCTCTGCCGGTCTGTGGAGACCAGGGATTCTCAACGCTGGGTCATCAGATGATATTGGACTTCAACTCCCATAATCCTCAGCCAAAGGCCACTGGGACTGGGGGATTATGGGAGTTGAAGTCCAATATGATCTGGGGACCCAACGTGGAGAATCGTTGGTGTAGACAATACTGAGCCAGATGGACCAAGGGTCCGACTCAGTATAAGGCAGCTTCCTCTGTTCCTATGAGCTCTTTTGGGAGGGCTCTACTCTGCATGCCAAAGCCTCCAACAAGCTCGGTTGTCGTGCACACGGGAGAGGGCCTTTTGTGCAATTGCCCCCAGACTGGCGTCTTTCTTATGTTTCTTTTTTAGACTGTGAGCCCTTTGGGGACAGGCAGCCGGTTAATTCATTAATCAATCACTTTTCCTGTACGTAAACCGCTTTGGGAACTTGGGTTGAAAAGCGGCAGAAACATATTTGTCGTATTTGTATTCTCCTGGCTACCTGGAAGCAGTTGAAGACTACCCTGCTGATAGGAGCTTCATCCCCCTGGTCAGGGGATGGGGACACAGCTCCTCGCTTAGCATGCAGAAGGTCCCAGGTTCGATCCCTGGTAGCATCTCCAAGTAGGGCTGGGAAAAACCCCTGCCTAAAACCTTGAAAAGCTGCTGCCAGTCAGTGTAGCCAATCCTGAACGAGCTGGAGCAATGGTCGGACTCAGTATATGGCTCCCTATGTTCCTCGCTGTGCTGTTTTATGGGTTTGTGCTTTTTTTTTTTTTTTTTGAATGCAGCTTGAATGATTGATTGCTTTAGATGGATTTTATTCTCTCTTATGTTTGAGTTGTACAAAAGGCACTGCAAATTTTCTTTGGATCTAGGAACCAGCCCCCCAAAATCAGGAGCCGGACAATGGGATACTTGACAAAACCACTACAGTGCAGTCTTCCCTCTAACAAGGATTTGAATTCTCTATTAGCCTTCAGGAGAGCCCTTAAAACGTATTTGTTTTTAAATCGGTTTTAATATTTTAACCAAGTTTCAGGGGTTTTTTTAATTGTTGTTTTAAAATGTTTTTTTTAATTGTTAATTGTTGTTATATTGTTTTTTAATTTTTGTTTTAGCTCTTTACTGTTTTAATGGTATGTTTAAATTGTAAACCACCCTGAGCCATTTTGGAAGGGCAGTATAAAAATCAAAACAAACCAAACCAAATCAATAACAGGGATTCCCAGATGTTGTGGACTACAACTCCCATAACCCCCAGCGAAAGGCCACTGCATCTGAGGATGCTGGGAGTTGTAGTCCACAACATCTGGGAGTCCCTGTTAGAAGGAACACTGCTACAGTGATGGACATTGTGGGGAGAAAGGACACATGGATAGAGAACTCTTCATCCACTTTGCAAGTCATGTAATTAGAACAGATAAAGGGAGGCCTGGGGCAAACAAAGATTCAGTAACTCTACCTCTAGATATCCTAGTCTAGGTTCCATGGTTAAATTTCTAGGTGCCATGGCTCCCTGGCACCTGGGATTTGTCAAGCCCTGTGGTACGCCGACCTGCAGTCATTGACAAAAGGTGATACAGAAACGTAAAAAAATAAATACATCTAAGAAGGTGGAAGTCCTCGCTGCAAATAAACCTCATCGGAAGGCTGAAGCTCACCTAGGAGTGCAGATCCGTATCCCCTCTAAGAGGGAATCCCAGATGTTGTTGACTACAACTCCCAAAATCCCCAAGCAAAGGCCATTGCAGCTGGGGATGCTGGGAATTGTAGTCAACAACAGCTGGGAATCCCTGTTAGAGGGAATACGCCAATCCACAAACCAAGCACCAGAGGTAGTAGATGCCACTTCCCTGAATGTAGTTGGTTCACATTCTTAAAAAGCCAACCCCACACTGAGCTATTGTCATATTTAAAATTTAGGGTCCCAGGATCAGAATTCTGGGCAAAGACCTGCTTTCAGGCTTTCATTCCCAAAACAGAGAGGCATTCATGGAGTGGGCATTCTGCATTACTACATCTCATTTTTAGTCTATTAAGACCATGGAAGAAATAAAATATCCAATTCTATTCAATCATCTCATTAGCAAAAAGTATCAGAGGGCATGTTCTCAGAGCACGGGTGGGAGAAAAGAGCACACAGTTTGCATTTTTATTTTCATTCTTCTAGCATCTGACTTGCAGCAAGCAATGAAGTCTCCTTCTTTTAAAAGGCTATAATTACAGTAACTTCAGTGTTTAAATCTTGCCACACAAAGTAGAGGAGAGGAGAAGAGCGGAATAGAAACTTGTGGGCATCGGTTTGCTGGGATGGGGGAGAAATTTATATTCTTGCTGCCAGGAAAGAGGGGGCGAGAGAAAATTAGGCCCAATGTTTTACCAATCCTGCGACAAATATTTATATACCGCTTTTCCACAAAAGTTCCCAAAGCAGTTTACAAACAACAGCACAAACACCCAAACACCGCCCTGTCCCCAAAAGGCTCACAATATCAAAAAGAAACAGAAGACAGACAACAGCAACAGCCACTGGAGGGATGCTGTGCTGGGGACGGATAGGGCCAGTTGCTCTCCCCTCTGCTCAATCAAGAGAATAGCCACTTATAAAAAGGCGCCTCTTTGTCAGGGGAAATGTTTTATATTCATCTTGACATTACAGTACAAGCTGAAACAGCGATGCTGAGCACTGCTGAACTCACCCCTGCTTTCTCTTGACCCTCATTCTACCTGCATTCAGCTAGCAGTGAGCACGGTTTGCAATTTTATACAAGCCCCAGTATTTCGGCGTAGTGAGAAGGCAGCCAAACAGAACTTCCTAACTAATTATACCAAAGCAATGGGGGAAATGACTTGACTAGCAAGCCAGAGGTTGCCGGTTCGAATTCCCGCTGGGATGTTTCCCAGACGATGGGAAACGACTATATCAGGTAGCAGAGATATAGGAAGATGCCGAAAGGCATCATCTCAGACTGCGCGGGAGATGGCCATGGCCAACCCCTCCTGGATTCTACCAAAGACAACCACAGGGCTCTGCGGTCGCCACGAGTCGACGGCACACTTTACCTTAACAGAGAAACAGCAAGTTCTGATGCCCTCTCCTTCACCCTGAAAATATGTCCTGGAGAGACGCATAACCCTCAGGGACATATTTTTGGATGGCACAGAGAGCTTCCGGGCATGGGGAGGGCATCAAAAACTACCGCTTCCTGGCGGCACTGGTGCAGTTGGTGGGGAAGTTCTGTTAGGCTGCTCTCTCACTGCCTCCGGGGTCTAATTTCTCTATCTCCAAATATCTTTTAAAATGTTATGGGGAGGTCCATCTCTCCATTCTACACCCAAGCAATAAAGGCAGAGGGGCTTTCTCTTGTGTTTACCCCTCCACTTTCCAGGGGGTGGGGAGGGCGCGATGGCGGTACAATATCACCCCCTTTCCAACACAGCTTCTTTTAAAACCTGATTTGGCAAGGGCAATATTTTCAGTGCCACCATTCCCTTTACGGGCCAGAGACTTCCCTCTCCCTATTCTCCATAGAAACCTATGAATGGTGCTGTGGGTTTTTATTCCTATTCCACCTCTCCCAGTCACACTTTACCTGCGCTGGGGTTTGGGATGGGTGGGGGACAGATCTCTTTTCTACCATCCCCTTCCTTTGAACATACTTCATTTTTATTCTTTCTCTCTCCTACTTTTGTTTGGGACCAAGCAAAAAGGGACTACCGCCACCACACCCCATTACTGGATTCCTATTTTTAGGGGTCTGCTTTTCCTCTTCTGCCTCCACCTTTTTTCATATGAGATTTGTTGTAAGGGGAGAATGTTTGTTCTCTTCTCTAATGCCTCTTTTAATTGGGGGCGAGGGAGCAGGAAAAAGAAATTCACTCTTATTCTTTCCCCCTGTTTTCTTCCAAGACATCCTCCCACAACCTCTCGGCTCTCTCTTCTCAACACCATGGGAGGAGAGCTGGTCTTGTGGTGGCAAGCATGAATTGCCCCCTTTGCTAAGCAGAGTCTGCCCTGGTTTGCATTTGGATGGGAGACTACATGCGTGAACGCTGTAAGATATTAGTGGGGGGGGGCCTCTGGGAAGAGCATCTGCCCTAAGTTCCCTCCCTGGCAGTATCTCCAAGCTAGGGCTGAGAGAGACTCCTGCCTGCAAGCTTGGAGAAGCCGCTGCCAGCCTGGGTAGACAATACTGAGCTCGATGGACAAGGGTCTGACTCAGTATAAAGCAGCTTCCTGTATTCCTTCTTTCAAAGGGTCAGAGGAACGCACATAATTTCCAAATAGACATTTGGAAGGAACCAGGGCTTTTCAGAGGGCATTCCCTGTCATTCATTTCAGCACATTCCCTAGGCCTAGAGCATCCGCGTGGCATGAAGGAAGTCCCAAGTTTCCCTCCCTGGCAGCATCTCTTAGACAGGGCTGAGAGAGATTCCTGCCTGCAACCCTTGGAGAAGCCGCTGCCAGTCTGGGTAGACAATACTGAGCTAGATGGACCAAGGGTCTGACTCCGTATATGGCAGCTTCCTTTGTCCCACCTCCTCTCTCCCAGTTTTCTTTTTATACATTTTTTAAGAGGAAAGGGTGCCTTTTTTTCTTTCCCGTTCCCTCATTTACAATGCCAGAAGAGGGAGGCACCTTTCTCTCTCACACACACATAACATCTGGGAATCCGTTAGAGGGAACACGGCTTTTATCCCACGAAGCCAGTGTTCCCTATAATAGGGGATTCCCAGTTGTGGTCGACTACAACTCCCAGCACACCCAGCTGCAATGGCTTTCGTTTGGGGGATGCTGGGAGTGGTAGTCCACAACATCTGGAAATCCCTGTTAAAGGGAACCCTGCACGAAACGGCTTTAACTTTCCTCCCCTGTGGAATGGCTTTAACTCAGGCCTGCTCAAAGTAGGCCCCCCCAGCTGTTTGAGGACTACAACTCCCATAATCCCCAGCCACAGCAGCCAACAGCCGAGCCAATATCTGAGGGCCGAAGTTGAGCAGCCCCGTCTTAACGGTTGCTTCTGCTCTGGTTCTGTCCTTGTGGCTTTGAACGGTGTGTGCCACCTAGAGAAAATAGGATAAATTTATATTTATATGTATTCACTTAGTGCGTGCATATACTGCTCCCTACAAAAAGCCCCCCGGGGGGCAGCAAACAAATATAAAGCCAGTATGGTGCAGTGGTTATGATGTGTTCAGAAAACCAAAGAAACTCCAGTTTTTGTCCTAGAAAACCTCATTTTAATTTAAAGTAACCTCACATTAGTTAGGAGCATTGGGACTAGGACCCAGGAGGCCCAAGTTCAAATCCCCATCCAGCCACAAAGCTCACTGGGCAGGCTCCGAGCCAGCCACGTCGCTCTCGGCCGCGTGGCCTACCTCGCAGGGTTGTTGTGAGCAGAAATGCAACCATGATGGGCTCCTCGGGGGAAGGGCAGGATAGAAATGCGGTAAGTAAATCGATAGATATGAATAGATAACTGGGGCGGGGGCCCCTATTGCTCCACATAACCCCTGATTTTTGTATTTTGGGGGGTCTTCCTCTTCCCCACCTTCAAATTTGGGACTCTAATGGAGGGCACTTTTACTCCCCCACCCATTTGTCCCCCACTCCCCCCAATCCAGGGAAGAGCAACGCAATTCTCTCTCTAAGAAAAAGAAAACTGAGTAACTGGAGGCGTGAACAATGAAAAAGGACAAAAAGGCTCAAAGGCCGTCCCCCCCTCTCCTCTTGGTCTCCCCCAAAGCCACAGGCACCCCCGCCAGCAGACTGCCCTCCTGCGCGCGCTCCATCGGGTTCCGGCTATACCATTAGAACCCGGACGGGGGGGGGAGGAAGGGAACGGGGGGTAGAGCGAGAGTCCCACTCACAGTTTCACCACATTCTGTACCACCGCCGCCATCTTTCCCTCCGCCGCCTGGGCCGAGAATGCGGAAGCGCGCATGCGCCGGCTTACCCCGCGCCGGCGCACTTGGTCGGTTTTCTGGCCCGTAAACAGTTCTCCCTGGGCATGCGCAGCCCCTCGCTCACTCTTCCCTCACCACAACCCCCACCCCCGCGCATGACCACTACCCACCATGCGCCGCGAAAGAGCACACGATGCCGCCGCCCGTCTTCCCGCCGCCGTTTCAGTCAAACGTTGAGACGGCGCACGCGCAAAGGAGGGAAGGGCGCCCCGGCTCGGCTGCTCATGGAGCCCTACTGCGCTTGCGTCAAGAGGCTGGCCTTTTTCGTTTCTTTCTTTCTGGTCTCTGAAAAGTTTTTCTTGGGGCGGTTTAGGGGAATGATTTAAAGGAGCGCTTTTGGAACAACTGAAAAATAACCATAGAGCTTGGATAATAGCGGGATCGAGACCCCCATAAGAAGCATTCCCAAGATCAATAAAAATGAGCTAATCCGTTTGTTAAATCCAAAGGATTTAAACACAAAATTAAAACTTGGAAGTAGCGAAACAATATGAGCCATACGATGCACATGCAAAAATAATGGTAATTTATTTTTATTTATTTTTATTTTCGAAGGTGGCTTTGAATTCAGGAGGAAGAGAGACAACATCTCTCTCCCTCTCAACATCCCTTGTCAAAATAATTCAGAAATAGACACCAACTTTCAATTTTATCCCCTCCACCCGCGAAATCAATTTCCCCTTCATTGCACGTATTTGCATAATGAGCATACAAGCAGGACCATCTCCCGCGTGTTGATAGATAATGAATGTAGTTTTCTCGTTGCCAATTGCAGAAGCTATTTGTCTTGAATACCATTCTGAATTCTATGAGTTGCAACTTTACATCAAATGTTGCTTATTAGTACTATTGGCTTCATTTGATCAGGGTGAACCCTTTCCATCCAGCTCTTTATTCAAATTGATCTGGTTTTCCTTACTGGTTTAACTTCTAACTGAGCAAAGAGACACCTTTCAAAGTGCTGATTCTCTTATATTTAGCAGGGGGAGAGCAACCGGCCATATCCATCCCCAGCACAGGATCCTTCCAGTGGCTGTTTTTGGTGTTTATCTTATCTTTCTTTTTTAGATTGTGAGCCCTTTGGGGACAGGGAACCATCTTATTTATTTATTCTTTATTTTTCTATGTAAAGCACTTTGGAAACTTTGTTGAAAAGCAGTATTTAAGTAGGAGGAGGAGCAGTCGTAGTAAAAACAATTTCATGGGAATTCGGTGAAATCTGGAAATTTTTAAACCATGAAAAAAACTCTTTCCAGAGTGGCTTCATCCCCTGAGGGGAATCTTCTCTTCTAGTGCTCACACATCAAGTCTCCCATACATATGCAACCAGGGCAGACCCTGCTTAACTAAGGGAACAAGCTATGCTTGCTACCACAAGACCAGCTTTCCTCTCCAACTTGCCTTGGGGAGACTGCAACTGCGTGGGGAAGAGAAACCGGGGGGGGGGGTTTACATACATACACCCCATGCCACCGCTACCCCCTGGCCTTTGGGGAGGGGGGCAAGGACAGCCCATGCCACCCGCTGGCGACGGGGCCCGACCAGGTTTGGGAGCTGTGTGTGCTCCCAATTTTCAGTGGTGTGAGTGCAAACAAGCAGATGAGAGGAGGGAGAAGTGAATGTGTGGAATCAAGATAGGAGGAAAAGCTAGGTGGTTGCTGACCGCGCATGCGCGGCAGCCATGTTTTGTGCATGCCGACGCCACCACCGTGCGAGGTGGTGATTCAGAGCTCAGCTGGGGCACCTTTAAAAGTGAGGAGAGGAGGTCCGTACCTCCAAACACCCCACGTGCGGTGGCGGCATTGGCACGCGTATGGTCTCTGCACATGCGCGGCGGCCATTTGCGTGGTCAGCAATCACATCACTTTCCCTCCTACCTTGATTCAACACCATCCCTTCTCCCTCCTCTTCCCTAGTCATTTGCACCCACACAACTGAAAACTGGGAGCACACACACAACTCACAAACCTGGATTGGGCACCGTTTCCGATGGTGTGAATGACCTCCTTGCGTTTTGCCATTCGAGATGCGTTCAGCATTGCCCGTCTGCCTGGATCTGCAAGAAGGGAGGGTGGGTAGAAAATGCTGAGCTGTAATGTACACTTGGGAAGCGTATTTGTTAACTTAAGGAGAGGCCTAAGTGCATAGAAAGGAAACTGAGTGCATATATTAACTCTGAATGTTTCCGGTCCTTTGGGTAAAAACAACATTCTTTTGCAAAGAGCAGATCGCTCCATTAGGAATTCATTTCATGCCATGAGTTTTGTGTGGGCCAGCTGCATCCAGACACGAGCAGACACTTTCTTGGCCTATGTAGCGGGGAAATGAAGGATAACTCAATATGGTTTTTTTAATTGTTGATCCTCTTGCTTCACTTTCTTCAGAAACTTCCTTTAAAGAGGATCGATCCTTTGTCACTGGTGAAAATGTAAGAAGAGCCCTGCTGGATCGAACCAAGGATCCATCGATCTACCCCAGTGTCCTGTTTCCAGCAGTGGACAGCCAAACGCCTCCAAAGAAGACGACCAGAAGGGCCTGAAGACCACCCCCTGGCTTGTTTTTCAGCATCCGGTTTTCAGAGGGGACGAATACTCCGACACCAGCATTTAAACAGCTGCCATCGTATAAATTATCAAACAACGTAAACACTTAACGCAGATTTCTTTCATTTCTCACCTGCACTTACATCACTGCCATATTTATTTTGCATGTCTGATTGTATCTATTGAGGTGAACGGTTGACTCCTAACCCTCTCCTCCACTGCCAAACTCTTTTTCCAATCCCCATTAAAAATGTAAGGTTTTAAAATTTGCGTCCTCTCCTCTTCTTGCCGGTTGTGTCCAAGAATTCTCTCTGAGGAATGTGGCAGCCCGGATTGGAAGCTTTCTGCTTCTGAAAAGTCCACATGCAAGAACTAAAGGCAACAGCCTCCTCTCCCATGACCCCCTACATATACGTGTTCTTCCAGTATCTGGGAGTCTCTGAATACTCTTACAAAATGGTTATGGATTATAGCTTTCCTTAGATCATCCTTCTCCAGGAATTTGTCTTAACCCATCCTAGCCAGCCACCAGCTTGTGGCATAACTTAATAACGCCCTGCTTTGAGAAATCTTTGGGCAGGTTCCCACAACCGCCGGGGTAAATGTTGAGCGAAGCCACTTTGAATGACACCCACGGCATTGAGGGGAAAAACCCCTCCCCTCTGCTCTCGGGTTTTGTTTTGGTGCAAGTTCACATGGCATGCCTCCACATTGGCCTTCTAGCCAATGGGGTGGGGGAGATTTCTAAAGCCTATATCTGCATTCCTAAAGACGGTATCCCTCTTATCATGTCCATGATTCTATATCAGTGCCTCTCCCTATTTGCTCCGGCGTTTTCAGAAAAAACTCTCTTAAAACCGGCATTTTAAAAACCTGGAAATACTTTGAGCTAAGCTAGAATTCGGAAGACAAAGCCTGATTTGTGCGTGGAGTGCTTCCAAGGATCTCGAAGGGATTTCGGGGTAAGTTTGGCTGGTGTGTGAATGTGCATACTCTTTTCCGGAGGAGATTCGGGGTAACAGCCCTGTCGGTAAAGCCTCCAGCTAGCCTGGAAGTGGAGGAAATGCCAGAGATACATCTATACCCAAGATCTGGAAGTCGGCAGGAGAATCTCGGGAGAACATCCAGCAGAGTGTGCAGGAGCTGAACATGAGCGGGTTCAGATGTCACACTTGCCGGGACACTTACCCCACTTCCGGACTGCCTGGTGGTCATGCGAATGGACCTTTTGCGTTGGTCTATCCTGAATCTCCTGCCATTCCAATTCTGCCTACCTATGACCCTCTGTGATGATTTCAAAACACCACTGGAGCCCTCTGCTTTTCCATACCAGGCAACTTGACTTGGACATGTATTTAATTCTCTGAGGTCATTCACACAACCAAGAACTGTGTTCTACCCAGGTTTGGGAGCTGTGTGTGCTCCCAGTTTTCGGTTGTGTGGAAGCAAGGTAAGAGGAAAACCTGGGTAGAAGTGATTGTGTGGAAGCAAGGTAGGAGGAGAACCTGGGTAGAAGAGATTGTGTGGAAGCAAGGTAGGAGGAGAACCTGGGTAACCTTTCCTCTTACCTTGCTTCCAATCAATCACTTCCACCCAGGTTCTCCGCTTATTTTGCTTCCACACCATCACTTCTATCCAGGTTTCCCTCCTTGATCTTGACCACCTTTTAGTGAAATTTCCAAATTTTAATATCATAGGAGGAAAGTGGGGCTGCAATGCAATCAAGCGACACAAGTCATTTTGGCAGGGGAGGGGAGACGTGTGAATTTTCTAAAAGTACCTGGTGTGAGTGGGGACGGGGAGGAGGTTGGAGAGGAAAGGAAAGAGTCTTTTTAAATGTATGGAGTGAGATCTGAGGGAGTCCCATGTGGGAGGAGAGCTGGTCTTGAGGGAGCAAGCATTACTCTTTGCTAAGCAGGGTGTACCCTGGTTTGCATTTGAATGAGAGACAACTTCTTTGAGCGCTGTAAGAGCTTCCCTTTAGGGGATGGAGCCACTCTGGGAAGAGAATCTAGGTTCCAAGTTCCCTCCCTGGCAGCATCTCCAAGATAGGGCTGAGAGGGACTCCTGCCTGCAACCTTGGAGAAGCCGCTGCCAGTCTGGGTAGACAATCCTGAGCGAGGTGGACCAAGGGTCTGACTCAGTATATGGCAGCTTCCTATGTTCCTAAGGGCGAGAGACCCCTGGATGAGTTACATCCAGAAAAGCACACTGGCAGATGGAGGGAAGCAGGAAAATGAGTACGCGCAGGGTTCACCTCAGGTTCAGCTCCATTTGCGTTTGACTTTGGCAAGGAGAAATCCATGGAAACAGCAAAGTTGCTGTGCTGTCACCACCGGCTGGCCGTCACCATGGCCACAGAGCACAGGCAGGGATTATGGACAGCATGGTAACAGGCTGGCTTCTACACAAAGCACAATAGTGTTGGTCCCAGAAAAGGGCTTCACATTTACCTGACAATACACTGCAAACCATCAGGAAACAATTGCTTAAAAAAAGGGGGGGGGGAGAGGGAAATCCAAAATCACAAGAGAGAAAGAGCCTGTTAAAAGGGAGGCGTCCTGTCCTCACATTTTTCTGCCAGGGAGACCCCTCCAAGGGGGGAAAAACACACACACAGAGAAGTTAGCCCAAAGCCTTCACCACTGTAAACCGAACAGAAAGTTCTGCTTTCAATTTTTGCAGTTGGAAGACGTTTTGCACGCCCGCCAAATAAAGCGTGCATATGCAGAAACTCTCTCCTTCAGCAGTGTTTATCCCTGTTCCTATCAATTTCGCAACGCCTGGACCAATATGAACCCAATTTGCGACAGCTTGTAGCAAGGGACACCTCAACAGCAGAGTTTGCGATGTCATCCATCCCAATTCAAGATGGCGGGCGCGGAAACGTTTGAAGGGCGAATGGGCTAACTTGTGGACCGTCTCACCGATCCGAAAACAAGTTTGGCACAGTTGCAAGTGACACACAGGGACACCTCAACGGCGTCGGAGTTTGCGATGATGTCATCCACCCCGATTCAAAATGGTGGGCGCGTGAAGAATGGCTGAGGCGCAAGCGGGCTCCCTTGTAAATTGCCTAACCGATTCGGACCAAATTAAGTCCCATTGTAGGGATAGTGAAAGGAAAGGAGGCAGATTAGTTCTTACTAGAACAACTTGTTTAAAAATATTTAATTGCAGTTGGCGGGGGTGAACCCTAGTAGAACTGCGGGGTGGATAAAACAAACCAGTCAATAACTCCGGTCCGACTGTGTAAACAAGACGATAATAATAATAAACCACGGCGATTAAATTCGAAACAAGGCATCGGAAATGTGAACAGCGCCTTCAACTGCGGCATCACAAACAGGAAGTGTGGAAGCCAACATCCGAGTTCCGCCGTGACCCCGTTGCTGGGTGTAATCTAGAAAGCGCCCAGGTGTCTCTCTGATGTTTCCTTTTTTAGATTTGGAGACAGGGAGCCATTTTATTTATTTTCATTTCTCTAGGTAAACCGCTCCGGAAACCTTTGTTGAAAAGCAGACTATAAATAAATATCCATAAAGCTGCGCTCCAACTGGGTTGTCCAGTTCTCGGAACACAATCCGACTGAGGATTTCCAGTCCTCAAGGAGATCCAAGAGATTGTGTAAACCTGACATAGGGCCATATGAGCTGTGCACATCACCCAGGCCAGGAAAGACGGCAACGGCAGCCCCATTCAAAAGCCAGCCCTGCTTTTCCGAATCGGTCACGCAACGGGGGCCTCGGACAGACACCGTCTCCCCTGGTGAGGCTCCTCGCTTCGCAAAGCCGCTGCCGTTGCAACAACAGATGGGGTGGACAAAACAGGCCTGCCAAGGGACAATCGCCTAGGGACAAAGCCCTGGTTTGTTAGCATAACAAGCTGCTATTTATTCTCCCCCTGAACATGTTCCAGCAAAGCTTCATATGTTGCACCAGACAGCTGACCAGCAAGGCAGTCACAAAGACGAAGGAAAAAACCACTCACAAGGGCGGTCAGGAAATCAGAGTTGTCTGGGTTTCACCTGGATTTTAAGCATCTCACCCAGATTGCTTTGCCCACCAAGATTCCAGTTTGCTTTCTTTTCTCTCTCTTTTTTTAAGCTAAGCCCTTGTAGAAGCAGTTATGGAGCAAAACGTGTAGTGACTCTTCTGCTCAAAAATCATTATTTTCAAGCTCATTGGCATAACGTGCAAATTAGGCAGCTGGATTTGGAAAACCAGAATGTGGCAACCTTATGCTGGCTGTGCCTCCTGGAAGTTTTTCACACTGATTTATTTATTATTTCTTGCTTACACAGTCAGACAGGTGTTCTTGACTGGTTTGTTTTATCCAGACATCGAGTCCTTCCCAAGGACCTGGGATGGCTGAATTTTATTGTCAATTGTTATAGATATCGTCACAGAATATACAGTATAGGCTGTTCCCAGTAAAGCTGCTTTTTGTAACTGGCTGATGGTGATTTCTGTGGCCCCGATGGTGTTGAGGTGCTCTTCAAGGTCTTTTGGAACTGCACCCAGGGCGCCAGTTACCACTGGGATGATTTGGGTCTTTTTCTGCCACAGCCTTTCAATTTCAGTTTGTAGATCGTTGTATTTGGTGATTTTTTCTATTTCTTTTTCTTCTATTCTGCTATCCCCTGGTATTGCTATGTCAATTATTTATTATTTATTATTATTATTTACATTTATATCCCACTCTTCCTACATACTTCCGTGTCTCCTCACAACAACCCTGTGAAGTAGGCGAGGCTGAGAGAGAAGTGACTGGCCCAGAGTCACTCAGCAAGTCTCAGGGCTGAATGGGGATTTGAACTCGGGTCTCCCCGGTCCTAGTCCAGCACTCTAACCACTACACCATGCTGGCTCTCGTTAAAAACACTGCGTATTCAAAGTTCTGATTCAAGACAGGATCCCTGCCTCTAAGCAGTGCTGCAGGTGTGTCTGATATCGCTTGCGTCCCAGGGCATGTTCCACACAGGGCTTTTAGCTTGCATCTCCTCCGGAACAGGGCAGGTGCGTTCACCTATCGGCCAGATTTGCCCTGAAGAAGTCCCGGTGAACTATCAGGGAGTACTTGACACACAATTCAGGTTTTTCATCGCACATTAGAGCGTATCCCGTTTTCCATCCGGAGGTTTTTTTAAAAATCCGCTTTTTGAGTCGGTTTCGGGGGGAAACTTCGAACTGGCAGTGAAACCTTAGAGAAAACCCACAGTAAAGCGTGCTGACTGGGAAAGCTCAGATGCAGTTCCCAGCAAAAAACACAGAATATTGTTGGCTGCTGGGCCAGATGTGAGCCTCTGGGGTGTCTAGGTCCCACCTAGTCTTTACCAGGCATCTCGCCATCCACTGTCACTAAACCTCATCAGGCCTGTTCAGTTTCACCCTCCTGCAGATGTCGGCCTACAACTCCCATAATCCTTGGCTCTTGGCTACTCAACCAGGGATTATGGGAGTTGTCGTCCAAAAAGAGCTGGGGATGGGGCTAAGTTGAGCAGGCCCGGTAGCTGAAACAAGTGCCTCTTACGCAGGAAGCGGTCTCAGAGTCTTGGTCCCTCGGGCTCAGCATCGTCTACCCAGGCTGGCAGCGGCTTCTCCAAGGTTGCAGGCAGGAGTCTCTCTCAGCCCGATCTTGGAGATGCTGCCAGGGAAAGAACTTGGAGCCTAGATGCTCTCCCTAGGAACATAGGAAGCTGCCATATAGTGAGTCAGACCCTTGGTCTGTCTAGCTCAGTATTGTCTTCACAGACTGGCAGCGGCTTCTCCAAGGTTACAGGCAGGAGTCGCTCCCAGCCCTATCTTAGAGATGCTGCCAAGGGAGGGAACTTGAGACCTTCTGCATGCAAGCATCCAGATGCTCTTCTTAGAGCCCCATCCCCTCCTGAGAATATCTAGCAGTGCTCACATGCAGTCTCCCATCCAAATGCAAACCAGGGCAGACCTTGCTTAGCAAAGGGGACACTTCATGCTTGCGGCTGCTCTCCGCCACGTCACCCCCACAGCATGGAATGGAGAACAGCGCAATGCCCCCCCCCCGGCTGTTTTGGAGCTCTTCAACCGCCACACCCAGAAAACGACGATCCTTGTTTGCAGGTAACAAGATGCCTGTGAATTTATTGTTCTGTTTACAGGTTCCCGAAGCTCAGGGTAGGGGAGAACCTCCGCCCGCCCAAGTCTCAGCTTGGTTGATGCAGGGTGTGCTGGAGGAAGGAGACGGCGGCGGCTGACTCAGCAAGATAATCTTTGAAAAGCTTGGCAATAATATTAGTGAAGCTGCACCCAACGCGCACACACACACACACACTCATACTCTTTCTTTCCAATCCCCTAATTATACGTGGCCCAGTTAACAGCAAAACACTCATCAACAAAACGTTGCATTTAAAAAATAATAATAATAACGACATGTCCTTTCCGATGGAGGCCCAGCTCATCACGTCAAGATTTCCTCCCTGTTGGCATCCTGCAAAGGCATCTCCTCTTTCCCGGGATGGTGCTTCTCCATCACCTGGAGAACATCGTCCAAGATGGACGGCCCCAAGTCCACGTGGAGAGAGAGGAGGGAGCCGGCGTGGGACAGAAAGGGCTCGTCGGTCTGGTCTTCCCCCACAAAGCCATTCAGAGGGGCTGCCGGGCACTTGCCGTTGGGTGTGTCTCGGGGCTGGAGAGTCCTAACCTCCGTGGCCGGATTCTCAACAGGGTCCTTGACTTGGCAAGCCGGTTGGCCCTTGTCATCGAGGTGGAGCCGGGGCGGCTTGGGCGGGGCTTGAGCCGGCGGCAAGGTGAGAGCCTGCAGGCCCCCGATGACGGGCAGCGAGATGGCGTTCTTGAGGACGGGCGACGGGATGTCCAGAGACGGCTCGTAACCCGAGATGGTAGCCGTCCGGGAGAACTCGAAGGGTACCACGTAATGGCCAGACCCGTCCGGGTGGCCCTCCGTCCTCGGCAGGAGGTGGAACTTGCCTTGCAGGAACGAGACGTCCCCAAACATGTCGCTCTCCCCGCCGCTCCCAATGTGGATCGTGTGCCGGAAATCCCCCAGAGGGGGGCTGATCATGTCAGAGGAGAGGATGTCGCGGAGCTTCTCTTTTTTCCCTCTCCGGCTCCCCCGTTTCAGGTAGATGGGCACTTTCGTGGTGGACATCTTGCCAGGGATCGTACCGCGGGGAAAGGCCCTACGCCGTGTCGTTTTGAGCCATCAGGAACAGCGGGAGAAGGGGAAACGGAACGTCTGCAGGAGTCTTTGGCGGGCGTGATCTGCAGCAGAGATGTCCGGGACCCACAACCGCCTCCTCTACATCTCCTGGATGGACGTCTCTCCGGCCGGGGATGTTCCCTCCACGGATTCTGGCAACGGCTCTGTGAATAAAGAGATGGAAAGCCGGCTAAGCATTCGGTTTATAGTCTGAACCAACGCCACATTGGGCCTTTTTAATCCAGCCTAAGGACACTAAAAAGCCAGTGGGAAAATAAAATTAACTCACTGGGCTGGGCGCAAAGCATCAGCACCTCTAGTTCACCATCGCCGACTTCTCTCCCCTACCTGCCCGCCACCCTGATGTTGCCATCCCCCGCCGCTCCCCGCCCCCTTGGTGCCACCGCCATTTTCTTCCCACCGGACCACGGCAGCTTCCTATGTTCCTAGCGGGTCCTGTTTTCGATTGTAAGCCCTTTGGGGACAGGGAGCCATTTTAAAAAAAATATAATCTATGTAAACCGCTTTGGAAACTTTTGTTGAGAAGTGGTATAGAAATATTAGTCAGATTTGTCACCGTCACGGACCAAAATGATGACGGGTTTATTCAGTTGCAGCCCAGAGAGTTGCTAACTCAAGGCCACTTAGCGTGTTCACGAGAGAGGCAAAGATCTGAAGCAGGGACATCCTGACGCATAGGTCGGCCCAGCTGGATCAGACCCCAAACGGTCACCTGGTCTCCTCCAGTGGCCCACCCGATGCTCCCAGAAAGCCCGCGAGCAAGAGAAGGCAGCCACCGCATCCGTCACTCCAACCCAGACTGCCTTTGAGGCTGTCTTGCTTGAATCGCCATTACTTGTTTCGCCATCCTCCATGAATTTGTCCAATCTTTCTCTTTCTCTGTTCTTTTTTTGAGCCATCTAAGCCATCGACTGTCACCACATCTGGTGGAAGCAAATTCCATGTACATTCCACAAACATCTCACAAATTCCATGTACATCTCAAATTCCATCAAATTCCATGTACATCTCAAATTCCTTCAAATTTTCCATCAAATTCCATGTACATCTCAAATTCCATCTCAAATTCCATCAAATTCCATGTACATCTCACTGCTGGTATCCGCCCTGAATTTTATTCATTCATTCAACCGTATTTTTAAGACCGCCTTATACTTATTTATTATTCCTCCATGGAAACCGCTTTGGAAACTTTTGTTGAAAAGCGGTATATAAATATTTTTTGTTGTTGTTCTATAAAACCTCAGGGTGGTTTACAATTTGCTTGAAATTGACTGCCCAGGTCGTTGGGCAATGCCAAACAGGGTTAAGAGAGAGATAAAACAGCACCCGTCCTGTCCCACAAACTGACGAGAGTCCAGATTCTCGCCTCACACGTCTTCACCAATTCAATTTGTGATGTCCAG
Source organism: Hemicordylus capensis (assembly GCF_027244095.1). Classification (NCBI taxonomy): domain Eukaryota; kingdom Metazoa; phylum Chordata; class Lepidosauria; order Squamata; family Cordylidae; genus Hemicordylus; species Hemicordylus capensis. The sequence continues at coordinate 4,952,984 of NC_069670.1, forward strand.
GGCATTTTTTCACACAGCAGGCTTTACAACGAGTTCGAAGTTGCCCCCGCAAAAACAATGCAAAAAGTGGTTTTTTGTTTTTTTTACCCCGGATATAAATTGGGCTGCACTCTTAACGCGCAGTGAAAACCCCGAATTGGGTGTGAACTGCTCCCCCGATAACTTGCAGGGACAAGGAAACGCCCGGGAGGAAAGAGAACACACAGAACAAGTCCAGCCACATTTTCTCCTGCAAGAGCAACACACTGTTCCCTGTAAGAGGGATTCCCAGATCTTATGGACTACAATTCCCATCATCCCCAGCAGCAGTGGCCTTTGGCTAGGGATGATGGGAGTTGTAGTCCACAACATCTGGGAATCCCTCTGACAGGGAATAATGCACCAACACCTTTCACCATTGAAACAGGAGAAGACCACCGAATGCCAGGAAACTCCGGAGCATGGACGCAGCCCAGACTTCAACTTTCCTGTGCCATTTTAGATGGTGAGCCCTTTGGGGGCAGGGATCCATCTAATTTATTTATTATTTCTCTGTGTAAACTGCCCTGAGCCGTTTTTGGAAAGGCGGTATAGAAATCAAATAAATAATAAAATAATAATAATGCTCCCCCCCCCGCATTATTGGATGTAGATCTTCCCAACGAAGCCTGCAAAAGTGAATAGCCAAAAGCAACCGGCCAGCCTGCCCACACATGCCCGTGTCAATCACGTGGGGCGTGCGTGCGTGGAGGCTGGCCGGTTGTTTTCTGTAAAAACAAAACAACTTTTGAAAGTTGTTTCAACTTTACTAGGCTACTCCCTGCCTTGGGGCCTCCGATCTGCCCCAGATTTATTTTATTTTATTTTATATACAAACTTGGCTTTGCATTTCAGCCTGAGAGGTTCAGGCTAGAACATTCAGCTGGACACATTTGGAAACGATTTCCCCAGAGTTTGGACACTTGTCTCTTTTAGGGAAAGTAGGGCACAGCAGCACAGGAAGCTGCCATATACTGAGTCAGACCATTGGTCTATCTAGCTCAGTATTGTCAACCCAGACTGGCAGCGGCTTCTCCAAGGTTGCAGGCAGGAATCTCTCTCAGCCCTATCTTGGAGATGCTGCCAGGGAGGGAACTTGCAACCTTCTGCTCTTCCCAGAGTGGCTCCATTCCCTCCTGGTTTTCATTTGATTGGGGGACTACATGTGAGCACTGTAAGATATTTCTCTCAAGGGATGGGGCCACTCTGGGAAGAGCATCTGCGGTTCCAACTTCCCTCCCTGGCAGCATCTCCAAGATCAGGCTGAAAGAGACTCCTGCCTGCAACCTTGGGAAAAACCACTGCCAGTCTGTGAAGACAATACTGAGCTAGATAGACCAATGGTCTGACTCAGTATATGACAGCTTCCTATGTTCCCATTTCCAACCCTCGCCAGCTGGCAAGAGAGGCAGGAACTGCCTCTCCAAATGTCTCTCTGGGTGGCAAAGCTCCATTTAACAATCACCGCTAATGAGCATCGACAGGTTTATTTCCCAGTGAATCTGTCGCCTCGCCTAACCTCCTTTCAGGGAACACCCAGACAGTTATTAGCACACTGTGTCCAACTATTGCCTTTTTAGGAGAAAATAAGCAGCATGTTTCTAAATCGACGAGAGGTTCGGCAGCAAGGCAGGCCACACAATAGTTAATGTGGGAGGTCAAGCATCCGACCAGCTCCTGCACAACATAAAATCCGACACAATTTTTGTGAGGCTTGTGGAAATCCAAGACCGCTCGAGTGCCTCCACCCCAAGACTCGCCATTTATTTATGACCGTATTTTCGGAAACGCCATAGATATGTTCGACGGCACAATCTTTCCTTTTAGCAGGCCAGAGGTTGTCAGTTCGAATCCCCGCTGGGGTGTTTCCCAGACTATGGGAAGCACCTATATTGGGCAGCAGCATATAGGAAGATGCTGAAAGGCATAATCTCATACTGCGTGGGAGGAGGCAATGGTCAACCGCTCCTGTATCCTACCAAAGACAACCACAGGGCTCTGTGGTCTCCACGAGTCGACACCAATTCGACGGCACGCTACCTTTATCTTATATATAGTTTCTTATAGTAAGTCCGGAGATTACTATGAATGTGGGTTCCGCAGGCGTCCAAAATCAGCTTTGAAACACGTATACACTGCAGCGTTTCTGCTGAAAATTACGATACATATACATACCGCTTCATACCAGTGTCTCATGGCGGCTTACAAAATAAACGATAAAACCAGAATTAAAAAAAAAAAAAAATTTAAAACAGTCATTTAGGAACAAACCGAGCTTCAACCAAGTGTCATTTTTATCCCAAGATAAAGTTGGACGGTCTTAAGGAGGCTTTTCCTCAACGCTGCCCTTTTCACAGGAAGATCCTTCGCTCGCTCCATGAGATACAGACTGGACACCCAAGCACCAACGAGATTTTGTATATCGCTCAGATGCTCTCAAAGATAGTCCCCTGATAACTGAGCAAAGAGACACTTTTTCAAAATGGCAATTCTTTTTATTTAGCAGGCAGAGAGCAATCGGCCCTATCCGTCCCCAGCACAGCATCCCTCCAGTGGCTGTTGCTGGCGACTATCTTATGTTTCTTTTTCAGACTGCGAGTCATTTGGGGGCAGGGAGCCATTTTATTTAATTCACATTTATTTCTATCTTTATAAACTGCTTTGGGAACTTTTGTAGAAAAGCAGTATATAAAATATCCGCCGTCCTCAAAGCCTCCATCCCACCCCACGGACCTTCAGTAGGTGTCTTTTAAGAGTTTCCCGCTTTTCAGCCGTTTTGCTTGGCTGAGCACCCCAAACCCCAAAAAATCCAGTCCGACACGACTGAATCCGAACACAGAGAGCTGCGCAGCGGATGCGAATCGGGTGGGTCCTCCGCCGGGGACGAGCCGATAACGAAGCAGCCTCTGTTCCAGATCTTGGCACGGAGCAAACTGCAGCCCCGGCTGTGGGCACTGCGGACAGAGCCGGTGTTAGAAGCAGCCGTTGAATGGTCCCGCCCGGAACTGCATCAGGAAGGGAAGGACCGAGAAGGGAAGCGGCCTCCTTGGAAACCGCCACAGCAAAGGAGCCAGGCAGCTGTTTTGGGAGAGCAGAGCTGGGGGCCTGCGGCAAAGGCGACGACACCCGGGACCGAAACGAGCCCGAACCCGCCACCACACCCCGATTCGGAACATGGTCATTCGCTCCACGCCCCGGGAAATTTCCTCCTGAAGAGTAGCAACGCTGCAGCTAATGTGGTGTAGTGGTTAGAGCGCTGGACTAAGACCAGGGGGAGACCCGAGTTCAAATCCCCATGCAGCCATAAAACCCACGGGGCGACTCTGGGCCAGGCACTCAGCCGAGCCTACCTCACAGGGTTGTTGTGAGGAGAAAGCTAACCATGCACACCATTCTGGGCTCCTTGAAGGAAGAGCAGGATATAAATGTAAAAATAAAATACTGGTTATCAGACTGGGGTGGGGTGGACCAGGAAACACCCAACCAGACAAGCAAAAAGGAGATGAGGTCTCACAGTGGTATGAAGCATTGATTGAAGCCCAACACGTTTCAGCCTTGGAGACCTTCTTCGGGGGCAATAATTTGGAACTAGCTGGGCTGGGCGCCCGCCACCCTTGTAGCTTGTCCTCCTGCACCCAGGATGCACAGGTATACTGCCTCTAGATGCAGAGGTTCCACTTATCCTATTGCGGCTAAACAGCTACCCACAAATTTGCCCAATTGCTGCCAAAAGCCATCTCAGCTCGTGGCCAACACAGTGAGTTCTGTGGACCGTGTGAAGGGACTTCCTTGTGTCTGCCAGGAAATTTCCCTGGGGAAGCCCCATATTTCAGATACAAGGAAGACATCCTGGTCTTGTAGTAGGAGAGCTGGTCTTGTGGTAGCAAGCAAGACTTGTCCCCTTAGCTAAGCAGGGTCTGCTCTGGTTTGCATTTGGATGGGAGACTACCTGTGTGAGCACTGCAAGATACTCCCCTTAGGGGATGAAGCCGCTCTGGGGAGAGCAGAAGGTCCCAAGTTCCCTCCCTGGCAGCATCTCCAAGATAGGGCTGAGAGAGACTCCTGCCTGCAACCTTGGAGAAGCCGCTGCCAGCCTGGGTAGACAACACTGAGCTAGATGGACCAAGGGTCTGACTCAGTATGTGGCAGCTTCCTCTGTTTCTAGCCTCCCTCTATCCACCCCTTTCGTAATTTGATAAGCTTCTCAAATATATATTTATTTATACATATGCAAAGATGCCTCTGGGAAGCCCACAGGCAAGAGCTGAGGGCATGCCCTCTCTTCTGCTGTTGCTCCCCTGAAACTGGGATTCAGAAGCATTTTGCCTCTGAGGCTGGAGGTGGCCTATAGCCTTCAGATTAATAGGCATTGATAGACCCATTCTCCGTGAACTGATCTAAACCCCCTCTTAAAGCCATCCAGGCTGTTGGTTGTCGCCACATCTTGTGGCAGTGAATTCCATAGGCTGTGTGAAAAAGTATTTCCTTTTGCCAGTCCGAAATTGCTTGGCAACCAGCCTTTCCTTCATAATTGGGGGTGTCCTTTTTTTTTAACCTTATAACACCACTTTCCCCCAGATAGAAAGATGCAAGAAAAGCCCAAGGGGTGTGTGTGTGTTTGTCAGCACTGCGCCCTCTAAGACATGCACACTTAAACGTTTTTGGATGTCCACTCAGTACATTTTTGATCCTGCTCAGCTTGGCCGCATTCTGAATGCACATGCGCACACAGGACCTTGATACGGCCGCGCAGAACAAAACTCATTCTGCACAGAGATGAAATAAACTAGAAAAAAAACTTAGCGGCGGTTCTGTGCGCAAAACAGGAAGTGAACACTCACATTTTGATTCCAGTAATATCCTGCAGCAGGCAGGAAACCAATTCACTGTCTATGCCAGGGCTGCTCAACTTCGGCCCTCCTGCAGATGTTGGCCTACAACTCCCATAACCCCTGGCTAATTGGCCACTGTGGCTGGGGATTATGGGAGTTGTCGTCCAAAAACAGCTGCGGGGTGTGTGTGTGTGTGTGGCAAAGTTGAGCAAGCCTGCTCTATGCTGACTGCCAACAGCTCACCAGCGTCTTCGGAGAGCGTTTTGCGATCATAAGAGCAGCCCTGTTGGATCAGGGCCAAGGCTTTGCTAGTCCAGCCTCCGAGGAACATAGGAAGCTGCCATATACTGAGTCAGACCCTTGTTCCATCTAGCTCAGTATTGTCTTCCCAGACTGGCAGCAGCTTCTCCGAGGTTGTAGGCAGGAATCTCTCTCAGCCCGATCTTGGAGATGCTGCCAGGGAGGGAACTGGGAAGCTTCTGCTCTTCCTAGAGTGGCTCCATCCATCTTATATCTTACAGTGCTCACACTTCTAGTCTCCCATTCAGATGCAACCAGGGCGGACCCTGCTTAGCTAAAGGGACAAGTCATGCTTGCTACCACCAGACCAGCTCTCCTCTCCTTCACTCAGTAACAACTGGAGGAAACCTGCTTGTGAACGACTGGATTAGGGCATGCCCCCTTCCTGCTGCTGCTCACTTGCAACTGGTTCTCAGAGGCATCTTGCTTCCGAGCCTGGAGTTGGCCTATAGCCACCAGGCTAGTAGCCCTCAATAGAGCTGTCCTGCATGGATTTGGCCAAGCTCCACTTAAAACCATCCAAGCCACTGGTGATCACCACAATACTGTGGCGGAGAATCCCGCAGATTAATTCTGCCCTGTGTGGAAGAGGACATCATTTTGTCGTTCCCCAGCCCTGAGCCCCGAGGACTTTTTAACCTGGAATCTCCTGCACACAAAGCGATGCAGGTGGTAAAAGATGCCAGCAACACAACCATCCTCTGCTAGTTATTCCACTTTTTAAATTTTAAGCCAGCGTGGTGTAGTGGTTAGAGCGCTGGACTAGGATTGGAGAGACCCGAGTTCAAATCCCAATTCAACTTCATGATACTTGCTGGGTGACGCTGGGCCAGTCACTTCTCTCTCAGCCTAACCTACTTCGCAGGGTTGTTGTGTTGTGAGGAGGAACTTAAGTATGTAGTACACCACTCTGGGCTCCTTGGAGGAAGAGCGGGATATAAAATGTAAATGTAAATAATAATAAATAATAATAGCAGGAAAGAAACTGACCACTTTTACTATGGGAGGAGAAACCTCCCAGGTGAACAGAGCATTTCCAAACAGAACAAAAACGACAAATATTTATACATCGCTTCTCAACCAAAGTTTCCCAAAGCGGTTTACATAGAAATAAACAAATACAGATGGCTCCCTGTCCCCAAAGGGCTCACCAGCTCAAAAAGAAACATACACGAGACACCAGCAACAGCCACTGGAGGGATGCTGTGCTGGGGACGGATACGGCCAGTTGCTCTCAGCCTGCTAAATACAAGAGAATCACCACTTTAGAGATGTTGCCTCTTTGCTCAGTTAAACAACAATAGAGCATAGTTACACGCTACTATTACTGTAAGTTTGTGCTGGTTTCTTGCCAGTTTCATTTATTTTTATTTATTTATGTCACACTTATATCCCGCTCCTCCTCCAAGAGCTCAGAGGTTACATGGCTATGGTTATTTTTACAAGTATATCCCACTCTTCCTCCAAGAGCTCAGAGCGGTGTACTTGGTTACGTTTATCCTCACAACCCCCCTGCGAGGTAGGTTAGGCTGAGAGATACATGACTGGCCCAGGGTCACCCAGTGAGTTTCATGGCTGAATGGGGATTTGAGTTTCATGACAAACCCCACCCCTCCCCACATTCCTAGGAACTTTACTTTGCTGAGAATTATTGGTCAGAGATCTCTAGGAGGATTTTCAGACAGCAGGCGTCACCACAGGTTTACTGCAAGTTCAGGGCTTAACAGATACTTGATGCAAAGAGAGGGTTTTTTTTAACCTGGACATAAATCGTGCTAGGCTCCGATACGGAGCGAAGCACCCGAATCGTGTGTGAAGCACTCTCTTGAAAGGTCACACAGACTTCGGGATAATTCTGGCCAATATGTGAACGCCGATATGTGAACCCTCCCAAAGTAAAGTCATGGTAAAGTCGCCATCTGAAAAAGCTTTAGACTAGTATAGCCCTTCTTTGCAGAACTAAAGTCCCCAAAGTTTCCTCTGGAAAGGAAGTGTCTACTAATGTTTAAGATGCATGGGGTGTCGCTTTGCTCTTTAAGATCCAGGGATGCGCCATTCCATTCGTGGATACCCCTCCCTTGTTGCTCTCGCCTTCCTCGTCCTTGCTTCCTTCCGGTTCAGTTCAGATTCAGAATGCAACGCTAGCTTGCAGGCGGCTTGGGGCAGGGACCTACCTTTTCTCGCTTATGCTGCAGAGAACAGGCTCTGCTTTATGAGCAGCCACGGAGGGAACGGGGCCACCCACGGAGGCTGCTTGCAACATCCAGGACTCCCAGGTAATCATTAACGCAATTTTCATGTGACCGGCCGACACACCCGAAGTAAAGGTTGGAGGGCAGGCGGGTGGGGCAGCCGTTTGTGGCTCTTCCAATGAAAGACACTCTCTGGATGCGGGGAATTTGATTGACAACGAGAAAGCCCCCCCTGCCTGCACCCCACCCCAGCAATCAACATTCTTCTTCCTAAGCTCCTTTGCATCAGAACAGCCCGGCTGGATCAGGCCCAAGGAGGCCCATCTAGTCCAGCCTCCTGTTTCACACAGTGGCCCACCAGATGCCGCTGGAAGCCTACAGGCAGGAGCTGAAAGGGGCGTGCCCTCTCTCCTGCTGTTGCTCCCCTGCAACTGGGACTCAGAGGCATCTTGGATCTGAGACTGGCCTATAGCCCTCCGGCTAGTAGCCACTGATAGTCCTGCCCTCCATGAACTGATCGAAACCCCTCTTAAAGCCATCCAGGCTGTTGGCCGTCACCACATCTGGTGGCAGAGAATTCCACAGGTTGATCATGCGCTGTGTGAAGAAGTACTTCCTCTCCATTAGATATTGCTTTAATGGTGTTTTCAGCGTTTTAACTTTTTAAATTTTAATTGTTGAAAAGTGCCAGTCTTTTTATTGGTTGTTTTTGTGGTTTTTGTAAACTGCCCAGAGAACTTGCGTTTTGGGCAGTATAAAAATATGTTAAATAAATAAATAAATAAATAAATAAATAAATAAATAAATAAATAAATAAAATTTATTTCCTGGCTATCCGTTTCATGGGATGACCCCTGTTTCTAGCGTTATGAGAGAGGGAGACAAATTTCTCTCTATCCACCTTCTCCACCCCATGCATGATTTTATAGACCTCTAATCATGTCTCCTCTCAGTCGTCCTTTACTCTAAACTAAAAAGCCCCAAGCCACCTAATGGCACAGCGGGGAAATGACTTGCTTAGCAAGCCAGAGGTTGCTGGTTCGAATCCCTGCTGGTCTGTTCCCCAGACTATGGGAAGCTCCTATATCGGGCAGCAGTGATCTAGGAAGATGCTGAAAGGCATCATCATCTCATACTGTGCGGGAGGAGGCCATGGTCAACCCCTCCTGTATCCTACCAAAGACAACCACAGGGCTCTCTGGGCGCCAGGAGTCGACACCAACTCGAAGGCACACTTTACCTTTAAAAAGCCCAGGCATTGTAGCCTTGCTTCGGAAGGAAGGCTTGCCACTGGCCACGATAGTCAAGCAGAACCTCCATGGTCAGAGTCACTATACCAGTGAATAACAAATGTCTTCGTGCCCCGCATTTGGGATTTCCCAGAAGCATCTCGTAGGCCACCTCTAGGACCAGATGGACATTTGGCCTGATCCAGCCCAGCAACACGTGTTCCGATTCGCCAGGAGAGCCCAAAGGACCCTCCACCTTCAGCATCCCGTTAGTGGGGATCGGTGCCCAGAGACTACTGACTACAACTCCCAGAATCCCAAGCTTCAATGGCTTTTGCTTGAGGATTCTGGGAGTTGTAGTCCACGACATCTGGGAATCCCTGTTAGAAGGGACACTGATTGCATTCCATGATACTGCTGGGGACCAACAGATGTTTCGGTGGACGTTTCCCTAAAGCCACTGCTGGAAACAAGAAGGTGGACCCTGCTGGGCTCTTCTGGCCCTCCCCACCACACGTTCTTGAGCGCCCCCTACAGATCCGACCCCCTTTTCTGCCCAGCCCAAAGGGAGAGCTCACAGGGACACAAGAAGCTGCCATATACTGAATCAGACTCTTGGGGATTGTCTACACAGACTGGCAGCGGCTTCTCCAAAGTTACAGGCAGGAGCCTCTCTCGGCCCTACCTGGAGATGCTGCCAGGGAGGGAACTTGGAACCTTCTGCATGCATGAAGATGCTCTTCCCAGAAGGGCCCCATCCCTTCAGGGGGGATCTCTACCAGCGCTCACGCATGTCGTCTCCCATTCAAATGCAAACCAGGGTGGCCCCTGCTTAGCAAAGGGGACAAGTCACGTTTGCTACTGCAAGACCCACGCTCTTCTTGGAACCTTTTTAAAAAAAAATAATTTAATTAATTTTACCTTTTTATATCCCGCTCTTCCCCCAAAGGAGTCCAGAGCAGTGAACGGCATACTTCAGTTCCTCCTCACAACAACCCTGCGAAGCAGGTTCAGCTGAGAGAGTCACGACTGGCCCAAGGTCCCCCAGCAAGTCTCAAGGCTGAGTGGGGGATTTGAACTCGGGTCTCCCCGGTCCTAGTCCGGCACTCTGACCACTACACCACGCAGTCACCGACCAGACAAAAATCGCAACACAAGGGGTAAGCGGTCACCTCCAGCGACCACGATTCTGACAGCAGTTGCTGACAAAGCACCGTTGACAACAGAACAATATACAGATAGTGCAATCGACACTCGTGATTTTACACCCTACACGGCTTGCAGTGTTGCAACAGCTCTGCTCCCTCACCCCACACCCCGACGTCACAGGACGCACGGATCCATTCCACGGGCGTCCCTCAGCCCAGCGCCTCCAAAGATAGCCTGGGTGCGGTGGTCTAAAGTTACAAAGTGGCCGCCAGGCGGACCAGATATTAGTGTCCCCAACCCTTGCCGTGGGCCCCAGAAACCTCTTCTGTCCCTCCTCTCTTTTCAGAGAGAGGAGAGCGGGTCTTGCAAGCAGGACTTGTCCCCTTAGCTAAGCAGGGTCCACCTTGGTTTGCATTTGGATGGGAGACTAGAAGTGTGAGCACTGGAAGATCTTCCCCTTCAGGGGATAGAGCCTCTCTGGGAAGAGCAGAAGGTTCCAAGTTCCCTCCCTGGCAGCATATCCCAGATAGGGCTCAGAGAGATTCCTGCCTGCAAGCTTGGGGAAGCCGCTGCCAGTCTGTGTAGACAATCCTGAGCTAGGTAGAGCAAGGGTCTGACTCAGTATATGGCAGCTGCCTACGTTCCATGCCTTTTCATAAGTTTCCAAGAGGCATCTAGTGGGCCACTACGAGAGGAGAGCTGGTCTTGTGGTAGCGAACATGACTTGTCCCCTTAGCTAAGCAGGGTCTGCCCTGGTTGCATATGAATGGGAGACTAGAGGTGTGAGCACTGGAAGAGATTCCCCCCTTTGGGGATGGAGCCGCTCTAGGAAGAGCATCTAGGTTCCAAGTTCCCTCCCTGGCAGCATCTCCAAGATAGGGATGAGAGAGATTCCTGCCTGCAACCTTGGAGAAGCCGCTGCCAGTCTGTGAAGACAATACTAAGCTAGATAGGCCAATAGTCTGACTCAGTATGTGGCAGCTTCCGACGTCTCTAATCATTAATGCTTGGGCACAGGCAGGGAAATATTGGCGAAGGGGGGGGGCAGATGTGGGGTGCTGCCGGAAAGAGAAACGAGACTCACTTGCAGAGGGTTTTTTGTAGAGGACTCTGGGGGCCGGAGGGGTGGGGGGAGGCTAGCCGTCCGGTGACGCCAGCTTCCAAACTCCAGCATTTATAGTTACTCCGCCTGGTCTCAGAGTTCAGATTGAGACTCCCTCCCGGCCACCACACCCTGCTGTCAAAAGTCCAGGGTCGCTGATTTTTTCTCTCTCTCCCTTCTTCGAGCCGCCTGGCCACTTTCCCCAAATATAGAGAGGTGTGGAAACTCAAGCCAGATGGGAGCAGGGCGTAGCTGGTTGCCAGATGGCTGGTCTTATCTAATTTATTTATTGAAAGGAAGCCGTCTTCCTTTTAAAAGGGCCAGCCCTCATTCCCGAATCGCACAGCTCCAAAAAGAGCTGACATCAGAGATGCTGTGTTGATTTCTAAAAAGAGAGCTGCCAGGGTTGCCAACTAACCAGAATAAGAGCAGGCGGGCCTGCTCTTGTGCCCCTGCTAACTGGGCAAAGAGGCACCTTTTTATTTATTTTATTTTATTTTATTTTATTTTAACATTTTTATATCCCACTCTTGCTCCAAGGAGCCCAGAGTGGTATACTACATACTTGAGTTTCTCCTCACAACAACCCTGTGAAGTAGGTTAGGCTGAGAGAGAAGTGACTGGCCCAGAGTCACCCAGCAAGTCTCGTGGCTGAATGGGGATTGGAACTCAGGTCTCCCCGGTCCTAGTCCAGCACTCTAACCACTACACCACGCTGGCTCCTTTTTAACATGGTGATGATTCTCTTACATCTAGCAGGAGGAGAGCAACTGGCCCTCTCCACCCCAGCACCCCTCCAATGACTGTTGCTGGCGTCTGTCTTATGTTTCTTTTTAGACAGTGAGCCCTTCAGGGACAGGGATCCATCTTATGTTATTTATTTGTTATTTCTCTATATCAACTGCTTTGGAAACTTTTTGTTGAAAAATATAAATATTATTTGTTGTTGTTTAACAGAGCTTGGTGGGTTAAAGAGATCATGCTCTTCAGGGTAAGGAGAGACGGAGGTCATTCACACAATCCAAAAGGGCATTCTACCCGGGTTTGGGAGCTATGTGTGCTCCCAGATTTTGGTTGTGTTGAAGCAAGGCAGGAGGAAAAGCTACCCAGGTTTCCCTCCCACCTTGCTTCCACACAACCAAAATCTGGGAGCACACACAGCTCCCAAACCCGGGTAGAACACCCTTTTGGATTGTGTGAATGATTTCAAGGAAAGCTCTCCAGAAACAGTCAGTGGATGGAACACCTTCTGTACCAAGATTTTAGTTTGGCGGGTGTGTATGTGTGTGTGAGAAAAGACAGAACAGATATTTCTAACGGTATGGAGAGCATATCTCCCTCTTTCAATCACCCCAGGATATTGACAAGCCATGGCGTCAGGCCTGAACAGAAAGTACTTGTTCACACAGCACAGAATGAACCTGCAGAACCCCCTGCTACAAGACTTGACAATGCCCCCAGCTTTAAAAGGGATCAGGCAAATTCCTGGAGGGCAGAACTAGCAAGATGGAAACACAGGAAGCTGCTGTCTACCGAGTCAGACCCTTGGTCCGTCTAGCTCAGTATTGTCAACCCTGACTGGCAGCAGCTCTCTGAGGTTTCAGGCAGGAGCCTCTCCCAGCCCTACTTGGAGATGCTGCCAGGGATTGAACCTGGGAATTTCAGCGCACAAAGCCACTGAGTTATGGCCCCATTCTCAGTGCTGTTCACCACTGCTCCCTCTTAACAGGGAATCCCGGATGTTGTCGACTACAACTCCCATAATTCCCAGCCAAAGGCCATTGCAGCTGGGGATGCTGGGAGCTGTAGTCCACACCATCTGGGAATCCCTGTTAGAGGGAATGCTGCTGTCCACCCAGTTGTTAAATGGCACCTCCTTATCCAGAGGCAGTCTACCAGAAGCCAGACAGCACCAGGGGCCTGTGGAAGGCACCATGCCCTGCTCATATCCTTTCCAGAGGCTCTGGCCAGCAGATCCCTCCTTTATCTGATCTGCGTTTTTCTCATATTCATTATCCCCCCGCCGCAAACACACACACCCCCACACACACTTACACTTTTTTTTAAAAAGATTTTAAAACAAGAAGCAAAACAGCATTTGGTTAAGGACAAAAAAAACCAAACTTCGTCACTTGCAAATGCTTGCAGATCAAGCAGCTGCAAACAGCACAGGAGCAGAGGCAGATAAAGACAGTTGGCAGCCCTAACTGGGATGCAGAGTGGGCCTGCTTCACGCCCCACCACGCGCCAAACCCCACCCCGTTCGGGTCTAGCCTTGTTTGGCAGGGCTACTTGCACATGCTCAGAGGAACTCTTGCTCTGCTGGCAGATTGGCGAAGGATTGAGCAGAGAAAAGCCCAAGGCAGGCTCCGACTCCAGACTTTTAAGCCTGATCTGGCAAACCCCGAAGCTTTGACATCTCAGCGCAGCCAGCCACACGCCCGCCAAGAAGACTGCCCCGTGCGTGCCCCTCCCCACACAGGGGGGGCTTGCCCCCTTTTTAACTCTGAGCGCATATGCAGAAGATAGCACAGCACGGGGTGTGGGTGGGACAAGGAAGGAGATCGGAGATCTAGCCAGATCTTATGGGAAAGAAACTGAGGGCGGGGGTGCCTCTGAACATAGGCAGAGTGCCTCCCCCCCCGACGGAAGTGCCTCTGAACATATGCAGAGTGCCCCCCCCCGGGGGGAGGTTTCTTTCCCAATCCCAAGAACCAGGAAAGGGCTCCTCTGGGAACCCTCCTCCTCCTCTTCCTCCCCCAGTCTCCCAACTGCACAGGCAGCTACTCACCCGGAGAAGTCCGCAGCGGCTGCTGCTCCTGCAGTAAGTGAAGTCAGCAAAAGCGCGGAGGGCTTCCCTAGGCAGCCCTGCCTTGCCCGGCCCCGCCCCTCCAGCCTCTAGCCAATCCGAACGCGCTGCGATGTAACCAACGCCCCTCTCCAGCCACACCCCTTTCAGAGCCTCCTCCAGTCCAGGGCCTCTCGCTCCCCCGCCCCCGCCCTCCAGAATGAACCACCGTATTTGCCCGAATAAAAGACGACTCTTTTAAAAAAATAAAATAAAATGAGAGAATGTATTGTTTTTCACAAAGAAAAGAAACCCAAACAGAAGATGGCCTTTTCCAAGAAATACACAGTGCAGAAAGCGATCAGTTACAGTTGATTATCTTACAGCTGAATAACAAGAGGACTCTTCTGCATTTAAGACGACCCCCTGGGGGAAAAAAACAACCTGCGTTTACTCGAAAGCAAGAGGAGAGGACACTGAATTTAAGCTGGGCCCTGCTTTTCCAAAATTAAAGAACTGGGGAGGAGGGGGGGGAATCTAATCTTGGATTCAGGTAAGCAGAGTGTCCTCTTTCTCTCCTCCTCTCTGGGTTGTGGTGGGGAGAATAGAAAGACTCTTCCCTGTGTGGGCGACCCTGTTGGGTGTGGGTCCTCACAGCTTGCCATAAAAGGATCCATTCCACTCCAACGTTCCTTGGTGGGGTTTCCTTTGACATGCCGTAGATGAGATGGGAATTGAAGAGCCCCTTCCACAACACCGCAGAGTCCAAGACAGTAACTAAGAGTGTAGATCATCTTCCTGGAGAGCGAAGGGAGTCCACGGACAATGTAACGCAGAACCCGAGGAAGACGATTCTTAATGTCCCTGTTGCTTGATCAAGCAGAGCTTGTTCAGACGGAACGTTTGCAGACTCAGAGTGGGGTTAACAGACAACCAGGTGGGTTGGAATGTTCGCAGACTCAGAGTGGGGTTAACAGACAACCAGGTGGCTAAATGAACTCGGGGGGGGGGGAGTGGGGGAAGAAAAGGTTGAACAAAAAGAGCAGGGAATTTCTCAGGTCGAAGAATACTCCTTCCAGAGAGTCACAACCTCTTCTGCTTCTCTGGGAGTTTTCCCCAATGGTGATTTTACTGTGACTTTACTTTGGGAGGGTGGGGTTGCATTCCCAAATCGGCCAGATTGACCCCAAAGTCCATGCGATCTTTCAGAGATAATTCCAAACACGATTCGGGTTTTCCCCTCCGTATTGGAACCTAGCCCGATTTATGTCCGGGGTTAAAAAAAAAAAATCTTCTTTTTGCATCGGAGTATCCCGTATGCCCCGAATTTGCAGTAAAGCCTCATCGTCCAGGAGAGGAAATAAAAACTTAAGAGTGAAATCCACACTTAGGCCTGGAGCGGCACAAAGCGAGCCAAGCCGATGATTTTTAATTATGTGGCATTTTTTCAGGCTCAAGAGAAGATTAACATCTTTTGCGAGGCGCCACATTTCAGGGCAAAACAAACTGTTCTTTGGGGCTGGAGGAATGTGGTCCGGATTCCTTCTTTCCACACAAGTCAGATGCAAGATGCCCTAGAGGTGGGACAGGTTGTTAAAAGTGCTGCTTGGGGCCCCCGACAGGAATCTGGAAAAGAACATTCTCTCTTGCGGGGAAGAGAACACCAAGTCATTTGGCCCAAGAAATAGAATTCCTCCAGGCAGGCATAAGAGAAATAAATACGCAGAGAACGGCAGACCCTTCTCGGCTGAAGCATGATATTTCTTGCCCAATGCCATGATGCAGATTATACTACAACTGTTTTAGTAGTATATAATGAGAGGAGAGCTGGTCCAGAGGTTGCTGGTTCGAATCCCTGCTGGGATGTTCCCCAGACTATAGGAAACACCTCTATTGGGCAGCAACAATATCAGAAGATGCTGAAAGGCATCATCTCATACTGTGCGGGAGGAGGCAATGGTCAACCCCTCCTGTATTCTGCCAAAGACAACCACAGGGCTCTGGGGTCGCCGGAAGTCAACACTGACTCCACGGCACACTTTACTTTTACCTCTGGTTAGGAACATCGGCAGCTGCCACCTACCAAAGTCAGACCTTTGGTCCACCTAGCTCAGCATTGTCGACCCAGACTGGCAGCGGCTTCTCCAAGGTTGCAGGCAGGAGAATCTCTCTCTCAGCCCCATCTTGGAGATGCTTCCAGGGAGTGCACGTGGAACTCTCTGGCGCGCAAGCAGATTGGATGTTGCATTGGCCTGCTGCTAACCATTATGGCAACGTTTCCGGGTTTTTAGGGCCAGAAACGGAGAGCTGGCTGTCTCCAGATTCCCGGCCAGGAGGCATTGGGCGGACTGCAAGAACCCGCCCGATGTATTAATGTTTTTTTGATGCCTCTTTCTCCCAGCTGCAGCTGACTGCTCTGAACTTCCAACCACTGGAACTTCCAACCACTGGAACTTCCAGCCACTGGAGCAATCAATCCACTAGGACTCCCTTTGAGCCCTGTCACCCCCGCCCAGCAAAGCGGCCTTTCCTAGGAAAAAACCCTCCTTCCGTGGAGTCCAGCGGCCTTCTCGAGTTGATGGGGAAGTACGGAAGGTCGCTCGGGGCCCCTCGCTGCGTCTCTGAGCGCGCACACACGCAACTCTCTTTCTCATGAGTGATTCATCCCTTTCCTTTAAGAAATGCATAATTTTTTCCCCCTCCAGCTTTCCCATGCCAGCTGGCTGCCGCCCAGAGCCTGCGTCTTCCTGTTGTGCAACGCATTGCAACCAAATTCAGAGACAAATACCCCCCTCAACAAAAAGACGCCCCACCCCAGCGCGTTTCTGGAGAAAAGCAACCCAGTTCGAAAGTCTCGGCGGCAGCAAAAACCCTTGGAGAGGATTTCCTCTTCCGAGGAATATTTCCTCAGCGGCGGGTGGGCGGGATGGGGAATTTTATCCTGAGCGGCGGGCCGGCGTATCCGGGTGGCGCTGACCTTCGGCCTGGGCCAAACAGCTTAAGCCCGCGCTGAGCTTCTTGGACATGGCTGCGATTGCTTCAGGACACTGGCATTTACGACAGGAAAGCCTTCTTTGGGGAGGTGGCAGCGGGGTGGGAAGACGTTGGAAAACATGACGGGGAAAATGGCCTTGCCCTCGCAACGCCACCTGGGTCAACAGAGAGCGGCCGGGACATCAGGAATCTGCCCACAATGGACACTCCAAAAAGGCCACGTCCTCCTTGCCCTGTTGAACCAACGGCGCAGCGGGGAAATGACTTGATTAGCAAGCCAGAGGTTGCCGGTTCGAATCCCCACTGGTCTGTTTCCCAAACTATGGGGAACGCCTCTATCGGGCAGCAGCCATCTAGGAAGGTGTTGAAAGGTATCGTCTCATATTGCGTGGGAGGAAGCAATGGTAAACCCTTCCTGTATCCTGCCAAAGACAATCACAGGGCTCTGTGGGCGCCAAGAGTTGACACCGACTCAACGGCACACTTTACCTTCACAACCCCGAGGCAAATATCTTAGCGACCTTGGAAGCTGCCTTCTACCGAGTCAGACCCTTGGTCCACCTAGCTCAGGATTGTCGACTCAGGCTGGCAGCGGCGTCTCCAAGGTTGCAGGCAGGAGTCTCTCCCAGCCTTATCTGGAGATGCTGCCCGGGAGGGAACTTGGGACGTACTGATTGCAGAGAGGCAAGTGCTCTTCCCAGAGCAGCCCCATCCCCTGAGGGGAATCTCTTCCAGTGCTCACACATGTAGTCTCCCATCCAAATGCAAACCAGGGCAGACCCTGCTTAACAAAGGGGACAATTCATGCTTGCTGCCACAAGACCAGCTCTCCTCCCATAAAAACCATAAATAAACTTGGAACATAGGGAGCTGCCATATACTGAGTCAGACCCTTGGTCCATCTAGCTCAGTATCATCTACACAGACTGGCAGCAGCTTCTCCAAGGTTGCAGGCAGGGGAGGTCTCTCAGCCCTATCTGGAGATGTTGCCAGGGTGCTCTTCTCAGGTAGGCCCCATCCACTAAGGGGAATATCTTACAGAGCTCACACAGGTCTCCCATTCAAGTGCAAACCAGGGTGGACACTGCTTAGCCAAGGTGGCAATTCACACTCGCCACCACAAAACCAGCTCTCCTCTGCCATGACAGGGAGTTGTGCAAAGGCACCTTTAGCAGGGTTAAGGCACCAGTGGCCAGAGGGAGCTTGTAGGAGAATCCCCTGGTATATTAGTCCCTGCTAATCTGAGCAAAGGGACACCTTTCCAAAGTGGAGATTCTCGTGTATTTAGCAGGGAGAGAGCAATTGGCTGGACGCAAGGTGGGAGGAAGAAAACCCGGGTAGACGTGATTGTGTGGAAGCAAGGTGGGAAGAGGAAAACCTGGGTAGCATTTCCTCCTCCCTTGCTTCCACACAACCGAAAATTGGGAGCACACACACGGCTCCCAAACCCAGATAGAAGACAGTTTTTGAATGTGTGAAGGACCTCAGGGTGCAATGTGAAACCTGCCACCAGGTTTTCGCACCAGCACCTTTTTGATGCACTCACAATGAAGAGCACTTCTAAACATGTGCAGAGAGGGGAGCTGGCCTTGTGGTAGCAAGCATGACTTGTCCCCATAGCTAAGCAGGGTCTGCCCTGGTTTGCATTTGAATGGGAGACTTGATGTGTGGGCACTAGAAGAGATTCCCCTTAAGGGATGGAGCCGCTCTGGGAAGAGCATCTAGGTTTCAAGTTCCCTCCCTGGCAAGATCTCCAAGGTAGGGCTGAGAGAGACTCCTGCCTGCAACCTTGGAGAAGCCGCTGCCAGTCTGGGTTGACAATACTGAGCTAGACAGACCAATGGTCTGACTCAGTATATGGCAGCTTCCTATGTTCCTATGCCTCTCCCTTACCAATGAATGATCGCCAGCAGCAGTGACATCCCTGTAAGGATGGTAGTGACAGCAGGGGGATGGTAATCACCACGTCTAAGAATATTCCTTCTCGGCAGAATTTTCTATCCCGGCCTCTCTTGCTTTCGAAATCAAGCCTGTTTACAAGCTCGGAAATAAATTAATGCAAAGCAGCCCTGGCTGAAAAGGGACGATGACTCTCACAGAAAGGAATTCAGGGCGGGTGGTTTCAGAGACAGCAGCCAGGAGAATCCCC
Organism: Hemicordylus capensis; assembly: GCF_027244095.1. NCBI lineage: Eukaryota > Metazoa > Chordata > Lepidosauria > Squamata > Cordylidae > Hemicordylus > Hemicordylus capensis. Next base: position 4,971,737 of record NC_069670.1, read on the forward strand.
AAAAGGGAAGGAGAAAGAAAAGGAAGAAATTGTGGAAGTAAGAGGAGCCTCTGCCTTCCTCCTCTAGTTTGGAAGTGCCCAAATTTCTTTTCTTTTCTTTTTAAATAGCCCCAAATGCTGAAGCCTCAACAGAAAACGCTGCACTGAAATTTCCAACTTAGCTCCTGGGAGGAGTTGAAAGAAGTGACTGAGTTTGGTAAGGCAGTTCTGCTGCCTCGGAACAGCAAGAGGTGCAGGGGCAGAAAAGACACAGAGCTACCAAGAGGACGCGGGAACAGACGAGCTGGTTTTGTGGTAAAGGCAAAGTGTGCCGTTCACTCCTGGCACCCACAGAGCCCTGTGGTTGTCTCTTGGTAGGATACAGGAAGGGTTGACCATTGCCTCCTCCCGTACAGTATGAGATGATGCCTTTCAGCATCTTCCTAGATCGCTGCTGCCCGATAGAGGTGTGTCCCATAGTCTGGGAAACATCCCAGAGGGGATTCGAACCAGCAACCTCTGGCTTGATAACCAAGTCATTTCCCCACTGCACCATGCTGGCATGAATTGTCCCCTTGGCTGAGCAGGGTCCACCCTGGTTTGCATTTGAATGGAAGCCCATATGTGTGAGCACTGTAAGATATTCCCCTTAGGGGATGGAGCTGCTCTGGGAAGAGAACCTGCTTGCTTGCACGCAGAAGGTCCCAAGTTCCCTCCCTGGCGGCATCTCCCAAACAGAGCTGAGAAAGAGACTCCTGCATGTAACCTTGGAGACGCTGCTGCCAGCCTGGGTAGACAATACTGAGCTAGATGGACCAAGGGTCTGACTCGGTATATGGCAGCTGCCTATGTTCCTATACTAACAAACCAACCAAATAGGATTTCATGGTGACTAGCAATGTTGGTGCTAAATCCCAATTTAGCATTGTCAGTGCTAAATCCAAAAGGCCCGATCACAGAGGGTCTGGTGGCGATTTCTCTATGGCCACCCTGAGACATCCTTGGTAGACTTTAGAAAAATGCTCAGATCACACCTGTTTAAGCAGGTTGTGTGTGTGTGTGTGTGTGTGTGTGTGTGTGTGTGAACTTCTAAACAGTTTTAAAATGCTTGTATTGTTTTTATTTTGTGTCTTTAAAGGGTTTTTCCATTTAAAGGAATTCTTGCTTTTGCGAGCTGCCTGGAGACATATGTCTAGGCGGTTACAAATATTTTATTATTGTGTTTTTAAATTCAACATATTTATAGACCACCCACGACCAAAGTCTCTAGGCGGTTTGCAATAACGAAACAAACCCCAAAGACCCACACCTTTAAAACATATCTACACATTTAAATTTAGACAATCAAAATTCAACCAAAAAAACATCCACTATGTTGACACATTATTTGCATGTCAAAAAAATAAATACAGTCACCCTTTGTCAACCCCGAGGATAACGTTTTGGCCAAACCCCACAGTTGGCAAATCTGTGGTTGGCGAGGCATTAACATGAATGGAAAACAGGGATTTAAGAGGAACTGTTTCCCCATCATGAAAACACCTAAAAAATCAAAGGAAAAATGCCTTAAAATTGGCAAAAATCACCCCAAATGCCTTAATATCCCAGGAGTCACCAAGAGGAATAAGCAGATTGAACCTCTAGAAATTTTTCAAAAAGCCCACCCCTGAATTACTCAAATGCACTTTAAATCGGGTACATTGAACCTCTGCATCTCCAAAAATCACTACCCCACCCCCCACAAAAAACCTCCACTAAAATACCTTGCCAACCACAGAAATTCGGGTCGTGGTTGTCGAGACCGGCCACAATTTCCCATTCATGGATGATGTTTAAAACCACGGTTGGTGAGGAATCCCCATGGAATGACATAAGCCTCTCTTTTGCTTCCCACAACTCTCTTGTTGTGAGAAGCATATCTGGAGGTTGCCTTCTGGAGGCTTCACTTTCATCAAGGAGAAGAAGAAGAAGAAGAAGAAGAAGAAGAAGAAGAAGAAGAAGAAGAAGAAGACCCACCCACCACAGCCTATATGGATTCTCCTATATGGGAGAGGAGAGCTGGTCTTGTGGTAGCAAGCATGACTTGTCCCCATAGCTAAGCAGGGTCTGCCCTGGTTGCATCTGAATGGGAGACTTGATGTGTGAGCACTGGAAGAGATTCCCCTCCGGGGATGGAGCCGCTCTGGGAAGAGCATCTAGGCTCCAAGTTCCCTCCCTGGCAGCATCTCCAAGATAAGGCTGAGAGAGATTCCTGCCTGCAACCTTGGAGAAGCCGCTGCCAGTCTGTGAAGACAATACTGAGCTAGATAGACCAATGGTCTGACTCAGTATATGGCAGTTTCCTATGTTCCTAATGGTTAAAGATGCATCTGTTCACCCAGGCTTTTAGTTAAATGCTAATAGTTTTAACATTGCTTTTAAAACATTGTTTTAAAATTTTAATTTGTTTTATTGTGCTAGCTTTTCCTGCTGTCATTTAGTTTAACTAATGTCTTAATTTTTTTCCTGTGGTCATTTATTTTGTTTTGTTGGAAACCACCCAGAGACGTAAGTTTGGGGCGGTATAAACATATGTTAACTAAAAAAATAATAAAATATAAATGTCGGGAATCCAAAACATATTCCCTGTTCATAAAATATGAACAGGGAATCCAAGTATCATGTTCTGGCATTTCAATCGAATCTTAACGAAGCCATGCGATTCAAAGACTCTACAACTGCATGCGTTATAACAACAGTGGAATAAAAATATGTCTGTATGTTTCAATAAAATGGATGCAAAATGGTCATTAAAATAAGTCTCTATGTCCAACTTGAAAGATTGGATCCAATAGCTCATATTGAAGATATATTGGTGGTAAAGAGTGGGAGAAGCATGAGTGACTATTTCAGAAGTCTCATGTAGAGATTCCTAATGAGTCCTGTATTTTCTTGCCAAACGCGTTTTGACTCTGTGGAGTCTTCTTCAGTGGCAGTTTTCTGGAAAATCTCTTTCTACCTGTGGTCTCGACTCACCTTGAGCAGATTGCTTCTCTCTCCAGCTTGCTATTGGATCCTGTTCCCTGTTAATACTTGGATTTTGTCCCTAGGAGGAACTTAGCTAGGGGGACAAGTCATGCTTGCTACCACCAGACCAGCTGTCCTCTCTGTGCGACTTGTGCAACACTACGGTGATTCTTTCCCATGGCTGTTGCGCTGCGCATGCACAGTAGAGCAGCTTTATGTATTGGCGCAAGCGACAAGAACGCTCTCATACAACAGTGCTAGTGTGGCTTTAGATGCCCATGGGTGGTGCAGAACCTCCTGTGGTCTGTTATACAGCAGGTCTTTCTTCCCAAAAAATTGGAACTAAAATTGTTTTCACTGGAGCTTTTGTCACAATGCCACAAGATTCTTGCTCTTAAATTGGCCAGTTTTCTCGCTTTCTGGTGTCACCTTAAGCGACCAGAATATTTCAAGCTGCCTGATCCCATTTATTTATTTACTTGAGATTTTGTATACCACCCAAAACTTGCATCTCTGGGAGGTTTGCAACAAAACAAGACAAACAAAAAGCAAAAGGTTGAACACATTAAAGGTAAAGTGTGCCGTCAAGTCGATTCCGACTCCCGGCGCCCACAGAGCCCTGTGGTTTTTCTTTTGGTAGAATGCAGGAGAGGTTTGCCATTGCCTCCTCCTGCACAGTATGAGATGATGCCTTTCAACATCTTCCTATATCACTGCTGCCCGGTAGAGGTGTTTCCCATAGTCTGGGAATCACACCAGCGAGGATTCGAACCGGCAACCATCTGCTTGTTAGACAAGCTGGCGGCAACTGCAGACGAACCTCTCCTGATGATCTCAACGGGCGGTGGGGTTCGTGGCGAAGAAGACGTTCTCTTCCATTTCTCTCTCCCCTTTACTTTTTAAGCAGCTGTTTTCAGCATCAGAGAGAGTGTGTGTAGTGGTTAGACTAAGACCGGGGGGGGGGGGCGGGACCCGAGTTCAAATCCCCACTCAGCCATGACACTCCCTAGGTGACTCTGGGCCAGTCACTTCTCTCTCGGCCTAACCTACCTCACAGGGTTGTTGTGAGGTGAAACCTAACCATGCACACCACTCTGGGCTCCTTGGAGGAAGAGATGAGATATACACATCATAAATCACATACTCTTAACTTTCCTGACCCCACACGACTCCGTTCTCAAACGGTGCAAAAGGAAAGCCAGGCACACAGGCCTACGTGTCCGTTCCAAGAGGACAGAGATTTTTTACTTCCTTGTAGCTGGGAGGGGAAGGAGCGGGTGGACACAGAGCGATTTGCAACCCTAAGTGGAAAGTATTATCGTGCTGCTTATAAACCGCTCTGCACTTTGGTTTTATGGAGCAGGCCGGCTGGACTTTAGAGACCTGTGCCATCCGCCGCAAGGACGTCGTTTCCGGTTTTAACACCACGCACTTCTGGTTCCACACAAATGAGGAAAGTTGGTTTCTTGGGCCCGAAACAATACTATCCCTCAATGGGGAGACCCATTGGGTCTGGGCAAAGCTTTAGCTGAAGCCAAATACTCCCTCCCCAAGGGACCCCCTGGCACTGTGCAGAGACAACTGCACCCATCATGCATTGCTACAATTTCCCCACTGCCTCCTTATCCTTTGAGATAAAGGGAGCCCACAAATCCCATCTTGGAAGGTGTGCAGGGAGCATCGGGAAGTGTAGTCCTGCCTAAAGAACTCGGTGGGGAAAGGGCTGGGAAAGACTACACCTCCCAGCAGTCTGTGCACACCTTAAAACAGGCCTGCTCAGCTTTGCGCCCCCCCCCAGCTGCTTTTGGACGACAACTCCCATAATCCCCATCCACAGTGGCCAATAGCCAGGGAGTTGTAGGCCAACATCTGCAGGAGGGCCAAAGCTGAGTAGCCCTGCCTTAGAAACATAGGAAGCTGCCATCTACTGAGTCAGACCATTGGTCACTCTAGCTCAGTATTGTCTACCCAGGCTGGCAGCGGCTTCTCCAAGGTTGCAGGCAGGAGTCTCTCCCCCAGCCCTATCTCGTTGGAGATGCTGCCAGGGAGGGAACTTGGAACTTTCTGCACTCAAGCGTCTGAGATGGCCCTGGGGAATGACAAGGCTGTTTCTCATAATCGTTTCGACACTGGGAGTTTTTCGCCTATGTGGCCGCCGTTTGGAAAAAGATCCCCGCCAAGATCCCTGACCCTAGTCTGCTCCCAACAGCAACCAACCAAGTGTTTCTGCATGAAGGCGAGTCTCTTTTGCCCTGCCCCCCCAAAAACCCCGCCACTCAGGTAAACTGCCTCAGAACATGGAGGTTTAACGGAGCCACCGTAACAAAACCCACTCCTCTTGTGAGCCGGTTCGCAAGAGAGGGGCTGGGGCTTCGGGAAAGCATGCAAACCTCAACCCTTAGCCCTTGAAGGTCTGTTTTCCAGCTCTTACATAGGGGAGGCTTCATGGTTGAGGGAAATACACACTACACATGCTCAGGAGATAACCACATTCACCACCACCGTCTTTTTTTTTGCCACAGCTGAGCCTGCACCGTGAGAAGGGGACCTAGGGCCCTTTCCAAACAGCATCATGGGGAACAATATGATGATGATGATTTCGATTTCTATACCGCCCTTCCAAAAATGGCTCAGGGCGGTTTACAAAGAGAAATCACACACAAACACACACACACAATAAAACTTTGCTGAGTGAGAGAGCTCAACAAAATGGAGAGAAAGAGAAAGCCGTCTCTGCCTGCTCACAGCCGCTGTGATTTCACAACGCTTGGACGTGTTTTCTGCCTCCTCGGGCCAACCACGCCTGACCGGCCCTCTCCACAGGGAAATCACCTGCGGAAACCCACGTTCGGGCCGAAGACACTTGCAGCTGTCTGCTTCTTGCAGCGAGAAGTTGTTGAAAAAGCTCTCTACAGAGGCGGGGTGGGTAGAATTTCAGAAAAGGAATAATGCCGGCTGATGCTCCGTTTTCCCTCCACACATCTGTACAAGCAGCAACTTTCTCGCTCCGAGCCAAAATGAAGATGTGGCACCCTTTTTACTGCGAGAAAAACCTTGCTTTCGGCAAACAAGACACACACACACACTCCCTCCAACAGGATTAACTGAAAAGAAAGCACAAGTGGAACCGGGTTTCCCCAAGAGGGTGTCACCACGGGGGACGTGCCACCCCAAGAGGTGCACCTAGGTAATTTTGGAGCCTGGATCTGAAGGCCTTCACCCACCCACTATTTTTAAACACATTTTTAACACGACCACACCACCCAGGACAGACTAAAAAAAGATTTGGAGGCCCCGGACTTTGGCCCCAAAGTCCAGTGGTAAGAGTGCCTCTGGCCACGCCAGGTGCCACGCCGACTTGACCCAGAAGTGGGGAGTTTAAATTACTGGCTCTGCAGCTGACTTGCTCCTCTACGCATCAGGGTGCCCCATTCCCAGAAGGGGCATAGCTAGGGGAGGGGGGCCTGTGTTCACCCCTTTCCCTGGTGGCCCCTCGGAGTGAGAGAGATAACAGAGAAAAAAGGAGAGGAGAGCTGGTCTGGTGGTAGCAAGCATAACTTGTCCCCGTAGCTAAGCAGGGTCCACCCTGGTTGCATATGAATGGGAGACTAGAAGTGTGAGCACTGGAAGAGATTCCGCTTTAGGGGATAGAGCCACTCTGGGAAGAGCATCTAGGCTCCAAGATCCCTCCCTGGCAGCATCTCCAAGATAGGGCTGAGAGAGACTCCTGCCTGCAACCTCAGAGAAGCCGCTGCCAGCCTGGGAAGACAATACTGAGCTCGATAGACCAATGGTCTGACTCAGTATGTGGCAGCTTCCTATGGGAGCTGAGGGGCCCTCAGGAACTGGGGTGGGTGGGTGGGTTCCTTGAACCCATCCGCTCAATTATAGCAACACCCATTAGTGAATCAGCTCCAAAATGGGCATTATTTATTTATTTACTTTTTAAAAAATACATTTAAACACCACTTTTTCCTCTGAGGAGCTCATGGTTATGTTTATCCTCACAACCACCCTGCGAGGTAGGTTAGGCCGAGAGAGAGATACATGACTGGCCCAGAGTTACCCAGTGTGTTTTGTGTTTGAATGGGGATTCGAACTCGGGTCCTCCTGGTCTTAGTCCAGCACTCTAACCACTACGCTATGCTGGCTCTCTCTATAAACTCTATGAACTCCCTGCATTTGGAGCTGACACACTCCATGATGCACAGGGAAAGAAGCACCCCGCTTCTCAATGCATAAAGAGCAAGCCAACTGCAGAGCTGGGGAGTTTTTAAGTTCTGCAGCTGTCATAACGCACCAGGAAGTTAAGATGACAAAAAGTGCAGCCGTTTAAACAGAACAAAACAGGCTGTCTGCAGGGCGGGGAGTGTGCCCCATTCTTATTATTTTCTTAACCTAAGTGTGCCTCAGGGAAAGAAAGGTTGGGAAACACTGAAACAGAGAACCACCGTCTTGACAAACGCAGATAGAATTTACAGTAAGATACAATTCAGCCAGAGTGCAATTCAGCCATCAGTGGGTAAGGTCTTCTGACAGGCGTGTGGGGCCACCAGTGCAAGCCAAGGGGCTGCTTAACCCTTTTCCTCCCCACTGTCTGCTATAAATCACCTCGCCGCCCCCAGCTGATACTCTCCTTACAGGAGAAAAGATACAGGGGCCCACAACTTTTCACTTGAGAGTGGGATAGCAGCGGGTGGGGGGGGGTTTCTAGGGAGAAAAAAAAAGCTCACCTCGAACCTTTCGGCTCCCAGTGCAGCTTCCAATGATGCTTTTCAGACACACACACACACACACACACACACACACACACACACACACACACTCAGCCAGGATGCTGATTACATCTCCTGCCTCTTATCTAATTTCACCTGTGTGGAGAATGTCTGGGCGTTTGCACACAGGGCTTTTAGCTCGCAGCTAGGAACATAGGCAGCTGCCGTATACTGAGGTCAGACCCTGGGTCCATCTAGCTCAGCATTGTCCACCCAGACTGGCAGCAGCTTCTGCAAGGTTGCAGGCAGGAGTCTCTCTCGGCCCTATCGTGGAGATGCTGCCGGGCAGGGAACGTGGAACCTAGATGCTCTTCGCAGAGTGGCCCCATCGCCATAAGGGGAATATCTTACAGTGCTCACATGTGGTCTCCCTTCCAACTGCAAACCAGGGTGGACCCTGCTTAGCAAAGGGGGCAATTCATGCTTGCTCGCTCTCCTCCGGAATGGAGGGGGATGCGTTCACATATTGTCCAGATTTACCCCCAAAGTCCCTGCAAGCTATCGGGGAACAATTCACACACAATTCGGGTTTTTCGTCACACGTTAATAGCATAGCTCGATTTATGTCTGGGGCCGAAGAAGAAGAAGAAGAAGAAGAAGAAGGCACTCTTTGCATCATTTTTTGGGGGGGTCAACTTCAAACTCACAGTCAAGCCTCACAGTCAGCTCCCGGTAAAGCCTGCTGTGTGAAAAACGCCCTGGTGAGAGAAATCAGGGGAGTGACCACATCAGTGGTCCCTGTAATGTTTTTCATCTCCGTGTGGAATGAGTTTTGTTCTGGGCGGCAGTATCAAGGCAGCGTACGTGCACATGTGCATGCAGAGTGGGGCATGCAGAGTGCACGCCTTAATGGCGCAGCGGGGGAAATGCTTGACTGACCAGCAGAAGGTTGCCGGTTCAAATCCCCACTGGTACTATATCGGGCAGCAGCGATACAGGAAGATGCTGAAAGGCATCATCTCAGACTGCGTGGGAGGAGGCAATGGTCAACCTCTCCTTAATTCTCACAAAAGAAAACCACTGGGCTCTGTGGGCACCCAGGAGTCAAAATCAACTTGATGGCACACTTTGCCTGACTTTGGGAGAAGAGAGCTGGTCTGGTGGTCGCAAGCATGACTTGTCCCCTTAGCTAAGCAGGGTCCACCCTGGTTGCATATGAAGGGGAGACTTGATGTGTGAGCACTGCAAGACATTCCCCTCAGGGGATGAAGCCGCTCTGGGAAGAGCAGAAGGTTCCCAGTTCCCTCCCTGGCGGCATCTCCAAGATAGGGCTGAAAGAGACTCCTGACTGCAACCAGAAATGGATGGAGAATGGATGGATGGAGAAGCCGCTGCCAGTCTGTGAAGACGATGCTGAGCTAGATAGACCAACAGTCTGTCTCCATCAGTATATGGCAGCTTCCGATGTTCCTTAGAAGGGACAGTGGTCCAGTGCATGGCCCAGCTCACCTCTCCCCACATGGCAGTTCATGGACTCTCCTCCAGGAAGCCCACAGAGCCACCTTGGCAGGCACCCCCATTGGGCCTCACTACCTTCAGGGAATGTTTCCCCCGCCCCCAAGTAAAAAAAGGAGCTCTCCCCTGCCATGCAACCCAAATCTCTGCGCTAAGCAGATTGCACTAAGGAGATTGACTCCAAGCTCCCTTCCAGCTCCAGAAACCAAGGATATTCTTACGGAAGACCCCCCACACACCCTCCATCACCTTTCAATGGGCCTCGAGCAAGTCAATGGCTAGAGAGGCCTGGGAGAGCCCACCACAGATCCAGACCAGAGCGAGGTAACCAAGGCAAGCTTGAAGGTGTACCTGATGCCCTCTGCATGAGCCGTCGATCTGGGCTTGCCTCCTGAACGGAAAGAGGCGAGACCACAGCAGTAACTCAGGCAGAGATGCAACAGAGTTTCCTCTGGTGCATCTTTGCACGGATTGATTCAGTGCTGTCAAGTCGGGTGTCAATTCTTAGTGGCCACATAGAACTGGGAAAGGTGCAGAAGAGGGCAACCCAGATGATCAGAGGCCTGGAGCACCTTCCTTATGGGGTAAGGCTACAACACCGGGGGCTGTTTAGTTTAGGAAAAAAGACGACTGCGGGGAGACATGAGAGAGGGCTATAAAAGCATGCATGGTGTGGAGGAAGTGGATCGAGAGAAATTCTTCCCTCTCTCACGTAACACTAGAACCAGGAGTCATCCCATGGAATTGATTGCCGGGAAATCAAGGACCAACCAACGGAAGTACTTTTTCACACAACGCACCATCAACCTGTGGAATTCTCTGCCACGAGATGTGGTGACAGCCAACCACGTGGATGGCTTGAAGAGGGGTTTGGAGAACTTCATGGAGGAGAGGCCTATCATCGGCTACTAGTCGGGGGGCTACAGGCCACCTCCAGCCTCAAAGGGAGGATGCCTCTGAGTACCAGTTGCAGGGGAGTAACAGCTGCTTCCAGCGGCATCTGGTGGGCCACTGTGTGAAACAGGATGCTGGACTACATGGGCTTCCTTGGGCCTGATCCAGCAGGGCTGTTCTTATAGATTCTCTCCAGCATGATCTGTCTGCAACTTGGCCTTTTGGGTCTCTCAGTGGTGCATTCATTGCTATCGTCATCGAGTCCATCTACCTTGCTGCTGGTCGTCCTCTTCTTCTCTTTCCTTCCACTTTCCTCAGCATGATGGACTTCTCAAGGGCGCTGGGTCTTCTCTGAAGTATGATAGTTTGAGCCTGGCCATTTGTGCCTCGAGTGAAAATCCTGGATTGATTTGTTCCATGATCCATTGGTTTGTTTTCCTGGCTGTCCAGGGTGTCCTCAAAAGTCTTCTCCAGCACCCAAGTTCAAAAGCGGCAATACTTTTCCTGTCTTGCTTCTTCAGAGCCCAGCTTTCGCACAGAGTGTCACGTGGGGAGACCATTGCATCTTTGCACAGGGAGTCGTGAAGTCACACTAAATGCACAGATTCTACAAGATCACCCTCTCCCATGGAGCAACAGTAAAGCAGATGCAGAAACATGAGAAGGCACTGTTCCCCAGCTTCTGGCTCACAGGAGCCCTTCACCCCTGTATTATTATTTTGACATTTTATATCCCGCTCTTCCTCCACGGAGCCCAGAGTGGTGCACTACATACTTAAGTTTCTCCTCACAACAACCCTGTGAAGTAGGTGAGGCTGAGAGAGAAGCGACTGGCCCAGAGTCACCCAGCAAGTCTCATGAGGCTGAATGGGGATAAGAACTCGGATCTCCCCACTACACCACACTGTAGTGATGGGAAGGCTTTGAGGGAGGCCTCTCTTACAGCAATCCTAAAAAGGAAAAAAAAAAAGCCTGGAAAGTTCAAATCAAAAAGGGACCAATCCAGATGACTGGGTGGGGATTTGTTGGTCTGGCCCAAGAGGGCCCGGAGGAAACAGCAGGCTGAGCGCTGCTGGAGTTATGGGAAGGCCACAGCCTGTGAGTCACAAGTTAAAACCAGTTCAGTTAGATGCGTCAGAGAAGCTATTTTTCTTTGCTGATTGCCTGGAGTCCGCGTTGCCAGCTTAATGAAAACTCTCTCTTGCAATCGGCTTTATGAAAAGGCCATTGTTCTCACGGCATACCTTGTCCGTTTAATCTAATAATAAATTCTTGTCGCTGAAGTAGGCTGCTCTTCATTTCTGGGTCTGCCTTAGCCACACGCCTTGGGAGGCCTAGGACCGCTCAACCCTTCTAGGGAGGGTTTTGCCACTTTAACCTCCCCTAGGAATCTCACATAGAAAGAGTGGCTTGACCCATATCAAAATTATTATTATTATTATTTTTACATTTATATCCCGCTCTTCCTCCAAGGAGCCCAAAGCAATGTACTACATACTTGAGTTTCTCCTCACAACAACCCTGTGAAGTAGGTGAGGCTGAGAGAGAAGTGACTGGCCCAGAGTCACCCAGCTAGTTTCATGGCTGAATGGGGATTTGAACCCGGGTCTCCCCGGTCCTAATCCAGCACTCTTACCACTACACCACGCTGGCTCTAAATTAAATTAAATTAAATTAAATAAATAAATAAAATAAAATAAAAGTGGATGGTGGCCACAGGTGCACCTAGGTCATTTTGGAGCCTGGACCTTAAGGCCTTTGGAGGCCTCCCCGTCACCCGCTGCAAATTAAGCATCACCATGCTTGGCCGGGCGACCACACCACCCAGGACAGACTAATGAGGATTTGGGGGGCCCCAGGGGCTGTGGAGACCTGGACTTTGGCACCAGCTTGCTGGGAATCCCTTACAGACAAGGATTCAACCCCAGTGAACTCTTCCCTCTCCCCGGCTCATCTGGTTCTGGTAGCAGTCACGACAATCCCTCAAGGTGCACAGCTCTTGCTGCACACGTGCATGTCCTGACTCATTTGTTTTGGCGACCTGCTGCATGCAAGGCAAAGATTCGCTATCGAGGGCCATCGAAGCTGACCAGGGGAAATCCCTCCCAGGCTCTAAACATGGAAACCAAGCAAATTCATTGGGCAGGAAGGAAAGTTTAACCGGGGCGGGGCGGGGCGGGGTAGGGAATGCTGGCACTGCCACCACCCTCCCGACCTGTAAACTATGGGGCAGAGGCCACATAGTTACAGATTAAAATTCGGAGCGGATTCAAACTCGGAGCGGATTCAAACTCGGAACTTTGACTCGTATACCACAGAGCAACAAGCAGATACAGGCTTCGTTTTAATCGGCGTACAAAAGGTGTGTCAACAGGACATTCGCCCCAACAAGTTTAGTGCTCCCCCGCACCCAAAGGGAAACAGATCTGCTCCATGGGTCTGCTCAAAGGCAGAAGGCAACATTCCAGACAGTTGCAGCCCTGAGAGAGGGCGGGAGACGCTGGAGAAGGGGCAGGCGCTGCTTCCACCCCCACCCCCCAACTGGGTCTGGGTCCAGCTTCTCCTGGCAGGTCCCGGTTATGGGCCGAGGCCCGCTTCAGATTCTGACGACCTGGGCCGCGATGCAAGGACTCTTCCGGGTCTCCTCGGAGACCTGTCGCTGGACACACAAGCGGCCATAGGTGCCCCCCACCTGGCCTTTCGTTAGACGGCCTGGATTCACGCAGATGCACCCAAGGACGTCCTGGGAGAGGCAGAAAGACAGAGGGAGGACACTGAGACAAGGAACAAAGCCACTGCATCCCCAAGGTTTAAACTGGACCGCATTTGCCCATATGAACCTGCCAGGCCCTCCCGTTCGTCATCTCAGGACCTGCTCAAAGCCCGGCTACTAACAGAGATCAGACTGGCAGGGACAAGAGGCAGGGCCTTCTTGGTTGTGGCCCCTCGGCTTTGGAACACCCTCCCCAAAGAGCTTCGCCATGCTCCCTCCCTCAGTGTTTTTAAAAAAACAATTAAAAACACACATCTTTTTAAAGAGGCTTTTTGAGGTTTCATCCGCTGGGTAAATCTGGCAGCCTCTTTACTTTTTTATAGCTCCCCGTTTTTATTTTTTTTAATGACTTTTAATTTGCATTTTTTAAAAAAAACAACCTTTTAAAAAGACTTTTAGTTTGATTCATTAAAAGTTTAATTACTTAATTAAAGACTTTTTAAAATTCTTAATTTAATTTAAGACTTTTAATTTGAATTTATTAATTTTTTTTAAAATGGAATCTTCATGGTGGTTTGAGCCTGGTCTTTTAAATGTGGTTTTAGCCTGGTCTTTGTTAATGTCATGAGCTGCCCTGAGCAGTCGTGTACTGGAGGGGCAGGGCATAAATATTCCTGAATGAATGAATGAATGAATAAATATAAATAATAAAATAAAATAAAATAAAATAAAATAAAATAAACAGGAGCACCCAAGGCAGATCTGAGTTGCACAGATCTTGCTGGATGTCCCAGATGTTCCATCTAACCCAGCATTCTGGTTTGTTAGTTTGTTTAAAATATTCATACCCCGCCCCTCCAGTGCAATACTGCTTAGGGCGGCTTACAACAATAAGACAGACACAGATACAAGTAATAAAAATTAAATTTAAAACAGAACAAAACAGAGAACGATACAGAGAACGATACAGAGAACAAAACGTCAGACTAAGAACAATTATTAGGTTCCAACAGAGGCCACTCAAACACCCCTCACAGTGATGGCTCAAGACCCCGCCCGAGTCAAGGGACAATTTGCCACCTTGTCTCAGCCCCCAGGTCCCTCGGAGGCGGGCACCGACAAACCACGCCCTTGCCAGCACCGCCTCCACACCTGAGAGTCTGGTTCCGGCTCCAGCCAGCTTCCTCCGCACCTTCCGGGCTTCCGGGGCTCTTGGGGCCCAGCACGGCTACTGTCTGCTATCTCGGGCAGGCAGCATGCCCCACCCAGATCTGCTAGCCCCATCCCTCCCTGCCAGCACTGGGCCAGGAGCGGGGGAAGCTGACCAGCCCCAGACCCAGCCTACGACACTGTCGATGACTTTCCACTTCCATTCCCAAAACAGGTTTTTAAAACAATTGTGGCTTTTGCCTGGTCTCTTAACTGTTTAACCTTATTGATTTTTTTTTATTCGAGGTTGCATTCGATAATGTATCTTAGTCATCTGAGGGGACTCGGCTCCGGGCGCCGACAATGAAGGAAGCTCGGTTGTCGTGCGTGCGGGACAGGGCTTTCTCTGTGGCTGCCCCCAGACTCTTAAATGCTCTCCCAGTGGCTATTCATTCCTCGGTCTCCATCATGGCTTTTTAGAAAACATGCAAAGACTTGGCTTTTTACTCAGGCTTTTATGTGATTGTCTCCATTGCTGCTTCTTTGTACTGAACTCATTTATTTGCGGCCAACGACCAAATAAACACTACAGCAAAGAGCAATACAGTACAATCCAATAATGCAATAAAAATCTAAAAACCAGCCTTATTCTACTTGCCTCTGAACAAAAACAAGCAATCTGCTTCTTTGTATATTGTATGGTATTTTAATGTATGTATTTTTAAATTTTTTTTAAAATGAGATCCAGAGAGCCAGCGTGGTGTAGTGGTTAGAGTGCTGGACTAGGAGTGGGGAGACCCGAGTTCAAATCCCCATTCAGCCATAAAACTAGCTGGGTGACTTTGGGCTAGTCACTTCTCTCTCAGCCTAACCTACTTCACAGGGTCGTTGTGAGGAGAAACTTGAGTATGTAGCACACCGCTCTGGGCTCCTTGGAGGAAGAGCGGGATATAAAATGTAAAAAAGAAGAAGAAGAAGAATATGAAGCTGCCTTCTACCGAGTCAGACCACTAGTCCATCTAGCCCAGTATTTTCAACCCAGGCTGGCAGCACCTTCCTCAAGGCTGCAGGCGGGCGTTTCTCTCAGCCCTGCCAGGAGATGCTGGCAGGCCTGCAAGCAGGCCGACGCTCCGCCCAGAGCGGCCCCATCCCCGAAGGCGAATATCTCCCAGAGCTCACCCATGGAGTCTCCATCCAAATAAAAACCAGGACCACCCCTGCTTAGCCAAGGGGACAAGGCCTGCTGCTGGCTGCCACAAGGCCAGCTCCCCTCCCTCCCAACCACCCCCCTCCCCTCCCACCTTCACGAAGTAGCGCAGTTCCGACGGCGTGATCAAGACATCTGGCGTGACGGGCAGAGGCGCAAACCGCTCGAAATGTTCATAGTCGACGTTCATCTCTTCCGCAGGAGGGTAGAGCGGATAGTAGCTGCTCGGGAAGAAGGAGGAGGAGAGAGGAGACCCGTCAGTCCACAGCAACCCAATCCTCTCCCATCCAGACGCACCCCACACCTGTTCCCCCTCGCTCGGGTACCAGCGGGCTGCCAAGCTGGCCTTTCGGCAGCCCTGCTAATTTTGGCACGCCCTCCTGGGACTTTTCTGCAGGCTTCGGATTCAGTGCTGGGAAGAGGCCGCAGATTCCAAGGGGGCATTTTCCGCATGTCCCTGGCATGATCGCAATGGGGTGGGAGAGGGGAGGGGGGGATTTCCACCAAATATAATTCCACTTGGCCTGCTGGGCAAGCTATAAGGCTGGTGGAGAGAAAAGGGCCTGGCTTTGGAGGGAGGGCGGCAGAGAGGCCTGCCCCTCTGCAGACCGTCTGTATCCAATATCAGCCGTGGCACGGAGGGGAACCATTTAAACGCCATCCCCATTATCAGCATAGGCTCAAAGGATGCCGTGAAAGCACAATTTCCCCAGCTGCAGTGGGGAAGTGGAAATTTTCAACGCCTTCCCCTTTCCCAGGAAGCCCTCTGTGCCCCCCTACAAATATTTCCCCGAGGGCCACGCAGCCCTCAGGGACATGTTTTGAGGGGGACGGGGAGGGCGGTCAAAAATGGCCCCTTCTGGACCAATCGCACCAGTGCAGCGGGGAAGTTCTGTCAGGCTGCTCTCTGTATTTATTTTTATTTTATTGTCTTTGTTTATCAAATTTGTCTACCGCCCCAAACTTTCGTCTCGGGGCGGTTTACAATAACATAAAACCAGTTTAAAACATACACAAAAACTTTAAAATCATTTAACAATTTAAAAATGAACCAGAGATTAAAACCTAAATTTTTTTAGGAAGCTGAGAAAGCTTGGGCGAAAAGATGGGTTTTTTCAGGTGTTTTTTTGAAAATCGCCAGAGATGGGGAGGATCGTATCTCAGCAGGAAGTGCATCCCACAATCTCGGGGCAGCGACCGAGAAGGCCCGTCTCTGTGCAGCCACCAAACGGGTTGGCGGTAACTGGAGACAGACCTCCTCAGATGACTTCAGTGGGCGGTGGGGCTCGTAATGAAGAAGACGCTCTCTTAGATACCCAGGGCCTAAGCCGTTTAAGGCTTTGTAAGTTATAACTAGCACTTTGTATTTTGTCCGGAAACCCACTGGCAGCCAGTGTAACTCCATCAATAAAGGAGGAACGTGGTCTCTCCGAGATGTATGTCAGCCATTAAAGGGGGCTTAGACAAAGTCATGGAGATCAGGCCTATTGAGGGCTCCTGGTCTGGTGGGTGTGGCCCACCTCCAGCTTCAGAGGCACGATGTCCAGGAATCTCAGTTGCAAGGGAGCAATAGCAGGAGAGAGGGGATGCCCTCACCTCTTGCCTGTGGGCTTCTCGGAGGCATCTGGTGGGCCACTGTATGAAACAGGATGCTGGACTAGATGGGCATTCTTGGGCCTGATCCAGCTATGTTATGATCTGTTATGCCTCAGGTGCAACCCCCTGCGGCATCGGTTGGGAGAGACGCCTGCCTGAAACTTTGGAGTGCCGTTGCCAGTCAGAGTAGATAATACTGAGCAAGATGGATTAAGGGTCTGACTGAGTAGAAGGCAGCTGCCGAGGTTCCTATAAATCCTTGGTAGATAATCCTTTGCATCGGTAGGGAAGAAATACGCTACTGGCTGCCTTAACCAAGACGGCTCACCTCCGCTGAGTCAGAACATGCTTGAGAATCCGGGAAAACCGATCCAGGACGCCGGAAGAACTGGAGAGGGAAACGGAGGGCGGAAGGACAGGTTAGGAATCGGAAAACAAAGAAGGCGTAAAAAAGCAAAGGGGGGGGGAGAAGCCAATCAGCACCCCACGCAAACGGTTCGAAACTTCGTTCGCCTCGGAACGAAGCGGGTGCCCGATGCGAGAAGTGATGGTTCGGAGCAGACCTCTCCCTATCCACCCCCAGCACAGTGACTGTTGCTGGTGTCTTATCTGAGGTTTCTTTTAGATTGTGAGCCCTTTGGGGACAGGGAGCCATCTTATTTATTTATTATTTCTCTGTGTAAACCGCCCTGAGCCATTTTTGGAAGAGCAGTCTAGAAATTGAATGAATGAATGAATGAATGAATGGATAGATGAAGCGATTTTACCAACGCCTGGGCTAAATGAGAGGGAACCAAGGCCCTACCTGCAAAATTATCATGCTAGGTGTGTGTGTTTGTTTTGAGGGAGGGAGGTGCAGAAGAAGAAAAATCACATGGCCACCTTGTATCAGACCTGGCCCCATGCCCGCCTCTGGCAGTCTGCAAATCTCCTTCGGGGCCGAGAGGCGTTTTGGCAGCTTTCATATCCCCGAAACCAGCAAGTGCATCATTTTACTCCCAGCCCCCGATAAATTAAACCTTTCCAAAAGCTTCCTGCTTCCCAAACCCCAGATTGCCCCAGCAAATCACCCAACGGGGAAGCACCATCAAGAGTGTTTCCACACACCCTGTCGACGAGGCTGGGAGCTGGAGGCATTTAATTAGAACAAAGCCCAGCTCAGCAGGGCCTAGAGGCCACGCAGGGAGTTCGCGACACAACTCATTATGTGGGCTGATCCCAAAAGCTTAGAGTCTCGGTAACACACACACACACACACACACACACACACACACACACACACACACACAGAAGCGTTAGTCTGGAATGACCAAGTAAAATAAATAGGATGACTGTGTCTCTCAGAGAAATGCCCAGCAGAGACTTGTCACTTCACTATGTTACCGGGCAGAGAAAAGCTGCATCTGTCAAAATTCTCTCTTCTGCACAGCTCTTCAGAGGCACCATTGCTGCTCTCCCGTGCCCACAGCCACCTGAAGGCAGATCTGCTCAACGTCGGTCCTCCTGCAGATGTCGGCCGACAGTTCCCATAATCTTGGTCCTAAATTTCCCGACCTTTCGTTTAAACTCATGGGAGGAGAGGTCTATCACTGGCTACTAGTCTGGTGGCTGTAGGCCACCTCCAGCCTCAGAGACAAGATGCAAAATAAAATAAGTACTTATTTTTTTTAATTTATAGACCGCCTGACCCCGTAAGGCTCTAGGCGGTTCACAAAAAGTGAGCACAATAAAATGAAAATAAATTTAAAACATTCAAAGCCTGGCTGTGAAAAGGGCTCCTTTAAAGGCTGGTACTCCTGTATTCTACTAAAGAGAACCACCGCATTCATAGCTCAGGAGTGCCCCCACGGACCTCTCTCGATGTGTGAGTTACAAGAAGGAATCTTGACTTGTTTTAAAGGGCTTCCATATTAGATCCACGGAAGGAACTTCTCATAAGCTGAAGAACATAAATATATATGGTAGCAAGCATGACTTGTCCCCATAGCTAAGCAGGGTCTGCCCTGGTTGCATATGAATGGGAGACTTGATGTGTCAGCACTCACTGTAAGATATTCCCTGGAGGGGATGGAGCTGCTCTGGGAAGAGCATCTAGGTCCCAAGTTCCCTCCCTGGCAGAATCTCCAAGATAGGGCTCAGAGAGATTCCTGCCTGCCACCTTGGAGAAGCTGCTTCCAGTCTGGGTAGTCAATGCTGAGCGAGATGGACCAAGGGTTTGACTCAGTATGTGGCCACTAAGGGTGGGGACACCTCAGGGGATGCAGCGCTACAAAAGGACGGCAGCAGGCTGGGAAAGAAGGCACGGCCGAGCCATAAAAAGGGAAGTAAACAAGGCGGGAAGGATGTGACACACACCCCTCAAGGCCCGGAATGGCTGAGCAGCCTCCTCTCTCTCCCACGACGGGCTGCTCGGCTGCTTCCACAGGGCCAAACCCACCCCCACCATGGCACACCTCTCACCCTGATTGCTTAACAGGCAGATTGCTGAGCTGCGTGTTTTCAAGAGAAGCACTGCCTTTCGTCCTCCCGGCCCCCGCTCCCCAGTCAAGTTTGCTTGAAGAGGAAGGAACTCTGCGCACACTCAGAGGTGCTCACTCTCTGGGGCTACTCCCCCCAGCGCCGACTCCCAGGGACGCAAGGGACAACAAAACTTGCGGTTAAGATGAAGTGGGACGGCGCACAGCCGTAGCGTTCCCTCCAAGGTGTGCCGACTCACAAGTTTTTTTGACGTCCGGCTCAGTTCGTTTTAGTTGAATCGGGAAGGTTGAATCGGTTGAATCGGGATGGTCCCACTCTGAATGCACACTGCCTTGATACGGCCGCCCAGAACAAAACTCATTCCGCAAACAGATTGGGGAAAATTAGAGCGAACACTGCTCAACCGAGCAAAAAACCAGGGCCGACTGAAGCCATTTTGCTGCCCTCGGGGAATTCAGGGCAGCCCTTCCTCCACTCTCTCCCTTGGGCTATAGGAACCTAGGAAGCGGCCACATACTGAGTCAGACCCTTGGTCCATCTAACTTAGTCTTGTCTACTCAGACTGGCAGCAGCTTCTCCAAGTTGCAGGCGGGAGTCTCTCTCAGCCCAATCTTGGAGATGCTGCCAGGGAGGGAACTTGGAACCTTCTGCAGGCAAGCAGGCAGACGCTCTTCCCAGGGTGGCCCCATCCCCCGAGGGGAATATTTTTATTTTATTTATTTATTTATTACATTTTATATCCCGCTCTTCCTCCAAGGAGCCCAGAGCGGTGTACTCCATACTTAGGTTTCTCCTCACAACAACCCTGTGAAGTAGGTTAGGCTGAGAGAGAAGTGACTGGCTCAGAATCACCCAGCAAGTCTTATGGCCGAATGGGGATTTGAACTCGGGTCTCCCTAGTCCAGCGCTCTAGCCACTACACCACGCTGGCTCACTTCCAGTCCTCACTGCCAGTCCATTGATCCAGGTCAGCCCTGCGGGGGTGGGAGGACACCCTGATGCAGACAGAACTGATGATCCCGGAAGGACTGACTGCTTACTTTTCAAAATGGACTTTTGTGGTTTGACAGTCACCGTGACTTGAGTTTCTTTCCATTATAACATAATCCCAGCCGGCTCGACAGCACAACTTTCGCTTTAATTGCGGGCCGAGCCTGCGTTCCAGGCTGAAAGTCAAGGAGACCAGCGGAATTGTTCACTTTCATAGTGAAAAGAGCTCACTTTTGCTGCCAAGGTCCGATGGTTAAGAGATCATTAAGGTCATGGATGTTCTCATTCAGTCCTTCGATTTCTATACCTCCCTTTCAAAAATGGCTCAGGGAGGTTTACACAGAGAAAAAAATAAATAAATAAGATGGACCCCTGTCCCCAAAGGGCTCACAATCTAAGAAGAAACATAAGAGAGAATCATCACATTAAAAGGTGCCTCTTTGCCAAGTAGTTGTTCTCTTAACCATCAGATCATTAATGCCATTAAGGTCTGATGATTAAGAGAGAACATCTGTTGAGGTTAAACATCACAGTGATTCTGAAATGGGAGAATTTTTGTTTGAGGCTGTTGCATGTTCCCTTTTTAGTACTGTAAATTGGTTAGGTTAAAGTTTCTTTTATTGCTTTATGTGCTTAGAGCTTTGCTGGTTGCTTGATCAATGAAGTTTATTCATTCGCTTTTATAGAAACCCAGCATTATTAAGAGCTATAATAAGTCATTACAACGTGTTAAAAAGCCTTGGGCAATAACTATTTTTGCCATTCGTTGAGAACTGCTGATGAGTGAATCTTTTTCGTTGCTCCAACGAAATCAACACTTGTCAAATATTCTTTTTTGACCAGCAAGAGGAACAACTCCCAGCTTCCCAGAAATTGCTTCGAGGGGCCACGTTCACACAGTAATTCAAATCTAGGTTTAATGCAGGTTACCAGCTCTGTTGCCAGATTTGGCTTTTTTGAAGCCAAATTTTGGGTTACGGCCCATTTGACTCACGAGTATACAGCCTTAGTGTGATTGAGTGAATCCATGCGGAGAGGGAAATCTCAGATTTATCTTTGGACATAAACCATCTTGGTAGGAATTCACACAATCAAGTCAAATGTCAGTAACCCACATTAAACCGAGATTCGAACCGTGTGAACCGGAGCGACGTAAAACAGGAAAGAACGTTGAAAACATGGCGGAAGATCAGGGACATCTCAGGACGGACACTTCAAGACGTCCGCTGGTTTCTCTCTTCCATTTTTGGAACCTGAATCATGCCTGAATCATGTTTCCTCATTCCACCCACCCTCGTTAAGGGGCCACATTCTCACACCCTCAGCTGCGAGGAGTTTAGCAGAGGCTGTATTGGGCAAGAGACATCCAGGCCTGAACCAAAGGGCCCTGAAGAGCAGGGATGTCACTATAATAGAACAAGGGTGGGGAGGGGAAACAAGTGTATCTGGGTCCATGAGGGAGGGCCCTCTTGCTGGCTGGGAAACCATCTGCTCTTTACGCTCCACTCCTGCCTCCCTGACAAGCTGCTGGCTCCTGATCAGTGTGTGGGGAGTGTGCGATATTATTTGCATAGGGGCAAGAGAAAGGGCATGCCAAGAATTCTTCATTTCCCACCATGACCATCATTTCCCACCCCCCACCCCAGCTTGGTTTGAATTCGAACCTGCAGCTCAAACCTGACAGCTGGTTTGGTTCGAATTCGAACCATTGAATCGTACCGGTTCGAATTCGAACCATCGAATCGAACCGGTTCAAATTCGAACCATCAAATCGAACCGGTTCAAATTCGAACCATCGAATCAAACCGGTTCAAATTCGAACCAGTTTGCACATCCCTACTATACCCTTGCCAATGCCCCCCCCCTCCACCCAGCCAGCAAACAGATGAACATCACTTGACCTTATTGCCTGGAGCATTTCCAAACAGCAGGCTTTACTGCGAGTTTGAATTTGCTCAAAATAACCGATGCAAAAAAAGGGGATTTTTTTTTAAACCCTGGACATAAATCGAGCTACACGCTAATGCGCAATGAGAAACCCAAAACGTGTGTGAAATGCTCCCTGATAACTCGCAGGGACTTTGGGATAAAGCTGGCCAATATGTGGACACACACCTCCTTTCCGGAGAAGTGACATAAAAGCCCCTTCTGAAAATACTCCTGGTGACCTAAGGTTTTAGAGTTGCTTAAAAAAATAAAAAAATCAAACGACACACCTGCTAATTTCTTCAGCACCCATATGAAAGAGGAGATCTACAGAGGTCAGGCCAAAAACCACACCATTGACATCCAGGGTGCAGGGGTCGGAGACAAACATCACCCTCTGGAATTAGAAAGGAGAGGGGTGGTTGGTTAACAGAGCTGCCCCAATCAAGCCCTCAACAGTACATAAGCAGATATTTGGGGAGGGAAAGAACATAGGAAACTGTATAAGGCAGCATCCAAAGATGTGGGGCATTTGAAATAGGGATGCGCACGAAATTCAAACTCCAAACCACTGAACAGAGTGGCGATTCGTTCAAATCGATTCGAATTTGCCCAAATTCGATTCGACTTTGGGCAAATTCGAATCGATCGAATCCACTCTTTCCCATTGTTTTGAATTCAAATAGATACGTCGGAATTCTGTGCACATTCCTAATTTGGAAGCATTGTGCCCGCCCGCCCCGTCCCAGGCCAATTCAGTCTGCTTGGATCTGGGAGACCCCAAGCTGGAATTCCAGGTCAGTGCTATGAGTTTCGGGATAGCCTTGGGCAAGTCGTTCTTGTTCAGCCTCAGCTCCTCCTCATCTGTAACGTGGGTCCAAGACTGATCACACCTCCCGGGTTGTCACAAAGTCTCAGAAAGAAACACTGGACTTAGCATGAAGGGCTCTTCCTACACAATGGGCACCACCCTCCATTGGGTTGTATGTCCAACTTGCTCTGCTGATAGGCAGGGGCTTATGTAAATCAGCTGATTAGGGTTCGACCCAGCAGGCTGTGGGAGCAGACCCCTCCCAGTCCCAGGAATGGTGCAGCTCCATAATCAGGAGAGAGGAAAGTCCATAGAACAGAGAGAACTCTGCTCAAGTTTTTGGCGGCGCAAGCTGGACAGGCAATTAGGGATGTGCCCGAATTGTGGTTTGCAGTACGGTTCGAGGCCTTTTAGGGGAAATTCAAAAGGGAACTGTAAGGGGGGGGGAATAGGAGAGTCTGCTCTCTACCACCGCGCGGTTCGGGCCCATCCCTACAGACAACTCACTGTGAGGATGCCTGTCCACACTGAGTGAGAAACACCTCCCCAGTTAGGACCGATTCTTTCCTTTTCCGGTCACCTTTATCACCCATCCTTTATACAAGGAACCACATGGAAGAGGAAGGGATAAGCCCATTTTACCCCCACATCCACTCTGGAAGGCAGGTTATGGGGAGGGGGAGAAGAGGAAACCTATTCCTTGGGTTTAAGAAAAAGCTGGGCTTAGTCAGCTCAGAGAAGGCAGGGGGTGACAGGGGCCGTTAAGATGTGTCAAGTGTCTGAAGAAGTAATAAGTTATGACTTATGACTGGGCCTCCAGTGATGACTGGAGTTATGACCGGAGTTACGACATTATGAAAGGAGACCCGAGTTCAAATCCTCATTCAGCCATGATACTTGCTGGGTGACTCTGGGCCAGTCACTTCTCTCTCAGCCTCACCTACTTCACAGGGTTGTTGTGAAAGAGAAACTCAAGTATGTAGTACACCGCTCTGGGCTCCTTGGAGGAAGAGCGAGATATGAATGTAATAATAATAATAATAATAATAATAATAATAATGACTGGTGGCCCAGTCATAAAGAGTTTCAATGAAAAGGAAAACAGAGATGCCCCCCCCCAAAAGAGAATGTGGCTTCCCCATTTATTTATTTATTTAAGTGATGAGCTGAAGTTAAAAAGAATAATGTATGCAAGATGACCGCCCCCCTACCAATTAAAAATAGGGAGGAGAAGCATCAGGAAAGGGAAAACTCTGAACAACCCCAGGCTGTCAGCAGCAAGCATGAATTGTCCCCTTAGCTGGTTGCATATGAATGGGAGACAGTGTGTGAGCACTGTAAGATATTCCCCTTAGGGGATGGAGCCGCTCTGGGAAGAGCGGAAGGTCCCAAGTTCCCTCCCTGGCAGCATCTCCAAGATCGGGCTGAGAGAGATTCTTGCCTGCAACCTGAGAGAAGCTGCTGCCAGTCTGGGTAGACAATCCTGAGTTAGATGGACCAAGGGTCTGACTCAGTATATGGCAGCTTCCTATGTTCCCCTTTGCTAAGCAAGGTCCAGCCTGGTTTGCATTTAAATGGGAGACTACATGCATGAGCACTGTAAGATATTCCCCTTAGGGGATGGAGCTACTCTGGGAAGAGCAGAAGGTTCCCAGTTCCCTCCCTGGCAGCATCTCCAAGATAGGGCCAAGAGAGATTCCTGCCTGCAGCCTTGGAGAAGCCGCTGCCAGTCTGTGTAAACAATCCTGAGCTAGAGAGAACAATGCTCTGACTTGGTATATGGCAGCTTCCTATGTCTTCCTAAGAGAGACTTTTTCAGGTACAACCGAAGAAAAAGGAAGGAAACGGCAGGCCTGTTGCTCAAGGTGAAACGTTGCCTTCTCTGTCAGAGACACAGGGGAACTGTTCAGCTCCTATTCTGCCTCCATCTTCCCCCAAGCAAGAAACCATCTACAGCCTCACAGAGGGAGCTGCCATATACTGAGTCAGACCCTTGGTCTATCTAGCTCAGTATTGTCTTCACAGACTGGCAGCAGCAAGGTTGCAGGCAGGAATCGCTCTCAGCCTTATCTTGGAGATGCTGCCAGGGAGGGAACTTGGAACCCTTAAATACCCTGCAACTAGTATTTAAAGTTATTTTGCCTCTAAAGCTGGAGGTGGGCTGCAGCCACCCGACTAGTAGCCACTGATAGACCTGCCCTTCGTGAATTTGCCAAAGCCCCATTTCGAGCCATCCAAGCTGGTGGCCATCACCACATCCTGTGGCAGAGAATCCCACAGGTTAATTATGTGCTGTGTGAAAGTGGACTTCCTTTGGTTGGCCTGGAATCCCCCAGCCTTCAGTTTCGTGGGATGACCCCCTGGTTCTAGTGCTGTGAGAGAGGGAGAAAAAGCTATTTGACCTCTGGCCTCTCCAGGCCAAGTTCAGCGCTCTAACCACTATGCCACACTGGTGCTGCTGTCTCCAAAGAGGAAGAAAAACAAGCTGGTTCCATGTGCATGGTGTGTGTGGCCGGCGGGGTGTGGGGGAACACAGCTGGAACAATCTTTGGCTTCTGGTGGGATATTTCCCTAAGGAATTCCCCAGCGCAAAGCAAGACATATCAAGGTTGTGCAAGTCTCAAAGATCTGGGCCTCCGAAAGCTTCTTAGCGGCCCGAGGGAAGTCCCCATCTGCATCTTCGAGGACGAACTAATGACACAGACTTCCTGGCAAGAGGCTCCGATAGGAAGTGAAATCTCGTTTCCCGAGAAACCAAGTTAAAAAGTAATGGGCTGAAGGCAGGGTTACCCAAGAGGAGTCTTCCTGCCTCCAGCAGGAATTAGCAGGAAGAGAAAATTCCCAGAAGCCTGGCCTCCGGCGATATCCACTGCATTCCAGCCTCCCTTTTGCAAGGTGAAGAGCAAAGGGAGAGAAAAAGCAGCCACAATCCAAGACAGTGTGGACAGGCTGCACGTTTGCCCAAATTCCGGCAAACCCTCAGCCCCTCTTGCCTGGCTAGGGATGTGCAAATCGATTCGACTCAGATCGGGGTGATTAGAATCAAATAATACCTTAAAGGGGCAATCCAATTCAAATTCGAATCGATTTTTTAAAAGTTCGATTCGAATACGATTCGAGAGCCATTTGGCACCTTAAAAAAAAAAAAAAGGATTCAGGCCCCCTGATTGGTTAAAAAAAAAAAGGTGCCCAAAGAGGATCAAATCGTTTTGGATTTTCAGACCAGATTCAAATTTGATTTTAATGAATTGCCAGAATTCAAATTCAAATCCAAGAAAAATTCGTTTCGTGCATATCTCTACGCTAGGCTGCTCTTTCCCCTAGCCTCGGCTTGCTGGCCTGGGAGTATTACCTGGCAGGAAACCGCTCATGCACTCCACACGCTCAGGCAGAACCGGCTCACGGGGTCCCTGGCCCAACAAGCCAAGTCCAAGAACATCCATCCAAATTGCGCCTACTGGCAAGCAGATGACACAGAGCTTGTGATGCAAGGCGGCCCCCTCCAGCTTGCGCTTTACTCGCCAGGGCTGAAGAGCTTCCCGCCCCCCCCCAAAGAGGCATAGTTTCATCAGAGCCCCTGCAACCGT
Organism: Hemicordylus capensis; assembly: GCF_027244095.1. Classification (NCBI taxonomy): domain Eukaryota; kingdom Metazoa; phylum Chordata; class Lepidosauria; order Squamata; family Cordylidae; genus Hemicordylus; species Hemicordylus capensis. The sequence goes on from NC_069670.1 coordinate 4,998,303, forward strand.
CCACCAGAAGGGGCAAGGAAACCCACGCCTTGCCCAGAATGCCGCAGAACACGGACATGGCTTTGCCCCAACTTCTACCGCCATCTGCTGGACGTTTAGGGAACTACTGAAACTTTGCAATGAGTAGAGCCAAGCAAATGGAACCATAAAAGACCCCAGAAGTATTTTCTTTAAAAAGCCGTCACAGCGGCTGCCGAAGGGTTATTAAACTGCTTCATGAGCAGACTGGCGTGTGGGGCGGTGAGGACCCTAGGCTGCTCCACGAGCTCCAATCTTTAATTAGCTTTATGGTTTAAAATTTTTAAATGGTGGTTTTAAATGATTTTAATGTTTGTTTAAATGATTTTAATTGTTGAATCAATTCAGTTTTGATTTTGTTAATTGTTTCTAATAGTTTTTATTTTGATGTAAACCACCCCGAGTCATTTTTGGAAGGGTGGCATATATAAAATAAAATAAAATAAAATAAAATAAAATAAAATCCGATTTCCAGCCCCGAACTGGAAGAGAAGGAGCCATCCGCACTCGTGACGGATCATCAGCTAGCCAAGCCACTGGTGGCAACTGAGCCAGTGACTTCTAGCCCCCCTACTCCTGGGGAGTCCTTTCCACAGGTACAGCCTGTGTGCGCGCCCAGGTCCCACACAAATGGAAAACATTCAGCTCCACATCTGGAGGGGCAGGGGTGACAGAGGGCACGAGATGGGGGGTAAAACCAGCCTCCCTCCCCCCAGTGTCTCCACTGCCAGTTCTGGAAGGGGCCACGATTTCCCCCTTCACACAGCGATGCCACATCATGAAGCATGACAACGGATCACTGGGGGAAAGAGCGGGGGAAGCGAGAGGGAAAAGAGCGGGGGAAGCGAGAGGGAAAAGAGCGGGGGAAGCGAGAGGGAAAAGAGCGGGGGAAGCGAGAGGGAAAAGAGCGGGGGAAGCGAGAGGGAAAAGAGCGGGGGAAGCGAGAGGGAAAAGAGCGGGGGAAGCGAGAGGGAAAAGAGCGGGGGCTTTGGGGAGAAACCCCACTGGTGCTGGTGAACCCCTCCCGACACCTCCCCAGAGCAGATGCGGGGGGCATTTTGGGTCAGCCCCAACATACACACAGCAGAGAAATCTGGCACAGGTGGGCAGAGAGGCTGTATGCCGTGACTCAGCTTTCAGCAAGAAGCTCCCCCAAAGCCTACAAGGAGTTCCCGGGTTCTTAACAGACAAAGCTCGGCGCTACCACCACCGGTGACCCCGGGAGATCCACCCAGAAATCCACCCCCCCACACACACACACACACCCGCCAACTAGACCAGGCTTCTTGGGCAGCGGGACATACCTGCTTGTCCTCTTTGGACAGCTCGTAGGAGCTGAAAGGCGGCTGAGGATAGATGCAGTCGTGGTGGACGTCGCGCAGAGAAGGAACGATGACGAGACGTGATCCAGCACTGCCGGGACACACACACACACAGAAAGAGAGAGAAACAGTTTTGTTAAAAAGCAGGACATCAGAGAGGAGCAAAGGGGCAGCCGTTTCAGCAGCAAACCCGGGAAAAGACACATCTCGACATGCAGAGAACGGCATTTTGCCTGGGCACGGGGTGGGGGAGAGTCTGGGTGGCAGGCAGGAAGACCCAGTTTAGAATCTTCTTCCGGTGGGCTGGAAAGAGACTAGCGTTTGGGGCGGAACAGAGGAAGCTGCCATATACGGAGTCAGACCAATGGTCGATCTAGCTCAGAATCGTCATCACAGACTGGCAGCGGCTTCTCCAAGGTTGCAGGCAGGAGTCTCTCTCAGCCCTATCTTGGAGATGCTGCCAGGGAGGGAACTTGGAACCTTCTGCTCTTCCCAGGGCGGCTCCATCCCCTAAAGCGGAAGATCTTCCAATGCTCACACATCAAGTCTCCCATTCAGATGCAACCAGGGCAGGCCCTGCTTAGCTAAGGGGACAAGTCATGCTTCCTACCTCAAGACCAGCAGTCCTCTATACAAATACATTAGTTAAATAAATAAACTTTATTTAGAGCTGCTGGCAGTCAGTGCAGAGGTCAGACGGACCAAGGGTTCGACTCGGCATAGCTGTGCCCTCTGAGCCCCACCAAAACGATTCGGCGTGTGCCTGCTGGATGCTCCGAATCGATTCATGCACATCCCTACTCAGGAGACAGTTCGTCCCTGCCTTTTTGGCCAGGCTGAATCATCCAGCATGTAACCCCTGCTAACTTGGCAAAGAGGCACCTTTTACCATGGTGATTCTCTTTATTTAACAGGGGGAGAGCAACTGGCCCTATCCATCCCCAGCACAGCACCCCTCCAGTGACTGTTGCTGGTGTCTGTCTTATGTTTCTTTTTAGATTGCGAGCCCTTTGGGAACAGGGATCCATCTTATTTATTTATTCTTTCTCTGTGTAAACTGCCCTGAGCCATTTTTGGAAGGGTGGTATAGAAATCGAATTCTTCATCATCATCATCTTCAATGTTGTTGCCTTCAACAACAAAAACTGCCCTGGGAGGCAGAGGCAGCAGCTTTGTGTCAATGCAGGACAGTCTTCACTGTCCCTTGGCATTTTGCAAAACAAAAATCAACCCCCCCCCAAAAAACAACCCAACACATTAAGAGGACAGATGCTGACCAGACAACAAATACTGGCAAGAGATGAAAAGGAAGGCGGGCACTTGGAGCTCAACCCAAGAAGCGGGCAGAAAAGAAGGAGGGTTTTGTCTTTTGTTGCCTTCACCTCAGGGTAACTCAGACAGGGAGGGAGGGAGATGGCCGCAAGCACGCATTGTCCCCTTTGCTAAGCAGAGCCCACCTGGTTTGCATTTGAATGGGAGACTACATGTGAGGACGGTAAGATATGTCCTGTAGGGGATGGGGCCGCCATTCTAGGAAGAGCATCTGCATGCAGAAGGTTACAAGTTCCCTCCCGGGTATCTCCAAGACAGGGCTGAGAGAGACTCCTGCCAGTAACGTTGGAGAAGCCGCTGCCAGTCTGTGTTGACAATACTCAGCTAGATGGAGCAATGGACTCAATAGACAGCAGCTTCCTAAGGGGAGAGAACCTCAAGGGAGGCGAGGAGAGCTGGTCTTGTGGTAGCAAGTATGGATCATCCACTTTGCTAAGCAGGGTCCATCCTGGTTTGCATTAGAATGGGAGACTACATGAGAGCACTGTAAGATATTTCCCTCAGGGAAGAATACCTCCATGCTTGCATGCAAAAGGTTCCAAGCTCCCTCCCTGGCGGCATCTCCAAGATAGGGCTGGGAGAGATTCCGCTTAGAGCAGGGCCTGCTCAACTTTGGCCTCCCCCCACCCCCGCTGCTTTTGGACTACAACTCCCACAATCCCCAGCAATCGTGGCCAATAGCCAAGGCTTATGGGAGTCGTAGGCCAACTGCTGCAGGGAGTTCCAACTTGTGGAATTCTCTGCCACAAGACGTGGTGACAGCCAACAACCTGGTTGGCTTTAAGAGGGGTATGGATAACTTCATGGAGGGAGAGGTCTATCAGTGGCTACTAGTCAGAGGGCTACAGGCCACCTCCAGCCTCAAAGGCAGGATGCCTCTGAGTCCCAGTTGCAGGGGAGCAACAGCAGGAGGGAGGGCCTGCCCTCAACTCCTGCCTGTGGGCTTCTCAGAGGCATCTGGTGGGCCACTGTGTGAAACAAGGTGCTGGATTAGATGGGCCTCCTTGGGCCTGATCCAGCAGGGCTGTTCTTAGGTTCTTATGAGTTGAGCAGGTCTTGTTTAGAGCCTTTGGAATCAGGCGGTAGGTAAACGGAATACATACAATAAGAGGGCGGATCGGGGCCTTACCTCCTCGTCCCTTCAATGATCATCTTCACACAGTGCTTGAAGACCTCTTCAAAGGGGGCCGTGAGCTGGGACTTCTGAGAGGAGCAAACGAGAGAGAAAGAAACCGTGCTTTGTTTGGCTGGGGAAAGCCAGGCTGGGGGTGGTTGGGGGGTGATTTACCCTGAAGTAAAAGAAGGGCATTCAGGAGGAGCCTCTTGCATCCCCCCAAAGGCTGTGGGTAGATCCACACAACCTCCAGCATGGGGGTCAGCCGCTAACGCCTCACTCAAGAGCAGGTGTCCTCGGGGGCGGGGCGGCATCGGAACCGAACCGTATCGGTCCCCGAGACTCTTCGCCCAACTTGGGCAACTTCTTTGCCCAACTTGGAAAGGAGAGCTGGTCTTGTGGTAGCAAGCATGAATTGTCCCCTTAGTTAAGCAGGGTCCGCCCTGGCTGCATATGAAAGGGAGACTTGATGTGTGAGCACTGTAAGATATTCCCCTCAGGGGTGGAGCCGCTCTGGGAAGAGCATCTAGGTCCCAAGTTCCCTCCCTGACTTCTCCAAGATAGGGCTGAGAGAGATTCCTGCCTGCAACCTTGGAGAAGCCGCTGCCAGTCTGTGAAAACAATACTGAGCTAGATGGACCAATAGTCTGACTCAGTATATGGCAGCTTCCTGTGTTCCTATGTAATTTCACCTATCTTGGGGGCAGGACTGGGGAGAACCTCAGGAACTGGACTTGGGTGGGTGCCAGCATCAAAACCTGTCAGGAAGGGGCGCTCTGGCAGCTCAACTGTTTATTGAGGAACTATTGGCTTACTGCTATGCTGGTGGTCGTGAGAATCTGCTGTGTGTGTGTGTGTGTGTGTGTGTGTGTGTGTGTGTGTGTGTGTGTGTGTGTGTGTGTCCCCTACCTAAACATATCTCAGCGACACTGATTTTATTTACTTTACATCTCTATCCCACTCTTCCTCCAAGGACCCCCGAGGTACATGGTTATGCTTCTCCTCACAACAACCCTGCGAAGGTTGAGAGAGAGGTGACTGGCCCAGAGTCACCAAGTGAGTTTCATGGCTGGATGTGGATTTGAACTCGGGTCCAGCACTCTAACCACTACACCACACTGGCTCTATGGCAGTCAACTCTATGGCAGAGCAACTTATTTTTATGTTGTTGTTTTTTATATTTTCATACAAAAATATAGAATAGACCAGAACCTCAGTATTCGTGGGGATTCCGTTCTCCGCAATTACTGTGGATGAGGAAACCGTGAATACTGAGTAATTGTGTCTATGGGATCGGGAGGGTTAGGTTCCCGGAGGGACTCAAAAGAGGTGCCAGAAATAAGTAAAACTGTCCAAAAATCACAGGCAAAAGTGCCCTACCATTCTCAGTATGTCCCCAACTGTCCAGCAATGCCCCCTTATACTGCCATTTGATGGGGTTTTTTGCCAAAAGATTGTGAGTTTTTTTGTTTTTTTTAAAAAAGAAAAAAAAAGCCAGAAAATAGCTGCCTTACACAGAACCGCAGGCAGAAATGACCTCAGAGGTCCCTTCCTCCCACCCACAGATACGTGAAAATCAACCCTTTGGGGGCCGTTTTCCATGTATACCAAGGTTGGGTGCCAATTACTTAACCGTGGAGCCACGAAACCGCAGATGTAGAGTCCACGATTAACGTGGTTCCCCTGTTCCTATTTTCATATCCTGCGTTCAGATTTATTTATTTTTTTCATGTTTCGCTTCTTAGAACAACATGTCTATTACGCCACCAAATTTGGAGCAAATTTAAGTTCCCGCAGAAAACAATTTAAAGTGCTGTCCGGTTTTTCCCCTAATCTTTTTTTCCCAATAAAGCGTTTTTTGGGGGTTTTTTGGAAGATTTTAAAATTTTAAAAAAGCTAAACATTTCAGGGAGGAACTGGGAAGATCTCCGAGGAGCCCCCGCCTCCACAGCCCTGGCCACGATGCTGACAGGAACCCCCACTGCCAGTTTCCAAAGAAAAGCAGGACATCAGCCCCCAAACACACTTTGCACGCCTCCCGGCGCCATTTGCGGCTCCATCCCTTCGACTCTGAACTCACCTCGACTTGCTGGTGTTTCGCATCAAGGAAGGGGCCCAGCTGCAACAATCAGAGGAAACCAAGGGTCAGAAGAGGGGAGGGCAACACCCTCATCAAGGCCCTCCGAGGGCCCCGGCGATGAACTAACAGCAGCAGGAAAAGGAGGACTCGGATTCCGAGACGAGGACCGCAGGAAAGCGGCTGGGAAAGCCAAGCACGTTCCAGCGGTGATCAGTGTCCTGGGGGGCTAGACTGATCCTCTTTGGATCTAGGAGCCAGAGCAAGATGCATGGGGCCCAGAGAGTGGTGGCCCCTTGGCAAAGTTACTGGGCCCAGTAACAAGACACTGCGGAGGGAGAGAGCCAAACGGGCTCCTCTTTATCCCCGTTACGGGCAACATCCTTTGAACACAAACAGGGTTGCCTGGGACAAATAGAGGTTTTATTACATAAACCCTTCCCCTAAATGCCCTAGCCCAAGCCTTACATTTCTAAATGCCATGGTTCCCTGGCGCCTGGGATCTGACACTTACACCGACCCCCTTAACGCACTGGGCGTTGATTCTCTTTATTTAGCAGGGGGGAGCAACCGGCCCTCTCCACCCCCAGCACAGCATCCCTCCAGTGGCTGTTGCTGGTATCTGCCTTAGGTTTCTTATTATTATTATTATTATTATTTATATCCTGCTCTTCCTCCAAGGAGCCCAGAGCAGTGTACGACATACTTGAGTTTCTCCTCACAACAACCCTGTGAAGTAGGCTAGGCTGAGAGAGAAGGGACTGGCCCAGAGTCACCCAGCTAGTTTCATGGCTGAATGGGGATTTGAACTCGGGTCTCCCCGGTCCTAGTCCAGCACTCTAACTACTACACCACGCTGGCTCTCTTTTTAGACTGTGAGTCCATCGGGGACAGGGATCCATCTTATTTATCGATCATTTTCTCCGTGTAAACTGCTTGGGAAACTTTGGTTGAAAAGCGGCCTAAAAACATTTGTCGTCGTTGTTAGCGCATGCACACCGGCCCCGGGATCACAGGGCAGTGCCGCCCTTACCAAAATGCAAACGTCCGGTTTGTCCTTCTTGATCACTTCGATCAGGTCCAGCATGGGGTCGTAGGTGATGCTGTCGGAGGTGGTGTACGGGCCGCAGGCCACCAAGACCATCTGCATCTCCGCGTCTGAAAGGGGGGAGAGGGCTGTTAAAAGAGTGGGAGGAGGACATCCGTTGCCACTGCGAACCAAGACGGCGACGAGGGAAATGCTCACGGCACGGCCTCTGTGCAAGAGCTTCCAATAAAGACATAAAAACTGAAAAGCCGAATTTCTAGCCTAGGCCTGCGAAGATATGTGAAGGAAGGACCCAACATGGAAGTAGAGCCCGGTTTCCAATGGCAAAGGCCCTCCCTAAATACATGCCTGTATTTAGGAACATAGGAAGCTGCCATATACTGAGTCAGACCCTTGGTTCATCTAGCTCAGGATTGTCTACCCAGACTGGCAGCGGCTTCTCCAAAGTTGCAGGCAGGAATCTCTCTCAGCCCTCTCTTGGAGATGCTGCCAGGGAGGGAACCTAGAACCATGCTGGAACAGGCAAGCGTGCGGGTGCTCTTCCCAGAGTGGCCCCATCCTCAGAAGTCAGCATGGTGTAGTGGTTAGAGTGCTGGACTAGGACCGGGGAGACCCGAGTTCAAATCCCCATCCAGCCATGAGACTTGCTGGGTGACTCTGGGCCAGTCACTTCTCTCTCAGCCTCACCTACTTCACAGGGTTGTTGTGAGGAGAAACCTAAGTATGTTGTACACTGCTCTGGGCTCCTTGGAGGAATAGCAGGATATAAAATGCAAAATAAATAAATAAATAAATATATATATATATATATATATATATTTCACAGTGCTCACACAGGTAGTCTCCCATGCAAATGCAAACCAGGGTGGGCCCTGCTTAGCAAAGGGAACAATTCACGCTCGCTACCACAAGACTAGTTCTCCTCCCGCACCATAACCCCCATTACGGGGTGGCCAATAACATTATTATTCCTTGCTCCCTACCACTACCACAAATATTTATATTCCGCTCTTCAACCAAAGTTCAAAGTGCCGCTTTACACAGAAAAATAAATAACTGTGATAAATCGTAACAAATACAACGGCCCCCTGACTCACAATTTAAAAAGAATCGTAAGGCAGATACCAGCAACAGCCACTGGAGGGATGCTGTGCTGGGGACGGATAGGGCCAGCCGCTCTCCCCGTGCTAAATAGGAGAGAATCACTCCCTTGGCTGATTTGCACAGCAAACAGCTCACGCCAGGCTCAAGCTACTGCACGGCCCCCTTGCTTCACCTGTCTGGGGTCCTGATGGCCCCGAATCCCCTCAGACAGTGAGGCTTTCCAGGGCACCCTTCTCCATCTTCTATCAAGCCCAGTTCTTCCAAGAGCGTGGACAGTTCTCCCAGCACCCACTTCCCTTAAAAAGCGAAACGCTAAGTTTAACTCACCTTCAGCTTGATCGGCAGACTTATGGAAAGGAAGTGGAACCCCCTGAAGAGATAGAGAGAAGAAGAAGAAAAATATTTGTCATATTTGTATACCGCCCGATATGCACATCTCTAGGCAGCGTACAACATTCCACACAACACATAAAACAGTGTACGTAGTACTCTTCCCTTGGAGGAAGAGTGGGATATAAAATCTAAATACAAAACAAAACACTTATTTTTTTAAAATTTATTTTACTATTTACATTCCTCCTCCAAGGAGCCCAGAGCGGTGCACTCCATACTCGGGTTTCTCCTCACAACAACCCTGTGAAGTAGGTGAGGCTGAGAGAGAAGTGACTGGCCCAGAGTCACCCAGCAAGTCTCATGGCTGAAGGGGGATTGGAACTCGGGTCTCGCCGGTCCTAGTCCAGCACTATAACCACTACACCATGCTGGCAATAAAATAAAATAAGAATGTGAATGAAAGCCGGCAAAAAAGGGTTTCAACTCCACATATCCACGGGTTGGGAATGACCGGAGGGTCATTTCTGGCCACCATTTTGCGAATCGGAGACATTTTGTGGCTCATTTCCTCAGGAGGAGGGGAACCACGAAAAATCATGCGGCGGGGGGGGGAGAAAATCAAAATTGGACTATTTTTGACTGGGGGACATTGCTGAGCATGCGGAGACCTGCAGAGCATGGTAGGGCACTCCCCCCCCCCCCCCGCCGGCACTTTTAACTAACTCTTGGGACTTAGGGAACTTAACCCCCGTGATTCCACGGTCCCAATAACCCAGTATTCACGGTTTCCGTATCTGCAGTCGTATCGGAAAACGGAACCCCCGCTCCCGTATCTGCGGTAGTATCCATATCTGTAGGTTTCCATATCTGCGGTCGTATCGGAAAACGGAACCCCCGCTCCCGTATCTGCAGTAGTATCCATATCTGTAGGTTTCCGTATCTGCGGTCGTATCGGAGAACGGAACCCCCGCTCCCGTATCTGCGGTAGTATCCGTATCTGTAAGTTTCCGTATCTGCGGTCGTATCGGAAAACAGAACCCCCGCTCCCGTATCTGCGGTAGTATCCATATCTGTAGGTTTCCGTATCTGCGGTCGTATCGGAAAACAGAACCCCCGCTCCCGTATCTGCGGTAGTATCCATATCTGTAAGTTTCTGTATCTGCGGTCGTATCGGAGAACGGAACCCCCGCTCCCGTATCTGCGGTAGTATCCGTATCTGTAAGTTTCCGTATCTGCGGTCGTATCGGAGAACGGAACCCCCGCTCCCGTATCTGCGGTCGTATCCATATCTGTAAGTTTCCGTATCTGCAGTCGTATCAGAGAACGGAACCCCCGTTTCCTCTCCCCCATTCAGAATACCCTGTCCCCCATTCAACCAGGATGTTTGCATTTCGAGCGCCTGCCTCTCCTCCTGCCGCCTCCCCCCCAATGGAGCTGCTGTGAAGAGAGGCAGAAATCCTGGCTCTGCCTATAAAGCCTGAAAGGGCGGGGGATGCAGGGACCACTTAGAGAGCCATTCAGAACCACAGAGAGAGAGAGAGAGAGAGAGAGAGAGAGAGAGGTTGCATCACCTCGTAGAGCTTGGATGCCACCAGCCGTCCACCAGTACTGTTCATCCCTTCCATGGCCACAACCTGTAGGGTGGAGAGAGGAGAGAGATTTTGGAACGAGGCAAGGGGGCTTTGCGGCCCTATCGGCAACAATGCTCTCCTCCACCAGCCCCAACTGCTCCCTGCTTGGGAGGGAGACATCTTCGGGGGGGCGGGGGTCAGAACAGAGCTGATTCTTACCCAGCTCTGGACAGGAAGTGGAGCGAGCTGGTCTGGTGGTCGCAAGCATAACTTGTCCCCTTAGCTAAGCAGGGTCCACCCTGGTTGCAAAAATGAATGGGAGACTAGAAATGTGAGCACTGGAAGATATTCCCTATTCCCCTCAGGGGATGGAGCCACTCTGGGAAGAGCGTCGAGGTTCCAAGTCCCCTCCCTGGCAGCATCTCCAAGAGAGACTCCTGCCTGCAAGCTTGGAGAAGCCACTGCCAGTCTGGGAAGACAATACTGAGCTAGATAGACCAATGGTCTGACTCCGTATAGGGCAGCTTCCTATGTTCCTAAGGTTCTAATCCTGCTTGGGTCAGGACACAACTTGGCCCCGACTTCCTCCCCAAAGAGGGAAAGACAAGGCTGAAATGAGGGAGAAGATGGGGGGGGGGATGCCCCCACAATTCTTCCAGGACTTTCAAGTAAATGGAAGAGATGAAAAGAAGCCTGATATAGAAACAGAGACCCTTGGACATCGGAACCTAGGAAATGGCCTTCTGCCAGTCAGAGCCTTGTTCCATCTAGCTCAGTATTGTCTACCCAGACTGGCAGCGGCTTCTCCAAGGTTGCAGGCAGGAATCTCTCTCAGCCCTATAATGGAGATGCTGCCAGGGAGGGAACCGGGAACCTTCTGCACGCAAGCAGGCGGGTGCTCTTCCCAGAGTGGCCCCATCCCCGAAGGGGAATCTCTGACAGTGCTCACACAGGTAGTCTCCCATTCAAATGCAAACCAAGGCACACACTGCTTAGCAAAGGGGACTATTCATGCTTGCTTCCACAAGACCAGCTCTCCTCCCTGAATGAATGTGTTTATTTTATTTATTAGCAAGTTTATTGACTATAGTCTCGAAGCAGTTTACATAAATTAAAAACAACGAAAACAAGACTAAAAAGGGGGGAAACAGACACAGACAGAGACACAGACACAGACACAGACACACACAAAACTAAAAGCCTGGCAAGATAAATAAGTTTTCAAAACGCTTCTTAAAGGACAGAAGGGAGGTGGCATTACAAACACATTGTGTTGATTTAGGAACATCAGAAGCTGCCCTAGACGGAGTCAGACCCTTGGTCCATCTAGCTCAGTATTGCCTACCCAGACAGGCAGTGGCTTCTCCAAGGCTGCAGGCAGGAATCTCTCTCTGCCCTATCTTGGAGATGCTGCCAGGGAGGGAACTTGGAACCTTCTGCTGTTCCCAGAGCAGCTCCATCCCTGAAGGGGAATCCCTTTATTTTATTATTTAATTTTTAGACCGCCTTTCAAAACTAATCTCAAGGCAGTTTACAAAAGTTAAAATACAATAAAATTCCATAAAAGTGGCATTTAAACCCTTAAAATCAAACACTGAAACATTAACGCCAAGAAACCATGAAAACACACACACACACACAATATTTATTTATAAAGTGCTCTTCCAGGGCTCACACATGTCGTCTCCCATTCAAATGCAAGCCAGGGTGGACCCTGCTTAGCAAAGGGGGGCCATTCATCCTCGCTACCACAAGACCTGTGTCCCTGGCTGGGACCCCCTGAGCTAGATGGACCACGGGTCCGGCTCTGTAGAAAGCAGCTCCATAGATTTACAAGTTAGTCTTCTAAAAACCAGAGACGTATCCCTGAAGCCTGGAAGCCTCACCTGTCCGGGAAAGAGGGAATATTCCGGAAGCTCCGATACATCCACGGGAACCTGCCCTCCCGAGGAGTGCTCTTGATCTCCTTCCAAGATGATGGATTTGGCATTCAGTTTCCCATTGGAGTCACAGCCAATCTGGCCCAGAACCACCACCGGCTCCTTCACGGCATGAAATACACAAGCCAAAGAAACATTTCAACCCTTAGCCCAACATTTGACACTTCTTGCAACAAAGCATATCTCCATGTCACCGAGAGTCTCTCAGGTCTAGCCTACTCGCAGGACTGTTGTGCAGAGAAGAGAAGAGAACTCCACATACAGCAGGGCCTGACAAATCCCAGGCGCCAGGGAGCCAAGGTGCCAGAAATTTAACTGTGGTGCCATGCTCGCTTCGGAAGCACATATACGAAAATTGGAACGATACAGAGAAGAGACTGTGGTGCCTTGAATAATGGAGCGTTGGGTAGAGAGAGGGGTAAGTGCACCCTCCCCTGCCCTTAAAGTGCGACCCCCCGCCTTTGAACCGGCCGTACAGCCGGTTCAAACCGATTCGGAGGTTCGAACCGATTCGGAGGTCCACCGAACGGGTTCATGCACATCCCTAGCTTGGAGGAAGGGTGGGATACAGATCAATATAATATTAAGGACTGTCCACATTAATGGTGCTTAGGTGAGATGTGTAGGCAAAAAACATAGCTGAGCGCCTGCCTATGAGACTTAGCTGGAAGCAATCGTCCCCACTCCGAAAACCCAAGACACACCAGGACACCCGGTGTCTTAACAGTAGAGCTGACCTGCGCAGGGATGAGCAGAGAGGAGAATTCTTCTATTTTGTAGTGCTCCTGCAGCGCTTTGCCAAGCTCTTCAATCTTGAAAGACAGCACTATAGAAAGGGGAGGAAAGGGAAGATAAGGTGGAGGTCATGTCAACATCAAGCAAAGGAGAGGGCAGTTTGTAGAGCATTTGTGTTTGAAACTTTTGGGCTACTTTTCAGCAAGGCTTCCAAAATGGCGCACAGCACCAGAAACTTATTAATTTTAGTATGTACAGTCATCCCTAACCAACCACAAGGGTCCAGTTCCAGGAAAACCTCGTGGTTGGTGAATTCGCAGTGGGCGAGCCATGGAAATCAATGGCAAACTATTGATTAGGGGGAATCTATTAGGGGGAATCTATTAAACTATTAGGGGGAATCGCCACAAAATACAATAAAAGCATAGAAAAAATCCCTCCAAATCACCACGAGTCAGTAAGAGGAGTGAAAGGGAACCCCTGAGAATTACCCCATGACCCCCCCAAATTGCCTCCAAACTCCCCCAAATCACCCAACCCCCCAGAATCAAGAAGACCCCCCCCCAAATTGCCAAAAAATCTTGCCAATCCACAGATACTCGGGTCATGGTTGGCAAGAACTGCGACAATTTCCAGTCGCAGATACTCAAAATCGCGATAGGGGAACCCGCAGTCAGCAAGGGGTGACCATATTAGAAGTGTGAACACTGTAAGATATTCCCCTGAGGGGATGAAGTCGCTCTGGGAAGAGCAGCTAGGCTCCAAGTTCCCCCCCTGGCAGCATCTCCAAGATAGAGGAGAGAGATTCCTGCCTGCAACCTGGGAGAAGCCGCTGCCAGTCTGTGTAGACAATCCTGAGCTAGATGGATCAATAGTCTGACTCAGTATATGGCAGCTTCCTATGTACTTGTCAACTTTATATTTACCCAAAGAGAAGATGGCCTTCAATTTAAGTTGGCCCCCTTAAAAACAGAAGTTAAATACAAGTTATACCTCTGTCTACCCAAAAGGAACAGACTCTGAATTCAAGGTAAACCCCCACCCACAATTTATAAAATTAAAGCGCTCAGAACAAACTTAGTCTAGGATTCAGGTAAATATGGTACAGGAGAACTTTGTTGTTTGTGGAATCGAGGATTCGTGAGGTATCGAATCGACGCCCATTTCCAGGATCCGTGGATACGATGCGGTTAAAACCCACGTATCCGTGGCTCCTAGAGGGCCAGAAGTGTCCACGGTCACTTCCGCCCCAGATTTTGTCTCAAGCAGCCATGGGGGGGCGGGGTTTGCCAGGCATGACCTCAAAAGTCATTTCCCTCTGCCATTTTAAGCACACAAGCCTTTTTGTGGCTCGTTCTGTTAAGAAAAACCGTTTTTAAAAAAAATTGCAGAATAATGGCAAAATTTGGACTTCTGGGGGATATTGCTGGACTGCGGGAGGCCCGCGGAGCACAGGAGCGCACGTTACTTGGAGGTTGTTTTTGCCATTTTTTGTAAGATTTCCAGGCCTCCAAGTACCGAAACACCCCCCTCCCCCCAATCCCAGAGGTGTTAATGACTCTGTAGTGGCGGTTTCGCTACCCGTGGCCACTGCGGAGAAAGGAACCCCCGCGAATACCGCGGCCCACCCTGTACCGCCTATCAACAAAAGTCCTCAAAGAGGTTGGCACCGAAAACAAGCCGTTAGGAAGCGCCACGCAAGCCCCACTGCTCCACGCCCAGGGGCTTCGCTCAGAGGAACCCAGAGAGCCACAGGAGGTGGCTCGTTTTCACACAAGCACGAGCAGAAGTTACCTTCCCGGCTCTCCATGAGGTCTTGAAACATGAACTTGTAGGGCTTCGCGAGAGAACCTTCGGCAGAGCCGAACGGCCGCACAGTGGTGGCCACACCACCATTGCCCACCCAGGAGGTGCCCAGCGCCGAACCAAAGGAGACCACCACTTCCCCGCGTCCGATTCGGGAGCTGTACTTCCGGGAAGGGGTAGCACTGGGGAAAGGGAGAATTTAAACAAAAATAATGAAAATATATGTCCACGCATCTTCACTGGTACTAATATTTCAAGCACCGACGCATTCTTTATTACAATGATGTACTTATTTTATTTTATTATTTACATTTTATATCCCGCTCTTCCTCTAAGGAGCCCAGAGCGGGGTACTACATACTTAAGTTTCTCTTTCACAACAACCCTGTGAAGTAGGCTAGGGTGAGAGAGAAGTGACTGGCCCAGAGTCACCCAGCAAGTCTCATGGCTGGATGGGGATTGGAACTCGGGTCTCCCCGGTCCTAGTCTGGCACTCTAACCACTACACCATGCTGGGTTTCAATTAGCTATAGCCAGACACTCCAAACATTGGAAAGAGCCATCTTAGGAGAAACTTAAGTATGTAGTACACCGCTCTAAGCTCCTTGGAGGGAGAGCGGGATATAAAATGTAAAAATAAATAAATAAATAAATAATGGTACCGTGGGGAAGTAACCTGCCTAGAGAGCAGGAGGCTGTTGGTTCAAATCCCCGCTGGTATGTTTCCCAGAATACGGGAAACAACAACAATAAATATTTATATACCACTTTTCAACAAAAGGTTCCAAAGCAGTTTACATAGAGAAATAATAAATAATTCAGATGGCTCCCTGTCCCCAAAGGGCTCGCAATCTAAAAAGAAACATAAGATAGACACCAGCAACAGCCACTGGAGGGATGCTGTGCTGGGGATGGATATGTCCGGTTGCTCTCCTCCTGCTAAATAAAGAGAATCACTACGTTAAAAAGGTGCCTCTTTGCCCAGTTAGCAGGGGTTATGCCTAGTTAGCAGGGATATAGGAAGGTGCTGAAAAGCATCATTATCTCATACTGAGCGGGAGAAGGCAATGGTAAACCTCTCCCGTTCTACCAAGAAAACCACATGGCTGTGGTCGCCACGAGTCGACACCGACTCGATGGCACAACCGACAACAAACATTGGAAAAATACAGTAAATAAATAATATTCATTATTTTGGAGGAAGAGAGCTGCTCTTGGGGTAGCAAGCAGGAATTGTCCCCTTTGCTAAGCAGGGTCCACCCTGGTTTGCAAGTGAATGGAAACTGTACATTAGCTCCGTAAGATCTTCCCCTTCGGGGATGGGGCCGCTCTGGGAAGAGCACCTGCCCGCTTGCCCGTTAAGAGGAAATCCTCTAACACAGGGATACTCAACGTTGGGCCCCCAGATGTTCTTGGACTTCAACTCCCATAATCCTCAACCAAAGGCCACTGGGCCTGGGGATTGTGGGAGTTGAAGTCCAAGAACATCTGGGAGCCCAACGTTGAGGATCCCTGCTCTAACAGGGATCCCCAGATGTTGTTGACTACAACTCCCAGAATCTCCAGCTGCAATGGCCTTTGACTGGGGATTCTGGGAGTTGTAGTCAACAACATCTGGGAATCCCTGTTAGAGCAGGGATCCTCAACATTGGGCCCCCAGATGTTCTTGGACTTCAACTCCCATAATCCTCAACCAAAGGCCACTGGGCCTGGGGATTGTGGGAGTTGAAGTCCAAGAACCTTGGGGAAGTCGCTGCCAGTCAGGGTAGACAATACTGAGCTGGATGGACCAAGCGCCTGACTCAGTTGAAGGCGGCTTCCCACGTTCCTAAGTTCTGGAGCTCTTTGCAAGGCGACATCAGCAGCAAACAACAAGAGGCTGACGATCTGTTCTCCGCCGGGAAATACCTGGGCGAGAAGCTGTTGGGAGAAAACAGGAGGTGGGGGCTCCGAGTCCGCTTGGGGCGTGGGTTCTCCGGCGTCGTCATAGCCCGCTTCGGAGCACTCTGAAACAGTTCAGGACACAACAGCACAGGATGACACAGTGAGGGGGACGGCAGGCGCAGCTAAGGCAATGTGCTGAAGAGCACATAGAGGAGAAGCGTATCATATAGTGAGATCATTCACACAATCAAAAATCATGGTCTACCCAGGTTTGGGAGCTGCACATGCTCCCAGTTCTCAGCTGTGTGGAAGCAAGGTAGGAGGGAAACCTGGGCAGCTTTTCCTCCTACCTCACTTCCACACCACCACCTCTACCCAGCTTTCCCTCCTCCTACCTCGCTTCCACACCACCACCTCTACCCAGCTTTCCCTCCTCCTACCTCGCTTCCACACCACCACCTCTACCCAGGTTTCCCTCCTCCTACCTCGCTTCCACACCACCACCTCTACCCAGGTTTCCCTCCTCCTACCTCGCCTCCACACCACCACCTCTACCCAGGTTTCCCTCCTCCTACCTCACCTCCACACCACCACCTCTACCCAGGTTTCCCTCCTCCTACCTCGTCTCCACACCACCACTTCTACCCAGGTTTCCCTCCTCCTACCTCGCTTCCACACCACCGAAAACTGGGAGCACACGCAGCCTTCCAAGCCCACACAGTCAAAAACTGTGTTCTACCTGTGGTTGGGTGCTATGTGTGCACCCTAAGAACAGAGTTTTTGATTGTGTGAATGACCTCAGTGAGTAAGAGCTATTTATATGGCCACTCCATAACCTGGCATCTTGGACGTGCCAAGCCCTGACCAAGAAGTAGGCCTCAGCAAGTCAACAGCCTCTGAATTTTGCACCTCTCAACGCCTCCTATTCCCATCTCGTTCCCATCTTTTCCAGGATCGTGGAGGCTTCTTTAACTGACATAAAACCTCCTGGGCTCCGTGCCGTATACTTACTTTGGATGGGGACGCATAGGTATCAAGGAGATCTTCTTCATCCTCGTCAACATCCAGGCTAAGAAGGCGTTAAGACTCAAAATACACGAAACGACAGAGCTACCATTGTCCAGTGGGTAGACAATATGACTTCCCGGGAGATGTGGATTTAAGTCCCACGGCTGCCACAAATCCACCAGCAGCCTGGAGTAATCCACCCCACTGAGCCTCACTCATCCCCAGTGGGGAAAGAGGACTCTTGGGTAGTATCGTGCACAAAGCGAGATTCGTGTACGATTCGGAGAGGCAATCCGGGCACCTCTAAGAGAGAGAGAGAAGGAGAGAGAGAGAGAGCAGGTTTGTACCTGCTCCTCCGCCAATCTCCCCCCCAGCACTCATCGCGTGGTGGCCGCAGCTGCGGCGAGTGGCGAAGGAACAGATACGGACCTGCTCTCCTCGCTCTTAAAAAGGTGCCCTTCGATCCGGACACGAATCGAGACTCCTACACAACCCTACTCTTGGGGACGGAGCTCAAGCGCAAGGTCTGGAAGGGATGCGGGAGTTTCTTCTGGAGCTCTCCCATTAACAAGGCCCTGCCCTCGGGCTCTGTGCTACAGAAAGGTGACCCTGGTGAGGCAAGTGCACTTTGCACATGTTCAGAGGCCTAGTGTTAAGGCCGAGCTAAACTACAGCGTTTCCTGGGATCCCGTTACTAACACAGACCTTGAACAGCAACACTGCCCTAGAAGTCTGCAATGGATACCTGCCCCTCCACTTATTCTATAGTTTACTCTCATTCGCCAAAGCTCTGTTCATGCTGTGCCTTAGTCATCATTGGTCATAGGAACATAGGAAGCTGCCATATACTGAGTCAGACCCTTGGTCTATCTAGCTCAGTATTGCCTAACCAGACTGGCAGCGGCTTCTCCAAGGTTGCAGGCAGGAATCTCTCTCAGCCCGGCTTCAAGAAGAACCCTTGGCCACCCAAACGTGAAGCAAATTGCTTTAATTTAAAGGGAAAAAAGTGGGGGGGAAGCTAAGCAGACTTTTAATTGTGTGGCTTGTTCCAGAGTCGTTTTAGCACCAGGAAATATTGCTGTCATAGCTTATCATATCTGCCAGGTCTCTCCACACCCGCCATAGGCAACAAAGAGGATACAGTTCTTGAATGGTGTGGATGTCTCGGACGGCCGGATGGCGGCTCTCTTTCCTCGGGAGAGATTTCACGACTCTCTTAATAAGCACCTGAAAGAAGGGCATATGCGGTCACAGGAACATAGGAAGCTGCCATATACCGAGTCAGACCATTGGTCCATCTAGCTCAGTATTGTCTTCACAGACTGGCAGCGGCTTCTCCCAGGTGGCAGGCAGGAATCTCTCTCAGCCCTATCTTGGAGAAGCCAGGGAGGGAACTGGGAACCTTCTGCTCTTCCCAGAGCGGCTCCATCCCCTGAGGGGAAAATCTTGCAGTGCTCACACTTCTAGTCTCCCATTCAGATGTAACCAGGGCAGACCCTGCTTAGCTATGGGGACAAGTCATGCTTTCTGCCACAAGACCAGCTCTCCTCTCCTAGGCTCAGAGCCTTTCATTTCCATACTTCCAATTCTGGGAGTTGTAGTCAACAACAACAAGGGGATTCTGGGAGTTGTAGTCAACAACATCTGGGAACACTGCTGCTTAGTAAAGGGTCTCCCCCTTTACTAAGCAGTGATTGTCTTGGTTTGCATTTGGACTCCATGCAAGTGCGGTTGGATACTCCTGCTCACCACCGCAAAGCCGGCCCTTCAACCCCAAACAGGTCTCTAGCAGGAATTGTTCCACTCTATTCCGCCCTGTTCTGGCTTCATTTCGAATCCTGCATCCAGTTCTGGGCACTGCATTTTAAAGGGGCATCGATGACAACAACAAATATTTATATACTGATTCATTTGGAATCCTGCATCCAGTTCTGGGCAGTGGCTTTTAAAGGGGCATCGATAACAACAAATATTTACATACCGATTTTCAACAAAAGCTTCCAAAGCAGTTTACATAGAGAAAAAAATAAATAAAGATGGCTCCCTGTCCCCAGAGGGCTCACAGTCTAAAAAGGAACTTAAGATAGACACCAGCAGCAGCCACTGGAGGGATGCTGTGCTGGGGATGGATATGGCGGTTGCTCTCCTCCTGCTCAATAAAGAGAGTCACCACGTTGAAAGGGTGCCTCTTTGCACAGTTAGCAGGGGTTACTGAAATAAATTGGAAGGGCAAAATCCAAAGCAGGGAGGGGTCTGAAAACCAAGTCCAGTGAGGAGCAGTGGAAGGACCCAGGGGTCTTTAGACTTGGGAAAATAAGGCTGGGGTGGGGAAAGGAATGGGCAAGCGGTTTTCAAATATCTAGGAACATAGGAAGCTGCCTCTACTGAGTCAGACCACTAGTGCATCTAGCTCAGGATTGTCTTCACAGACTGGCAGCGGCTTCTCCAAGGCTGCAGGCAGGAATCTCTCTCAGCTCTATCTTGGAGATGCTGCCAGGGAGGGAACTTGGAACCTAGATGCTCTTCCCAGAGTGGCTTCATCCCCTAAGGGGAGTATCTTGCAGTGCTCACATGTAGTCTCCCATTCAAATACAAACCAGGGCAGACCCTGCTTAGCCAAGGGGAGTGTTCATGCTTGCTACCAGAAGACCAGCTCTCCTTCCTGCAAGGCTGTTGCATAAAAACAGGAGCACGCTTGTTCCCTATAGCTCACGAGGGCAGGACTGGAACCTTCTATAACAAGATAGCAGATTCAGGCTAGACGTTTTTATATATATATATATATATATATATATATATAAAAATATATAATTTTTTTTAAAGTCCTCAGGAGAAATTTCCCGATGGTAAAAGCTGTTCAGTAGTGGAGCAGTCTGCCTCGTGCTGTTGGGGGTGGGGCTTTCCTCCGCTGGAGGCAGGTCAGCCACCCCCAGCAGCTCCGAGAACTAGGTCGGACTAGACGACCTCTAAAGATCCCTTCCAATCTCAACATTCGACGATACAAGCCGAGCCCCTCCAAGCTACTCAAGGTCCTTCCGCCGAGCAATCCGAGAAGTAGGTTTCGGACCAGGGTCACCCCCAGCGTCGTGACTAGGCGGGGATTCGAACTCAGGGGCCCCTCACTTAAAGACCAACACTCACCACTACCCCATCCCAGACTCTGTATAATGGGTCGCCGCCCCCCTCCCCACCCCAGATCCCGCTTACTTCATGTTCGAAGACGTTCAAGGAGTCGATCGAAAGGAGGAAGCCATCCTTCTTTGAAGCAAAGGCCACCAGCTCATCTCCCAGGTCCGTCTCTGTGAGCCTGTGCAGCGTGCAGAGTTCCACCACTGCAAGAGAGAGGAGCATGGAGTTTGCCCGTCCATCCCAAACATGACTATGCTGCCCCCCTCTCGTACCGACACACCCAGCACACCCGGAATCTCCAGAGCCCCTCCCCAAATTCCAATGCTCCTAGGGCGCTTGATCCATGCAAAGGGGACAATCCATGCCATTCAAGGCCTGCAGCTCTCTCAATAGGCTTCGTAGTGGTTTTAAGGGAGGGTTAGGTCAACTCCTGGCAGCCACTTCCTCGTCAGTCGGTGCAGACGGAACCTCCACGGTCAGAGGCAGTCTACCAGGTGCTGGGGGAAAGGCCGTCTCCGCCCTGCTTGTGCACCCCCCACGGGCGGCCTCTGCAGGCTGCCGGCGGTATTGCAGTCTCGGTCTGGCCCCAGAAGGCTCAGGTCCAGGTCCCTGCCGAGATGCTTCTGCCCCCACCCCGCTTCCTCCTTGCCCCAGAGACTGGCGCGCCCCTCCCTTGGCGGCTCACGCTTCTCGGTCACGGCGGCCTCCTCTTCGCCCTCCTCCAGTTCCAGTCCGAAGACCTGGAGATCGGCCAGCACAGCCTCCATCGCCGCCCTCTTTTCCCGCCACCGCCAGACTCGAAGAAGCGGCCCGGGTTACAAAAATGCGTGCGCAGCGACTCCACGAATTACGGCGGCTCCTTCGCGGCCGCGGAGGGGGCGGGGCCAGCGCTGCCGCGGCCAATGGGAGAGAGCCGAGGAGGGGGGCCGGCGGAGAGCCGCCGAGACGCCCCAGCAGCAAGTCCTAGAGCGGCTCTCTTTGTTATTTTTATATTTTTTTGCTGGTTGTTGGGGATTTCCTGGCTAGCTTGGAGAGATTTGGGGCGGGGGGGGGAGTGTTGGCAGAGGGGCACTGCTCCTCCAACAGGGGTTCCCAAGCTGTGGCCCTCCAGATCTTGAGGGACTACAACTCCCATCACCCCGAGCCACAGGTTCTTGCAAAAGCAGGAAATGTCAGTGACTGCAGTAGGCAAACTACAAAACAACAACAAAACACACCAGGTTTTTGAGGCAGAGGAATGCGTGCACGGAGTTGTGAGTGAAACTGGGTGGCGGATGGGTGTGATATTGTTTGCACAGGAGTGGAGGAAAGGGAGCATCCCCCCCCCACCCATGCCCTTAACAATTTTTCTGCAAGGATATGAAGGGAGAGGTGAACAAGGGAGGATCCACCTTCATTTTTGTCCCAGTGCCAACCAAGAACAGGTTCTGGAAACGTCCTGCTTGCACGCAGAAGGTCCTAGTTCCCTCCCTGGCAGCATCTCCAAGATAGGGCTGGGAGAGATTCCTGCCTGCAACCTGGGAGAAGCCGCTGCCAGCCTGGGTAGACAATCCTGAGCTAGATGGACCCAAGGGTCTGACTCGGGACCCAATGTTTCTTCAATGTTCCTTCAGCACAAAAATATTGACATGGCACCAAAGTAGTCTCTCTCTCTCTCTCTCTCTATGCCTCCCTCCCCATCTCTGCTTTTTACTCTTGCTAACTGAGCAAGGAGACACCTTTCAAAGTGGTGGTTCTCTCATATTTAGCAGCGAGAGAGCAACTGGCCCTATCCAGCCCCAGCACAGGAACCTTCCAGTGGCTGTTGCTGGTATCCGCCTTATGTTTCTTTTTAGATTGCGAGCCCTTTGGGGACTGGTAAAGGTAAAATGTGCCATCAGGTCTGTGTCGACTCCTAGTGCCCACAGTCACAGAGCCCTGTGGTTGTCTTTGGTAGGATACAGGAGGGGTTTACCATTGCCTCCTCCTGCTCAGCATGAGATGATGCCTTTCAGCATCTTCCTCTATCGCTGCTGCCCAATATAGGTGTTTCCCATAGTCTGGGAAACAGACAAACTGCAAACATAGTCCCATAGTCTGGGAAACATACCCGCGGGGATTCGAACCGGCAACCTCTGGCTTGCTAATCAAGTCCTTTCCCTGCTGCACCATTAGGTGCACAAGGGACAATCTTATTCATGCCTTATTTATTTTTCTTTGTAAACCTCCTTGAGAGCTCTGGTCGACGAGCAGTCTATAAATATTTGTGCCTTGTCGTTTTCAGAAGTACCTTTTCCGGGGAGGAAAGCACTCACTGCAAACTGTGTCAATCTCTGCCACCTTTGACATAAAGGTTCTTATTCTTCGTATCGTGTTTACGATGCCGTTCGTAGACACTCTGATACAGAGATCTGGAAAAAAACAAGGTGCAGGGATTCTCTGCATTCCTGCCCTGGTGACCCCTGTTTCCAGGGCAGCTCCTGAACACAGAACAAGGCCAAGTTCAGCTTTCCCGTAAATGGAAATCCCCAGGGCAGCCACATCCGCCCACATCACAGCGCCACCCCTTCCCAGATCTGAAGCGCAGACTGTGAGACACACTGCTCCCACTGTGGGAAGAGGAGGACCGTGCTGTAAGTACCAGCTGCTGCTCGAAGGGTCTCTCTGGGGTCTTTCCCCTGCAGTTTCGATTGCTGAGAGTGTGTTCGGGTGGGCTGATTTGGATCAGGGCAATTGCAGTCACCAGGGGGGGAAAGAGGCCAGAGGGGAATCTGGTTTCCCACGGCCTGGTGTGTGCACACAAAAGAGGTCTGAGCTGCATTCATTGTGCTGGGAACCTCTTTTTAGTGGGGGGGTCTGGCAGCAGGGGTGTCGCTATAATTGAGCGGATGCGTTCAAAGAACCTGGGCCCCCCAATTCCTGGGCCATCCCCAGCTCCGTCCCTCCCGATTTTCTTCATTATCTCCCTCCATCCGAGGGCCCGCCAGGGAAGAGGGGCCAACATGCCCCCCCCCCGCTAGCTAAGCCCATTTATGCCAGACAGCAACAAACACCAATGGAGTGCTCAGATCTGCTCTCCCCTCTCCCCACTGGAGGGTGATTGGGGGCGGTGGATCGGGTGCCGCAATCCTGCAGCACAACCCCTGTGTGTTTGCACAATCTCCTCTGTTGGTCTGTGTTAGGGGAAAATGCATGCGCTTGTTTCAGAATGGCAGACAGGCTTGAGGAAGTGGTGGTTAACCCTTTCCTGACAGTCTGCTCTCTGTATTTATTTATTTAAAATATGCACACCCTGCCCCTCCGGTACAGATCTGCTTGGGGCGGCTCTCGGCAATGAAACAGATACACTGAACCAGGGGCGTAGCAAGGTTGGAGGGGGCCCAGAGACACGATTTTAAAATGCCACACACACCCCACTGAAGCTCAGCTCATGAAGTAAAGAAATCTTAAATAAGGCTGAATAGTGGTAACAACAAGCATAGGTATATATATTCTATGTGACACAATAGAACATCATCCTAAATTATGTTTTTACACAAGTGATTTTAAAAGCTGAAAACTGTGAAAACTAAAGAACCAACCAGATATAGCCCAAGGTGGTGCATTTTAAAAGCCTATTTAAAAAGATGTGTGCTCACACATGTAGCCTCCCATTCAAATGCAAACCAGGGTAGACCCTTCTTAGCAAAGGGGACAATTCATGCTGTCACTGCAGCACAGTATATGGTCCTCTACAGCTACATTCTTAATTGTCAAGTGTATATATGGAAGAGAAGGATCTAGACAAGCTGAAGCCATTTAGTAATAAGGCAAATTATGTTTATTTATTTATTTATTTATTATTGCTCTTATCCTGCTCTTCCTCCAAAGATTGTTGCCAGAACCTGAGGGGTATACTCATGGGTCAAATGGGCCGTAACCCAAAATTTGACTTAAAATAAGCCAAATGTGGCAACAGAGTGAAGGAACCCAGAGCGGTGTACTACATTCTTGAGTTTCTCCTCACAACAACCCTGTGAAGTAGGTTCGGCTGAGAGAGAAGTGACTGGCCCAGAGTCACCCAGCAAATCTCATGGCTGAATGGGGATTTGAACTCGGGCCTCCCCACTCCTAGTCCAGCACTCTAACCACTACACCACACTGGCTCCTGCATGTTCGGGGACAATTAAACATCCTTCCAATTAAAATCAGCTTTCAGGTCTTCCCGCCCCCCGCATACCCGCGTTTGCGGAAAGTTTTCTTTCCTTTTTCTTTAAGCAGTGGGCAGACACCCATCTGTCAGGGATGCTTTTCCTGTGGCTGTCTGACCCTCTCCACCCCCAGCACAGTACTTCCAGTGACTGTTGCTGGTGTCTGTCTTATGTTTCTTTGTAGATTGTGAGCCCTTTGGGGACAGGGAGCCATCTGATTTGTTTGTTATATTTCTCTGTGTCAACTGCTTTGGAAACTTTAGTTGAGAAGCAGCAGTAAGCAGAGGGTTGGATTAGATGACCTTCAAGGTCCCTTCCAAAGGGGTAGGCAATTGATTGGGGCTGGGGATAATGGGAGTTTGTATTCGGGCTGTAGTTCCAGCCCTGTCCAGGTTCCCTGCCAGGAGGTAGTTATCCGCTCACCCTCAGCTTCCTTCTGATGCCTCATTTTTGGAATCTGATTCCTCTCCCAGCCCGGACATCGAAGTGGAGCTTCCTGGAGATGTGAAACAGCCTCGAAAAAGGAACGGTAGTGAGAGGGGGGTGGTCCGAAAAAAGAACCCCAGACATCTGAGCCGAGACATCATGGTAACTACAAGGGTCCTCCGGCCACGGAACGTGTATGGGGTGGGGGGCGGGTCTGCATTTTTCATCTTTGTGTTGATGCAGTGGGCGGGGAAGTTTATTTTATTTTATTTCATAGTTATTTATTCATTCATTCATTCATTCATTTATTATCTTTATACTGCCCAAAAATTTCGTCTCTGGGCGGTTTACAACAAAATAAAAACCACATTAAAACTTTCGTTAAAAACAAAACCAAGAAATTTAAAAGATGACAATTAAAAAAAAAATTGACACAATATTCTAAAACATTAACACAACTAAAGCAATATGAATGAAAAGCCTGGGTGAACAGGTGAGTCTTTAAAGACTTTTTAAAAAGCTGTCAGAGATGGGGAGGCTCTCATTTCACTAGGGGGCGCATCCCAAAGCCTCGGGGGCAGCAACGGAGAAGGCCCCGTCCCTGAGCAGCCACCAGACCGAGCCGGTGGCAAAAGCAGATGAGCTTGGGGCTTTATAGGGCTTGGTGGGCAGGGATTGGCCCTTGGCGGGGTCAGCTGACGGCTGGCACGTGCCGGTGGAACTGCCGCCTAGGTGGCGCCCTCGAGGCAGTAAGCCCAGGTTTATCGAGGAAATAGACCACTGGTGGTACCGGGTAGATGGTGCCGGAGTTTGACCGCTGGGAACCCCCACTTGAAGAAGTGCCCCCTACACACACACACACACACACACACACACACACACACACACACACAAGCAGACAACCTCCAGGAAAGCTCAGCGTCCAACAAGGTTGCAGGGCTCAGAATGGTTCAACTCACGACTGATTGCCCCATTCCCCCCTCTGCAGGACCCGGTTCACGGCGTCCTGAAGAAGGTGGGCGGCAGCATTTACCACCACTGGGCTCTCTACCGATGCAACGGCTACCTCGTCCACCAGGCTTACGGCGGGAACAGCGGGCTAGTGCCACAGCAGGTAAAGCGGTCTGTCGGGAGCCCCAGGTGAAGACCAACCCCTTCCCCGGCTCTGGAGATCCGGGGTCCGTATCTCTTGCCTCGTTCTCTTCTTGTAGGAACCCCAACCGGGAGACCTGGTGGAGATTTTCCGGGGCTTTTACAGCCACTGGGCTGTCTTCGTAGGGGACGGATACGTGGTCCACCTGGCTTCGGCAGGTAAGGGCTCCTCTCCGTTACCTAGAAAGCAGCGGCTGCCGTCTACTGAGTCAGACCCTTGGTCCACTGGGCTCAGTATTGTCTGCACTGACTCCTATGACGATGACGACGGATATTTATATACTGCTCTTCAACAAAATTCTCAAAGCCGTTTACATAGAGTAATGCACAAATAAGATGGTCCCCTGTCCCCAAAGGTCGCCCTTTGACGTATGTTTGGGCGGGATATAAATTTAATAAATCAAATAAACAATAATAAACACAAGGCAAACACCAGCAACAGCCCCAAGAGGGACGTGGTGCTGGGGTTGGATAGGGCCAGTTGCTCTCCTCCTGCTAAATCTAAGAGAATCGCCACTTTCAAAGGTGCCTCTTGCCTCAGTTAGCAGCAGTTAGGGTTTCCAACAAACCAACCTTGGAGATGCTTCCAGGGGTTGGACGATTCATTGTGCCATGCCCCCTGGACCCCTGCTAACTGGGCAAAGAGGCACCTTTTAAGGTGATGATTCTCTTTGTTTAGCAGGGGGGGAGCAACTGGCCCTCTCCGTCCCCAGCACAGCACCCCTCCAGTGACTGTTGCTGGTGTCTATCTTACATTTCTTTTTAGATTGTGAGCCCTTCAGGGACAGGGATCCATCTGAGTTATTTGTTTGTTATTTCTCTGTGTCAACTGCTTTGGAAACATTTGTCGAAAAGCGGTATATAAATATTTGGTTTTGCTGTTGTTGTAAATTCTTTCCCTCACACAATAAATCCATGAGGAGCTTCAGTGCTGTAACCAGACACATCTGTGCTGCTGAGAGTCCTCCGCACAACACAAATTTATTCCCAATAACGTCAGACCACTAGCTCAGTATTGTCTACCCAGACTGGCAGTGGCTTCTCCAAGGCTGCAGGCAGGAATCTCTCTCTCAGCCCGATCTGGGAGATGCTGCCAGGGAGGGAACTTGGAACCCTCTGCTCTTCCCAGAGCAGTCCCATCCTTGACAGGGGATATCTTTGAGTGCTCACACATTTAGTCCCCCATTCAAATGCAAACCCAGATGGACCCTGCTTAGCAGAGAATGATTGATTGATTGATTGAATTTATATACCGCCTAGTATAAAAATCACTAGGTGATCTAGTATGGCCTACGGCCGCAATAAATTGAATTGATTGACTAGGTGGTCTACAGAATTAAAATGTAATATAACACATTTAAAATTCCAAAAAAAAAGATTTTAAAAAACATAATAGATAAAAACACATTAAGATTTAAAAATTGAGTCTCAGTCGAAGGCCAGGAAAAACAGGTACGTCATGCTTGCTACCACAAGATCAGCCCTGTTAATTAACTTAATTAAGACAAAGCCAGGCATTTTGGCCCAAGACTGACGGGGTCGGTGTCTTCCTTTTCTCTCTCCGTGGGTTGCAGGACCGTCTTCCTCTCTCGTCCAATCTGTCCATCCCAAAAAAGTCGTGGTGAAGAAAGAGCTTCTCCAGGACGTGGCGGGGAATCACAATTACCGGGTCAACAACAAGCAGGATTTGAAATGCCACCCCAGACCCGTGAAATATATCCTCCACGATGCGGAGGCAGAGGTCGGGAAGCCGGTGGAATACGACATGACCAGTTGGAACTGCGAACATTTCGCCAAATACCTGCGTTACGGCATCCCCATCTGCGAGCAGGTGCGTAGTGTGCCCATAGTGATCGCCGGAGGAAAGAGATCGCAGCCGGGGAAAGGCCCGTGGTCCCGGGAAATGAGAGAGCAAAAGCGTGGAAAGGATGGTTTGCATGCTAAATATCAGTTTAGCACCCGCAGGGTGGGCCGGGTGGAACTTTGTCCGTGGGGATGGTGCAAAGGAGGCTAGAAAGCGGAGCAGAAACGAAGAGAGAGGATAGCATGCAAAACCAGTCCTCGCCAGTCACACTTTTGCTGCCTCAGCAGGGGGCCTGCTTCCGTCAGGACGGGAGGGCGGTTCAGACCATAGAAGTTAGCAGTTTCCCTGCACGGTTGAGAACATGCCCTGCTGGATCAGGCCCAAGGAGGCCCATCTAGTCCAGCATCCTGTTTCCCACAGTGGCCCACCAGATGCCGCTGGAAGCCACAGGCAGGAGTTGAGGGCAGGCCCTCTCCCCCTGCTGTGACTCCCCTGCAATGATATTCAGAGGCTGGAGGTGGCTTATAGACCTCCGACTAGTAGCCACCTCTCCTCCGTGAAGTTATCCAAACCCCTCTTCAAGCCATCCAGCTTGTTGGCTGTCACCACATCTTGTGGCAGAGAATTCCACAAGTGGATGATGCACTGTGTGAAAAAATACTTCTGTTCGTTGGTCCTAAATGTCCTGGCCATCAATTTCATGGGATGACTCCTGGTTCTAGTGTTATGGGAGAGGGAGAAGAATTTCTCTCTCTCCACTTTCTCCACACCATGCATGATTTTATAGACCTCTATCATGTCTCTCTGCAGTCGTCTTTTTTCTAAACGAAATAGCCCCAGGTGTTGTAGTCTTGCCTCATAAGGAAGGTATTCTAGGCCCCCGGTCATCTTGGTTGCCCTCTTCTGCACCTTTTCCAGTTCTACAATGTCCTCCTTAAGATACGGTGACCAGAATTGATTCGGGATGACCAGGGATTGCGCACTGAAGGATCGGGGCCAGAGCGGCACACGCTCACCTGTCCACATACGCTGGGCTGCGGCTTGGTCAGCTCACCTGAAGTGGCCCGTGGGGTCACCAGAATGGCTCGGGCCTCTGTCAAAACTTGGAGAAATAGGCCTCCCTTTGCTCCATCTGGGGATTTGGGATCAGCTCTGCCAGGCAGTCCCTTTCCAGCACACAGGCAGGGAGAGTTGAAGTGGGCCCCAGCATTTGTGACGGCCACCTACTGAGTCTCACCCCGAGCCATCTAGTTCAGTATTGTCTACACTGACTGGCAGCAGCGCTCCAAGATGGGGGGACTCCAGGATTAAACCTGGAACCTTCTGCATGGCAGGCGGGGGCCCTGCCCATAAGTTGCAGTCCTTCCCTGGCAAAGCAGAGGAGTGGCCCAAAAGGGGCTGGAGTTGGATTCCGGGGCAGGCAGCAGGACAGGATCGGAGGAGTGGAGGCTTGGTCAAAACCAGGAACGGATCCGGGGAAAGACTGCAGGAATTCAGCAGCGTCCACACCAGGAGACCCGTTGACCAAACGGAGGTGCAATCACTGAACTTGCGGTTTTATAGGACCCGGTGGTCAGGGATTGGCCAATGGGGGGGTCAGCTGACTGGTGGCCAATGCAGGTGGAACTGCAGCCTAGGGGGCGCCCTTGAGGTACTGAGATCAGCCTATAAGGTTAGCAGAAGCAGTGACCTCGTAGTGCAGGACGGAAGGTGCCAGAGCTTGACCGCTGGGAACCCCCACTGAAGAAACTCACCACCACCACCGGTGCCCTGGACACCCCCCAGGAAGGCTGCACAGCTGTTTAAAGCAAGCCGACATTGCCTCATTTCCTTCGGGTAGGTCCCAGCACCTGAAGACCCGGCTGAGATGCCCCGAAGCACTGATGAGGACTGGAGTCTCTGCCTAGACATTTCCGAGGGGTTCTCCCAGGCCCAGACAGGTAAGGGCTCTCCTCCTAGGAAGGGGGAAGGACGGAAGGCTTCATCAGAGGGAGGGCATGTCCTTTCCAGATCAAGCTTGCCCCCCCCCAGCAGTTTTTACATTAGCCATGCCCTATCTGGAGGGAGGGAACTAGGAGCCTTCTGCGTACAAAATGCGGACACTCTTCCCAGAGCTGAAAGGGGGTATCTTTGAGTGCTCACACATGTAGTCTCCCATTGAAATGCAAACCAGAGTGGAACCTACTTAGAAAAGCGGGCCATTCATGCTTTTGCTACCCCGAGGCCGAAGAACCACCGAATGGCGCAGCGGGGAAATGACTTGACTAGCAAGCTGGAGGTTGCCGGTTCGAATCCCGCTGGTATGTTTCCCAGACTGGGAAACACCTCTATCGGGCAGCAGCGATCTAGGAAGATGCTGAAAGGCAACATCTCATACTGAGCGGGAGGAGGCCATGGCAAACCCCTCCTGTATTCTACCAAAGACAACCGCAGGGCTCTGTGGACGCCAGGAGTCGACACCGACTCGACGGCACAACTTTACTTTACTTTTGCCCTCTCTCCTTCCTGAGACTACTTAATTAAGACAAAGCCGGGCACTGAGGATTTCTTTTCTCTCTTCATGAGGTGCAGGAGCGGTTTGTCCAAAAAATGTCGTGGTGAAGAACGAGCTTCCTAAGGACGTAGTGGGGAAGCACAATTCCCCAGTCAACAACCAGCAGGATTTGAAATGTCACCTCAAACCCTTGAAGAATAGCTTCCATGAGGCGGAGGTGGAGGTTGAGGAGTCGGTGGAATATGACGTAGCCAGTAGGAACGGCAAGCAATTCGCCAAATACCTGCGCTGCAGCATCCCTGTCAGCGAGCAGGTGCGTATTGCGTCCGTAGTGATAGCCTGTGGAACATAGGAAGCTGCCATATACTGAGTCGGACCCTTGGTCCATCTAGCTCAGTATCGTCTACACAGACTGGCAGCGGCTTCTCCAAGCTTGCCGGCAGGAATCTCAGCCCGATCTTGGAGAAGCCAGGGAGGGAACTTGAAACCGTCTGCTCTTCCCAGAGCAGCTTCATCCCCTGAGGGGAATAGCTTGCAGTGCTCACACATCAAGTCTCCCATTCATATGCAACCAGGGTGGACCCTGCTTAGCTAAGGGGACAGGTCATGCTTGCTGCCACAAGACCAGCTTTGGATGATATCACTGCTAGGGCGAGTCTCATTGTCCTAGGAAATGAGAGAGCAAAACACTGGGAAAGATCATTTGCATGCCAAATATCAGTTTATCACCCTTTGAATGTGGGGATTGTGTGGAGGAGGCCAGAACCATGGGCGTAGCACTCGTTGGACAAACAGGGACAATGGTCCCTAGGCCGCCCTTGTCCCTGTCCGAGCAGCGGCGGCTGCTATGGATGGATGGCTTCTCCACCAGCCTCTCCAGCTGAACTGTGTGGTTGCAGCCCCTGCCTTGCCACCACTATTTGTGTTGGCTGGTGGTGGGGGGGGGTAAGCTGGGTGGGGGGAGGAGACAGCAGGCGCTGTGGCTGGCCAGCCTGTCCGCCAGCCTCTTGGTCCGAACTTCATGTCTGTGCAGTTTGGATATGGGCCAGGAGACCAGCTGGCCAAACTGAGGCCCAATTTCAGATCTTGGGGCTTTATAGGAACTGTTGGGCAGGGATTGGCCTTTGGGGAGTCAGCTGACTGGTGGTGGCACATGCGGGTGGAACTGCAGCCTAGGGGGCGCCCTAGAGCTCTCGTTGAAGCCACCCACCCCCACCCCACCAGTGCCCTGGACCCCTCCCAGGAAGCCTGCAGGACGCACAGCTGTTAAAACAAAGCTGACATTGCCTCATTTCCTTCGGGTAGGTCCCAGCACCTGAAGACCCGGCTGAGATGCCCCGAAGCCCTGATGAGGACTGGAGTCTCTGTCTAGACATTTCCGAGGGGTTCTCCCAGGCCCAGACAGGTAAGGGCTCTCCTCCTAGGAAGGACGGAAGGCTTCATCAGAGGGAGGGCATGTCCTTTCCAGATCGAACTGCCCTCGCCCAGCAGATTTTACATTAGCCATGCCAGTGGGGCTAAACCCTTTCCCTGCAGAATTGAAGCGAATGTCTTTTGAGGTGTTCAGGCCCCCCCGGGTCTATCTGGGCGGGCCCCAACTGGTATACTGCTGCTACCCCCTGCTCATAAACTTGGGAAGGATTTACTGACCCTTTCATTTTAGGGTTCACTAGGATACCCTGTCCCCCTCACAGTCTCTCCAAAAGCCCGATACTGCAAATTGATCCCTTGGGATGGAATATTAGCAAACTAGCCAGGCTGGGCACAGAACATCCTCGCCTCCAGTTTCCCCAGATGTCACCGCTTTCTCTGTTTCCCCGCTGCCCTCTGCCACCAAATTCTAACCCCACCCCCACCCCGCTGCTGCTTTCTCTCCCCGCCTGCCCACCCACCTGCCTGTTTACTTGCCTCTCCTTTGGACTTATCTTCCCCGCCACAATCACTTTCCTCTCCCCTCGCTCACGAACTCTCGCTCACGAACTCTCGAGAGAACTGCCACGCATGGGATTAGAGACGGATACATCTAAGAGAATTATATAGGTAGGTAGGTAGATAGATTGTGGTTCCTATGGCCCAGGGTTAGAGGCATGTTGCTGGGGCCCTCCTTTCCCCACTGTGCTCTCAGAAAACAATATGAACAATCTAAAAGGATCCTCTACTCACTGTTTCTCTGCCTGGTTCCCCAGAATAAACATTCTGCAGGCATCCTATTTTCAAACTCTAACCCAACCCTCATGTGCGCAGAGCTTTCTCAGAACATTCTATTCGGTATGATTCGATACGATACGGATATTTATATTTCTCAGAACATTCTATTCGGTATGATTCGATACGATACGGATATTTATTTATCGCTTT
This sequence comes from Hemicordylus capensis, assembly GCF_027244095.1. NCBI lineage: Eukaryota > Metazoa > Chordata > Lepidosauria > Squamata > Cordylidae > Hemicordylus > Hemicordylus capensis. The sequence continues at coordinate 5,031,127 of NC_069670.1, forward strand.
CCAAACCAGTTTGCAAAGTGGTTTACATAGAAGAATAAATCAATAATAAATAAGACTATTCCCTGTCCCCAAAGGCTTACAGTCTAAAGGTGATGCCCTTCTTCTTTGGGGGAAAAAGGTTCCTGCAGATGAAGTAATGAACTCCGTGCTTCTTGAGACCAGTTGTTGAGGCCTGGCAGGGCAGCGGTTAAAGGCTGTGTTTCCTCTTCTTGAGGTGAGGCTGCAGAGGTTGCTTCCTCGTGTCCTCCAGCCATTTGACGGCCACGGTGAAGAGTCCCGTTGTTGTTATCACGGTGTCCTGGGGCAAAACAAGGCCTGAAACTGTCACGGCAGCCCCAGATCCATGGGCAAAGACGTCTGCAGCGCAAAGCAAGCCGGCTGGCGGGAGAGGAGCTCCAACATTGTCATTGAGAATGCCGTGAGGCTATTTTGAGGCATCCCTGGCCAAGACAGATGTGTAGCAATGGGTGCTCTTCAAGGGTGCCCCCTAGTGGCCGTGTTCTGATATCGCAATGGAGGCTCGGTTCCTGGTCCCAGAAGCAGGAGGAGGACCATACCTCAGGGGAAGAGCATCTGCTTTGCCGGCAGAAGGTCCCTCGCATTAGCAGGGCTGGGAAACCGCCCTCCGAAACCCCGGAGTGCTGCTGCCAGACGGTGCAGACAGCATTGAGTTAGACCAACCAATGATCTCTGTATAAAGCCACTTATTATGGGGAGATGGGGCTGCAGCTCAAGGGAAGAGCATCTGCTTTGCATGCAGGAGGTGCCAGGTTCAATGCCTGGCAGCATCTCTAGGTAGGGCTGGGGAAAGGCCCCTGCCTGAAAGCTTAGAGTGCTGCTGCCAGTCAGTGTAGGCAATCCTGAGCTAGATGGACCAAGAGCCTGACTCAGTCGAAGGCAGCTTACTGTGTAATATAAGCAGGTGGGGGGGGGGAGAGAGAACAGGATAACTTGCAAGCTAAAGGTCAGTTTCTGACCCTCATGGCTGGCAGGGCAGAATGCCAAGAGGCATAAATGAGGTCGGTGGAACAAATATTTGAAAATAGTTGCCTTCCCAAAGCTGGAAGCATATCGAAGGAGCATATCGAAGGAGCAGCAGACTAGGGCTGTGCACGAAACCGGCTGGTCCAGTTTGGTTCGAGTCCGAACCGGACCGGAACCAGACTGGGCCAGTTCGGTCCGGTACCCCCTCATTTGTACCTGCGTGCCCTGGGTCATGCCCAGGCCACGCAGAGGCCCATTGTGCAGGTGCGACGGCCTCCAAAATGGCCACTGCACCAGTGGGGGGAAAGGCCCGAATGGGCTAAAGAATGGCCGAACGGGGCCATTTTTGAAGGTGGGGAGAGGGGGAACCTCTGTGGGACCCCCCCACCACAACCTCAGAGAACCCCCACCCCGAAGGGTAAGTTTTAAAAAAATTGTTTGCGACCCCCCCCCGAACGAGCCAGGGGGGGTTGGTCTGAGGGTCGAGCCGAACCGGGGGTGGTTCGGCTCGACCCCAAGCCTTTGAACCGAACCAGATCGACTTTGAACCGGTTCGGTTTTGAACTGTTTGCACACCCCTTGTTCTCTGGTGCTCCCAAAGGCAGGTCTAGAACCAGTGGGTTGAAATGACAAGGAAGCAGATTTCGGCTAGACATGTTTGTCTCGTGCAGTAACTTCACTGGAGATTTCCAAATAGAGGCTGGATGGGAGGTTAGGGATGCTGTTAGCATCAGTGCTGAGCAAGGGGTCAGAGTAGAAGACCTCAAAGACTCCTTCCACTCTAAAATTCTATGACTGACATCCAGACGAAGTTACTCAATAGTATAACATGGGAGTTACTCCAAAGGACTACTTAATTTTAATAGAACGACTCAGGAGTTACTGCGTCTGGATGTCAGCCTCTGGTTCTATGATTCTAAATTGATATAGTGCAATCAAAAATAACTTGCACCTCACATATATGCATTCAGAAAATGACAGTGTCTGAGGGGATAAATTAAAACAACCCAAATTCAAGTTTCGACATTTGTCCAAGATGAAAAATGTCAGGTCTCTTTGTCAATGAAAGCATTCAAACTTCAGTCACAGTATGTATCTTTCTGCACCAAGGTTTGGCCTTTTTCATGGTATTAACTGCAAAAATAAATAAGAAGAAAATCTAAAACCCAAAGAGTTTTCCCCAAGAATCTGAGTTTTAAAATAACTTGTTTGCAATTTTTGTAAACTTTTTATTGATCTTTTCTTACTTCTTATATAAGTAATAAATGCATGTAACTGATAACGTTTTACAAAATAAAAGCCACAAACCCCACACTTTCCCTTTCAGCCAAACAACTGTTTCTAAATCTATGTATATGCACTTTATGGAGTACTCACTACAAAATAAGCACGCATTTCAATCTTTCTGGTTTGTCAAAACGTTTTTTTCTTTTGATCTACATCATTCAAATAGGAAAATCTTCTTTCTTTCTTTCTTTCTTTCTTTTTCTTTCTTTCTTTAAATTTAATGTTTTTTTGACATTTTGTATTTGTGAATCAGTAAGGTTCGGCATCTGGATTTGGTCCAGGAGTTGCTGGACCTCTTCATGAGAAGGAACATGGTTATATTGTGCTAAATAAAAAATTTCAAACGCCCGATTGATTGCTTCGTTGCCCGTATGTAAGTGCCCTTTACTGTCCTTGATGCCTGTTATATGGGAGCTGTTTTGTATTTGTTTGATTCTGTGGGCCAGAAGCTTGCCTGCTTTTTCTCCTGATTCCCAGCCTGTTTGGCATGTATCAGATTTACTTAAGAACATAAAAACCTAAGAACAGCCCTGCTGGATCAGTCCCAAGGCCCCAGCCACTTGGTCTTGATGTTCAGGGGAGATATTTCAGGGGCCATCACGTCCGCAAGCAGTTTGAAGGGCTCGGCAAGGAGTTGTGGCCGTAGGTGTTCCTTTGCAGGGTCTCCGGTTCTTGAGGAGGGGGTTGAGGGGCCGGATTTTGTAGGATGCAGGCGAGGAGGCTTATGGAGCTCACAGGGACGCCCCCGTTCTAACTGGAAGAGACCACCAGAAGTCCGACAACCACCTTTCTAAGAAATAATTTTTGTACGACTTGTGCAACCCTGATTTAATTTGCGAGTAGATTTTGTCTTGAACCAAAATTATCCATATTTTATCAAACCATAACAAAAAGCTAGGGGCTTAAAAAAAAATCTTCACAGTGCTTTGTTATAACACATTTGAGTGCTACCAAGAGCAATACTATCAGTTCTTTAATTATTTTGTTGTTGTTGTTGTTGACGTCAGGGTAAAGATTTTTTGGGACCCAACTCGTGTTTTGATGATCCATATCACAAATCCTCCACTTCAGAGCCTTCATGGCAGTATAAAAAAAAAAAAAAAGAATAATACGTAGGAGCAAAACGAGAAGTCAATAGTTTAGATTCCAGTTTTATACACCAGGTGGATCTAAATGTTAGAGGTTGTTAATTTTTACCGCAGTAGGTAAAAACAACAGAGCACTAAGGAATGAGCACACATTCCAGTTACAGAGTAGGTAGCAGAGGATGGTTTAGTGGTTGCAGCTATTTAGAGAAAACACATGGAGATCCTTGTAGAACTAAATACTAAGTAGATTTATTGGTTAAGTACACTTGGATAGGAAAGACCTAAACCTGATTTAAAGGACTACATAATGAATAGGTAAGGAGGGAGAAAGATATTTCCATCTGCTCTATAGGAGGAAAGGAAGGGATTCTGACTCAGCCCAGGAAATACCTGAGGAGTCAAAGCAGGGGTCATAGAGTAGAGAAAGTCAGAGAGACCCCTTACTCACTATCTCTACTCCCAAAACCCCTAATGGTCATTAGGATAGTTGGTGCAAAATTTCAATGCACTGGAGGTCCATCTCCAACACTAAAAGTATCCAAACCACATGGGAGAAGGTTATGTTTTAACCAAAAAGTCAATATAGAATGCCAAATTTTGGTTTCCACCTTTAAAATACCAGCTTCAAGTCTTAAAATTACATTGGTAGTGAGTTTAGCAATGTCAAAGATTCCTCTTAAAAAGGTGGATTGTACAGTCGCATGAGGGGGGGAATTTGAATACACCCTGAGTTGAGCTCTATAATGTTTCTGAACAAGCACTTTGGCTTCAAAAAGCCTAATGGCTGCAGTTATATAATTTCCACCTCTAGTTAAAAAAAACCACATTAAAATGGCTTACACTCCTTTGCACAGTCTGAATTTCACCCAGAATCCACATTCCAGAAGTAGACACATAAATGTTTTCAAAGGCAAGAAGACATATGTTGTGAAAAATTAATATTTATTAATCAGTTTGAATGAATTCTGCACATTTATTCATAACACAGACACAAAACAAATCTATGAATTCCCTCAGAAGAAAACAAGACAAATCAGAAGCGGAAATCTCACAAGGGTTTAAATTTCACAAATTGTGGGAGGTTCTAGGGCTTGTCAGCAGTTCCACATGCATGATTTCTATTCTGTTTCAATTTGCACATGTGCAGTAATTCCTCCTTCTTACTTCCAGTGTGGGTTCTATGGTGTCTAGTAAGATGTCCACCCATGCTGAAGCTCTTTCCACACTCGAAGCATTTATGTGGTTTCTCCCCAGAGTGGGTTCTATGGTGCATAATAAGATGTCCTGCCTGGCTGAAGCTCTTTCCACACTCAAAGCATTTATGTGTTTTCTCCCCAGTGTGGGTTCTATGGTGTCTACTAAGAGCTCCACTCGTGCTGAAGCTCCTTCCACACTCAAAGCATTTATGTAGTTTCTCCCCAGAGTGGGTTCTATGGTGTATAGCAAGATCTTCACTCCTGCTGAAGTTCTTTCCACACTCAAAGCATTTATGTAGTTTCTCCCTAGTGTGGGTTCTATGGTGCATAATAAGATGTCCTGCCTGGCTGAAGCTCTTTACACACTCAAAGCATTTATGTGGTTTCTCCACCGAGTGGGTACTATGATGCATAGTAAGATTTTCACTTTTGCGGAAGCTCTTTCCACACTTGAAGCGTTTATGTGGTTTCTCCCCAGTGTGAGTTGTATGGTGTCTACTAAGAGTTCCACTTTTGCTGAAGCTCTTTCCACACTCGAAGCATTTGTAAGAGATTTTTGACTCCCCAAAATCCCTGCAACCAGGAATAAATAAGGGCTCCAAAAATCCTCACATTAATAGACCGTGGGTCCTTTCTGATGGACCTGGCTGTCAAGAATCCCAAGACTCAAGAAGACACGAGGAGAAGTGAAGAGATTATATTTAATCAAAACACATTTCTTTTCTTACCAAAATTCAGATGAATCACAGCATACAGCAAAATTACTTCTCTCACACAAAGCAGTCATAAAACTAACAGCCTTGAGACACTGACACGACAGCCAGACCCTTGCGGTCACAATATACTATACCCCAAGGGAGCCTCGACTTGTTCCTCTTTTTGCTAGATGCTCGGTGCCGTTAAATTGATTGATCGGATCAACTTCCTCCTTTCCTCCTCCTGTGTGCTGTGCCTGAGCCACCCTCCCTGAGGGAGAGAGCCGTTCCCCCTCTATCCTCAGATTAGGGTTTTAAGTATCCTCACCTTTCCCACCTACGCATCAATAGTGATTGGACAAGGAAGGGGTCTTCCATGACCTTCTGTTTGACATTTAATACTATTGGTCAAAGGTGGCCTGTGCGTAAGGGAACCGAAAGGCACAGAGTCTGGGCAGCACCAATCTTTCCAAGCGTGAAGTTTGTGGTTAGCATACTCTTACTTTTTAGACTATGCTTTTCAGTGAAAAATGAGGATGTTTGCCTGAGTTGACAGGCTGGGTCTCTAAGATTAGACAAGAGAGAAGGTGGGGGCTTTCTTGAGATTGCTGGAGGGGGGAATTTGGCATGGTATGTCTAATTTGGACACATTGCATGGGATTTGGAAATCCACCTTTTATGACAGCATTCACTGATGGGTTCATACTGAGATCAAGGCCTAAACTATATCAAGCGAACAGACTCATGTCAAGCATTTATCTAATACAATATGGCTAACCTATCTATGCACTTATTCAATATAAAAATGATCCCAATTGGACCTTACATCTTCCCCCCTCGGTAAATGGGATTAGTCCTAATCCAAATTTACCGAACAAATACATTCTTCTCATAAGCAAACACATATAGAATGAATACAAATGATAAATGAATAACATGAATATAATCACATGGTGTACCTATTGATCTAAGAGCAGGCATACATAAAAATAGGTGCATATTGTAAAAATGAATAAGAAGCCTCATTCAATGAAGTGGATCAAATGAATGGGTAATGATTCAAAAGAGCTACTGCTAAAAATGGACAGATGTTGCAAGTGCAAATCATAACACCATGTGAAACCTTGTGAGACTTCCCTGAGACATCATCCCATCACCTGTGTGACAGGTGCATCTTCCCCCCTTGTCACTTAGACCACAATTTCACCCTTGCGCCCCTCAGAAACAACATTCAAACCTTCTGACAGTTTATCGGTTGCCCTTCTCATGTGTGAGCCTACAGCTTGTTAGCCGCCACCTCTAGAGACATGGCATTCAACCCTGCCCCTGCAGACCCAATTCCCCCCAAGATTGTCCCAAGGTCCCTCTTTTGAAGATGTCCATGACATTCTGGAATGAAGAAGTATGAAGTGGACAGTTCCTTTTCGCTGGGATGCTGCGTTGTAGACCATTTTGCGCTCCAAAGATTCCAGGAAGCCCAGTCAACAGACAAGACTGGTTTGCATTGTGGGAAACGTTTTGCTACATCGATGGCAGACAGGTCGAGGGTCATTCCTGTTCTGACCAGCTGATGACGCAACACCAAGGAAACAGGAATGTCCTTTCTGTATGAACGATCACCGATATAGGAGATGGAACGTCTTTCAACTGGTTCGGAGGTAGGACCGGTTTTGGTCTCATCCTCTGCCAATCTTGTGAAAACAACGGGTGGTTGCGTGGTGGATGGACAGCGAACATCTCATGGAGCATCACGGGGGACGTTGCACCAAACATGGGGTACATCCTTAGTGCTCCAGGAACACTGCTGCACCAGGAAGATTGTCCATTTGAATCTAGGTCGACAGACTGTCCCCAAGACTTGCACATGTGCGAACTTGAAGCCTTTTTCATCATAATGGACTGCCCCATCTGGGAATTCATCGTCTTCACTGTAGGCCGTGAGAATGAAGAACTCTGGGCCAACTTGGAACTTCAGGACATTGCGCCAGCATCCTTGCGGACACGGGGACGTAGTCTCCCAGGCAGTGCTGCTGATCAACAGGACAGGAGATGTAGGGTACAGTTCATGGTATGTCAGGACCACGTGTCCCATAGAGCACAGACTAGTGTCTATGGCCCCTTCGAGATCCTTCCAGGGAAAACTGCTATTCCAGGTACATCTTCCCATTCTCTTCACATCAGGGAGCATCTATGCCTTGATGGCTTGGTCTGTGCCTTTGTTGGACGACCAGTGTCCTTTCTCCATGCAGCTGCGAACCATGGTAGATGTCCATTCGCAGGTATGTTCTGTCTTCTGAAGGGAGACTTATCTAGATGATGTCACGACCCACAGCACTCCTCCAGGACCATCTTCCTGGCTGAATTCATAGGTTGATTTTTTTCCCATTGAAGTATGCAATCATGCTGCTCATACAATGTCCATAAGTCTGCCATTTCACCTTCGTCCCAGGTAGCAACTTCAAAGGATTCAAAATATCACTCAGAACGCATTCCCACAATTGTCCTTCACTGGGCAAACCTGGAATCGATGTTATGGTAACAGATGGGAGCACAGCAACATGGTCTAGGGATCTAATCTTCCTTGTCTTTCGACGGCGGTCTTCGGACCTGTTAAGCTTCACACCAGGCTCGGGCCTACTCATAATGGGTAACTCGGTTTGAGGTTGGAGCGCATTCCCCTCCCTTGGTGGATGGGTGGAGGTCACTTGACAAAAAGACACATACCACCCAACTCCGTAACCATTTTCCCATCCCAAATAACCATTGGCATACAATACAATATACCCCAATACCCCTTCCAGACAATACAGGTTATATGTGGGTGTAGGATGTGTATAAATGCATGACCCAAGTCTCCGTCTGCTCACGCCAAGCTCCCACCCTGTCCAAATACCAAATCGAGGGCAGTAATAGCCTTCGCACACGTCAGGTGACTCTAACACTCTCAAGTCCCCCTCTGGCCATTGTGACTATATCTGGAATAAAACACATGCAAAATTAAAATATATATATCAAAACAAAACAAAGAAAGCCCTCCCTTCTGGAGTGGGAAAGAGAATAGGAAAAACAAGGGGGGGGGAATGAAAATAATAGCAGATAACATGCAAGCATGGAAGTGATGGGGGAAACCACATTCCCCTTTTCCTAAGCACGACAGGGACTCCAGTGAACTGGTGGAACTCCATAGTACGTCCCTGGTATGGTCTCCTGTGCGATGTACCATGCTTGTCATCTTCTCCATATGAAAGTATATGGGCAAAACACTGTTCACTATCCTGGCTCCATCGTCTGAGAAAATAAACAGAGGAAACAGGAAATCATGCCTCCCCCCTCCCCCTGGACCCCAAACATATTCTGCATCCCTTCTCAGGGGAGTGTAAAGGGGTTTGGTGATAGAGGCCAAGTCCAGAATGAAGTTGTCAAGGTCTGGCCCAAGGCCAGGGAAGTTCTCGGCTCGGCTGCACACTGTCGGCTGAATGACGAACGTTGAATCTCAGCAATGAGTCGGAGTTTGGAGCTGTAATTTATGGAGCAAGCCGAGAGCTCCCAGCTGGTAGGAATTTACGGCTTGTCAGCCTTCAACAATAGCCGTTTGCTCCTCCTAACCGCTTCTAATTGTGTCCTGCGTTTAGAACACCTGCGTTGTTGCGGTGTCTGCGGTGTTCCAATGTCTAGTTCACCCTCTGATTGGTTCCTTACGCTTTCTGTTGACTCAGGCTGCTGAGCCTGTTCTAAATCATCAGCTGGATTCACTGCAGCTGTCTTAGGAACGCTGACAGCCGGGCTCTGCCCTTCAGACATTCCTGACTCGGCTGGAAAGCCGACAGCTTCCCCTTCCTCCTCACTGTCGGAGCTCGAGGGCATGACAGAAGTCCTTGGAGAAGTTCATTACTCCCAAAAACTGCACAAAGCACTTTCAGACCCAGGGATGGGCAATTCCATGATTGCCTTGACCCTTTGGGTATCTGGACACCTTTCTTCCTTTCCGAGTGTTATACCTACGTAACTGACCTCTTCTTTGCACAACTGGACCTTTTTCCGGTTCATTTTGAACCCAGTTTCCTGAATAAACTCCATTGCCTGCTCTGCGTGTTCTTGGATCTCTACCAGGGGTTTGGCCATCATCGATATGTCATCCTTAAATGAATCCACGCGGGATCTGTGCTCAAGGGGTAAGCAATTCAGCATAGTGGATATCACAGTATGTGCTATTTTTCCACTTTCAACCCAACCTTGACCCAACCGGGTCATCAAAAGAGATTCAACAGAATGCTGTATTGAAAACATAACATAATCACTGGGGTCAAGAGCAATGGAGTGGTAGCAATTAGCCAAATCCAAAGTGGAATAATATCATGTCCCATCCTTTATGGCAGGTCCATGAATCTTAGGCACTGTATAATTCTTCACTAGACCCGCTTCATCCTTATTGGTGATCCATACACCTGGGAACTTCTTGACCCAATAATCTTCCTTATCCAACACAATCGGAAACAATGAACCTGATCTTTGCCAGTGAGACTCAGAGGGAATAATTTGGACATCATTTACAGCCTCAGGGTTATGATACAGGCATTTTGATGCTAAGTCCACTATGAGATTTCCAGCCATCATAGTAGGAGCACCCAGAATTCCTATATCAGATATGTCACTGCCTGCTGCACTCACTTGAAATTTCAGAGGACCAATTTCTATAGGGACATCCTCTAAGACCACACCCAGTTGCGTTGCCCCAGTGTACCCCACTAGGGGAACATTATGTCCAGTTATGCATTTTTGAGGTGTCCATTCTGTTTTGAAAACATTAAGACTAGCTCCAGTATCAATCAAGAATAATCTATCTTCATCCCTGTCTGACACCTTAATTTTCACAGTAGGTCTGCTATGTTCATCCAACTTCAAATCAGAGATTAACAATAACCCATTTTCGGTGGAGGCAGGGCACCCTCAGTCACGGGTCCCAGAGGTGGTAGGCCCAGAATGGGGTATTTCCCTGGTCGGACGTCAGAACAGCGACAGGAGCTGCCTGTCCTGAATTCTGGGGCGACCTCATAGGTCCCTGTGCAGTCCCAGCAGATGGAGCAATTCCATCACCAATACATCAGTAGACTGATTATGCATTCTGTTCATGCCCGTCCCTAAGCTACTCAGAGCTCACCACAGCTGGGTCCTAAGAGGAATATCCTCATGGGAATCGTCTTGGGAATCTTCCCCCATAGAGTTTCTCCGAAAGGGGCCTGGAGAAACCAATCCATCACTGTACCGAGATGGACCACCTTGATTCCCTCGTGGAAGAGGTCGTGGTGAATTTGGTTGACTAGAAGGGTGATATACTGTATCATCCCAGCTTACCCTCCTGGGGGCAGGAATTGGAGCTGTGCTCTGGAATTCTGATCTGGGTTCCTGGTTTCTAAAGGACCTGTTTTCTGAAAAGTCACGTGGAGCCTGTTCTTGGAAATTATTGATGGGTCTTAGGGATTGAAGTTGTGCAACCCTATTCCCTTGTATACAGCCATCCTTAACATGGCCCAGGTCACAGGCAATTCTCCAGGATTCCCTAGCCTTCCTAACGATAGTGGCTGTGTCATCCCTCATCCCAAAATCACTTGATATTCCCACCTCAAACTTGGCAAATGCCTTAACAGTGGGGAGGAATCCCACAATCAATGCCCTTCTGAATTCTGCATCCTCAAAGTCCCAATCTCTCCATTCTGGGATATATCTGGCAAGCCCAGTCACTGCGTAAAACCCCTTCTTTTGAGAAATATAGCTTTCTGGGGTCTGGCCTGGCTTTTGTTGGACCTGATAAAAGAACCCAGGGTCCAAAGTTCAAGAGACGGTTGATTCAACAACCTGCATAAACCATTTTTCAGGACTATCCTCACTCACTGTTAGATTGGAAAATAGGGAGGAATCCACGGAATCATTGGAACAACAAATGGCTAAGCTATTCAGATCCGATACGCTAAGATTATGCACCTGCCAGACCCTGATCGCCTTAGGAATCCAATTATGTTAGGTATCTATTCCCAAGGGCCCTACAAGCTTGGCTAGTGCCTGGATCTCTACCATTCCCATTGGTTTGTAGGCCATTATTTCCTCTGTTTCCACTTTCGGAAAACTCCCTCCGGGATTACCGGGATTTGATTCTGCAAAGTTTTTTAAAAGACCTTGAATTTTCTTTACCATGAGTGCTCTTTTTTGGGGTGGAAATTGGGGTTGTCAGTCTTGTGTTCCTGCTCTAATTCCGCAAACACGGAATGCTCAATATCCTCCAAACCTTCCATAAAGGTCTCCCCGTCCCATGGCCTGTGGGGGCAATTCATCAGGTCTTGGGAAAATTGGCCCCCACCAGCAGATTGCCTCATAATTTTCGTTTTAGTCAGGGCACAAACAGGTTTGGCATCCTTGTTCTCTACTTCCTCTGGTTCAGAGAATAACTGATCAATAATCTCCCACTTCCCAAAATCCTTGTAGGGTATTAATGAGTCAGTGGGAAATTTTGGGGCATTGCAATTTCTTAATGTGTCAGCAGGTGGCGCTGAAGGCACACAATTAATACCTCCTGATGTCATAGGATTAGTTCTCAGGTTAACATAGTCGGGACCGACTTGACCATTATAGGGGGAATTCAGGGGAACTTTTGTGGTGGAATCTAATGGGGAATCTTTAGTTACCGTTGCGATCATTGCAGCCCTGATTTTAAGCTGACTCCTAAGCCTATGGATCTCCTTCAAGCATTTTTCATGTGCCTCCCCAGTGGGTTTTCTGTCCTCCTCCTTTCATTCCAAAATTAACTTAAAAGCAGTCTCAGCATCTTGTGCTTTGGACACTGAGAGTTTTAATTCTCGATCCAATTGTGTAATCTGCTCCTGCAACCCATGAATAATCCTATCCTTTCCTAGGGAATCTTGTGTCAAGGAAAAAACCCTATTAGAAAGCTCAGAGTTCTGCGTGGTAATTTGGGAACAGAATAATTTGGAATTCTCAATTTGTTCTGTCAAGATTTTCACTCTTGACAATTATGTAACTGTAACTGGTCAGTCAGTCTTTGGGTCTCTATGTCCAGGGCATTGCATGTTAAAAATAGACCCCAAAGGCATGCTTTGTGATTACTCTGTGGTTTAAAAATCCCCCTATTGTTCTTCCTGAACTCCTCAAACCGAGTCTGGAAGTCCCTAAAAGCATGTGCCCCAACAAAGGCCTTTTTCGCCCAGGGATTTGACCCTTTGCTTTTCAGATAGGTCAAAAGAGGAGAGTCTATTTCGACAGCCAGCACCTTACCCATTCCTGAAGTCCCAGACATTGCAAACTCTCTAATAAATGTTGCTCACTCTAGCTTAGAATGACCACACTCGCCACAAACCGCTGACACAAATAAACTATACTATGAGGTACTCAACAGCCTTGTACAACTACAGGCCTTGATAGGAGGTGCCAAAATGACCTCCCCAGGAATTGCTTTAAAAGCAATGTGCTCCCGGGTAGCAAAACACGAAGCCTTCAACAGGTTGATTAAAATGCTTTCCAAGGCATAGTGTCACTCTAAGTCTAGAGAATCTAGCTTTAACTTCTACAATCTCATATGAGTATCCATTTCCCGTTTGGGCAAATTTACAAGAAAACCCACATAAACAAAAATTTCAAAGTGGCCGCAGTGAGTAGATATAAAAAGCAAATTCAAAACCCCATAAACAGATAAGTTAGCTTAGTTGAAAAAGAAGAAAAAGGAGGGACGGAAGGATTGGGTGGAAGGAGGAGTGGATCGCACACAGGAGCGCCCGGGGAGGGGGAAAATGAGAGAAAGGATATCTTCTGGGAAAGAGGTTTATGGAAGGAAAGTGGAGTGAAAGACGGGAGAGAGGGGAAGAGAGGTGGATGAGCCAAGAAGGATGTGGTGGGTAGAGTGAGGTCGGCTAAGGAAGAGTTCAGACCAGATGTAAGAGAGGGATAAGGTGGGGTGGAAGAGTTGAAAAGACGGACCTTTACTTTAAGCAAGGGAGGGGAGTTAAAGAGAAAGGAGAGATGGAGGTCGGAAAAAGGAGTAGATGAGAGGGGTCGATAGAGAGCTTATGGAAGATTCTATTTCTCCAAAGGGGAGAGATTTCTCCTGATAGAAGGGGAGAAGTAACCAAGAGGCAAACAGACAGAAAGAGGCTTGAGGCAAGTGAGAGTTGGAAGAGGGAGGGGAGGAAGAAAGCAAGGATGGAGAAAGCCAAGAGGGAGGGGGGGAAACAGGGGACTTTGTGTCCTCTGAAGCCACAAGACTCAAAACAGCCAGAAGAACCCCAATATCCCACTGCTGACACCAAATATGTAAGAGATTTTTGACTCCCCAAAATCCCTGCAACCAGGAATAAACGAGGGCTCCAAAAATCCTCACATTAATAGACCGTGGGTCCTTTCTGATGGTCCTGGCTGTCAAGAATCCCAAGACTCAAGAAGACATGAGGAGAAGTGAAGAGATTATATTTAATCAAAACATATTTCTTTTCTTACCAAAATTCAGATGAAACACAGCATACAGCATGCAGCAAAATTACTTCTCTCACACAAAGCAGTCATAAAACTAACAGCCTTGAGACACTGACCCTTGTGGTCACAATATACTATACCCCAAGGGAGCCTCGACTTGTTCCTCTTTTTGCTAGATGCTAGGTGCCGTTAAATTGATTGATCAGATCAACTTCCTCCTTTCCTCCTCCTGTGTGCTGTGCCTGAGCCACACTCCCTGAGGGAGAGAGCCGTTCCTCCTCTATCCTCAGATTAGGGTTTTAAGTATCCTCACCTTTCCCACCTACGCATCAATAGTGATTGGACAAGGAAGGGGTCTTCCATGACCTTCTGTTTGACATTTAATACTATTGGTCAAAGGTGGCCTGTGCGTAAGGGAACCGAAAGGCACAGAGTCTGGGCAGCACCAATCTTTCCAAGCATGAAGTTTGTGGTTAGCATACTCTTACTTTTTAGACTATGCTTTTCAGTGAAAAATGAGGATGTTTGCCTGAGTTGACAGGCTGGGTCTCTAAGATTAGACGAGAGAGAAGGTGGGGGCTTTCTTGAGATTGCTGGAGGGGAGAATTTGGTATGTCTAATTTGGACGCATTGCGTGGGATTTGGAAATCCACCTTTTATGACAGCATTCACTGATGGGTTCATACTAAGATCAAGGCCTAAACTGTATCAAGCGAACAGACTCATGTCAAGCATTTATCTAATACAATATGGCTAACCTATCTATGCACTTATTCAATGTAAAAATGATCCCAATTGGACCTTACACATTTATGTGGTTTCTCCCCAGTGTGGGTTCTATGGTGTCTACTAAGAGCTCCACTTGTGCTGAAGCTCTTTCCACACTCGAAGCATTTATGTGGTTTCTCCCCAGAGTGGGTTCTGTGGTGCATAATAAGATGTCCTGCCTGGCTGAAGCACTTTCAACACTCAAAGCATTTATGTGGTTTCTCCCCAGAGTGGGTTCTATGGTGCATAGTAAGATTTTCACTTTTGCTGAAGCTTTTTCCACACTCGAATCATTTACGTGGTTTCGCCCCAGTGTGGGTTCTATGGTGTCTACTAAGAGCTCCACTCGTGCTGAAGCTCTTTCCACACTCGAAGCATTTATGTGGTTTCTCCCCGGTGTGGGTTCTATGGTGTAGAGCAAGATCTTCACTCTTGATGAAGCTCTTTCCACACTCGAAGCATTTATGTGGTTTCTCCCCAGTGTGGGTTCTATGGTGTATAGCAAGACCTTCACTCCTGTTGAAGCTCTTTCCACACTTGAAGCATTTATGTGGTTTCTCCCCAGTGTGGGTTCTATGGTGTCTACTAAGAGCTCCACCCGTGCTAAAGCTCTTTCCACACTCTAAGCATTTATGTGGTTTCTCTCCAGTGTGGGTTCTATGGTGCGTAATAAGATGTCCTGCCTGGTTGAAGCTCTTTCCACACTCGAAGCATTTATGTGGTTTCTCCCCAGTATGGGTTCTATAGTGTCTACTAAGAGCACCACTCATGCTGAAGCTCTTTCCACACTCGAAGCATTTATGTGGTTTCTCCCCAGTGTGCGTTCTGTGGTGTATAGCAAGATCTTGACTCCTGCTGAAGCTCTTTCCGCATTCAAAGCATTTATGTGGCTTCTCCCCAGTGTGGGTTCTATGGTGTGTAGCAAGATCTTGACTCCTGCTGAAGCTCTTTCCACACTCGAAGCATTTATGTGGTTTCTCTCCAGTGTGGGTTCTATAGTGTCTACTAAGAGCTTCACTCATGCTGAAGCTCTTTCCACACTCAAAGCATTTATGTGGTTTCTCCCCAGTGTGGGTTCTATGGTGTATAGCAAGACCTTCACTCCTGCTGAAGCTCTTTCCACACTCGAAGCATTTATGTGGTTTCTCCCCAGTATGGGTTCTATAGTGTCTACTAAGTGCTCCACTCATGCTGAAGCTCTTTCCACACACGAAGCATTTATGTGGTTTCTCCCCAGTGTGGGTTCTATGGTGCATAGTAAGATTTTCACTTTTGCTGAAGCTCTTTCCACACTCGAAGCATTTATGTGGTTTCTCCCCAGTGTGGGTTCTATGGTGTGTAGCAAGATCTTGACTCCTGCTGAAGCTCTTTCCACACTCGAAGCATTTATGTGGTTTCTCTCCAGTGTGGGTCCTATAGTGTCTACTAAGAGCTTCACTCATGCTGAAGCTCTTTCCACACTCAAAGCATTTATGTGGTTTCTCCCCAGTGTGGGTTCTATGGTGTATAGCAAGACCTTCACTCCTGCTGAAGCTCTTTCCACACTTGAAGCATTTATGTGGTTTCTCCCCAGTGTGGGTTCTATGGTGTCTACTAAGAGCTCCACCAGTGCTGAAGCTCTTTCCACACTCTAAACATTTATGTGGTTTCTCCCCAGTGTGGGTTCTATGGTGCATAATAAGTTGTCCTGCCTGGTTGAAGCTCTTTCCACACTCGAAGCATTTATGTGGTTTCTCCCCAGTATGGGTTCTATAGTGCCTACTAAGAGCTCCACTCCTGCTGAAGCTCTTTCCACACTCGAAACATTTATGTGGTTTCTCCCCAGTGTGGGTTCTATGGTGTATAGCAAGATCTTGACTCCAGCTGAAGCTCTTTCCACACTCGAAGCATTTATGTGGTTTCTCCCCAGTGTGGGTTCTATGGTGTTTACTAAGAGCTCCACGTGTGCTAAAGCTCTTTTCACACTCAAAGCATTTATGTGGTTTCTCCCCAGTGTGGGTTCTATGGTGCATAATAAGACTTTCACTTTTGCTGAAGCTCTTTCCACAATCTAAGCATTTATGTGGTTTCTCCCCGGTGTGGGTTCTATGGTGTCTACTAAGAGCTCCACGTTTGCTGAAGCTCTTTCCACACTCGAAGCATTTATGTGGTTTCTCCCCAGAGTGGGTTCTATAGTGCATAATAAGATGTCCTGCCTGGCTGAAGCTCTTTCCACACTCGAAGCATTTATGTGGTTTCTCCCCAGTGTGGGTTCTATGGTGTCTACTAAGAGCTCCACTCCTGCTGAAGCTCTTTCCACACTCGAAGCATTTATGTGGTTTCTCCCCAGAGTGGGTTCTATGGTGTGTAATTAGTTGTCCTTCCTGGCTGAAGCTCTTTCCACACTCGAAGCATTTATGTGGTTTCTCCCCAGTGTGGGTTCTATGGTGTATAGCAAGACCTTCACTCCTGCTGAAGCTCTTTCCACACTCGAAGCATTTATGTGGTTTCTCCCCAGTGTGGGTTCTATGGTGTATAGCAAGACCTTCACTCCTGCTGAAGCTCTTTCCACACTCGAAGCATTTATGTGGTTTCTCCCCATTGTCGGTTCTATGGTGTCTACTAAGAGCTCCACTCATGCTGAAATTCTTTCCACACTGAAAGGATTTATGTGGTTTCTCCCCAGAGTGGATTATATGGTTTATAGCAAGATCTTTACTCCTGCTGAAGCTCTTTCCACACTCGAAGCATTTATGTGGTTTCTCCCCAGAGTGGGTTCTATGGTGCGTAATAAGATGTCCTGCCTGGCTGAAGCTCTTTCCACACTCGAAGCATTTATGTGGTTTCTCCCCAGTGTGGGTTCTTTTGTGTAAAGTAAGTTTTCCACTTGTGCTGAAGCTTTTTCCACAGTCCAAACATTCATAATTTCTCACCTTTGTGCATTTCCTACTAAGGTTGAAAGCTTGGCTCAGAAGTGATTATGTTGTATGCAGTGGGCATAGGCTCACACACAGGTGATCCCTTTCTGTTCTTCCAGTTTGCTCCAGTTTTTAGTCTGTGCTTCCTTTTATTTCATCTGGCACTACCCATCAATCCTCCGCTGGGTTTCTCCTCATTGTTCTTCTCCCAACTCTCACCTTCTGGAAGGAAGAGAGAAAACTGGTCCGAGCTTGGGATAGAAAAGGAGCCTTAAGGATATCAGGTGAGAAGAAATAGTGGAAATGCAAACAATAAGAAGGCAGTCCTTTGCATCTTCGATGGCTATGTGATTACACTAAAAACTCAAATTAATTTAAGAATGAAACATATATTGCAAAGCAACTGGCTTTAGGCCCGCTTAGACAGTGACCTGGAACTGGAGAAGGAAATCAGCGAGGCACCCAAGAGAGACGGAGTTGTAACATGTTCTAGTAAGAACTAATCTGCCTATTTTCCTTTCACGTTTCCTCCAACTGGACTAAATTTGGTCCAAATTGTTTAGGTAGCTTACAAGTTAGTACACTTGCAGCTCAAATATTCATGTTTCTGCTACCCTCTATTGGGGTGGATGACATCATCATAAACTGTGCATTTGAGGTGACCCTATGTGTACCAACAACTGTATGTAAATTGGGTCCAAATTAGCTGTCTTCAAGCTCAAACGTTCATGCATCCTGCATCTTGGATTGGGTTGGATGGCATCATTACAAACTACACCCTTGACCTGTCTCTAAGTGTCCCTACAGCTGTAGCAAATTTGGTTCAAATTGGTTAGAAAGTTCACAAGTTAGCCCACTTCTGCTTCAAATGTCCACGCGCCTGCCATCTTGAATTGGGGTGGACGACATCAGAAGGCACATTGTTGAGGTGTCCCTATGTGTCACTTACTACAACTGTACCAAATTTGGTTCAAATCAGTTAGACAGTCACAAGTTAGGCTTGCACCTCAAATGTTCAAGCATCTACCATCTTGAATTGGGATGGATGACATCATCATAAATTATGCCGTTGAGGTGTCCCTATGTGTCCCTACAACTGTACCCAATTTGGTTCATATTGGTCCAGGCACTGGGAAGTTGATGGGGAGGAATACAAACATGGACACACAGACAGACACACAGAATGCCGGGTTATCTCATAAGCCTACTGGAAAATAAGCTAAAAATGCGTATCTTTAATCACCCTCTTAAACTGAGGAAATTGTTAATTGTATACTGCGCATGCTCGAGAGACAGGATTGAATTTGCAAAGTAACTTCCTGCTGCTAGGAGGTGGGAAGGGCAGAAGTAAGGGAGGACCACACCTTTTCACAAGCTGTGGCTTCCAGCGGCATCTGGTGGGCCACTGTGCAAACATAGGAAGCTGCCATATACTGAGTCAGACCATAGGTCTATCTAGCTCAGTACTGTCTACCCATACTGGCAGCGGCTTCTCCAAGGTTGCAGGCAGGAATCTCTCTCAGCCCTATCTTGGAGATGCTGCGGGGAGGGAACTTGGAACCTAGATGCTCTTCCCAGAGCTGCTCCATCCCTAAAGGGGGGAAGATCTTCCAGTGCTCACACTTCATATGCTTAGACCCTGCTTAGCTATGGGGACAAGTCATGCTTGCTACCACCAGACCAGCTCTCCTCTCCTCTCCAGAAGGCGATCCTGGACTTCACCCTGACTGACACTCAGGACCTGTTGTGAGATGTCAAAGTCATGGAACCAACAGGGAGAAGTGGCCAGAGTGTGACCCAGTCCATCCTATATGTAGGAAGTTCAGTATGGAGGATTATGAACCCACCCCTGCCCTTCCATGGGGAAGCAAAGTAAAACCCTCCAGGAAGTTTTTCACATGGGGCTTTTAAAGCCCTTTCGCTTGCACCTCATCTGGAATGGAGGGGGCATGTCCACATATTGGCAAGATTTACCCCCAAATCCTTGTGAGTTATTGGGGAGCAATTCACACAAAATTTGGGGGTTTTACAGCATGCTAAGAATGTAGGCCAATATATATCTGGGGTGGGGGGAAAATCCACTCTTTGCGTCGGTTTTTTGGGACAACTTTGAATTCTCAGAATCTCAGTAAAGCCCCTCAGTAATCTCGTAGTGAAGTCTATTATGTGTTAAAGTCCCAGGCTAAACATGCAAAACACCTTCCCCCACCACTCAAAAGGAGCTATACAAAATTGCTACTTGTGATAATATAGATGTATGCACACACACACTTTAAAATAAATCTTTGCTTCCCTGAGCTGGAGTGAACCAAAATAGCAAAAATGAGGAAGTGGGGGGCCGGAAAAAGGAGGCTTGGGGAGAGGGGATTAATTAAACATTAAACATTAAAATTGCCGCCTCAGAATGCTCCTGGCTAAACACACACAACGTTTTTGTTTTTATTTTTTTGGCCACTCTAAAGCAGCTATGCAAAATTGTGATAATGCACCAACCTCAAACCCCCCCACCCCAAGAAAAAAATGGATTCCCTGAGCTGGAGGGAATCCAATCCCAAAAAACCGAGAAAGTGGAGAACCAGCAGCAAATAATAGGAGAAAGCAAGAAGGTGGGGAGTAATGGAATATGAATATGAATTGCTGCAAGGAGAGGAGAGCGGGTCTTGTGGTAGCCAGCAGGACTTGTCCCCATAGCTAAGCAGGGTCCGCCCTGGTTGCATATGAATGGGAGACTTGATGTGTGAGCACTGGAAGATAATTCCCTAAAGGGATGGGGCTGCTCTGGGAAGAACATCTAGGTTCCAAGTTCCCTCCCTGGCAGCATCTCCAAGACAGAGTGGAGGGAGATTCCTGCCTGCCACCTTGGAGAA
This sequence comes from Hemicordylus capensis, assembly GCF_027244095.1. Classification (NCBI taxonomy): domain Eukaryota; kingdom Metazoa; phylum Chordata; class Lepidosauria; order Squamata; family Cordylidae; genus Hemicordylus; species Hemicordylus capensis. The sequence continues at coordinate 5,051,384 of NC_069670.1, forward strand.
GCTGCTGCCAGTCTGTGTAGACAATACTGAGCTAGAGAGACCAAGGGTCTGACTCAGTATGTGGCAGCTTCCTATGTCCCTAAGGAGGACTTTCTGCTCAGGACTCACAGGTAGCGGAGAGCCCTGGAGACCACCTGGGGTGGGAAGGAAGAGCTCAGGCCAGCCCCCCCCCCCCGCACTCCTCCCCACCTTCCTTGGGGATATTTCCCACTGCAGAAGAGAGACAGACGGCAAGCGGGGCTGGGAGGGAGACCCCCTCCCCACACTCAGCCGCTTCCCCAGAATGCTGTGCGGCTGCCTCTTGCTGCTGCTCACCTGCCTCCTTATCAGCCAAAGCGCTTCTCCTCCGCAACCAGCCAGGAGTCTGATTCATCCTGCGCGCGCGCGCGTGTGGAAACACTGCCAGTCAGAGCCGCATGCAGCAGCGCTGGCCTCTTGCACCGTCGTCACTCCGATTCAGGGAAACCACTGCAAGATCGGGCTCGGATGCACCTCCGCACTCTTCGCTCTCAGACTCAGAGAAGCGACTGGGGAGGATGCAGGGAAAGCCTCCTCCCGCCCCCCGCCTCCCAAGCCAGCCTCCAACTGGTCCCCCGCTCCGTTCCTCTCCCAACAGCGGCCCCGCTCCTCGCTCTCATTGGCTGAGCCGTCAAGGCCACGCCCCCTCCGGGACACACACACACACACACACACACACACACTCAAACACACACACCACCCAGGGCAAAGCCTGGCCTCCTCTCTGCGAGGAGATCTTCCACTTAGGGGGTGGTGGGGACTTTTTAGGATTATAAGAGGGGCACAACTGGGGGGGGGGAGCTGCGCGGGGCTGGCGACCTCCTCTGAGCCCAGCAAGCAGACGAGGAAGGAGCAGAGAGGGACACAGAGCCGGAGCGGGGGAGAGGGATAGGCGGGGGGAGGGCGGGGTGATGGGGGGCGGGAGAGCAATCCATGGGGAAAGAGGGCGAAATGCATTTTTGCCTGAGCAGCAGCACCTTAATTCTGCCCCAAGCAGAAAAGATCTCTGGACCCTCCAGTCCAGGAATCCTCAAAGTTAGGTCCCCAGATGTGATTGGACTTCAACTCCCATCATCCCCAACCAGCGGCCCCTGGGGCTGGGGATGATGGGAGCTGAAGTTGAACGGGAGGTCCAGCAGGGAGGTCAGCTGGGCCGACCCTTGCAGAGGCGGCTGCTGCTGGGAGTTGGGCACTGGGGTCAAGGAGGGGAAAGGAGGAAACTCCTGAGCTGGCTGGACGATGACATACACGTGCTCACAGGGACACTCCACTCATGCTGTGCCTTTAGACACTGTGGCAGGGGTGATGGGGCATGTAGTCCAGCAACATCTGGGACCCACATTGGAGAAGCCCTGCCATACACTTATTTCTCAAGGACTGCTTTCTGCCCTAGAACCTGCTTCTAAAAATCCTTAAGTCCCTTTGATGGGAGAGTGGATAGATTTTTCCCCATTCTGGCTGTATTATTATTATTATTATTATTATTATTATTATTATTTTACATTTTATATCCCGCTCTTCTTCCAAGGAGCCCAGAGCGGTGTACTACATACTTGAGTTTCTCTTTCACAACAACCCTGCAAAGTAGGTGAGGCTGAGAGAGAAGTGACTGGCCCAGAGTCACCCAGCTAGTCTCATGGCTGAATGGGGATTGGAACTCAGGTCTCTAACCACACCACGCTGGCTCATTATGGCTCAGTATGGCTCGTACCCCATGTAACTCTCTGTCCTGCTCTCCCTTAGTGGTCTTTTAGTTTCAGGAATAGAAAGGGATCTTGAGCCATTCCTCATGGAGAAGGTGCTCCAACACCTAGATCTCTTGAAATGCTTGTACATTTTCCTGGCTCTATAATCCCCCCCCCGCCCCCATTTTTTGAGATGGGACCATCAGAACCGGGAATTTGGGTACAGGGAAGGATTCAGTCACGGGATTCTGACCACGGAGGCCTTTCTTTTCGAAATGAAATTGAGATGTTCAGAGAGGGATGGTTAGGAACAGGCTGGCTCAACTTAGCCCACCCGCCCCAGCTGTTTTTAGACTACATTGCCCATGATCCATAGCCACAGCGGCCAATAGCCAGGGATTATCAAAGTTGTAAGCCAACATGTGCAGGCGGGCCAAAGTTGAGCAGCTCTGGTTTAGAGACAATGGAGGGCAATATTTTAGCACTGAAATATTCTTAGTATTATCCTTTTATTGACCACCCCCTCTCACAACCAGAATTGCGGAACAGCTTGAGGCAGACAGGAACAGGTCCCAAACAGTGATGTGTGCTGAAGACACTGGAGAACAAGATGGTAGAATGGACATAATTTCCAATATCGCACTTTATTAACCCCTTCAGTGCCAAAACAAGGATCAGAATGGCAGAACGGTCTGAAACAGCCCAGAACAAACCCCGAAGTGTCAAAGTGGATCCCCGGAACAATGAGACGTACTGCAGACACTGTGAATTGGCTGTTCCGGGCTCTTTCAGGCCAGTCCAGTCCACTTGGGGCACGGACGGGGTTAATAACTGTGCAATATTGGAAATATGTTGGTCTGCAGCTAATGGGGGCAGGGTATATCCCGGTCTGTATGGGTTGGGTGCAGCGTGGAAACTTATCTGTGGAACTCTCTGAGACTGTGCCACTCAGTATTCTTAAAGGCATGTGGAGTATGCTCCATATGGTCCAAGGAAGCCCCTTTCTTTTTTTTCCTGCCCACAACTCCTGTAGGTTTTCCATAACGTCTTCAAGACCGGAAGAAAACAAATCCAAATCTTGCAGAAAAGCATCAGGGTTGATGGCATGTGTTATTTGGTATCCAGATAACTCTGAAATGCATTGAAGGAAAGACTACAGTGGTACCTATGAAAGCAAATTTGAAGTGATCTGAAATTGCCTGGAGAGCTGACAAGGAAAGAACATGCTCAGTCTCTCCACATGTAGCCAGTGCCCTTACCCTGAAGATACAGACAGCTGCAAGAAACTCTTATCCCTGGCATGGCAGGCTTCTGAAATCCAAGCTGCTCCTACCTAAATGTGTAATGTGCCTATCAATTTTTTAATAAGCGATTGGATTCCAAGCTGCACAAACACAAAGAGACGTTTTTCCTTCCAATGTCCAGACTGCAATCCCTTTTTATTTATTTTTCCTTTTCCCCCCCTGAAATTGAATTATTGAGTTTCTATCTGGTCCTGAGAAAACCTGTGTGTGCTTAAAGTAGACACAGTTAGTGAAGAAACCTGTGTAGTCCACAAGTTTGCAAGTGAACATTCTGTGAGCTTAGTAAAGCTATTGAAAAACAGCTTGGGTAATTAAAGGTGCCATTCCGTTATTAAAATCAGAAACAAGTTGAAATCACACTCCCCTTTCTTTGCATTGGAGATCAGGGAATGGCACCAGAACCTGAGGGGTATACTCGTGGGTCAAATGGGCCGTAACCCAAAATTTGGCTTAAAATAAGCCCAATCTGCAGCTTTGAATTAGCAAACTAAGCATTTCCTGCATAATGCAGGAAATGCTTAGTTTGCTAATTCAAAGATGCATCCGTCAAATTCCTGTATGTGCAAGTGAGGAACTGCTGTAGTGTAGAAAAGCTGGAAAGGGAGTACTTTGTGAACCTGCAGACCCCGAGTTCCAGTCCTGCTTTGCTTCTTTTGTGGGTTGGGTGGCAGTACGCACCCATCACGTCCTTCCACCCAAACCACTTTGGTGTCCCTAGGACCTACCCATGGGAAACATAGGAAGCTGCCATATACCAAGTCACACCATAAATCCATCTAGCTCAGTATTTCCTACACAGACTATAAATTTCAGTATTTTCTACACAGACTATAAATTTGTAAGAAATACAGAAATTAAAAAAAACCCTGCTAGAATAAGCAGATTAAGTCACATAGTGACTGTCTGCCAGTTAAGGAAAGCGGGCGGGGGTGGGGTGGGGAGTTGGCAAAGCCCGAGCTGGCCTTTTGTTCCGTATTGCCGCCGCTTTCTTCTCCCCCTCCCCTCACTCGCAAACTCACGTGAGAGCTGCCATAAACAGGATTAGTGACGGGTACGTCTAAGAGAGTTATATATATAGATGCACTTTCCTCTCTCTCTCCCCTCGCTCGCAAACTCACGCGAGAGCTGCCACACACAGGATTAGCGACGGGTACCTCTAAGAGAGTTATATATATAGATGAGGCATCTATATGCATCAAGAAGACAAAAATGTGCATAATTACCCCCATCTAGGTGCCTGAGGGCAGGCAGGAAACTTGCTCGTAGGCAGGCCTATCAAGGTAGCTTCTTCATGCTGTTTGACTTTGCCAGCGTCCGATTTCTGATCAAAGTATCTCTTCCCAAAAGAGCTTGGGATTGACACAGGCCTTGTGACTGAGCCATTTGGACCTTTCGGGTCAGTTCCAAATTGGACAGACTGCTCCCAACATAATCCCCCTGTTCAGGCCGGATTGAACTCAGTCCAGTTTGGCACGTTCCAAGATGTAGGCTGAAATGAGATGCGTGAAGCCTGACCGGGGAGACCCGGGTTCAAATCCCCATTCAGCCATGATACTAGCTGGGTGACTCTGGGCCAGTCACTTCTCTCTCAGCCTCACCTACTTCACAGGGTTGTTGTGAGGAGAAACTCGTGTATGTAGTACACAGCTCTGGGCTCCTTGGAGGAAGAGCAGGATATAAATGTAAGTAAATAAATAAATAATGGCCTCAGATATATAATTTCTACCTCTGGTTTTAAAAAAATCAACATTAAAATCACCATTACACTCCTTTGTGCAGACTGAGTTTCACCCAGAATCCACATTCCAGAGATGGACACATAAAGCTATTCAGAAGAAACTGAAGCATATGCGGTGAAAAACTAATATTCATTAATCTACTTGAATGGATTATGGATATTTATTCATAACACAGATACAAAACATAGCTATAAAATTGTGCAGAGGGAAGCAAGCTAAATCGGAAGCAGAAATCTCAGAATGGTTTCTATTTCACAAATTGAGGGAAATTCTCGTGTTTGTCTGCAGTTTCATGAGTTTCAATCTATCCTTTTTCAATTTGCACATGTGCAGTAAGGTGTGCCTCTGTTCTTCCAGTGTGCGTTCTATGGTGTAAAGCAAGGTTTCCACTCTGGCTGAAGCACTTTCTGCACTCCAAGCATTTATATGGTTTCTCCCCAGTGTGGGTTCTGCGGTGTTTATAAAGATTTCCCCTTGAGCTGAAACGCTTTCCACACTCCAAGCATTTATGTGGTTTCTCCCCAGTGTGGGTTCTATGGTGCATAGTAAGATCTGCACTCTGGCTGAAGCTCTTTCCACACTCCAAACATTTATGTGGTTTCTCCCCAGTGTGGGTTCTTTGGTGTCTATTAAGAGTTTCACTTGTTCCGAAGCCCTTTCCACACTCAAAGCATTTATGTGGTTTCTCTCCAGTGTGGGTTCTAAGATGCCTAGTTAGATGTACACTAGTGCTGAAGCTCTTTCCACAATCCAAACATTGATGTGGTTTCTCCCCAGTGTGGATTCTGTGATGTATTTTAAGAGCTCCACTTGAGCTGAAACGTTTTCCGCACTCCAAACATTGATATGGTTTATCCCCAGTGTGGATTCTGAGATGCATAGTAAGAGCTCCACTCGTGCTGAAACTCTTTCCACACTCCAAGCATTTATACGGTCTCTCTCCTGTGTGGGTTCTGTGATGTATAGTAAGTTCTCCACTCTTGCTGAACCACTTTCCACACTCCAAACATTGATGTCGTTTCTCCCCAGTATGGGTTCTGTGGTGCATAGTAAGTTGTCCACTGGTGCTGAAACTCTTCTCACACTCCATGCATTTATGTGGTTTCTCCCCAGTGTGGATTCGATGGTGACTAGTAAGTTGTCCACTGCTGCTGAAGCTCTTTCCACACTCCAAGCATTTATGTAGTTTCTCCCCAGTGTGGATTCGATGGTGTCTGGTAAGTTGTCCACTGCTGCTGAAGCTCTTTCCACACTCCAAGCATTTATATGGTTTCTCCCCAGTGTGGATTCGATGGTGTCCACTGCTGCTGAAGCTCTTCTTACACTCCAAACATTTATATGGTTTCTTCCCAGTGTGGGTTCTATGGTGTTTGTTAAGATTTCCACTTGTGTTGAAGCTCTTTCCACACTCCAAGCATTTATAGGGTTTCTCCCCAGTGTGGGTTCTAAGATGCCTAGTAAGATGTGCAGAAGTGCGGAAGCTCTTCTCACACTCCAAACATTTATGTGGTTTCTCCCCAGTGTGGGTTCTATGATGTCTATCTAGATTTCCCTTCATGGTGAACCTCTTACCACACTCCAAACATTTATGTGGTTTCTCCCCAGTGTGGGTTCTATGGTGTATATCAAGATTTCCCTTCGTGCTGAACTTCTTACCACACTCCAAACACTGATGAGGTTTCTCCCCAGTGTGTGTTATGTGATGTAGAGTAAGAGCTTCACTCGTGCCAAAGCCCTTTCCACACTCAAAGCATTTATGTGGTTTCTCTCCAGTGTGGGTTCTAAGATGCCTAGTTAGATGTACACTAGTGCTGAAGCTCTTTCCACAATCCAAACATTGATGTGGTTTCTCCCCAGTGTGGGTTCTATGATGTATAATAAGAGCTCCATTAGTGCTAAAGCTCTTTCCACACTCCAAGCATTGATATGGTTTCTCCCCAGTGTGGATTCTGTGATGTATAGTAAGAGCTCCATTAGTGCTAAAGCTCTTTCCACACTCCAAGCATTTATACGGTTTCTCTCCTGTGTGGGTTCTAAGATGCCTAGTTAGATATACACTAGTGCTGAAGCTCTTCTCACACTCCAAACATTGATGTGGTTTCTCCCCAGTGTGGGTTCTGTGATGTATAGTAAGAGCTCCACTTGAGCTGAAACTTTTTCCGCACTCCAAACATTGATATGGTTTCTCCCCAGTGTGGGTTCTGTAGTGTTTAGTAAGAGTTCCACTGATGCTGAAGCTCTTTCCACACTCCAAGCATTTATATGGTTTCTCTCCTGTGTGGGTTCTACGATGCGTAGTTAGTTGTACACTAGTGCTGAAGCTCTTTCCACAATCCAAACATTGATGTGGTTTTTCCCCAGTGTGGATTCTGAGATGTATAGTAAGAGCTCCATTCGTGCTGAAGCTCTTTCCACACTCCAAACATTTATACGGTTTCTCTCCTGTGTGGGTTCTACGATGCCTAGTTAGATCTGCACTAGAGCTGAAGCTCTTCCCACACTCCAAACATTGATGTGGTTTCTCCCCAATGTGGGTTTTGTGGTGTTTAGTAAGATCACCACTCTGGCTGAAGCTCTTTCCACAGCGTAAACATTCATATGATTTCGCACCTGCTTGCATTTTGCACTGAGGTTTAATGCTTGGTTCAGAAGTGAAGCTTTTGCTACGTGGAGAGGACCATCTTTTTTTATTTACCTTCTCCATTTTTTTTTATTTCTTGTTAACAAATCAGCTTATCCATTTATCTTCTTAAATTGTGCTCCAGCTTTTAATCTGCGCTCTTTTTCCCCCAACAGGCACCACCAATAAATTTTCTGCTGGGTTTCACCTCATTTTTCTTCTTCCAAGTCACACGTGTGCTGTAAGGAAGAGAGAAAACTGGTCAGAGCCCCGGTTAGCAAGTGAGGGCAGAGCTGGTCTTGTGGTAGCAAGCATGACTTGTCACCTTAGGTAAGCAGAGTCCATCCTGGTTGCATATGAATGGGAGACTTGATGTGTGAGCACTGGAAGAGATTCCGCTCAGGAGATGGAGCCACTCTCGGAATTGAAGAATTCCCTCCCTGGCAGCATCTCCAAGATAAGACAGAGAGATACTCCTGCTTGCAACCCTCGAGAAGCCACTAGACAATACTGAGCTAGATGGACCAATGGTCTGACTCAGTTTATGGCAGCTTCCTATGAGGGATGCCTTAAGGAGTTAGGATCATAGAAAGCTGCCATATATTGAGTCCAACCAATGCTCCATGTAGCTTGGTGTTGTCAGCACAAACTGGCAGCGGTTTCTCCGAGGCTACAGGCAGGAGCCTCTCTCAGCCCCATCTTGGAGATGCTGCCAGGGAGGGAAATTGAAAGCTTCTGCATACAAGCAGGCAGGTGCTCTTCCCAGAGCAGCCCCATCCTCGAAGGGGAAGATCTTCCAGTGTGAGGGACGTGTTTGTGAAATCGTGTCTGAAAAAGTGTGTTTGAGTGTGTCATTATTCCTTCTTTTATACCCATCTACCAGGGTGTGTATATCTGTGTTGGATATTTCACATATTTCACATAGAGGTCATTCACACAATCAAAACGAGTGTTCTACCTGGGTTTGGGAGCTGTGTGTGCTCCCAGTTTTTGACTGCCTGGAAGCAAGGTAAGAGGAATACCTGGGTAGAAATTTTTGTGTGGAAGCAAGGCAGGAGAAGAAGCTACCCAGGTTTCCCCCCATACCTTGCTTCCACACAACCCCTTCTACCCAGGTTTTCCACTTACTTTGCTTCTACACAGTCAAAAATCGGGAGCAGACACAGCTCCCAAACCCAGGCCAACACACACTTTTTGATTGTGTCAATGACAGGATAGAGCGTATAAGTTGACTGTATTAGAACTTAGAAAGCTCTACCTGGGCCCGAACGGAGTCCTTGGCTTGGAATGTTAGCTGGGTGATATTTGGGAGCCATTAGAGATGGTGTGGCCAGAAGCTGCTTGCCTTTGGCATGAGCAACCAAGTCAACTTTCGCTTCCACTCAGACATGGAGACTGTGCTTTTCTTGGGTTCATGGTCCTGTGCCACCCATGGATGCACCTTCTGGATCAAGGGAGCGATCCAGGGGGAAGGGGTGGGATTCATCAAACTGTGGGTAAAAAAGGGGGAAACAGCAGCATGTTTTCCAGCCTGCGTTCCTCAGAGGAAGGGAAGGATAGAAATGTCCAACATACTTCTGTATGTAACCAGCATATTCCTCTTGATTACTAGCCACATGTGCTTTGATTCTAAGCATGTAAACTGAGAAGCAAATTTGAAGGGATGTCCCAGAGGAAAACCTGAAGCATATTTAACTGATGCGACCCCAAAAGGCATTTTGAACCCCAAACCAAAGCACAGATCACACAAATGCCTTCAGCAGCAGCACAGATCAGTCATCAAATGACTGCATACAAATCCTGTTGGATCCATGGAGGGAAGAGAGAAAGAAACCTCCCTTCTGTGATGGCCTCTACCACACTTCAGGTTACGTTATCCCTTCTCGGCACCATGGATCATTCCACTATGGCAGCCGTGTTCAAGGCTGGTGAAATCTCCTTAGTGCTGGTAAATGTGTATGAACCACCGATTCGAATCCACGCCCAGGCAAGCATGATCTGGTCCGGACTGGAGGCCTTTATAGGCGATATACAGTCTACCCATCATGGAGTTTACTTAAGAGGGGCTGGAGACTTTAACGCTCGAATTGGAATAGACAATAAAACTCTTCTTGCCAAATTCCAGCAGTGTCCTCCCGATCAGGTTGTGCCTCCCCCTCTCCTAATCAGACAATCTCAAGATATAGTGAGGAGCTCCTGTGCTCTGAATTTCCTCCAGACCTGAAGCCGGGCAGATTTGCACTTCTTGAATGGGGCGGTTTTGAGCGACTCCCCAGCAGAATTCACTCATTGGGTGGGCTCCCAACCTCCACTTATCGATTTCACAGCCACATCCCGTAATTTAGCTCCCCATAGAAGGAAATTCCACATTATTAGTCGCCCGGAAAGTGATCGCTTCCCAATGAACTTGAGCATATGCTGGAAGGGGAAACTCCATCTCGACAGGAATCGGACCCCGGTTAGAGAGCAGGAGCAAAGTCCACTCCGTGTGAAATGGTCTTCCAGTCAACAAAATCTAGTCGCCCCGATTCTAAATTCACCCAAGTGTGCATTCTACGAACTGCTTTAATTATCGGCTCGCATGATTCTTGCGAGAGCCCTAAGTTAGAACACTATAACAGTTTATGTGAAGACTTTTACGGGAAGACTTTTTATTTTTAATTCAGGTTTTTACGTGATGGTCTCCATTGCTGCTTAGGAACATAGAAGCCATATACTTCTGCCATATACTGAGTCAGACCATTGGTCCAGCGAGCTCAGTATTGTCTTCACAAACTGGCAGCGGCTTCTCCAAGGTTGCAGGCAGGAATCTCTCTCAGCCCTATCTTGGAGATGCTGCCAGGGAGGGAACTTGGGAGCCTAGATGTTCTTCCCAGAGCAGCTCCATCCCCTGAGGGGAATATCTTATGGTGCTCACACATGGAGTCTCCCATTCATATGCAACCAGCAGGGACCCTGCTTAGCTAAGGGGACCAGTCATGCTTGCTACCACAAGATCAGCTCTCCTCTCCTTTGTATATTGTATGGTATTTATGTATGTATTTGAGATGGAAAGTGGCGTTAAGACAAAAGCTACGATCTTATGGCCTTTCCCAGGAGGAGCTGATCAGGATGCGGTATGACCAAGCAATACGGGTCATCAAGCAGCGTGCATTTGATATAGAATTGCAAGAAGAGTCAGCTAAACTGACCAGGGGGATTTATATAGGTAATCAGTTTTCAAACCTAAAACCTGCTGAATACCTAATCAGCTTAACAACAGCAAAATCCCGAAAAGCCAGGACCCTTGCGCGGCTAAATACAGTCCCCACCACAGTTCTAGAGGGGACGTTCACGAAACGACCACACTCAGCCCGCCTCGGCCCTTCTGGCTCGGGAGACAGAGAAACCACTGCACACCTTTGACTTTACTGCAGATTTTACAAGCATATTCGAATCAATTTTCCTTCTTCATTTTTAATGGAATTTCCGGGCCACCCCGATGAGTTTTATCTAAATGATACGTGCTGCCAAGTTTTAAAGACACCATGTCTTGGAATGTGGCCAAGTGTTGCAACGAAGTTTGTCAATTTTGTAAGGCTCACTCTTTGATATGATTGTTGGCTGTTGTTTGTTTATTTTTGCTGGTCAATGACCGAAACAAATCTCTCTATCCATCTCCCTTCCTTTGCAAGGATGGCCATGTGCAGTGATGGTAGGGTATGCCCAAGGAGCACAAATCTACAGTTCACCCAGATGACTAGAATCCTAGAATGTGAGAGCTGGAAGGGACTCTTAAGATCTTCCAGTCTACCCACTGCCTAGGGCTACAGCATTGCGGGCAGATGCCTGTCCAGCCTACGCTTGGAAGCCCACCACTGCACCAGGCAGGCTGTTCCACTGGCCAACTCTTCTCCCCGTTAGCACCTTCCGAATGCCTGGCCTAAATCTGCTTCTTCTTGTTCAACCCATTGGTGCTCATCTTGCTCTCAGGAGGAAGAGAGAACAAGTTCCCTCCCTCTTCTAGGAGACCCCCACTTCAGAGCTTGGAATGTGGCCACTCTACTCCATCTCTCCTTCTCCAGGCGCTTTCCCAGACAGCAGGCTTTGCTGCGAGTTTGAATTTGCCCAAAAGCTCTGACGGGAAAAGTGGATTCCCTCCCTCCCTCCCCCCCCCCGCCCCCAGCCAGGACCTACAACAAGCTAAGCTCTAATGCAGAATGAAAGGCCCAGCTGGTGTCTGGAGCTCTCCCCCATAGCTCGTGGGGGCCTTCCCGGTAAATCTGGAGGGCACAGCTGCCCCTTCCAGGGGGAAGCCAAGTCAATCTGGGGTGGGAAGGAAAAGCTCCTCTTGCCATCCCCCATGACCCCCTTCCTCCCCCCATTGCCGGCTGCGGCCCTCACAACCCTCCTGCGGGGACATTTCCCCTTGCAGAGGAGAGAGGGGGGGCAGCGGGGCTGGGGGGGAGGGAGGGAGACAGACCAGCGCCCCCCCCCTCTGCCCCCGCTCCCCAGAATGCTGTGCGGCTGCCTCTTGCTGCTGCTCACCTGCTTTAGCCGAGGAGTCCAGCCACCAGCCTGATCCGCTTGTGCGCAGAGACACGCGCAATCCTTCCTCCAGCAGCAGCAGCAGCAGCGCCGGCAGCCTCCTGCGCCGCCACTCCGGCTCGAAGCAGCCACGGAAGAAGGTCGAGGAAACGGCGGCTCTGAATCCGCCCAGGCAGGCTTGGCAGCCGCGCGCCTCGTGGGGACAGAAATCTCGCTCTCACTCTTCTTTCTTCGCTCCTCCCCTCCGCTTCCTCTTCCTCCTCTCAGATCCGCCTCCCAATGCGCAGGATTGGACCCTCCGGCCTTCCTCCCCCTCCTCCTCCTCCTCCGGCCATGCTGCCTTCTCGTCCCCGCCCCGCCTCCCGGTCCCAGCAGCATCCCCAGCTCCTCTCGCTCATTGGCTGAGCCATCAAGGCCGCGCACGCGCACACACACACAGAGTCACACACCCCTCCCGCAAAGCCTGGCCTCCTCTCTGGGGGGAGATCTGCCCTTTAGGGGCTGGGTGGGGACTGTTAATAGGGTTAGGGTCAGCGGGGCGCCAGTGTGGGTGCTGCAGCGGGGCGCGACCTCCCAGCCCTGCAGGCAGACGAGGAAGGAGCAGGGACAGAGTCGGAGGGTGGGGTGGCGGAGAAATCCGTGGGGAAAGTGTGTGTGTGTGTTGCAAACAGCAAGATGCATTTTACCCGGGCGGGCAGCGCCTTTTCTGCCCCAAGCAGGAAAGATCCCTGGCTCCTCCAGGCTGCTTCTGAGGACCGGGAGAGAAGCTCGAGGAAGGGGAGAAATCCGTCGCCTTCCCTTCGCAGCGGCTGCGAATTCCCCGATGGGTCGCAAAGGGGCTGCCCCCTACCTCCTCCTCCGCATGCCGGCCTCCAGGGGAAAGGGAGGTCCAGGAGGGAGGTCAAGGGTTTCGACCTTTGCAGAGGCTTCTGCTGGGAGCTGGGCATTTGCGTCGTGAGAAAGAGGAGGAACCTCCTGAGCTGGCCGGACAAAGACACCCCCTGGCTCACCCCGACGCTCCACTAATGCTGGGCCTTGGTCGTTGCGGCAGGGGGTGATGGGGCTTGTAGTCCAGCCACATCTGGGGACCCAGGTCTGAGGAGCCCTGCCACGTGTTAAACCCTCAAGACCTGCTGTCTGACCTAGAACCCGTTTCTAATCAGCTTAAGAGCCACTGCTGTGAGAGTGGATACAGTTTCCCCCATTCTTGCTGTATTGCCGGCAACCTGGGAGAAGCCGCTGCCAGTCTGTGAAGACAATACTGAGCTAGATGGACCAGTGGTCTGACTCAGTATATGGCAGCTTCCTCTGTTCCTATGCTCCCCCTTCGTTGTCTTTTCCGTTCAAAAAAGAGAAAGGGATCTTTAGCCTTTCCTCATTGGGAAGGTGCTGCAGCTCCTCCTGGATCTCTTGGGATGCTTTTTTCTGGACATTTTTTCGTGCTCTATGATGTCTCCCCCCCACCCCCCCTCCCCGCCTGCCCTGTTTTTTGAGATGGGACCATCAGAACGGGATTTGTGCACAGGGAAGGATTCAGGCATGGGATTCTGCCCAGACAGACCCTTCATTCTGGAATGGGATGGAGATGCTCAGGATCATCCATTTCTCCGTCCTTCCTCTCCTCGTGTGGTCCAGAGCACCATGTGGGTGCAGTTTGGAAGGCAGGCAGAGAAGGTCCATCGGGCTCAGCATTGTCGGCTGCTGCACAACTGAAGCCTTCTTGTTGGGTTTGGACTACAACTCCCAGCATCCCTGCACACATAAGGCAATAGTCAGGGATGATGGGAGTTGTAGGCCAACCTCCGCAGCTCTTAAGCCGGAAGAGGCCAGAAGGACCCCTTGTAAACCAAACTGGATCCCCAAAGGAGAGGGATGGGTGAAAGGCGATGGAGAGCAAGATTGGAGCTGCTTCAAGGTGCTCCTACCAACCGGTAGTATTTCCAATGCTCCCACCCATGTCTTAGAGGCAATTGGATTCCAAGCTGCACAGACAGAAAGAGAGGTTTCCCCTTCCAGTGCCTATACTGCAACCTTAGATTAGAGGGGTCCTTCTTTAAATTTTTCGGACATGGCATTATTGTCTATCTGGTCCTGAGAAGAAAACCTGGCTGTGCTTAAGGCAGTCACAGTTTGTGAAGAAACTTGTGTAGTCCACAAGTTTGCAAGAGAACGTTTTGTGAGCTTAGTAAAGCTATTGAGAAACAGCTTTGGAAATTAAAGGTCCCATGCCCTTGTGAAAATCAGAAACAGGTTGAAATCATGCTCCCCTCGCCTTTCTTTTCTTTTTTCCTCACGTAGGAGATCAGGAAATGTCTGGATTCCCTCTGTGATTCTCCGTGGTGCATTGGATGGAGGAAAGGCTTCGTCTGCAATGGGTTTGGACTCACTTGATACATTGAGCCGTTTTGCAAATTCAAAGCTGCATCTGACAGATTCCTGTATGTGCAAGTGAGGAACTGATGTCGTGTAGGAAGCAGGAAAGGGAGTCTTTTATGAGCCCGCGGGACCTGAGTTCCAGTCCTGCTTTGCTTCCTTTGTGGGTTGTGTGGTGGGTAACACTCATCATTCCATACCACCCAACGGACTTTAGTGTCCCTAGCACCTACCCATGCTGGACAATGGGGTGATCTGAGTTCCCCATAGGCGAATCGTGAGACTCCCCTCTGGATTTTTGATTTGTCGAACTGGCTAGCCATGGCCGGCCAGCTTGACAACTGATTCCAATTTTTGTGATTTGATTTAAGGTTGAATCAAATTGTGAAAATGGACTCGTGCACAACTGTCCTGTCTTGGCCCTGAGTGCATCTCCCAAGAGAGATGTTTCTGCAGCTGGGCTGGACCCAGAGACCTTTTCACCCCACTGTGCCCAAAGAAAACTCAAGAGCAGCCTATCTTTCTCTTCTTGAAAAACAAACACAGAGCTTTATGTTTTTGCACTAAATTTGGTAAACAAATGACAATAAAATAAATAAATTCATAAACAACAACAACAAATCTTATTAATTTTCTACCAACATGGCTTCCAGTTGGCCGAGCCTGGTGCTGAGTTGCTGCAGCTGCCTTCTCATCATCACTACATGCTGAAGGTTTGCGCTGAAGATCATGAGATCTTCTTGTCCTGCAAGGAAAGGAAACCAATGGGACAAATGGACTTGTTCCCCACCCTACCAGGTGCGACCTTGACCTTCTGGACCCTGCCACTGTCCACATCCGGCACAGACTCCTCATTCTGGCCTCGAACCCCCAACACCCCCCCCATTGGCTCTGCCCCACCCTCTGCCTCTGGGCTTGACCCCCTCCTGGTGACACTGGCACCCCCAACCCGGCAACCCCCCCGAAGCAGGTCTCTTGCTCTCCACGAGGACTCCTCCCCTTCTCCCTCGCTGCCCCTTAGGCCTGGAGCTGCCACCCAGCCGGAATTGGACCCTTCCCCCTCCTTTCCTCCCAGTCCTGACTCAAAATCCTTCCATTCTGTGGAGGAATAGATGATCCTTAATGCCTCGGCAGGAGATGGGCACCCAACTCCCATCTCCACCTCTTCCTTCCTCTCCCACCCTTCCTCTTCCTCCGCTCCCCCTCCCTCGCCGCACTGTAGACTGTGAGCCAGAGGTGGGGAAAGTTGACCTTCCATTTGTTGAACTACAACTCCCATCATCCCCTGCCACATTCACAGTTTGCTTTTGGTCAAAGGAGTTCAGGGTGGGGGTCACCTTTTTTCAGATCCTCACAACCACCCTGAGAGGTTGGTCAGGCTGTGGGACGAGGGACTGACCAGTCTCCCCTCGAGGGTCATGGCCAAATGGGGATTCGAACCCAGACCCCCTGGAGTTGCAATCAGGCATCTCCTTCCCGAGCTTGCTCCCTGCCTCGGCTCCCCTTCTGAGCCTCCACAGCAGGGCTGGTCAAATTTGGCTCTCCCGCAGACGTTGGCCCACAGCTCCCATAATCCCTGACCACTGTAGCTGGGGATTATGGGAGTTGTAGTCCTAAAACAGCTGGGGGGGGCAATGTTGAGCAGGCCTGCTCTAGAGTCTCTCCCTGTCGTCGCTGTCGTCTGGGCCCTCAGAGCTGCAAAAGGGCCATTGGGACGGAACGGGAAGAGGCCCCCGGGTGCTGCGCGAAGGAGACTTACGGTCCTCCACCTGCTTGTTCTGCAGTGCCATGAGGTTCGCCAGGTTCTCTTCCACATTGTGAATACCTCGAGCAGGGGAAGCGGAGGGATTCAGGGAGAGGCAGGAGGGGGAGAAGGAGCAGGTGGCAGAGAGGCAGGAGGGGGAGAGGGAGCGGGTGGCGGAGAGGTGGAGATATTCAGTGGAGGCCGAGGAGGAGGACCACACGAAGATGGGGCGAGGAGGCTGGAGGGACGAGGCCTCTGGATCGTGGCCTTGAGGGAGGTCTGCAAGAGAGGAGAAGCAGAAGGTGATGGTTGGCCCCAGAGTCTGGCTTGCTCCCACTGAAACCCCCCCCCCCCATTGCCTGCCCTCCCTCCTCACCCCTGCAAGGAGCTGCCGCTGGACCAGTGGAGCTCAGTCAGCCGGGAGGCGGAGAGGAGGACCCAGCAACGCCTCCGGGTTCCCGGGCAGGGTCCGGGTGCAGGCCGAGGGGCTAGGCCAGGGATGGGGAACCTTGGCACTCCAGCTGTTTTTGAACTACAACTCCCACCATCCCCAGCCACCATTATTGTGGCTGGGGATGGTGGGAGTTGTAGTTCAAAAACAGCTGGAGTGCCAAGGTTCCCCATCCCTGGGCTAGGAGATGCCCGAACACTTACCCTCTTGCAGAGCCCCCCTGCTGGTGGAGGGACCTGGGCAGGCATCCAACACGGTGGCTCCGGTGTCCTCCAGGGGCTCCACCGGGCTAGGATGGGAGAGGGCTGGGGGCGCAGTCTCTGGGGTGGGGAGAAGGGGGAGGGAGGGGGAGACTGGGGTGGGGAGGGAGGGGGGGCTTGGCTGGGGTGGTAGGGAGAGGGGTGGGGAGGTGGGGGAAGGAGCAGAGGGAACGGGGCTGGGGATCTCAGGATCTCCTGCAAGAGAGGGAAGGAAGCAGGGATCAGGAGACGGAGGAAGACCCGGGGCCCTGATGGCCAAGGCCTCCGCTTTCCACTTGCCGAGTGAGGATGTTCTTTGGGTGGGCCAGTGACAGAAACAAATGGGGGAGGCTGGATCGAGGCTCTCTCTGCCACGATGCCCACATAACGCAGCTGCCATACGGAGCCTGAGGCTTTGCCTCCCTAGTCCAAGCTCTGACTGGCATCCACTCCAAAGCAAAGGTCTCTTCCTAGGACAAGGAAGTGTGGCTAGGACCTGAAGGCCATGGCCCTCCTCCCTCCCTAGGTGGCTGGCAGAGGCCCCCCTGAAAAGGCTGTGGGCTCCGTCAGGTGCCTAGGAGGCCGGTGGCCTGTCCTCCTCCTGCCACTCATCCGTCAGACGACCTTCTTCCCATCGGGCTCCTTTGCCCAGAGCAAGAGATCCTCAAGGGGAGCTGCTCTGGAGATCTGGCGAAGCCCTGAGAAGGAGCCCTCCCCATGCTGGTCCCCACTCACCAGTCTGTTTCTTCTCCTGATCTTCAGGAAGCCTGCAGAGAAGAGCAGAGACGTATTCTCAGTCAGCAATCCCAGGGCCTGGGGGGTTTCCCAGTCATGCCAGGGGGTGCACATCTCCCCCCCCCTCCTGGCTCAGATGCATCTGACCGGCAGTCCTTCTAGGTGGCCCTGCCCGTTTTGGATGCCTCCAGAGTTGGGAATTTGCTGGGGTTAGGAAGGAAAGCATCAGGGGTACTTTTTGGCCCTGAGGACTGACCCATCCCTCTCCAGAAGAGTTTTCCAAAACAGGTTTCATTTGGGGCGTGTCTGTTTGTTTTGACAAGAAGCCAGTTTTGCTGGGATCAAATTCAGATTTGCTAGAATCATATCCATCGGCCTGTGTTTGGCCTCCTGAAGGCAGCCGGGCTCACCCAGTTGGGGACATGGGTGCCACACCTCCTGGGTTGGGGTCCTGCCTAAACCCCATCCACGCTTGAGGGGGACCCCCTACTGGGCCAGAAACATCCAGAAGGGAAAGAAGAACCACTTACTTGACAGCTTCTTCCTGCTGGGACCTGGAAGAAGAAGAAGGAAGAAGCAGGCTTAGGCACGATTCTTGGCAAGAGGAAGGGTGGGCTTCATGGGCAGCTGGAGATGTCAGCTTCAAAGGGAGGGCCAAGGGTTTCCCCACAACCACCCCCTTAGTGGTCTCCCATAGTTCCTGGGCACTCCTCGTGGTTCATGAGTCTAGGGCCTGCAAGCCCAGGAAGTACTGTGGAAACCACCCCACGACTCAACACTTGCGGGTTCCTGCATTTCAAGGAGAAGCTGCTTGGGGTCCATGCTGGCGGTGAAATGAAGAACAGAAGAACAGCCCTGCTGGATCAGGCCCATGGAGGCCCATCTAGCCCAGCATCCTATTTCACACAGTGGCCCACCTGATGCCTCTGGGAAGCCCACAGGCAGGGGGTGAGAGCTTGTCCTCTCTCCTGCGGTTGCTCCCCCGCAACTGGGATTGAGAGGCATCCAACCCAGAGAAGGGAAAACCAAGGAAGGACAGCTTTCACAACCAGTCCCAGGCAGCCCTTGGGTTGGGTCCCACCCCTGCCCCACCGCCATGCCAGACTGTACCTGAAGCAGGCGAAGCAGCCACCCATTTCGGCAAAGAAAACCAGACAGCAAAACCAACTAACTGCCGCTGGACGACCAGGATGGCCAATGAGCCTCCTCTGGCAGAATCCCTGCAGAATTCCGTTAACTGCTGTGAGGTCAACAGATCCGCTACTGGCCACGCTGGCTTGTTGAGGTTTGAAATCCCGCCTTGGGATGCAGCTCCCAGTCCCCAAGCACCAGGGCAGGGTCAGCCCTTTCTGCCCTCCCTGCTCCCCACATGGCTTCCCCCTCTAATCACACACCCCGCAGACCCTTGCTTGGAAATGCCTCTGCAGAAAGGAAGCCCTCCTTCGCATCTGGAGGTCATTGACACCACCCAAACCTGGGTCAGACAAGTGTCCTGCCCAGGTTTGGGAGCTGGGTGTGCTCCCCCTTTTCGGTGGTGTGGAAAGAAACAGCCAGGGAGGAGGAGGGA
Organism: Hemicordylus capensis; assembly: GCF_027244095.1. Lineage (NCBI taxonomy): Eukaryota > Metazoa > Chordata > Lepidosauria > Squamata > Cordylidae > Hemicordylus > Hemicordylus capensis. The sequence continues at coordinate 5,070,386 of NC_069670.1, forward strand.
GAAGTGATGGAATCCAGGGAGGAGGAAATGCTGGGGAGATCAGCTCTTCTTCCAACTCTGGTCCAAAGCTGGGTATGAAAGCTGGTTAGGATGGTGCTGTCCTAGTCCTGCTTAGCGTTTCCTCCTACCTGGATTCCACACCATCACTTCTCCCTCCTGCTACCTAGTTGGAAAAGGCTCCCCTCACAGGGCCAAACCAGCCCCCCAAATGGGCTCCCCACCACCCCAATCCAAGCCTCCAGCTGTTGCTTTGGCTCCTGGTGGGAAAGGAAAGACCTGGAGAAGAAGGTTTGGTCTGCAGTGACCTCTGCTGGCAGCCAGGGCAGACATGCTTCCCTTTCCGAGTTGGTTTTGTGTTTGCAATGGTTGGGTTGGGTCTTCACGGTCAAATTTTGAGGATTCCTCTAGCCCCAAAACAGTGAGTTCTTTTTCCTGGGGAAAAAAGTTCAGCTTTTTTGTTGTGTGTGTTTCTCTGCTTAATGGTTTGTCTTCACAAGACCCAAATGTCATGAAAGGAGACTGAGCAGCCCAGAATGCCACTGCAAGGGGCCAGAAATCAAGGGCTTCCTTGGAACAAGGGGTCCCGAGGAGGGACACCCACCCCTCATTTGCAGGGCTTAGGCTGTATTCAGGTAAGGCTGAGGCACCAGAGTCCTTTCAGACAAAAGAGAAGGGGGGCCAAGCTGAGGGCCGCCAGCCATTGTGGGACTACAGCTCCCATCATCCACCCCAACTGCAATATGGAACAAAAGGAGTGGCTTCTCCAAAGTTGAAGTCAGAAGATACAGGGAGAGAACTTGCGTTCTTCTGCTCTCCCCAGAGTGGCCAAATCCCCCAAGGGGAAGATCTTGCAGTGCTCACACATGTCACCCCCCATTCAAATGCAGACCAGGGCAGCCCCTGCTTAACAAAGGGGACGACTCATGCTTGCGACCACAAGACCAGCTCTCCTCGTCTCCTCCCCTCGCCCATCTGCTTCATTTCTCAGCTCCCTTTCCCACTCTCCCATGGAATCACGAAACGTAGCCACCTCTGGAGGTCTTTCCCCAGATCTCCTATGGTAGAAGGCCATAGGAATGCATAGAATTTCTGAATTTCCAGCTTCTCGTCTCACAGGGGTGTGTGTGCGTGTGTGTGTATTTGTACAAAGATCCAGGGAGTAGGAAGGAGAACAGATAAGGCTGATGAGGGATTGCAATGAATCTTTATTGGTAGGGAAGGATTGAGTTGGCCTTCTCGATGATCAGCAGGTGAGGCAGGAAAAGTGAAATCAAGACCTCCCAAATGGAATCTAAATGGAGCAGATTCATAAGGAGAAGGTCCTCTGAAGCTGAGCCAATGTGGTGAGGTTCACTTGGCAAAATGGGAAGAAAGGCTCCGTGTCGATGTCGCTGGGAAATACGGACACAGCAGAGCATCCTTGGACACAAACTGGAGAAAGGCTATCAGAGAAAGGAAGGGAGCACCCAAAGATCCCCTCCATTGTGGACTGGCTGTGGATTTCTCAGGGGTTCTGACCCTGCTGGAGCCCAGGAAACTTCAGCTGGGAAGAATCCATGCCATGTCTACCAAACACCGTTATTCGCTGCAGACGATGCTTTTGTCACTAGGAAGGAAGAGGACATCGGGCCCAGTGGGAGAATCCGCTTCTCCTGAAACTATCCGGCATCACATCAGGAAGAGACAAGCCAATCCCAAGGAAGAAAGTCCGCCAGCAATTTCATCACCAGCAGGGTTTCTTCTCTAGTTTTAGACTCATCATTACGAGAGGAATATGGTCACTAAGATGGGAGGTATTTCTATTATATTTCCGGATTGAGTCAACAGAGCTCTGAGAGCTTCTGCGCTGAGACCACTGAGAGGGCTGGACATCTTGGAGAGGTGGGAGGAGATCTGAAATGACATGTTAGAGAAGAACATCCTTTGAGGAAGACGTTTAAATAGGGAATAATAGTTATTTTCTCAACCACTTTCTTACAAGAGCTAAAATGACTCTCCATGATTATTTCACCTGCAGGGGCGTCACTAGGGGAGAGGGGGCCCATGTTCATCCCTCTCTCGGGCGGCCCCCCAGACAATGAAGAAAATAGGGAGGGATGGAGCTGGAGGGCCCTCAGGAGCTGGGGGCCCGAGTTGTTTGAACCTTTTCGTTCAATTCTAGCTACGCCCCTGCCTGGGTGGATTACACTGGAACTGGAATAAAATTTGATACTGAGTCCGCTTGGGGAAACCAAGGTTAAAAATTGCATTTGACTCCAAGCTTTTGTCATGGACAAAAAACACCCTTCCTTGTCACGGACCCTGTCGCCTAAGATCATCTGGAGAGGTCTGACTGCAGTTGCCACCAGCTCATTTGCTGGCAACCCGGGACCAGAACTTCTCTCTGGCTGCCTGGAATATGCTCCCTGTTGAAATAAGAGCTTCTCCTTCTCGGTACACTTTTAAGAAGACCTTGAAGATGTACCTGTGTTCCCAGGCTTTTCACTGAAAAAAGGGGGAGAGCAACTGTTCCTATCCAACCTCAGGACAAGTCCTTTCAGTGGTTGGCTGGGCGCTCATTTCTCCCTTGTGCTTCTTTCTCTTTGTGCATCTAGTTGTGTATCAGTCTTTCAATATCCACAGGTCTAGTCAACCAATTCTAAATTCGGCCCTGTGTGAAGAAACCCTTCCTTTTGGTCAGTCCTAGATTTCCCGGTGATTCATTTCCTGTCTCTAGTCCAGTTCTGCTTAGTTTATTACAATCATTGATCAAATATTCAGACCAGATAAAAAGGACATGAAAGGTGAAGATCGATACAGATCTGTGTGTGTTTGTTTGTTTGAATGTATGTATGTACACACACACACACACACACACAGAGGAACAATTACATAAAATTGATATAAAATAAAATAGGATGAGGTACACTAAAAGCCTGAATTCTTCAAACACACTATGAGCAAATCTTGATCGCAGCCATACAAAATGTGGCCACCAGATGCAACACATCAGTCTGTTTGTCAGAGAGAAATAAGTTAATATCAATCTCATCAGAATGATCTGGGTATCTAAAAACAAAAGGAGGCATATATCTAGGATGCAAATCACGGTGGAAGGAACAAGACAAAAGCACATGGCCAACGGCTCCACATTCCCACAAGGACACGATCTCTCCAGGAAGGGGACTCTCCCAAACCTACCCTCCAAGACCACAGAGGGCAGCAGCACATCTAGCTGAGCGTATGTCAGGGCTATTCTCTGTGTTGGGAATGTCAGATTATACAGATATTTAGCTGTTTTCTGCAGGGGCTTAGCAGCTCCAAACCACGCCTCACTTGGTGCTTAGATCTATCTGATGTTCCCTATCAAGAATGCGCCTCTTAAGGATCACCTTGTCACATTCCTGGCTCTAGTGGGGTGGGAGGAGGAGAAAAACAAGTCTCCCTCCTCCTCCCTCTCCACATCATGAGTCTTTTTAGAAACCACTCTTGGGTCTTTTCTTAGTCAGCCCTTTTCTAAGTTAAAATAACCCAAAACTTGTCATTTTGGAAGGAACTCTAGCCCCCTGGTGGCTAAATTGGCCTTCTTCTGCACCTTCTCCAGTGCTCTGACATCCTTTTTTGAGATGCTTGGAACAGAACGGGGGACAAAATTCCCAATGTGGCCAGGGACAAGCTTCAAAGAAGCGGGCTAAGCATCTGATGCTTCCCTCCTTCCTGCCTCACCCCGCAGTTTTAGCTGAAAAGCAGACTTACCAAGAGCAGAAATGGCCAAGGAAGGAGAAGGAGACAACGACAAGCCCAGTTGGAAGACGCTGCTGGAAATGACCGAGGAGACGAGAGCTTTTATATGCTTCCTTTCATAGCCCTGAGACATGAGGACGGCCCTGATGCATCCAAATTGCATACTGTGTTCTCCCCGGATGAACATGATTAACATTTTACAGTCTCATGTTTGTACCCAATAAACCTGTGAAGTATTTGCTGGTTCTATGCCAGGATGAGTTTCCTTTCATTTGAAGTCACGCTACGTCTGAGTTGGATGTTCTGCCTCATTTGGGGAGGCCTCCTGCTAATTGCTTTGCTATCCCAGTCTAGGGAACCTGCTGTTTTGGGACTAAAACTCCCATCATCCCCTGCCACAATGCCCAAAGGCTGGGTAGGATGGGAGTTGTCATCCAAAAAGAGAAAGTTACCCAAAACTGTATCATCCCAAATTTAAGCAAGCCCCCCATCTTCTGCATATACATCACCCCCTCCAATTCAAAGGGATATAATTCTGCATATACATCACCCCCTCCAATTCAAAGACCCATCTGGTCTTTCAGTGTCATTTCTTATCCTCTGTAAGTAATATAGGGATAGGGAAGCCAACTTTGACTGAGAAAAAAGAAGTTGATTTGTATTACTAACTAAAAATGGGCTAAGAGTCCAATAGACAGACTAGGAGTCTCTCATGGAGAGAGAAAACCCCCAGAGCTGTTCTCACGATCAGAACCAGGGTCGGAGGAGGACCCAGAAAGGGAGGGGGAGCCAGGCGTGCTCCTCCTGTGTGGACAAAGATTAAAGTGAGAGGTGGAATCATCCCAAAACAGAACATAACCCCAAACTGTATCATCCCAAATTTAAGGAAGCCCCCCCATCTTCTGCATATACATCTCCCACCTCCAATTCCAGAGGAAAGACTAGCTGGGGTGAAGATTACAGGATATTGTTTGGTCTGCAGTGCGGGTGTGATAACGAAACGTTTAATCCAGGCCTACAAATTAAGAGTATGAAAGTTTGGTTCAGGCTTCTCAACAGAATGTAAGGCCAGTGGGCCAGAATGAATACTTTAAGAATGTGAGGCCCTCAGCCAAGAAGTAGCAAATACCAGAGCCTGACAAGAAATACTGTATGTAGCCAAGGTTATGAGACAAATTCCCCCACTCAGCAGAAAAAGAAACATAGCTGGGACCAGAAGATACCGATAAGGAGTAGGGCGGGCGGATAGGCCAAACAGTAGCTCATGTCCAATTGGCACCTCATGAAAACATCTGTTTATTCACAAAGACATGTATTGTAAGATTTACTGATTGGCTTGCTGTTTTTAACCTATATAAGATAGCCGCTTAGCCTTTGGGTCCCAGTGCTTGTCAGACTTTTTTTTTTTTACTTGTCCTGTGCCATTATGATCACGAACAAAAAAGCAAGCCAGACTGGTTTTCTTAGTCACTGGGAGTGTTGATCTCTATCCTCAGGAGGACTGTCCTATTTGTTTTCTGTTTCAGAGGCTTTCCAAGGCACTGGCGGTGCTTCAAGAAACACCGACACGAACTAATTAACAGGAACGGGGACAATGTTCAGGATGAAGGAAAACGTCCAGCTCAGATCCATCATGATCTCAGAGGAAAGGGAACTTCTTGGTATATCATCACCAGGGTGGTTTGTCCTCAGCAGTCATGATGGTTAAACGCCCAGCAATTTCATCTAGGCTGATTGTCCCCATTTTAATTCTGCAGGACCGACTCCACCTCTCAGTGCTCAGAAGGAAGCAGGGTCACCCCATACAGCTTTGCCCACATTGTATTTCAAAGGACGTTCTCCTCATGAATCCGCTCCATTTAGAACCCATCCGGGAATCCTTTATTCTGCTTTTCTTGTGTCGTCTATTGACCAACTCATCCTTCCCTTCCCATAGACCTTCCCTGCAGTCCATCACTTCTGGTGTTCTTCCTCCTGCTCCTCGGATCTTAGGAAGCACACACACACACACACACACACACACACACACAGCCCTGTTAGAAGCCTGATCTGCAGGAACCCGGAGGCAGATATCCGGGGTTCCATGTGTGAGAAGCCCAGCCCTAAGTTAATGACTCAAGAAATGCTTTCTGCCTCGGAATCCGCTTCTGATCAGCTTAAGTTCCAGCAGTGTATTGCTCCAGTGTTGTGAGAGTGGAGATCCCCCAATTCTTGCTTCCTCGTGGGGAAGGTGTCCCACCTCCTAGATCTCTTGAAAGGCTGTTTTTGGTATATTTTCCTGGCTCTATGATGTCTTTTCCCCACACCATCCTGTTTTTTGAGATGGGACCATCCAAGGATTCATTCGTGTGATTCTGCCCATACAGACCCTTCATTTTGAAATGGAATGCAGATGTTCAGCATTATCCATTCCTCTGTGCTTTCTTGGCCACTGTGGCTGGGGATGATGGAAGCTGTAGTCCAAAACCAACAAGTTACCTAAGATTGGGATCATTCATTTTTATTAGGCTGCAGAAAACCGCATGATTCCAGGGACACCATAACCAAGCAATTAGCAGGTGGCCTCCCAAAATGAGGTAGAACACCCAGCCCAGACCTATCATGACGTCCTGGCATAGGACCCTCAGGCCTGTCACAGGTTTATTAGACAGAAACAGATTGGGCACAGCCATCGGGAGAGAACATAATGTGCCATTCTGATGCATCAGGGCCAATCCAACATCACCATGCTGTGAAAGGAAGGATATATGCACTCCTTGCTTCTGGGTCATTTCCAACAGCATCTTTTGTCTTGGTTTGTTAATGTCAGCAGCCCACATCAAACCAAGATTAACAGGTGTGTGTGTGTGTGTGTGTAAACGTTGGGCCTTCTGCTTGTGGGCTTCCAAGAGGCATCTGGTGGGCCACTGTGGGAAACAGGATGCTGGACTAGGTGGGCCTCCTTGGGCCTGATCCAGCAGGGCTGATCTTCTGGGCATTGCTTCTAGATTGCAGGGCTGCTCAACTCCGGCCCTCCTGCAGATGTTGGCCTACAACTCCCATAATCCCTAGCTATTGGCCACTGTGACTAGGGATTATGGGAATTGTAGTCCAAAACCAGTTGGGGGGCCTCAGTTGAGCAGGCCTGTTCTAGAAGCATCTTGTCCTGTCTCGTAGACAAAAACCGATATTTCTATCTGTGTGGGAAAGGCTTGGTTGAACAACTTAATAGCAACAACAAACTTTATTTGTTAGCCGGCCCCTAACAAATTGTTCAGTGGTTCTCTGGGCGGCTCAAAACAGAGGATTAATACGTACAATAGAAACACATAACCCTCTGAATCATAACAGGCAAAAAAAGAGGTGAAAACGAAACAAAAAATACAATACAACACAGCATTAAAAATTCATTTTAACATTAGTTAAAAACCAGATCAAATCTGAAAAGCCAAAGTTAAAAACCTCAAGTTAAAAGACCTGGGTGAACAAAAAGGTCTTTACCTGGCATCTACAAGAACAAAGCGACGGAGCCAGGCGGACCCCACTGGGGAGGCTATTTCACAAACTGGGTCCAACCTCTGAAAATGCCCTCTAACTGGTGGCCACCCTCCTGACCTCGTCTTCCAGGGGCGTCCAGAGGAGGGCCTCTGAAGAAGATCAGTAGGGACATATGGGGGAAGGCGCTCTCTCAGGCAAGGGCGTAGCTATAATTGAGCGAATGGCTCCAAAGAACACGCCCCCCAGCTTCTGAAGACCCCCCAGCTCCACCCCTCCCTATTTACTTCATTATTTTCCTCATCTGGGGGGGCCACCAGAGAGAGGGATGAACAGGGCCCCCTCTCCCCTAGCTAAGCCCCTGCTCTCAGGTAACCCGGTCCCAAGCCTTTCAGGGCTATAAAGGTTAAAACCCGGAAACAGGCTGGGAGCCGGTGATACACACCCATTTCATCCGCTCAGACTTCTTCTTCTTCTTCTTCTTCTTCTTATTATTATTATTATTATTATTATTATTATTATTATTTTGCATTTATATCCCGCTCTTCCTCCACGGAGCCCAGAGCAATGTACTACATCCTTGAGTTTCTCTTTCACAACAACCCTGTGAAGTAGGTTAGGCTGAGAGAGAAGTGACTGGCCCAGAGTCACCCAGCTAGTTTCATGGCTGAATGGGGATTTGAACTCGGGTCTCCCCGGTCCTCGTCCAGCACTCTAACCACTACACCATCATCAGCCCTCCTCCCCTCCTCTCCCTCCCACAGGTTCTCTCTCGCCACCTCTCACTTTAATCTTTGTCCACACAGGAGGAGCACGCCTCGCTTCCCTTCCCTCTCTGGGTCCTCCTCCAACCCTGGTTCTGATCGTGAGAACAGCTCTGGGGGTTTTCTCTCTCCATGAGAGACTCTTAGTCTGTCTATTGGACTCTTAGCCCATGTTTAGTTAGTAATACAAATCAACCGCTTGTTTCTCAGTCAAAGTTGGCTTCCCCATCCTTATATTACTTACAGAGGATAAGAAATGACTCTGCAAGACCAGATGGGTCTTTGAATTGGAGGGGGTGATGTATATGCAGAAGATGGGGGGCTTGCTTAGATTTGGGATGATACAGTTTGGGTAACTCTCTCTTTTGGGATGACAACTCCCATCCTACCCAGCCTTTGGGCATTGTGGCAGGGGATGATGGGAGTTTTAGTCCCAAAACAGCAGGTTCCCTAGACTGGGATTGCAAAGCAATTAGCAGGAGGCCTCCCCAAATGAGGCAGAACATCCAACCTAGACGTAGCGTGACTTCAGATGAAAGGAAACTCGTCCTGGCATAGAACCAGCAAATCCTTCACAGGTTTATTGGGTACAAACATGGGACTGTAAAATGTTAATCATGTCCATCAGGGGAGAACATAGTACACAATTTGGATGCATCAGGGCGGTCCTCATGTCTCAGGGCTATGAAAGGAAGCATATAAAAGCTCTTGTCTCCTCGGTCATTTCCAGCAGCGTCTTCCGACTGGGCTTGTCGTCGTCTCCTTCTCCTTCCTTGGCCATTTCTGCTCTTGGTAAGTCTGCTTTTCAGCTAAAACTCCAGGGTGAGGCAGGAAAGAGGGAAGCATCAGATGCTTTGCCTGCTTCTGTGCAGCTCATCCCTGGCCACATTGGGAATGATGTCCCCCGTTCCGTTCAAAGTTGCTGCAGGGTCTTCCTCAAAGTGAACCGAGAAGGAGATGCTCTTATTTCAACAGGGAGCGTATTCCAGGCAGCCAGAGAGAAGGTCTGGTCCCGGGGAACCATTAAATGAGCTGGTGGCAACTGCAATCAGACCTCTCCAGATGATCTTAGGCGACAGGGTCCGTGACAAGGAAGGCATTATTTTCTTAAATACCCTGGACCAAGGCCGTTGAGAGCCTTATATGTAATAACCAGCACTTCATATTTCGTTCAGAAACATATCGGCAGACAGTGCAATTCTTTTGCAAAATAGTGTTATATGGTCCCTTTGGGCTGAGTCAGAGATCAATCTGGTTGCCACCTTCTGTATCAGTTGTAGATTCCAGACTGCATATAAAGGCAGCCCCAAGTAGAGTGCATTACAGTAGTCAAGCCCGGAGGTTACCAGCATATGTACCACCATTTTAAGGTTCTTTACCTCCAGAAATGGATGTAGTTGGCGTATAGGCAAAAGGTGATCAAAAGCACTCCTGGACACTGCCTCAACCTGAGGAACTAGAGAGAGTTTTGCATCCAGGAGCACTCCCAGGCCACATACCTTCTCTCAGGGGATGTGTAACCTCATCCAGAACAGGCAGATCTAAACCATCTCTTGGTTCCCAAACCCCCACAGACCATACCTCCATCTTATTTGGATTCAACTCCCATTTCTTATCCCTCATCCAGCCCATTATCGCCACCAGACAGGCATATAGGGAGGTTATGCCATTTCCTGATGATGTTGGTATGGCAAACTAGATCTGGGTCTCATCAGCATATAGTGTAGATAACATGCTGCTGTCTTGACACAGCAAAAAGGGAACAGGGACGTTTTAGAGAGTACAATCTGAAAAACTGAATTCACATGAATTCTTACTCCTAATAATACCAATTTCAAATGTAGTGAGATTCTTTTGAACACAAAATAACCTTTGATGTACTTTTGGTAGGATCAGTCAAGGGTGATGATTCCAGTCTCCTTCTGATATCCCATGACAAAAGCTTGGACACAAATACAATTTTTAACTCAGGTTTCCCCAAGCAGACTCAGTATCGAATTTTATTCCAGTTCCGGTGTGATCCACCCAGGTGAAATAATCATGGAGAGTAATTTTAGCTCTTGTAAGAAAGTGGTTGAGAAAATAACTATTATTCCCTATTTAAACGTCTTCCTCAAAGGATGTTCTTCTCCAACGTGTCATTTCAGATCTCCTCCCACCTCTCCAAGATGTCCAGCCCTCTCAGTGGTCTCAGCGCAGAAGCTCTCACAGCTCTGTTGACTCAATCTGGAAATATAATAGAAATACCTCCCATCTTAGTGGCCATATTCCTCTCGTAATGATGAGTCTAAAACTAGAGAAGAAACCCTGCGGGTGATGAAATTGCTGGCAGACTTTCTTCCTTGGGATTGGCTTGTCTCTTCCTGATGTGATGCCGGATAGTTTCAGGAGAAGCGGATTCTCCCACTGGGCCCGATGTCCTCTTCCTTCCTAGTGACAAAAGCATCGTCTGCAGCGAATAAAGGTGTTTGGTAGACATGGCATGGATTCTTCCCAGCTGCTGTTTCCTGGGCTCCAGCAGGGTCAGAACCCCTGAGAAATCCACAGCCAGTCCACAGTGGAGGGGATCTTTGGGTGCTCCCTTCCTTTCTCTGATAGCCTTTCTCCAGTTTGTGTCCAAGGATGCTCTGCTGTGTCCGTATTTCCCACCGACATCGACACGGAGCCTTTCTTCCCATTTTGCCAAGTGAACCTCACCACATTCGCTCAGCTTCAGAGGACCTTCTCCTTATGAATCTGCTCCATTTAGTCTCCTTTGGGGATGCCTTGATTCCGCTTTTCCTGTGTCATCCGATCGTCACCAAGAAGATTCCCTTCCAATAAAGCATCTTTGCAGTCCCTCATCAGCCTCATGTGTTCTTCTTGCTTATCGTTTGCTTATCGTTACACACTTATACCACTAACGTTAGAGAGAGGAGAGCTGGTCTTGTGGTAGCAAGCATGACTTTTCCCTTTAGCTAAGCAGGGTCCGCCCTGATTGCATTTGAATGGGAGACCATATGTGAGCATTAGGAACATAGGAAGCTGCCATATACTGAGTCAGACCCTTGGTCCATCTAGCTCAGTATTGTCTACCCAGACTGGCAGCGGCTTCTCCAAGGTTGCAGGCAGGAGTCTCTCTGAGCCGGATCTTGGAGATGCTGCCAGGGAGGGAACTTGGAACCTAGATGCTCTTCCCAGAGCGGCTCCATCCCCTGAGGGGGAATATCTTCCAGTGCTCACACATCAAGTCACCCATTCATAAGCAAACCAGGGCAGACCCTGCTTAGCTAAGGGGAGAAGTCAAGCTTACCACCACAAGACCATTGATCCTAATAGTACTAAAGCGTGCCGTCTAGTCAGTGTCTCCTGGTGACCACAAAGCCCTGGGGTTGTCTTTGGTAGAATACAGGAGGGGTTGACCATTGCCATCTCCCTCACAGCATGAGATGATGAGGCGCCTCACATGATTGGTGTGAAGCACCAGACGGCGTTTGTGCAGGGAGGGAGGGCTGAGCAGTCGCTCGTTGCTGGGTGGCTGCTCGGGTTGGGTGCTCCTGCACCCGGTTGCAGCTCCATCAGGAGCTCTGGGGGTCGAGGAAAGGGGGCCTATCTTCCCCTCTCACCCCCACCCCAGTGTGTCGGCTGCGGCTGCGTGCACCTCTCTACCCCCCGCTAAGCCCGCCCTCCCCACACAAACCCCGTCTGGCGCTTCACACCAATCATGTGAGGTGCCTCATCATCTCATGTTGTGCTGGAGGAGGCAACGGTCAACCCCTCCTGTATTCTACCAAAGACAGCCACAGGGCTCTGGGGGCGCCCTCGACGGCACACTTTGGTCCTATTAGGATCAATGGTCCTAATACACACGATCAAATAAATAAGGTCAATGGAGGGCTCGCTCCGTTAACCCCGTTTAGGGTGTGGGGTCTTTAGGCGGGCTAGCCTCCAGAGAACCACCAGGCTCACCTGCGAGTCCGGTGCTTCTCATGCTTGCTCAGAATCGGTTTCGAGCAACTGTGTGAATAGCTTCAATGCCTTTCAGCATCTTCCCATAGAGAGGAGAGCTGGTCTGGTGGTAGCAAGCACGACTTGTCCCCTTAGCTCAGCAGGGTCAGCCCTGGTTGCATATGGATGGGAGACTAGAAGTGTGAGCACTGCAGAAATGGAGATCTGTGGAAATTCCAGGAAAAGAAGAATGGCTGATGAAGGCATATGAATATGCAGAAATGGAAAAACGTACTGTATTAGGAAGAGATAGTCATATAGAAAACTTCGTAGAAGATTGGAAACCCCTTTTGCGGTATATGAAAAACAATGTGAACTTGGATTTATTAACAGGGGTTGAAATGTTAAAATATCAGTTGGGGAATTTGTTATAGTAATGAAACCAATAGATTACTATGGTGATGAAAACAAGGAATAGGACATAATAACCAGATACATAAATATCAAGAAAATATTTACATGAGAGCAAATATGGATGTTGCAGTATAACTGTGTTGAAAGATGAACAGGAAGTCACATTGTCGTAATGTAGAAAACGAATAAAAAATAAAGTGCAAAAGAATTGTGAGCACTGTAAGAGATTCCCTTCAGGGGATGGAGCTGCTCTGGGAAGAGCATCTAGGTTCCAAGTTTCCTCCCTGGCAGCATCTCCAAGATAAGGTTGAGAGAGAGACTCCTGCCTGCAACCTTGGAGAAGCCGCTGCCAGTCTGTGAAGACAATACTGAGCTCGATAGACCAATGGTCTGACTCAGTATATGGCAGCTTCCTATGTCCCTATGTCACTGCTGCCCGAGACAGGTGTTTCACAACTCTTTAAGGTAACTGAAGCACGGTCCTCTCATGAGAGCCTGAGTGAGAACTGGTCTAAACGGAAGCCTAGGAGAGGTCAGTATCCAGGAGGAGCTGCAGCACCTTCCCCGTGAGGAAAGGCTAAAGATTCCTTTCTGTTTCTGAAACTAAAAGACAACTAAGGGGAAACAAAACAGAGATTTACATGTGTGCCAGCAATACAGGAAGCATGGAAAAGAATCTATCCACTCTCACAGCCCTGGAACGCGTAAGCTGATTAGAGGCAGGTTCTGTTGATAATTCTCTCTGGTAGGAGAGACCCTTTTTCATTATAGCAGAGTGCACAGAGGCACAACACAGCAGAATTTGGTTAGGCATGCGTGTATGCTGAGAGGAAAGTAACTTGGAGCCAGTTCATAGTTTCCAATCAATATAAGGAGTATTTATTAGAGAACTCCATTCTAGATAGGAAAGTGAGGAGATAGGCTCTCTAATCGAGCTAGCTAGCTGGATGCAGATGGATTCTGCATCTCTGCACAAATGGTGCAGGGGAGAGAGGAGCTTGCATGTTGCAAGGGAGAAGGAAGGGAAGAGAAGAGAGAGAAGGAGGAAGTGGCTGGAAGGAAGGAAGGAAGTGTCCCTGAGAGTAGCGATCTACATTCCAAAGGGATAGTGTCAGAGGAGCAGTAGAGAAGGGATGACCAATGTCTTGACCCTCTAGCCCTCTGACTCACTAGTCTGTCCTCCTAGGTCATTGAGACAAGAGACAGAGCAGTCCTTCATTTCCAACAGGTTCTAGGGCAGAAAGCAGTCCTTGAGTCATGAACCTGCTTATACACCCTAACCAAATCCCCAGCCCATAGCAGGAGGAAAGCCCTTAAAGGGACCCCACCTCCTCCCCATCTTTGCAGGACCATCCTGCACAAACTCAGCACCACTTGCTGCCTGGACCAAACAATCCTCCCTTCCTGAGTATACTGTGAGGGGGTTCCTAGTGGCAGGTCTCTCCATCAAGGGGATCCCATGCAAATCCTCCTTAGGACCAGGAGGAAAGAGTGGGGCAGAGGCACCCCCGGGGGAAACCCAAAGAGGAAGCCCTCAGCTGCCTCCCCAGACACTTTACTGAGCTCTGGAAGCATTTCTGCTCTTGTTTAGCACTACCCCAGCTTAACGCTGCCTGGGTGCTGGGGCCAAAAGCATGCATGCTGCATTGGGATGTCAGCCATTCATATCAGAAGTGAAATATTGGAATGAAAAATGGTCTGCTGAGCTCAGCTCCCTGGGTGACTCTGGGCCAGTCATGTCTCTCTCAGCCTAACCCACCTCACAGGGTTGTTGTGAGGATAAAAATAACCATGTATGTCTGGGCTCCTTGGAGGAAGAGTGGGATATAAATGTGAAAAATAAAATATAAAATGGGACGGTATAGATCTCATTAAGAACTACTGTCCTGCTTGGAGGAGTATTTAGAAAATCTGTCGCAACTATGTGATTAGGTTGGTTTTGAGTAGTCTCTCAGAGATGCAAAGTTTCTGAGAAGTTATATAAATATTTATTATTATTATTATTATTAATAATAATATCTTGAAAGAGTGAGGATATTGCTATCATATATATATATGCTAGATATTTCTCAATCCCTTTGATGCTCCTCTGCTAGCATCTGAAGATGGGCTTGCCACTTAAACGAACACACACACACGCTTGTGAAAGAAAAAGCTCACCACCGGTTGCTTCTGAAACCTTTTCTGTCAGTTTCTTAGCGTTGAGTTTTGTAATCACTTTGGAATTTTGCAGTGTATGTTTGGAAAGAAGGAAACACACACTTTGTTTTGTTTATTGACTTGGGAGTATTGTCTAAATAGGCTTCATTCATATATTCTCTTGTTTAACAAAGGATATATGTTGTTTAGTACTCTCTGGTTGGCTGGTTCGATTTTCGTCGGAGTTTCACAGTGTGCCCCTCATCTGGAGGGAATTCATGAAGAGTCCCAGGGCCTGAGAAAGGTTGATCTCTCTCCCTCTCCGTTTAAATACCTGTCCCCTTATCCCATGACTGTAAAGAATCTTTGGAGTGCATTTTCCTGGTGTAGCAAAAGGGTGCCCTCGTGTGGCCACTTTGTGCATTCCAGTGACCTGATGCAGGGCTACACGAAAGGCAAAGAACAATGCATTTTTCCAGGAGCAGCAAAAGGGTGCCCTCCTGTGGACACGTTCTGCATTGCAGTGAGCCGGGGATAGGCTACACGAAACACAAAAGACACAATGCATTTTCCTGGTGCTGCAAAAGGGTGCCCTCCTGTGGACACTTTCTGCATTGCAGTGAGCCGGGGATAGGCTACACGAAACGCAAAAGACACAATGCATTTTCCTGGTGCTGCAAAAGGGTGCCCTCCTGTGGACACTTTGTGCATTGCAGTGAGCCGGGGATAGGCTACACGAAACGCAAAAGACACAATGCATTTTCCTGGTGCTGCAAAAGGGTGCCCTCCTGTGGACACTTTCTGCATTGCAGTGAGCCGGGGATAGGCTACACGAAACGCAAAAGACACAATGCATTTTCCTGGTGCTGCAAAAGGGTGCCCTCCTGTGGACAGGTGGGTTTAAAGAACCTGGACCCGCCAGCTCCGGATGACTCATAACAATTAGTAATCCAGTGTATACAGACATGCACACGGCCTGAGCAGAGAATGCTGCACAAGTCCAGTCCGGCCTGCCACCATCCATGGCTCCAGTGCAGGGCTACCGAGATAGAGGCCATCTTGGTGGACTGCCGTGATGCAGAATGCTGTGGCGCCCAGCTTTCTGAACACGGGAAGAACGAGTCCACAAGCACAGCATCCCTCTCTGCCGACCTGCACTGCAACTGGACCGCCATGGGACCTCCCAGGGTGCTCAGGTGTGGGGGCACCGTTGTGGCCTCCCTGGTTCTTATCGTCCTCCTGGAGGGGAGCTTCTTAGAAGAGACGTTTCCTCTCTGATCTCGGAGCAGAAGGGAGGCTAGGAGTGACACCTCTCGGTCAAGCCAAGCGACGGAGTTATCCCAAAAGGAACCCGGAGGCAGTCATGCAGCTTGGCTTCTTCCAGCTCCTTGGCTCTCCTTCCAACCTGTGGATCAAGGACAAGGTAGGTACATCATCATCTTGTGAAGTCTTGGCCACACACGCACTTTTCCTGGCATTAGAAGAAATGGGGGTTCTCTCTCTTTCCCTCGGTCCGGTCCGTCTTCGAGCCTTGGAGGTTGGCAGGGCATCTCAGAGGTGGGTCCCCAGATGTGGCTGGACCACAAATCCCATCACCCCCTGCTACGACGCCCAAGGGCCAGCATGAGTGCAGTGCGAGTGTGTTCATTGTCTGGTCAGCTCAGGAGGTTCCTCCGTTCCCCTTCTTGACCCAAATGTCCCAGCAGCTGCCTCGGGAAAGGTCGGACCCGCGGACCTGACCTCCCTCCTGGACCTCCCTCTCCCCTGGAGGCCGGACTGCGGAGGAGGAGGCGGGGGGGGCAGCCCCCTTGCGACCCCTTTCATCGGAGAATTCGCAGCCCCTGGGAAGGGAAGGAGACGGATTTCCTCCCTTTCCCCAGCTTCTCTCCCGGTCCTCAGAATCAGACTGGGGGAGCCAGAGAGCTTTGCTGCAAGGGACGGAAAAGGCGCTGCCCAGCCCGAAATCATGCATTTTGCTGTATGCATCACACACACCCTTCCCCATAGATTACTCTCCCCACACCCTGCTTGTCCCTCCCCACCTCCTTCCTTGTCTGCCTGCAGGGCGCGGAGGACGCCATCCTGCTACACTCCCTGCTTGCGCCCCCCGGATCCTAACAGCCCCCAAGTGGAAGATCTCCCCCCCCTCCCACGGGGCCAGAGAGGAGGCCAGGCTTTGCGGGGGGGGGGAGGATGTTCCTGGAGTGGGCGGGGCCTTGATGGCTCACCCAATGAGAGAGAGGAGCTGGGATGCGGTTGGAGCAGGAACGGTGGGGGTAGTTGGAGGCTGTTTGAGAGAAGGAGGGGAGGGGGGGGGGTCCAATCCTGCGCACTGCGAGGTGGAGCTGAGAGGAGGAAGAGGAAGGGGAGGGGCAGGGAAGAGTGCGAGGGGCAGAGAGCAGAGCAGGCGGCTGCATCAGCAGCAGAAGCCAGCCTGCGCGAATAAAAAGCCGGACCTGCCTGGATCCTCTTCCGAGGCTGCCTTGATCCGGAGTGACGGTGCCAGAGGACCGCGCTGCTGCTGCTGCTGCTGCTGCAGGAAAGATTGCGCGTGTTTCTCCGCAGAGGCGGATCAGGCGCCCGCACCGAGAGATTCGTGCCTGCTTGCAGGGCTACCTGAAAAGGCAGGTGAGCAGCCAGACGCAGGCGCAGCATCCTGGGGAAGGGCGGGGGCGGGTTGGATCTCCCTCCCCGTCGCGCTGCCCTCTCTCTTCTGCCGTGGGAAAGGTCCCCGCAGGAGGGTTGCGAGGAGTGCAGCCAGCGGGGGGGGGGAGGGGTTGGCCTGAGCTCTGCCCCCCAGATGGTCTCCAGGGCTCTCCGCGATCTGCAAGTCCTGAGCAGGAAATCCGACTAGCCATTGATAGTCAACACACACACACACACACACACACCCTTTCATTCTCCTCCGATTTGCTACCAGCCCTCCACTTTCTCCTTTGTGCTATTTGGCTTCCCTCCAGCTCAGGGAAGCAATGGTTTTTACAAGGGGGAGGGAGGTGCATGATCATAAGTAGTAATTTTGTATAGCTCCTTTCGAGTGGGGAAAAAGGAAAAAAAAAGACATCGGGTATTTGTAGCCAGCAGTGTTCCCAAGCAGAGCAAGCATTTGACTTGGCTTCTCCAGGGAAGGGCAGTTTTGAGTCCCCAAATCCTCCCGATGGACCTCAAATCCTCCCGATGGACCTCAAAGTCTCTGCAAGCTACTGGGGAGCAGCACTGCACACTCCAGTTTCCAGTTTCTCATTGTGCATTACAGCTTAGCCCAATGTATGTCTGGGGTTAAAAAATTTCAATTTATTGCCTCGCTGTTTTCGGGTAACTGTGAACTCTTGGTCAAGCCTGCTCTCTGAGAAAGGTCATGGAAGTTTTCCGCAACTGGCTTTTAGTTCGCATCTCCTCTGGGATGGAGCAGCTGCATTAACATGTTGAAGAGCAGAAGGTTCCCAGTTCCCTCCCTGGCAGCATCTCCAAGATCGGGTGGAGAGAGATTCCTGCCTGCAGCCTTGGAGAAGCCGCTGCCAGTCTAGGTAGACAATCCTGAGCTAGATGGACCAAGGGTCTGACTCAGTATATGGCAGCTTCCTATGTTCCTATTTCCATAGCAGGACAACTTCCCACATCCCCGCCCTCCCCGTGCATTCCTCTGCAGTCAAGTTCAGGGAAGCAGCTCTTGCTGCCCGCTGCTGCCTCTGCCACCACAAGGGGAGGCCTGCTCCACTTACCAGTGTGGTGCTGTAGTGGTTAGAGTGCTGGACTAGGACCGGGGAGACCCAAGTTCAAATCCTCATTCAGCCATAATACTAGCTGGATGACTCTGGGCCAGCTCACTTCTCTCTCAGCCTAACCTACTTCACAGGGTTGTTGTGAAAGAGAAACTCAAGTATGTAGTACACCGCTCTGGGCTCCTGGGAGGAAGAGCGGGATATAAAAATGTAAATAATAATAATAATAATAATAATAATAATAATACCCACCCCACCCCACAAATGGCGGTAAAGATTGTATTTGGGTGGGGGGCAACAGCGGGGCTCTGGGGAGGCCCCCTAGTACACTTGGAGGCCCCCCCCAACACAGGAGGCCATGGACCTGAGCCCTAAGGTCCGTGGCTAAGAGCCACATTTTGTGTTACTGTTTTTATTTCTGTCTTTATGCTACCGTTCTACCTGTTTTGTGCTTTGTATTTTAATCTGTGCTGATCTTAAATATTATTTTAAGTTTTGTACACCACCTAGAGACGTACATATCAGGCAGTATAAAAATATGATAAATAAATCAGAGTGCCTCTGCGTATAAAGGACCTTCCTCTCTTACGGCTCCTTTTCCATCCCAGGCTCTGACCAGTTTTCTCTCTTCTTTCCAGCAGGTGAGAGTTGGGAGAGGAACAATGAGGGGAAACCCAGCAGAGGGTTTATGGGTCGTGCCGGATGGAATAAAAGGGAGCAAAGAAACACTGGAGCAAAAGAAAAGAAGAGAAGTCCAAAAAGAATAATGCAGAAAGTAAAAGAAAGGAGTCTGTGCCTTCCACTTCGCAATAGATTCAGTTCTGAACTAAGCTTTCAACCTCAGTGGGAAATGCACGCAGGTGATAAATCATATTAATGTTTGGACTGGGGGAAAGGCTTCAACATGAGTGGAAAGCTTACTTTACACAGTAGAACCCACACTGGGGAGAAACCACATAAATGCTTGGAATGTGGGAAATGCTTCAGCACGAGTGGATCTCTTTCTATTCATCAAAGAATCCACACTGGGGAGAAACCATATAAATGCTTGGAGTGTGGAAAGAGCTTCAGGCAGAGTGGAGATCTTGCTGTACACCATAGAACCCACACTGGAGAGAAATCACACAAATGTTTGGAGTGCGGAAAGAGCTTCAGCAGGAGTGGGCATCTTACTTTACACCACAGAACCCACACTGGGGAGAAACCACATAAATGTCTGGAATGCGGAAAGAGCTTCAGCACAAGTGGAAATCTTACTAGACACCATAGAACCCACACTGGGGAGAAACCACATAAATGCTTGGAGTGTGGAAAGAGCTTCAGGCAGAGTGGAGCACTTACTTTACACCATAGAACCCACACTGGGGAGAAACCAAATAAATGCTTGGAGTGTGGAAAGAGCTTCAGGCAGAGTGGAGCACTTACTTTACACCATAGAATGCACACTGGCGAGAAACCACATCAGTGTTTGGAGTGTGGAAAAAGTTTCAGCATGAGTGGAGCTCTTAATATACATCACAGGACCCACACTGGGGAGAAACCACATAAATGCTTGGAGTGTGGAAAGAGCTTCAGTACAAATGGAAATCTTACTATACACCATAGAATCCACACTGGGGAGAAACCACATAAATGCTTCGAGTGTGGAAAGAGCTTCAGCACAAGTGTCTATCTTACTTTACACCATAGAACCCACACTGGGGAGAAACCACATAAATGCTTGGAGTGTGGAAAGAGCTTCAGCACAAATAGAAATCTTACTATACACCACAGAACCCACACTGGGGAGAAACCACATAAATGTGTCGAGTGTGGAAAGAGCTTCAGGAACAGGGGAGCTCTTACTGTGCACCATAGAACCCACACAAGGGAGAAACCACATAAATGCTTGGAATGTGGAAAGAGGTTCAGCACAAGTGGAAATCTTAATAAACACCATAGAACCCACACTGGGGTGAAACCACCTAAATGCTTGGAGTGTGGAAAAGGCTTCAGCCAGAGTGGAAACCTTGCTTTACACCATAGAACCCACACTCGAAGGAGGAAGGCACACCTTACTGCACATGCACAAATTCAATCAGGGTAGAAATCTTACATATGAAACTGCAGACAAGCCCAAGAACCTACCTCATTTTGTGAAAGAGAAACCCTATGAGATTCCTGCTTCTGATTTGTCTTGCTTCTCTCTCAGGGAATTCATAGATGTGTTTTGTATCTGTGTTGTGAATAAATGTGCATTATTCATTCAAGCTGATTAATGAATATTAATTTTTCACAGCATATGCCTTCTTGCCTCTGAATACATTTATCTGTCGGTCTCTGGAATGTGGACTCTAGGTGAAACTCAGACTGAACAAAGGAATGTAATCGCCATTTTCATTTTTTGAAAAAGCCACCAGAGGTAAAGTGGCCTTTAGTTTTCTTGAGGCCAAAGTGCTAGCTCAGAAACTGTATGGAGCTCATTTTGGGCTGTATTCAATCTTTTCCCCTCAGGAGATTATGCAATCCAAAATTTGGCTTTCTATATTTACCTTTTAGTTAAAACATAACCTTCTCCCATGTGGTTTAACCATTTTGGTCTTAGTGGATATTTTTAGATCCACCTGCTGTACAAAATTGGAATCTTAACTTTGTGTTTTTCTTCTAAGTTTTTATTATCTTGGGGTTTGATAGTCACAGGAAGGCTCTTAAGCAGAGGATTTGCCATTTGGATCATCAAAAGGATATTAGTTGGGTCCCAAATATCCTTATCCTAGAAATCATTAAGTCAGCTTAAACCAGCAAGTGATCACTTAGAATTGACAGTCCCCATCCATTGCAGGGCTTTCCCCTTCGCTCGCTGGAATGCTCTCCCTTCGGTGGTGTCTGGGAAGTTTCGGAATGTTCCGTATGATGCAAGGGTTTTTCCTTGTAATTCTGGTGCAGTTGAGTCCCTTGAACATGTCCTCCTTAATTGCATATTTTATCAGTCAATAAGAAATGTTTTTATAACTCTGCTTTTCGTGCCTTTCCCTGGGCATTCATAGGTATCTTATGCCACCTAGTTACTTAGGGGAGCGAATGCTGAGACAAAATTTAGTGGCTAAATTTTGTGAGGCTGCTAGAGATGTGCAAGACGGCCATGAGACCGTTTTGGTTCAAGACCGGACCGGATTCGAACTAAACTGGCCTGGTCTGGGCTCGGCTGAAACCAATCCGGTCCGGCCATCGAAGTGGTCTGAACCAACTTTCGGGCTGGCTTGAGGGTATACTTGTAAAGGGGGATCTGGGGAGGATTCCCCTGTAAAAGTAAAGTGCATCCCCTAGAGTAAATGCGGGGGAAGGAGAAAGGGTAGTTTTAACCTTTAAAATTCAGGTGCTGTGATGGTGGATTCCCTTCTGTGAATTATGCGCCTGCATAGAGGCCATTTGCATCACCAGCACCTGCTGCCATCCTGGGCACCTCCGACATCTGAATTTTAAAGGAAAACACTATCTTTTATTCCACCCCCCACCCCCACCCTCGTATTTACTCTTTGGAATGCCCCTTAATTGTAAAGGGGGATCCCTACCAGATTCCCCTTTACAGGTTGTATAGGAATGAGGCCTAAATCTCTTTTTTTTTGTAAATAAGACTTCGTATTGTATATTTCTTTACTGTTCACTGGATTAATAAAGAATCAGCTGGAGTCAAAATTCCCTGCTCTGAAGTTTCATTATTGAGGGTGATGAAATGTTCTGGTTTGATTTTGGAGGGAAGAAGAAATTGGCTTTTATTGGAACGTAGGAACATAGAAAGCTGCCATATACCAAGTCAGACCATCGGTCGATCTCACTCAGTATCGTCTACCCAGACTGGCAGCGGCTTCTCCAAGGTTGCAGGCAGGAATTTCTCTCAGCCCTATCTTGGAGATGCTGCCAGGGAGGGAACTTGGAACTTACTGCTCTTCCCAGAGTGGCTCCATCCCTTCAGGGGAATATCTTATAGTGTTCACACATCAGGTCTCCCATTCAGATGCAACCAGGGCAGACCCAGCTTAGCTAAGGGGACAAGTCATGCTTACTAACACAAGACCAGCTCTCCTCTCCTGGTCATGGTCATGGTTTGAAAGATAGAGGGAATTTGAGTTATGCTGATGGGGTATTTTGAAAAATCTAGGTGGGAAATTTGTGTCTATATAGGAGGCTCCAGCAGAGGAGAGTTTAGCTGAAGAGATCTGTTGAGGAGCAGGTGAACAGCCTTTGTTCAGTAGAAATACTGGTTGGAGTAGGAGTGGTTGGGAAAGGAGTTCAAGGGGAAGAACTGAAGTCTTGCTGGCACAATCTGAGAGAGGATCAGAACTGGGGCTAAAAAGAGCTAAGAAATCACTGGCAGAGAGTGGTAACTCTCTGGAAACTAAAACTATGTTCACCAGCAAAAAGAACTCGTCAGGGCTGAACCTCGGAACTGTGAAGAAGAACGGGACCTTTGGCTGAAAAGCCGGGTTGCAGAAAAGCGGAACTGATTACAAAGTTAAGGCAAAGTGAGAGTCAGGCCAGTGGAATGAGTTTTGACCACATTTTGTTTATGGATTATGCTCTGTTGGTTGTTGGCTGGTGTTTGGTTTGGTTCTGGGTTTTTGTACTAAACTTTTAGAAAGTTTAGAAATCGAATAAATAAAAATAATAAATAAATAAAAAGAACAATTGATTTAAAAGGAACGAATTGCAAAGTAAAATTGCTTTGTTCATCTTTAAAGAAAAATTGTAGTTTCTGGAATGGGCTTCAGTCATCAGCCAGACAAAAATGCAATACAATAGATCAATAGTAAGCTCCAGCTATCATGATCCTGCCAGTACTTGCTTAAAAAGCACCGTTGACAATATCATATGTAGCACAATCGACACTCATGATTTTAACCAATTGCTTCCTTACACAACTTGCAAGGTAGCAAAATTTTGCCACCTTGGTGGAAACATTAATATCACTGTCAGACAAAAGGAGAGGCACATAAAAAGCTGATGGCCTACCCAGGAATCTGGACAACAGAGGTGACAAAAGTGCTAGCCAAATATCTCTATAAAACCCAACCGTGAAGCAACTTATGATCAATCGTCATAACCGCTCGTGATGTCACAGGCATAACCGTGGAGAAAAAGGAATACTGAGATAGCGACCCCTAAGAGAGCAGAGGGCAGCGCATCCAAGCATGACAAGGCAAATGCCTGTCTCGATTCGGCCAGAACAAGCTCATGTAAATATTTAACGGGTCTATGAAGGTGAGTTGCATTACCTAAGAAAGCTCTGTGGAATGGTCAACACACATTATTAGCAATTCTGCCTGGCACTGCTGTCCCCATAGAAGGTTCTTCTCATGTTGTGAAAGGGTATCCATAGGAACATAGGAAGCTGCCATATACTGAGTCAGACCATTGGTCTATCTAGCTCAGTATTGTCTCTACACAGACTGGCAGCGGCTTCTCCAAGGTAACAGGCAGGAGTCGCTCCCAGCCCTATCTGGAGATGCCAGAGAGGGAACCTGGAACCTTCCCAGAGTGGCTTCATCCCATAAGGGGAATATCTTCCAGGGCTCCAATGTAGCCTCCCATTCAAATGCAAACCAGGGCTGACCCTGCTTAGCAAAGGGGAGAATTCATGCTTGCTACCAAGGGACCAGCTTTCTTCCATGTGCGTTGATTTAGGATCAATACATCTGTGTTGATTTAGGAACATAGGAAACTGCCATATTCTGCGTCAGACCATTTGGTCCATCTAGCTCAGTGTCTACACTGACTGGCAGTGGCTTCTTCAAGGATGTGAGCAGGAGTCTCTCTCAGCCCTATCTTGGAGATGTTGCCCGTGAGGGAACTTGGAATGTTCTCCTCTTCCCAGAGCAGCTCCATTCCTTGAGGGGAATAGCTTACAGCGCTCACACTTCTAGTCTCCCATTCCAGGGTGGACCAGGGTGGACCCTGCTTAACTAAGGGGACAAGTCATGCTTGCCACAAGACCAGCTCTCTTCTCTCATAAACCATGGTTATGGCATCATCCATGTTCAGATGTAACGCCGCCACTGCCCAACTTCATGTTGGGGTGGCAAAACGTACCACAAATTGAATGTTCAAACTGGAGTTTGGCAACGTAAACCAGAAGATGCCCATTTGCAGCTCAGAGAGGCAGATTTGCCTTGGGCAATGTCCCCTCCTCAAGATAGCAGCTAACAGAAGATGGGATTAAGATCTCCCTGGACTGCCTGAATAATTAAAAAGACATTATCCAGAAGGTCACAGCAAGTTGTCACCTTTGGGGACCCAGGACAGATGATGGGAGATCAAAGGAAGATACTATAAAGAATAGCTTACTGGACAGAGAAGTGGCAGTCTCTTGCCTACAAGCAGTCTTGTGCCTACAAGCAAGATCTGCTCACGAGCAATCCAAGGGTTTGCTGCCCAAGCCGCGGGGCTAGAGGCAGGAACTCTGTCCATGGGAGAAGGGCCTGTCTGTGACTTCTGCTGCGCAGTGAGAAGTCAAGACTTCCCCAGCCATGGTACCTTCACTCTCTCCCTCGCTCTGAGCAAACTGCATGCTTGATCTAAAAGCTCCTGTCTCCAGCCCAAAGCTCCTCTCCTTCAGCTGAAAGATCCACCGCTCTCAAGCCTCTGATCTGGGTAATATGCTGCCTTCACAAGCCTTGGATCCCTCTTCCCTCCTTCCTACTAATCACTGCTACCCTCTTCCTAAGCCTCCCCTTCCTCCTTCTTCTTTTTCTGCTTCTCTCAAAATGTTTTATCTAGGATTTGTTAGATAGCTGTATTTACTGATTGCACACACATATGTTAGTTAGGCACATTACACTACACTTTGAATCGGAAACATGTTTTTAATGTGGATTATTTGATCCTGATGGCAAACTTTTTATAATAAAGCCCATTGAACTTTCTGAGTGTGTCTCTCTCGATCTCTGTTTGCGTGCCCAGATCCTACATGGTCACCATCTCCAAAAACCAATTCAGTTTGTGTATGATGTGACTTTGCCTCTTTCCCTCTGAGCATGTACAGAGTGCGAAACCAGGTATAGTTCACAACAAGACCTGCCAGCCCCCTATCGAGGAAGGACAGCCACGGCCCCCAGTTCATAGCCTCACTTCCCGGTCCTGGCCTCCAGGCTCCCACTGTAGTGAGAGGAGAAGGCTCTCCCCCATACGTAGGGGAGGGCCCATCGTCAGTGGCCCAGCCACCGCTTTCCTTGCAGAGGGTCCCCGCTTGAATCTCCATCCTTAGCTTCTCTCCAAGGGTCTCAACTAGCTAGGAAAGGCCTCTGCCTGAGAGCGGCTGCCAGTCAGAGCAGGGCAAATGGAGGCACAGCCTCGGGTATGGGATGGCCGCTGCATTGTGTAGGCACGGCTGAGGGAGCCGAGCCATTTCTCGTGGCCAGAGGAAGATTGGGAAGATTGGTAGTAAGTATGCTGGTAACCTCCGGGCTTGACTACTGTAATGCACTCTACTTGGGACTGCCTTTATATGCAGTCTGGAATCTACAACTGATACAGAAGGTGGCAACCAGATTGATCTCTGACTCAACCCAAAGGGACCATATAACACTATTTTGCAAAAGAATTGCACTGGCTGCCGATATGTTTCTGAACGAAATATGAAGTGCTGGTTATTACATATAAGGCTCTCAACGGCCTTGGTCCAGGGTATTTAAGAAAATAATGCCTTCCTTGTCATGGACCCTGTCGCCTAAGATCACCTGGAGAGGTCTGATTACAGTTGCCACCGGCTCATATGATGGTTACCCCGGACCAGACCTTCTCTCTGGCTGCCTGGAATACGCTCCCTGTTGAAATAAGAGCATCTCCTTCTTGGTTCACTTTGAGGAAGACCCTGCAGCAACTTTGAACGGAACGGGGGACATCATTCCCAGTGTGGCCAGGGACGAGCTGCACAGAAGCAGGCAAAGGGTCCCCGCTTCAATCTCCATCCTCCATCCATACGGGGGAGGGAGGGATGATGGGAGTTGTCATCCCAAAACAGAACATAACTCCAAACTGTATCATCCCAAATTTAAGAAAGCCCCCCATCTTCTGCATATACATCTCCCATCTCCAATTCCAGAGGAAAGACCAGCTTGGGTGAAGATTACGGGGTATTATTTGGTCTGCAGTGTGGGTGTGATAACGAAACGTTTAATCCAGGCCTACAAATTAAGAGTATGAAAGTTTGGTTCAGGCTTCTCAACAGAATGTAAGGCCAGTGGGCCAGAATGAATACTTTAAGAATGTGAGGCCCTCAGCCAAGAAGTAGCAAATACCAGAGCTTGACAAGAAATACTGTATGTAGCCAAGGTTATGAGACAAATTCCCCCACTCAGCAGAAAAAGAAACATAGCTGGGACCAGAAGATACCGATAAGGAGGAGGGCGGGCGGATAGGCCAAACAGTAGCTCATGTCCAAGGCTAATTGGCACCTCATGAAAACCTCTGTTTATTCACAAAGACATGTATTGTAAGATTTACTGATTTGCTTGCTGTTTTTAACCTATATATGCTAGCCGCTTAGCCTTTGGGGCCCAGTGCTTGTCAGACTCTTTTTTTTTTTTTTTACTTGTCCTGTGCCATTATGATCACGAATAAAAAAGGGTATCTGAGCACACATCCCTCATTGCATTTGACTCAATTCTGTCCGGCAACGGGTTCAATCACGGGAACCTGGTCCAACCCTCTTTAACTCAGTAAGACGCCCCATTCTCTGTCAAATCTTGATGGAAGGATGAAAGCAAGGGCCTGAATTAAACCGGAGGGCAAGGTTCCAGAGGATTTTCTCACAACCGGTGTTTTTATTTCCCTGTTCCATGTGGCCAGGCTACGTTTCTGGGCCATGGTTGGAGGGGTGAGGATGGCTCTGTGACTTCCAGGTCAACTGCTAGTCTTGGGGGAAGGCCATGCGGTAGCCTCAGTGGCTACCCAGAGCTGGCGTTCACCTATTGTCGGATGCCACCGTCAGAACATTAAAGGCCTCCATGGAATGCTGTGCTTCATTTTAACCTGGATTAAGACCGCCTGGCCTGAGAGAGACCCATTCTCTGCAAGAACCCCACCTCTCACTAAAATCATCAGGAGAGGTCCTTCTTCAGGGCCCCCCCAGTTTGTCTAGTGGCAACTTGGGGTTGGGCCTTCTCAGTAGCCGTCCCTAGATTGTGGAACCTGCTCCACCCCCAGCACAGGACCTCCAGTGACTTTTGCTGGTGTCTGTCTTACGTTTCTTTTTAGAGTGTGAGCCCTTTGGGGACAGGGATCCTTCTTATTTATTTGTTATTTTTCTGTGTAAACCGCCCTGAGCCATTTTTGGAAGGACGGTATAGAAATTGAATAAATAAATAAATGGAGTAAAATAAATAAATGAAATAATACATTTGGTTGTCCTTATGATTCCTGTTAATTTCTTCTTTAAAGATAAACTTAAATTCCACATATTTTGGAATACAGATCCATTTTTGGAACGTTTGGCGGTCTGCGATCTCTACCCATCTGCAGGTTTCCAGAATGGATATATTGCCCATTTCTGCTCTGGAACTGCTGCAAGCCAGACTGGTTTTCTTAGTCACTGGGAGTGTTGATCTCTATCCTCAGGAGGACTGTGCTATTTGTTTTCTGTTTCAGAGGCTTTCCAAGGCACTGGCGGTGCTTCAAGAAACACCGACAAGAACTAATTAACAGGAACGGGGACAACGTTCAGGATGAAGGAAAACGTCCAGATCAGATCCATCATGATCTCAGAGGAAAGGGAACTTCTTGGTATATCATCACCAGGGTGGTTTGTCCTCAGCAGTCATGATGGTTAAACGCCCAGCAATTTCATCTAGGCTGATTGTCCCCATTTTAATTCTGCAGGACCGACTCCACCTCTCAGTGCTCGGAAGGAAGCAGGGTCACCCCATACAGCTTTGCCCACATTGTGAAGTAGGTTAGGCTGAGAGAGGAGTGACTGGCCCAGAGTCACCCAGCTAGTTTCATGGCTGAATGGGGATTGGAACTCGGGTCTCCCCGGTCCTAGTCCAGCACTCTAACCACTACACCATCATCAGCCCTCCTCCCCTCCTCTCCCTCCCACAGGTTCCCTCCTGCCGCCTCTCACTTTAATCTTTGTCCACACAGGAGGAGCACGCCTGGCTCCCCCTCCTTCTCTGGGTCCTCCTCCGACCCTGGTTCTGATCGTGAGAACAGCTCTGGGGGTTCTCTCTCTTCATGAGAGACTCTTAGTCTGTCTATTGGATTCTTAGCCCATGTTTAGTTAGTAATACAAATCAACCGCTTGTTTCTCAGTCAAAGTTGGCTTCACTATCCTTATATTACTTACAGAGGATAAGAAGTGACTCTGCAAGACCAGATGGATCTGAGACCTTGGGTTAGGGCGGTATAAAAATGTGCTAAATAAATAAATAAATAAATAAATAATAAATAGTGGAGGTGGTGATGTATATGCAGAATTATATCCCTTTGAATTGGAGGGGGTGATGTATATGCAGAAGATGGGGGGGCTTGCTTAAATTTGGGATGATACAGTTTTGGGTAACTTTCTCTTTTGGGATGACAACTCCCATCCTACCCAGCCTTTGGGCATTGTGGCAGGGGATGATGGGAGTTTTAGTCCCAAAACAGCAGGTTCCCTAGACTGGGATTGCAAAGCAATTAGCAGGAGGCCTCCCCAAATGAGGCAGAACATCCAACTCAGACGTAGCGTGACTTCAAATGAAAGGAAACTCATCCTGGCATAGAACCAGCAAATACTTCACAGGTTTATTGGGTACAAACATGAGACTGTAAAATGTTAATCATGTTCATCTGGGGAGAACACAGTATGAAATTTGGATGCATCAGGGCTGTCCTCATGTCTCAGGGCTATGAAAGGAAGCATATAAAAGCTCTCGTCTCCTCGGTCATTTCCAGCAGCGTCTTCCGACTGGGCTTGTCGTCGTCTCCTTCTCCTTCCTTGGCCATTTCTGCTCTTGGTAAGTCTGCTTTTCAGCTAAAACTGCGGGGTGAGGCAGGAAGGAGGGAAGCATTGGATGCTTAGCCCGCTTCTTTGAAGCTTGTCCCTGGCCACATTGGGAATTTTGTCCCCCGTTCTGGTCCAAGCATCTCAAAAAAGGATTTCAGAGCACTGGAGAAGGTGCAGAAGAAGGCCAATTTAGCCACCAGGGGGCTAGAGTACCTTCCAAAATGACACGTTTTGGGGTTATTTTAATTTAGAAAAGGGCTGACTAAGAAAAGAGCCAAGAGTGGTTTCTAAAAAGACGCATAATATGGAGAGGGAAGAGGAGGGAGTCTTGTTTTTCTCCCTCTCTCAAAACACCAGAGCCAGGATTATGCCAAGGTGATTCTTAAGAGGCGCATTCCTGATCGGGAACATCCGATAGATTTAAGCCGGGCACCAAGTGAGGCGCTGTTTGGAGCTGCTAAGCACTTGCATAAAACTGCTAAATATCTGTATAATCTGACATTCCCAGCACACAGAATAACCCTGACATATGCTCAGCTAAATGTGCTGCTGCCCTCTGTGGTCTTGGAGGGTAGGTTTGGGAGAGTCCCCTTCCTGGAGAGATCGTGTCCTTGTGGGAATGGGGAGCCGTTGGCCATGTGCTTTTGTCTTGTTCCTTCCACCGTGATTTGCGTCCTAGATATATTGCTCTTTTTTGTTTTTAGATACCCAGATAATTCTGATGAGATTGATATTAACTTATTTCTCTCTGACAAACAGACTGATGTGTTGCATCTGGTGGCCACATTTTGTATGGCTGCGATCAAGATTTGCTCATGGAGTGTTAGAATAATTCAGGCTTTTAGTTTGCCTCATCCTATTTTATTTCATATCAATTTTATGTCATTGTTCCTGTGTGTGTGTGTGTTTGAGTGTGTATACATACATTCAAACATACAAACACACACAAATCTGTATCAATCTTCACCTTTTATCTGGTCTGAATATTTGATCAACGATTGTAATGAACTGAGCAGAACTGGACTAGAGACAGGAAATGAATCACCAGGACATTTTAAACTGACCAAAAGGAAGGATTTCTTCACACAGGGCCTAATTTAGAATTGGTTGACTAGAACTGTGGATATTGAAAGGCTGATTCTCAACTAGATGCACAAAGAGAAAGATACACAAGGGAGAATTGAGCACTGAGCCAACCACTGAAAGGAACTGTCCTGAGGTTGGATAGGAACAGTTGCTCTCCCCCTCCTAAATCTTTATTCATTCATTCATTCATTTTTCATATTTCTATAGCACCTGATATAGACAGCTCTAGGCAGTGCACAAATTTAAAAACATAGTGAATATGAAACAATATAAAGCAGTTTAAACTCACAAAACAAATAAAAACATTCTCAGAAGATTAAGAAACATATTAAGAATTTGAAATTTCAGTGAAAAGCCTGGGAACACAGGTATATCTTCAGGGTCTTCTTAAAAGTGAACCGAGAAGGAGAAGCTCTTATTTCAACAGGGAGCATATTCCAGGCAGCCAGAGAGAAGGTCTGGTCCCGGGTTGCCAGCAAATGAGCTCTTGGCAACTGCAGTCAGACCTCTCCAGATGATCTTAGGCGACAGGGTCCATGAGAAGGAAGGGTGTTTTCTGTCCATGACAAAAGCTTGGAGTCAAATGCAATTTTTAACCTTGGTTTCCCCAAGCGGACTCAGTATCAAATTTTATTCCAGTTCCAGTGTAATCCACCCAGGCAGGGGCGTAGTTAGAACTGAACGAAAGGGTTCAAAGAACATGGGCCTTAGGGCCCTCCAGCTCCATCCCTCCCTATTTTCTTCATTGTCTGGGGGGCTGCCCAAGAGAGGGATGAACATGGGCCCCCTCTCCCCTAGCGACGCCCCTGCAGGTGAAATAATCATGGAGAGTCATTTTAGCTCTTGTAAGAAAGTGGTTGAGAAGATGACTATTATTCCCTATTTAAACGTCTTCCTGAAAGGATGTTCTTCTCCAACGTGTCATTTCAGATCTCCTTCCACCTCTCCAAGATGTCCAGCCCTCTCAGTGGTCCCTTCGCAGAAACTCTCAGAGCTCTGTTGACTCAATCCGGAAGTATAATAGAACAACCTCCCTTCTTTGTGACCATGCGTGGTACATTCCTCTTGTAATGATGAGTCTAAAACTAGAGAAGAAACCCTGCGGGTGATGAAATTGCTGGCAGACTTTCTTCCTTGGGATTGGCTTGTCTCTTCCTGATGTGATGCCGGATAGTTTTAGGAGAAGCGGATTCTCCCACTGGGCCCGATGTCCTCTTCCTTCCTAGTGACAAAAGCATCGTCTGCAGCGAATAACGGTGTTTGGTAGACAAGGCATCGATTCTTCCCAGCTGCTGTTTCCTGGGCTCCAGCAGGGTCAGAACCCCTGAGAAATCCACAGCCAGTCCACAGTGGAGGGGATCTTTGGGTCCTCCCTTCCTTTCTCTGATAGCCTTTCTCCAGTTTGTGTCCAAGGATGCTCTGCTGTGTCCGTATTTCCCACCGACATCGACACGGAGCCTTTCTTCCCATTTTGCCAAGTGAACCTCACCACATTCGCTCAGCTTCAGAGGACCTTCTCCTTATGAATCTGCTCCATTTAGATTCCATTTGGGAGGTCTTGATTTCACTTTTCCTGCCTCATCTGCTGATCATCGAGAAGGCCAACTCAATCCTTCCCTACCAATAAAGATTCATTGCAGTCCCTCATCAGCCTTATCTGTTCTCCTTCCTACTCCCTGGATCTTTGTACAAATACACACACACACACACACACACACACACACACACACTCACACATACACACCCCTGTGAGATGAGAAGCTGGAAATTCAGAAATTCTATGCATTCCTATGGCCTTCTACCATAGGAGATCTGGGGAAAGACCTCCAGAGGTGGCTACGTTTCGTGATTCCATGGGAGAGTGGGAAAGGGAACTGAGAAATGAAGCAGATGGGCGAGGGGAGGAGACGAGGAGAGCTGGTCTTGTGGTCGCAAGCATGAGTCGTCCCCTTTGTTAAGCAGGGGCTGCCCTGGTCTGCATTTGAATGGGGGACTACATGTGTAAGCACTGCAAGATCTTCCCCTTGGGGGATTTGTCCACTCTGGGAAGAGCAGAAGAACCCAAGTTCTCTCCCTGTATCTTCTGCCTTCAACCTTGGAGAAGCCACTCCTTTTGTTCCATATTGCAGTTGGGGTGGATGATGGGAGCTGTAGTCCCACAATGGCTGGCGGCCCTCAGCTTGGTCCCCCTTCTCTTTTGTCTGAAAGGACTCTAGTGCCTTAGCCTTACTTGAATACAGCCTAAGCCTTGCAAAGAAGGGTGGGTGTCCGTCCTCGGGACCCCTTGTTCCAAGAAAGCCCTTGATTTCTGGCCCCTTTCAGTTGCATTCTGGGCTGCTCAGTCTCATTTCATGACATTTGGGTCTTGGGACAAACCATTAAGCAGAGAAACACACACAACAAAAAAGCTGAACTTTTAAGTTCAACCTCCCAGGAAAAAGAACTCACTGTTTTGGGGCTAGAGGAATCCTCAAAATTTGACCGTGAAGACCCAACCCAACCATTGCAAACACAAAACCAACTCGGAAAGGGAAGCATGTCTGCCCTGGTTGCCAGCAGAGGTCACTGCAGACCAAACCTTCTTCTCCAGGTCTTTCCTTTCCCACCAGGAGCCAAAGCAGCAGCTGGAGGCTTGGATTGGGGTGGGGGGAGCCCATTTGGGGGGCTGGTTTGGCCCTGTGAGGGGAGCCTTTTCCAACTAGGTAGCGGGAGGGAGAAGTGATGGTGTGGAATCCAGGTAGGAGGAAACGCTAAGCAGGACTAGGACAGCACCATCCTAACCAGCTTTCATACCCAGCTTTGGACCAGAGTTGGAAGAAGAGCTGATCTCCCCAGCATTTCCTCCTCCCTGGATTCCATCACTTCTCCCTCCTCCTCCCTGGCTGTTTCTTTCCACACCACCGAAAAGGGGGAGCACACCCAGCTCCCAAACCTGGGCAGGACACTTGTCTGACCCAGGTTTGGGTGGTGTCAATGACCTCCAGATGCGAAGGAGGGCTTCCTTTCTGCAGAGGCATTTCCAAGCAAGGGTCTGCGGGGTGTGTGATTAGAGGGGGAAGCCATGTGGGGAGCAGGGAGTGCAGAAAGGGCTGACCCTGCCCTGGTGCTTGGGGACTGGGAGCTGCATCCCAAGGCGGGATTTCAAACCTCAACAAGCCAGCGTGGCCAGTAGCGGATCTGTTGACCTCACAGCAGTTAACGGAATTCTGCAGGGATTCTGCCAGAGGAGGCTCATTGGCCATCCTGGTCGTCCAGCGGCAGTTAGTTGGTTTTGCTGTCTGCTTTTCTTTGCCGAAATGGGTGGCTGCTTCGCCTGCTTCAGGTACAGTCTGGCCTGGCGGTGGGGCAGGGGTGGGACCCAACCCAAGGGCTGCCTGGGACTGGTTGTGAAAGCTGTCCTTCCTTGGTTTTCCCTTCTCTGGGTTGGATGCCTCTCAATCCCAGTTGCGGGGGAGCAACAGCAGGAGAGAGGACAAGCTCTCACCCCCTGCCTGTGGGCTTCCCAGAGGCATCAGGTGGGCCACTGTCTGAAACAGGATGCTGGGCTAGATGGGCCTCCATGGGCCTGATCCAGCAGGGCTGTTCTTCTGTTCTTCATTTCACCTCCAGCATGGACCCCAAGCAGCTTCTCCTTGAAATGCAGGAACCCTCAAGGGTCGCCTCGTGGGGTGGTTTCCACAGTACTTCCTGGGCTTGCAGGCCCTAGACTCATGAACCACGAGGAGTGCCCAGGAACTATGGGAGACCACTAAGGGGGTGGTTGTGGGGAAACCCTTGGCCCTCCCTTTGAAGCTGACATCTCCAGCTGCCCATGAAGCCCACCCTTCCTCTTGCCAAGAATCGTGCCTAAGCCTGCTTCTTCCTTCTTCTTCTTCCAGGTCCCAGCAGGAAGAAGTTGTCAAGTAAGTGGTTCTTCTTTCCCTTCTGGATGTTTCTGGCCCAGGAGGGGGTCCCCCTCAAGCGTGGATGGGGTTCAGGCAGGACCCCAACCCAGGAGGTGTGGCACCCATGTCCCCAACTGGGTGAGCCCGGCTACCTTCAGGAGGCCAAACACAGGCCAATGGATATGATTCTAGCAAATCTGAATTTGATCCCAGCAAAACTGGCTTCTTGTCAAAACAAACAGACACGCCCCAAATGAAACCTGTTTTGGAAAACTCTTCTGGAGAGGGATGGGTCAGTCCTCAGGGCCAAAAAGTACCCCTGATGCTTTCCTTCCTAACCCCAGCAAATTCCCAACTCTGGAGGCATCCAAAATGGGCAGGGCCACCTAGAAGGACTGCCGGTCAGATGCATCTGAGCCAGGAGTGGGGGGGGGAGATGTGCACCCCCTGGCATGACTGGGAAACCCCCCAGGCCCTGGGATTGCTGACTGAGAATACGTCTCTGCTCTTCTCTGCAGGCTTCCTGAAGATCAGGAGAAGAAACAGACTGGTGAGTGGGGGACCAGCATGGGGAGGGCTCCTTCTTAGGGCTTCGCCAGATCTCCAGAGCAGCTCCCCTTGAGGATCTCTTGCTCTGGGCAAAGGAGCCCGATGGGAAGAAGAAGGTCGTCTGACGGATGAGTGGCAGGAGGAGGACAGGCCACCGGCCTCCTAGGCACCTGACGGAGCCCACAGCCTTTTCAGGGGGGCCTCTGCCAGCCACCTAGGGAGGGAGGAGGGCTATGGCCTTCAGGTCCTAGCCACACTTCCTTGTCCTAGGAAGAGACCTTTGCTTTGGAGTGGATGCCAGTCAGAGCTTGGACTAGGGAGGCAAAGCCTCAGGCTCCGTATGGCAGCTGCGTTATGTGGGCATCGTGGCAGAGAGAGCCTCGATCCAGCCTCCCCCATTTGTTTCTGTCACTGGCCCACCCAAAGAACATCCTCACTCGGCAAGTGGAAAGCGGAGGCCTTGGCCATCAGGGCCCCGGGTCTTCCTCCGTCTCCTGATCCCTGCTTCCTTCCCTCTCTTGCAGGAGATCCTGAGATCCCCAGCCCCGTTCCCTCTGCTCCTTCCCCCACCTCCCCACCCCTCTCCCTACCACCCCAGCCAAGCCCCCCCTCCCTCCCCACCCCAGTCTCCCCCTCCCTCCCCCTTCTCCCCACCCCAGAGACTGCGCCCCCAGCCCTCTCCCATCCCAGCCCGGTGGAGCCCCTGGAGGACACTGGAGCCACCGTGTTGGATGCCTGCCCAGGTCCCTCCACCAGCAGGGGGGCTCTGCAAGAGGGTAAGTGTTCGGGCATCTCCTAGCCCAGGGATGGGGAACCTTGGCACTCCAGCTGTTTTTGAACTACAACTCCCACCATCCCCAGCCACAATAATGGTGGCTGGGGATGGTGGGAGTTGTAGTTCAAAAACAGCTGGA
Source organism: Hemicordylus capensis (assembly GCF_027244095.1). Classification (NCBI taxonomy): domain Eukaryota; kingdom Metazoa; phylum Chordata; class Lepidosauria; order Squamata; family Cordylidae; genus Hemicordylus; species Hemicordylus capensis. The sequence continues at coordinate 5,105,942 of NC_069670.1, forward strand.
GTGCCAAGGTTCCCCATCCCTGGCCTAGCCCCTCGGCCTGCACCCGGACCCTGCCCGGGAACCCGGAGGCGTTGCTGGGTCCTCCTCTCCGCCTCCCGGCTGACTGAGCTCCACTGGTCCAGCGGCAGCTCCTTGCAGGGGTGAGGAGGGAGGGCAGGCAATGGCGGGGGGGGGTTACAGTGGGAGCAAGCCAGACTCTGGGGCCAACCATCACCTTCTGCTTCTCCTCTCTTGCAGACCTCCCTCAAGGCCACGATCCAGAGGCCTCGTCCCTCCAGCCTCCTCGCCCCATCTTCGTGTGGTCCTCCTCCTCGGCCTCCACTGAATATCTCCACCTCTCCGCCACCTGCTCCTTCTCCCCCTCCTGCCTCTCCCTGAATCCCTCCGCTTCCCCTCCTCGAGGTATTCACGATGTGGAAGAGAACCTGGCGAACCTCATGGCACTGCAGAACAAGCAGGTGGAGGACCGTAAGTCTCCTTCGCGCAGCACCCGGGGGCCTCTTCCCGTTCCGTCCCAATGGCCCTTTTGCAGCTCTGAGGGCCCAGACGACAGCGACGACAGGGAGAGACTCTAGAGCAGGCCTGCTCAACATTGGCCCCCCCAGCTGTTTTAGGACTACAACTCCCATAATCCCCAGCTACAGTGGTCAGGGATTATGGGAGCTGTGGGCCAACGTCTGCAGGAGAGCCAAATTTGACCAGCCCTGCTGTGGAGGCTCAGAAGGGGAGCCGAGGCAGGGAGCAAGCACGGGAAGGAGATGCCTGATTGCAACTCCAGGGGGTCTGGGTTCGAATCCCCATTTGGCCATGACCCTCGAGGGGAGACTGGTCAGTCCCTCGTCCCACAGCCTGACCAACCTCTCAGGGTGGTTGTGAGGATCTGAAAAAAGGTGACCCCCACCCTGAACTCCTTTGACCAAAAGCAAACTGTGAATGTGGCAGGGGATGATGGGAGTTGTAGTTCAACAAATGGAAGGTCAACTTTCCCCACCTCTGGCTCATAGTCTACAGTGCGGCGAGGGAGGGGGAGCGGAGGAAGAGGAAGGGTGGGAGAGGAAGGAAGAGGTGGAGATGGGAGTGGGGTGCCCATCTCCCGCCGAGGCATTAAGGATCATCTATTCCTCCACAGAATGGAAGGATTTTGAGTCAGGACTGGGAGGAAAGGAGGGGGAAGGGTCCAATTCCGGCTGGGTGGCAGCTCCAGGCCTAAGGGGCAGCGAGGGAGAAGGGGAGGAGTCCTCGTGGAGAGCAAGAGACCTGCTTCGGGGGGGTTGCCGGGTTGGGGGTGCCAGTCCAGAGGCAGAGGGCAGAGCCATGGGGGGTTGTAGGTTCGAGGCCAGAATGAGGAGTCTGTGCCGGGTGTGGACAGGGGCAGGGTCCAGAAGGTCAAGGTCGCACCTGGTAGGGTGGGGAACAAGTCCATTTGTCCCATTGGTTTCCTTTCCTTGCAGGACAAGAAGATCTCATGATCTTCAGCGCAAACCTTCAGCATGTAGTGATGATGAGAAGGCAGCTGCAGCAACTCAGCACCAGGCTCGGCCAACTGGAAGCCATGTTGGTAGAAAATTAATAAGATTTGTTGTTGTTGTTTATGAATTTATTTATTTTATTGTCATTTGTTTACCAAATTTAGTGCAAAAACATAAAGCTCTGTTTGTTTTTCAAGAAGAGAAAGATAGGCTGCTTTGAGTATTCTTTGGGCACAGTGGGGTGAAAAGGTCTCTGGGTCCAGCCCAGCTGCAGAAACATCTCTCTTGGGAGATGCACTCAGGGCCAAGACAGGACAGTTGTGCACGAGTCCATTTTCACAATTTGATTCAACCTTAAATCAAATCACAAAAATTGGAATCAAGCTGGCCGGCCATGGCTAGCCAGTTCGACAAATCAAAAATCCAGAGGGGAGTCTCACGATTCGCCTATGGGGAACTCAGATCACCCCATTGTCCAGCATGGGTGGGTCCTAGGGACACTAAAGTCCGTTGGGTGGTATGGAATGATGAGTGTTACCCACCACACAACCCACAAAGGAAGCAAAGCAGGACTGGAACTCAGGTCCCGCGGGCTCATAAAAGACTCCCTTTCCTGCTTCCTACACGACATCAGTTCCTCACTTGCACATACAGGAATCTGTCAGATGCAGCTTTGAATTAGGAAAACTGCTCAATGTATCAAGTGAGTCCGAAACCATTGCAGACGAAGCCTTTCCTCCATCCAATGCACCACGGAGAATCACAGAGGGAATCCAGACATTTCCTGATCTCCTACGTGAGGAAAAAAGAAAAGAAAGGCGAGGGGAGCATGATTTCAACCTTTTTCTGATTTTAATAAGGGAATGGGACCTTTAATTTCCAAAGCTGTTTCTCAATAGCTTTACTAAGCTCACAAAACGTTCTCTTGCAAACTTGTGGACGACACAAGTTTCTTCACGAACTGTGACTGCCTTAAGCACAGCCAGGTTTTCTTCTCAGGACCAGATAGACAATAATGCCATGTCCGAAAAATTTAAAGAAGGACCCCTCTAATCTAAGGTTGCAGTATAGGCACTGGAAGGGGAAACCTCTCTTTCTGTCTGTGCAGCTTGGAATCCAATTGCCTCTAAGACATGGGTGGGAGCATTGGAAATACTACCGGTTGGTAGGAGCACCTTGAAGCAGCTCCAATCTTGCTCTCCATCGCCTTTCACCCATCCCTCTCCTTTGGGGATCCAGTTTGGTTTACAAGGGGTCCTTCTGGCCTCTTCCGGCTTAAGAGCTGCGGAGGTTGACCTACAACTCCCATCATCCCTGACTATTGCCTTATGTGTGCAGGGATGCTGGGAGTTGTAGTCCAAACCCAACAAGAAGGCTTCAGTTGTGCAGCAGCCGACAATGCTGAGCCCGATGGACCTTCTGTGCCTGTCTTCCAAACTGCACCCACATGGTGCTCTGGACCACACGAGGAGAGGAAGGACGGAGAAATGGATGATCCTGAGCATCTCCATCCCATTCCAGAATGAAGGGTCTGTCTGGGCAGAATCCCATGCCTGAATCCTTCCCTGTGCACAAATCCCGTTCTGATGGTCCCATCTCAAAAAACAGGGCAGGCGGGGGGTGGGGGGAGACATAATAGAGCACGAAAAAATGTCCAGAAAAAAGCATCCCAAGAGATCCAGGAGGAGCTGCAGCACCTTCCCAATGAGGAAAGGCTAAAGATCCCTTTCTCTTTTTTGAACCGAAAAGACAACAAAGGGGGAGCATAGGAACAGAGGAAGCTGCCATATACTGAGTCAGACCACTGGTCCATCTAGCTCAGTATTGTCTTCACAGACTGGCAGCGGCTTCTCCCAGGTTGCAGGCAATACAGCAAGAATGGGGGAAACTGTATCCACTCTCACAGCAGTGGCTCTTAAGCTGATTAGAAACGGGTTCTAGGTCAGACAGCAGGTCTTGAGGATTTAACACGTGGCAGGGCTCTGCAGACCTGGGTCCCCAGATGTGGCTGGACTACAAGCCCCATCACCCCCTGCCGCAACGACCAAGGCCCAGCATTAGTGGAGCGTCGGGGTGAGCCAGGGGGTGTCTTTGTCCGGCCAGCTCAGGAGGTTCCTCCTCTTTCTCACGACGCAAATGCCCAGCTCCCAGCAGAAGCCTCTGCAAAGGTCGAAACCCTTGACCTCCCTCCTGGACCTCCCTTTCCCCTGGAGGCCGGCATGCGGAGGAGGAGGTAGGGGGCAGCCCCTTTGCGACCCATCGGGGAATTCGCAGCCGCTGCGAAGGGAAGGCGACAGATTTCTCCCCTTCCTCCAGCTTCTCTCCCGGTCCTCAGAAGCAGCCTGGAGGAGCCAGGGATCTTTCCTGCTTGGGGCAGAAAAGGTGCTGCCCGCCCATGAAAAAACGCATCTGGCTGTTTGCAACACACACACACTCTTTCCCCACGGATTTCTCCGCCTCCCCACCCTCCGCCTCTGTCCCTGCTCCTTCCTCGTCTGCCTGCAGGGCTGGGAAGTCGCGCCCCGCTGCAGCACCCACACTGGCGCCCCGCTGACCCTATTCCTATTAACAGTCCCCACCCAGCCCCTAAAGGGCAGATCTCCCCCCAGAGAGGAGGCCAGGCTTTGCGGGAGGGGTGTGTGACTCTGTGTGTGTGTGCGCGTGCGCGGCCTTGATGGCTCAGCCAATGAGCGAGAGGAGCTGGGGATGCTGCTGGGTCCGGGAGGCGGGGCGGATTTGGGGGCGGGGACGAGAAGGCAGCATGGCCGGAGGAGGAGGAGGAGGAGGAGGAGGGGGAGGAAGGCCGGAGGGTCCAATCCTGCGCATTGGGAGGCGGAGCTGAGAGGAGGAAGAGGAAGCGGAGGGGAGGAGCGAAGAAAGAAGAGTGAGAGCGAGATTTCTGGCCCCACGAGGCGCGCGGCTGCCAAGCCTGCCTGGGCGGATTCAGAGCCGCCGTTTCCTCGACCTTCTTCCGTGGCTGCTTCGAGCCGGAGTGGCGGCGCAGGAGGCTGCCGGCGCTGCTGCTGCTGCTGCTGGAGGAAGGATTGCGCGTGTCTCTGCGCACAAGCGGATCAGGCTGGTGGCTGGACTCCTCGGCTAAAGCAGGTGAGCAGCAGCAAGAGGCAGCCGCACAGCATTCTGGGGAGCGGCGGCAGAGGGGGGGGCGCTGGTCTGTCTCCCTCCCTCCCCCCCAGCCCCGCTGCCCCCCCTCTCTCCTCTGCAAGGGGAAATGTCCCCGCAGGAGGGTTGTGAGGGCCGCAGCCGGCAATGGGGGGAGGAAGGGGGTCATGGGGGATGGCAAGAGGAGCTTTTCCTTCCCACCCCAGATTGACTTGGCTTCCCCCTGGAAGGGGCAGCTGTGCCCTCCAGATTTACCGGGAAGGCCCCCACGAGCTATGGGGGAGAGCTCCAGACACCAGCTGGGCCTTTCATTCTGCATTAGAGCTTAGCTTGTTGTAGGTCCTGGCTGGGGGCGGGGGTGGGTGGGTGGAGGGAATCCACTTTTCCCGTCGGTGTTTGGGGGTAAATTCGAACTCGCAGCAAAGCCTGCTGGCTGGGAAAGCTCCTGGAGAAGGAGAGATGGAGTAGAGTGACCACCTTCCAAGCTCTGAAGTGGGGGTCTCCTAGAAGAGGGAGGGAACTTGTCCTCTCTTCCTCCTGAGGGCAAGATGAGCACCAATGGGTTGAACAAGAAGAAGCAGATTTAGGCCAGGCATTCGGAAGGTGCTAACGGGGAGAAGAGTTGGCCAGTGGAACAGCCTGCCTGGTGCAGTGGTGGGCTTCCAAGCGTAGGCTGGACAGGCATCTGCCCGCAATGCTGTAGCCCTAGGCAGTGGGTAGACTGGAAGACCTTTGGGATCCCTTCCAGCTCTCACATTCTAGGATTCTAGTCATCTGGGTGAACTGTAGATTTGTGCTCCTTGGGCATACCCTCCCATCACTGCACATGGCCATCCTTGCAAAGGAAGGGAGATGGATAGAGAGATTTGTTTCGGTCATTGACCAGCAAAAATAAACAAACAACAGCTAACAATAATATCAAAGAGTGAGCCTTACAAAATTGACAAACTTCGTAGCAACACTTGGCCACATTCCAAGACACGGTGTCTTTAAAACTTGGCAGCACGTATCATTTAAATAAAACTCATTGGGCTGGCCTGGAAATTCCATTAAAAATGAAGAAGGAAAATTGAGTCAAATATGCTTGTAAAATGTGCAGTAAAGTCAAAAGGTGTGCAGTGGTTTCTCTGTCTCCCGAGCCAGAAAGGCCGAGGCGGGCTGAGTGTGGTCGTTTCGTGAACGTCCCCTCTAGAACTGCGGTGGGGACTGCATTTAGGGTCCTGGCTCTTCGGGATTCAGACTGTATATCGCCTATAAAGGCCTCCAGTCCAGACCAGATCATGCTTGCCTGGGCGTGGATTCGAATCGGTGGTTCATACACATTTACCAGCACTAAGGAGATTTCACCAGCCTTGAACATGGCTGCCATAGCGGAATGATCCATGGTGCCGAGAAGGGATAACTTAACCTGAAGTGTGGTAGAGGCCATCACAGAAGGGAGGTTTCTTTCTCTCTTCCCTCCATGAATCCAACAGGATTTGTACGCAGTCATTTGATGACTGATCTGTGCTGCTGCTGAAGGCATTTGTGTGATCTGTGCTTTGGTTTGGGGTTCAAAATGCCTTTTGGGGTCGCATCAGTTAAATATGCTTCAGGTTTTCCTGTGGGACATCCCGTCAAATTTGCTTCTCAGTTTACATGCTTAGAATCAAAGCACATGTGGCTAGTAATCAAGAGGAATATGCTGGTTACATACAGAAGTATGTTGGACATTTCTATCCTTCCTTTCCTCCGAGGAACGCAGGCTGGCAAACACGCTGCTGTTTCCCCCTTTTTTACCCACAGTTTGATGAATCCCACCCCTTCCCCCTGGATCGCTCCCTTGATCCAGAAGGTGCATCCATGGGTGGCACAGGACCATGAACCCAAGAAAAGCACAGTCTCCATGTCTGAGTGGAAGCGAAAGTTGACTTGGTTGCTCATGCCAAAGGCAAGTAGCTTCTGGCCACTCCATCTCTAAGGGCTCCCAAATATCACCCAGCTAACATTCCAAGCCAAGGACTCGGTTCGGGCCCAGGTAGAGCTTTCTAAGTTCTAATACAGTCAACTTATACGCTCTATCCTGTCATTCACACAATCAAGAAGTGTGTTCGGCCTGGGTTTGGGAGCTGTGTCTGCTCCCGATTTTTGACGTTGTAGAAGCGAGGTAAGTGGAAAACCTGGGTAGAAGGGGTTGTGTGGAAGCAAGGTAGGGGGGAAAACCTGGGTAGCTTCTCCTCCTGCCTTGCTTCCACACAAAGATTTCTACCCAGGTATTCCTCTTACCTTGCTTCCACGCAGTCAAAAACTGGGAGCACACACAGCTCCCAAACCCAGGTAGAACACTCGTTTTGATTGTGTGAATGACCTCTCTGTGAAATATCCAACACAGATATACACACCCTGGTAGATGGGTATAAAAGAAGGAATAATGACACACTCAAACACACTTTTTCAGACACGATTTCACAAACACGTCCCTCACACTGGAAGATCTTCCCCTTCGAGGATGGGGCTGCTCTGGGAAGAGCACCTGCCTGCTTGTATGCAGAAGCTTTCGATTTCCCTCCCTGGCAGCATCTCCAAGATGGGGCTGAGAGAGGCTCCTGCCTGTAGCCTCGGAGAAACCGCTGCCAGTTTGTGCTGACAACACCAAGCTACATGGAGCATTGGTTGGACTCAATATATGGCAGCTTTCTATGATCCTAACTCCTTAAGGCACCCCTCATAGGAACATAGGAAGCTGCCATAAACTGAGTCAGACCATTGGTCCATCTAGCTCAGTATTGTCTAGTGGCTTCTCGAGGGTTGCAAGCAGGAGTATCTCTCTGTCTTATCTTGGAGATGCTGCCAGGGAGGGAATTCTTCAATTCCGAGAGTGGCTCCATCTCCTGAGCGGAATCTCTTCCAGTGCTCACACATCAAGTCTCCCATTCATATGCAACCAGGGCAGACCCTGCTTACCTAAGGTGACAAGTCATGCTTGCTACCACAAGACCAGCTCTGCCCTCACTTGCTAACCGGGGCTCTGACCAGTTTTCTCTCTTCCTTACAGCACTCATGTGACTTGGAAGAAGAAAAATGAGGTGAAACCCAGCAGAAAATTTATTGGTGGTGCCTGATGGGGGGAAAAAGAGCACAGAATAAAAGCTGGAGCACAATTTAAGAAGATAAATGGATAACCTGATTTGTTAACAAGAAATTAAAAAAAATGGAGAAGGTAAATAAAAAAAGATGGTGCTCTCCACGTAGCAAAAGCTTCACTTCTGAACCAAGCATTAAACCTCAGTGCAAAATGCAAGCAGGTGTGAAATCATATGAATGTTTACGCTGTGGAAAGAGCTTCAGCCAGAGTGGTGATCTTACTAAACACCACAAAACCCACATTGGGGAGAAACCACATCAATGTTTGGAGTGTGGGAAGAGCTTCAGCTCTAGTGCAGATCTAACTAGGCATCGTAGAACCCACACAGGAGAGAAACCGTATAAATGTTTGGAGTGTGGAAAGAGCTTCAGCACGAATGGAGCTCTTACTATACATCACAAAACCCACACTGGGGAGAAACCACATCAATGTTTAGAGTGTGAGAAGAGCTTCAGCACTAGTGTATATCTAACTAGGCATCTTAGAACCCACACAGGAGAGAAACCGTATAAATGCTTGGAGTGTGGAAAGAGCTTTAGCACTAATGGAGCTCTTACTATACATCACAGAATCCACACTGGGGAGAAACCATATCAATGCTTGGAGTGTGGAAAGAGCTTTAGCACTAATGGAGCTCTTACTATACATCATAGAACCCACACTGGGGAGAAACCACATCAATGTTTGGATTGTGGAAAGAGCTTCAGCACTAGTGTACATCTAACTAGGCATCTTAGAACCCACACTGGAGAGAAACCACATAAATGCTTTGAGTGTGGAAAGGGCTTTGGCACGAGTGAAGCTCTTACTCTACATCATATAACACACACTGGGGAGAAACCTCATCAGTGTTTGGAGTGTGGTAAGAAGTTCAGCACGAAGGGAAATCTTGATATACACCATAGAACCCACACTGGGGAGAAACCACATAAATGTTTGGAGTGTGAGAAGAGCTTCCGCACTTCTGCACATCTTACTAGGCATCTTAGAACCCGCACTGGGGAGAAACCCTATAAATGCTTGGAGTGTGGAAAGAGCTTCAACACAAGTGGAAATCTTAACAAACACCATAGAACCCACACTGGGAAGAAACCATATAAATGTTTGGAGTGTAAGAAGAGCTTCAGCAGCAGTGGACACCATCGAATCCACACTGGGGAGAAACCATATAAATGCTTGGAGTGTGGAAAGAGCTTCAGCAGCAGTGGACAACTTACCAGACACCATCGAATCCACACTGGGGAGAAACTACATAAATGCTTGGAGTGTGGAAAGAGCTTCAGCAGCAGTGGACAACTTACTAGTCACCATCGAATCCACACTGGGGAGAAACCACATAAATGCATGGAGTGTGAGAAGAGTTTCAGCACCAGTGGACAACTTACTATGCACCACAGAACCCATACTGGGGAGAAACGACATCAATGTTTGGAGTGTGGAAAGTGGTTCAGCAAGAGTGGAGAACTTACTATACATCACAGAACCCACACAGGAGAGAGACCGTATAAATGCTTGGAGTGTGGAAAGAGTTTCAGCACGAGTGGAGCTCTTACTATACATCTCAGAATCCACACTGGGGATAAACCATATCAATGTTTGGAGTGCGGAAAACGTTTCAGCTCAAGTGGAGCTCTTAAAATACATCACAGAATCCACACTGGGGAGAAACCACATCAATGTTTGGATTGTGGAAAGAGCTTCAGCACTAGTGTACATCTAACTAGGCATCTTAGAACCCACACTGGGGAGAAACCACATAAATGTTTGGAGTGTGGAAAGAGCTTCAGCCAGAGTGCAGATCTTACTATGCACCATAGAACCCACACTGGGGAGAAACCACATAAATGCTTGGAGTGTGGAAAGCGTTTCAGCTCAAGGGGAAATCTTTATAAACACCGCAGAACCCACACTGGGGAGAAACCATATAAATGCTTGGAGTGCAGAAAGTGCTTCAGCCAGAGTGGAAACCTTGCTTTACACCATAGAACGCACACTGGAAGAACAGAGGCACACCTTACTGCACATGTGCAAATTGAAAAAGGATAAACTGAAACTCATGAAACTGCAGACAAACATGAGAATTTCCCTCAATTTGTGAAATAGAAACCATTCTGAGATTTCTGCTTCTGATTTAGCTTGCTTCCCTCTGCACAATTTTATAGCTATGTTTTGTATCTGTGTTATGAATAAATGTCCATAATCCATTCAAGTAGATTAATGAATATTAGTTTTTCACCGCATATGCTTCAGTTTCTTCTGAATAGCTTTATTTGTCCATCTCTGGAATGTGGATTCTGGGTGAAACTCAGTCTGCACAAAGAAGTGTAATGGTGATTTTAATGTTGATTTTTTAAAAACCAGAGGTAGAAATTATATATCTGAGGCCATTATTTATTTACTTACTTACATTTATATCCCGCTCTTCCTCCAAGGAGCCCAGAGCTGTGTCCTACATACATGAGTTTCTCCTCACAACAACCCTGTGAAGTAGGTGAGGCTGAGAGAGAAGTGAGCTGGCCCAGAGTCATCCAGCTAGTATTATGGCTGAATGAGGATTTGAACTTGGGTCTCCCCGGTCCTAGTCCAGCACTCTAACCACTACAGCACCACACTGGTAAGTGGAGCAGGCCTCCCCTTGTGGTGGCAGAGGCAGCAGCGGGCAGCAAGAGCTGCTTCCCTGAACTTGACTGCAGAGGAATGCACGGGGAGGGCGGGGATGTGGGAAGTTGTCCTGCTATGGAAATAGGAACATAGGAAGCTGCCATATACTGAGTCAGACCCTTGGTCCATCTAGCTCAGGATTGTCTACCTAGACTGGCAGCGGCTTCTCCAAGGCTGCAGGCAGGAATCTCTCTCCACCCGATCTTGGAGATGCTGCCAGGGAGGGAACTGGGAACCTTCTGCTCTTCAACATGTTAATGCAGCTGCTCCATCCCAGAGGAGATGCGAACTAAAAGCCAGTTGCGGAAAACTTCCATGACCTTTCTCAGAGAGCAGGCTTGACCAAGAGTTCACAGTTACCCGAAAACAGCGAGGCAATAAATTGAAATTTTTTAACCCCAGACATACATTGGGCTAAGCTGTAATGCACAATGAGAAACTGGAAACTGGAGTGTGCAGTGCTGCTCCCCAGTAGCTTGCAGAGACTTTGAGGTCCATCGGGAGGATTTGAGGTCCATCGGGAGGATTTGGGGACTCAAAACTGCCCTTCCCTGGAGAAGCCAAGTCAAATGCTTGCTCTGCTTGGGAACACTGCTGGCTACAAATACCCGATGTCTTTTTTTTTCCTTTTTCCCCACTCGAAAGGAGCTATACAAAATTACTACTTATGATCATGCACCTCCCTCCCCCTTGTAAAAACCATTGCTTCCCTGAGCTGGAGGGAAGCCAAATAGCACAAAGGAGAAAGTGGAGGGCTGGTAGCAAATCGGAGGAGAATGAAAGGGTGTGTGTGTGTGTGTGTGTGTGTTGACTATCAATGGCTAGTCGGATTTCCTGCTCAGGACTTGCAGATCGCGGAGAGCCCTGGAGACCATCTGGGGGGCAGAGCTCAGGCCAACCCCTCCCCCCCCCCCGCTGGCTGCACTCCTCGCAACCCTCCTGCGGGGACCTTTCCCACGGCAGAAGAGAGAGGGCAGCGCGACGGGGAGGGAGATCCAACCCGCCCCCGCCCTTCCCCAGGATGCTGCGCCTGCGTCTGGCTGCTCACCTGCCTTTTCAGGTAGCCCTGCAAGCAGGCACGAATCTCTCGGTGCGGGCGCCTGATCCGCCTCTGCGGAGAAACACGCGCAATCTTTCCTGCAGCAGCAGCAGCAGCAGCAGCGCGGTCCTCTGGCACCGTCACTCCGGATCAAGGCAGCCTCGGAAGAGGATCCAGGCAGGTCCGGCTTTTTATTCGCGCAGGCTGGCTTCTGCTGCTGATGCAGCCGCCTGCTCTGCTCTCTGCCCCTCGCACTCTTCCCTGCCCCTCCCCTTCCTCTTCCTCCTCTCAGCTCCACCTCGCAGTGCGCAGGATTGGACCCCCCCCCCTCCCCTCCTTCTCTCAAACAGCCTCCAACTACCCCCACCGTTCCTGCTCCAACCGCATCCCAGCTCCTCTCTCTCATTGGGTGAGCCATCAAGGCCCCGCCCACTCCAGGAACATCCTCCCCCCCCCGCAAAGCCTGGCCTCCTCTCTGGCCCCGTGGGGGGGGGGAGATCTTCCACTTGGGGGCTGTTAGGATCCGGGGGGCGCAAGCAGGGAGTGTAGCAGGATGGCGTCCTCCGCGCCCTGCAGGCAGACAAGGAAGGAGGTGGGGAGGGACAAGCAGGGTGTGGGGAGAGTAATCTATGGGGAAGGGTGTGTGTGATGCATACAGCAAAATGCATGATTTCGGGCTGGGCAGCGCCTTTTCCGTCCCTTGCAGCAAAGCTCTCTGGCTCCCCCAGTCTGATTCTGAGGACCGGGAGAGAAGCTGGGGAAAGGGAGGAAATCCGTCTCCTTCCCTTCCCAGGGGCTGCGAATTCTCCGATGAAAGGGGTCGCAAGGGGGCTGCCCCCCCCCCGCCTCCTCCTCCGCAGTCCGGCCTCCAGGGGAGAGGGAGGTCCAGGAGGGAGGTCAGGTCCGCGGGTCCGACCTTTCCCGAGGCAGCTGCTGGGACATTTGGGTCAAGAAGGGGAAGGGAGGAACCTCCTGAGCTGACCAGACAATGAACACACTCGCACTGCACTCATGCTGGCCCTTGGGCGTCGCAGCAGGGGGTGATGGGATTTGTGGTCCAGCCACATCTGGGGACCCACCTCTGAGATGCCCTGCCAACCTCCAAGGCTCGAAGACGGACCGGACCGAGGGAAAGAGAGAGAACCCCCATTTCTTCTAATGCCAGGAAAAGTGCGTGTGTGGCCAAGACTTCACAAGATGATGATGTACCTACCTTGTCCTTGATCCACAGGTTGGAAGGGGAGCCAAGGAGCTGGAAGAAGCCAAGCTGCACAACTGCCTCCGGGTTCCTTTTGGGATAACTCCGTCGCTTGGCTTGACCGAGAGGTGTCGCTCCTGGCCTCCCTTCTGCTCCGAGATCAGTGAGGAAACGTCTCTTCTAAGAAGCTCCCCTCCAGGAGGACGATAAGAACCGGGGAGGCCACAACGGTGCCCCCACACCTGCGCACCCTGGGAGGTCCCATGGCGGTCCAGTTGCAGTGCAGGTCAGCAGAGAGGGATGCTGTGCTTGTGGACTCGTTCTTCCCGTGATCAGAAAGCTGGGCGCCACAGCATTCTGCATCACGGCAGTCCACCCAGACAGCCTCTATCTCGGTAGCCCTGCACTGGAGCCATGGATGGTGGCAGGCTGGACTGGACCTGTACAGCATTCTCTGCTCAGGCCGTGTGCATGTCTGTATACACTGGATTTCTAATTGTTATGAGTCATCCGTAGCTGGCGGGTCCAGGTTCTTTAAACCCACCTGTCCACAAGAGGGCACCCTTTTGCAGCACAAAATGCATTGTGTCTTTTGCGTTTCGTGTAGCCTATCCCCGGCTCACTGCAATGCAGAAAGTGTCCACAGGAGGGCACCCTTTTGCAGCACCAGGAAAATGCATTGTGTCTTTTGCGTTTCGTGTAGCCTATCCCCGGCTCACTGCAATGCACAAAGTGTCCACAGGAGGGCACCCTTTTGCAGCACCAGGAAAATGCATTGTGTCTTTTGCGTTTCGTGTAGCCTATCCCCGGCTCACTGCAATGCACAAAGTGTCCACAGGAGGGCACCCTTTTGCAGCACCAGGAAAATGCATTGTGTCTTTTGCGTTTCGTGTAGCCTATCCCCGGCTCACTGCAATGCAGAACGTGTCCACAGGAGGGCACCCTTTTGCTGCTCCTGGAAAAATGCATTGTTCTTTGCCTTTCGTGTAGCCCTGCATCAGGTCACTGGAATGCACAAAGTGGCCACACGAGGGCACCCTTTTGCTACACCAGGAAAATGCACTCCAAAGATTCTTTACAGTCATGGGATAAGGGGACAGGTATTTAAACGGAGAGGGAGAGAGATCAACCTTTCTCAGGCCCTGGGACTCTTCATGAATTCCCTCCAGATGAGGGGCACACTGTGAAACTCCGACGAAAATCGAACCAGCCAACCAGAGAGTACTAAACAACATATATCCTTTGTTAAACAAGAGAATATATGAATGAAGCCTATTTAGACAATACTCCCAAGTCAATAAACAAAACAAAGTGTGTGTTTCCTTCTTTCCAAACATACACTGCAAAATTCCAAAGTGATTACAAAACTCAACGCTAAGAAACTGACAGAAAAGGTTTCAGAAGCAACCGGTGGTGAGCTTTTTCTTTCACAAGTGTGTGTGTGTTCGTTTAAGTGGCAAGCCCATCTTCAGATGCTAGCAGAGGAGCATCAAAGGGATTGAGAAATATCTAGCATATATGTATATGATAGCAATCTCCTCACTCTTTCAAGATATTATTATTATTATTATTATTATTAATAATAATAATAAATATTTATATAACTTCTCAGAAACTTTGCATCTCTGAGAGACTACTCAAAACCAACCTAATCACATAGTTGCGACAGATTTTCTAAATACTCCTCCAAGCAGGACAGTAGTTCTTAATGAGATCTATACCGTCCCATTTTATATTTTATTTTTCACATTTATATCCCACTCTTCCTCCAAGGAGCCCAGACATACATGGTTATTTTTATCCTCACAACAACCCTGCGAGGTGGGTTAGGCTGAGAGAGACATGACTGGCCCAGAGTCACCCAGGGAGCTGAGCTCAGCAGACCATTTTTCATTCCAATATTTCACTTCTGATATGAATGGCTGACATCCCAATGCAGCATGCATGCTTTTGGCCCCAGCACCCAGGCAGCGTTAAGCCGGGGTAGTGCTAAACAAGAGCAGAAATGCTTCCAGAGCTCAGTAAAGTGTCTGGGGAAGCAGCTGAGGGCTTCCTCTTTGGGTTTCCCCCGGGGGTGCCTCTGCCCCACTCTTTCCTCCTGGTCCTAAGGAGGATTTGCATGGGATCCCCTTGATGGAGAGACCTGCCACTAGGAACCCCCTCACAGTATACTCAGGAAGGGAGGATTGTTTGGTCCAGGCAGCAAGTGGTGCTGAGTTTGTGCAGGATGGTCCTGCAAAGATGGGGAGGAGGTGGGGTCCCTTTAAGGGCTTTCCTCCTGCTATGGGCTGGGGATTTGGTTAGGGTGTGTAAGCAGGTTCATGACTCAAGGACTGCTTTCTGCCCTAGAACCTGTTGGAAATGAAGGACTGCTCTGTCTCTTGTCTCAATGACCTAGGAGGACAGACTAGTGAGTCAGAGGGCTAGAGGGTCAAGACATTGGTCATCCCTTCTCTACTGCTCCTCTGACACTATCCCTTTGGAATGTAGATCGCTGCTCTCAGGGACACTTCCTTCCTTCCTTCCAGCCACTTCCTCCTTCTCTCTCTTCTCTTCCCTTCCTTCTCCCTTGCAACATGCAAGCTCCTCTCTCCCCTGCACCATTTGTGCAGAGATGCAGAATCCATCTGCATCCAGCTAGCTAGCTCGATTAGAGAGCCTATCTCCTCACTTTCCTATCTAGAATGGAGTTCTCTAATAAATACTCCTTATATTGATTGGAAACTATGAACTGGCTCCAAGTTACTTTCCTCTCAGCATACACGCATGCCTAACCAAATTCTGCTGTGTTGTGCCTCTGTGCACTCTGCTATAATGAAAAAGGGTCTCTCCTACCAGAGAGAATTATCAACAGAACCTGCCTCTAATCAGCTTACGCGTTCCAGGGCTGTGAGAGTGGATAGATTCTTTTCCATGCTTCCTGTATTGCTGGCACACATGTAAATCTCTGTTTTGTTTCCCCTTAGTTGTCTTTTAGTTTCAGAAACAGAAAGGAATCTTTAGCCTTTCCTCACGGGGAAGGTGCTGCAGCTCCTCCTGGATACTGACCTCTCCTAGGCTTCCGTTTAGACCAGTTCTCACTCAGGCTCTCATGAGAGGACCGTGCTTCAGTTACCTTAAAGAGTTGTGAAACACCTGTCTCGGGCAGCAGTGACATAGGAACATAGGAAGCTGCCATATACTGAGTCAGACCATTGGTCTATCGAGCTCAGTATTGTCTTCACAGACTGGCAGCGGCTTCTCCAAGGTTGCAGGCAGGAGTCTCTCTCAACCTTATCTTGGAGATGCTGCCAGGGAGGAAACTTGGAACCTAGATGCTCTTCCCAGAGCAGCTCCATCCCCTGAAGGGAATCTCTTACAGTGCTCACAATTCTTTTGCACTTTATTTTTTATTCGTTTTCTACATTACGACAATGTGACACAGTATGCAATTTGGATGCATCAGGGCCGTCCTCATGTCTCAGGGCTATGAAAGGAAGCATATAAAAGCTCTCGTCTCCTCGGTCATTTCCAGCAGCGTCTTCCAACTGGGCTTGTCGTCGTCTCCTTCTCCTTCCTTGGCCATTTCTGCTCTTGGTAAGTCTGCTTTTCAGCTAAAACTCCGGGGTGAGGCAGGAAAGAGGGAAGCATCAGATGCTTTGCCCGCTTCTTTGAAGCTTGTCCCTGGCCACATTAGGAATTTTGTCCCCCGTTCTGGTCCAAGCATCTCAAAAAAGGATTTCAGAGCACTGGAGAAGGTGCAGAAGAAGGCCAATTTAGCCACCAGGGGGCTAGAGTTCCTTCCAAAATGACAAGTTTTGGGTTATTTTAACTTAGAAAAGGGCTGACTAAGAAAAGACCCAAGAGTGGTTTCTAAAAAGACTCATGATGTGGAGAGGGAGGAGGAGGGAGACTTGTTTTTCTCCTCCTCCCACCCCACTAGAGCCAGGAATGTGACAAAGTGATCCTTAAGAGGCCCATTCTTGATAGGGAACATCAGATAGATCTAAGCACCAAGTGAGGCGTGGTTTGGAGCTGCTAAGCCCCTGCAGAAAACAGCTAAATATCTTTATAATCTGACATTCCCAACACAGAGAATAGCCCTGACATATGCTCAGCTAGATGTGCTGCTGCCCTCTGTGGTCTTGGAGGGTAGGTTTGGGAGAGTCCCCTTCCTGGAGAGATCGTGTCCTTGTGGGAATGGGGAGCCGTTGGCCATGTGCTTTTGTCTTGTTCCTTCCACCGTGATTTGCATCCTAGATATATGCCTCCTTTTGTTTTTAGATACCCAGATAATTCTGATGAGATTGATATTAACTTATTTCTCTCTGACAAACAGACTGATGTGTTGCATCTGGTGGCCACATTTTGTATGGCTGCGATCAAGATTTGCTCATAGTGTGTTTGAAGAATTCAGGCTTTTAGTGTACCTCATCCTATTTTATTTTATATCAATTTTATGTAATTGTTCCTCTGTGTGTGTGTGTGTGTGTGTGTGTGTGTGTGTGTGTGTACATACATACATTCAAACAAACAAACACACACAAATCTGTATCGATCTTCACCTTTCATGTCCTTTTTATCTGGTCTGAATATTTGATCAATGATTGTAATAAACTGAGCAGAACTGGACTAGAGACAGGAAATGAATCACCGGGAAATCTAGGACTGACCAAAAGGAAGGGTTTCTTCACACAGGGCCGAATTTAGAATTGGTTGACTAGACCTGTGGATATTGAAAGACTGATACACAACTAGATGCACAAAGAGAAAGAAGCACAAGGGAGAAATGAGCGCCCAGCCAACCACTGAAAGGACTTGTCCTGAGGTTGGATAGGAACAGTTGCTCTCCCCCTTTTTTCAGTGAAAAGCCTGGGAACACAGGTACATCTTCAAGGTCTTCTTAAAAGTGAGCCGAGAAGGAGAAGCTCTTATTTCAACAGGGAGCATATTCCAGGCTGCCACAGAGAAGGTCTGGTCCCGGGTTGCCAGCAAATGAGCTGGTGGCAACTGCAGTCAGACCTCTCCAGATGATCTTAGGCGACAGGGTCCGTGACAAGGAAGGGTGTTTTTTGTCCATGACAAAAGCTTGGAGTCAAATGCAATTTTTAACCTTGGTTTCCCCAAGCGGACTCAGTATCAAATTTTATTCCAGTTCCAGTGTAATCCACCCAGGCAGGGGCATAGCTAGAATTGAACGAAAAGGTTCAAACAACTAGGGCCCCCAGCTCCTGAGGGCCCTCCAGCTCCATCCCTCCCTATTTTCTTCATTGTCTGGGGGCCGCCCGAGAGAGGGATGAACATGGGCCCCCTCTCCCCTAGCGACGCCCCTGCAGGTGAAATAATCATGGAGAGTCATTTTAGCTCTTGTAAGAAAGTGGTTGAGAAAATAACTATTATTCCCTATTTAAACGTCTTCCTGAAAGGATGTTCTTCTCCAACGTGTCATTTCAGATCTCCTTCCACCTCTCCAAGATGTCCAGCCCTCTCAGTGGTCTCAGCGCAGAAGCTCTCAGAGCTCTGTTGACTCAATCCGGAAATATAATAGAAATACCTCCCATCTTAGTGACCATATTCCTCTCGTAATGATGAGTCTAAAACTAGAGAAGAAACCCTGCTGGTGATGAAATTGCTGGCGGACTTTCTTCCTTGGGATTGGCTTGTCTCTTCCTGATGTGATGCCGGATAGTTTCAGGAGAAGCGGATTCTCCCACTGGGCCCGATGTCCTCTTCCTTTCTAGTGACAAAAGCATCGTCTGCAGCGAATAACGGTGTTTGGTAGACATGGCATGGATTCTTCCCAGCTGCTGTTTCCTGGGCTCCAGCAGGGTCAGAACCCCTGAGAAATCCACAGCCAGTCCACAGTGGAGGGGATCTTTGGGTGCTCCCTTCCTTTCTCTGATAGCCTTTCTCCAGTTTGTGTCCAAGGATGCTCTCCTGTGTCCGTATTTCCCACCGACATCGACACGGAGCCTTTCTTCCCATTTTGCCAAGTGAACCTCACCACATTGGCTCAGCTTCAGAGGACCTTCTCCTTATGAATCTGCTCCATTTAGATTCCATTTGGGAGGTCTTGATTTCACTTTTCCTGCCTCATCTGCTGATCATCGAGAAGGACAACTCAATCCTTCCCTACCAATAAAGATTCATTGCAATCCCTCATCAGCCTTATCTGTTCTCCTTCCTACTCCCTGCATCTTTGTACAAATACACACACACGCACACACACCCCTGTGAGACGAGAAGCTGGAAATTCAGAAATTCTATGCATTCCTATGGCCTTCTCCCATAGGAGATCTGGGGAAAGACCTCCAGAGGTGGCTACGTTTCGTGATTCCATGGGAGAGTGGGAAAGGGAGCTGAGAAATGAAGCAGATGGGCGAGGGGAGGAGACGAGGAGAGCTGGTCTTGTGGTCGCAAGCATGAGTCGTCCCCTTTGTTAAGCAGGGGCTGCCCTGGTCTGCATTTGAATGGGGGACGACATGTGTGAGCACTGCAAGATCTTCCCCTTGGGGGATTTGGCCACTCTGGGGAGAGCAGAAGAACCCAAGTTCTCTCCCTGTATCTCCTGCCTTCAACCTTGGAGAAGCCACTCCTTTTGTTCCATATTGCAGTTGGGGTGGATGATGGGAGCTGTAGTCCCACAATGGCTGGCGGCCCTCAGCTTGGCCCCCCTTCTCTATTGTCTGAAAGGACTCTGGTGCCTCAGCCTTACCTGAACACAGCCTAAGCCCTGCAAATGAGGGGTGGGTGTCCCTCCTCGGGACCCCTTGTTCCAAGGAAGCCCTTGATTTCTGGCCCCTTGCAGTGGCATTCTGGGCTGCTCAGTCTCCTTTCATGACATTTGGGTCTTGTGAAGACAAACCATTAAGAAGAGAAACACACACAACAAAAAAGCTCAAAAAAGCACAACCTCCCAAGAAAAAGAACTCACTCTTTTGAGGCTAAAGAAATCCTCAACATTTGACCGTGAAGACCCAACCCAACCATTGCAAACACAAAACCAGCTTGGAACGGGAAGCATGTCTGCCCTGGCTGCCAGCAGAGGTCACTGCAGACCAAACCTTCTTCTCCAGGCTTCTCGTTTCCCACCAGGAGCCAATGCAGCAGCTGGAGGCTTGGATTGGGGGGGGGGAGGAGCCCATTTGGGGGGCTGCTTTGGCCCTGCGAGGGGAGCCTTTTCCAACTAGGTAGCAGGAGGGAGAAGTGACTGTGTGGAATCCAGAGAGGAGGAAACGCTGGGTAGGACAGCACCATCCTAACCAGCTTTCATACCCAGCATTTGACCGGGCTAGGAAGAAGAGCTGATCTACCCAGCGTTCCCTCTGACCTGGATTCCACACCATCACTTCTCCCTCCTCCTCCCTGGCTCTTTCCTCCCACACCAGCGAAAAGGGGAAGCACACTCAGCTCCCAAACTTGGGCAGGACACTTGTCTGACCCAGATTTGGGTGGTGTGAATGACTCCAGATGTGAAAGAGGGTATCCTTTCTGCCAAGGCATTCCATGCGAGGGGCTGCAGGTTGTGATTAGATGGGGAAAGCCATGTGGGGAGCAGGGAGGGCAGAAAGGGCTGACTCTGCCCTGGTGCTTGGGGACTGGGAGCTGCATCCCAAGACACAGACGGGATTTCAAACCTCAACAAGCCAGCGTGGGCAGTAGCAGATCTGGTGACCTCACCGCAGTTCTGGAATTCTGCAGGGAGAAGGAGGCTCATTGGCCATCCTGGGCGTCCAGCTGCAGTTAGTTGGGCTTGTGGTCTGGTTTTCTTTGCTGAAATGGGTGGCTACTGGGCCTGTCTCAGGTACAGTCTGGCATGGCGGTGGGGTGGGGGTGGGACCGAACCCAAGGGCTGCCTGGGACTGGTTGTGAAAGCTGTCCTTCCTTGGTTTTCCCTTCTCTGGGTTGGATGCCTCTCAATCCCAGTTGCAGGGGAGCAACAGCAGGAGAGAGGACAAGCTCTCACCCCCTGACTGTCGGCTTCCCAGAGGCATCAGGTGGGCCACTGTCTGAAACAGGATGCTGGGCTAGATGGGCCTCCTTGGGCCTGATCCAGCAGGGCTGTTCTTCTGTTCTTCATTTCACCTCCAGCATGGACCCCAAGCAGCTTCTCCTTGAAATGCAGGAACCCTCAAGGGTCGCCTCGTGGGGTGGTTTCCACAATACTTCCTTGGCTTGCAGGCCCTAGACTCATGAACCACGAGGAGTGCCCAGGAACTATGGGAGACCACTAAGGGGGTGGTTGTGGGGAAACCCTTTGCCCTCCCTTTGAAGCTGTCATCTCCAGCTGCCCATGAAGCCCACCCATCCTCTTGCCAAGAATCGTGCCTAAGCCTGCTTCTTCCTTCTTCTTCTTCCAGGTCCCAGCAGGAAGAAGTTGTCAAGTAAGTGGTTCTTCTTTCCTTTCTGGGTGTTTCTGGCCCAGGAGGGGGTCCCCCTCAAGCGTGGATGGGGTTCAGGCAGGACCCCAACCCAGGAGGTGTGGCACCCATGTCCCCAACTGGGTGAGCCCGGCTGCCTTCAGGAAGCCAAACAGAGGCCGATGGATATGATGCTAGCAAATCTGAATTTGATCCCAGCAAAACTGGCTTCTTGTCTCATTTTGCAAAAACAAACAGACACGCCCCAAATGAAACCTGTTTTGGAAAACTCTTCTGGAGAGGGATGGGTCAGTCCTCAGGGCCAAACAGTACCCCTGATGCTGTCCATTCCTAACCCCAGCGAATTCCCAACTCTGGACGCATCCAAAACGGGCAGGGCCACCTAGAAGGACTGCTGGTCGGATGCATCTGAGCCAGGAGGAGAGGGGGAGATGTGCACCCCCTGGCTTGACTGGGAAACCCCCCAGGTCCTGGGACTGGTGACCGAGTATACGTCTCTGCTCTCCTCTGCAGGCTTCCTGAAGATCCGGAGAAGGAACAGACTGGTGAGTGGATGACCAGCGTGGGGAGGGGTCCTTCTCAGGGCTTCGCCAGATCTCCAGAGCAGCTCCCCTTGAGGATCTCTTGCTCTGGGCAAAGGAGCCCGATGGGAAGAAGTAGGTCGTCTGACGGATGAGTGGCAGGAGGAGGAGAGGAGGAGGAGGAGGAGATGGGGAAAGGCCGGAGGGTCCAATCCTGAGCAGTGGGAGGTGGAGTTGAGAGGAGGAGAGGAAGTGGAGGGGCGGAGTGCAGAGCGCGGAGGGGGCCCGAGAAGGAGCAGGCGGGGTGGTGGGGGCTGCATCAGCGGCAGGAGCGGGTTGGAGACCAAAGAGCGGGAGTATCCCTGATCATCTTCCGCGGCTGCCTTGAGCCGGAGTGACGGCGGCGCCAGAGGCCAGCGCTGCTGCTGTTGCTGCTGCAGGAAACGTGGCGGGTGTTTCTCCGCAGAGGCGGATCAGAAACGTGGGTCGTGGCTTGTGGCTGGGCGCTTTGGCGAAAGAGAGAGGTGAGCAGCAAGGGGCAGCCGCACAGCATTCTTGGGAGGGGGCAGATGCCCCCCTCCCATCTGCCCCCCCCCCGTGTCTCTCTCCTTGTCCCACTGCCGTCTTCTCTGCAGTGGGAAATGTCCCCGCAGCCAGCAGTGGGGGGAGGAAGGGGGTCATGGGGGATGGCAGGAGAAGCTCTTCCTTCCCACCCCAGATTGACTTGGCTTCCCCCTGGAAGGGGCAGCTGTGCCCTCCAGATTTACCTGGAAGGCCCCACGAGCTATGGGGGAGAGCTCCAGACACCAGCTGGGCCTTTCATTCTGCATTAGAGCTTAGCTTGTTGTAGGTCCTGGCTGGGGGCGGGGCGGGGGGGGAGGGAGGGAATCCACTTTTCCCGTCAGTGCTTTTGGGCAAATTCGAACTCGCAGCAAAGCCTGCTGTCTGGGAAAGCGCCTGGAGAAGGAGAGATGGAGTCGAGTGGCCACCTTCCAAGCTCTGATGTGGGGGTCTCCTAGAAGAGGGAGGGAACTTGTCCTCTCTTCCTCCTGAGAGCAAGATGAGCACCAATGGGTTGAACAAGAAGAAGCAGATTTAGGCCAGGCATTCGGAAGAAGGTGCCAACTGGGAGAAGAGCTGGACAGCGGAACCGCCTGCCTTGGGCAGTGGTGGGCTTCCCTTCCCTGCAGCATCCAAGCAGAAGCTAGACAGGAATCTGCCTGCGATGCTGTAGCCCTGGGCAGGGGGTGGACTAGAAGACCTTTGAGATCCCTTCCAGCTGTCACATTCTAGGATTCTAGTCACCTGGACGAACTGTAGATTTGTGCTCCTTGGGCATACCCTACCATCACTGCACATGGCCATCCTTGCAAAGGAAGGGAGATGGATAGAGAGATTTGTTTCGGTCATTGACCAGCAAAAATAAACAAACAACAGCCAACAATAATATCAAACAGTGAGCCTTACAAAATTGACAAACTACGTCGCAACACTTGGCCACATTCCAAGACACGGTGTCTTTAAAACTTGACAGCACGTATCATTTAGATAAAACTCATCGGGGTGGCCCGGAAATCCCATTAAAAATGAAGAAGGAAAATTGATTCGAATATGCTTGTAAAATGTGCAGTGAAGTCAAAGGTGTGCAGTGGTTTCTCTGTCTCCCGAGCCAGAAGGGCCGAGGCGGGCTGAGTGTGGTCGTTTCGTGAACGTCCCCTCTAGAACTGCGGTGGGGACTTCATTTAGGGTCCTGGATCTTCGGGATTTTGCTGTTGTTAAGCTGATTAGGTATTCAGCAGGTTTTAGGTTTGAAAACTGATTACCTATACAAATCCCCCCGGTCAGTTTAGCTGACTCTTCTTGCAATTCTATATCAAATGTGGCTAGTAATCAAGAGGAATATGCTGGTTACATACAGAAGTATATCTGACATTTCTATCCTTCCCTTGGAGGAATCCCTTGGCGCAAACATGCTGCTGCCTCGCCCTTTGATGAATGCCACCCCTTCCCCCTGGATCGCTCCCTTGGGCCAGAAGGCACGTCCATCATCACAGGACCATGAATCCAAGAAAAGCACAGTCCCCGTGTCGGAGTGGACGCAAAAGCTGACTTGGTTGCTCATGCCAAAGGCAAGTAGCTTCTAGCCACTCCATCTCTAATGGCTCCCAAATATCACCCAGCTAACATTCCAAGCCAAGGACTCGGTTCGGGCCGAGGTAGAGCTTTCTAAGTTCTAATACAGTCAACTTATACGCTCTATCCAGTCATTCACACAATCAAGAAGTGTGTTTGGCCTGGGTTTGGGAGCTGTGTCTGCTCCCGATTTTTGACTGTGTAGAAGCAAAGTAAGAGGAGAACCTGGGTAGAAGGGGTTGTGCGGAAGCAAGGTATGGGGGGAAACCTGGGTAGCTTCTCCTCCTGCCTTGCTTCCACACAAAGATTTCTACCCAGGTATTCCTCTTACCATGCTTCCACACAGTCAAAAATTGGGAGCAGACACAGCTCCCAAACCCAGGTAGAACACACTTTATGATTGTGTGATGACCTCTCTGTGAAATATCCAACACACACACACACACACACACACACACCCAGTAGATCGTTATAAAGGAAGGAATTATAACACAGTCACACACACTTTTTCAGCCATGATTTCACAAACCCTTTCCTCACCCGCACTGGAAGATGTTCCCCTTCGAGGATGGAGCTGCTCTGGGAAGAGCAACTACCTGCTTGTATGCAGAAGCTTTCGATTTCCCTCCCTGGCAGAATCTCAAAGATGGAGCTGAGAGAGACTCCTGCCTGCAACCTTGGAGAATCTGCTGCCAGTTTGTGCTGACAACACCAAGCTACATGGAGCATTGGTCTGACTCAATATATGGCAGCTTTCTGTGATCCTAACTCCTTAAGGCTCCCTTCATAGGAAGCTGCCGTATCCTGAGTCAGACCATTGGTCCATCTAGCTCCGTATTGCCTACCCAGACTGGCAGCGGCTTCTCCAAGGTTGCAGGCAGGAATCTCTCTCCGCCCTATCTTGGAGATGCTGCCAGGGAGGGAACTTGGGACCTTCTGCTCTTTCCAGAGCAGCTCCATCCCAAGGGGAATCTCTTCCAGTGCTCACACTTCTAGTGTCCCATTAATATGCAACCAGGGCAGACCCTGCTTAGCTAAGGGGACAAGTCATGTTTGCTACCACAAGACCAGCTCTCCCTTCTTTTGCTAACCCCTGCTCTGACCAGTTTTCTCTCTTCCTTCCAGCAAAATTGTGACTTGGGAGAGGAAAAATGAGGTGAAACCCAGCAGAGGATTTTTTAGTGATGCCTGAAGGGGAAAAAGAGAGCACAGATTAAAAACTGGAGCACAATTTAAGAATATAAATGGATAACCTGATTTTTAAACAAAGGATGCCAAAAAAAATGGAGAAAGTAAAAGAAAGCCTGTGCCCTCCACGCAGCAAAAGCTTCACTTCTGAACCAATTATTAAACCTCTGTGGGAAATGCAAACAGGTGAAAAATTATATGAATGTATGCACTGTGGAAAAAACTTTAGTGAGAGAGGAAATCTTATTATACACCACAGAACCCACACTGGGGAGAAACCACATAAATGCCTGGAGTGTGGAAAGTGCTTCAGCCAGAGTGGGCAACTTACTATGCACCATCGAATCCACACTGGGGAAAAACCACATAAATGCTGGGAGTGTGGAAAGAACTTCAGCATGAGTGCAGATCTTAATAAACACCATAGAACCCACACTGGGGAGAAACCACATAAATGCTTGGAGTGTGGAAAGTGCTTCAGCCAGAGTGGACATCTTACTACACACCATAGAACCCACACTGGGGAGAAACCACATCAATGTTTGGAGTGCGGAAAGTGCTTCAGCCAGAGTGTACAACTTACTATACACCATCGAATCCACACTGGGGAGAAACCACATAAATGCTGGGACTGTGGAAAAAGCTTCAGCAGGAGTGCAGATCTTAGTAAACACCATAGAACCCACACTGGGGAGAAACCGCATAACTGCTTCGAGTGTGGAAAGAGCTTCAGCACCAGTGGACAACTTACTATACATCACAGAACCCACACTGGAGAGAAACCACATAAATGTTTGGAGTGCGGAAAAAGTTTCAGCCAGAGTGGAGATCTTACTATACATCATAGAACCCACATTGGAGAGAAACCGCATAAATGTTTTGAGTGTGGAAAGAGCTTCAGCACAAGGGGAGATCTTACTATACATCACAGAACCCACACTGGGGAGAAACCGCATAAATGCTTTGAGTGCCGAAAGAGCTTCAGCACGAAGGGAAATCTTAGTAAACACCATAGAACCCACACTGGGGAGAAACCACATAAATGTTTCGAGTGTGGAAAGAACTTCAGCAGGAGCGAACATCTTACTATACATCACAGAACCCACACAGGAGAGAAACCGCATAAATGTGTGGAGTGTGGAAAGAGCTTCAGCATGAGTGGAGATCTTAATAAACACCATAGAACCCACACTGGGGAGAAACCACATAAATGCTTGGAGTGTGGAAAGAGCTTCAGCTCAAGGGGCAATCTTGATAAACACTATAGAACCCACACTGGGGAGAAACCATATAAATGTTTGGAGTGTGGAAAGTGCTTCAGCCAGAGTGGAAACCTTGCTGTACACCATAGAACCCACACTGGAAGAATGAAGGCACATCTTACTGCGCATGTGCAAACTGAAAATCATGAAACTGCAGAAAAGCCCAAAAATCTCCCTCCATTTGTGAAATATAAACCATTCTGAGATTTCTGCTTCTGTTTTCTCTTGCTTTCCTCTGAATGGATTTATAGATGTGTTTTGTATCGGTGTTATGAATAAATGTTCAAATAGATTAATGAATATTAATTTTTCAACACATAGGCTTCTGTTTCTTCTGAATATCTCTGTGTGTCACTCTCTGGAATGTGGATTCTGGGTGAAACTCAGCCTGTGCCAAGGACTGTAATGGCAATTTTAATGTTGTTAGTTTTTAAACCCTATACCTGGCAGCAACAATATCGGAAGATGCTGCAGGCGGATGCTCACTTGAGTGACAACGGCAAAGGCACTATCTCATGCTGTGTGGGAGGAAAGCAATGGTCAACCACTCCTGCATTCTACCAAGAAAGCCACATGGCTCTGTGCTTGCCAGGAGTCCACACCGACTCAAGGGCACAATCTCTCCTTTCCTGTCCTTGCTTTCTTCTCCTCCAATTTGCTGCCAGCCTTCCACTTTCTCCTTTTTGCTCTCCCGCGTCACTCCAGCTCAGGGAAGCAAAGCTTGGGAAAGGGTGTGGGGAATGGTGCATTATCACACGCAGCAATGTTGTATAGCTCCTTTCGAGTGAAAGAAAGATGTTGGGTATGTTTAGCCTGGAGCGCGCCCAGGATAGGGATAATTAGTAAGGGGATTAGAAAATAAAATGGCTAATATTATCATGCCCTTATACAAAACGATGGTGTGGCCACCCCTGGAGTACTGCGTACAATTCTGGTCACCACATCTAAAGAAGAAGGACATTGTAGAACTGGAAAAGGTGCAGAAGAGGGCAACCAAGATGATCAGGGGCCTAGAGCACCTTTCTTAGGAGGCAAGGCTACAACACCTGGGGCTTTTTAGTTTAGAAAAAAGACAACTTTCGGGGAGACATGATAGAGGTCTATAAAATCATGCATGGTGTGGAGAAAGTGGAGAGAGAGAAATTCTCTCTCACACATCACACTAGAACCAGAGGTCATCCCATGAAATTGATTGCCAGGAAATTTAGGATCAGGAAACAGAGGTACTTTTTCACACAATGCATCATCAGCTTGTAGAATTCTCTGCCACAAGATGTGGTGACAGCCAACAAGCTGGATGGCTTGAAGAGGGGTTTGGATCACTTCACGGAGGAGAGGTCTATCAATGGCTACTAGTTGGAGGGCTACAGGCCACCTCCAGCCTCAAAGGCAGGATGCCTCTGAGTACCAGTTGCAGGGGAGTAACCGCAGGAGGGAGGGCATGCCCTGAACCCCTGTGGGCTTCTCAGAGGCATCTGGTGGGCCACTGTGTGAAACAGGATGCTGGACTAGATGGGCATTCTTGGGCCTGATCCAGCAGGGCTGTTCTTGGGTTCTTAGATGTAAGCCCGGTAATAGATTCTCCTTGGAGGAATAAGGTTCCAACTTCCCTCCCTGGAAGCACCTCCAGATAGGGCTGGGAGAGAGACTCCTGCCTCAACCCACAACCCCATGAGGCAATTAAGGGGGGTGATGGGAGTGGTAGTCCCACAATGGCTGGAGGCCCTCAGTGTGGTGTCCCTTCCTCTTTGGTCTGGATGGGCTCCGGTGCCTTTTCCTCACCTGAACGCTGCCTAGCCCTGCGAAGGAAGGGACCGCATCTCCCATTGGGACCCCTTGTTTAAAGGAAGCCCTAGATTCCTGCCCCCTTTTAGCAGCAATCTGGGCTGGTCAGGCTCCTTCCTGACATTTGGTTTTCATGAATACAAATAGTGAAGAAGAGAAACCCACACACCAATAACACTGAAGGACCAAATCCAAGAAAAGAGAACTCCTATCTTTTGGGTCTAGAGAAATCCTCAAGATTTGACTGTCAAAGCTCAACCCAACCAGGCAATCGCCAAACCAACTTGGCAAGGGGAAGCACGTCTGCCCTGGCTGCCAGCAGAGGGCGCCGCAGACCAAACCTTCTCCAGGCCTCCCCAGGACCCCAAGCAGCAGCTGGAGGCCTGGGTGGGCTGGTGTGGGGGCATTTGGGGGTGGTGGTTTGGACCTGCTGGGGAAGCCTCTTCCAACTAGGAAGGAGGAGAGAGAAGTGATGGCGTGGAATCCAGGGAGGAGGAAACGCTGGGTAGGACAGCACCATCCTGATCAGGTCAGCACCTGGTAGGGTGGGGAACAAGCCCCTCTGTCCCATTGGTTTCCCTTCCTTGCAGGAAAAGAAGGTCTCATGATCTTCCGCACCCACCTTCAGCATGTTGCGCTGCTGAGCAGGCAGCTTCAGGAACTGAGCAGCAGACTCAGCCAACTGGAAGAGGCCTTGGTAGAAACATAGTGTGTGTTGTTGTTGTTGAATTTATTTATTTTGTGGTCATTTGTTAACCAAATTTAGTGCAAAGACATAAAGCTCTGTGTTTGTTTTTCCAGGAAGAGAAAGATAGGCTGCTCTGAGTATTCTTTGGGCCCAGTGGGGTGAAAAGGTCTCTGGGTCCAGCCCCGCTGCAGAAAAGTCTCTCATGGGAGATGCGCTCAGGGCCAAGAGAGGACAGTTGTGCACGAGTCCATTTTCACAACTGGATACAACCTCAAATGGAATCACAAAAATTGGAATCAATTGTCAAACTGGTCAGCCATGGCTAGCCAGTTAGACGAATCAAAAATCCCGAGGGGACTCTATGGGGGACTTCGCCTATGGGGAACTCAAATCCCTCCATTGTCCAGCATGGGTAGGTGCTAGGGACACCAAAGTCCGTTGGGTGGTATGGCATATTGGGTGTTACCTACCACACAACCGAATCCACAAAGGAAGCAAAGCAGGACTGGAACTCAGGTCCCGCAGGCTCATAAAATACTCCCTTTCCTGCTTCCTACACGACATCAGTTCCTCACTTGCACATACAGGAATCTGTCAGATGCAGCTTTGAATTTGCAAAACTGCTCAATGTATCAAGTGAGTCCAAAACCATTGCAGACTAAGCATTTCCTCCATCCAATGCACCACGGAGAATTACAGAGGGAATCCAGACATCCCCTAATCTCCTATGCAAAAAATAAAAATGGGGGGAGAGCATGATTTCAAACTGTTTCTGATTTTAATAAGGGAATAGGACCTTTAATTTCCAAAGCTGTTTCTCAACAGCTTTGCTAAGCTCACAGAATGTTCTCTTGCAAACTAGTGGACTACACAAGTTTCTTCACTAACTGTGACTGCCTTAAGCACTCACAGGTTTTCTTCTCAGGACTAGATAGACAATCAGGGGCGTAGCAAGGTTGGAGTGGGACCGAGACAAGATTTTAAAATGCACCCCTCCCCCCTGCCCGCTCATGAAGCAAAGAAATCTTAAATGAGGCTGAATAGTGGTAATGAAAAGCAGAGTAAAATTGATATAGATCCTATGTGCCACAATAGAACCTCATTCTAATTTTTTAAAAACAGTTTTATAAATTGTGGACGGTGCTAGTCAATTGATGGTACTAGAGAAAGACATGCTGTTCTGGTAGCTCCAGGTCTTAACACTCACATCAGTTTCGGAGGATGAATACAACTGAAGGAAGCCCAGGTGGGTGCGCGGTTGGGGGAGTCAGTCATGTGATGTGCCTCTGGGGGGGGCCTAAGGCAGTGGGCCCCCAGACAACTGTCTCCCCTTGCCCTATGATAGTTATGCCCCTGTAGACAATAATGCAATTTCAGAATTTTGTTTTTTAAAGGACCCCTCTAATCTAAGGTTGCAGTATGGGCATTGGAAGGGGAAACCTCTCTTTCTGTCTGTGCAGCTTGGAATCCAATTGCCTCTAAGACATGGGTGGGAGCATTGGAAATACTACCGGTCGGGTAGGAGCACCTTGAAGCAGCTCCAATCTTGCTCTCCATCGCCTCTCACCCATCCCTCTCCTTTGGGGATCCAGTTTGGTTTACAAGGGGTCCTTCTGGCCTCTTCCGGCTTAAGACCTGCGGAGGTTGGCCTACAACTCCCATCATCCCTGACTATTGCCTTATGTGTGCAGGGATGCTGGGAGTTGTAGTCCAAAACCAACAGGAAGGCTTCAGTTGTGCAGCAGCCCTTCTTTTTATTTTATTTTATTTATTTATTACATTTTATATCCCGCCCTTCCTCCAAGGAGCCCAGAGCGGTGTACTCCATACTTGAGTTTCTCCTCACAACAACCCTGTGAAGTAAGTTAGGCTGAGAGAAAAGTGACTGGCCCAGAGTCACCCAGCTAGTTATCATGGCTGAATGGGGATTGGAACTTGGGTCTCCTGGGTCCTAGTCCAGCACTCTAACCACTACACCACGCTGGCTTCCTTCTGTAGACAATGCTGAGCCCGATGGACCTTCTGTGCCTGTCTTCCAAACTGCACCCACATGGTGCTCTGGACCACACGAGGAGAGGAAGGACGGAGAAATGGATGATCCTGAGCATCTCCATCCCATTCCAGAATGAAGGGTCAGTCTGGGCAGAATCCCATGCCTGAATCCTTCCCTGTGCACAAATCCCCCTGGAGGATGGCATGAGGAGGAGGAGGAGGAGGAGGAGGAGGAAGAGTGCAGCCCCCTTGCGATCCCTTTCATCGGAGAATTAGCAGCCGCTGCTAAAGGAAGGAGACGGATTTCTCCCTTCCTCCAGCTTCTCTCCTGGTCCTCAGAAGCAGCCTGCAGGAGCCAGGGATCTTTCCTGCTTGGGGCAGAAAAGGCGCTGCCCGCCCG
Organism: Hemicordylus capensis; assembly: GCF_027244095.1. Taxonomy (NCBI): domain Eukaryota; kingdom Metazoa; phylum Chordata; class Lepidosauria; order Squamata; family Cordylidae; genus Hemicordylus; species Hemicordylus capensis. The sequence continues at coordinate 5,136,882 of NC_069670.1, forward strand.
GGAAGAATGCATCTTGCTGTTTGCATCACTCACACACACACACACACACACACACACACACACACACACACACACACACTTTCCCCATGGATTTCTCCGCCGCCCCCTTCCTCCTCCCACCCTCAGCTCTGCCCCTGCTCCTTCCTCGTCTGCCTGCAGGGCTGGGAGGTCGCCAGCCTGCAGGAACCCCACTTGTGCCCCGCTCCCTTATTATCCAAACAGTCCCCACCACCCACTCAGTGGAAGATCTCCCCCCAGAGATGATTCCAGGCTTTGTCCTGGGGGGCTTCTGGAGGGGGCGCGGCCTTGGGGGCTCAGCCAATGAGAGAGAGGAGCTGGGAGAGGATGCGGCGGGGTGGGGGGACCAGTTGGAGGCTGCTCAGAGCCGCCAGCAGATTCAGCAGGAGGAGGAGGAGGAGGAGGAAGGCCAGAGGGTCCAATCCTGCGCACGGCGAGGTGGAGCTGAGAGGAGGAAGAGGAAGTGGAGGGGAGGAGTGAAGAAGAGGGCGGAGGGGGCCGAGCAGGAGCCGGGAGGGGCGGCTGCATTCGTGACAGGAGCCTTTCTGAGGACAAAGGGCCGGAGATGCCCTGATCCTCCCCCGTGGCCTCTTTGAGGCTGAGTGGCGGCGCCAGAGGCCAGCGCTGCTGCTGGAGGAAGGATTGCGCGTGTTTTCTCCGCAGAGGCGGATCAGAGTCGTGGCTGGACTCTGCGGCGAAAGAGGCAGGTGAGAAGCCAGAGGCAGCCGCACAGCATTCGGGGGGGGGGGGGCAGAGGGGGGGGCGGTGGTCTGTCTCCCTCCCTCCCTCCCTCCCAGCCCCGCCTCTCTCCTCTGCAAGGGGAAATGTCCCTGCAGGAGGGTTGCGAGGACTGTGCAGCCGGGGGGGGGGAGGGGGTCATGGGGGATGGCAAGAGGAGCTCTTCCTTCGCACCCCAGATTGACTTGGCTTCCCCCTGGAAGGGGCAGCTGTGCCCTCCAGATTTACCGGGAAGGCCCCCACGAGCTATGGGGGGAGAGCTCCAGACACCAGCTGGGCCTTTCATTCTGCATTAGAGCTTAGTTTGTTGTAGGTCCTGGCTGGGGGCGGGGGGGGGGAAGGAGGGAATCCGCTTTTCCCGTCGGTGTTTGGGGGTAAATTCGAACTCGCAGCAAAGCCTGCTGGCTGGGAAAGCACCTGGAGAAGGAGAGATGGAGTAGAGGGGCCACCTTCCAAGCTCTGAAGTGGGGTCTCCTAGAAGAGGGAGGGAACAAAGGCAGGATGCCTCTGAGTCCCAGTTGCAGGGGAGTCACAGCTGGAGAGAGGGCAGGCCCACAACTCCTGCCTGTGGGCTTCCCAGCAGCATCTGGTGGGCCACTGTGTGAAACGGGATGCTGGACTAGATGGGCCTCCTTGGGCCTGATCCAGCGGGGCTGTTCTTATGTTCTTAACTTGTCCTCTTCTCCTCCTGAGGGCAACATGAGCACCAAGCAGGTTGAAAAGGGAAAGAAGCAGATTTAGGCTGGAATTTGAAAGAAGGTGCTAACTGGGAGAAGAGTTGGGCAGCAGAACAGCCTGCCTTGGGCAGTGGTGGGGTTCCCTGCCCCGCAAGGTCCAAGAAGAGGCTGGACAGGAATCTGCCAGTGATGCTGCAGCCCTGGGCAGGGGGGTAGACTGGAAGATCTTAAGAGTCCCTTCCAGCTCTCACATTCTAGGATTCTAGTCATCTGGGTGACCTGTAGATTTGTGCTCCTTGGGCATACCCTACTATCACTGCACAGAATTGCAAGAAGAGTCAGCTAAACTGACCAGGGGGGTTTGTATAGGTAATCAGTTTTCAGACGTAAAACCTGCTGAATACCTAATCAGCTGAACAACGGCAAAATCCCAAAGAGCCAGGACCCTAAATGCAGTCCCCACCGCAGTTCTAGAGGGGACGTTCACGAAACGACCACACTCAGCCCACCTCGGCCCTTCTGGCTCGGGAGACAGAGAAACCACTGTGCACCTTTTATTTTACTGCACATTTTACAAGCATATTCGAATCAATTTTCCTTCCTTCATTTTTAATGGGATTTCCGGGGGGGGGCCCGATGAGTTTTATTTAAATTATGCGTGCTGTCAAGTTTTAAAGACACCGTGTCTTGGAACGTGGCCAAGTCTTGCTACGTAGTTTGTCAATTTTGTAGGGCTCACTGTTTGATATTATTGTTGGCTGTTGTTTGTTTATTTTTGCTGGTCAATGACCGAAACAAATCTCTCTATCCATCTCCCTTCCTTTGCAAGGATGGCCATGTGCAGTGATGGTAGGGTATGCCCAAGGAGCACAAATCTACAGTTCGTCCAGGTGACTAGAATCCTAGAATGTGAGAGCTGGAAGGGACTCTTAAGATCTGTGATCTTACTGTGATCTGTGCATTTGTTTGGTGTTCAAAATGCCTTTTGGGGTCACATCAGTTAAATATGCTTCAGGTTTTCCTCTGGGACATCCCTTCAAATTTGCTTCTCAATTTACATGCTTAGTATCAAAGCACATGTGGCTGGTAATCAAGAGGAATATGCTGGTTACAGACAGAGGTGTGTTGGACATTTCTATCCTTCCCTTCCTCCGAGGAACGCAGGCTGGCAAACATGCTGCTGTTTCCCCCCTTTTTACCCACAGTTTGATGAATGCCACCCTTTCCCCCTGGATTGCTCCCTTGGTCCAGAAGGCCAAGGTTCATGGGTGGCACAAGACCATGAACCCAAGAAAAATGCAGTCCCCATGTCTGGGCGAATATGAACCTTAACTTGGTTGCTCATGCCAAAGACCAGTAGCTTCTGGCCACTCCATCTCTAATAGCTCCCAAATATTACCCACCTAACAGAAACCGAATGAATGAATGAATGAATGAATGAATGAATGAACATTCCAACCCAAGGGCACCATTCTAGGGATGTTCACAAAACCGGATTGCCTGGTTCGGTTCGAATTTGAACCGGCTTAGAACCGGGGTGGGCAGGTTCGGTTTTGGTTTTGCTCGAACCAAACTCGAACCGGTTCGAAAAGGTTTTACATAGAGTATAATGGGGATTCGAACTGGCCCATTATACCCTCTGTAGAGCACTTAGGGACACAAAAGTTGGATCAGTGGTTGGCATTGCTGAGCCTCTTTCATTCATGGAACAGAACACACAGTGTATGACCTAATTGTGAACTCTTTCAGAGTTCACAGCAATAATGTAATTAGGGCCATAGTAAATGAGATAGTGCGCAGTGTTCCATGTATGAAATTGGCTCTCCAATACATTGCAATGGAAGGGGGGAAATGCTGTTAAAAATTCCTGAATAGAGAACAATAGATCCTAGGAACTTGGGGGTCTGTGGGGAGAGTTGCGAGGTGATACCAGCCATGCCCCCAGACCCATTTTGGGGTGCCCTGGCACCCCACAAAGGGGGGTTGGGGCTGCCTCAAATCCCCGTTATGCCCTATGGGAAATTGAAAAATACTTCAAAAATTCACCAATAGTCAGAGAAGTGTCCGATTGCCTTGGGGTATGGTGGGTGGTAGGCACCCCTGGGTGCCTACCACCCACCCCACTTTTGTGCCCCGAGCAGGCCATCCTACCCAAACACACAGTGAGACAACTAAGAAGGCAACCTATTGGAACCAAAAAGCCACCACAGAAACAGACCTGTGCCTGCACGACTGGAAAGCCAAGAGCAAACCAAGCCAAACAACAGCACAGACTAGCTAGTATACAACAACAGCCACCTACATGGGGGTGGGTGGGTGGGAAGAACCTTTAAGAAAGAGAGATACAACAACCGGCAAGAAAACACACAAAATATCCCTTTCCACACCCAAATGCAAAATAAGGAGGCCCTATTTAAAACCCACGGGGGGGGGACAACAAAAAGCCGGAACAACTCCACCCCTCTTCTTCCAGTAACTTCTGCCCCACACATTGGTCAAAGGAAGCAAGGACAAAAAAAGACACTGCTGGCACACAGCAATAGGCTGAGTCTGGCACACAGAGGCTGGCACACAGCAATAAAAATAAATTAAAAGGCTGGCTGTGAGGGAATGAGTGAAGGGAAGGGGGTGCTGGCAGGCAGCCACCAAAAGGGGGCGGGGAGAGAGAAAGAGAGAGAGAGAAAGACAATCACTTCGACCCAGCTATTCCTCTTACCTTGCTTTCACACAGCCAAAAATTGGGAGCACACACAGCTCCCCAACCACGGCAGAACACATTTTTGGTTTGTGTGAATGACCTCCATGTGAAATATCCAACAGAAACACACTCGCACACACTTTTTCGGCGAGAATTTCACAAATCCATCTCTCACCCGCACTGGAAGGTCTTCCCCTTGGGGGGATGGGGCTGCTCTGGGAAGAGCATCTGCATGCTTGCATGCAGAGACTTTCAATTTCTCTCCCTGGCAGCATCTCCAAGATAGGGCTGAGAGAGACTCCTGCCTGCAACCTTGGAGAAGCCGCTGCCGGTTTGTGCTGACATCACCAAGCTACATGGACCATTGGTTGGACTCAATATAAGGCAACTTTCTATGATCCTAACTCCTTAAGGATCCCCTCATAGGAATGCAGGAAGCTGCCGTATACGGAGTCAGACCATTGGTCCATCTGGCTCAGTATTGTCTACACAGATGGGTAGACTTGTCCAGGGTTGCAAGCAGGAGTGTCTCTCTGTCTTATCTTGGAGATGCCTCCAGGGAGGGAACTTGGAACCTTCTGCTCTTCCCAGAGCAGCAACATCCCCTAGGGGGAATATATTACAGTGCTCACACATCAAGTCTCCCATTCAGATGCAACCAGGGTGGACCCTGCTTAGCTATGGGGACGAGTCATGCTTACTACCACAAGACCAGCTTTCCTCTCATTTGCTAACCTCAGCTCTGACCAGTTTTCTCTCTTCCTTCTAGCACTTGTGAGTTGGGAAAGGAAAAATGAGGTGAAACCCAGCAGAGGATTTTTTGGTGGTGCCTGATGAGGAAAAAGAGAACACAGATTCAATACTGGAGCACAATTTAAGAAGATAAATGGATAAACTGATTTGTTAACAAGGAATCAAAAAAGCAATGGAGATGCCCTCCGCATAGCAAAGGCTTCACTTCTGAACCAAGGATTAAACCTCAGTGGAAAATGCAAGCAGGTGAGAAATCATATGTATGTTTGCGCTGTGGAAAGAGCTTTAACCAGAGAAGACATCTTATTATACACCTCAGAATCCACACTGGGCAGAAACCACAGAAATGCTTGGAGTGTGGAAAAAGCTTCAGCACAAGTGGAGCTCTTACTAAACACCGCAGAACCCACACTGGGGGGAAACCACATACATTCTTGGAGTGTGGAAAAAGCTTCAGCAAGAGTGAACCTCTTAATAAAGACCATAGAACCCACACTAGTGAAAAACGATATAAATGTTTGGCTTGTGGAAAGAGCTTCAGCACGAGTGGACATCTTACTACACACCATAGAACACACTCTGGGGAAAAACCTTATCAGTGCTTGGAGTGCGGAAAAAGATGTAGCACAAGGGGAAATCTTACTGTACACCAGAGAACCCACACTGGTGAGAGACCATATAAATGCTTCAAGTGTGGAAAGAGGTTCAGCATGAGGGGAAATCTTGATATACACCAAAGAACCCACACTGGGGAGAAACCATATACATGCTTGGAGTGTGGAAAGAGCTTCAGAACTAGTGGACATCTAACTGGGCATCTTAGAACCCACACTGGTGAGAAACTATATGAGTGCTTGGAGTGTGGAAAGAGCTTCAGCACAGGTGGAGATCTTTCTATACATCAGAGAACCCACACTGGGGAGAAACCATATAAATGTTTGGAGTGTGAGAAGAGCTTCAGCACTAGTGGACGTCTAACTAGGCATCTTAGATCCCACACTGGGGAGAAACCACATAAATGTATGGAGTGTGGAAAGAGCTTTGGGCAGAGTGGAGATTTAACTAAGCATCTTAGAACCCACACAGGGGAGAAACCGCATACATGTTTGGAATGTGAGAAGAGCTTCAGCACTAGTGGACATCTAACTAGGCATCTTCGAACCCACACTGGGGAGAAACCACATAAATGTATGGAGTGTGGAAGGAGCTTCCGGCAGAGTGGAGCTCTAACTAAGCATCTTAGAACCCACACTGGGGAGGAACCACATTAATGCTTGGAGTGTGGAAATAGCATCAGGACAAGTCTATATCTCACTTTCCACCATAGAACCCACACTGGGGAGAAACCGCATAAATACTTGGAGTGTGGAAAAATCTTCAGACTGAGAGGAGGTCTTACTACAGACTATAGAACCCACACTTGGGAAACCACATAAATGTTTGGATTCTGGAAAGAGCTTCAGAAACAGGGGAGCCCTTACTATAAACTGTAGAACCCACACTGAAAGGAGGAAGTCACGCCTTCCTGCACCTGCACAAATTGAAGCAGTAGATTGAAACTCATTGAACTGAAGACAAGCCTGAGAATCTCCCTCAATTTGTGAAATATAAACCATTCTGAGATTTCTACTTCTGATTTCTCTTGCTTCCCTCTGAACAGATTTATAGATGTGTTTTGTATTGGTGTTATGAATAAATGTCCATAATTCGTTCAAATAGATTAATGAATACTAGCTTAAACTGTGCAGAGCATCTGCGTGCTAGTAATTAATGGCTCCCCTCTTCCCCTGCTGTTTTTGGACTACAACTCCCATAATCCCCAACCACAGTGGCCAACCATCTGGGATTATGGGAGCTGTAGGCCAACATCTGCAAGAGGGCCAAATTTGAGCAGCCCTGCTGTAGAGGCTAAAGAAAGGAGCTGCGGCAGGGGCCGAGCGCGGGACGCAGATGCCTGATTTTAGTTCCAGGGGGTCTGAGTTCGAATCCCCATTTGGCCATGACCCTCAAGGGGAGACTCTGGATCCGTCCCTCATCACACAGCCTGACCAACCTCTCAGGGTTGTTGTGAGGATTTGAAAAAAGGTGACTCCCACCGTGAACTCCTTTGACCAAAAGCAAACGGTGAATGTGAAACAGCCAGACAAATATCAGCCCTTTTGAGCTCAGCCCAGAACGGAGGAGGCAGCCACCGAGGAGGAGGACAGAGGGTGCTGCTGGGAACTGTCCTCCCGAGAGCATCGAGAGCATCGGCAACCTCGTACAAAGCGTTGCTGCCCTCAAGTGCTGACAGCAGAGCTGGGCCAACCAGGCTCTCCAGCGGTGGTGGTGGAACTACAACTCCTATCATCCCCAGTGACTTCTGCACTTGCCTTTGACATGCCTTGGTGCTGAGCAGGCAGATGCAGAAACTGAGCAGCTGTGTCTGCCAACTGGAAGAGGTGTTTGTAGAAACATCCTATTTGGTTTGTTTTGAGTGTATGTGTTTTGTGGTGTTTTGTTTACCCAATCGACTGTAGAAACATAAAGCGCTGTGTTGGTTTGTGTGTAAAGAAGAGAGAAACCTGACGGGTCCCACCACCCACGGAAGATCTCCCCCCAGAAAGGAGGCCAGCCTTTCCCCTGCTGAGCGGGGGTCCCGGAGGGGCGTGGCCTTAGAGGGCTCAGCCAATGAGAGAGGGGACAGTCTGTTGGATTAGGAGGGGCGCCGCGGAGTGCGGGGGGGGGCTGAGAAGGAGCAGGCGGGGACGCACCTGGCTGCAGGAGATGGCCTCGGCGTTTTGGCTTTTTCCTGCAGACCCCTCCGGCTATCAATGTGGGCTTTGTTCCTGGCGTCCCCGCCCCCGGAAAGGAATTTTGGAAGGGGCCGCTTACACTTCCCTCTCCTCCCCCCCCCCCGAAACAAGCAACCAATCCTGTAAGAGATTTGGTCCCTCCCCCGCACCGAATCACGCGAGGCCAGCTGCGGGACCGGGGCCACTTGAGAAAGAGCCCGCCCCGCGCTTTCTCTCTCTCTCTCGCTTTCTTCTTCAGCTGTGCTTAGCGCTTTGGCCCTTTTTGTTCTTGAACCTTTTTTGTTGTGGTTGCTTATTTGGATTTCACGTGGACTGGAGTTCCCCTGATCTTCCTCCCTGGCTGCTTGGAGCCTGCACCTGAAGTGCGTTGCAAAAGGACCGCGCTGCTGCACGCAACGTTGGGAGTGTTTCTACTCACAATCCAGGCGGATCAGACTCGTGGCTTGCGGCTGGACTCGTTGGCGAAAGAGGCAGGTGAGAGGAGCAGCCGGCGGCAGCCGCACAGCATCCTGGGGAGGGGGCAGTGTGTGTGTGTGTTGTGTGTGTGTTGGGGGGGGCGCTCTTCCTCCTTGTCCCGCCGCCGCCTTCTCTGCAATGGGAAATGTCCCCGCAGGAGGGTTGTGAGGACGGTGCAGCCAGGTGTGTTGCGGGGGGCGGCGGCCTGAGCTCCTCCTTCCCACCCCTGCACCACGGAGATCTTCAAGGCCAAGTGGAAGGCAGATCATCCTGCAAAGGATCTCTCCACATGGTCGCTCAGAGTCGACCCCGGACTTGAGGGCACCTCATCCATGCATCCACCCACCAGTCACCACCCCCATCCTCCATGGATTGCTCTGCCCCCACCCCCCTCCCAGCCTCTGTCCCTGCTCCTCCCTTGCAGGGCTGGGGGGTCGCCAGCCTGCAGCACCCCGAATTCTGCCCCCCTGGTGCTAACAGTCCCCATCCTGGCCCCTAAACGGAAGACCTCCCCCCACCCACCCAAGAGGAGGCCAGGCCTTGCGGTGGGGGGGGGCGGGGGTGTTCCTGGACAAACGGCCTTGAGGGTTCAACCAATGGGGGGGGGGGAGGCCAGAGTGTCCAATCCTGTGCATTGTATGAGTCCACACAGCCTGTTGCATTAGAAGAAACAGCAGAGGGGAAGGGAGGGAAATGCGGAGGGGGCCGAGAAGGAGTGGCGGGGGGGTGGGCTGCATTCGCGACAGAAGCGTGTCTGCGAACCAAGAGTTAGGAAGAGACCGAACTGCGAACCAAGAGCCCAGTCTTTCCTGCGGGGGCAGGATGATTGTGAGGAGCAGAGGCTAGGAAGGTTGGAGTGAGCCCAGAGCCAAGATTTTAAACTGGGCCCCTGCTGATGTACACACACAAACGCCAGAGCCCCAATCCCCATCCAGCCATGAGACTAGCTGGGTGACTCTGGGCCAGTCACTTCTCTCTCAGCCTCGCCTACTTCACAGGGTTGTTGTGAAAGAGAAACGCAAGTATGTAGTACACCGCTCTGGGCTCCTTGGAGGAAGAGTGGGATATAATTGTAAAAATAATAAATAATAATAAAATAATGTGTAGGCAGGAGCCTTCCCAGGCGGTGATTTTACTTGGCTTCCCCACCCCACAGAAGGGCAGGTGTAGGTCCACAAATCCTCCAGATTGACCTCAAAGTCCCCGCAAGCTCTCAGGGAGCACACCACGCACACTTTCGGTTTTTCCATTGCATGTGAGAGCTTAGCCCGCTTTAGGTCCCAGTTAAAGAATCCACTTCTTGAGTCGGTGTTTTGGGGGCAAATTCGAACTCGCGGTCAAGCCTGCTGTCTGGGAAAGCACCAGACTGGAGAAGGAGGGATGGGATGGAGTGGCCACCTTCAAAGATCTGAAGGGGGGGTCTCATAGAAGAGGGAGGGAACTTGTTCTCCCTCCTGAGGGCAGGGGCGGAGCCACCATTGGGCAAACGGGTTCAAAGAAGCCACAACATGCCCCCAGGGTCGGACGTCAGACATGGGGGTGCGGCTTTCACTCCCGAGCGGGGGCCGCACAGCCCCCATTTGGGAGTTGGGTGGCCAACGCTGCGTGGCCAGAAGGCAGCGCCGGCCAGACTCAAACTCTCAAAGAGAGCCACTCGGCTCAGTTCGGGAGCCAGACCACACCCAAGGGAAGAAGAAAACCTGGGTAGAAGTGGTTGTGCGGAAGGAAACAAGGAAGAGAGGGGAACCGGAGTAGTTTCTCCCCCTACCTTGCTTCCACACAATCACTTCTACCCAGATATTCCTCTTACCTTGCTTACACGCAATCAAAAGTTGGGAACAGACACAGCGTCCAAACCCAAGTAGAACGCAATTTTTGATTATGTGAATGACCTCTATATCACACACACACACACACACACTTTTCAGCCATGATTTCACAAACCCTTCCCTCACCTGCACTGGAAGATTTTCCCCTTCAGGGATGAGGTTTTTCTGGAAAGAGCAACTACCTGCTTGCATGCAGAAGCTGTCAATTTCCCACCCTGGCAGCATCTCCAAGATGGGGCTGAGAGAGAGACTCCTGCCTGCAACCTTGGAGAAGCCGCTGCCAGTTTGTGCTGACAATACCAAGCTGCATGGACCATTGGTAGGACGCAGTATAAGGCAACTTTCTATGCTCCTCTCTCCTTACGTCTCCTTTGCTATGCTCAGCTCTGACCACTTTTCTCACTTCCTTCCAGCAGGTGAGAGTTGGGAGAGGAAGAGTGAGGGGGAGACCAGAAGAGAAATTGTTGGTGGTGCCAGATAGATATTTTAAAAAGGAATCACAGATTAAAAACTGGAGCACAATTTAAAGAAGAGAAATGGATAACCTGCTTGTTAACAAGGAATTTAAAAAATGGAGAAAGTAAGAGAAAGCATCCCGTGTCCTCTGTGTAACAAAAGCTTCTCTTGTGAACCAAGCTTTAAACCTCAGTGGGAAGTGCAAGCGGGTAAGAAATTATATGAATGTTGACTGTGGAAAGAAATTTATGACCCACATATGACTGTGGAAAGAAATTTAGCCAGAGAGGAAATCTTATTGTACACGACAGAACCCACACTGGGGAGAAACCACATACATGCCTGGAGTGTGGAAAGAGATTCAGCACGAGAGGAAATCTTACTAAACACCACAGAACCCACACTGCGGAAAAACCACATAAATGCCTCGAGTGTGGAAAGAAATTCAGCATGAGTGGAGCTCTTACTTTACATCAAAGAACCCTCACTGGGGAGAAATCATATAAATGCTTGGAGTGTGGGAAGAGCTTCAGCCAGGGTGGTGGACTCCTCAGATCCTGTCCGGGTGTGTGTGTGTGTGTGTGTGTGTGTGTGTGTACTAAAACGAACAGCACGGCATGCCCACTGAAATGCAATGGCTCTTTCCAAATGGCCATAGGAAAGATTTCTTTGGCCTATGTGCCGGAGGTGTGGCGACGTGTTTGCTCTAGCTGCACACCCTTATATCTTTGGCTTATGTGCCGGATGTGTGGCGATGCGTGAGCTCTAGCTGCACACCCCTATCTCTTTGGCCTATGTGTCAGAGGTGTGGTGATGTGCGTGCTCTAGCTGCACACCTGTATCTCTTTGGCCTCTCTGCGACCCTCTCGGAGGAGGGAGGGGGGCGCGTCCCAGCCCCGTCCCCGACCAAGGGCCCTGTGCAGCCAAAGCCTGTTACCCTCTTGAGGGATCCTGGAGTTCATGGGGCCCCCAAACCAGACTCTTTGTCCCTAGAACCCACTCCATCACCCCCAGGGCCCGAGAAGCATAGCGCCCCCCTGCTAACTCAGCCAAGAAGCTCCTTTCAACGTGGTGACCCTCTTCTGTTTAGCAGGGGGAGAGCAACTGGCCCTATCCGTCCCCCAGCACGGCATCCCTCCAGTGCCTGTTGCTGGTGTCTGTCTCGTGTTTCTTTTTAGATTGTGAGCCCTTTGAGGACAGGGCGCCATCTTATTTATTTATTATTTCTCTGTGTAAACCTCCCTGAGCCATTTTATGAAGGGCAGTACAAAAATCAATCAATCAAATAAATAAATAAATAAATAAATAAAATAGTAATAATTCCAGCTGCCTTCTGCTGAGCCAGACCTTTGGCCCATCTTCACTAGGAGCCCCGTCACCCACTGAGATCATCCGGAGAGGTCTGTCTGCATTTGCCACCGGCTTGTCTGGTGGCTACTCAGGGACGGGCCTTCTCGGTTGCTGCCCCAAGACTCTGGGATGTGCTCCCTACCGAATTAAGAGCCTCCCCATCTCCGGCAGCTTTTCAAAAGGCTGTTAGGACACATTTATTCGCCCAAGCATTTTCAACTAGAATGGTGGTTTTTATTTGTTTCATATTGTTGTAAACCTCCCAGAGACGTAAGTTTGGGGTGGTGCATAAATGCCTCAGGCAGGGCTTCCGGTGACCTCACATTGGAGTGATCTTTTGAGGTCGATTGATCTTGATCCCAAGGGGATAAGGGATACCTCAACTGTACCGCAACAAGCCTCTACCACAGTGGACAATTATCCTCAGGTTGGGGATCCTTCGCTGACGTCTAGTGAGGATCCAGTTGTTTCAACTAATCCATTTACCTTGGATACAGGTAACGACTGTCTGCCGTCTCTGGACAAGACCACATCATCCCGTACAGAGAGTAATGTCCCTAATTCCGATGTGGAACATCCCGAAAGCACCACAATTGACATTCAGCACATAGGGAGGCGACGCTTAAGATATTCTCCTACAACATTAGAGGTTTGGGGGCACCAATAAAACCAAGGAGAGTTCTTAAAGCTGTACTCAGAGAAAATCCAGGGATTACAGCTTTGTAGGAAACTTGTGGCTGGGGAAATAATAAAAAGGACATATTTTATCATCCCCAAGTGAGACCACAATTTTAAGGCCCCAGGGTCACCCAGGCCCAGTGGGGTAGCAATTATACTGGCTCAGTCTTTTGATCTCCACCAGATTAAATAAAGTTGAGAGAGATCCAAAGGGACAATATATTTTTATTAAGGGTAAGCATAATGAAAACTCCCTTTCAACCTTTAAAACCTTATTGAAGACATTTCTTTTCGGCCAGGTGTTTGCCCTTTAAATCCTTAAAATAAAATAAAAAAATTCTCAGATGCTGTTCTTGTTTTGTGCACTGCCCTGAGTCTGTGGATCAGGCAGCAGAGTAAATCTTTTAATAAACAAATAAAGATCTAGTCTACACAATTGCATCACTTTATTGCCCTAATCAAAATCGATACAAGTTTTTACTTAATACACTTTCCCGATTGGAAAAATTTAGTGAAGGTAATGTAATTGTAGGGGGTGGTTTTAGCTGCGTTGTTGACCATATACAAGATAAAAGTTTAACAGGGATTTTAAAAAGATAAACAAAAGTTCAGTTCAGTGGGAAAGCTATTTAGACAGTTTTTGCTTACAGGTGTTAAATTTTATTCTGAATTGTATAGTCCAGACACGTGGGGTCCTGTAATATCGATCAATATTTAAATAACATAGGAATTACTCCCTTACTTTATTGTCCTAGAGACTCTCCAATACACCATTTATGACAGAGGAGCTGCAGGAAATAATTAAGGGGCTAAAAAACGTTAAATCCCCAGGTCCCAACAGTTTTACAGCCCTGATATATAAGAGGTTTGGGGATATTTTGATTCCCAGACTTACGGTCCTTTTTAATTCCATATTAGAAGGCCGCCCAATTCCTGACTCATGGAGATTTTTCAGATTAGTCATGATTCCAAAAGCTAATAAAGATAAAGAACCTTGCTTTCTCAAAATCTTAAGATATTTACAGCCTGTTTGGTGAGAAGGGTACATCCTTTTATAGCGCACAATATAAACCCTGATCAGACTGGTTTTGTTAAAGGGCGTCAGATTGCAGATCCAATTTGCCAGATATTGAACTGTTTAAACTACAGTTTAAAAAAAGGAAGACGTCACTGGCTATCCTGTCTTTAGATAGATTTAAAGCCTTTGATCAGCTACAATGGCTGTACTTAGTTAAATTATTAGATTATTTACAAATGGGTACAGGGTTCACTAATATTATTAAATAACTTTATTACAGATCTTTTGCAACAGTTTGAGTTAATTCTTGGGATTCCAAGCCCTCTAATATGACGAGGTGCACAAAACAAGGACATCCACTCCCTCCATTACTATTCATAATGTCTATAGAACCTTTGGCCATCAGATGTGTCTCAGGTGGAGGCTGGAGCCAGGAGTGCTTGGTGTCAGCTCCGGCTGATTTGACAGCTGGGCCCATTCCTTGAAGAGGATGACCACAAAACAGTGGTGCATCCGCTGGCAACCTTCCGGCTTGACTACTGCAATGTGCTCTACATGGGGCTGCCTTTGTACGTAGTTCAGAAACTTCAGAATGCGGCTGCCAGATTGGTGTCTGGGGCAACCCAGAGAGACCATATGATGCCTGTTTTGAAACCGTTACACTGGCTGCTGATATGTTTCTGGGCAAAACACAAAGAGCTGGTTATTACCTTCAAAGCCCTGAATGGCTTGGGTCCGAGCTATCTTAGAGAGCGCCTTCTTCTGCATGATCCCCACCACACGTTAAGGTCATCCGAGGAGGTCCGTCTCCAGTTTGTCTAGTGGCGACTCAGAGGCGGGTCTTCTCTGTGGCTGCTGCTGGGCTGTGGAAGGCACTCCCGGCAGAAATCCGCAATTGGAGTTCATTACTGTCTTTCAGGAGAGTCCTTAAAACCTATCTGTTTGGCCTGGCCTGCCAGGGTTTTTAAACTATTGTGAACTGTTTTAAATGGTTGCCCTGGTTTTCCAGGGTTTTTAGCTGTTTGACTGTTTAATTGGTTTTTTCCTGTTTGTATAGTTTTGATTTTAATTGTTAACTGGTTTTACTTGTTTTTATTCTGTTGTAAACTGCCCTGAGCCATTTTGGAAGGGCGGTAAGTAAGTAAATAAATAAAATATGCGGACACTGCATTAATTTTGACAGACCCTATAAAGTCTATTTCAACTATACAGGAAGAACTGGACAAATCTGAACAAGTTGCTGGTCTGAAAACAAACTTAACTAAATCAGAACTTCCTTTCCCCCAGAATCTGTCTTAAATTTCAAAACAACTTAGTAAATTCTTTAGGGGTTCCCAAAATCTCAAAAGCTATTCAATATTTGGGTGTAATTCACTCTTTTAAGCTGTGATAGGTTTTTAGATATATAATCTAAAAACCTATCACAGCTTAAAAGAGTGAATTACTCTCCAATTATTGGCCTTATAAAAAGGAAAAATAAAAATTGGGAAAGTTTCAATCTGTCCTTGATGGGTCGGATAGCCGCTACAAAGAGGCATTTACTTCCAAGATTACTGTTTCTCAGGCAGGTTTTGCCAATTAAATTGTCTAAGTCTACACTGGGTAGATGGCAAAAGGTTTTAAATGTTTTTATTCATTCTGGGGCAAAATCGAGGTTCCGTAACAACTCTCTCTGGGCAGCTCACAACAACCTTAGCCCATAAAAACACAGAAAACACAGTGTATTGGTTAGAGTGGTTGACTAGAACTGGCGAGACCTGAGTTCAAATCCCCGTTCAGCCATGAAACTCACTGGGTGACTCCTGGCCAGTCGTATCGCTCAGCCCAACCTACCTCACAGGGTTGTTGTGAGGATAAACATAACCATGTACAAAGCTCTGGGCTCCTTGGAGGAAAAGTGGGATAGAAATGCTTGGTGGCCATAAGCCAGGCCTGTCGGGAAGCGATCCGGAGGGGGGTGTTGGAAATGGAGTTCCAGTGCATCGACCTTTTGCACCAACTATCATAATGACCACTAGGGGCACTGGGAGTAGTGATAGTGAGTGGGGGTCTCCTTACCTCTCTCTACTTTACCTCTGCTCTGTGACCTCTGATATGACTCCTCCTCAGGCATTTCTTGTGAGAGTCAGAATCCCTTTCCTTTCCTCTTAGAGAGCAGATGGGAACATCTCCCCCTCTCTCTACCTATTCATTGTGTAGCCTATAGATTAGGGTTAGGTCTTTCCTATCCAAGGTGTACTTTACCAATAAATCTACTTAGTGTTTCGTTCAACCAGAATCTCCCTGTGTCTTCTCTAAACAGCTGCAACAACTAAAGTCTGCATTCTGCTCTGCAACTGGAGTGGGTCGCTTCTTTAGCGCTCTGCTAATTAATCACAAAACCCATCCTGCACAAATGACAACCTCCAACAGGGGGAACAACGCCTTCTGTTCTTTCCTCTCCAAGGAACGGGCAGCCCAGGCTGTACTGGTGAGTGAATTGTGGCAGGGACATCTGGGGCAAAGGGGCCGGCTGGGGGGTGGAGGCCAGGATGGGGGCGAGTGGAGGGGAGGCAGCCCTTGGGAGAGGACAAAAAAGCCAGAGGGCGGTGGGCGGATCTGGGGCAGGACGAGGGAAGCCTGCCCCCCCATCGGGGCCTGGGGTGTCTTCATCCTGCTCTCTGCTCCCTCCAGGACGAGATGGACCATATTTCGGAGGACCCCGTGACCCACCACCTCTTCTCTCTGCGCACAGAGGCCATCGCCTTCTTGAGGTATGTTGGGGGGAGGATCGGTCTTCGGAGCAGGAAGGCGGGAAGGAGTGGGGTGGCCAGTGGTGGGACACACACACACACACCCCAGAGAATGTCAGGGAGGCCGAGAAGAGTCCAAGTGGAGGGCAGAGGCCGTGGGGAGCCCAAGGGGCAAGCAGGGGGAGGGAGCAGCTTGCCGCTCCGTGTCTGTCTTGCAAAAGTGGCAAGCCAAGCCTCGGGTGCTACTTCTCGGAGCAGAGGCGGCTTTTGCATGGACTTTGGCGACAGGCCCCACGGCTCTGCTAATTCCGGCCAGTCCGCTTTCTTACTCTCGTGCAGCGGCTGACACTTTCCTGGAGGCATGAGGGAAATGGCAGGTCTTTCTTGGAGGTGAGGTCCAGACAGAGCCCCTCAGACAAGGCATGGCCTCGCTCCGCTGGGAGGAGCAGCGTGCCAGAAGGGAGGGACACACGCAACCAGCTCATGGGGCCAAGAGGCGCCTTGGAAGGTCTCTCCAGCTCCAGGGGGGATTTGACAAAGCACCCCTCTTCCCCCCCCAGCACAGCACGCTATCCCGGGGGTCTCCCTTGCCTTCAAAAAAAGAAGAAAGATTGTGAGTCCCCCTCTTCTCCTTTCTTTTGCTCTGGAACCCGCTTTGGGGATTTTTGTTCCTTGAAGAGGCAACCGGGGAGAGTCAGGAATAAAAGAGGAGGCCCCTCCCTGAGGTTTCCCCTTCTGGTTTCCCCCAGGGGTCCCTCTGTCCCCCTCTTTCCTCCTGGTCCCAAGGAGGATTTGCACGGGCTCCCCTTGATGGAGGGACCTGCCTCTAGGAACCCCTTTCACGGTATGTTCAGGAAGGGAGGAGAGTTCTGGGGTCCAGCAAGCGGTGCTATCTTTGTGCAGGATGGTCCTGCAGGGAGGAGGAGGAGGGTGGGGTCCCTTTAAGGGCTTTCCTCCTGCTATGGGCTGAGGATTTGATTAGGGTGTGTAAGGATCAGGTGCAGCAGGGAGCTGAGTCAGAGCAGCAGGGCTTTCAGGAGAAGTGAGAGGCTCTCTTCTGATCTTCTATAAGGTAAACCCTGTGTGTATATGTATATATATGTCGTTCTTGAGTTGTAGAGTTTTACGTGCTGAGTTTTTACCAAATATTTGGGTGCGGTTAGTGAGCTTCATTTGGTGGTTAATGCCCTCATGTTCTCATATCTTTTTGAAAAATGAGAAGGTTTGGAGAAAGCTTTCTGGAAATGACTCTTATTAGCAAGCATATGGAAGCAAGCAGGCAGGTGGTCTTCCCAGAGGGCCCCCCTCCCCTCAGGGGAATATCTCACAGTGCTCCCCTGAAGTTTCCCATTCAAACGCAAACCAGGGCACCTCCATGAGTTTGTACAAGTCCCCTTTAAAGCTAGCCAAGCTAGTGGCCATCACCACATTATGTGCTGTGTGAAAAAGTCCTTCCTTCTGGTGGTCCTGGAATTCTAGACGTTAGGTTTCATGGGGTGGCCTCTGTTTCTAGTGTTGTGAGAGCAGGAGAAAAATCTGCCAGACCAGGACAATACAATGTCCTTTGCCCTTTAGCCCAGCCTCGGGTCACTGGAATACACAAAGTGGCCACAGGAGGGCACCCTTTTGTCTCTCCAGCAAAATGCATTGTTCTTTGGCATTCCTATAGCCTAGCCTCGGCTTGCAGCAATGTACAAAGTGGCCACAGGAGGGCACCCTTTTGTCTCTCCAGCAAAATGCATTGTTCTTTGGCATTCCTATAGCCTAGCCTCGGCTTGCAGCAATGTACAAAGTGGCCACAGGAGGGCACCCTTTTGTCTCTCCAGCAAAATGCATTGTTCTTTGGCATTCCTATAGCCTAGCCTCGGCTTGCAGCAATGTACAAAGTGGCCACAGGAGGGCACCCTTTTGTCTCTCCAGCAAAATGCATTGTTCTTTGGCATTCCTATAGCCTAGCCTTGGCTTGCAGCAATGTACAAAGTGGCCACAGGAGGGCACCCTTTTGTCTCTCCAGCAAAATGCATTGTTCTTTGGCATTCCTATAGCCTAGCCTCGGCTTGCAGCAATGTACAAAGTGGCCACAGGAGGGCACCCTTTTGTCTCTCCAGCAAAATGCATTGTTCTTTGGCATTACTATAGCCTAGCCTCGGCTTGCAGCAATGTACAAAGTGGCCACAGGAGGGCACCCTTTTGTCTCTCCAGCAAAATGCATTGTTCTTTGGCATTCCTATAGCCTAGCCTCGGCTTGCAGCAATGTACAAAGTGGCCACAGGAGGGCACCCTTTTGTCTCTCCAGCAAAATGCATTGTTCTTTGGCATTCCTATAGCCTAGCCTCGGCTTGCAGCAATGTACAAAGTGGCCACGGAAGGGCAACCTTTTGCCACACCAGAAAGATGCATTGCCTGTACAATTCCTGTAGCCTAGACTCAGCTCACCGCAGTGCACAGAGTGGCCACAGGAGGGCACCCTTTGCTGCACCTGGAAAATGCAATGCCCATTGCCATTCCTGTAGCCTGACAGAGTGGTGTAGGGAGAATAACTTATTCCTCAATTTAAAGAAAACAAAGGAGATCATTGTGGATTTCAGGAAATGCAAATTGGATTTCCAGCCACTCATTATTGAAGGGATTTGTGTGGAACGGGTTTCGGTGTTTAGATTTCTGGGAATGGAGCTGAGAGATGACCTGACATGGGGAGCAAACACCAAAGATCTGGTGAAGAGAGCACAGCAGAGATTATACTTCTTGAGAGTTCTCCGGAGGACTAATCTCTCAAGTAATCAATTGTTGGTGTTTTATCGCTGTGCTGTAGAGAGTGTGTTGACTTATGGGATCTCTGTGTGGTTTGGGAGTTGTACAGCCAGAGAAAGAACACTGCTGTCCAAGGTTGTTAAGACTGCGGAGAAAATAATTGGGTGAACTCTTCCTACCTTAGATCAAATCTATGCCACTCGATGTTATAATAAAGCTGTGGAGATAGCGCAGGATCCCACGCACCCTGGAAACGATCTCTTTCAGCTTCTGCCTTCCAGAAGGAGGTATAGGGTCATAAAGACCAGGACCAGCCGCTTGAGAAGTAGCTTCTACCCAAAAGCGGTCTCAGCTTTGAACGCAGCAAAACACAGCTTCTGAGGGGTTTTTTGTATTTAGTTTTTAGAGTTTTTTTAGTGGGTTTTTAGTGGATTGATGGGAGGGGGGCGTATGGGTATATGTTTAGATTATTCTTGTTAGGTCCTGTAGTAGTGGTTGTAGATTCTTTTCAATCTCGTTGTTCTGCACAGGACAATGACAATAAAGATTTATCTATCTATCTATCTATCTATCTAGACTCAGCTTACTGCAGTGCACAAAGTGGCCCAAACAGGGCATCCTCTTGCCACACCAGGAAGATGCATTGACCATTGCCCACTTTGTACATTGAGCAAGCCAAGGTTAGGCTATAGGAATGCCAAAGAATAATGCATCTTCCTGGAGTGACAAAAGGGTGCCCTCCTGTGGCCACTTTTTGCACTGCCATGGGCTGAGACTGAGCTATATCTATGGCAAAGAACAATGCATTTTCCTGGTGCTTCAAGAATGGTGCCCTCCGGTGGCCTCTTTTTGCACTGCATGGAGCTGAGCCTAGGGTACAGGAATGGCATTGCACAATGCATTTTCCTCATGTGGCAAAAGGGTGTCCTCTGGTGGCAACATTGTGCACTGCAGGAAGATGACGCCAGGCTACATGAATGGCAACTGGCAATGCATTTTCCTGGGATGTGTGTACTGCAGTGAGCTGAGGCAAGGCTACATGAATGGCAACGGGCAATGCATTATTCTGGTGTGGCAAAAGAGTGCCCTCCTGTGGCCACTTTGTGCACTGCAGTGAGCTGCATCTAGGCTACATGAATGGCAATGGGCAATGCATTTTCCTGGGGTGGAAAAAGGTTGCCCTCCTGTGGCCACTTTATGTACTACAGTGAGCTGAGGAAGGGCTACATGAATGGCAATAGGAAATGCATTTTTCTGGTGCTGCAAAAGGGTGCCCTCCGGTGGCCTCTTTTTGCACTGCAGGGAGCTGAGACTAGGCTACAGGAATGGCAATGGGCAATGCAGTTTACAGGTGCAGCAAAAAGGTGTCCTCCTGTGGCCACTTTTTGAACTGCAGTGAGCCGGGACTGGCTATAGGCATGCCAAAGAACAATGCGTTCTCCTGGTGCTACAAAAGGGTGCCCTCCGGTGGCCACTTTTCTGCACTGTAGGCTGGTGAGGCTAGACTATCTGTATGGCAATGGGCAATGCATTTTCCTTGTATTGCAAAAGGGTGCCCTCCTGTGGCCACTTTTCTGCACTGCAGCCAGGTGAGGATTTGCTGTATGAATGACAAAGTGTAATGCATTTTCCTTCTCTGGCAAAAGGGAGCCCTCCTGTGGCCACTTTTCTGCACTGCAGCCAGATGAGGATTTACTGTATGAATGAGAAAGTGTAATGCATTTTCCTGGTGTGGCAAAAGAGTGCCCTCCTGTGGCCACTTTCTGCACTGCAGTGAGTTGAGGCTAGGCTATATGTATGGCAATGGGCAGTAGATTTTCCTGGTGTGGCAAACGTGTTCCCCCCTGTGGCCACTTTTCTGCACTGCAGCCAGGTGAGGATTTACTGTATGCATGAGAAAGTATAATGCATTTTCCTGGTGTGGCAAAAGAGTGCCCTCCTGTGGCCACTTTTCTGCACTGCAGTGAGCTGAAACTAGGCTACAGGAATGGCAATGGGCAATGCTTTTTCCTGGTATGGCAAAAGGTTGCCCTCCTGTGGCCACTTTTCTGCACTGCAGCCAGGTGAGGATTTGCTGTATGAATGACAAAGTGTAATGCATTTTCCTGGTGTGGCAAAAGAGTGCCCTCCTGTGGCCACTTTTCTGCACTGCAGCCAGGTGAGGATTTGCTGTATGAATGACAAAGTGTAATGCATTTTCCTGTTGTGGCAAAAGAGTGTCCTCCTGTGGTCACTTTCTGCACTGCAGTGAGCTGAGACTAGGCTACAGGAATGGCAATGGGCAATGCATTTTCCTGGTATGGCAAAAGGGTGCCCTCCAGTGGCCACTTTTCTGCACTGCAGCCAGGTGAGGATTTGCTGTATGAATGACAAAGTGTAATGCATTTTCCTGGTGTGGCAAAAGGGTGCCCTCCTGTGGCCACTTTTCTGCACTGCAGCCAGGTGAGGATTTGCTGTATGAATGAGAAAGTGTAATGCATTTTCCTGGTGTGGCAAAAGAGTGCCCTCCTGTGGCCACTTTCTGCACTGCAGTGAGTTGAGGCTAGGCTATATGTATGGCAATGGGCAGTAGATTTTCCTGGTGTGGCAAACGTGTTCCCCCCTGTGGCCACTTTTCTGCACTGCAGCCAGGTGAGGATTTACTGTATGCATGAGAAAGTATAATGCATTTTCCTGGTGTGGCAAAAGAGTGCCCTCCTGTGGCCACTTTTCTGCACTGCAGTGAGCTGAAACTAGGCTACAGGAATGGCAATGGGCAATGCTTTTTCCTGGTATGGCAAAAGGTTGCCCTCCTGTGGCCACTTTTCTGCACTGCAGCCAGGTGAGGATTTGCTGTATGAATGACAAAGTGTAATGCATTTTCCTGGTGTGGCAAAAGAGTGCCCTCCTGTGGCCACTTTTCTGCACTGCAGCCAGGTGAGGATTTGCTGTATGAATGACAAAGTGTAATGCATTTTCCTGTTGTGGCAAAAGAGTGTCCTCCTGTGGTCACTTTCTGCACTGCAGTGAGCTGAGACTAGGCTACAGGAATGGCAATGGGCAATGCATTTTCCTGGTATGGCAAAAGGGTGCCCTCCAGTGGCCACTTTTCTGCACTGCAGCCAGGTGAGGATTTGCTGTATGAATGACAAAGTGTAATGCATTTTCCTGGTGTGGCAAAAGGGTGCCCTCCTGTGGCCACTTTTCTGCACTGCAGCCAGGTGAGGATTTGCTGTATGAATGAGAAAGTGTAATGCATTTTCCTGGTGTGGCAAAAGAGTGCCCTCCTGTGGCCACTTTCTGCACTGCAGTGAGTTGAGGCTAGGCTATATGTATGGCAATGGGCAGTAGATTTTCCTGGTGTGGCAAACGTGTTCCCCCCTGTGGCCACTTTTCTGCACTGCAGCCAGGTGAGGATTTACTGTATGCATGAGAAAGTATAATGCATTTTCCTGGTGTGGCAAAAGAGTGCCCTCCTGTGGCCACTTTTCTGCACTGCAGTGAGCTGAAACTAGGCTACAGGAATGGCAATGGGCAATGCTTTTTCCTGGTATGGCAAAAGGTTGCCCTCCTGTGGCCACTTTTCTGCACTGCAGCCAGGTGAGGATTTGCTGTATGAATGACAAAGTGTAATGCATTTTCCTGGTGTGGCAAAAGAGTGCCCTCCTGTGGCCACTTTTCTGCACTGCAGCCAGGTGAGGATTTGCTGTATGAATGACAAAGTGTAATGCATTTTCCTGTTGTGGCAAAAGAGTGTCCTCCTGTGGTCACTTTCTGCACTGCAGTGAGCTGAGACTAGGCTACAGGAATGGCAATGGGCAATGCATTTTCCTGGTATGGCAAAAGGGTGCCCTCCAGTGGCCACTTTTCTGCACTGCAGCCAGGTGAGGATTTGCTGTATGAATGACAAAGAGCAATGCATTTTCCTGGTGTGGCAAAAGGGTGCCCTCCTGTGACCACTTTTCCGCACTGCAGTGAGCTGAGGCTGGGCTACAGGAATGGCAATGGGCAATGCATCTTCCTGTGTGGCAAAAGGGTGCTGCACCAGGAAGATGCAGCAAACATATTTTTAGATCGAGACAAACTTATGTCACTGGGCGATTTACAACAAAATAAAAACAGAAAGTAAAACTTGAGTTAAAACAAAAGCAAAAAAGTTTTAAAACTTAGAACAATTTATTTTTTTTAAAGAATCTTTTAAAACAGTTTTAAAACCACTAAAACAATATTAATTAAAAGCCTTTTTGCTCTGCACTGAGCTGGGACTGGTTACAAGCATGCCAAAGAACAATGCATTTTTCTGGTGCAGCAAAAGGGTGCCCTCCTGTGGCCACTCTGTGCACTGCAGGAAGCTCAGGCTAGGCTAGGAGGTGGCACCCTTTTGCCATGCCTGGAAAATGCATTTGCCATTCATATGGCCCAGCCTCAGGTCACTGGAATTCTCAAAGAAGCCACAGGAGGGCACCCTTTTGTCACTCCAGTAAAATGCATTGTTCTTTGGCATTCCTATAGCCTAGCCTTGGCTTGCAGCAATGTACAAAGTGGCCACGGAAGGGCAACCTTCTGCCACACCAGGAAGATGCATTGCCAATTGCCATTCATGTAGCCCTGCCTCATCTCACTGCAGTGCACAGAGTGGTCACAGGGGGGTACCCCTTTTTCCACCCCAAGGAAATGCATTGGCCATTGCCATTCATATAGCCTAGCCTCAGCTCACTGCAGTGCACAGAGTGGCCACAGGAGGGCACCCTTTTGCTGCACCAGAAACATGCATTCTTCTTTGCTATGCCTATAGCCAGCCCCAGCTCACTGCAGTGCACAAAGTTTTTTAATTAATATTGTTTCAGTGGTTTTAATATTTTAAAATATTCTTTTTAAAAAATTTAAATTGTTGTAAGGTTTTAAACTTTTTATTCTTGTTTTAACTAATGTTTTACTTTCTGTTTTAATATTTTAAAATATTCTTTTTAAAAAATTTAAATTGTTGTAAGGTTTTAGCACTTAGCACTTACATTTATATACTGCTCTATAGCCGAAGCTCTCTAAGCGGTTTACAATGATTTAGCATATTGCCCCCAACATTCTGGGTACTCTTTTTGTTCTTGTTTTAACTAATGTTTTACTTTCTGTTTTTATTTTATTGTAAACCTCCAGGAGACGTAAGTTTTGGTTGGTATAAAAATATGTTAGTTAAATAAATAAGTAAGTAAATACATAAATAATAAAGTGGACACAGGTGGGCCTTTTTCCACACCAGGAAGATGCATTGACCATTGCCATACATATAGCCTAGCCTCACCTGGCTGCAGTGCAGAAAAGCGGCCACAGGAGGGCACCCTTTTGCCACACCAGGAAATGGCATTGTTCATTGTCATACATATAGCCTAGTCTCAGCTTCCTGCAATGCACAGAGTGTCCACAGGAGGGCACCCTTTTGCCACACCAGGAAGATGCATTGCCCATTGCCATACATATAGCCTAGCCTCACCTGGCTGCAGTGCAGAAAAGTGGCCACAGGAGGGCACCCTTTTACCACACCAGGAAGATGCATTGACCATTGCCATTCCTGTAGCCTAGCCTCAGCTTCCTGCAGTGCACAGATTGGCCACAGGAGGGCACCTTTTTGTAGCACTAGGAGAACGCATTGTTCTTTGGCATGCCTATAGCCAGCCCCAGCTCACTGCAGTGCAGAAAGTGACCCCAGAAGGGCACCCTTTTGCTGCTCCTGGAAAATGCATTGCCCATTGCCATTCCTGTAGCCTAGTCTCAGCTCCCTGCCACGCAAAAAGGGGCCACCGGAGGGCACCATTTTCGAAGCACCAGGAAAATGCATTATTCATTTCCATACATATAGCTTAGTCTCAGCCCATGGCAGTGCAACAAGTGGCCATAGAAGGGTACCCTTTTGTTGCACCAGGAGTTGGCACCCTTTTGCCATGCCAGGAAAATGCATTGTCCTTTGCCATTCATATAGCCCAGCCTCAGGTCACTGGAATTCACAAAGTGGCCACAGGAGGGCACCCTTTTGTCACTCCAGGAAAATTCATTGCCCATTGCCATTCATGTAGCCTAGCTCCCTGCAGTGCATAATGTGGCCACAGGAGGGCACCCTTTTGCTGCACCAGGAAAATGCCCTGCAAAGATTCTTTACAGTCATGGGAGAAGTAGACAAGTATTTATTTAGATAATACTCCCCAGTCAATAAACCCAACAAAGTGTGTATTTCCTTCTTTCCAAACAGACATTGACAGAAAAGGTTTCTGAAGCACTTGGTGCTGAGCGCTTTCTTTTACAAGGGGGTGTGTGTTAATGTAAGTGTCCAGCCCATCTTCAGATGCTAGCAGAGGACCATCCCAGGGGCTGAGAAATAGATAGTAGCAGCTTAACCTGCGCAGAGCATCTGCGTTCTGGTACCTGATTGCTCCCCTCACTCCCTGCCACGGCCCCCCTCCCCTCCGAGATCTCCCCACCCTCACCTGAGCCCCACTCCTCCTGCTCCTCCTCCTCCATCCCGTTGCTTCCAGCCCCCTCACCCCTCTTGGTCGCAGCTGCAGTGTTGATGGCACCTATTGGCCAAGCTGCAGCCCTCCTATCCCCAGAGACCTCCCCACCCTCACCCCAGCCCCACTCCTGCTCCTCCCCACAGGAGCAGCAGCAGCAGTGGTTGACTGGGGCCTTCCTCACTGCCACGGCTGCCATGGTCACTTGTTCCCCTCCAGCTGCTGACAGGCCCCGTCCCGTCCCTTGCCTCCCTCTGCTTCGGTAGCCCCAAACTGCAGCAGCGGTTGACTCGGCCCCCCCTTGCTACCGCCACCACCACCATGGCCGCTCGTTCTCCTCAGGTCACTGACAGGCTCGTCCCGTCCCTCACCCTCCCTTCTTTCTATCTCTTTCTCTCTCCTCCACTCGCTCTCCCCTCCCCTCCCTCCCTGAGTTAACAGATCTTGTTCATCTTGTTTCCTCCTCTAATTCACAGGAGGACTGCCTCCTTCTTCTCAAGGGGCTTTTCTCCCCCCCTCACAACCCCCCCTTCGCAGACCCCTGCCCACTCTCCTTTTAGAGAGAGAGATTCTTCTCCTCTCCAGTCAAGGACATCTTCCGACCAGTAACAGTTGCATTCCAGTGGACCGTAACCATCACCGGCTCCTCCTGATATACTTGGCTGGCCCAGAGTCACCCAGTGAGTTGAGCTCGGCACACCATTTTTCATCCCAATATTTCGCTTCTGATGGAAATGGCTGACATCCTAATGCGGGGTGCATGCTTTCGACCTCAGCACCCAGGCAGTGTTAAGCCGGGGTAGTACTAAACCCGAGCAGAAATGGATTGATTGTTTGCATTTCTTCTATACCACCTGATCTGAAATGCTTCCAGAGCTCAGTAAAGTGTCTGGGGAGGCAGCTGAGGGTTTCCTCTGTTGGATTTCCCAGGGGTGCCTCTGCCCCCCTCTTTCGATACCAGGGGGCTCCATCTCCATCGGGTGGCGGGGGGCTGGATTTTTAACGCCAATGCCCCGGGGGGGGCTGCCTCTGTGGCCTCGCTCGTGCCCCCCTTCTCTGTCCGTCTTATTCCTTCTCCCCCCTCCCGCGCCCACATCACATTTCAAATGTGTGCATTGTTATTTAGATAATTGTTGGTCGTTTGTTTTGAGGAGCTTATTTGTTGATTTGATAGAGGAACTGCTTTGGGAACTTTGGTTGAAAAGTGGTCTCTAGATATTTGTCGTATTTGTGTTTGTATTATTTCTATAACCCCCCAAATGGACGTCTCTGGGTGGTGGGATGTTGAGAGGGTGCTGGGATTCAGTCTGTCTCCACACAGTGTAAGCGAAGGAGTCTGAATAAGTGCGAATCTTGTACCAGTTGTGTTCATCACATGTGCCTACAAGAGATGCAAATGTAGCCAACTCATGATCTATTTATGATTAAGTGGTGCAGCAGGGAAATGCTTGACTGACAAGCAGAAGGTTGCCCATTGGAATCCCACTGGTACTATATTGGGCAGCAGTGATATAGGAAGGGAATAATCTCATGCTGTGCGGGAGGAGGCCATGGTCAACCCCTCCTGCTTTCAAAGACAACCACAGGGCTCTGTGGGCGCCAGGAGTTGAAATCGACTTGACAGCACACTTTGCCTTCTCCTTACTTCCCACTGCAGAGTCAGTCAATGTGCAATCTTTTTGCTTTTGTTTTAACTCAAGTTTTACTTTCTGTTTTTATTTTGTTGTAAATCGCCCAGTGACGTAAGTTTGGCTCGATCTAAAAATATGTTTGCTGCATCTTCCTGGTGCAGCACCTTTTTGCCACACAGGAAGATGCATTACACTTTGTCATTCATACAGCAAATCCTCACCTGGCTGCCCTGCAGAAAAGTGGCCACAGGAGGGCACCCTTTTGCCACACCAGGAAAATGCATTGCTCTTTGTCATTCATACAGCAAATCCTCACTTGGCTGCAGTGCAGAAAAGTGGCCACAGGAGGGCACTCTTTTGCCACACCAGGAAGATTTGTTGCCCATTGCCATTCATGTAGCCCTGTCAGAGCTGTGTCTGAGCAGCAGCAGGCTCTCTTAGGATGATCTACAAGGTAAACCCTGGTTTTTTAAAAATATGGATGTCACTCTTGAGTTGTAGAGTTTGAACCAAATATTTGGGTGGGACTGGGGAGCTTCCTTGGGGGGTTAATACCCTGGTAGTCTTCTCTCCTTCTCAGAATAAGAGTTTGGAGAGAACCTCTGGCTGGCTGGGCTTTTTCCACCCAGGCTCAGTTTTCCACACTCTAGTTGAGTCCCTCTTCAGCAGAGTAGGCTGATCTCTCCTCTCTCCTCTCCACACCTGTCTGGTGTCACATCGCAGATTGCTTTGACATTCATGTCTGTTTCACACGCAGCTTCTCCCACAGCAATGGCACTTCTGCCCACAGAGGGAAACCAGCCCAAATCCACGGGGGACTTGGCAGAATTAGTTTGGCGGCTCTGGAGTCCCTGGCTTTGCATTGAAGATGACCGAGGTAAATGTCCCTCATCTTGCATTTATTGGATCTCGTGGGTGCCTAGGCTGATCTGGACATGCCCTTGGAAGTTAGTTTTCTTGGAAAGACAGCTGGTGATAGAGATGCCATCTGGAGCAATGGGTCCCAGCTTGCAACCCGCCAGATGTTGCAGGACTACAACTCCCATCAGCGGGGGCGTAGCAAGGTTGGAGTGGGGGGCCCAGAGACAAGATTTTAAAATGCCCCCCCCTCACTGAAGCTCAGCTCGTGATGTAAAGAATTCTTAAATGAGGCTGGATAGTGGTAACAAAAAGCAGAGTAAAATATGTAAACCTATGTGCCACAATAGAACATCACCCTAAATTATTTTTTAACAGGGTTTTGTCAATTGTGGACGATGCAAGTCATTTCATGGTCCTAGAGAAAGACCTGCTGTTCTGGCAGCTCCAGGTCTTAACACTCACATCAGTTTCGGAGGGTGAATACCACTGGAGGAAGCCCGGGCAGGTCCGTGGCTGGGGGAGTCAGTCATGTGGCTTGCCTCGGGGGGGGGCCAAGGCCGTGGGCCCCCAGACAACTGCCTCCCTTTACCCTCTGATGGTGACGCCCCCGATTCGGTGGAAATCTTGGAGTGCGCCACACACCAGCATCCATTGGCTCCTACAAACAGTCTCTTTCGGATGGCCTCTTTTCCGCAGACCTGTTTAGCCTTGTTTCTGTGCGAGAGAGGGAGAGAAACGCAACAGAGATCGGCTCCTGCTTCTCTTGGTCGGCGCGGCTACGCCCTAGCCTTGCTTGCTACCAGGGGGCTCCAACTCCATCGGGTGGCGGGGGGCTGGCTGCTTCTGTGGCCTCGCTCGTGCCCCCCTTCTCTGTCCGTCTGATTCCTTCTCCCCCCTCCCGCGCCCACATCACGTTTCAAATGTGTGCATTGTTATTTAGATCATTGTTGGTCGTTTGTTTTGAGGAGCTTATTTGTTGATTTGATAGAGGAACTGCTTTGGGAACTCTTGTTGAAAAGTGGTTTCTAAATATTTGTCGTATTTGTGTTTGTATTATTTCTGTAACGCCCCAAATGGACGTCTCTGGGCGGTGGGATGTTGAGAGGGTGCTGGGATTCAGTCTGTCTCCACACAGTGTAAGCGAAGGAGTCTGAATAAGTGCGAATCTTGTACCAGTTGTGTTCATCACATGTGCCTACAAGAGATGCAAATGTAGCCAACTCATGATCTATTTATGATTAAGTGGTGCAGCAGGGAAATGCTTGACTGACAAGCAGAAGGTTGCCCGTTTGAATCCCGCTGGTACTATATCGGGCAGCAGTGATATAGGAAGGGAATAAGCTCAGGCTGCGCGGGAGGAGGCCATGGTCAACCCCTCCTGCATTCAAAGAGAACCACAGGGCTCTGTGGGAGCCAGGAGTTGAAATCGACTTGACAGCACACTTTGCCTTTTCCTTACTTCCCACTGCAGAGTCAGTCAATGTGCAATCTTGAGTTTTACTGCCAAGTCCCCACAGGCTGAACCAGTTAGAGACTTTGGGATTTTGGAGCGTGGTTTCTGCCTTCAGCTGTGGCGTGTGATTTGGGGGGAATATACACACAGCTGAATGTGGGCCTATTGGGGTGCTGGTGAGTTGCACAGATTCCTCATGTCTGCTTTGCTTCACTTTCTGTTTTGCTGTAGTATGCAGTCTGTCTGTCCCTCAGTCGGTTCTCCCTTCCACAGCCTGACCACACTGGTGTAGCAGAGTGGTTACGAGACTGAGCTATGAATTAATACGTTTCTGGCTCAAAACTAGCCTCTACCAAGAACTCTTCCCCCCCCCCACCAATCTGCATTAGCTAACTATACTGGCCTACCTTACAGGGTTGTTGTAAGGGCTGCAACAGGATTGTGTGTTGAAACACTTTTGAATGCTCTCAAAAAGACTAAGTTGTATAATACGATTGCTGCTCTCTAGAGATCAGTGCAGCCCTTGTGTAGTTCACAGGTGGCAAATACCCTGAGCTGCAATCCTGTGCATGCTTGCTGGGGAGAAAACGCTGTTGAAGTCAGTGGCCTCTCCTTCTTCGTAAACGTGCCTCAGATGGTGCTGGGTATCGGTCACCTGTCGTGGAAGAGATCTGTGGCTGAAGAAGCCGCTTGATTCCCTTAAGACTGACACTGCTTTATTCTGTCAAGCATTCGGTGCAAAGGTTTGTGTGAGTGGAGAGAGATCCCTGGCCTCTCCAGGTGGGGCTGGGAAAGATGGCTACTAGGTGTCCCGAAGAACTGCTGCCGGTCAGTGTAGTAGACCAGCGCTGCACAACTTTGGCCCTCCAGCTGTTAAACTACAGTGTCCATCATCCCTGACTCTTGGCCATTGAGGCTAGGGATGATGAGAGGTGTAGTCCAACAGCTTAAGGACCAAAGCAGCAACTCTGACTGGCAGCATTTCTTCGGGGCATCCCGTAGCAGTCTTTCCCAGCCCCACCTGGAGATGCCAGGGATCGAACCTGGAACCTTCTTCTGCAAAGCAGATGCTCGCCCACCTGGGGGTAGACACTGGAGGGACCAAGGGTTGGACTCCGGATAAGGCAGCCCCCACATTCGATTTATGCCACTGGAGAGCTGGTCAGCCTGTGTGCAAATTATTTCCACCACCTGAAAAGAAAGAGCAGTAAGAGCCACTGGAGGGAGGCTGTGCTGGGGACGGATAGGGCCAGTGGCTCTCCCCCTACTAAATGTCAGAGAATCACCACTTTCGAAGGTGCCTCTTTCCCCTCATTTAGCAGGGAATGAGAAGTGCTTCAGTGTTCTTCTCTATCATGCCACAGTGAAGCCATCCCATCTCTCCCCTAGCCTGGCCCACCTCACAGAGATATTGTGAGGATAAAAAAGGAGATATCCCTTCCTGAGCATAGGGAGGCACCTATAGAATTGTGCATGATATGTGAAAACCAGCACAGACTCCTTTTCCCCCAAAGGGAAAACACATCAAGGAAGAAAACAGGGCCTGGCTGGTTTGCAGATATTCCATACTGACAAAAACACCCAGGAAATGAGATGGAATCCTGACTGCAGACCCACCTCCCTCCCTCCAGGACTTAGTCAGCCAGAGCAGGTCCGCTTGGTGGTTCTTCCACGATCAGAGCAGTCCTTGGGGGCTGGCCATTGAGAAGAGTGTTCCCGCTGACAGGGAGTCCCTGGGGTTGTTGACTACAACTCCCATGATCCCCAGCCAAAGGGCACTGCACTTGGGGATGCTGGGAGTTGTTGTGAACAACACCTGGAAATCCCTGTTAGAGGGAACAGTGACTGAGAAGGGGATTTCTCTCTTATTTCAGGCTCTGACCAGATTTCTCTCCATTCCAGCAAATAATGGGTGGGAGAGTGAAGAGGACGAAAGACCCACCGCGCAAAGTTTGTTCAGACGGAAAAAGAGAAGAACAGAGAAGCAAAACCTGCAGCAAAAGAGAAGAACAAGGAGAGACCTTCTGCTTCCCAGTTGGGTGACATCTATAAAACCAGAATCCAAAAAACAAGAGGGAAAGAAGTCCCTGCCCTGCAAGCAGGAAAAACTTCAGTTCTGAACCAAGCTTTCAGCCTCAGTGCAAAATGGACACAGGGAAGCAACCATATAAATGCTTGGAGTGTGGTTTAGTGGGAGTGACTACCTCAATTTACATCAAATGACTCACGCTGGAGAGAAACCTTTTAAATGCTTGGAGTGTGGAAAGAGCTTCAGCAGGAGTGGAAATCTTAATTGGCATCAAAGAACCCACACTGTGTAGAAACCATATACGTGCTCAGAGAGTGGAAAGAGCTTCAGCCAGAACGGGAATCCTACTAAACCTCAAAGTACCCACAGTGGAAATGGTGAAGAAATGGGGATTTCTGTTTTAGAATTTCAATTGGAAGTAAAGGAACCATTTGCAATTTGAAGGATTTCAATTAAAACATTAGCCATTTTATTGTCTAATGGCCATATATGGTAAGCTTGAATCACAGTACATTTGAATCTGAAAGGATCTTCTGCTTTCTGGGGGCATCATGTTGTTTTAGATGTATCCTTGAGTGTTTAAAATCCCTTGAGAGCAATAAAAGTGAAAAGGATTAATTCAGTATTTGTGCTTTTAAAAATCCCAACCTCCTTTGAACATATCCCAAGCATATTTCCCCTAGTACTTTTTCTGCTCTCAAAAGGAGTGTGTGCAGCTCATTTCAGTGGCAGGATTGTGTATGTAAAACGAGGTATCTGTCAGTCAGCAGGTCACCTGCCTTTATTTCACACGAGGACAAGCAACAACAACAAACTTGGTTAGCAGCCCCATAACAAATTGTTCTCTACCCAGCTCACAGCAATGTTAAAGAGACATCAAACATGACAACACAAATAAGAGATACATTTTAAATCTGCTGCCCCCCTGCCCCCATTTTAAAAGTTTGAAAGGCCTTGCCTTGGCTTCTAAAGGAACCAAGTTTGTTCTCGCTTGTTGTTTGTGGCATTGCACGACACCACGACTGATCAGGTGGCGCAGGTCTGTTCAGGCATCGGCCTCTGGTTCCAGTCTCCCAACTGGGGGGAGCTGCAGCCAGATGGAGTCAGCCTTTACTCTGGGCACGGTGGTATGTGGACCGCGGGATTTTCTCTCTCCCTCCCTCCCTCCTCGTCCTCTCAGCCTCTAGACCAGGGCTGCTCAACTTTGGTCCTCAGGCTGTTGGACTACAATTCCCATCATCCCTGAGTGCTGGGCACTGTGCTTGGGGAGGATGGGAGCTGTAGTCCGGCAACCACTGGAGGGTCCAAGCTGGGCACCCCTGCACGAGTCTGTGAGAGCCTCCCCCCCACCCCACTTCTTGGGTGTCTGGGCTGTGCCTTCCTTCCCTGCACCCCTGCAAGAGGATCACAGTTGCCAACTCCCACCTTTGCACTGTGCTTCTGCTTCCTCAGTGTCCCGCTTTGCTGCAAGAGCCTCTTCTCTGCTGCTCCTCTGGGGTGCCCTGAGCTTGGCCTGGGACTCAGAGGAGCCTCCCGGGGGCAGTCCAGGGTCCCTCAGCAGCACAGGATGCTCTTCAAATGCCCCCCTCCTGCCCCCCAAGCACCAGAGGCTTCCCCAGGGAAGGGCCCAGGCACTCCCGCTGGGAGCTAGGAGGGAGCCCCTCCGTGCCTGCTGGCTCCCTTCCCCCCTCTCTTCCTGGGGGGCCCGAGGGGGGTGTGTGTGCTGCAGGGGGGGGCTTCCTTCCTTCCTTCCTTCCTCCCCCCATATAATATGTCTGGCTGCGGGGGGGCGGGGCTGCTGCGTGGAAGCAGCGTCTCTATCATCCTCCTGCAGGGCCAGAGCGTCGCCCCCTCCCCCCTCCTCCGAGGGAGCGGCCAGAGCAGAATCCAACAGGAGAGGCGAGTCTACCATACCCAGGACCGGACCCGCGAACGGCAGCTGCACGAGCCTCCTCCGGGGCAGCCTCCCGGCTTCTCTCCGCAGAGATCGACGCTCCTCTCGGATTCACGCGGGTCCTGGCGGGGAAGGCGGGGGCGCCCCAGGCAGCAGGGCCAGCGCGGAGTCCCCTCTCCAGTCCGCGCGCCAAGCGCCTCCGCCTCCTAATGAGCGCTCCGCCCTCAGCCCCACCCCTCTGCGGCGCTCCCGGGATTGGCCAGCGCGGCGGGGGCGGGGCGGGCGCCGATTGGCCAGCAGCCTGCCGGAAGGGGCGTGCCCGGGCGGGGCTCCTGCCATAAATCTCGAGGGCGCTTCAGAGGAGGACGTGGCGGCGGCAGCTCCAGCAAGAGACCGAGGAGGCGGCGAAGCAGCAGATGACAGCCCCGGCAGGCAGCCCGGACCCCGCCGCGGTGGAGCGGAGCAGACCCGGAGCAGCTCCGACATTCTCCCGGGGAGGAGAAGAGAGGAGTCCCGCTGCTGGGTGGGTGGGTGGCTGGATGGGTGCCTGGAACTCCCCGCCACTGCGGAGAAGATCGTGATGGAAATAAAGATACTCCCCCCCCCCCGCCTGTCTCTTTCTTCCTCGGTGGAGTGAGTGTGTGTGTGTGTGTGTGTGTGTGTTTTGAGGGGGGTTCTCTAGGGAAGGGCGGCTAGGAGAGCCCCTCTCTAGAGACCTCTGTGTGTTTGTGTGTGTCTATAGATAGTTGGGGTCTCTAGGGAGGGGTGCCCAGGAGAGCCCCTCTCTAGAGACTTCTCTGAGTGCGTGTGTGTAGATAGTGGGGGGTCTCTAGAGAGGGGTGCCCAGGAGAGCCCCTCTCTAGAGACTTCTTTGTGTGTGGGTGTGTAGATAGCAGGGATCGCTAGAGAGGCGTGCCCAGGAGAGCTCTCCTGGGTGCCCCTCTCTGGAGACCTATGTGTATGTGTGTACCAAGCAGGGGTCTCTGGAGAAGGGTGCCCAGCAGAGCCCCTCTCTATAGGTAGGGGTGTGTGTGTGTGTGTGTGTAGATAGCAGGGGTCTCTAGTGGGGCGCCCAGGAGAGTTCTCCTGGGTGCCCCTCTCTAGAGACGTGTGTGTGTGTAGATAGTGGGGGTCTCTAGGGAGGGATGCCCAGAGGAGCTCCTTTCTAGAGACTCCTCTGTGTGTGTGCATGTGTGTGTGTAGATAGTGGGGGGTCTCTAGAGAGGGGTGCCCAGGAGAGCCCCTCTCTAGAGACTTCTTTGTGTGTGGGTGTGTAGATAGCAGGGATCGCTAGAGAGGGGTGCCCAGGAGAGCTCTCCTGGGTGCCCCTCTCTGGAGACCTATGTGTATGTGTGTACCAAGCAGGGGTCTCTGGAGAAGGGTGCCCAGCAGAGCCCCTCTCTATAGGTAGGGGTGTGTGTGTGTGTGTGTGTGTAGATAGCAGGGGTCTCTAGTGGGGCGCCCAGGAGAGTTCTCCTGGGTGCCCCTCTCTAGAGACGTGTGTGTGTGTGTAGATAGTGGGGGTCTCTAGGGAGGGATGCCCAGAGGAGCTCCTTTCTAGAGACTCCTCTGTGTGTGTGCATGTGTGTGTGTAGATAGTGGGGGTCTCTAGAGAGGGGCGTCCAGGAGAGCGGCTAAGAGTGCCCCTCTCTAGAGACCTGTCTGTGTTTGTGGAGGGGGTCTCTAGGGAGGGGCGCCCAAGAGAGCCCCTCTCTAGAGATCTCTCTCTGTGTGTGTGTAGATAGCAGGGGTCTCTAGAGAGGGGTGCCCAGGAGATCCCCTCTCTAGAGACCACACTGCTTTTCTGGAGGTGGGTCTCTAGGGTGGGGCGCCAAGGAGAGCCCCTCTCTAGAGACTCGTGTGTGTGTGTGTGTGTGTAGATAGGGGGGTCTCTAGGGAGGGGTGCCCAGGAGAGCCCCTCTCTAGAGACTTTTTTGTGAGTGTGTGTATAGATAGCGGGGGTCTCTAGGGAGGGGTGCCCAGGAGAGCCCCTCTCTAGAGACCTCTGTGTGTGTGTGTATAGCGGGGGTCTCTAGGGAGGGGGCGCACTGGCCCTCTTTAGAGACCCCTTTCTGTTTGTATGTTGAGGGGGGTGTCTAGAGAGGGGCACCCCAAGTGCCCGTCTCTAGAGACCTCCCTCTCAGTGGGGGGTTCTCTGAGGGGTGCCTGGAGCGCCCCTCTCTAGAGACCTCCCTTTCGGTGGGGGTTCTCTAGGGAGGGGTGCCTCGAGCGCCCCTCTCTAGAGACCTCCCTCTTGGTGGGGGGTTGTCTAGGGAGGGGTGCCTGGAGCGCCCCTCTCTAGAGACCTCCGTCTCGGTGGGGGGTTGTCTAGGGAGGGGTGCCTGGAGCGCCCCTCTCTAGAGACCTCCGTCTCGGTGGGGGGTTCACTACGGAGGGGTGCCTGGAGCGCCCCTCTCTAGAGACCTCCGTCTCGGTGGGGGGTTCTCTAGGGAGGGGCCCCCGAGCGCCCCTCTTTAGAGACCTCCGTCTCGGTGGGGGGTTCACTAGGGAGGGGTGCCTGGAGCGCCCCTCTCTAGAGACCTCCGTCTCGGTGGGGGGTTGTCTAGGGAGGGGTGCCTGGAGCGCCCCTCTCTAGAGACCTCCGTCTTGGTGGGCGGTTCTCTAGGGAGGGGTGCCTGGAGCGCCCCTCTCCAGAGACCTCCGTCTCGGTGGGGGGTTCTCTAGGGAGGGGCCCCCGAGCGCCCCTCTCTAGAGACCTCCCTCCCAGGCACGGTGGTCTCTAGGGAGGGGTGCCTGGAGCGCCCCTCTCTAAAGACCTCCCTCCCGGGGACCAGGGATGGGGGGTCTCTAGGAAGGGGTACCTTGGAGTCCCCTTCTCTAGAGACCTCACTTCCCCACCCCAGGAGGGAGGTCTCTAGAGAGGGACTCTCAGGGCACCCCTCCCTAGAGACCCCCATCCCTGGGAGGGAGGTCTCTAGAGAGTGGCACTCGGGGCACCCCTCCCTAGAGAACCCCCCACCAAGAGGGAGGTCTCTAGAGAGGGGGGCTCTGGGTACCCCTCCCTAGAGAACCCCCCACCGAGAGGGAGGTCTCTAGAGAGGGGGGCTCTGGGTACCCCTCCCTAGAGAACCCTCCCCCGAGAGGGAGGTCTCTAGAGAGGGGGGCTCTGGGTACCCCTCCCTAGAGAACCCTCCCCCGAGAGGGAGGTCTCTAGAGAGGGGGGCTCTGGGTACCCCTCCCTAGAGAACCCTCCCCCGAGAGGGAGGTCTCTAGAGAGGGGGGCTCTGGGTACCCCTCCCTAGAGAACCCTCCACCGAGAGGGAGGTCTCTAGAGAGGGGGGCTCTGGGTACCCCTCCCTAGAGAACCCCCCACCGAGAGGGAGGCTCCCTGGGAGGTGGGGCCTCTAGAGAGAGGGGCACATTTCCAGCAAAAAGTGAGTAATGACCATGTTGAAGTAAAATCCTTGCCTCTGTGCCATTTCCACATCCCTGGGTAGTGTGCTTACAGCACCCACTGGATTTTTAGGTTTTTTACCTTTATGAAAGTTCACAGAAAGAAAACTGCTAAAGTCAAAATGCAGATAAACCGCAAGACTAGTGTTATGTTAATACACCTAAATACTAAACTAAATACAAAGCAACAGCGGCAAATACAATCCTATAAAAGCCTGAGATCCCTAGAGTCCCCCACCTCATCCGGAGGGAGGTCTCTAGAGAGGGGTGCTCTGAGGTGCCCCTCTCTAGAGACCTCCTTCTCGGTGGGGGATTCTCTAGGGAGGGGTACCCAGAGCCCCCCTCTCTAGAGACCTCCCTCTCGGTGGGGGATTCTCTAGGGAGGGGTACCCAGAGCCCCCCTCTCTAGAGACCTCCCTCTCGGTGGGGGGTTCTCTAGGGAGGAGTGCCTGGAGCGCCCCTCTCTAGAGACCTCCCTCTCCGTGGGGGGGTTCTCTAGGGAGGAGCATCCCGAGAGCCCCTCTCTAGAGACCTCCCTCCCAGGGATGGGGGTCTCTAGGGAGGGGCGCCCCGAGCATCCCTCTCTAGACAC
The DNA here is from genome assembly GCF_027244095.1 of Hemicordylus capensis. Classification (NCBI taxonomy): domain Eukaryota; kingdom Metazoa; phylum Chordata; class Lepidosauria; order Squamata; family Cordylidae; genus Hemicordylus; species Hemicordylus capensis. The sequence continues at coordinate 5,174,184 of NC_069670.1, forward strand.
CTCCCTCCTGGGGTGGGGGGAGGGAGGTCTCTAGAGAAGGGCACTCCAAGGCACCCCTCCCTAGAAACCCCCATCCCCCATCCCCGGGAGGGAGGTCTCTAGAGAGAGACACTCGGGGCGCCCCTCCCTAGAGACCCCCATCCCTGGGAGGGAGGTCTCTAGAGAGGGGCACTCGGGGTGCTCCTCCCTAGAGAACCCCCCCACCGAGAGGGAGGTCTCTAGAGAGAGGTGCTCCGGGCGCCCCTCCCTAGAGAACCCCCCATCGAGACGGAGGTCTCTGGAGAGGGGCGCTCCAGGCACCCCTCCCTAGAGAACCCCCCACCGAGAGGGAGGTCTCTGGAGAGGGGCGCTCCAGGCACCCCTCCCTAGAGAACCCCCCACCGAGAGGGAGGTCTCTGGAGAGGGGCGCTCCAGGCACCCCTCCCTAGAGAACCCCCCACCGAGAGGGAGGTCTCTGGAGAGGGGCGCTCCAGGCACCCCTCCCTAGAGAACCCCCCACCGAGACGGAGGTCTCTGGAGAGGGGCGCTCCAGGCACCCCTCCTCAGAGAACCCCCGACCGAGACGGAGGTCTCTAGAGAGGGGCGCTCCAGGCACCCCTCCCTAGAGAACACCCCCACCAAGAACCCCCCACCCTAGAAACTCCCCTCAACATACAAACAGAAAGGGGTCTCTAAAGAGGGCCAGGGTGCCCCTCCCTAGAGACCCCCGCTATCTACACACACACACACGTCTCTAGAGAGGGGCTCTCTTGGGCGCCCTTCTCTAGAGACCCCCACTATCTACAAACACACACACACACACACGTCTCTAGAGAGGGGGTCTCCTTAGCACCCCTCCCTAGAGACCCCCACTATCTACACACACACTCACAAAAAAGTCTCTACAGAGGGGCTCTCCTGGGCGCCCCTCTCTAGAAACCCCCACTATCTACACACACACACACACACACACACACACGCACTCAGAGAAGTCTCTAGAGAGGGGCTCTCCTTAGCACCCCTCCCTAGAGACCCCCCTCCAGAAAAGCAGCGAGGTCTCTAGAGAGGGGCTGTCCTGGGCGCCCTTCTCTAGAGACCCCCGCTATCTACACACACACACACACACAGTCTCTAGAGAGGGGCTCTCCAGGGCACCCCTCCCTAGAGACCCCCACCATCTATACACACACACACACATCTCTAGAAAGGGGGTCTTCTTAGCACCCCTCCCTAGAGACCCCCACTATCTATACACACACATAAAGAAGTCTCTAGAGAGGGGCTCTCCTGGGCACCCCTCCCTAGCGACCACCCACTATCTACACCCCCACCCCCCCACACACAATGAAGTCTCTAGAGAGGGGGTCTCCTTAGCACCCCACTCTAGAGACCCACACTAGCTATACACACAAACGCACACAGAGGTCTCTAGAGAGGGGCTCTCCTGGGTGCCCTTCTCCAGAGATCCCTGCTTGGTACACACATACACATAGGTCTCTAGAGAGGGGCACCCAGGAGAGCTCTCCTGGGCGCCCCTCTCTAGAGACCCCCGCTATCTACACACCCACACAGAAGTCTCTAGAGAGCGGCTCTCCTGGGCACCCCTCCCTAGAGACCCCCACTAGCTATACACACACACACACAAAGAAGTCTCTAGAGATGGGCACTCCTTGGCGCCCCTCCCTAGAGACCCCCCACCAGAAAAGCAGTGAGGTCTCTAGAGAGGGGCTGTCCTGGGCACCCTTCTCTAGAGACCCCCGCTATCTACACACACACACACACACACACACACACGTCTCTAGAGAGGGGCTCTCCAGGGCACCCCTCCCTAGAGACCCCCACCATCTATACACACACACACACATCTCTAGAGAGGGGGTCTTCTTAGCACCCCTTCCTAGAGACCCCCACTAGCTATACACACAAACGCACACAGAAGTCTCTAGAGAGGGGCTCTCCTGGGTGTCCTTCTCCAGAGACCCCTGCTTGGTACACACATACACAGAGGTCTCTAGAGAGGTGCACCCAGGAGAGCTCTCCTGGGCACCCCTCTCTAGAGAGCCCCACTATCTACACACACACACACACACACACACAAAGAGATCTCTAGAAAGGGGCTCTCCTGGGCGCCCCTCTCTAGAGATCTCCACTATCGACACACACTCAAAGAAAGAGAGATCTCTAGAGAGGGGCTCTCCTGGGCACCCCTCCCTAGAGACCCCCTCCACAAACACAGACAGAGCGAGGTCTGTACAGAGGGGCACTTGTAGCCCCCTTCCCTAGAGAGCCCCCTTCCCCACACACACACACCCCTCCGAGGAAGAAAGAGACAGGCGGGGGGGGGGAGTATCTTTATTTCCATCACGATCTTCTCCGCAGTGGCGGGGAGTTCCAGGCACCCATCCAGCCACCCACCCACCCAGCAGCGGGACTCCTCTCTTCTCCTCCCCGGGAGAATGTCGGAGCTGCTCCGGGTCTGCTCCGCTCCGCCGCCGCGGGGTCCGGGCTGCCTGCCGGGGCTGTCATCTGCTGCTTCGCCGCCTCCTCGGTCTCTTGCTGGAGCTGCCGCCGCCACGTCCTCCTCCGAAGCGCCCTCGAGATTTATGGCAGAAGCCTCGCCCGGGCACGCCCCTTCCGGCAGGCTGCTGGCCAATCGGCGCCCGCCCCGCCCCCGCCGCGCTGGCCAATCCCGGGAGCGCCGCAGAGGGGTGGGGCTGAGGGCGGAGCGCTCATTAGGAGGCGGAGGCGCTTGGCGCGCGGACTGGAGAGGGGACTCCGCGCTGGCCCTGCTGCCTGGGGCGCCCCCGCCTTCCCCGCCAGGACCCGCGTGAATCCGAGAGGAGCGTCGATCTCTGCGGAGAGAAGCCGGGAGGCTGCCCCGGAGGAGGCTCGTGCAGCTGCCGTTCGCGGGTCCGGTCCTGGGTATGGTAGACTCGCCTCTCCTGTTGGATTCTGCTCTGGCCGCTCCCTCGGAGGAGGGGGGAGGGGGCGACGCTCTGGCCCTGCAGGAGGATGATAGAGACGCTGCTTCCACGCAGCAGCCCCGCCCCCCCGCAGCCAGACATATTATATGGGGGGAGGAAGGAAGGAAGGAAGGAAGCCCCCCCCTGCAGCACACACACCCCCCTCGGGCCCCCCAGGAAGAGAGGGGGGAAGGGAGCCAGCAGGCACGGAGGGGCTCCCTCCTAGCTCCCAGCGGGAGTGCCTGGGCCCTTCCCTGGGGAAGCCTCTGGTGCTTGGGGGGCAGGAGGGGGGCATTTGAAGAGCATCCTGTGCTGCTGAGGGACCCTGGACTGCCCCCGGGAGGCTCCTCTGAGTCCCAGGCCAAGCTCAGGGCACCCCAGAGGAGCAGCAGAGAAGAGGCTCTTGCAGCAAAGCGGGACACTGAGGAAGCAGAAGCACAGTGCAAAGGTGGGAGTTGGCAACTGTGATCCTCTTGCAGGGGTGCAGGGAAGGAAGGCACAGCCCAGACACCCAAGAAGTGGGGTGGGGGGGAGGCTCTCACAGACTCGTGCAGGGGTGCCCAGCTTGGACCCTCCAGTGGTTGCCGGACTACAGCTCCCATCCTCCCCAAGCACAGTGCCCAGCACTCAGGGATGATGGGAATTGTAGTCCAACAGCCTGAGGACCAAAGTTGAGCAGCCCTGGTCTAGAGGCTGAGAGGACGAGGAGGGAGGGAGGGAGAGAGAAAATCCCGCGGTCCACATACCACCGTGCCCAGAGTAAAGGCTGACTCCATCTGGCTGCAGCTCCCCCCAGTTGGGAGACTGGAACCAGAGGCCGATGCCTGAACAGACCTGCGCCACCTGATCAGTCGTGGTGTCGTGCAATGCCACAAACAACAAGCGAGAACAAACTTGGTTCCTTTAGAAGCCAAGGCAAGGCCTTTCAAACTTTTAAAATGGGGGCAGGGGGGCAGCAGATTTAAAATGTATCTCTTATTTGTGTTGTCATGTTTGATGTCTCTTTAACATTGCTGTGAGCTGGGTAGAGAACAATTTGTTATGGGGCTGCTAACCAAGTTTGTTGTTGTTGCTTGTCCTCGTGTGAAATAAAGGCAGGTGACCTGCTGACTGACAGATACCTCGTTTTACATACACAATCCTGCCACTGAAATGAGCTGCACACACTCCTTTTGAGAGCAGAAAAAGTACTAGGGGAAATATGCTTGGGATATGTTCAAAGGAGGTTGGGATTTTTAAAAGCACAAATACTGAATTAATCCTTTTCACTTTTATTGCTCTCAAGGGATTTTAAACACTCAAGGATACATCTAAAACAACATGATGCCCCCAGAAAGCAGAAGATCCTTTCAGATTCAAATGTACTGTGATTCAAGCTTACCATATATGGCCATTAGACAATAAAATGGCTAATGTTTTAATTGAAATCCTTCAAATTGCAAATGGTTCCTTTACTTCCAATTGAAATTCTAAAACAGAAATCCCCATTTCTTCACCATTTCCACTGTGGGTACTTTGAGGTTTAGTAGGATTCCCGTTCTGGCTGAAGCTCTTTCCACTCTCTGAGCACGTATATGGTTTCTACACAGTGTGGGTTCTTTGATGCCAATTAAGATTTCCACTCCTGCTGAAGCTCTTTCCACACTCCAAGCATTTAAAAGGTTTCTCTCCAGCGTGAGTCATTTGATGTAAATTGAGGTAGTCACTCCCACTAAACCACACTCCAAGCATTTATATGGTTGCTTCCCTGTGTCCATTTTGCACTGAGGCTGAAAGCTTGGTTCAGAACTGAAGTTTTTCCTGCTTGCAGGGCAGGGACTTCTTTCCCTCTTGTTTTTTGGATTCTGGTTTTATAGATGTCACCCAACTGGGAAGCAGAAGGTCTCTCCTTGTTCTTCTCTTTTGCTGCAGGTTTTGCTTCTCTGTTCTTCTCTTTTTCCGTCTGAACAAATTTCTGAACCATCCGTGTGAACCATTTCTTCCTTGATGTGTTTTCCCTTTGGGGGGAAAGGAGACTGTGCTGGTTTTAACATATCATGCACAATTATACAGGTACCTTCCTATGCTTAGGAAGAGATATCTCATTTTTTTATCCTCACAATCTCCCTGTGAGGTGGGCCAGGCTAGGGGAGAGATGGGATGGCTTCACTGTGGCATGATAGAGAAGAACACTGAAGCACTTCTCATTCCCTGCTAAATGAGGGGAAAGAGGCACCTTTGAAAGTGGTGATTCTCTGACATTTAGTAGGGGGAGAGCCACTGGCCCTATCCGTCCCCAGCACAGCCTCCCTCCAATGGCTCTTTCTTTTCAGGTGGTGGAAATAATTTGCACACAGGCTGACCAGCTCTCCAGTGGCTTCCGCCATAGTAGCCCCCCTGTCCTGCCCTACTAGTCAGAAGGAGCCAGGCAGGGAGCCTGGGGGGGCGGGCGGGCTGCAGCCAGGCCTGCTCTTGGTTTCAGCAACAAGAAGCCACGTGGAGGGCGCTGGGGATGCTGCCCCCCCTTCCCCCAGCCTCTTTCAAGACTGTAAGCCCCTTTGGGGCAGGGAACCATCTTCAGGCCCTCTGGTGGTGCCCTTTGGTGGAACCATCCCTGCTAACTGGGCCAAGAAGAGGCACCTTTGGAAGTGGGCTTACCGTATATGGCCATTATAAAATAAAATGGCTAATTGAAATCCTTCAAACTGCAAATGGTTCCTTTACTTCCAATTGAAATTCTAAAACAGAAATCCCCATTCCGTCACTATTTCCACTGTGGGTACTTTGAGGTTTAGTAGGATTCCCGTTGTGGCTGGAGCTCTTTCCATCCTCCGAACACATATATGGTTTCTACACAGTGCGGGTTCTTTGATGCTGATTTTAAGATTTCCACTCGTGCTGAAGCTCTTTCCACACTCCAGGCAGTTATATGGTCTCTCTCCAGTGTGGGTTCTTAGATGTGAAGTGAGGTGGGAACTCACACTGAAGCTCTTTCCACACTCCAGGCATTTATGGGGTTTCCCCCTTGTGTTCATTTCCCACTGTGATTGAAAGCTTGGTTCCGAACGGAAGATTTTGCTGTACTCAGGGCAGGGACTTCTTTCTCCTGTTATTTTTGAGATTATTGTTTTACAGATGCCACCCTGCTGGGAAGCAGAAGGTCCCTTCTTGTTCTTCTCCACTGCTTAAGGTTTTCCTTCTGTTGTTCCCTCTTTTTCCGTCTGATCCCTCTGAACAGTCGTGGATGGGGCCTACTCTCCTAGCCCTCACCTGCTGAAACAAAGAGAGAGTCAGAGCCTGAGATAAGAAAGGCGTTCCCTTCTCAAAGGGCAGCACAGAGGGACTCCTCTGATCACAGAAGAACCACGAAGCCGCCCTGCTCTGGGTGACTGAGTCCTGGGGAGAGACGGCAGGCAGAGCCCTTGCTGTGTCCCTCTAAGGTCTCAAGCCAGCAGCAACCTGGCCTGCTCCCAAGGGTTTCTGCCCCCCTGACAAGATCAGCGGAGGGGGCTCTGCTCCGCGTGCCAACAGTGAGAGAGATTCGGTTGCCGAGTACATGGGACGGGGCCTTCTCAGTCATGGCCCCCAGGCTTTGGAGAGCTTTCCCGGCTGGCGTCCGCTCCTCCTTGACAGTTTTTAGGAAAAGAGTAACTGGGCTCTTCACCTGGGCTTTTGAATGAAAAGTATTGTTTGACTACTGCTACTTTGTGTTTTATGTATTATTGTTTTTTAATGGATCATTAAATGTTATTTATATTCTTTTTCTATCTATATGATCTGTATTCTTGTATTTTAATTGTGCAATGTTTTGATTAGATTGCAAACCACTTTAAGAACATAAGAACAGCCCAAGATCAGGCCCAAGAATGCCCATCTACTCCAGCGTCCTGTTTCGCACAGTGGCCCACCAGATGCCACTGGAAGCCACAGACAGGAGTTGAGGGCGTGCCCTCTCTCCTGCCATTACTCCCCTGCAACTGGTACTCAGAGGCGCTTTGAAATTACTTTATCAAAAAGCAGTATGTAAACTGAACAATAAATAAATACACCCAGCTCAGTGGGTTGGGGAAGCGGGTGGGGTCACAATCAGGATTCCATCTCCTTTACTGGGGGGCCCATTGGGAAACTCCCCTGGTTTTGATGTCTGTACTTTGCATATATCACACACCGGGATGTCTCCTTTGCTGGGAGAAGTGGCCATGGGAGGGAGGAGTATTGAAGCCCCCCCCCCCGGATGGTTAGGCTGGGTGAGTCCAAGACTGACCCTGAAGCCCCCTTCTGTGGATTTCATGGCAGGATCCAACTTCTCTCGCCCAGACTTCTTCAAAGCCTCAGTACTTTTGTCAATATGGAATATCTGCAAACCAGCCCGGCCCTGTTTTCCTCCTTGATGTGGACTCGAAACCCGCTAGGCTTGCTGAAATGAAGCAAGCCTCAAGGAAGCTCCCTGACTGGTTTCATTCCTAGAAGCAAAAGTCAGGCTAAGAAAGCAAGGCTGAATTTTTATTTTTTGGGAAAGGAGTCTGGCCATATTGTACACAATTATCTCGGTGCCTCCGTGTGCTCCGGAAGGAACACTTCATTTTTTATCCACACAATATATACCGCCCAAAGACAAAAGTTTGGGGATGTATACAAATTTGATTAAATAAATAAAATAATAAATAATATCCCTGTGAGGTGGGCCAGGCTAGAGGAGAGATGGGATGGCTTCACTGTGGCATGATAGAGAAGAACACTGAAGCACTTCTCATTCCCTGCTAAATGAGGGGAAAGAGGCACCTTTGAAAGTGGCGATTCTCTGACATTTAGTAGGGAGAGCCACTGGCCCTATCCATCCCCAGCACAGCCTCCCTCCAGTGGCGCTTGTTGCTCTTTCTTTTCAGGTGGTGGATCTGCGCACACACTGAGGAGCTTTCCAGTGGCTTCAGCAACTCCCATAGGATCCCCCCCCCCGCCCCGTGTCCTATCCTACTAATCAGACAGCCAACACCTAAAGGGAACACCAACAACCAGGGCCCCAGGTAGCCAAGAGGGGCGGGGGCTGCTTGGAGCGGGGGCTGGAGACAGGCTTGCAGTCTGTTTTTCAGCAGCAAGCCACGTGGCAGGCGATGTTGATGGTGCCATGTTCCCCCAGCACTGGACTTCAGCCCCGACTCCCAGCTTTCCCCAGGCCCCCCACAGCCCCTCAAGCAGAACGAGAGCAACTTCCACAAGTTGGACTGAAGGTTACTTTAAATGGGTTTATTTTATTTTATATGAGTTATGGTTTTGATGGGGGTGTTTTCATTGGTGAACTGCCCAGAGATTTCATGCCCTCCAAGCAGCCCCAACACTTCCTTCCAAGCAGCCCAACACCAGGACATAGGAAGCTGCCATATACTGAGTCAGACCACTGGTCCCTCTAGCTCAGGATTGTCTACCCAGACTGGCAGCATCTTCTCCAAAGTTGCAGGCAGGAATCTCTCCCAGCCCTATCTTGGAGATGCTGCCAGGGAGGGAACTTAGAGCCTAGATGCTCTTCCCAGAGCAACTGCATCCCCTAAGTGGGGGAAGATATTACAGTCCTCATACTATTAGTCTCCCATTCAAATGCAAACCTAACAGACCCTGCTTAGCTAAGGGGAGAAGTCCCACCGCAAAAGCACAGCCCATCACAATCTCTGGGCGCTCTGGAAACAAGGGGGCCGGGGTGGGGGGCGTCTCCTCCAAGCCAGCCCGCAGACTGGGGCTTCCCAACCTGGGGGCCTCCAGAGGGGCCCCCAACTACCACTCCCATCACCCCCCGCTTCCATTTACTGTGGCTGGGGCTGATGGGAGTCGTAGTTCGGCGACAGCGGGCGCAGCACCGGATAGGCGAGGAGCCCTGCTGCAGACGAGCCCGCCCACCCTGAGGCCTTTCCTGGGGGGCAGCCCGCCGCTCCCCGCAGCAGATACACAAACACCCCCCAAGCAGGGCTCAGCGGCTGGGACCACAACTCCCGTCACCCCGCGGCCTCACTTCCGGCCAGCGGGGCATGACGGGCGCTGTAGTTCGAGGGGACCCTCCGGGAACCCCCCGCGGCGGCCTCGCGCCCTCCCCACTCCCAGTTCAAAAGTGGGCTCCAGCTTACCCGTCGCCGATGCCTCCCCTCTTCTTCCCAGTCACGGGGCCGGGGCCGGGGCCGGGGCCTCGCCGAAGGCCGACGGGGAACGGGCGGAAAGAGGGAACCCCCGCCGGGCTGCAGGAGGAGAACGAAGAGCGGCGCTCCAAAATGGCGCCGGCCGCCTCCCCCTCCCATTAGGTCCATCTGCGCAGGCGCAGGGGATCAGGAAGACCTTCTCAACATGGCGGCTGCCGACACACCTTGCACGTCACCGGAGCTTAACACGTCACCGTTTCCACGTCACCGCACCAGAACCTCCCTCCCTCCTCCCTCCCGGGGGGGCACGACCCCCTGCCCCCGTGAGGAGGGGCTACTATAACCGCCAAGAGGCGAGTGGCCTTTTGACTCCATGGAGACTACACTTCCCAGGCTGCTCTGCAGCGGCGGAGGGGGGAGGGCTGGGCTTAGGCCAAAGAGATAAGGGTGTGCTGCTAGAGCACACAGTCACCACAACTCTGGCACGGACACCAAAGAGAAAAGGTGTGCAGCTAGAGGAAAAACGTCGCCACAACTCTGGCACATAGACCAAAGAGATAAGGTGTGCAGCTAGAGGACAAACATCGCCACACCTCTGGCACGTAGGCCAAAGAGATAAGGTGTGCAACTAGAGGAAAAACGTTGCCACACCTCCGGCACGTAGACCAAAGAGATAAGGTGTGCAACTAGAGGAAAAACGTCGCCACACCTCTGGCACGTAGACCAAAGAGATAAGGTGTGCAGCTAGAGGACAAACGTCGCCACAACTCTGGCACAAAGGCCAACGAGATAGGTTTGCAGCTAGACCACACACGTCAACACACCTCCGGCACATAGGCCAAAGAGATAAGGTGTGCAGCTAGAGGACAAATGTCACCAAACTTCCGGCACATAGGCCAAAGACATAAGGTGTGCAGCTAGAGCACACGCGTCGCCACAACTCCAGCACATAGGCCAAAGAGATAAGCTGTGAAGCTAGAGCGCACACATCGCCACACTTCCGGCACATAGGCCAAAGAGATAAGGTGTGCAGCTAGAGCACACACGTCGCCACAGCTCTGGCACATAGGCCAAAGAGATAAGGGTGTGCAGCTAGAGCACACGCGTCGCCACAACTCCAGCAAAGAAGCCAAAGAGATAAGGTGTGCAGCTAGAGCACACGCGTCGCCACAACTCCGGCACAGAGGCCAAAGAGATAAGGTGTGCAGCTAGAGTACAAACATCACCACACCTCCAGCACATAGGAAAAAGAGATAAGGTGTGCAGCTAGAGCAGGTACAACGCCACACCTCTGGCACAGAGGACAAAGAGATAAGGTGTGCAGCTAGAGCACACACGTTGCCACAACTCCGGCACAGAGGCCAAAGAGATAAGGTGTGCAGCTAGAGCACACACGTTGCCACAACACCGGCACAGAGGCCAAAGACATAAGGTGTGCAGCTAGAGCACGCACAACGCCATACCTCTGGCACGTCGGCCAAAGAGATAAGGGTGTGCAGCTAGAGCACACACGTCGCCACAACTCCGGCACATATGCCAAAGAGATAAGGTGTGCAGCTAGAGCACACGCGTCGCCACAACTCCGGCACATAGACCAAAGAGATAACGTGTGCAGCTAGAGAACATGTGTCGCCACACCTCCGGTAAAGAGGCCAAAGAGATAAGGTGTGCAGCTAGAGCACACACGAAGCCACACCTCTGGCACAGAGCCCAAAGAGATAAGGGTGTGCAGCTAGAGCACACACATCACCACAACTCCGGCACATAGACAAAATAGATAAGCTGTGCAACTAGAGCACACACGACGCCACACCTCTGGCACATAGGCCAAAGAGATAAGGGTGTGCAGCTAGAGCACACACGTCGCCACAACTCCGGCAAAAAGGCCAAAGAGATAAGGTGTGCAGTGAGAGCACATACGTCGCCACACCTCTGGCACATAGGCCAAAGAGATAAGGGTATGCCGCTAGATCACACGCGTCGCCACAACTCCGGCACAAAGGCCAAAGAGATAAGGTGTGCAGTTAGAGCACAAATATCACCACACCTCCAGCACATAGGACAAACAGATAAGGTGTGCAGCTAGAGCACATACGTCGCCACAACTCTGGCACATAGGCCAAAGAGATAAGGGTGTGTAGCTAGAGCACACGCGTCGCCACAACTCTGGCACAGAGGCCAAAGAGATAAGGTGTGCAGCTAGAGCACGCACAATGCCACACCTTAGGCACATAGGACAAAGAGATAAGGGTGTACAGCTAGAGCACACGGGTCGCCACAACTCCGGCACAGAAACCAAAGAAATAAGAGTGTGCAGCTAGAGCACAGACATCACCACTACTCCGGCTCAGAGGCCAAAGAGATAAGGTGTGAAGCTAGAGCACATGCGTCATCAAACCTCCGGCACAGAGGCCAAACAGATTACGGTGTGCAGCCAGAACACACACATCGCCACAAATCCGGCACAGAGGCCAAAGAGATAAAGTTTGGTGCTAGAGCACACGCGTCGCCACATCTCCGGAACAGTGGCCAAAGAGATAAGTTGTGCAGCAAGAGCACACGCATCGCCACACCTCCGGCACAAATGCCAAAGAAATAAGGGTGTGCTGCTAGAGCACACACATCGCCACTACTCCGGCTAAGAGGCCAAAGAGATAAGGTGTCCAGCTAGAGCACACACGTCGCAACAACTCTGGCACATAGGCCAAAAAGATAAGGTGTGCAGCTAGAGCACACACGTCGCCACAACTCTGGCACATAGGCCAAAGAGATAAGGTTGTACAGCTAGAGCACACATGTCCCCACACCTCTGGCACATAGGCCAAAGAGATAAGGGTGTGCAGCTAGAGCACAAGCGTCGCCACAACTCCGGCAAAGAGGCCAAAGAGATAAGGTGTGCAGCGAGAGCACACGCGTTGCCACAATTCCGGCACAGAGGTCATAGAGATAAGGTGTGCAGCTAGATCACACGGGTCGCCACAACTCCAGCACAAAGGCCAAAGAGATAAGGTGTTCAGCTAGGGCACATGAGTCGCCACAACTTCGGCACATAGGCCAAAGAGATAACGTGTGCAGCTAGAGCACGCACAACGCCACACCTTCGGCACATAGGCCAAAAAGATAAGCTGTGCAGCTAGAGCACACATGTTGCCACAGCTCTGGAACATTGGCCAAATAGATAAGGGTGTACAGCTAGAGCACACGGGTCGCCACAACTCTGGCACAGAGACCAAAGAGATAAGGTGTACAGCTAGAGCACACATGTCCCCACACCTCCGGTACATAGGCCAAAGAGATAAGGTGTGCAGCTAGAGCACATGCGTCGCCACAACTCCGGCACATAGGCAAAAGAGATAAGGTTGTACAGCTAGAGCACACATGTCCCCACACCTCTGGCACATAGGCCAAAGAGATAAGGGTGTGCAGCTAGAGCACACACGTTGCCACAACTCCGGCACAGAGGTCATAGAGATAAGGTGTGCAGCTAGATCACACGGGTCGCCACAACTCCAGCACAGAGGCCAAAGAGATAAGGTGTGCAGCTAGGGCACATGCGTCGCCAAAACTTCGGCACAGAGCCCAAGGAGATAAGGGTGTGCAGCTAGAGCACACGCGTTGCCACAACTCCGGCACAGAGGCCAAAGAGATAAGGTGTGCAGCTACAGCACACAAGTTGCGACAACTCCGGTACATAGGCCAAAGAGATAAGCTGTGAAGCTAGAACACAAACATCACCACACCTCCAGCACATAGGACAAACAATAAGGGTGTGTAGCTAGAGCACACACATCACCATACCTCCAGCACATAGGCCAAAGAGATAAGGTGTGCAGCTAGAGCACACGCGTCGCCACAATACTGGCACATAGGCCAAAGAGATAAGGTGTGCAGCTAGAGCACACGAGTCACCACAACTCCGGCACAGAGGCCAAAGAGATAAGGTGTGCAGCTAGAGCACACGCGTCGCCACACCTCTGGCACATAGGCCAAAGAGATAAGGGTGTGCAGCTAGAGCACACGCGTTGCAACAACTCCGGCACAGAGGCCAAAGAGATAAGGTGTGCAGCTAGAGCACACACATCACCACAGGTCCGGCACGTAGGCCAAAGATATAAGCTGTGTAGCTAGAGCACACACGTCACCACAACTCCGGCACATAGGCCAAAGAGATAAGGGTGTGTAGCTAGAGCACACACATCACCACACCTCCAGCACATAGGCAAAAGAGATAAGGTGTGCAGCCAGAGCACACGCGTCGCCACAACTCTGGCACAGAGGCCAAAGAGATAAGGGTGTACAGCTAGAGCACACGGGTCGCCACAACTCTGGCACAGAGGCCAAAGAGATAAGGTGTGCAGCTAGACCACATGAGTCACCACACCTCTGGCACATAGGCCAAAGATATAAGGTGTGCAGCTAGAGCACACACGTCGCCACAACTCCGGCAGAGAGGCCAAAGAGATAAGGGTGTGCAACTAGAGCACACATGCCGCCACACCTCGGGCACATAGACCAAAGTGATAAGGGTGTGCAGCTAGATCACACACGTCACCACAACTCTGGCACGTAGGCCAAAGAGATCAGGTGTGCAGATAGAGCACACGCGTCGCCACAACTCCGGCAAAGAGGCCAAACAGATAAAGTGTGCAGCTAGAGCACAAATGTCCCCACACCTCTGGCACATAGGTCAAAGACATAGGGGTTTGCAGCTAGAGCACACGCGTCGCCAAAACTCCCACACATAGGCCAAAGAGATAAGGTGTGCATCTAGAGGACATGTGTCACCACAACTCCGGCACAGAGGCCAAAGAGATAAGGTGTGAAGCTAGAGCACACACGACGCCACACCTCTGGCACAGAGCCCAAAGAGATAAGGGTGTGCAGCTAGAGCACACACATCACCACACCTCCGGCACATAGGCCAAAGAGATAAGCTGTGAAGCTAGAGCACAAACATCACCACACCTCCAGCACATAGGACAAACAGATAAGGTGTGCAGCTAGAGCACACACGTCACCACAACTCTGGCACAGAGGCCAAAGAGGTAAGGCTTGGTGCTAGAGCACACGCATCACCACACCTCCGGCACATAGGCCAAAGAGATAAGGTGTGCAGCTAGAGCACACGCGTCGCCACATCTACGGAACAGTGGCCAAAGAGATAAGCTGTGCAGCTGGAGCACACACATCGCCACTACTCCGGCTCAGAGGCCAAAGAGATAAGGTGTTCAGCTTGAGCACAAGCGTCGCCACACCTCTGGCACAGAGGCCAAAGAGATAAGGTGTGCAGCTAGAGCACACACATCACCACAGGTCCGGCACGTAGGCCAAAGATATAAGCTGTGTAGCTAGAGCACACACATCACCACACCTCCAGCACATAGGCAAAAGAGATAAGGTGTGCAGCCAGAGCACACGCGTCGCCACAACTCTGGCACAGAGGCCAAAGAGATAAGGGTGTACAGCTAGAGCAGACGGGTCGCCACAACTCTGGCACAGAGACCAAAGAGATAAGGTGTACAGCTAGAGCACACATGTCCCCACACCTCCGGTACATAGGCCAAAGAGATAAGGTGTGCAGCTAGAGCACATGCGTCGCCACAACTCCGGCACATAGGCCAAAGAGATAAGGTTGTACAGCTAGAGCACACATGTCCCCACACCTCTGGCACATAGGCCAAAGAGATAAGGGTGTGCAGCTAGAGCACACACGTTACCACAACTCCGGCACAGAGGTCATAGAGATAAGGTGTGCAGCTAAATCACACGGGTCGCCACAACTCCAGCACAAAGGCCAAAGAGATAAGGTGTGCAGCTAGGGCACATGCGTCGCCACAACTTCGGGACAGAGCCCAAGGAGATAAGGGTGTGCAGCTAGAGCACACGCGTTGCCAAAACTCCGGCACAGAGGCCAAAGAGATAAGGTGTGCAGCTACAGCACACAAGTTGCGACAACTCCGGCACATAGGCCAAAGAGATAAGCTGTGAAGCTAGAACACAAACATCACCACACCTCCAGCACATAGGACAAACAATAAGGGTGTGTAGCTAGAGCATACACATCACCATACCTCCAGCACATAGGCCAAAGAGATAAGGTGTGCAGCTAGAGCACACGCGTCGCCACAATACTGGCACATAGGCCAAAGAGATAAGGTGTGCAGCTAGAGCACACGAGTCACCACAACTCCGGCACAGAGGCCAAAGAGATAAGGGTGTGCAGCTAGAGCACATGTGTTGCAACAACTAAGGCACAGAGGCCAAAGAGATAAGGTGTGCAGCTAGAGCACACACATCACCACAGGTCCGGCACGTAGGCCAAAGATATAAGCTGTGTAGCTAGAGCACACACGTCACCACAACTCCGGCACATAGGCCAAAGAGATAAGGGTGTGTAGCTAGAGCACACACATCACCACACCTCCAGCACATAGGCAAAAGAGATAAGGTGTGCAGCCAGAGCACACGCGTCGCCACAACTCTGGCACAGAGGCCAAAGAGATAAGGGTGTACAGCTAGAGCACACGGGTCGCCACAACTCTGGCACAGAGGCCAAAGAGATAAGGTGTGCAGCTAGACCACATGAGTCACCACACCTCTGGCACATAGGCCAAAGATATAAGGTGTGCAGCTAGAGCACACACGTCGCCACAACTCCGGCAGAGAGGCCAAAGAGATAAGGGTGTGCAACTAGAGCACACATGCCGCCACACCTCGGGCACATAGACCAAAGTGATAAGGGTGTGCAGCTAGATCACACACGTCACCACAACTCTGGCACGTAGGCCAAAGAGATCAGGTGTGCAGATAGAGCACACGCGTCGCCACAACTCCGGCAAAGAGGCCAAACAGATAAAGTGTGCAGCTAGAGCACAAATGTCCCCACACCTCTGGCACATAGGTCAAAGACATAGGGGTTTGCAGCTAGAGCACACGCGTCGCCAAAACTCCCACACATAGGCCAAAGAGATAAGGTGTGCATCTAGAGGACATGTGTCACCACAACTCCGGCACAGAGGCCAAAGAGATAAGGTGTGAAGCTAGAGCACACACGACGCCACACCTCTGGCACAGAGCCCAAAGAGATAAGGGTGTGCAGCTAGAGCACACACATCACCACACCTCCGGCACATAGGCCAAAGAGATAAGCTGTGAAGCTAGAGCACAAACATCACCACACCTCCAGCACATAGGACAAACAGATAAGGTGTGCAGCTAGAGCACACACGTCACCACAACTCTGGCACAGAGGCCAAAGAGGTAAGGCTTGGTGCTAGAGCACACGCATCACCACACCTCCGGCACATAGGCCAAAGAGATAAGGTGTGCAGCTAGAGCACACGCGTCGCCACATCTACGGAACAGTGGCCAAAGAGATAAGCTGTGCAGCTGGAGCACACACATCGCCACTACTCCGGCTCAGAGGCCAAAGAGATAAGGTGTTCAGCTTGAGCACAAGCGTCGCCACACCTCTGGCACAGAGGCCAAAGAGATAAGGTGTGCAGCTAGAGCACACACATCACCACAGGTCCGGCACGTAGGCCAAAGATATAAGCTGTGTAGCTAGAGCACACACATCACCACACCTCCAGCACATAGGCAAAAGAGATAAGGTGTGCAGCCAGAGCACACGCGTCGCCACAACTCTGGCACAGAGGCCAAAGAGATAAGGGTGTACAGCTAGAGCAGACGGGTCGCCACAACTCTGGCACAGAGACCAAAGAGATAAGGTGTACAGCTAGAGCACACATGTCCCCACACCTCCGGTACATAGGCCAAAGAGATAAGGTGTGCAGCTAGAGCACATGCGTCGCCACAACTCCGGCACATAGGCCAAAGAGATAAGGTTGTACAGCTAGAGCACACATGTCCCCACACCTCTGGCACATAGGCCAAAGAGATAAGGGTGTGCAGCTAGAGCACACACGTTACCACAACTCCGGCACAGAGGTCATAGAGATAAGGTGTGCAGCTAAATCACACGGGTCGCCACAACTCCAGCACAAAGGCCAAAGAGATAAGGTGTGCAGCTAGGGCACATGCGTCGCCACAACTTCGGGACAGAGCCCAAGGAGATAAGGGTGTGCAGCTAGAGCACACGCGTTGCCAAAACTCCGGCACAGAGGCCAAAGAGATAAGGTGTGCAGCTACAGCACACAAGTTGCGACAACTCCGGCACATAGGCCAAAGAGATAAGCTGTGAAGCTAGAACACAAACATCACCACACCTCCAGCACATAGGACAAACAATAAGGGTGTGTAGCTAGAGCATACACATCACCATACCTCCAGCACATAGGCCAAAGAGATAAGGTGTGCAGCTAGAGCACACGCGTCGCCACAATACTGGCACATAGGCCAAAGAGATAAGGTGTGCAGCTAGAGCACACGAGTCACCACAACTCCGGCACAGAGGCCAAAGAGATAAGGGTGTGCAGCTAGAGCACATGTGTTGCAACAACTAAGGCACAGAGGCCAAAGAGATAAGGTGTGCAGCTAGAGCACACGCATCACCACAGGTCCGGCACGTAGGCCAAAGATATAAGCTGTGTAGCTAGAGCACAGACGTCACCACAACTCCGGCACATAGGCCAAAGAGATAAGGTGTGTAGCTAGAGCACACACATCACCACAGGTCCGGCACGTAGGTCAAAGATATAAGCTGTGTAGCTAGAGCACACACGTCACCACAACTCCGGCACATAGGCCAAAGAGATAAGGGTGTGTAGCTAGAGCACACACATCACCACACCTCCAGCACATAGGCAAAAGAGATAAGGTGTGCAGCCAGAGCACACGCGTCGCCACAACTCTGGCACAGAGGCCAAAGAGATAAGGGTGTACAGCTAGAGCACACGGGTCGCCACAACTCTGGCACAGAGGCCAAAGAGATAAGGTGTGCAGCTAGACCACATGAGTCACCACACCTCTGGCACATAGGCCAAAGATATAAGGTGTGCAGCTAGAGCACACACGTCGCCACAACTCCGGCAGAGAGGCCAAAGAGATAAGGGTGTGCAACTAGAGCACACATGCCGCCACACCTCGGGCACATAGACCAAAGTGATAAGGGTGTGCAGCTAGATCACACACGTCACCACAACTCTGGCACGTAGGCCAAAGAGATCAGGTGTGCAGATAGAGCACACGCGTCGCCACAACTCCGGCAAAGAGGCCAAACAGATAAAGTGTGCAGCTAGAGCACAAATGTCCCCACACCTCTGGCACATAGGTCAAAGACATAGGGGTTTGCAGCTAGAGCACACGCGTCGCCAAAACTCCCACACATAGGCCAAAGAGATAAGGTGTGCATCTAGAGGACATGTGTCACCACAACTCCGGCACAGAGGCCAAAGAGATAAGGTGTGAAGCTAGAGCACAAACGACGCCACACCTCTGGCACAGAGCCCAAAGAGATAAGGGTGTGCAGCTAGAGCACACACATCACCACACCTCCGGCACAGAGGCCAAAGAGATAAGGTGTGAAGCTAGATCACACACGTCACCACAACTCTGGCACGTAGGCCAAAGAGATCAGGTGTGCAGCTAGAGCACACACGTCACCACAACTCTGGCACAGAGGCCAAAGAGGTAAGGCTTGGTGCTAGAGCACACGCATCACCACACCTCCGGCACATAGGCCAAAGAGATAAGGTGTGCAGCTAGAGCACACGCGTCGCCACATCTACGGAACAGTGGCCAAAGAGATAAGCTGTGCAGCTGGAGCACACACATCGCCACTACTCCGGCTCAGAGGCCAAAGAGATAAGGTGTTCAGCTTGAGCACAAGCGTCGCCACACCTCTGGCGGAGAGGCCAAAGAGATAAGGTGTGCAGCTAGAGCACACACATCACCACAGGTCCGGCACGTAGGCCAAAGATATAAGCTGTGTAGCTAGAGCACACACATCACCACACCTCCAGCACATAGGCAAAAGAGATAAGGTGTGCAGCCAGAGCACACGCGTCGCCACAACTCTGGCACAGAGGCCAAAGAGATAAGGGTGTACAGCTAGAGCAGACGGGTCGCCACAACTCTGGCACAGAGACCAAAGAGATAAGGTGTACAGCTAGAGCACACATGTCCCCACACCTCCGGTACATAGGCCAAAGAGATAAGGTGTGCAGCTAGAGCACATGCGTCGCCACAACTCCGGCACATAGGCCAAAGAGATAAGGTTGTACAGCTAGAGCACACATGTCCCCACACCTCTGGCACATAGGCCAAAGAGATAAGGGTGTGCAGCTAGAGCACACACGTTACCACAACTCCGGCACAGAGGTCATAGAGATAAGGTGTGCAGCTAAATCACACGGGTCGCCACAACTCCAGCACAAAGGCCAAAGAGATAAGGTGTGCAGCTAGGGCACATGCGTCGCCACAACTTCGGGACAGAGCCCAAGGAGATAAGGGTGTGCAGCTAGAGCACACGCGTTGCCAAAACTCCGGCACAGAGGCCAAAGAGATAAGGTGTGCAGCTACAGCACACAAGTTGCGACAACTCCGGCACATAGGCCAAAGAGATAAGCTGTGAAGCTAGAACACAAACATCACCACACCTCCAGCACATAGGACAAACAATAAGGGTGTGTAGCTAGAGCATACACATCACCATACCTCCAGCACATAGGCCAAAGAGATAAGGTCTGCAGCTAGAGCACACGCGTCGCCACAATACTGGCACATAGGCCAAAGAGATAAGGTGTGCAGCTAGAGCACACGAGTCACCACAACTCCGGCACAGAGGCCAAAGAGATAAGGGTGTGCAGCTAGAGCACATGTGTTGCAACAACTAAGGCACAGAGGCCAAAGAGATAAGGTGTGCAGCTAGAGCACACGCATCACCACAGGTCCGGCACGTAGGCCAAAGATATAAGCTGTGTAGCTAGAGCACAGACGTCACCACAACTCCGGCACATAGGCCAAAGAGATAAGGTGTGTAGCTAGAGCACACACATCACCACAGGTCCGGCACGTAGGTCAAAGATATAAGCTGTGTAGCTAGAGCACACACGTCACCACAACTCCGGCACATAGGCCAAAGAGATAAGGGTGTGTAGCTAGAGCACACACATCACCACACCTCCAGCACATAGGCAAAATAGATAAGGTGTGCAGCCAGAGCACACGGGTCGCCACAACTCTGGCACAGAGGCCAAAGAGATAAGGTGTGCAGCTAGACCACATGAGTCACCACACCTCTGGCACATAGGCCAAAGATATAAGGTGTGCAGCTAGAGCACACACGTCGCCACAACTCCGGCAGAGAGGCCAAAGAGATAAGGGTGTGCAACTAGAGCACACATGTCGCCACACCTCGGGCACATAGACCAAAGTGATAAGGGTGTGCAGCTAGATCACACACGTCACCACAACTCCGGCACGTCGGCCAACGAGATAAGGTGTGCAGATAGAGCACAAATGTCCCCACACCTCTGGCACATAGGTCAAAGACATAGGGGTTTGCAGCTAGAGCACACGCGTCGCCAAAACTCCCACACATAGGCCAAAGAGATAAGGTGTGCATCTAGAGGACATGTGTCACCACAACTCCGGCACAGAGGCCAAAGAGATAAGGTGTGAAGCTAGAGCACACACGACGCCACACCTCTGGCACAGAGCCCAAAGAGATAAGGGTGTGCAGCTAGAGCACACACATCACCACACCTCCGGCACATAGGCCAAAGAGATAAGCTGTGAAGCTAGAGCACACGCATCACCACACCTCCGGCACATAGGCCAAAGAGATAAGGTGTGCAGCTAGAGCACACGCGTCGCCACATCTCCGGAACAGTGGCCAAAGATATAAGCTGTGTAGCTAGAGCACACACGTCACCACTACTCCGGCTCAGAGGCCAAAGAGATAAGGTGTTCAGCTTGAGCACAAGCATCGCCACACCTCTGGCACAGAGGCCAAAGAGATAAGGTGTGCAGCTAGAGCACACACATCACCACAGGTCCGGCACGTAGGCCAAAGATATAAGCTGTGTAGCTAGAGCACACACGTCACCACAACTCCGGCACATAGGCCAAAGAGATAAGGGTGTGCAGCTAGAGCACACGCGTCGCCACAATACTGGCACATAGGCAAAAGAGATAAGGTGTGCAGCCAGAGCACACGCGTCGCCACAACTCTGGCACAGAGGCCAAAGAGATAAGGTGTGCAGCTAGAGCACACGGGTCGCCACAACTCTGGCACAGAGGCCAAAGAGATAAGGTGTGCAGCTAGAGCACATGTGTCACCACAACTCCGGCACAGAGGCCAAAGAGATAAGGTGTGAAGCTAGAGCACACACGACGCCACACCTCTGGCACAGAGCCCAAAGAGATAAGGGTGTGCAGCTAGAGCACACACATCACCACACCTCCGGCACATAGGCCAAAGAGATAAGCTGTGAAGCTAGAGCACAAACATCACCACACCTCCAGCACATAGGACAAACAGATAAGGTGTGCAGCTAGAGCACACACGTCACCACAACTCTGGCACAGAGGCCAAAGAGGTAAGGCTTGGTGCTAGAGCACACGCATCACCACACCTCCGGCACATAGGCCAAAGAGATAAGGTGTGCAGCTAGAGCACACGCGTCGCCACATCTACGGAACAGTGGCCAAAGAGATAAGCTGTGCAGCTGGAGCACACACATCGCCACTACTCCGGCTCAGAGGCCAAAGAGATAAGGTGTTCAGCTTGAGCACAAGCGTCGCCACACCTCTGGCACAGAGGCCAAAGAGATAAGGTGTGCAGCTAGAGCACACACATCACCACAGGTCCGGCACGTAGGCCAAAGATATAAGCTGTGTAGCTAGAGCACACACGTCACCACAACTCAGGCACATAGGCCAAAGAGATAAGGGTGTGTAGCTAGAGCACACACATCACCACACCTCCAGCACATAGGCAAAAGAGATAAGGTGTGCAGCCAGAGCACACGCGTCGCCACAACTCTGGCACAGAGGCCAAAGAGATAAGGGTGTACAGCTAGAGCAGACGGGTCGCCACAACTCTGGCACAGAGACCAAAGAGATAAGGTGTACAGCTAGAGCACACATGTCCCCACACCTCCGGTACATAGGCCAAAGAGATAAGGTGTGCAGCTAGAGCACATGCGTCGCCACAACTCCGGCACATAGGCCAAAGAGATAAGGTTGTACAGCTAGAGCACACATGTCCCCACACCTCTGGCACATAGGCCAAAGAGATAAGGGTGTGCAGCTAGAGCACACACGTTACCACAACTCCGGCACAGAGGTCATAGAGATAAGGTGTGCAGCTAAATCACACGGGTCGCCACAACTCCAGCACAAAGGCCAAAGAGATAAGGTGTGCAGCTAGGGCACATGCGTCGCCACAACTTCGGGACAGAGCCCAAGGAGATAAGGGTGTGCAGCTAGAGCACACGCGTTGCCAAAACTCCGGCACAGAGGCCAAAGAGATAAGGTGTGCAGCTACAGCACACAAGTTGCGACAACTCCGGCACATAGGCCAAAGAGATAAGCTGTGAAGCTAGAACACAAACATCACCACACCTCCAGCACATAGGACAAACAATAAGGGTGTGTAGCTAGAGCATACACATCACCATACCTCCAGCACATAGGCCAAAGAGATAAGGTGTGCAGCTAGAGCACACGCGTCGCCACAATACTGGCACATAGGCCAAAGAGATAAGGTGTGCAGCTAGAGCACACGAGTCACCACAACTCCGGCACAGAGGCCAAAGAGATAAGGGTGTGCAGCTAGAGCACATGTGTTGCAACAACTAAGGCACAGAGGCCAAAGAGATAAGGTGTGCAGCTAGAGCACACGCATCACCACAGGACCGGCACGTAGGCCAAAGATATAAGCTGTGTAGCTAGAGCACAGACGTCACCACAACTCCGGCACATAGGCCAAAGAGATAAGGTGTGTAGCTAGAGCACACACATCACCACAGGTCCGGCACGTAGGTCAAAGATATAAGCTGTGTAGCTAGAGCACACACGTCACCACAACTCCGGCACATAGGCCAAAGAGATAAGGGTGTGTAGCTAGAGCACACACATCACCACACCTCCAGCACATAGGCAAAATAGATAAGGTGTGCAGCCAGAGCACACGGGTCGCCACAACTCTGGCACAGAGGCCAAAGAGATAAGGTGTGCAGCTAGACCACATGAGTCACCACACCTCTGGCACATAGGCCAAAGATATAAGGTGTGCAGCTAGAGCACACACGTCGCCACAACTCCGGCAGAGAGGCCAAAGAGATAAGGGTGTGCAACTAGAGCACACATGTCGCCACACCTCGGGCACATAGACCAAAGTGATAAGGGTGTGCAGCTAGATCACACACGTCACCACAACTCCGGCACGTCAGCCAACGAGATAAGGTGTGCAGATAGAGCACACGCGTCGCCACAACTCCGGCAAAGAGGCCAAACAGATAAAGTGTGCAGCTAGAGCACAAATGTTCCCACACCTCTGGCACATAGGTCAAAGACATAGGGGTTTGCAGCTAGAGCACACGCGTCGCCAAAACTCCCACACATAGGCCAAAGAGATAAGGTGTGCATCTAGAGGACATGTGTCACCACAACTCCGGCACAGAGGCCAAAGAGATAAGGTGTGAAGCTAGAGCACACATGACGCCACACCTCTGGCACAGAGCCCAAAGAGATAAGGGTGTGCAGCTAGAGCACACACATCACCACACCTCCGGCACATAGGCCAAAGAGATAAGCTGTGAAGCTAGAGCACACGCATCACCACACCTCCGGCACATAGGCCAAAGAGATAAGGTGTGCAGCTAGAGCACACGCGTCGCCACATCTCCGGAACAGTGGCCAAAGATATAAGCTGTGTAGCTAGAGCACACACGTCACCACTACTCCGGCTCAGAGGCCAAAGAGATAAGGTGTTCAGCTTGAGCACAAGCATCGCCACACCTCTGGCACAGAGGCCAAAGAGATAAGGTGTGCAGCTAGAGCACACACATCACCACAGGTCCGGCACGTAGGCCAAAGATATAAGCTGTGTAGCTAGAGCACACACGTCACCACAACTCCGGCACATAGGCCAAAGAGATAAGGGTGTGCAGCTAGAGCACACGCGTCGCCACAATACTGGCACATAGGCAAAAGAGATAAGGTGTGCAGCCAGAGCACACGCGTCGCCACAACTCTGGCACAGAGGCCAAAGAGATAAGGTGTGCAGCTAGAGCACACGGGTCGCCACAACTCTGGCACAGAGGCCAAAGAGATAAGGTGTGCAGCTAGAGCACATGAGTCACCACAACTCCGGCACAGAGGCCAAAGAGATAAGGTGTGCAGCTAGAGCACACGCGTCGCCACACCTCTGGCACATAGGCCAAAGAGATAAGGGTGTGCAGCTAGAGCACACGCGTTCCAACAACTCCGGCACAGAGGCCAAAGAGATAAGGTGTGCAGCTCGAGCACACACATCACCACAGGTCCGGCACGTAGGCCAAAGAGATAAGCTGTGTAGCTAGAGCACACACGTCACCACAACTCCGGCACATAGGCCAAAGAGATAAGGGTGTGTAGCTAGAGCACACACATCACCACACCTCCAGCACATAGGCAAAAGAGATAAGGTGTGCAGCCAGAGCACACGCGTCGCCACAACTCTGGCACAGAGGCCAAAGAGATAATGGTGTACAGCTAGAGCAGACGGGTCGCCACAACTCTGGCACAGAGGCCAAAGAGATAAGGTGTGCAGCTAGACCACATGAGTCACCACACCTCTGGCACATAGGCCAAAGATATAAGGTGTGCAGCTAGAGCACACACGTCGCCACAACTCCGGCAGAGAGGCCAAAGAGATAAGGGTGTGCAACTAGAGCACACATGTCGCCACACCTCAGGCACATAGACCAAAGTGATAAGGGTGTGCAGCTAGATCACACACGTCACCACAACTCCGGCACGTCGGCCAAAGAGATAAGGTGTGCAGATAGAGCACACGCGTCGCCACAACTCCAGCAAAGAGGCCAAACAGATAAAGTGTGCAGCTAGAGCACAAATGTCCCCACACCTCTGGCACATAGGTCAAAGACATAGGGGTTTGCAGCTAGAGCACACGGGTCGCCAAAACTCCCACACATAGGCCAAAGAGATAAGGTGTGCATCTAGAGGACATGTGTCACCACAACTCCGGCACAGAGGCCAAAGAGATAAGGTGTGAAGCTAGAGCACACACGACGCCACACCTCTGGCACAGAGCCCAAAGAGATAAGGGTGTGCAGCTAGAGCACACACATCACCACACCTCCGGCACATAGGCCAAAGAGATAAGCTGTGAAGCTAGAGCACACGCATCACCACACCTCCGGCACATAGGCCAAAGAGATAAGGTGTGCAGCTAGAGCACACGCGTTGCCACATCTCCGGAACAGTGGCCAAAGATATAAGCTGTGTAGCTAGAGCACACACGTCACCACAACTCCGGCACATAGGCCAAAGAGATAAGGGTGTGTAGCTAGAGCACACACATCACCACACCTCCAGCACATAGGCAAAAGAGATAAGGTGTGCAGCTAGAGCACACGCATTGCCACAATACTGGCACATAGGCCAAAGAGATAAGGTGTGCAGCTACAGCACACAAGTTGCGACAACTCCGGCACATAGGCCAAAGAGATAAGCTGTGAAGCTAGAACACAAACATCACCACAACTCCAGCACATAGGACAAACAATAAGGGTGTGTAGCTAGAGCACACACATCACCATACCTCCAGCACATAGGCCAAAGAGATAAGGTGTGTAGCTAGAGCACACGCGTCGCCACAATACTGGCACATAGGCCAAAGAGATAAGGTGTGCAGCTAGGGCACACGAGTCACCACAACTCCGGCACAGAGGCCAAAGAGATAAGGTGTGCAGCTAGAGCACACGCGTCGCCACACCTCTGGCACATAGGCCAAAGAGATAAGGGTGTGCAGCTAGAGCACACGCGTTGCAACAACTCCGGCACAGAGGCCAAAGAGATAAGGTGTGCAGCTAGAGCACACACATCACCACAGGTCCAGCACGTAGGCCAAAGATATAAGCTGTGTAGCTAGAGCACACACGTCACCACAACTCCGGCACATAGGCCAAAGAGATAAGGGTGTGTAGCTAGAGCACACACATCACCACACCTCCAGCACATAGGCAAAAGAGATAAGGTGTGCAGCCAGAGCACACGCGTCGCCACAACTCTGGCACAGAGGCCAAAGAGATAAGGTGTGCAGCTAGACCACATGAGTCACCACACCTCTGGCACATAGGCCAAAGATATAAGGTGTGCAGCTAGAGCACACACGTCGCCACAACTCCGGCAGAGAGGCCAAAGAGATAAGGGTGTGCAACTAGAGCACACATGTCGCCACACCTCGGGCACATAGACCAAAGTGATAAGGGTGTGCAGCTAGATCACACACGTCACCACAACTCCGGCACGTAGGCCAAAGAGATCAGGTGTGCAGATAGAGCACACGCGTCGCCACAACTCCAGCAAAGAGGCCAAACAGATAAAGTGTGCAGCTAGAGCACAAATGTCCCCACACCTCTGGCACATAGGTCAAAGACATAGGGGTTTGCAGCTAGAGCACACGCGTCGCCAAAACTCCCACACATAGGCCAAAGAGATAAGGTGTGCATCTAGAGGACATGTGTCACCACAGCTCCGGCACAGAGGCCAAAGAGATAAGGTGTGAAGCTAGAGCACACACGACGCCACACCTCTGGCACAGAGCCCAAAGAGATAAGGGTGTGCAGCTAGAGCACACACATCACCACACCTCCGGCACAGAGGCCAAAGAGATAAGCTGTGAAGCTAGAGCACAAACATCACCACACCTCCAGCACATAGGACAAACAGATAAGGTGTGCAGCTAGAGCACACACGTCACCACAACTCTGGCACAAAGGCCAAAGAGATAAGGCTTGGTGCTAGAGCACACGCATCACCACACCTCCGGCACACAGGCCAAAGAGATAAGGTGTGCAGCTAGAGCACACGCGTCGCCACATTTACGGAACAGTGGCCAAAGAGATAAGCTTTGCAGCTGGAGCACACACATCGCCACTACTCCGGCTCAGAGGCCAAAGAGATAAGGTGTTCAGCTTGAGCACAAGCGTCGCCACACCTCTGGCACAGAGGCCAAAGAGATAAGGTGTGCAGCTAGAGCACACACGTGGCCACAACTCCGGCAGAGAGGCCAAAGAGATAAGGGTGTGCAACTAGAGCACACATGTCGCCACACCTCGGGCACATAGACCAAAGTGATAAGGGTGTGCAGCTAGAGCACATGCGTTGCCATAACTCCGGCACAGAGGCCAAAGAGATAAGGTGTGCAGCTAGAGCACACGGGTCGCCACACCTCTGGCACATAGGCCAAAGAGCTAAGGGTGTGCAGCCTGAGCACAGGCGTTGCCATGACTCCGACACAGAGGCCAAAGAGATAAGGTGTGCAGCTAGATCACACACGTCACCACAACTCCAGCACGTAGGCCAAAGAGATAAGGTGTGCAGATACAGCACACGCGTCGCCACAACTCCGGCAAAGAGGCCAAACAGATAAAGTGTGCAGCTAGAGCACAAATGTCCCCACACCTCTGGCACATAGGTCAAAGACATAGGGGTTTGCAGCTAGAGCACACGCGTCGCCAAAACTCCCACACATAGGCCAAAGAGATAAGGTGTGCATCTAGAGGACATGTGTCACCACAACTCCAGCACAGAGGCCAAAGAGATAAGGTGTGAAGCTAGAGCACACACGACGCCACACCTCTGGCACAGAGCCCAAAGAGATAAGGGTGTGCAGCTAGAGCACACACATCACCACACCTCCGGCACATAGGCCAAAGAGATAAGGTGTACAGCTAGAGCACCCACGTCGCCACACCTCTGGCACATAGGCCAAAGAGATGGTGTGCAGCTAGAGCACACATATCGCCACTACTCCGGCCCAGAG
Organism: Hemicordylus capensis; assembly: GCF_027244095.1. Classification (NCBI taxonomy): domain Eukaryota; kingdom Metazoa; phylum Chordata; class Lepidosauria; order Squamata; family Cordylidae; genus Hemicordylus; species Hemicordylus capensis. The sequence continues at coordinate 5,202,188 of NC_069670.1, forward strand.
GCCAAAGAGATAAGGTGTTCAGCTAGAGCACATGCATCGCCACACCTCCGGCACAGAGGCCAAACAGATTAGGGTGTGCAGTTAGATCACACGCGTCGCCACAACTCCGGCACAGAGGCCAAAGAGATAAGGTGTGCAGCTAGAGCAAAAATGTCGCCACACCTCCGGCACATAGACCAAAGTGATAAGGGTGTGTAGCTAGAGCACAGACATCACCACACCTCCGGCACGTAGGCCAAAGAGATAAGCTGTGCAGCTAGAGCACACGAGTTGCAACAACTCCGGCACAGAGGCCAAAGAGATAAGCTGTGAAGCTAGAGCACAAACATCACCACACCTCCAGCACATTTGACAAACAGAAAAGGTGTGCCGTTAGAGCACACACGTCGCCACAACTCTGGCACAGAGGCCAAAGAGATAAGGCTTGGTGCTAGAGCACACGCATCACCACACCTCCGGCACATAGGCCAAAGAGATAAGGTGTGCAGCTAGAGCACACGCGTCGCCACATCTCCGGAACAGTGGCCAAAGAGATAAGCTGTGCAGCTGGAGCACACACATCGCCACTACTCCGGCTCAGAGGCCAAAGAGATAAGGTGTGCAGCTTGAGCACAAGCGTCGCCACACCTCTGGCACAGAGGCCAAAGAGATAAGGTGTGCAGCTAGAGCACACACATCACCACACCTCCAGCACATAGGCAAAAGAGATAAGGTGTGCAGCCAGAGCACACGCGTCGCCACAACTCTAGCACAGAGGCCAAAGAGATAAGTTTTGGTGCTAGAGCACACGCATCACCACACCTCCGGCACATAGGCCAAAGGTGTGCAGCTAGAGCACACGCGTCGCCACATCTCCGGAACAGTGGCCAAAGAGATAAGTTGTGCAGCTAGAGCACATGCGTCACCACACCTCTGGCACATAGGCAAAGAGATAAGGGTGTGCAGCTAGAGCACACACACCACCACAATTCCGGCTAATTGCCTACATTTTGCTGCCAAGCCTCCACTTCCTCCCTTTTTGCTATTAGGCTCTGCTCCAGCTCAGGGTAGCAAAGATTTTTTCCGGGTAGAGGTCTATCTTATCACAGGCATCCATTTTATTAAAGCTCCTTTGGAGTGGGGAAAACAAGATGCTGGGTATATGAGAGCCAGCGTGATGTAGTGGTTAGAGTGCTGGGCTAGGACTGGGGAGACCCGAGTTCAAATCCCCATTCAGCCATGAGACTAGCTGGGTGACTCTGGGCCAGTCTCTTCTCTCTCAGCCTCACCTACTTCACAGGGTTGTTGTGAAAGAGAAACTTAAGTATGTAGTACACCGCTCTGGGCTCCTTGGAGGAAGAGTGGGATATAATTGTAAAAATAATAAATAATAATAAAATAATGTGTAGGCAGGAGCCTTCCCAGGCAGTGATTTTACTTGGCTTCCCCACCCCACAGAAGGGCAGTTGTAGGTCCCCAAATCCTCCAGATCTACCTCAAAGTCCCCGCAAGCTCTCAGGGAGCACACCACGCACACTTTCAGTTTTTCCATTGCGTGTGAGAGTTGAGCCCGCTTTAGGTCCCAGTAAAAAAATCCACTTCTTGAGTCGGTGTTTTGGGGGCAAATTCGAACTCGCGGTCAAGCCTGCTGTCTGGGAAAGCACCAGACTGGAGAAGGAGGGATGGAATGGAGTGGCCACCTTCAAAGATCTGAAGGGGGTGTCTCACAGAAGAGAGATTGAACTTGTTCTCCCTCCTGAGGGCAGGGGCGGAGACACCATTGGGAAAATGGGTTAAAAGAACCCGGGCCGCGGCCAATCGTGGGCTGCGCCTCACAGCCACAACACGCCCCATACGTCAGACGCCAGACGTGGGGGTGCTGCTTTAGCTCCAGAGCATGGGCCCCACAGCCCCCATTGAGGAGTTAGGTGCGGCTCCAACCTTGCTCCTGAATGCGGCCGTGCAGCCTCATTCAGGAGTTGCGTGGCCAACGAGTAGAGAACTTACCACACACCATAGAACCCACACTGGGGAGAAACCACATAAATGAGATTCAGTACAAATGGAAATCTTACTATACATAACAGAACCCACACTGGGGAGAAACCACATTAATGTTTGGAGTGTGGAAAGAGCTTCAGGAACAGGGGAACCCCTACTATAAACTATAGAGCCCACACTGGAAGAAGGAAGTCACAGCTTCCTGCACATGCACCAATTGAAACAGGTTAGACTGAAGCTCATGAGACTGCAGACAAGCCCAAGAAACACCCTCAATTTGTGAAATATAAACCATTCTGAGAATTCTGCTTCTGATTTGTCGTGCTTCCTCTTCAACTCTTTTATACGTATCTGTGTAATGAATAAATGTCCATAATTCATTCAAATAGATTATTGAATACTAGCTTAACCTACAAAGACCATCTGCGCACTAGTAATTGATTGCTCCGCTCACCCCCTGCCACAGCGCCCCTCACCTCAGAGATCTCTCCACCCTCACCTGAGCCACACTCCTGCTTCTCCTCCATCCCTTTACTCCACCCTCTCACCCCTCTTGTTCGCAGTTATAACCTTGCTGGCACGGAATGACCAAGCTGCAGCCCCCTATCCCCAGAGACCTCCCCACCCTCACCCAAGCCCCACTCCTGCTCCTCCCATCAGAAGCAGCAGCAGTGGTTGACCAGGCCCTTCTTTGCTGCCGCCGCCATAACCACTCGTTCCCCTCCGGCTGCTGACAGGCTCAGGCCAGACCCTCCCCTCCTCTTTGGTCTGGATGGGGTCTGGTGCCTCTTCCTCACCTGAACGCTGCCTAAGCCCTGCGAAGGAAGGGGCCGCATCTCCCATTGGGACCCCTTGTTTAAAGGAAGCCCTAGATTCCTGCCCCCTTTTAGCGGCAATCTGGGCTGGTCAGGCTCCGGTCGGGACAATTTGTTTTCATGAATACAAAACCCACACACCAATAACACTGCAGGACCACATCCAAGAAAAGAGAATTCCTATCTTTTGGGTCTAGAAAAATTCTCAAGATTTGACTGTCAAAGCTCAACCCAACCATGCAATCGCCCAACCACCTTGGCAAGGGGAAGCATGTCTGCCTTGGCTGCCAGCAGTGGGCGCCGCAGACCAAACCTCCAAGCCTCTCAATTCCCACCAGGAGCCTAAGAAGCCGCTGGAGGCCAAGGTGGGGTGGAGGCATTTGGGGGGCTGGTTTGGCCCTGCTGGAGAAGGAGGAGGGAGAGTGATGGGGTGGAATCCAGGGAGGAGGAAACGCTGGGTAGTGTGATGCCAGAAAGCTGGGCCCTCTCCTGGCGTGCAAGTCCAATTAACACACCAAGAGAGTGGAGATCCAGACCCAAAACCAGTTTATTCTGCAGAATAGCCAAGGTGGCACTTTGGGGATCATTTCACAAAGCAACAGCGCCCCCCTCTTTCCTCAGAGGGGTTTTTAATACATTCTTTAAATGATCACAGCATTTCACACATGACAAGCTGCCCCCGCCTCCTCTCCCCCCTCCTGACCAGGACTTAATGCTCCCTGAATATTGGTGTTAATATCAGCAAGTTCCAAAGAGCACATTAAGGCCGTCATATCTCACCGGCATGGGGTCGGGTAGCAATGCCTAACTGCTGACTTGCCCTTTTCCCCAGACGCTGCATCAACCCACGTGCCGGTTAGAGCTATTCTTGTAACATCCTTTAAGCAATTCTGATCATAAAGCCCTCAGCTTAGCTGTCAACTTTTATGATTATTTTACATTTTAGATCCATTTTACACCTTTTCAACTGCAAAGGACTAAGTAGGGGGGGTGAGGCCGGTTTGCGCACAAAACGGAGTCAGACACAAAATGGAGTCAGTCTGGCCTCCTCATATCAGTAGGACAGAGCAGCGCCATCCGATTCATCGGGAAATGTGCAGCCCCTGCGAAGTGAAGGAGATGGATCTCTCCCCACCCTGCAGCGTCTCTCCCTCTCCTCAGAAGCAGACTGGAGGAGCCAGAGAGAGCTTTACATAAGGACAGCACTGCTGGATCAGGCCCAAGAATGCCCATCTAGTCCAGCATCCAGGCCTCCATCATGTCTCCCCGCAGTCGTCTTTTTTCCAAACTAAAAAGCCCCAGGTGTTGTAGCCTTCCCTCCTAAGGAAGGTGCTCTAGAACCCTGATCATCTGGGTTGCCCTCGTCTGTACCTTTCCCAGTTCTGCAATGTCCTTTTTAAGATGTGGTGACCTTATTTTTTAGGTGGGGCAGAAAAGGCGCTGCCTGCTCTGCCTAGGAAATCTGCATTTCGCTCTATGCATCAGGACAGCAATGAATGCACCTGTGAGACCTTCAAGGCCAAATGGAAGCCAGATCATCTTGGAGAGTCTCTATCCATGTAGCCGCTCAGAATCTTCAGAAACGGAAGCTCTCCCCCCAGAGCGGAGGCCCGGCTTGAGGGCTCAGCCAATGAGAGAGCCAAAGGGGGAAGTGGGGGGTGGGAGCGGGAGGCCGGAGCATCCAATCCTGTGCATTGTAGGAGTCTCCGCCCCTTGCATTAGACGCAGCCGCAGCCGCAGCCGGGAGGGGGATGGAGCTGGGAGGAGGCGGCGGAAAGCGCGGAGGGGGCCGAGAAGGAGCAGGCAGGGCGCGGCTGCATAAGCGGCAGGAGGAGGAGCCCGTCTGCACCCAGAGCCGGAGTTCCCCGGATCCGCCCTCCGTGGCTGCTTGGAGTCTGCAGGGCGGTGTCAGAGGCCAGCGCTGCCCGCTGCATGAACCGCGGCGGGTGTTTCTGCACCGGGGCTGATCGGACTCGCTCCTGGACTTGATCCTCTTCGGCTACAGAGGCAGGAGGTGAGCAGCAAGAGGCAGCAGCCGTAGCCGCAGCAGCCGCAGCATCCCGGGGGAGGGCTGGAGCTCTGCCGGATTCACCCCCTGGCATAGGGAGCACATGCTACGGGACCCGTTTTCGAGGGCCCCCCCCTCGCCCGCCCGCCTGTCTGGCAGAGCAGCCTGGAGGACTCTCTGCCACTAGGCCCTGCCTGCAGGCGGGGGCCGGGATCGGGCTCTGCAAGAGCTGCTTGATGGAGGAGCTCATCCTTAGCGGAGGGGGAGGCGGAGGCTGGGCTTCCGGAGCAGGCATTGAAACCAGGCAACTCTGCAGCAGCGGAAGAAGATCAGCCAACTTCTCTGAGGAGGCTACCTTCCCCTTCAGGGTTCCTCCCTTCTCGCTGCTCTCTGTCTGCTGGGGACAGGCTGCTGCTCCTCTGCTCGGTCTCCTTTCAAAGAGAGCGAAGCAGCATTTGGCAATCCTTCCTTCATATTTCAAAAAGTCAGCCAAAATGGAGGGGGGGGATGCATATGGGGGATGATGGGGGAATGGGGAGATCTCAGCCTATGTGCCAGAGTTGTGGCGACCTGCGTGCTCTAGCTGTACACCCTTATGTCTTTGGCCAATGTGGCTGTGACTGATGTTTGTTTTGCTTATGTTATTAAATCCTAGTAAGAAGTTGGGATGACCCCGTATATGCCGTCCTGTTGTCTAGTTTGAAATGGCATCAGCCAGCGTGGTGTAGTGGTTAGAGTGCTGGACTAGGACCAGGGAGACCCAAGTTCAAATCCCCATTCAGCCATGAAACTAGCTGGGTGACTCTGGGCCAGTCACTTCTCTCTGAACCTACTTCACAGGGTTGTTGTGAAAGAGAAATTCAAGTATGTAGTACACCACTCCTTGGAGGAAGAGTGGGATATAAATGTAATAATAATAATAATAATAATAATATATTGGCTAAGGCTAGTAGGCAACTTCTCTTTCTGTTTGGCATAAATGGCATTGAATGGGATGCATTTATTGGAGACATGTGGCTAAATGTAAATGTAAATATGAATATGTTGTATGCACACCGTGCATATATGTGTTTTGTTGTGACACGTGTTAGAGAATGATGGGATATGGGATAGTCTCCTGTGTTGATGGGATTTGTGATAGCTTTTAAACACATGCTCAAGCTAAAGTATTTTTCTGCTCTAGCTTAAGTTGATGTGATATTAAGCGTACATTCGTCTCTTTGTAACAGGATGTGGTTTGTCGCTGTCTGTCTCTCTCAGACAGGATATGGCTCGACCGCAAAATGTTCCAAAAAGGGTGACTGTCTTCTTGCTAAGCAAGAAGGATCCTAGAATGTTTGAGCTGGAAGGGACCTCAGAGGTCTTCTAGTCCTCCCCACCCCCCGCCCAGGGCTATAGTGTTGCTGAAAGATGCCTGCCCAGACTCCTCTTGGACCCTGCATGGAAGGAAAGCCCACCACTGCACAAGGCAGGCTGTTCTGCTGTCCAGCTCTTCTCCCAATGAGTCTCTTCTTCCTAATGCCTAGCCAAAATCTGTTGCCTAGCCTTTTGAACTCAGTAGTGCTTATATTGCCCTCAGGCAGGCATTAGGTGGAACCGCTAACCCCGCCCCCCGCGTCTGACGTTAGACGCGGGGGCGTAGTCTGGCTCCTGAATGGAGCCACGCGGCTCTGATCGAGAGTTTGAGTCTGGCCAGCGCTGCCTTCTGGCCACCCAACTCCCGAATGAGGCTGCACGGCCCCGTTCGGGAGCAAGGTTGGGGCCACACCTAACTCCCGAATGGGGGCTACGCGGCCCACGCTCTGGTGCTAAAGCAGCCCCCCTGCGTCAGACATCAGACGCTGGGGTCGTGTTGTGGCTGCGAGGCGCGGCCCACGATCGGGGGCGGCCCGGGTTCTTTGAACCCATTTGCCCAATGGTGTCTCCGCCCCTGCCCTCAGGAAGGAGAACAAGTTCACCCCCTCTTCTATGAGACCCCCCCTTCAGATCTTTGAAGGTGGCCACTCCACTCCATCCCTCCTTCTCCCAAATGGGGACTGCGTGGCAAAAGGGGAGAAAGTGGAGACCTGGCAGCAAAATGTAGGAGAAAGCAAGGGGGTGGGTGGGATTAATGGAAAGATTGGGAGGAAGACCACCCCAGGGCCGGATTAAGCTAGTGCAGGGCCTGTGGCACATGTTATAAAGGGGCCCAGAATTTTTAAAATGCACATAAATGTTAAAACATAAATTATTTACTTGCATAGTAAAGTGATTCAGTCCCCCCCCCCCATTGGCTATACAGCCAGATAAGACGAGTCTGACACTTTAGTCATACTATTATTTACATGTAGGTATCAATTTCAAATGTCAAGAGTAAGGAAACTTCCATTTAAAAGTTACATTAAAAGTTACATTTTCGAGATTTAGCATGAGCAAATTTCTCGATGATGCTGGAAACGTCTATCTCACACCCAAGTTCCTGTTCAGCGCTCATTAGAGTGAGATTGTTCAATGTGTTTCGACCCAACTTCTGGGAATCCCTGTTCTCACAATCGATGGAAACCGGGGCTGGGCTCCCTTAGCCCAGTTTCCATTGATTGTGAGAATAGCCCTAATATGTTTTTATTTCAGTTAAAAGTGCATCTTATTCAAAGATGCTTGGACAGGACGGTATGAACAATGATTGAATCATGAGCATATTTAGTCTGAAAGACGTTGTTTTCGTTGACTGCAAGGGTACTGTGATTGTCCTCTTTTTTTTGTTTGTTTTTTTGGCCTGGAGAGTATACTGTGGCTCCATATGATTATTCATGGAGTTTCTTTTGGATTAATAGTGCAAACCCAAGTATTTTTCAAAAGGCTAATGAGATGTGTTCTCATTAGCCTTTTGATTCTAGGATCCTATTCCGCTGTATGAACTGTAAGTTTGTTGATGTTGGCACACCCTAGCATCACTGCACATGGCCATCCTGGCAAAGGAAGGGAGATTCCAATGTGTTCGACCTGGGTTAAGGAGCTGTGTGTGTGTGTTTGACTGTGTGGAAGCAAGGGAAGAGGAAAACCTGGGTAGAAGTGGTTGTGCGGAAGGAAACAAGGAAGAGAGGGGAACTTGAGTAGCTTCTCCCCCTACCTTGCTTCCACACAATCACTTCTACCCAGATATTCCTCTTACCTTGCTTGCACGCAATTAAAGGTTGGGAGCAGACACAGCGTCCAAACCCAAGCAGAACACAAATTTTGATTATGTGAATGACCTCTATAACACACACACACACACATACACACACACACATACACACACACACAAACACTTTTCAGCCATGATTTCACAAACCCTTCCCTCACCTGCCTGGAAGATCTTCCCCTTCAGGGATGAGGCTGCTCTGGGAAGAGCAACTACCTGCTTACATGCAGAAGCTTTCAATTTCCTGCCCTGGCAGCATCTCCAAGATGGGGCTGAGAGAGACTCCTGCCTGCAACCTTGGAGAAGCCGCTGCCAGTTTGTGTTGACAATACCAAGCTACATGGACCATTGGTAGGACGCAGTATAAGGCAACTTTCTATGCTCCTTACGTCTCCTTTGCTATCCCCAGCTCTGACCACTTTTCTCTCTTCCTTCCAGCAGGTGAGAGTTGGGAGAGGAAGAGTGAGGGGGAGACCAGCAGAGAAATTGTTGGTGGTGCCAGATATATTTAAAAAAAGGAATCACAGATTAAAAACAGGAGCACAATTTAAGAAGACAAATGGATTACCTGCTTGTTAAAAAGGAATTTTTTAAAAATGGAGAAAGTAAGAGAAAGCATCCCGTGTCCTCCGTGTAACAAAAGCTTCTTTTCTGAACCAAGCTTTAAACCTCAGTGGGAAGTGCAAGCAGGAAAGAAATGATATGAATGTTTGGACTGTGGAAAGAAATTTAGCCAGAGAGGACATCTAACTATGCATCTTAGAACCCACACTGGGGAAAAACCCTATAAATGCCTGGAGTGTGGAAAGAGATTCAGCAGCAGTGGATATCTTGTCACACACCATAGAACCCACACTGGGGACCAATCACATAAATGCTTGGAGTGTGGAAAGAGCTTCAGCAGCAGTGGATATCTTACCACACACCACAGAACCCACACTGGGGAGAAACCCTATAAATGCTTGGAGTGTGGAAAGAGCTTCAGCACGAGTGGATATCTTAGGACACACCATAGAACCCACACTGGGGAGAAACCGCATAAATGCTTGGAGTGTGGAAAGAGCTTCAGCACAAGTGGAAATCTTTCAGCACACCATAGAACCCACACTGGGGAGAAACCACATAAATGCTTGGAGTGTGGAAGGAGGTTCAGCAGCAGTGGAGATCTTACTAAACACCACAGAATCCACACTGGGGAGAAACCACATACATGCCTGGAGTGTGGAAGGAGCTTCAGCACGAGTGGACATCTTACTACACACCACAGAATCCACACTGAGGAAAAACCTTATACATGCTTTGAGTGTGGAAAGAGCTTCAGCAGGAGTGGACAGCTTACTACACACCACAGAATCCACACTGGGGAAAAACCACATAAATGCTTGGAGATTGGAAAGACCTTCAGCCAAAGAGGAGCTCTTACTGTACACTATAGAACCCACACTGGAGAGAAACCATATACATGCCTGGAGTGTGGAAAAAGCTTCAGCCAGAATGGAGCTCTTGCTATACATCACAGAACCCACACTGGGGAGAAACCACATAAATGCTTGGAGTGTGGAAAGAGCTTCTGCACTAGTGGAAATCTTACTACTCACCACAGAATCCACACTGGGGAGAAAGCTTATAAATGCTTGGAGTGTGGAAAGAGCTTCAGCACAAGTGGAAATCTTTCAACACACCATAGAACCCACACTGGGGAGAAACCACATAAATGCTTAGAGTGTGGAAGGAGGTTCAGCAGCAGTGGAGATCTTACTAAACACCACAGAATCCACACCGGGGAGAAACCACATAAATGTCTGGAGTGTGGAAAGAGCTTCAGCATGAGTGGAGATCTTAATAAACACCATAGAACCCACACTGGGGAAAAACAACATAAATGCTTGGAGTGTGGAAAGAGCATCAGCACAAGTGGACATCTTACTAGACACCATAGAACCCACACTGGGGAGAAACCACATAAATGCTTGGAGTGTGGAAGGAGGTTCAGCAGCAGTGGAGATCTTACTAAACACCACAGAATCCACACCGGGGAGAAACCACATAAATGTCTGGAGTGTGGAAAGAGCTTCAGCATGAGTGGAGATCTTAATAAACACCATAGAACCCACACTGGGGAAAAACAACATAAATGCTTGGAGTGTGGAAAGAGCATCAGCACAAGTGGACATCTTACTAGACACCATAGAACCCACACTGGGGAGAAACCACATTAATGTTTCGAGTGTGGAAAGAGCTTCAGAAACAGAGGAGCCCTTACTATAAACTATAGAGCCCACACTGGAAGAAGGCGGTCACACCTTCCTGCACATGCACAAATTGAAACAGGTTAGACTGAAACTCATGAGACTGCAGACAAGCCCGAGAAACACCCTCAATTTGCGAAATATAAACCATTCTGAGAATTCTGCTTCTGATTTGTCGTGCTTCCTCTTCAACTATTTTATACGTGTGTGTTGTATCTGTGTTATGAATAAATGTCCATAATTCATTCAAATGATTCATTAATGAATAATAGCTTAACTTGCACTGAGCATCTGTGTGCTGGTAATTGATTGCTCCCCTCACCCCCTGCCACAGCGCCCCTCACCTCAGAGATCTCTCCACCCTCACCTGAGCCACACTCCTGCTTCTCCTCCATCCCTTCACTCCACCCCCTCGCCCCCTTGGTCACGGTTATAATCTTGCTGGCACGGAATGACCAAGCTGCAGCCCCCTATCCCCAGAGACCTCCCCACCCTCACCCAAGCCCCACTCCTGCCCCTCCCATCAGGAGCAGCAGCAGTGGTTGACTGGGCCCTTCCTTGCTGTCGCCGCCATAACCGCTCATTCCCCTCGGATTGCTGACAGGCTCGGGCCAGTCCCTTGCCCTTTCTTCTTCCTCTCTTTTCCTCCCTTCTTTTTCTCTCTTTATCTCTCCTCTATTTGCTCTTCCCCTCTCTCTTTCTTCCTCCTCCCTTCTTTTTCTCTTTCTCTTTCTCCCCCCTTCTGGAGTGAACAGAGCTTATTCATCTTGTTTCCGCCTCCTCCTCCTAAAGGGGCTCTTTCCTCCCTCCCAACCCCTCTCTTCACAGACCCCTGCCCCCTATCCTTTTAGTTTCCTCTCCTCTACAATCAAGAACCTCTTCCGTTGCACTCCAACTGACCTTAATCCTCACAGGCTCCTCCTCCCTATCTGCATATAGAATCCTCCTGCCCAATCACCACAGTGCCACAGGCTCTTCCTCTCTATCTGCAGATGGAATCCCCACTGCCCAATCAGGTGCTTCTGTTCACGAACTCTCGCGAGAGCTGCCACACACGGAATTATCCACAGGTATGCCTTAGAGAATTAAATATATAGGAGATTAGTTTTTCCACAGCATATGCTTCTGTTTCCTCTGAATACCTTTATGTGTCAGTCTCTGGAATGTGGATTCTGGGTGAAACTCAAATTGCACAAAGGAATGTCTCGGCAATTTGAATGTTGTTGTTTAAACCAGAGGTGGAGATTATATACCTGTGGCCAATAGCCTTTTTTGGGCCCAAGTACTAGCTCAGAAACTGTATGAAGCTCAATTTGGGCCGTATTCCAACTTTTCCTCTCAGGTGATTGTGCAATCCAAAATTTTAAAAGGAATCATTCAAATTGAAGATGACTGCTGGGAGACATGATAGAGGTCTATAAAATCATGCATGGTGTGGGGAAAGTGGAGAGAGAGGAATTCTTCTCCCTCTCACTAGAACCAGGGGTCATCCCTTGAAATTGATTGCAAGGGAATTGAGGAAAGGTAAACGGAGGTACTTTATCACACATTGCATCATCAACTTGTGGGGTTCTCTGCCACGAGATGTGGTGACAACCAATAACTTGGATGGCTTGAAGAGGGGTTTGGATGATGTTATGGAGGAGAGGTCTATCAATGGCTACTAGTCGGAGGGCTATAGGCCACCTCCAGCCTCAGAGGCAGGATGCCTCTGAGTACCAATTGCAGGGGAGTAACAGCTGGAGGGAGGGCATGTCCTCCGCTCCTGCCTGTGGGCTTCTCAGGGGCATCTGGTGGGCCACTGTGTGAAACAGGATGCTGGACTAGATGGGCATTCTTGGGCCTGATCCAGCAGGGCTGTTCTAAGGTTCTTACATGTTAAAAAAGTTCCTTCATAGTGTCCGCATTTCCAACATTTGTTTGAAACATGTGGTGAACTTGTAGGAAGGCTAAGGCCTTTGGGGACATGATATATAATGAATTAAAGAAAAATTTAAAAATGACATTTCCTAAGAAGCCAGAATCCTTCCTGCTGGGAATAACGCAAGGAGTGTTTTCTATAACCAACTTAACATTCTTTATGTATGCTACCATGGCGGCCAGAATATAATATATGTGCAGAAATGGAAGAGTAATGAACTGCCCACAAAAGAAGATTGGCTGATAAAAATTTTGGAATATGCGGAGATGGCAAAACTTACAGTACTGATAAGAGATCAAAATTTGAATGTTTTAGAGAAGATTGGGAACCATTCTTATTATACTTAAAGAACTACTTTCCTAATATTGATTTTACAACAGGGTTTGAAATTTAGTAATATTAGCAGGTTGAGTAGATCAAAATCGAGTTTGTAAGGTTTAGATATACAGTGGTCCCTCGACTTATGAACTACTCGACATCCGAAGTTTTCAACTTACGAACGACAAAAATGACCGGAAGTCGTTGCCGGTTTAGATGCGGCTTCCTCGACTTACGAATTTTTAGATGCGGTTTGCTCGACTTACGAATGTTTCCAGACCTCCGTGGGTGTGCTTTTCGACTTACGAAAATTTCGACCTACGAACGTGCGTTCGGAACGGATTAACTTCGTAAGTCGAGGGACCACTGTATATGTTTTGAATTATTATTATAGCAAGGGTTAATTCTATAGTTGGTGATTCACGAGGAGGTGTGAGCGGGAAGTCAATATTTGTTTAATGTGTTGTGAACGTTAAGATATTGTTAAAATCAATAAAAATTTGAACAAGGAAAAAAAGTTTCTTACATGTAAGCACTGTAATATATTCCCCTTGGTGGATGGAGCCGCTCTGGGAAGAACATCTACCTGCTTGCATGCAGAAGGTTCCAACTTCCCTCCCTGGCAGCATCTCCAGATAGGGCTGAGAGAGAGAGACTCCTGCCTGCAGCCTGGGAGACGCCACCCCCACAACCCCATGAGGCAATTAAGGGGGATGATGGGAATTGTAGTCCCACAACGGCTGGAGGCCCTCAGCGTGGTCACCCCTCCTCTTTGGTCTGGATGGGGTCTGGTGCCTCTTCCTCACCTGAACGCTGCCTAGCCCTGCGAAGGAAGGGGCCGCATCTCCCATTGGGACCCCTTGTTTAAAGGAAGCCCTAGATTCCTGCCCCCTTTTAGCAGCAATCTGGGCTGGTCAGGCTCCTTCCTGACATTTTGTTTTCATGAATACAAAACCCACACACCAATAACACTGCAGGACCACATCCAAGAAAAGAGGATGTAATAGTAATTCTATCCTATCTTTTGGGTCTAGAAAAATTCTCAAGATTTGACTGTGAAAGCTCAGCCCAACCATGCAATCGCCCAACCACCTTGGCAAGGGGAAGCATGTCTGCCTTGGCTGCCAGCAGAGGGCACCGCAGACCAAACCTTCTCCAAGCCTCTCAAGCTTCTCCCACCAGAAGCCTAAGCAGCGGCTGGAGGCCGAGATGGGGTGGAGGCATTTGGGGGGCTGGTTTGGCCCTGCTGGAGAAGGAGGAGGGAGAGTGATGGGGTGGAATCCAGGGAGGAGGAAAGGCTGGGTAGTGTGATGCCAGAAAGCTGGGCCCTCTCCTGGCGTGCAAGTCCAATTAACACACCAAGAGAGTGGAGATCCAGACCCAAAACCAGTTTATTCTGCAGAATAGCCAAGGTGGCACTTTGGGGATCATTTCACAAAGCAACAGCGCCCCCCTCTTTCCTCAGAGGGGTTTTTAATACATTCTTTAAATGATTACAGCATTTCACACATGACAAGCTGCCCCCGCCTCCTCTCCCCCCTCCTGACCAGGACTTAATGCTCCCTGAATATTGGTGTTAATATCAGCAAGTTCCAAAGAGCACATTAAGGCCGTCATATCTCACCGGCATGGGGTCGGGTAGCAATGCCTAACTGCCGACTTGCCCTTTTCCCCAGACGCTGCATCAACCCACGTGCCGGTTAGAGCTATTCTTGTAACATCCTTTAAGCAATTCTGATCATAAAGCCCTCAGCTTAGCTGTCAACTTTTATGATTATTTTACATTTTAGATCCATTTTACACCTTTTCAACTGCAAAGGACTAAGTAGGGGGGGTGAGGCCGGTTTGCGCACAAAACGGAGTCAGACACAAAATGGAGTCAGTCTGGCCTCCTCATATCAGTAGGACAGCAGCGCCATCCGATTCATCGGGAAATGTGCAGCCCCTGCGAAGTGAAGGAGATGGATTTCTCCCCACCCTGCAGCGTCTCTCCCTCTCCTCAGAAGCAGACTGGAGGAGCCAGAGAGAGCTCTACATAAAAACAGCCCTGCAGGATCAGGCCCAAGTAGGGTGGGGTACAAGCCTCTTTCTCCCATGGGTTTCCCTTCCTTGCAGATGGCCTCAGGGACTTCTGCACTTGCCTTTGACATGCCTTGGTGCTGAGCAGGCAGATGCAGAGCAGCTGTCTCTGCCAACTGGAAGAGGTGTTTGTAGAAACATCCTATTTGGTTTGTTTTGAGTGTATGTGTTTGTGGTGTTTTGTTTACCCAATCGATTGTAAAAACATAAAGTGCTGTGTTGGTTTGTGTGTAAAGAAGAGAGAAACCTGACGGGTCCCACCACCCACGGAAGATCTCCCCCCAGAAAGGAGGCCAGCCTTTCCCCTGCTGAGCGGGGGTCTCGGAGGGGCGTGGCCTGGAGGGCTCAGCCAATGAGAGAGGGGACAGTCTGTTGGATTAGGAGGGGCGCCGAGGAGGGAGAGGAGGGAGGGGCGGAGCGGAGTGCGGGGGGGGGCTGAGAAGGAGCAGGCGGGGACGCGCCTGGCGGCAGGAGATGGCCTCGGCGTTTGGGCTTTGTCCTGCAGACCCCTCCGGCTATCAATGTGGGCTTTGTTCCTGGCGTCCCCGCCCCCGGAAAAGAATTTTGGAAGGGGCTGCTTGCACTCCCCTCCCCCCCCAACAAGCAACCAATCCCGTAAGAGATGTGGTCCCTCCCCAGGACCAAATCACGCGAGGCCAGCTGCGGGACCGGGGCCACTTGAAAAAGAGCCCGCCCGCCGGCGCCGCTCTCTCTCTCTCGCTTTCTTCTTCAGCTGTGCTTGGCACTTTGGCCTTTTGTGCTTCTTTGGCTTTCACGTGGACTGGAGTTCCGCTGATCTTCCTCCCTGGCTGCTTGGAGGAGCCTGCACCCTGAAGTGCGGTGCAAAAGGACCGCACTGCTGCACGCAACGTTGGGAGTGTTTCTACTCACAATCCAGGCGGATCAGACTCGTGGCTTGCGGCTGGACTCGTTGGCGAAAGAGGCAGGTGAGAGGAGCAGCCGGCGGCAGCCGCACAACATCCTGGGGAGGGGGCAGTGTGTGTGTGTGTTGTGTGTGTGTTGGGGGGGGGCGCTCTTCCTCCTTGTCCCGCCGCCGCCTTCTCTGCAATGGGAAATGTCCCCGCAGGAGGGTTGTGAGAACGGTGCAGCCAGGTGTGTTGCGGGGGGCGGCCTGAGCTCCTCCTTCCCACCCCTGCACCACGGAGATCTTCAAGGCCAAGTGGAAGGCAGATCATCCTGCAAAGGATCTCTCCACATGGTTGCTCAGAGTCGACCCCGGACTTGAGGGCACCTCATCCATGCATCCATCCACCAGTCACCACCCCCATCCTCCATGGATTGCTCTGCCCACCCCCCCAGCCTCTGTCCCTGCTCCTCCCTTGTCCGCTTGCAGGGCTGGGGGGTCGCCAGCCTGCAGCACCCCGAATTCTGCCCCCCTGGTGCTAACAGTCCCCATCCCGGCCCCTAAACGGAAGACCTCCCCCCACCCACCCAAGAGGAGGCCAGGCCTTGCGGTGGGGGGGGGGCGGGGGTGTTCCAGGACACACGGCCTCCTTGAGGGTTCAACCAATGAGGGGTCTGGGGGGAGGCCAGAGCGTCCAATGCTGTGCATTGCATGAGTCGCCACAGCCTGTTGCATTAGAAGAAACAGCAGCAGGGAGGAGGAGGGAAGGAAATGCGGAGGGGCCGAGAGGGAGTGGCGGCGGGGGGGGGGGCAGCTGCATTCGCGGCAGACGCGTGTCTGCGAACCAAGAGCCGGAGTTCCCCGGATCCGCCCTCCGTGGCTGCTTGGAGTCTGCAGGGCGGTGCCAGAGGCCAGCGCTGCCCCCTGCATGAACCGCGGCGGGTGTTTCTGCACCGGGGCTGATCGGACTCGCTCCTGGACTTGATCCTCTCCGGATACCGAGGCAGGAGGTGAGCAGCAAGAGGCAGCAGCCGTAGCCGCGGCAGCCGCAGCATCCCGGGGGAGGGCTGGAGCTCTGCCGGATTCACCCCCTGGCATAGGGAGCACATGCTACGGGCCCCCGTTTTCGCCTCTCTGGCAGAGCAGCCTGGAGGACTCTCTGCCACTAGGCCCTGCCTGCAGGCTGGGGCCGGGATCGGGCTCTGCAAGAGCTGCTTGATGGAGGAGCTCATCCTTAGCGGAGGGGGAGGCGGAGGCTGGGCTTCCGGAGCAGGCATTGAAACCAGGCAACTCTGCCGCAGCGGAAGAAGATCAGCCAACTTCTCTGAGGAGGCTCCCTTCCCCTTCAGGGTTCCTCCCTTCTCGCTGCTCTCTGTCTGCTGGGGACAGGCTGCTGCTCCTCTGCTCGGTCTCCTTTCAAAGAGAGCGAAGCAGCATTTGGCAATCCTTCCTTCATATTTCAAAAAGTCAGCCAAAATGGAGGGGGGGGGTGTTGGGTGCAATGGGGAGATCTCTGGCATGAAATCACTCTGTGGGTCTGTGATTCTAATCTGACTGATATTTGTTTTGCTTATGTTATTAAATCCGAGTAAGAAGTTGGGATGACTCCATATATGCCGTCCTGTTGTCTAGTTTGAAATGGCATCAGCCAGTGTGGTGTAGTGGTTAGAGTGCTGGACTAGGACCGGGGAGACCCGAGTTCAAATCCCCATTCAGCCATGAAACTAGCTGGGTGACTCTGGGCCAGTCACTTCTCTCTCAGCCTCACCTGCTTCACAGGGTTGTTGTGAAAGAGAAACTCAAGTATGTAGTACACCACTCCTTGGAGAAAGAGTGGGATATAAATGTAATAATAATAATATATTGGCTAAGGCTAGTAGGCAACTTCTCTTTCTGTTTGGCATAAATGGCATTGAATGGGATGCATTTATTGGAGACATGTGGCTAAATGTAAATGTAAATATGAATATGTTGTATGCACACTGTGCATATATGTGTTTTGTCATGACACATGTATCCTGCCCTTCCTTTAAGAGGCTCAGTGTGCATGATTCTTTCTTCCTACTTTTATTCTGACTATAATCCTGTGAGGTAGGTTAGGATAATTTTTTTTTGCTGTAAACGGTTGTTGTGGTTGCTTAATTGGTTAAATGCCTGCCAATAAACCATAAACTTGGCCTCATAATTAACAACCTATAACTACAGAACCACCTCCAGTGTTTCCTCGAACAGGGATTCCCAGAAGTTGGGTCAAAACAGATTGAACAATCTCACTCTAATGAGCATTGAACGTGAAGTTGAGCGTGAGATAGACATTTCCAGTATCATTGAGAAATTTGCTCATGCTAACTCTCAAAAATGTAACTTTTAATGTAACTTTTAAATGGTAGTGTTCTTACTCTTGACATTTGAAATTGATACCTACATGTAAATAATAGTATGACTAAAGTGTCAGACTCGTCTTATCTGGCTGTATACCCAATGGGGTGGGAGGGGAATGAATCACTTTACTATGCAAGTAAATAATTTATGTTTTAACATTTATGTGCATTTTTAGAAGTTGGGGCCCCTTCATAACATGTGCCACAGGCCCCGCACTAGCTTAATCCGGCCCTGGGGCGGAGGGGGATGGTCTTCCTCCCAATCTTTCCGTTAATCCCACCCACCCACCCTTGCTTTCTCCTACATTATGCTGCCAAGTCTCCACTCTCCCCTTTTGCCCTGCAGACCCCATTCGGGAGCAGGAGGGATGGAGTGGAGTGGCCACCTTCAAAGATCTGAAGAGGGGGTGAACTTGTTCTCCTTCCTGAGGGCAGGGGCGGAGCCACCATTGGACAAACGGGTTCAAAGAACCCAGGCCGCCGCCAATCGTGGGCCGCACCTCGCAGCCACAACACGCCCCCAGCGTCTGACGTCAGATGCGGGGGTGCTGCTTTAGCTCCAGAGCGTGGGCCATGTAGCCCCCATTCAGGAGTTAGGTGGCCAACGCTGCGTGGCCAGAAGGCAGCGCCGGCCAGACTCAAACTCTCAATCAGAGCCGCATGGCTCCATTTGGGTGCCAGACCACGCCCCTGCGTCTGACATCAGACATGGGGAGTGAGGTGAGCAGGGCCACCTAATGCCTGCCTGAGGACAAGATGAGCACCACTGAGTTGAAAAGGCTAGGCAACAGATTTTGGCTAGGCAGCAGGAAGAAGAGACTCACTGGGAGAAGAGCTGGACAGCAGAACAGCCTGCCTTGTGCAGTGGTGGGCTTTCCTTCCACACAGGGTCCAAGAGGAGTCTGGGCAGGCATCTTTCAACAACACTATAGCCCTGGGTGGGGTGGACTAGAAGACCTCTGAGGTCCCTTCCAGCTCAAACATTCTAGGATCCTATTCGGCTGTATGAATCGTTGATTTGTTGACTTTGGCACACCCTAGCATCACTGCACATGGCCATCCTGGCAAAGGAAGGGAGATTCCAATGTGTTCGGCCTGGGTTAAGGAGCTGTATGTGTTTTTTTGACTACGTGGAAGCAAGGGAAGAGGAAATCCTTGGTAGAAGTGGTTGTGCGGAAGGAAACAAGGAAGAGAGGGGAACCTGAGTAGTTTCTCTCCCTAACTTGCTTCCACACAATCACTTCTACCCAGATATTCCTCTTACATTGCTTACAAGGTAAGCAAGGTACTCTTACTGTACACTATAGAACCCACACTGGAGAGAAACTGCATAAATGCTTGGAGTGTGGAAAGAGCTTCAGCACGAATGGAGATCTTACTGTACATCACAGAACCCACACAGGGGAGAAACCATATAAATGCTTGGAGTGTGGAAAGCGCTTCAGAACGAAAGAGCCCCTGGTGGCGCAGTGGTAAAACTGCCGCCCTGTAACCAGAAGGTTACAAGTTCGATCCTGACCAGGGGCTCAAGGATGACTCAGCCTTCCATCCTTCCGAGGTCGGTAAAATGAGTACCCAGAATGTTGGGGGGCAATATGCTAAATCATTGTAAACCGCTTAGAGAGCTTCCAGCTATAGAGCAGTATATAAATGTAAGTGCTATTGCTACACGCAATCAAACGTTGGGAGCAGACACAGCTTCCAAACCCAAGTAGAACACATTTTTTGATTATGTGAATGACCTTTATCTCACACACACACACACACACACACACACACACACACACACACACACACACTTTTCAGCCATGATTTCACAAACCCTTCCCTCACCTGCACTGGATGATCTTCCCCTTCAGGGATGATGTTTTTCTGGAAAGAGCAACTACCTGCTTACATGCAGAAGCTTTCAATTTCCTGCCCTGGCAGCATCTCCAAGATGGGGCTGAGAGAGACTCCTGCCTGCAACCTTGGAGAAGCCGCTGCCAGTTTGTGTTGACAATACCAAGCTACATGGACCATTGGTAGGACGCAGTATAAGGCAACTTTCTATGCTCCTTATGGCTCCTTTGCTATCCCCGGCTCTGACCACTTTTCTCTCTTCCTTCCAGCAGGTGAGAGTTTGGAGAGGAAGAGTGAGGGAGAGACCAGCACAGAAATTATTGTTGGTGCCAGATTTTTTTTTTTTAATGGAATAACAGATTAAAAACCAGAGGACAATTTAAGAAGATAAACGGATAACCTGCTTGTTAACAAGGAATTTTAAGAAATGGAGAAAGTAAGAGAAAGAATCCCGTGCCCTCCATATAGCAAAAGCTTCACTTCTGAACCAAGCTTTAAACCTCAGTGGGAAGTGCAAGCGGGTAAGAAATTATATGAATGTTTGGACTGTGGAAAGAAATTTAGCCAGAGAGGAAATCTTATTGTACACCACAGAACCCACACTGGGGAGAAACCACATAAATGCTGGGAATGTGGAAAGAGATTCAGCCAGAGTGGAGATCTTACTATACATCATAGAACCCATACTGGGGAGAAACCACATAAATGCTTGGAGTGTGGAAAGAGCTTCAGCCGCAGAGGAAGTCTTATTACACACCACAAAACCCACACTGGGGAGAAACCATATAAATGCTTGGAGTGTGGAAAGAGCTTCAGACAGAGTGGAGCTCTTACTAAACACCACAGAACCCACACTGGGGAGAAACCACATAAATGCTTGGAGTGTGGAAAGACCTTCAGCCAAAGTGGAGCTCTTACTGTACACTATAGAACCCACACTGGAGAGAAACTGCATAAATGCTTGGAGTGTGGAAAGAGCTTCAGCACGAATGGACAACTTACTAAACACCACAGAACCCACACTGGGGAGAAACCACATAAATGCTTGGAGTGTGGAAAGAGCTTCAGTATGAGTGGAGCTCTTACTTTACATCACAGAACCCACACTGGGGAGAAACCACATAAATGCTTGGAGTGTGGAAAGAGCTTCAGCTCGAATGGAGCTCTTACTAAACACCACAGAACCCACACTGGGGAGAAACCACATAAATGCTTGGAGTGTGGAAAGAGATTCAGCCAGAGTAGAAATCTTACTATACACCATAGAACCCACACTGGGGAGAAACCACATAAATGCTTGGAGTGTGGAAAGAGATTCAGCCAGAGTAGAAATCTTACTATACACCATAGAACCCACACCGGGGAGAAACCACATAAATGCTTGGAGTGTGGAAAAAGCTTCAGCCAGATTGGAGCTCTTACTTCACATCACAGAACGCACACTGGGGAGAAACCACATAAATGCTTGGAGTGTGGAAAGACCTTCAGCCAAAGTGGAGCTCTTACTGTACACTATAGAACCCACACTGGAGAGAAACCGCATAAATGCTTGGAGTGTGGAAAGAGCTTCAGCACGAATGGAGAACTTACTAAACACCACAGAACCCACACTGGGGAGAAACAACATAAATGTTTGAAGTGTGGAAAGAGCTTCAGGAGGAGTGGACATCTTATCACACACCTTAGAACCCACACTGGGGAGAAACCACATAAATGCTTGGAGTGTGGAAAGAGCTTCAGCAAGAGTGGAGAGCTTACTAAACACCATAGAACCCACACTCGGGAGAAACCACATAAATGCTTGGAGTGTGGAAAGAGGTTCAGCACGAGTGGAGAACTTACTAATCACCACAGAACCCACACTGGGGAGAAACCACATAAATGCTTGGAGTGTGGAAGGAGCTTCAGCATGAGTGGGAATCTTACTAAACACCACAGAACCCACACTGGGGAGAAACCCTTTAAATGTTTGGAGTGTGGAAAGAGCTTCAGCACAAGTGGACATCTTTCGACACACCATAGAACCCACACTGGGGAGAAACCACATAAATGCTTGGAGTGTGGAAAGAGCTTCAGCATGCGTGGACATCTTTCGAAACACCATAGAACCCACACTGGGGAGAAACCCTATACATGCTTGGAGTGTGGAAAAAGCTTCAGCACGAATGGAGCTCTTACTATACATCACAGAACCCACACTGGAGAAAAACCATATAAATGCTTCGAGTGTGGAAAGAGCTTCAGGACGAATGGAGCTCTTTCTATGCATCATAGAACCCACATTGGGGAGAAACCACATAAATGCTTGGAGTGTGGAAAGGGCTTCAGCACGAGTGGAAATCTTACTACACACCATAGAACCCACACTGGGGAGAAACCATATAAATGCTTGGAGTGTGGAAAAAGCTTCAGACTAGGTGGAGATCTTACTATACACCATGGAACTCACACTGGGGAGAAACCACATTAATGTTTGTAGTGTGGAAAGAGCTTCAGGAACAGGGGAACCCCTACTATAAACTATAGAACCCACACTGGAAGAAGGCGGTCACACTTTCCTGCACATGCACAAATTGAAACAGGGTAGACTGAAGCTCATGAGACTGCAGACAATTCCGAGAAACACCCTCAATTTGTGAAATATAAACCATTCTGAGAATTCTGCTTCTGATTTGTCATGCTTCCTCTTCAACTATTTTATACGTGTGTGTTGTATCTGTGTTATGAATATATGTCCATAATTCATTCAAATAGATTAATGAATAATAGCTTAACCTGCACAGAGCATCTGTGTGCTGGTAATTGATTGCTCCCCTCACCCCCTGCCACAGCGCCGCTCACCTCAGAGATCTCTCCACCCTCATCTGAGCCGTAATCCTGCTTCTCCTCCATCCCTTCACTCCACCCCCTCACCCCTCTTGGTCACGGTTATAATCTTGCTTGCACGGAATGACCAAGCTGCAGCCCCCTATCCCCAGAGACCTCCCCACCCTCACCCAAGCCCCACTCCTGCCCCTCCCATCAGGAGCAGCAGCAGTGGTTGACCGGGCCCTTCCTTGCTGCCACCTCCATAACCGCTCGTTCCCCTCGGGCTGCTGACAGGCTCAGGCCAGTCCCTTGCCCTTTCTTTTTTCTCTCTTTCCCTCCCTTCTTTTTCTCTCTTTATCTCTCCTCTATTTGCTCTTCCCCTCTCTCTTTCTTCCTCCTCCCTTCTTTTTCTCTTTCTCTTTCTCCCCCCTCCTGGAGTGAACAGAGCTTATTCATCTTGTTTCCGCATCTAATTCACAGAACTGCAGCTGCCTCCTCCTCCTCAAGGGGCTCTTTCCTCCCTCCCAACCCCTTTCTTCACAGACCCCTGCCTGCTATCCTTTTTGATACCTCTCCTCTACAATCAAGAACCTCTTCCGACCAGTAACAGTTGCACTCCCAACTGACCTTAACCCTCATATGCTCCTCCTCTCTATCTGCATATAGAATCCTCACTGCCCAGTCAGGTGCTTCTGTTCGCAAACTCTCGCGAGAGCTGCCACACATGGGATTATCCACAGGTATGCCTTAGAGAATTAAATATATAGAAGATTAATTTTTCCACAGCATATGCTTCTGATTCCTCTGAATACATTTATGTGTCAGTCTCTGGAATGTGGATCCTGGGTGAAACTCAAATTGCACAAAGGAATGTCTTGGCAATTTTAATGTTGTTGTTTAAACCAGAGGTGGAAATTATATACCTGTGGCCAATTGCCTTTTTTTGCCCAAAGTGCTAGGTCAGAAACTGAAGCTCAATTTGAGCCATTTTCCAACTTTTCCCCTCAGGTGGTTTTATTATCCAAAATTTTAAAATCATCCAAAATGCTAAATTCACTCCCAATGTAAGCTAAAGATTTGAAGTTGGAGCTTTGAAGGTGGAAACCAAAATTGGGCTTTCTATACTTACCTTGTGTTTTACAACTTCCTCCCAAGTGGTTTGACCCCTTTAATCATAACGGGTACTTTTGGATCCATCTGGTGTAAAATAAAAATGGGAACTAAACTGTTGATTTCACTTTTTTATTATCCCTGGTTTTTTATCCTGCCAAGAAGGCTCCTAAGGAGAGGATTTGTGATATGGATCCACAAAAGGATATAGTGTGGTCCCAAAAATCCTCATCCTGAAAAGCGTTGTCAGATTAAACCAGCATATTATCGTCACTAGAAATTGACAGTCCCCACCCATCACGGGGCTTTTTCCTTCGCTCGCTGGAATGCTCTGCCTTCTGGGATAACATCTGGGATGTTTGGGAATATTCCATATGATGCAAGAGTTTGTCTGTGAAGTTCTGGCACAGTTGAGTCGATTGAACATGTCCTTCTTAATTGTATATTTTATCAGTCAATAAGAAATTCTTTTAGAACTCTCCTTTTATTGCCTTTCTCTGGGCATGCAGAGTTAGTTCATGCAACCTCTTTACTTTCTGGAGTGACTCCTGGGACTAATTTTACAGTGGCTAAATTCTGTGTGCCTGCTGGGGATGTGCGAGCCAGTCATGAGACTGGTTTGTTTCGAATCTGGAACAGAGTCAAATCGACCCAGCCCGGGCCGTCTCGGGAGTGTGTGGGGGGGATACTTGTAAAGAGGAATTCTTGCCAGACCAATCTTTACAAGTAAATGAATTCCCTGAGTAATTGAAGGGGGTGGGGTGAGATAAAATTAGATTTTATCTTGAAAATGTAGGTGCTAGGGCAGCGAAGGTGGTGGCAATGACATGAGGTGACCCCTCCCCACCACCACCCCTGGCCTCCCAAATGACAGCCCGACCCGGTTGTAACCCAGTCCAGGCCTCTGCTCAAGTTAGGATGCCATTTTCATGAACTTCGAGCATGTGCAGAGGCCATTTGCATCACCACCGCCTCTGCCATCCCTGATTTGAAAGATAAAAGCCATCTTTTTTCCCCTCTCCTCCCCGCCCCCGCCACGCTCAGCATTTATTCTAGGATATGCAATTTACTTGTAAAGGGGGCACTGAAAAAAGAAATGGCATTGGTGATTGTAAACAGTGCCTTGGCATGGATTCACAACACCAAAAAGCGCCTTCAAGCCCAGGCACAAGATTTCAGCAGTGATGCCAATCTCCCCTCTTCCCCAGATCTTCCCCACCCTTGGTGCCAGAGAGGGAAATGCAATCAGCTTCCCTGTAAGATGATGGAGATGGAGATCCAGTGCATCGACCTTTTGCACCGACTGTCCTGATGACCACCAGGGGCATTGGGAGTAGAGGTAGCGAGTGAGGGTCTTCCTAGCTATTCCTAGCTGTCTCTACTCTAAGGGAAAGTGTGCTGTCGAGTCAGTGTCAACTCCTGGTCAAGACTCAGGCATATCCTTTAGTGAGTCAAAATCCCTTCTTTTCCTCTTAGAGAGCAGATGGAAATGTGTTATGTAGCCTGTAGATACCATGCTAGGTATCAAGGCCAATTCCATGCTAGGGATCATTAGGAAGGGGACTGAAAATAACTAATAACATTATAATACCCCTATACAAAACTATGGTGCGGCCACATCTGAAGTATGTCATACAATTCTGGACACCACATTTTTAAAAAGGGACATTGTAGAACCGGAACACGTGCTGAAGAAGGCGACCCAGATGATCAGGGGCCTAGAGCACCTTCCTTATGAGGCAAGGCTACAACACCTGGGGCTATTTAGTTTAGAAAAAAGATGACTGCGGGGAGACATGATAAAGGAACAGAAGGATTTCGTATCAAGACTGGTAGGAAAGGAGGGGGAAGGGTCCAATTCTGGCTGGGAGTCAGCTCCAGGCCTAAGGGGCAGCAAGGGAGAAGGGGAGGAGTCCTCGTAGAGCGCAAGAGCCCGGCTTTGGGGGGTGGCAGGGTTGGGGGAACCAATGTCACCAGGAAGGGGTCAAGCCCAGAGGCAGAGCCATGAGGTGTGTATGTGTGTGGTTCGAGGCCAGAATGAGGAGTTTGTGCTGGGTGTGGCAGGGTCCAGAAAGTCAACGTAGCACCTGGTAGTGTGGGGAACAAGCCCCTTTGTCCCATTGGTTTCCCTTCCTTGCAGGACAAGAAGGTCTCATGATCTTCCGCGCCCACCTTCAGCATGTTGCGCTGCTGAGCAGGCAGCTGCAGCAACTCAGAACGAGGCTCGGCCAACTGGAAGAGATGTTGGTAGAAACATAATGAGGTTTTGTGTTATTTTGGAATTTATTTATTTTGCTGTAATTTGTTTACCAAATAGATTGTAAAAACATAAACCGCTGTGTTTGTTTTTAAAGAAGAGACAGACATGCTGTTCTGAGTAATCTTTGGGCCCAGTGGGGTGAAAAGGTCTCTGGGTCCAGCCCAGCTGTAGAAAAGTCTCTCATGGGAGATGCACTCAGGGCCAAGAGGGGACAGTTGTGCACGAGTCCAATTTCACAATTTGATTCAACCTTAAATCAAATCACAAAAATTGGAATCGTCAAGCTGGCCGGCCATGGCTAGCCAGTTCGACAAATCAAAAATCCAGAGGGCAGTCTCACGATTCGCCTATGGGGAACTCAGATCACCCCATTGTCCAGCATGGGTGGGTCCTAGGGACACTAAAGTCCGTTGGGTGGTATGGAATGATGGGTGTTACCTACCACACAACCCACAAAGGAAACAAAGCAGACTGGAACTCAGGTCCCGCGGGCTCATAAAATACTCCCTTTCCTGCTTGCTACATGACATCAGTTCCTCACTTGCACATACAGGAATCTGTCAGATGCAGCTCTGAATTAGCAAAGATGCTAAATGTATCAAGTGAGTCCGAAACCATTGCATGCTAAGCCTTTCCTCCATCCAATGCACCACGGAGAATCACAGAGGGAATCCAGGCATTTCCTGATCTCCTATGCAAACAAACAAACAAACAAACAAACATAAAGTGGGGGGGGGGAGCATGATTTCAACCTGTTTCTGATTTTCACAAGGGCATGGGACCTTTAATTTCCAAAGCTGTTTCTCAATAGCTTTGCGAAACTCACAGAGCATTCAATTGCAAGCTTGTGGACGACACACGTTTCTTCACGAACTGTGACTGCCTTCAGCACACACAGGTTTTCTTCTCAGGACCAGATAGGCAATAGTTTCATTTCAGGAAAATTAGGAGCAATACTGCAAGAAGGGGGTGGGGGGATTATCCACACTCACAACCATGGATCTCAAGCTAATTAGAAAGGGGGCTGTCGGGCAGAAAGCAGTTCTTGTGCATTTAACACGTGGCAGGGCTTCTCCGACGTGGGTCCCCCATGTTGCTGGACTACAAGCCCCATCACCCGCTGCCGCAACGTCCAGGACCAGCATGAGTGCAGTGTCTGGGTGAGCGTCCGGCCAGCTCAGGAGGTTCCTCCTCTTTCTCTCGACGCAAATGCCCGACTCCCAGCAGCAGCCTCTGCAAAGGTCTGACCCACTGACCTCCCTCCTGGACCTCCCTTTTCCCTGGAGGCCGGCATGTGGACGAGGAGGCGGGGGGGGCAGCCCCCTTGCGACCCCTTTCATGGGAGAATTCGCAGCCCCTGCGAAGGAGACGGATTTCTCCCCTTCCTCCAGCTTCTCTCCCTGTCCTCAGAAGCAGCCAGAGATCTTTCCTGGGCAGAAAAGGCGCTGCCCGCCCAGGAAATCTGCATTTTGCGCGATGCATCATCCTCCCCATCTCGCCATGGATCGCTCTCCCCCCCCCCCAACCTCTTTCCCTCCCCCCCCCTCCCTGCTCCTTCCTTGTCTGCTTGCAGGGCTGGGACGTCGCCAGCGTGCAGCTCCCCTCATTTGTGCCCCCCCTTCTCTTAACATGTCCCCCCCCATGGCAGATCTCTCCCCCCTCCCCAGAGCGGAGGCCAGGCTTTGCTGGGGGGGGGGGTTCCCGGAGGAGGCGCGGGCCGGCCTGGAAGGCTCAGCCAATGAGGGAGAGGACGGCATGTTGCATGAGGAGGGGAGGGGAGGGGAGGGGAGGAGGAAGTGGGGCGGAGAAAAGAGTGCGGAGAGGTCAGAGGGAGGGGGAGAGAGCAGGCCGGCTGCATTCGCGGCAGCAGGAGCCTTTCTGGGAACAGAGAGCCGGAGTGGCCCTGATCCTCTCCCGCGTGGCTGCCTTGATCCGGAGTGACGGCGGTGCCAGAGCCTAGCGCTGCTGCTGCTGCAGGAAACGTGGCGGGTGTTTCTCTGCAGAGGCGGATCAGGCTGGTGGCTGGGCGCTTTGGATGAAGAGGCAGGTGAGCCCCAAGAAGCAGCTGCAGCATCCTGGGGGGGGGGGAGGTGGAGGAGAGGGGGGTCTCCCTCCCTCCAAGTCCCGCTGCCGGAACATGAGCCCCCCCTCCATCTCCCCTAGCTACGCCCCTGCCCCCCTCTCTGCAGTGGGAAATGGCCCCGCAGGAGGGTTGTGAGGGGTGCAGCCAGCAGAGGGGGGAGGAAGGGGGGGGGCTGGCGGGAGCTCGGCCTTTGCACCCCAGATTGTTGCCAGTGCTCTCGGCTACCTGCTAGTCTGGAGCAGAAGGCGTTCCTAGCGATTAATATGCAGTTAACACCCCCCCCCTTGCTTTCTCCTCCGATTTGCTGCTGGGCCCCCACTTTCTCCCTTTTGCTATTTGGCTTCGCTCCAGCTCAGGGAAGCAAAGACTGAAGGAAGGGGGAAGGGGGTACGGTGCATTATCACAAGGAGCTATTTTGTATGGCTCCTTTCGAGTGAATGAAAGATGTGGGGTATGTTTAGCCTGGAAGGTGTGTGCAGTGGGTGCACATCTCTCTCTCTCTCTCTGTCTCACACACACACACACACACACACAAATATTTTCCCCCTCTCCCCACCACCTCCACCTCCCTTCTTCTGCAGCTTATTAAACAACACTGACACTACATAGGAACATAGGAAGTTGCTGTATACTGAGTCAGACCCTTGGTCTATCTAGCTCAGTATTGTCTTCACAGACTGGCAGTGGCTTCTGCACAGTTGCAGGCAGGAATCTCTCTCAGTTCCCCTCCTCGTAATCAGGTTAGTAAACCTGTATGTCATTTATGCAATGCCCGTGCATAGGAATAGGGAGGGAAGACGCGACCAAGAGGTTCACGCGGATGAGACAGTACATCTCTTCTGGAAAAGTTTGTATGGTTATGTGCAAAAAGACAAGAGTATCTCTTCTAAACAGCAATGGGACAAATTGCGGAAATGGACGTTGGATGTAAATCCCCCCCCCATTACCTGATGTGCCTTGAAATCCCCCACCCCCCGAGTTACGGTACTACCTGCATATACTTCATAACCTTGTGGGTTTCCAAATCCTTGTGTGTAAATCTTTGAAGATGTATCATGTACAAACAACCACTTTGTATATCATTGTGCTTTGGCAACATACTGTATGCTTCGGTAGTTTGTTGGTTCAATTAAAAAAAATCTTGTCCTATTAAAAATAAATAAATCTTGTCCTAACTTGGAGATGCTGCCAGGGAGGGAACTAGGAACCTTCTGTTCTTCCCAGAGCGGCTTCATATATTAAGGGGAAGATCTTGCAGTGCTCACACATCAAGTCTCCCATTCATATGCAACCAGGGCGGACCCTGCTTAGCTAAGGGGACAAGTCAGGCTTGCTACCACCAGACCAGCTCTCCTCCTCCACAAGACCAGCTCTCCTCTTAGTTATTCTAGTTATTCATGACTAAGCACCATAAATATGGAAGGAAAAAGAAGTGTATTTTACAATTCTACTCTATTTTATTGCAAAGTACAATAAAAACAAGGCAATACTTCCTGGAAGAGTTAATTCTTCAATATTCAACTTCAATATTCAAACAGTTCCTGAAAATGATAATACTTCAATATTCAATATTTATAACACATTGTGCGATGTGTTGTGCAACCTGATATGTGTTTTGGAGAACAGATTGTGCACAACATCATAGGGCACCACAACTTTGTGTAGTTCCACAGGCTTAAATGCACACAACTTCTCTCGTTGTACTAAGGCAACAATAGTCTGGATAACATCTTGTACTTGCATATCAATTTTAAAGTGCAAACTAAGGGTATTTATCATTTAATTTATGTTTATACCACTTTTAAAATTGAAATGCTCACAGTGGTAAAAGCAAAACCAAAAGACAACGACCCACTAAAAAGGAGAACTGCAAAATTTGAAAGATCAAGAAACACAATAAACAATTAAGCAGCAAGGTAAAATCAATGAACGTCAGCTGTCAGTCATTTAAAGCAAAGCAGTATAAAATGACTTCCCTGACAATGTGGGGCTGCCCCTAATGTATGCCCCCAGCCAGGGAATTCTGCAGTTGTGCCTTCACCTCTGAAAATGTCCTGCCTGTGGTACCCACTAATTAATCCGCGTGAAGGCACCTCTGGGTAAACTCATAGATGCCAAGATCAAGATTATAAAGTGCATTGTGTCATGTTTATTGAATTTATATGAAATTTATATGGACACCCCCAGTTTGAGAAATCTATCCTCCCTAATGAATAGCAAATTGTGATGTTATTGAATGGATGGGTTCAAAGAACCTGGGCCCCCACAAGCTCCACCCCTCCCTATTTTCTTCATTATTTCCCTCGCTCCAAGGGGCTGCTGGGAGAGGGGCAACCACGAGCCCCTTCTCCCCTAGCTATGCCCCTGGTAAAGGTAAAGTGTGCCATCGAGTCGGTGTCGACTCCTGGTGACCGCAGAGCCCTGTGGTTGTCTTTGGTAGAACACAGGAGGGGTTGACCATGGCCTCCTCCCGCGCAGTATGAGATGATGCCTTTCAGCATCTTTCTAGATCGCTGCTGCCCAATAGAGGTGTTTCCCCTAGTCTGGGAGACTATAGGACCATAGACTAGACCATAGTCTGTTTCCCATAGTGGGGATTCGAACCGGCAACCTCTGGCTTGCTAGTCAGGTCATTTCTCCAATGTGCTGGTAAAATTGTGCTGTCGAGTCAGTGTCAACTCCCGGCACCCACAGAGCCTTCTGGTTATCTTCGATAGACTACTGGAGGGGTTTACCATGGTCTCCTTCCGCGCAGTATGAGATGATGCCTCTCTGTATCTTCCTATATCGCTGCTGCCTGATATAGATGTTTTCCCATAGTCTGGGAGGCAGACCAGCGGGGATTTGAACCTGCAACCTCTTGCTCCCTAGGCAAGTTACTTCCCCACTGCGCCACAAAGTGTACTTCAGCAACAAATACTTATATTCTTTCTACAAGAATCTCCGTGTTTCTTCTCTAAATAGCTGCAACAACTAAACCCTGAAAACTGCTCTGTAACTGGAGGTGGGTAGCTTCTTTAGTGCTCTGCTATAACTGGGGGTAAAAATTACAACTCCCAACACCCGTAGCAGCTCTTCTGGAGGAGGGAATCGTCTCCCTCCGTCTCCCTCCATTGGCTGCTGTGTTGCCTCGCACCTTCAGCTCTCCTGGCCCACAGAAGCTTTTCTGAAGGAAGGATTCAGCTTCCTCCATTTGCTGCTGCTGATCCCATGTAGGATCGGAAACAGCGAACAGGCAACAGCGAACAGGACTCTCGGAGGGAGACAATTTCCTCCTTCAGAAGAGCTGGAGCAGCAGAGGCGCTGCACTCAGGCTCAGCAGCAGCAAACGGAGGGAGATGATTCCCTCCTTCAGAAGAGCTTCTGTGGGCAGGGAGAGCTGAAGGTGCGAGGCTCCACAGCAGCAAATGTGTCGGTTTTGGGGAGATAACTTCGGGATCGCAGTAAAGTTTCCCAGTAAATTTGCGGTAAAGCCTGCTGTGTATAAAAGTCCCAGGTCATCATCTAAGAGGTTCTAAAGCCAGTTTTTTGAGGGGTTTTTTGCAATATAGTTTTCATTCTTTCATTCATTTGAGCTTATAGTGTCAAATATGGAAAGAATGGCCAATCTTTTGTTTGCATTCTGCATGGTCTCCTTAAGGATCCTTTTCTATCCCCAGATCTGACCAATTTCCTCTCTGCCTTCTTGCAGGTGAAAGCTGGGAGAGGAAGAGTGAGTGGGAACCCAGAAGAGAAATTATGGATGATGCTTGATAGGGGAAAGGGAGCACAGACTAAAAACTGGAGCACAATTTAAGAAGAGAAATAGATAACCTGCCTGTCAGCAAAGAGTCCAAACAATAGTGGAGAACGTAAGAGAAAGGAGCCTGTGCTCTTGGCGTAACAAAAGCCTCATTTCTGAACCAAGTGGGAAATGAAAGAAAGAGAGAAATTATATAAATGTTTGAAATGTGGAAAATGCTTCAGCAGGGGTGGAAGCCTTATTTTCCACCATAGAACCCACACTGGGGAGAAACCATATGAATGTTTGGAGTGTGGAAAGCGCTTCAGCATGAGTGGAGGCCTTATTTTACACCATAGAACCCACACTGGGGAGAAACCATATAAATGCTTGGACTGTGCAAAGTGCTTCAGCACGAGTGGAGCTCTTACTGTACATCACAGAACCCACACTGGGGAGAAACCACATCAATGCCTGGAGTGTGGAAAGTGCTTCAGCACGAGTGGAGCTCTTACTGTACATCACAGAACCCACACTGGGGAAAAACCACATAAATGCTTCGAGTGTGGAAAGAGCTTCAGGATAAGTGTAAATCTTACTAAGCACCATAGAACCCACACTGGGGAGAAACCACATAAATGCTTGGAGTGCGGAAAGAGCTTCAGCATGCGTCGAAATCTTACTAAGCACCATAGAACCCACACTGGGGAGAAGCCACATAAATGCTTGGAGTGTGGGAAGAGCTTCAGCGTGAAAGGAAATCTTACTTTACACCACAGAATTCACACTGGGGAGAAACCACATAAATGCTTCAAATGTGGAAAGAGCTTCAGCCTGAAAAGAGGTCTTATTATACACAATAGAACTCATACTGGGGAGAAACCACATAAATGCCTGCAGTGTGGAAAGAGCTTCACCCAGAGTGGAGATCTTACTATACACCATAGAACCCACACTGGGGAGAAACCACATCAGTGTTGTGAGTGCGGAAAGAGCTTCAGCACGAGTGGAGCTCTTACTTTACATCACAGAACCCACACTGGGGAGAAACCACATCAATGCTTGGAGTGTGGAAAGACCTTCAGTACAAAGGGAAACCTTGATAAACACCACAGAACACACACGGGGGAGAAGCCATATAAATGCTTGGAGTGTGGCAAATACTTCAGCCAGAGTTCAAAACTTTCTGTACACCATAGAACCCACACTGGAGAGAAACCACATAAATGCTTGGATTGTGGAAAGAGCTTCAGCATGAATGGAGATCTTAAAAAACACTATAGAACTCACACCGGGGAGAAACCATATAAATGCTTGGAGTGTGGAAAGAACTTCAGCAGGAGTGGAGACCTTACTATACACCTTAGAAGTCACACTGGGGAGAAACCATATAAATGCTTGGAGTGCCGAAAGAGCTTCAGCTCAAGTGGAAGTCTTACAAAACACCATAGAACCCACACTGGGGAGAAACCATATAAATGCTTGGAGTGTGGAATGAACTTCAGCCAGAGAGGACATCTTACGACACACCGTAGAACCCACACTGGAGGGAAACCACATAAATGTCTGGAGTGCGGAAAGAGCTTCAGGAACATGAAAGCTCTTACTCTACACCATAAAACCCACACTGGAAGGAGGAAGACACACCAGACTGCACATGCGCAAATTCAAACAGGGTAGGAATCGTACACATTAAACTGCTGAAAAGCCCGAGAATCTCTCTCATTTTGTGAAATATAAACCCTTGTGAGATTTCTGCTTTGGATTTGTCTTTCATCCCTCTGAGGAAATTCATAGATTTGTGTCTGTGTTATGAATAAATGTGCAGAATTCATTCAAAGTGATTAATCAAATTTTACATTTTCGTAGCATATACTTTCTTTTGGTTGCCTCTGAATACATTTATGTATCAATCCCTGGAATGTAGATTCTGTGGGAAACTCAGACTGTGGAAAAGAATGTAAAGGCCACTTAAATGTTTTTTAAACCTTTTCCTCTCATGTGATTGTGCAATCCTAATTTTTAAGAGCAATCGTTCAAATTGCTAAATTCATGACCAACATAAGTTTAAGACAGAGAGCGAGAATTTTAAAGGTGGAAACCAAAATTTGGATTTCAATATTTAGGTTTTGGTGAAAACT
The DNA here is from genome assembly GCF_027244095.1 of Hemicordylus capensis. Lineage (NCBI taxonomy): Eukaryota > Metazoa > Chordata > Lepidosauria > Squamata > Cordylidae > Hemicordylus > Hemicordylus capensis. The sequence continues at coordinate 5,235,932 of NC_069670.1, forward strand.
TAACCTCCTCCCAAGTGGTTTGACTACTTTGAGCGTAGTGGTCACTTTTAGATCCATGTATTGTACAAAACTGTAATCTAAACCAGGGTTTCTCAACGTGTGGGTCCCCAGATGTAATTGGACTTCAACTCCCATAATTCCCAACCAAAGGCCACTGGGGCTGGGGATTATGGGAGCTGAAGTCCAATAACATCTGGGGACCCACGCGTTGAGAAACCCTGATCTAAACGATTAGCTTCAGTTTTTATTATCCTTGGGTTATGATATTGCCAAGAAGGCTCTTAAGCAGAGGATTTGTTAAATGGATCATCAAAAGGATATTAGTTGGATCCCAAAGCTCCTTATCCTGGAAAGCATTAAATCATCTTAAACTCACAAATTATCACTAGGAATTGACGGTCCCCACCTATTGCAGGGCTTTTTCCTTCACTTGCTGGTATGCTCTGCCTTCTGCTGTGCTGTCTGGGATGTTTCAGAATGTTCCATAAGATGCAATCGTTTGTCCTTGTAATTCTGGTGCATTTGCGTCCATTGAGTCCATCCTTGATAACTGTATATTTTATCAGTCAATAAGAAATTCTTTTATCACTCTTTTTTTATTGCCTTTCCATGGGCATTCAGTGTTATCTTATGTCCAGGCACAACCGAAGCGAGGCTGGTCCGGCCCTGTCACCAAACTGAATCGTATCCGCTCGTAGGATGGCACAATGGATATACTTGTAAAGGGGGATCTGGTGACTGGCGAGGATTCCCTGTTGCAAATAAAGTGCATTCCTAATTTGGGGGAAGAGAAAGTGTAGTTTTTACCTTTAAAATTCATGTGCCAGGGTGGTGGAGGCTGTGGTGGTGAAGACATCAGAGGTGGCATCTAAAAGGGGGGGCTTCCCCCCCATTTTTGTGCATTTCACGCATGCTCATAGGCCATATGCATCACCACCTCCTCCAATCTCCACTGGTGCCTGAATTTCAAATGAAAACACTACCTTTTATCTCCCCACCACCACCACCATTTACTCTAGGGATTTCCCTTTGCTTTTAAAAGTGAATCTTCGCCAGATTCCCCCTTTAGAAGTTGTGGAGAAAGGAGGCCTAGACCTCTTCTTTTGGTAAAACTTTGTAGTGTAATAGTGTCATTCTGGTCCTTTTTTTGGCACTTAAAAGAGTCAATCAGAGTGTAATGTTGGAAATACGTCCATCCTGCCATCTTGTTCTCTCCATGCCTGCAGCACAGCCTACTCTTTTGGAATCCAGTTTGGAAGCTCGAGGGCCATGCCAGGCTGATTGAGTCTGTTTGGAGCTTCTGTCCCCTTGATGGCAGTGAAGGGGGTTAATCAGAGTCCCATATCTCAGAGCTACCATCTTGTTCTCCAAGGTCTGCAGTACAGGCCACTGTTTCCGGGATGTGGCTTGACACCGTTCTGGGCTGACTCACGGCCTTCCACAGTTCTGCTTGTGAGGGGGAGAATAGAAGTCTAAGACTAGGAATATTCCACTGCTGAAATCTCGCTCTCCATTGTAATCTCATTTGGGGATCCAGCTGGGTTTTTAAGGGGCTGGTCTGGTCTCTTCCACCTCCCACCCAGATCTGTGGAGTTTGGAATGGCTCAATGCCTGAAATAACACAGAAAAGCCTCTCTTCCCAGTGTCTGCAGGACATCTCATGGTTCCAGGCAGGAGCCTAACTAGGAGAGAGAGGACCTGCGTTCTCCCCTTTCCCGGGTGGCCCCCTCGAAGTGAGGGAGATAATGAAGAAAATAGGGAGGGGTGGAGCTGGGGGGGCCCTCAGGAGCTGGGGGGGGGGCTATGGGTCTTCGAACCCATCCGCTCATTTATAGCTACTTCCCTAGTTCCAGGGATCCAGTTTGACATTCTCAGGGCTGCTTCAGACCTCAGTGCCATTCTGTTCCTTTTTTTTTTTTTTTTTACACTGAAGGGGTTAATTAAAGTGTAATATTGGAAATATGTCCATGCTGCCATCTTGTTCTCCAGCGTGTGCAGCACAGCCCACTGTTTGGGAGATGCAGCTTGACTATTCGGATCCCATTCCGGGCTGTCTCAAGACGTTCTACAGTTCTGGTTGTGAGGGGGCTAATAAAAGTATAATACTAGGAATATTTCAGGGCTAACATAATGCTCTCCATTATCTCTAAACCATCCCTCTGGTTTGGGGGTCCATTTTTATTTTTAAGGGGTCATTCTGGCCTCTTCCGGCTTTCACCCAGACCTGCGGAGGTCAGCCCGCAACTACCATCATCCCCATTAGCTAATGTGGCTGGGGATGTTGGGAGTTGTAGTCCAAAACCACTTGATGTGTGAGCACTGGAAGATATCCCCCTTAGGGGATGGGGGGCTGCTCTGGGAAGAGCATTTAGGCTCCAAGTTCCCTCCCTGGAAGCATCTCCAAGATAGGGCTGAGAGAGACTCCTGCCTGCAACCTTGGAGAAGCCGCTGCCAGTCTGGGTAGACCAGGGATTACCAATATTGGGTCCCCCGATGTTATTGGACTTCAACTCCCAGCCCCAGTGACCTTTGATTGGGGATTATGGGAGTTGAAGTCCAATAACATCTGTGGACCCAGTGTTGAGGATACCTGGTGTAGACAATACTGAACAAGATGGACCAAGGGTCTGACTCAGTATATGGCAGCTCCCTATATTCCTATGTACCAATGGGAAAACTTGAGTTGTGCCTCAGCCCTGCTGAGCTGGATGGCCCTTCATTTAGTCTTCCAGATTGCACACGCATGGTGCTCTGATCACAAAAGAAGAGACAAGATGGAGAAATGGATAATGCTGAGTATAGCCATTCCATTGCAAAATGAAGGGTCTGTCTTGGCAGAATCCCATGCCTGAATCCTTCCCTGTGCACAAATCCCCTGTTTTGATGGTCCCATCTTAAAAAAAAACACCAAAAATAATTTAAAAAAAAAATCCGGGGGTGTGGGGTGAGGAGAGAAGGACGGCGAAAAGAAAGATCATAGAGTAGGAAAACGGACAGAAAAAAAGCACTCCAAGAATTCTTGGAGTTGGAGCATCTTCCGCATGCAGAAAGGCTAAAGATCCCTTTCTATTTCTGAACTACAAGCCCACTAAGGGGGTGCAGAACAGAGATTTGCATCTGTGCCAGCAATACAGGAAGTATGGGTTGTGGGGGGAATCTGTCCACAAAACGATGGAACTTAAGCTGATTCGCAGATTCTGGGGCAGAAAGCAGTCCTGGGGCCATTAACACGTGGCAGGGCTTCTCAGACGCGAGTCCCGGATGTGGCTGGACTACAAGCCCCATCACCCCCTGCCGCTATGCCCAAGGCCCAGCAGGAGCGGAGTGTCTGTGTGAGCACATGTGTGCCATTGTCCGGTCCAATGCCCAACCCCACCAGCATCAACTTCCCGGGCTCTGCCAAGGTCGGACCTGCAGGAGACCTCCCTCCCGGACCTCCCTTTCCCTTGGAAACCGGATTGCGGAGGAGGGGGGGCGGCGTACAGCCCTTGCGACCCCTTCCATCGGGGAATTAGCTGCCGCTGCGAAGGGAAGGAGACGGATTTCTTCCCTTCCTCCAGCTTCAATCCCTGTCCTCAGGAGCAGCCAGAGATCTTTCAATGCTGGGGCAGAAAAGGGGCTGCCCGACAAGGGAAAAATGCATGTAACACCCCCCCTCCCACCCCATGGATTGCTGTCTCCCTCTTCCTTCCCGCTGGCTCTGTCTCTCTCCCCCCCCACCCCGTCCCTGCTCCTTCCTGGTCTGCTTGCGGGGCTGTGGGAGGTCGCCAGCCTGCAGCCCCCCCCCCACACCCCCACACTTGTGCCCCCCTTATAATCCTCCTAACAATCCCCAAAAGCCCCCTAAGTGGAAGATCTTCCCGCACAGAGGAGGCCAGGCTTTGCTCTGTGGGGGTGTGTCCCCACCGGAGTGGGCGCGGCTTTGAAGGCTCAGCCAATGAGAGAGAGAGAGAGAGAGAGTGGATACTATGTTGCATTAGAAGCGGAGGTGGAGCTGGGAGGAGGAAGAGGAAGTGGGGGGGGCGGAGCGAAGAGCGCGGAGGGGTCAGAGAAGGAGCAGGCGGCTTGCATGAGCGTGTCTCTGCGAATAAAGAGCCGGAGTCCTTCCCCTGATCCTCCGCGGCTGCTTGGATCCGGAGTGACGGTGCAAGAGGCCGGAGCTGCTGCTGCTGCTGCTGCGTGGAAGGCGGCGAGTGTTTCTCCTCCGCAGAGGCCGATCCGGCTCAGTGGCTGCTCAGCGCTTGGGAGAAAGAGGCAGGTGAGCCTCCAGAGGCCGCCGCGCAGCATTCTGGGTAAGCGGCTGTGGGTGGGAGGGGGCCTCCCTCCCTCCCAGCCCCGCGGCCGTCTCTCTCTTCTGCAGTGGGAACTGTCCGCGCAGGAGGGTTGCGAGGAATGCAGCCAGCAGTGGGGGGTGCGGGGGGGGTCTGGACAGAGCTCTGTATAAAAAACAGTACCATTTTTTTTTTGAGGGGGGGAGGATTCGAACTCGCAGCAAAGCCTCACAATAAATCCCCAGCAGGGCCTGGGCGCTTTCCAGATGACATGCTACAAGGGATGTAAATTTTATTTATTTATTTATTTTTATTTTTATTTTATCCCACCCTAGATGGTCTCCAGGGCTCTCCGCGACCTGCAATGTAGGAGCAGAAAGCCGCCTTTTGCCGTTAACACCCCTGCCTTGCTTTCCCCTCCGATTGGCTGCCAGGCCTCCACTTTCTCCTTTTTGCTAGCTGGCTCCGCTCCTGCTCAGCAGAGAATTAATAAAGGGATGGGAGGCGGGGGGCGGGGTGTATGATCCCAAGCAGCTATTTTGTATAGCTCCTTTTTCCCACCCACCCACCCGCCGGAGTGAATGTGGCTAGCCTGCAGCCTTCCCAGGTGGCAATTTTTACTTTGCTTCCCGACCAAAGGGCAGCTGTCCTCCAGGTCAGGTGACCTTGAAACAAAGCTACTGGACAGCCCTTCATTATTATTTTATTATTTTACATTATCATGCACCATTCAGATTTTTCATTGCCTGTTCGAGCTTGGCCTGACTTATATCCAGGGTTAAAGAAAATCCACGTTTTTTTGTTTTTGTTTGGTGGTGGTTGTTGTTGTTTTAGGGGAGGAGGATTCGAACTCACAGCAAAGCCTCACAATAAATCCCCAGCAGGGCCCGGGCGCTTTCCAGATGACATGCTACAACGGATAAAAAAATTATTTACTTTACTTTTATTTTATTTATTGTTCAATTTATATACTGCCTTTCATTAAAACAACCCCAAGGTGGTTGACAGCAACGTTTTAAAAATGAGATTATAAAAATGACACAGTTAAGATATTAAACTTAAAAATATAAAATAAATCTGATTAAAAATTTAAAACACAAGTATAAAAAAAGAATACAATTTTTTTTGTGGAGGGGAGGAGGATTTGAATTCGCAGCAAAGCCTCACAATAAATCCCCAGCACAGCTTGGGTGGTTTCCAGATGACATGCTACAAGGGATAAAAAAATTATTTACTTTACTTTTATTTTATTTATTGTTCAATTTATATACCGCCTTTCTTTAAAACAATCCCAAGGCGGTTAACAGCAACATTTTAAAAACCAGATTATAAAAATGACACAGGTAAAATATTAAACTAAAAATATAAGATGAATCTGATTAAAAAATTTAAAACACAAGTATAAAAAAACAATACAAAGTACAAAGAGCAGCAGCAGAGACGATCATATAAAAGCCTGGGTTAAAAAAATGCTTCTGCTTCGCAGGTTCCTACTGAAAACAGTCCCCAGAATCTCAAACGGGGAGGTACAGCTGCTTTGCAACGCACATGCAACGTTGTCACACTATAACACAAAGATAAAATCTGAAAGGTGGCTTCGGAAATGTATTTGTGAACAGCATCTTGCTGTCGGCATAAGGACTGTGGTGTCACGGGAAGTGCGGAAGCACACTTAGCAGATCCGTAGTGACACTGGTAGGGTGTCACCTGGAAAGCGCCTTGCTGTCTAGGAGACCTTCATGGAAAAGGAGAGATGGATTGGCCACCACCTTCAAAGATCTGAAGTGGTGGGAACCAAGTTCCCTCTAACAGGGATTCCCAGATGTTGGTCTGGTGGGTAGCAAGCATGACTTGTCCCCTTAGCTAAGCAGGGTTGCATATGAATGGGAGACTTGATGTGTGAGCACTGCAAGATCTTCCCCTCAGGGGATGGAGCTGCCACTCTGGGAAGAGCATCTAGGTTCCCGGTTCCCTCCCTGGCAGCATCTCCAAGAGAGGGCTGAGAGAGAGATTCCTGCCTGCAACCTTGGAGAAGCCGCTGCCAGTCTGAGTAGACAATAGAGCCAGAGAGACCAAGGGTCTGACTCAGTATATGGCAGCTTCCTATGTTCCTAGGTTGTTGACTACAACTCCCAGCATCCCCAGCTGCAGTGGCCACTGGCTGGGGATTATGGGAGTTGTAGTCAACAACATCTGGGAATCCCTGTTAGAGGGAACGCTGGTGGGAACTTACATGATTTGGGTTTTTCATTGCGGTTTAGAGCTTAGCCCGATTTATGTCTGGGTTTTTTAAAAAAATCTGCATTTTGCATCGGTGTGTTTGGGCGAGTTCGAACTTGCAGTAAAGCCTCACAGTAGAGCCTGCTTTCTGGGGAAGCTCCCGGACGGTTCCCAGACAGCAAACTTTGGCAGCCCAGCATTACTACAGTTCTGTAATCTCACAGCTTCTTGGCTTTTTGTTGTTTGCTTGTTTTATTTATTTATTTATTTATTTATTGTTTGCTTGTTTTATTCATTCATTCATTCATTCAGTTTCTATACCGCCCTTCCAAAAATGGCTCAGAGCCGTTTATACAGAGAAATAACAAATAAATAAGAAGGATCCCTGTCCCCAAAGGGCTCACAATCTAAAAAGAAACATAAGACAGACACCAGCAACATTATGACATTATGCATTTTACATACATCTTTCCCAGTCTCCCCCACCTCCACCCCCCCACCCACCCCTGGGGAGGGCAGGAGAGACTAGGGCAGAAGGCAGGTGGGGAGGGGGGAAACGCTAGCCTCAAAGAGCACACAGATGCTCTGTGCGGGTTCAGCTGGTTCCTAAGTATTTCAAGGAGTCTGTTTTCTATGTAAAGGGCCAGAGCATTTTCCTGCAAGAGAAAGGTAATTTCCCTCTGGATGTAGCCTCCGACTTGCACCTGATAATGTTGTACCCAGACAGGTCCCCAAACCGGAGTAATAATTCCATAAGTTTAGGAACAGATTCTTGTGGTTTTGTAAGGAACAGAAGGGTGTCCCCTGCATATAGCCCAATTTTAAGTATATGTCCATCCGCCTCAATCCCCTTAATAACCACATCTTGCCTCTCTGCACAGGCCAAGGGCTCCAGGGCCAATCAAAGAGCAAAGGGGATAGGGGGCAGCCCTGTCTAACCCCACATTTTAGAGAAACGGGTCCTCCCTGGCAGAATCTCCAAGATAGGGCTGAGAGAGACTCCTGCCTGCAACGTTGGAGAAGCTGCTGCCAGTCTGGGTAGACAATCCTGAGCTAGATGGACCAATGGTCTGACTCAGTATATGGCAGCTTCCTATGTTCCTAATCCAAACAGATAAAGGAAGAATTCTTATTATTTCATTATATTTGGAGACAAGAGCTGGTCTGGTGGTAGCAAGCATGACTTGTCCCCTTAGCTAAGCAGGGTCCTCCCTGGTTGCATATGAATGGGAGACTTGATGTGTGAGCACTGCAGGATTATATTCCCCTTAGGGGATGATGGGGCCACTCTGGGAAGAGCATCTAGGTTCCAAGTTCCCTCCCGGGCAGCATCTCCAAGATAGGGCTGAGAGAGACTCCTGCCTGCAACCTTGGAGAAGCCGCTGCCAGTCTGGGAAGACAATACTGAGCTAGACAGACCAATGCTCTGACTCAGTATATGGCAGCTTCCTATGTTCCTATGACCACTGGTATTAATTCTCGCTGTGGGCATTTTGTAATAATACAGGCCCAGTTTAGGAAGTTAATTTGGAACTTGAATTTCTCCAGGATTGCCAGGAGAAAGTCCCTTTGTACTTTGTCAAAGGTCTTCTCTCCATCGAGGGAGAGCAGGAGGGCCTGTCCGTTCCACGGGGACACAATATTAATGAGATTGTGCTCCAAACATATATTGTCTGCCCCCTGCCGCCTAGGTATCAAGTCAGCGTGTCCTGGGTGTACAAAGGTATGTACACAGTTATTGACACGGGTTGCCAAAATTGTGGCCGGAATTTTGACGTTAACATTTACTAGTGAAATTGGTCTGTCGTTTTCACATTGATGCGGGTCTCTCTTTGGCTTGGATATAAGAGACACGTTTATGTCATACGTTGTCAGTGGCAGCGTAAGTGTATTCATGGCTTCTGTAGCCTCCTCCATCAACATCAGGGCTATTTTATTGGAGAATCTTTGGTACCAATCAGACACGTAACCATCTGGGGCCTTTCCCGATTTAATGTTTTTAATTGCTACTTGGATTTCAGCTAAGGAGACTGGTGCTGCAAGAAGTGCATGCAGCTTGTGATTCAGTGAGGCTCAGCATCTGTCTGGATTTATTTATTTGCTTTTTTCCCCATTTATATCCTGCTTTTCCTCTGAGGAGCTCAGAGCGGGGTACATGGTTAGGTTATCCTCACAACAACCCTGTGAAGTAGGCTGAGATATACATGACTGGCCCAAAAGTCACCCAGTGAGGTTCATGCGTGGATGGGGATTCGAACTCGGGTCTTCCCAGTACTGGTCCAACACTCTGACCACTATGCTATGCTGACTCTCTGGGAACTTTTTATCCAGGAACTGGATTTTATCCAGGGACTGCTGGATCCCTTTCCCATCATAGGAGGGGATATGATTATATAGTACAGAATAAAACCTTTCAAATGCAGAAGTAATTGCTTTGTTGTCTGTATTTGTTTGATCCTATAGGCCAAAAGCTTGCCCACTTTTCCCCCTGATTCCCAGTATGTTTGCCTGGAGCAAGCCAGGAGGAACTCAGATTTATATAACCCCTGCTAACTTGGCAAAGAGGCACCTTTTAACGTGGTGATGCTCTTTATTGAGCAGGGGGAGAGTAACTGGCCCTCTCCACCCCCAGCACAGGACCTCCAGTGACTCTTGCTGGTGTCTATCTTATGTTTCTTTTTAGCTTGTGAGCCCTTTGGGGACAGGGTTCCATCTTATTTATTTATTATTTGTCTGTGTAAACCACCCTGAGCCATTTTTGGAAGGGCAGTATAGAAATCGAATTATTATTACTACTACTACTACTACTACTACTACTATTATTATTATTATTATTAATTTACTTCATAGTGTAGCTTCAGGAGGCTAGCATATGTACGAGGGGATGGGTTGACATTATATTCCAGCCAAACCACTTTTAAGTTCCTCTTCAGATTACTTGTTTCTTTTAAGCTGTTGATAGATATATAGATACACACACACACACACACACACACACAGGTGAAACTCGAAAGCCACCCTTTTTTGGAAGGGCAGTATATAAATCGAATAAATAATAAAGCCAGTTCTCTTTGCAATATATTTTTCATTAATTTGAGCTTTTAGCATAATCACATAGTGGTCAAATATAGAAAGAACCGCCAATCTCTTGTTTCACATGATCTCCATAACGCTCCTTTTCTGTCCTCAGCTCTGACCAATTTTTTCTCTTCCATGCTGCAGGTGAGAGTTTGGAGAGGAAGAGTGAGTGGGAGTTCAGGAGAGAAATTATGGGTGATGCCTGATGAAAGAGAGCACAGACTAAAAACTGGAGCACAATTTAAGAAGAAAGATTGATAACCTGCTTGTCAGCAAAGAGTCCAAAAAATAGTGAAGAACGTAAGAGAAAGGAGTCTGTGTCCTCTGCGTAGCAAAAGCTTCACATCTGAACGAAGCTTTAAACCTCAGTGGGAAATGGAAGCAGGTGAGAAATTATATGAATGTTTGGATTGTGGAAAGAGCTTCAGTAGGAGTGGACACCTTACTGTACACCAGAGAATCCACACTGGAGAGAAACCACACAAATGCTCAGAGTGTGGAAAGGGCTTCAGCACGAGTGGAGCTCTTACTGTACATCACAGAACCCACACTGGGGAGAAACCATATGAATGCTCGGAGTGTGGAAAGGGCTTCAGCACACGTGGAAAACTAACTTTCCATCACAGAATCCACACAGGGGAGAAACCATATAAATGCTTGGAGTGTGGAAAGAGCTTCATCACGAGTGGAAATCTTGCTTTGCACCAAAAAATCCACACTGGGGAGAAACCACATAAGTGCTTGGAGTGTGGAAAGCGCTACATTCAGAGAGGACATCTTATTATTCACCAGAGAACCCACACTGGAGAGAGGCCATATACATGCATGGAGTGTGGAAAGAGCTTCCGCACAAGTGGAGATCTCAATAAACACCAGAGAACCCACACTGGGGAGAAACCATATAAATGCTTGGAATGTGGAAAGAGGTTCACCACACGTGGAGTTCTTACTGTACATCATCGAATCCACACTGGGGAAAAACCAAATAAATGCTTCGAGTGTGGAAAGAGCTTCAGTGGCAGCCTTACTTTGCACCTTAGAACCCACACTGGGGAGAAACCATATAAATGCTTGGTGTGTGGAAAGAGCTTCAGCCGGAGTTCAGATCTTACTGTACACCATAGAACCCACACTGGGGAAAAACCATATCAATGTTGGGATTGCGGAAAGAGCTTCACCCAGCGTGGAGTACTTACTGTACACCAAAGAACCCACGTTGGGGAGAAACCGCATACATGCGTGCAGTGTGGAAAGCGCTTCAGGCTGAGTGAAATTCCTGATGAATACCATAGAACCGACTCGGAGGATAAACCACATAAATGCTTGGAGTGTGGAAAGAGCTACATCTACATAGGGCATCTTATTATACACCAAAGAACCCACACCGGAGAGAAACCACATAAATGCTTGGAGTGTGGAATGAGCTTCAGCACAATTAGAGCTCTTAAAAAACACCATAGAACCCACACTGGGGAGAAACCATATAAACCATATAAATGCTTTGAGTGTAGAAAGAGTGTCAGCCAGAGTGCAAATGTTGCTTTGACACCATAGAAACCACACTGGAAGAAGGAAGGCACACCTTACTGTACATGCATAGATTTAAACCGGGTAGGAATTATACATCACCTTAAGTGGCGTAGCGGGGGAAAGCTTGACTAAGAAGCAGAAAGTTGCCCGTGCAAATCCCCACTGCTACTATGTCGGGCAGCAGCGATATAGGAAGATGCTGAAAGGCATAATCTCAAACTGTGTTGGAGGAGGCAATGGTAAACCCCTCCTGTAAAAGAAAACCACAGGGCTCTGTGGACACCAGGAGTCGAAATTGACTTGACGGCACACTTCACCTTTAGGAATCATACACATGAATGAAACTGCAGATAGGCTCAAGGATCTTCTTCATTTGGGAAATATAAACCCTTATGAGATTTCTGCTTCTGATTTGTCTTGCTTCCCCCTAGGAGAATTCATCATCTTGTGTCTGTGTTATGAATAAATGTGCAGAATTCATTCACACTGATTAATGAATATTAATTTTTCACAGCATATGCCTTCTTGCTTCTGAATATATTTGTGTCGGTCTCTGGAATATGGATTCTGGAACTAGAGGTGGAAATTATAGACCTACAGCCATTGGCCTTTTTGAGGCCAAAGTACTAGCTCAGCAACTTTATGGCGCTCAACCTCGACCATATTCAAACTTTCCCCCTCAGGTGATTCTGCAATCCTAATTTTTAAGAAGAATATTTCAAGTTGCTAAATGCACTGCCAATGTAATTTGACACTGGAAGCTGTAATTTTAAAACTTGGCTTTCAATATTTAACTTTTGTTTAAAACGTAACCTCCCCCCAACTGGCTCATCCTCTTTGATTGCAGTGGACACTTTCAGATCCAGCTGGTGAACAAAATTAGAATCTAACCTATTGACTTTGCATTTTTCTCCTAAATTTTTATTATCCATGGGTTATGGCAGTGCCAAGAAGGTTCTTAAGTAGAGGATTTGCAATATGGATCATCAAACCCTGGTGGTGCAGTGGTAAAACTTCCTCCCTGTAACCAGAAGGTTACAAGTTCGATCCTGACCAGGGGCTCAAGGTTGACTCAGCCTTCCATCCTTCTGAGGTCGGTAAAATGAGTACCCAGAATGTTGGGGGGCTTCCAGCTATAGAGCGGTATATAAATGTAAGTGCTATTGCTATTGCTATTGCTATTGCTGAAAGGATATTGGATCCCAAAAATCCTTATCGTGGAAAGAATTAAATCAGATTAAACCAGCAAATTATTGCTATGAATTGACAGTCCCCACCCATCACAGGGCTTTTCCCTTCACTCACTAGAATGCTCTGCCTTCTACTGAGGTGTCTGGGACATTTCCAGATGTTCCATAGGATGCAAGGGTTTGTCCTTGTAATACTGGTGCAGTTGAGTTCATTAAACATGTCCTTCATAACTGCATATATTTTAGCAGTCAATAAATTCTTTTATAACTCTGCTAGGATGTGTGAATCGATTTGGGTACTTAATGATTTGTATCTGAATCTGGCTGATTCAGGTGATTTGTAGACAGAACAAATCAAACCTGTGCTCAATTGCCCAGATTTGGGTACAAACCAAATCACTCCAGATTCAGACCCCCCAAAATTTGGAGATTTGGTCCTCCATTTGTGATGAAAGTAGGTTGGGTGGTAGTGCCTAATGAATGGAAGCTACCACCCAAATTTCAAAGATATTGGGCAAAGGAGTGATTTAAAGTTCACTTTTTTTGAAGTTCACATGTCTTTAAGCTTTTTTTGCATAGGGAATAATGGGGGTTCATCAGCCTTAGTTATAACTTCCTTGGGGGGGGGCACCAGGATGGCCCAGAGCAGGTTGTGGTGGGTGGTAGTGCCCAATGGGTGTGAGGAAGCTACCACCCAGATTTCAAAGAAACTGGGCAAAGGGGTGGTTTTTTTTTTTTTAAAAAAATATGAAGTTAGCATGTCTTTGTGGTAGATTCGGGGCAGAAAAGGAGTTTCAGGAGCAGAAGCGTGGGTCAGGTGGTAGTGTCCTGATGGGTGCCTGCTACCACCCAGATTTCAAATAAATTGGTGAAAGGGGTGATTTTTAATTATTTTCTGAAGTTTGTGCATCTTTAAGCTTTCCCCCATAGGGAATAATGGGGAATTTCAGCAGCTGCATAACTTCACTTGGGCACCAGGGTGGCCCAGAGCAGGTTGTGCTGTAGTGTACATAGGGTGCCAATCACCCCCAAAATGACAAGCCCATGGGGCACTGGGCTTGAATGTCTGAGGTGGACTGAGAGTTGATTCTCGGGTATGAAATGAGAGTTGATTCTCTTATTTCCTACCAGAGAATCTACTCTCAGAAGAACAGCTCAGACATTCAAAACAACAAAACTGGACCGAAATGATTCGCAGGATGACACGGTCGGTATACTTGTAAAGGGGGGTCTGGTGAGGATTCCCTGTTGTAAGTAAAGTGCATTCCCTATAGTAAAGGGGGGTGGAGAGAGAAAGGGTAGCTTATACCTTTTAAAATTCAGGTGCTGGGCTTGCAGAAGCAGTGGTGGAGACATCAAAGTGGCAACGGGGATTTCTCCCTCCACTTTTGTGAATTTTGCACATGCTCATAGGACATTTGCGTCACCACCTCCAATCTCACCGCTGCCATCCCTGGCACCACCGGCACCTGAATTTCAAAGGAAAACACTACCTTTCATCTTGCCCCCTCATTTACTCTAGGGCAGGGATTCTCAACGTTGGGTCCCCAGATGTTAGTGGACTTCAACTCCCATAATCCCCAGCCCCAGTGGCCTTTGGTTGGGGGTTATGGGAGTTGAAGTCCAATAACATCTGAGGACCAAACGTTGAGAATCCCTGCTCTAGGGAATTCCCTTTTCTTTTAAAGGGGAATCCTCGCCCGATCCCCCTTCACAAGTTGTGGAGAAACGAGGCCTAAACCTCTTCTTTTTGTACTATAAATTTCTTTGCTGTTCACTATATTAAGGGGGTCAAAGGTTCATAGCTCCTGTTCTGTCGTTTCATTTTTGAGGGTGATGAAATGTCCTGGTTTGATTTTGGAGGGGAAGGGAGGTTTGCTTTTATTGGTCATGATTTGAAAAATAGAGGGAATTTGAGTCATGCTGATGGGGTATTTTGAAAACTATAGGAGGGAGATTTGTGTGTGTATATAGGAGGCTGCTTTCGGCAGAGGAGAGTTCAGTTGAAGAGCCCTTTTGGAGAGCTGGAGGAGAATCTTTGTTCAGTAGAAGAACCAGTTGGAGTTCAAGGAGAAGAACTGAAGTCTTGCTTGCACTGTCTGAGAGAGGATCAGAACTGGACCAAAAAGAGCCAAGAAATCACTGGCAGAGAGTAGTAACTCTCTGCCGAGCTGAAAACACTGAAGAGCAAAAACACCCTGTCTGGGCTGGACCTCAGAGCTGTGAAGAAGAACAGGACCTGAGGCTGAACAAGGGAGAAGTCGGGTTGCTGAAAAGCAGAAGTGATTGCAAAGGACTCTAAATTAGGGCAGAGTGAGAGTCAGGCCAGTTCGATTCATTTTGAACGCATCCTATTTATTGCTTATGCTCTTTTGGTGGTGGTTCTTTTTTTTGTACTCAACTTTAAAAGCAACTGTTGATTTAAAGTGAACTAATCTCATAGTAAAATTACTTGCTTGTCTTTAAAGAAAAATTGCAGCGTCTGTTTTCTCTGCCCCGCACCGAAGGCCCTTACCACTCTACGAAAGTTGAAGGTGTTCTTGTAACAGAGGTTTGGAAGGCTGTTGTAGTAATCAAATCAAATAAATTTTATTATGGTCCGAGCCCTGCACAGGGCAGTAGAGCGACATCAAAAAGTAATTATAAAACGGCACGGTCAACATTAAAACCATGCTACATCAACATTAAAATTACTATAGACCACAATTACTGTAAACTAATTAATGATAAAATTACTAGAGACTGGAGAGGAGAGCTGGTCTTGTGGTAGCAAGCATGACTTGTTCCCTTAGCTAAGCAGGGTCTGCCCTGGTTGCATATGAAAGGGAGACTAGAAGTGTGAGCACTGTAAGATCTTCCCCTTAAGGGATGGAGCCACTCTGGGAAGAGCATAAGGTTTCAAGTTCCCTCCCTGACTTCTCCAAGATAGGGCTGAGAGAAATTCCTGCCTGCAACCTCAGAGAAGCCGCTGCCAGTCTGTGAAGACAATACTGAGCTAGATGGACCAATGGTCTAACTCAGTATATGGCAGCTTCCTATGTTCCTATGACTATTAAAAATTATTGTGGACTATAAGAACTAAAAACTGTTCTTGTAAAGTTGTAACGATGCCTATGAAACTACTACTAAAAAGACCATTGGTCCAACTAGCTCAGCGTTGCAAAAAGGTCTAGGCCTTACAGAGCTTGCTATGCCCCTAAGTTGTTCTGTTCACTTTGCACCTAGAAAAATTTAATGAAGCTATAGAGAAGAGCAAAGAAGCCACTCTGGGCCCTGTTCATTTGGTTATTTACCCCCATCTCTGGAAAGGCAAGATGATACGCTTTCCCTAAGGTCCACTTCCACCAGGAAATTTAGGCATTTGAAAATGATTGTGCACCCTCCTCCGATGAATCAATACTTTATTGTGGTCCATGACCAGGGAGGGGTGGTGTTGTGTGAACACAACATATCTATCCACTATATCCAGCTAGTATTTAAATTTGTCAATCACAAGAACCACAATTAAGAGATCTAATCTTACAAGCAGCCACTAGAGATGTGCGAATCGGCTCGCTTCGAGCTGAGTTCAATACCGAGCCGGCCTGGTCTAGGCAATCCGAGTTTGAAGCATCCTGACCCCCCAAAGGGGTGTGCCGGTCCATAACAGACTAAACCCTGGTTCAAAGAACTGGCTTGCAGGCCAACTTGGGGGGGGGGGTAAAGTTGTGTCACGGATTTCCCTGTGTTGCTACCACTTGTACACACAGAGAGGCAGCAGGTGACAGCAGCCGGGAAGGGAGAGTTGTGGGGAAATCAAGGACTGGGAAAAGGCTGAGGGTGGTGTGGTCACCTGGCTGAGCATGATGATGCTTAATTTGCAAGGAGTGGGGCCTCCAAAGGCCTTGAGATCCAGACTCCCAAATTGAGGTGCGCCTCAGTTTTGGAGCATCAGAGGTGCACCTCTGATCCCATTTGCAGGAAAAGGCCTTCATCGTGGGGGGTGGGAGATAAGGGGGAAAGCTGGCTATAAGTTCTGAATTTGCCTTTCAGATGAATTAGTCTTGCATTACAGAGATTGAAAACTTACATGCACTGAGAAAGCAGGAGGGAAGTTGTGGCCGGCGGTCTCCCAAATTTTTTTTCACCTGAGTGCGGAATGAGTTTCGTTCTGGGTGGCAATCTCAAGGCAATCTATGGGCATTCAGAGTGGGACCTCCCTGTTTCAAAAAGAGCAGGATCTAAAACTGACAGCGCAGACGTAAAAAACCATGTGTGCGTGCACACATGTACATGCCTCCCCCCCCCCTTTTTTTGGAGAGAACACCGGCCTTTAGGTGATGATGCTTAACTTGGGGTCGGGGGTGTCTCCAGAGGTCTTTAGATCCAGCCTCCAAAATTACCCAGGTGCACTGCCGTGTGGGTCCCCAGATGTTGCTGGACCACAAGCCCCATCACCCCCCTGCCAAGGACCAGCATGACGGCAGAGTCTGGGTGAGCATGTGTGTGTCATTGTCTGGCCAGCTCAGGAGGTTCCTCCTTTCCCCTCCTTGACCCCAATGCCCAACTCCCGGCAGCAGCAGCCTCTGCAAAGGTCGGACCTGCGGACCTCCCTCCTGGACCTCCCCATCCCCTGGAGGCCGGATTGCGGAGGAGGGGGGGTGCAGCCCCCCCTTGCGACCCTTTTCATCGGAGGATCAGCAGCCCCTGCAAAGGGAAGGAGAGAGATTTCTTCCCTTCCTCCAGGGAAGGGGCAGAAAAGGCGCTGCCCGCCCAGGAAATCTGCATTTTGCTGTATGCATCATTCCCCACAGATTGGTCACCCCTTCTCCCCCCGCCCACCCCCACCGCCTCTGTCCCTGCTCCTTGTTGTCTGCTTGCAGGGCTGGGAGCTCGCCAGCCTGCAGCTCCCCCCACTTGTGCCCCCCCACATCCTAACAGTCCCCACCCCCCTAGGTGAAAGATCTCCCCCCGCCCCTCATAGAGAGGAGGCCAGGCTTTGCCCTGCGGGGGGGGGGTCCCAGAGGGGGCGCGGCCTTGAGGGCTCAGCCAATGAGAGGACCGTGTGTTGCATTAGAAGCATCAGCGGGGAGGTGGAGCAGCTGGCAGGAGGAGGAAGAGGAGGAGGGGGGGCGGAGGGAGAGCTTGGAGGGGTCAGAGAAGGAGCCGGGGGGCGGGGGACGGGCAGCAGCTGCACTGAGAGGCAGAAGCGAGCTGTGAGCTCCCGTGGCTGCTTTGATCCGGAGTGACGCTGCCAGAGGTCATCGCTGCTGCTGCTGCTGCTGCTGCTGCTGCTGCTGCAGGAAGCGAGGCGGGTGTTTCTCCACAGATGCGGATCAGGCTGGTGGCTGAGCGCTTTGGATCAAGATCAGGCAGGTGAGCATCAGCAGCAAGAGGCAGCCGCACAGCATTCTGGGTAAGGGGCTAAGCGGGGGTGGGGGGCGGCGGACTGGGTCTCAAAATCCTGGTTGCCAGGAGAGAAAGGGGGCCCACCCACAACTATGAGGCTATCATTTCATTTTTATAAGAAATAAATGAAATTTTCAAAAATACACAACTGGGGGGGGGGAGAAAGGTACCATTAATTTTTTTGTGAAATAAATGTGTGTGTGTGTGTGTGTGTGTGTGTGTGTGTGTGTGTATATATATATATATGTAATTACAGTGTACATATATTGAACATATTACTGGCAGTATACAGTACAGATTGTTCTAATTGAATTATTTTATTTGTTAAAAAAATTGAATACATGGTGGATATTTTTAAATAGTTTGCTTGTTCTGAACATTTTACACATTAACCTGTAGTTCAAAAGCATATTTCAGGCAGTCCACTATATTAAGAGCAATCGTTTGAGTTCACTAGATGATTGTGCGAATCTGACAATAATGGCTTCTGCGTCCAGTTCATCTAACCATTCCTTTTCAATGGATAGCAACATGTACGATTCCAAGTTCTCCGCAGACAGTGAATTTCTTAGCCTTGTCTTTCTGATCTTTAGCTTTGAAAATGGCCTCTCACATTGGACTTGAGTAACTGATAGTGTGCAGATGACTTTATAAAGTCCATATAGGTTATCATATGCCTTGTCATGAAGTCTGTTGGATGCCAGAATTTTTAGTACACACGATGGCCAAGTGCTACAAATTTTACACTTGTTGCAACTGGAATCCATATTCTCACCATCACTAAGCAATAGCTTTAATACATCAAAGTTCGAAGCAAAAGAATACCATTCCAATATTACTTGATCTTTGCTGATTTGTGGAGAGACCTTAATAATACCTTCCAATGCTTCCTCTTCAAGGCCCTTCTCTGCACTCGTTTTAAACTTTGCTGGGTCCCAGCAGGATAAATCTTTATACAACTTTTTGTGTTGTACAAAGCGTGAATCTAGTGACTGGACAATGCGGTCCGTGATTAGGTTAAACACATTTACTCAAAAATCAGCTAGAGAATCTGAGGCATTTCCTTCATCATCTATAAGCTCATCTGCCATTCTTTTCTTCTTCCTCTGCCTCTTAACTGGCAGTGCTGTTTCCAAAGAGTCAGTTTCCAGTGTTTGATTTTATATCCATATTCAACTGTGAAATGTTGTCATTACATTTGTTTACAAATTCCAGTGCCTTGCTGTGGACGTTATCAAATGTTCTTGTCTGTTCCTTCAACTTTGTTGTAGTTAGTTATAAGTTTATTCGGTCATTGACCAGTAAACTTTGTTGTAGCTGAATCGACTAAACTCCATGCAGTAAACATCTCTAAACCACTTGTCTGTAAATAACTTGATAACGGGGCTGTAGTTTCAAATATATACAAGTAAGTAAATGCTGCCAATATTGTTTCATACTTTAGAAGACTTTGAAGGAAAACATTTGCTTCTTGTTCCTCCTTGGAGGAAGAGCGGGATATAAATGTAATAATAATAATAATAATAATAATAATAATAATGTGGTTTTGCATAAGCTCCACACATTCTGTTGCTATTTCACCCCCCTCCTCCAGCCTGCCTGTCCCTTCCAGCTTTCTTTTCAACAATCTCTTCATTCCTTAGCAGTTGCTTCTTCTGAAGCCCAAAGTGTCCATACTGAACTGCGTAGGTGAGTCTCTGCTTACATATTGGGCGGACTGGATCACACTCTGGTCACTCCTCCCTGTTGGGTCCATGACACTGACATCTCTTCCAAGTTCAATTTAAGGTCCTGGTTCTGACTTTCAAAGCCTCGCGAGGCTTGGCACCTGTCTACCTACAGACCCGCCTCTCCCACCCAGTTACATCCCGTCCGGTTAGATCATCTCAGATGGCCCTTTTGTCGGTCCCTGATTTCTGAGAGGTTTGGGGCTCTAGGACCCGAGAAAGGGCTATTCGGTTGCTGCCACACTTCTTTGGAACTCTCTTCTCCTTCAGATTCGTCTAGCCCCTTCCCTACTGATTTCCAAATCTCTATTGAAGACGTTTCTTTTTCGCCAGGCTTTTGCCCGGTAGTTTACTTTATTTGTTTTTTGTTAGTTACTTTAGTTTTTAATTTAGAATGTAACTTTTAATGTTGCCTTGTTTGCATGTTTTTGTGCACCGCCCGGATTCTTCGGAGTGGGTGGTATATTACACGTTTCTAACAAATAAATCTCACAACAGGTCCTGAGCGCCACTCAGAATTAAGTCCAAGGTCGCCTTCTCTCTAGTTGGTTCCATGATTTTAGTGTAACTAGAAATTTGGCTTCATTGCCATGTCCTGTCTAAGAGGGTGATGAAAGATACCCCTTTTGACAACACTGACTCTCTTGGATGACTCCCTGATTTTCTATTCCAACTCCAGATCACTGTCTAAGAGGGTCTAAAGCCAGTTCTCTTTGCCACATAGTTTTCATTCTTTCATTAATTTGCGCTTTTAGCGTAGTCACATAGCCATTGAATATGGAAATAACAGCTGAACTCTTGTTTGCATTAACCCCTGCTAACTTGGCAAAGAGGCACCTTTTAACGTGGTGATTCTCTTTATTTATCAGGGGGAGAGTAACTGGCCCTATCCAACCCAGCACAGGACCTCCAGTGACTGTTGCTGGTGTCTGTCTTGTGTTTATTTTTAGACTGTGAGCCCTTTGGGGACAGGGATCCATCTTCTTTATTAATTATTTCTCTGTGTAAGCCATCCTGAGCCATTTTTGGAAGGGCGGTATAGAAATCGAATTAATAATAACAACAACATTATCTCCATAAGGCTCCTTTTCTATACCAGACTCTGGCCAGTTTTCTCTTCTCCTTACTGTAGGTGAGAATTTGGAGAGGAAGAGTGAGGTGGAAACCAGAAGAGAAATTATGGGTAATACGTGATGGGGTGAAAGTGAGCACAGACTAAAAACTGAGGCACAATTTAAGAGGAGAAATGGATAACCTGCTTGTTACCGTGGAGCCCAATAAACCGTGGAGAAAGTAAGAGAAAGGAGCCTTTGCCCTCTGCATAGCAAAAGCTTCACTTCTGAACCAGACTTTGAACCTCATTGGGAAATGCAAGCAGGTGAGAAATTGCATGCATGTTTGAAATGTGGGAAGTGCTTCAGCACGAGTGGAAAACTAACTTCACACCATAGCACCCACACAGGGGAGAAACCATATAAATGTATGGAGTGTGGAAGGAGCTTCCGCACGAGCGGAGCTCTTACTGTACATCACAGAACCCACACTGGGGAGAAACCACATAAATGCTTGGAATGTGGAAAGAGCTTCACAACGAGTGGACATCTTACTATACATCATAGAACCCACACTGGGGAGAAACCATATAAGTGCTTGGAATGTGGAAAAAGCTTCAGTGTGAGGGGAGATCTTACTGTACACTACAGAACCCACACTGGGGAGAAACCACATAAATGCTTGGAATGTGGAAAGAGCT
Organism: Hemicordylus capensis; assembly: GCF_027244095.1. Taxonomy (NCBI): domain Eukaryota; kingdom Metazoa; phylum Chordata; class Lepidosauria; order Squamata; family Cordylidae; genus Hemicordylus; species Hemicordylus capensis. The sequence goes on from NC_069670.1 coordinate 5,257,089, forward strand.
TCAGCCGGAGTGGAGATCTTACTGTACATCACAGAACCCACACTGGGGAGAAACCACATGAATGCCTGGAATGTGGAAAGAGTTTCAGTACGCGTAGACATCTTACTGTACACCATAGAATCCACACTGGGGAGAAACCACATAAATGCCTGGAATGTGGAAAGAGCTTCAGCCAAAGTGGAGATCTTACTGTACACCATAGAACCCACACAGGGGAAAAACCACATCAGTGTTGTGAGTGCGGAAAGAGCTTCAGCACGAGTGGAGCTCTTACTTTACATCACAGAACTCACACTGGGGAGAGACCTCATACATGCTTGGAGTGTGGAAAGAGCTTCAGCATGAGGGGAAACCTTGATAAACACCATAGAACCCACACAGGGGAGAAACCATATAAATGCTTGGAGTGTGGGAAGTGCTACAGTGAGGGAGGACATCTTATTGTACACCATAGAACCCACACTGGAGAGAAGCCACATAAATGCTTGGACTGTGGAAAGAGCTTCAGCACGAATGGAGATCTAAATAAACACCACAGAACGCACACTGGGGAGAAACCATACAAATGCTTTGAGTGTGGAAAGAGCTTCAGCAGGAGTGGAAGTCTTACATTGCATCACAGAACCCACACTGGGAAGAAACCACATAAATGCTTGGAGTGTGGAAAGAGCTTCAGGAACAGGGGACCTCTTACTATGCAAACCATAGAGCCACACTGAAAGATGGAAGGCACACCTTACTGCAAATGCGCAAATTCAAACAGGGTAGGAATCATACACATGAAACTGCAGACATGCCCAAGAATCTCCCACAATTTGAGAAACAGAAACCCTTGTGAGATTTCTGATTCTGATTTGTTTTGCTTCCCTCTGAGGGAATCCATAGTTTTGTGTCTATGTTATAAATAAATGTGCAGAATTCATTCCAAATGATGAATGAATATTTATTTTTCACAGCATATGCTGCCTCGCTTCTGAATACATTCATGTGTCTGAATACATTCATGTGGTGGTCTCTGGAATGTGGATTCTGGGTGAAACTCAGACTGCGCAAAGGATTGTAACAGCCATTTTCATGTTTTTTTTTAACCAGAGATGGAAATTACATTCTCGCAGCTGTTAGCCTTCTTGAGGCCAAGGTACTAGCTCAGCAACTTTATGGAGGTCAGCCTTGGCCATATCCAAACTTTCTCCCTCAGGCGATTGCACAATTCTAATTTTGAAGAGAAATATTTCAAGTTGCTGAATTCACTACCGATGTAGTTTTAAGATTGGAAGCTGTCATTTTTGGGAACTAAATTTGGCTTTCAATATTTGACTTTTGTTTAAATTTAACCTCCTCCCAATGGGCTCATTCTCTTTGATAGTAGCAGATACTTTTAGATCCACCTTGGGTACAAAGTTGGAATCTAAAGTGTTGACTTCACATCTTCCTCCTAAATTTTTTATTATCCTTGGGATATGAGAGTGCCAGGTAGGCACAATTAACAGATCTTATCTTGTTGGAGCAGTGTGGACGGGCTCGCTTCAACCCAGACACAAAATTGAGCCAGTTCAATCCAGGCAGTTCAAGTTCAAACTGGCCTGGCCCCCCCAAGGAACTGACCCCCTGTTGAAAGAATCGGCTCACAGTCAAGCTCGGTGGGGGGGGGGGGATATACTTTTGTCAGGGATTCCCCCGTGCTGCTACCACTTGTCACTTACACACAGAGGCAGCAGGTGTTTAACTTAGGAGAAAGTCTATAGATGCAGATTTCACACTGCATCAGTACTGACAAGCTTGCACCGACAGTTTACACACAGATCAAACTGACTTCAATGCAGGCTTATTGATAATGGCCGCGTTCGCACATAACACGAAACTACAGGAGGAAAGGAGAGCTGGTCTTGTGGTAGCAAGCATGACTTGTCCCCTTAGCTAAGCAGGGTCTGCCCTGGTTGCATATGAAAGGGAGACTAGAAGTGTGAGCACTGTAAGGTATTCCCCCCCTCAGGAGATGGAGCCACTCTGGTAAGAGCAGAAGGTTCCAAGTTCCCTCCCTGGCAGCATCTCCAAGATATGGCTGAGAGAGATTCCTGCCTGCAACTTTAAAGAAGCCGCTGCCAGTCTGTGAAGACAATACAGAGCTAGATGGACCAAGGGTCTGACTCGGTATATGGCAGCTTCCTATGTTCCTTTGTTCACAGTTAAGCAGGGCAGAGGATGGAACTCCAGTTTGAATCCTCATTTTGTGGTAATTTTCGCCACCTCTGCCTGAGGTTTGGCAGCAGTGGCGTTATCTCCCAACGTGGATGGCGTCATAACTGCAGTTTCATCCCCTTTTTGGAGCCACAGACAGATGTCAGCACAGACTTGCCTGTGACCGTGACCGAAAATGAAGCAACAACGTTGTATGTTCACAAGCACAGGCACTTGAGTGAGTAAGTAATTGAATCTTACGGTCAATAACCAGTCAACATACACATCAAAATACACATCAGCTTCAAACAAAACGAAATCAAAACAGTAAATCTAAATAACAGAGCATCACGGGATACAAAAATCTCAATCACAGCTCATCACTTGAGGTGGCAACATAAGCACGGCAACCCCATTGTATTTTATTTATTTTATTATATTTTTACATTTATATCCCGCTCTTCCTCCAAGGAGCCCAGAGCGGTGTACTACATACTTGAGTTTCTCCTCACAACAACCCTGCGAAGTAGGTTAGGCTGAAAGAGAAGTGAGTGGCCCAGAGTCACCCAGCTAGTCTCATGGCTGGATGGGGATTGGAACTCTGGTCTCCCCGGTCCTAGTCCAGCGCTCTAACCACTACACCGCGCTGGTTCTTATACAGTGAATTGATGGCTGACTCTGTGCTGCTGCTGAAGGCATTTATGTTTGCGGGTTTAAAATGCTTTTTTTGGGGTCACATCAGTTAAATAGGCTTCAGGTTTTTCTTTGTAACACCCCTTTGAATTTGTTTCTCAATTTGCATGCTTATTATCAGAGCGCATGTGGCTAGGAGTCAACAGGAATAATCATGTTTGACTTTTATATCCTTCCCTTCCTCCGAGGACCACAGGGGGGCATATAAGCCCCTGCTTCCCCCTTACAAAAATACTGGGAGGTGGGTTAGGAGGAGAGAAAGTGACAGGCCCAAGGCCATCCCCTGAGCTTCAGGTCTGAGCGGGGATCTCATCATAGCCCTGGAGAAGGTGCAGAAGAAGGCAAATGAAACCACCAGGGAGTGGCTTCCAAACCAAAAACTTTGGGAGCTTCTAATTTAGAAAACTGGTGACAAAGAAAAGAGATGTTTCTAAAAAGATACGTGCTGTGGAGAAGGAGGAGAGCGATGTGTTTTAGTCCTTCTCTCGCCACACTTCATGTAGTATGCAGAGGTGGACCTAGGTAATTTTGGAGCCTGGACCCTAAAGGCCTTTGGAGGCTCTCCTCCCCTGAAAATTAAGCAGCATCATGCTCGGCCCAGCGACCACACCGCCCCCCCCCCCGACTAAAGAGGATGGGGGGCAGGGGCAGCCTGCACTTCAGCCCTCAAGTCCAGGGGTAAGAGCTCCTCTGCTGGTGTTTCCCAGAATATGGACTTGGGAATGTGCTCCCTATTGAAATCAGGGCCTCCCCATCTCTGGCAACTTTCCAAAAGGCACTGAAGACACATCTGCTCACCCAGGCTTTTAATTAGATTTATCTAATTAGATTTATTAGATCTAATTTTTAATTAGATTTTATTTAAATCATTTAAATATTTTTAACATTGGGTTTTTAATGTTTTCACTGTTTTCGGTGGTTAATTGATTTGATGTTTTAAATGATTTCCATGGTAAACCACCCAGAGACTCAAGTTTTGGGCGGGCTGGAAATATTTTAACCCCCCACCCCCCACCCCACCTCTCTCCCCATCCCTCAGCCTCCGTCCCAGCTCCTTCCTTGACTGCTTGCGGGGCGCGGAGGAGTTCGCCCTCCTAACAGCCCCAACCCCCTAAGTGGGAGACGTACCTCTCCCATCTCCCTACAATAAAAATCTTCTCTTTTAAATTTTGAAACTTAAAATCTCATCTCGGAGAAATTAGATCCATGAATGCAATTTGAATGGGAAATCTATTGTAAAAGCCAATAACATTTAAAATGAAATGGGGGAAAAAAGGAAACTTAAATCTTGTCCCAGTCCGGTCATTTTCTGCGTCCAGACTTTGCATACATTGAAACTTATGTGGAAACGTCCCTTTTTTTGAGCTAAATTCCCCAGGTGAGCCCAGAAGGTAGTATTGGGGGCAGGCAGGGGGCATCAGGAGGAGGAGGAGGAGGAGGAGGAAGAGGAAGGCCAGAGAGTCCAATCCTGCGCATTGCGCATGTCACACTATGTTGCATCAGAAGCCGCCGCAGCAGGGACGGGAGGTGGACCTGGGAGGGAGGAGGAAGAGGAGGGGGAGAGGAGAGGGGAGGGGAGAGGGCAGAGAAGAAGGAGACGGAGCAGGCGGGGGTAGCAGCAGCAGTAGCCGCAGCAGCCGGTCTGTGAATAAAGAGCAGGATTTTCCTTCCTCATCGTCCATGGCGGGAGGTGAGCAGAAAGAGGCAGCCGCATTCTGGGGAAGGGGCGGAGGGGGGGTCCCTCTCCCTCCCCTCCCCTCCCCCCCAGTCCCAATCCCCCCCAGTCCCAGCAATGTAGCTATAATTGAGCAGATGGGTTCAAAGACTCCCCCTCCGGCTCCTGAGAGCCCCCCCCCCAGCTCTACCGAGGGGCCGCCAAGGAGACGGTGAACATGAGCCCCCCCATCTCCCCTAGCTCCGCCCCTGCCCCCCTCTCTGCAGTGGGGAATGTCCCCGCAGGAGGGTCGGGAGGAGTGCAGCCAGCAGTGGGGGGAGAAAGGGGGCGGGGGGGGGGGGGCTGGCCAGAGCTCTCCCTTTCCACCCCAGATTCTCTCCGGTGCTTTGGGCGAGCTGTGTGTATCTGGAGCAGGGAATCCTCCTGGCATTTAATAATATCCAATTAACCCCCCACCCCGCACCCCGATTTCTCCTCCAATTTTCTGCCCGCCCCCCACTTTCTCCTTTTTGCTATTTGGCCTCGCTCCAGCTCCGGGAAGCGAAGATTTCAGAAGGGGGAAGGGGGTACGGTGCATGGTCACGAGTAGCAATTTTGCATGGCTCCTTTCGAGTGAAAGAAAGATGTGGGGTGTGTTTAGCCTGGAGTGTTCCGCGGGGGGGGGATTTTCATTTGCGATTTCACTCCCCCCCCCACATACACACAGAAGGGCAGATGTCCTCCAGGTTTACCTGGAAGTAAAGCTTTCGGGAAGCCCGCCACACCCCATTTCGGGTTTTTAATTGTGTGTCAGAGCTTAGCCTGTTTTCTATCCAGGTGTTTTTTTAAAAAAATAATAATAATCCACATTGTGTGTGTGTGTGTGTGTGTGTGTGTGTGTGTGTGCTTTTCTTTGGTGGGATGATTTGAACTCGCAATAAGGCCTCCCAAGAAATCCGCAGTAAGGCCTGGGTGCTTTCCAGATTGCAGGCTACGACCTATGTTCCCTCTAAGGTGCGCCTGTGCGCATAGGACTCCAGGCCCCACCAGGGCAGTTGTTTTTCCGCAAGCACTCACTCCCTTGGCAATTTCCATTGCATCCCTTCCTTCCCAGCTTGAAAACTTTTGTGTGTGTGTGTGTGTGTGCGCGCGCCTGCCTGCTGTGTGCATTGGAAAGCCGGTTCGCTTTCCTTTGTTCCACAAGGGTGGGATGGAGAATGCTGGGCGGGGGAGGCGTCTTGGAAAGGATCAGAAATGTATAAAGGCATAAAGAGAGGCTGGAAAACAAAGGAGGAACTAGTGTCCAGGGGAGGAGGGGCTTCTGAATGGGCCCCCCGAATCCGAGCTGGGGTGCTTTTGGGAGAGGACCTGGGGGACCAGGTAGGATTGCAAGAGGAGGAGGAAGGCCGGAGGAGGGTCCAATCCTGTGCACGGCGGGTGTCACACTAGGTTGCATCAGAAGCAGCAGCAGGGAGGTGGAGCTGGAAGGAGGAAGAGGAAGTGGAGGGGAGGGGAGAAGAGTGCGGAGGGAGGGGGGCAGAGAGAGGGTGTGGGGGGGGGGCTGCATGAGCAGCAGCAGCCTGTGTGCGAAGAATAGAGAGGAGGCATTTCCTGCATCCTCTCCTGCGGCTTCTCTGGTGCCAGAGGCCAGCGCTGCTGCTGCTGCTGCTGCATGAACCGTGGCGGGTGTTTCTACACACACACACAGGCGGATCAGACCCGTGGCTGGTGGCTGGACTCTTTGGCTGAAGAGGCCGGTGAGCATCAAGAGGCAGCCGCATTCTGGGGAAGGGGCGAGGGAGGTGGGGGGTCCCCCTCCCCGTCCCCCTCCCAGGGATGCAGCTATAATTGAGCAGATGCGTTCAAAGGACCTGCCCCCCCCCACGCAACTCCTGAGAGCTTGGTGAACATGAGCCCCCCCTCCCGCAGCTACGCCCCTGCCCCCCGCCCCCCGCCCCTGTGGGAAATGTCCCCGCAGGAGGGTTGTGAGGAGTGCAGCCAGCAGAGGGGAGGGGGGGTGAAAGGGGGCCCCGAGGGGCTGGCCAGAGCTCTCCCTTCCCACCCCAGATTGTCTTTAGTGCTCTGGACGACCTGCAGTCCTGAAGCAGAGAAGTCCTCCTGGAAATTAGTCATATTCAATTAACACCCCCCCCCCACACACACACCCCGCACCACGATCTCTCCTCTGATTTGCTGCCCGCCCTCCACTTTCTCCTTTTTGCTATTTGGCCTCGCTCCAGCTCAAGGAAGCAGAGGTTTAAGAGGGAGGGGGGTGCATTATCACAAGCAGCAATTTTGCATAGCTCCTTTGGAGTGAAAGAAAGATGTGGGGTATGTTTGTTGTTGTTGTTGTTGTTGTTGTTGTTGTTATTATTATTATTATTATTATTATTATTATTATTATTATTATTTCTTGTTTACACAGTCAGACAGGTGTTATTGACTGGTTTGTTTTATCCAGACATCGAGTCCTTCCCAAGGACCTGGGATGGCTGGATTTTATTGTCAGTTGTTATAGACGTCGTTGCAGAATATAGCCTGTTCCCAGTAAAGCTGCTTTTTGTAACTGGCTGATGGTGATTTCTGTGGCCCCGATGGTGTTGAGGTGCTCTTCAAGGTCTTTTGGAACTGCACCCAGGGCGCCAATGACCACTGGGATGATTTGGGTCTTTTTCTGCCACAGCCTTTCAATTTCAATTGGTAGATCTTTGTATTTGGTGATTTTTTCTATTGCTTTTTCTTCTATTCTGCTATCCCCTGGTATTGCTATGTCGATTATTTTGACTTGTTTTTCTTTCTTCTCGACTACAATTATATCTGGTGTATTGTGTGGCAGATATTTGTCTGTTTGTAGTTGGAAGTCCCACAATATTTTTACATCTTCATTTTCTTCAACTTTTTCAATTTTATGGTCCCACCAATTTTTGGCTACAGGTAGCTTGTATTTCTTGCAGATGTTCCAGTGTATCATCCCTGCTACTTTGTCATGCCTTTGTTTGTAGTCAGTCTGTGCAATCTTTTTACAACAGCTGATTAGGTGGTCCACGGTTTCATCTGCTTCTTTACACTTGCAGTTTGTGGTTGATTTTTCGACTTTTGCTCTTATTGCATTTGTTCTTAGTGCCTGTTCTTGTGCAGCCAGTATTAAACCTTCTGTTTCTTTCTTCAAGTTGCCATTCTCATTAATAATAATTCAATTTCTATACTGCCTTTCCCAAAATGGCTCAGGGCAGTTTACACAGAGCAATAAGAAATAAATAAGATAAACAAAATGGGTCCCTGTCCCCAAAGGGCTCACAATCTAAAAAAAACCAAAACACATAAGACAGACACCAGCAACAGTCACTGGAGGTCCTGTGCTGGGAGTGGATAGGGCCAGTTACTCTCCCCATGCTAAATAAAGAGAATCACCACGTTAAAAGGTGCCTCTTTGCCAAGTTAGCAGGGGTTGCATAAAATACATATTTAATACATATAAAAAGCATAAAATACTTTTCTTAAATTTAATTGATTCTCCACCCCTGACACACAATGTCCAAGCACCCCTTTTTCTTTCTCTTTCCTCTCTTCCTACCTCTCTCTCACACTTCAGCACTATTATCCCTTGCAATAATAACTTGAATCATAGTTCAGGTTGGTGTGATGATAAGCTACATGTTTTTATCATAATTACATGTGAAGTGATAGAAATAACAAAATCCAATCTTATAAAAAAGCATTGTAATATACACTTCTTTCTTTTTCAGGGGGAAAAATATGAATAGCATATTTTAACTATTGCTTTCAGCAGATTTTTGACATTCAATAATAATTGCAATCAGTGTTTTCTCTATTTTTTTCATCTCTGTGTGGAATGAGTTTTGTTCTGGGTGGCAGTATCAAGGCTGTGTGTGCGCATGTGAATTTAGAAAGGGGCCTTCCTGATTCAACGTGAGTGGGATCTAAAATTTACTGAGTGGACTTCAAAAAACCTGTGTATGTGCACACACCTTAGAGGGAACACAGATTGCAATAATTGTTTAAATATGATACTCAGAATTTTTCTGAAAAAGAAAAAAGACTCTATTCAAGACTCATGTTTAAGTAATGCAAACAGCTATAATTATATTTCCCCATTAATAAATTGAAGGCTTTTCTTCTGTATGTGATCCAGTTATTCCAGATCACAAGGGGAATCTACTAGGGGAAGCACACTCAGCAGATCCGTAGTGACACTGTTGTAGAGTGTAATCTGGAAAGCGCCTTGCTGTCTAGGAAACCTCCTAGAGAAGGGGGAGATAGATTAGTCAACTTCAAAGATCTGAAGTGGTGGAAACCATACAACAACAACAATAAATATTTATATACCGCTTTTCAACAAAAGTCCCCAAAGCGGTTTACAGAGAGAAATAATAAATAAATAAGATGGAACATACAAGATCCGGATTTTTCATTGCACGTTAAAGCTTAGCCCAATTTATGCCGCCTGGGGTTAAAAATAAATAAATAAATCGACATTTTGCCTCTGCATTTTGGGGGCAAATTCGAACTTGCAGCAAAGCCTGCTGTCTGGGAAAGCTCCTGGAGAAGGAGAGATGGAGGGGAGTGGCCACTTTCAAAGCTCTGATGTGGGGGTCTCCTAGAAGAGGGAATGAACTTGTCCTCTCTTCCTCCTGAGGGTGAGATCAGCACCAATGCATTGAAAAGAGAAGGAAGCAGATTTAGGCCAGGCATTTGGAAGAAGGTGCCAACTGGGAGAAGAGCTGGACAGCGGAACCGCCTGCCTTGTGCAGTGGTGGGCTTCCCTGCCCTGCAGGGTCCAAGCAGAGGCTGGGCAGGAATCTGCCAGTGATGCTTTAGCCCTGGGCAGGGGGGTGGACTGGAAGACCTCTGAGGTCCCTTCCAGCTCTAACATTCTCTGATCCTATTCATCTCTGTGAGCTGTAGATTTGTGCTCCTTTGGCATACCCTACCATCATTGCACATGGCCATCCTTGCAAAGGAAGGGAGATTCCTTTCTCTCTTCTTTAGTTGTATGCAACAGGATTGTATGCAGTGGACTGACGGCTGATTATGTGCTGCTGCTGAAGGCATTCATGTGACCTCTGCTTTTTCTTTTGGTTCAAAATGCCTTTTGGGGTAACATCAGTTAAATATGCTTGAGGTTTTCTTTTGTAACATCCCATTAAATTTGCTTCTCGATTCACATACTTCGCATCGGAGTGAATGTGGCTAGTAGTCACCTGTAATATGCTTGTTACATATATAATAAGTATATATGACGTTTATCTCCTTCCCTTCCTCCAAGGAGCACAGGGTGGCATATATGCTGCTGCTTCCCCCTTTATTATCCTGACAAAAATACTGTGAGGTTGGATAGGAGGAGAGAAAGTGAGAGGCCCGCAGCCATCCCCTGAGCTTCACAGCAGAGTGGGGGAGGGATTTGAACTCGGATCTCTCCAATCCTAGTCTTTTCTCTCCACCCCTAGAACATAACATAAGAACAGCCCTGCTGGATCAGGCCTGAGGAGGCCCATCTAGTCCAGCATCCTGTTTCACACAGTGCCCCACACAGGCAAGCTGTGAGGGTCCTGAGCGCCACTCGGAATGAAGTCCAGGGTCACCTTCTCTTTAGTGGGTTCCATGATTTTAGTGTATCTAGAAATCTGGCCTCGTTGTCATGTCCTGGCTGTGAATTTCCCCAGTCTAAGAGGGTGGTGAAAGATACCCATTTTTACAACTCTGTCTGTCTTGGGTGCCTCCATGATTTTCTGCTCCCAATTCCAGGTCACTGTCTAAGAAGGTGTAAAGCCAGTTCTCTTTGCAATATGTTTTAGCGTAATCACATAGCCATCAAATCTGGAAAGAAGCGCCAATCTTTTGCTTGCATTTCACATGATCTCCATAACGCTCCTTTTCTATCCCTGGCTCTGACCATTTTTCTCTTTTCCTTGCTGCAGGTGAGACTTTGGAGAAGAAGAGTGAGTAGGGACCCAGAAGAGAAATTATGGGTGATGCCTGATGGGGGAAAGGGAGAACAGACTAGAAACTGGAGCACAATTTAAGAAGAGTAATTGATAACCTGCTTGTCAGCAAAGAGTTCAAAGAATAGTGGAGAACGTAAGAGAAAGGAGCCTGTGTCCTCGGCGTAGCAAAAGCTTCACTTCCGAACCAAGCTTTAAATCTCAGTAGGAAATGCAAGAAGACGAGAAATTATATGCATGTTTGAAATGTGGAAAATGCTTCACCACGAGAGGAAAACTCACTTTACACCAGATAACCCACACAGAGGGGAAGCCATTTAAATGCTTGGAGTGCGGAAAGAGCTTCAATGCACGTGCAGATCTTACTGTACACAGCAAAATCCACACTGGGGAAAAACCACATAAATGCTTGGAGTGTGGGAAGAGCTTTAATAGGAGTGGAAACCTTACTGTCCACCTTAGAACCCACACTGGAGAGAAACCATATAAATGCTTGGTGTGTGGAAAGAGCTTTAGCGGGAGTGGACACCTCACGGTACACAATAGATCCCACACTGGAGAGAAACCATATAAATGCTCGGAGTGTGGAAGGAGCTTCAGCACGCGTGGAACTCTTACAGCCCACCATAGAACCCACACTGGGGAGAAGCCACATAAATGCTCGGAGTGTGGAAAGAGCTTCAGTAGGACTGCAAGCCTTACTTTGCACTACAGAACCCACTCTGGGGAGAGACCACATAAATGCTTGGAGTGTGGAAAGAGCTTCTGCCAGAGTGGAGAGCTTAAGATACATCAAAGAACCCACACTGGGGAGACACCATATCAGTGCTTGGAGTGTGGAAAGAGCTTCAGCCGGAGTGGACAGCTTAAAATACACCACAGAACCCACACTGGGGAGACACCACATCAATGTTGGGATTGCGGAAAGAGCTTCAGCACACGTGGAAATCTTACTCTGCACCTTATAACCCACACTAGGGAGAAACCGCATACATGCGTGGAGTGCGGAAAGAGCTTCAGGCTGAGTGAAAAGCTTGATAAATACCATAGAACCAACTTGGGGGAGAAAGCACATAAATGCTTGGAGTGTGGAAAGTGCTACGCCTACGCAGGACATCTTGTTATACACCAGAGAACCCACACTGGAGAGGAACCACATAAATGTTTGGAGTGTGGAAAGAGCTTCGGCACGGGTGAAGCTCTGAATAAACACCTTAGAACCCACACTGGGGAGAAACCACATAAACCATATAAATGCTTTGACTGCGAAAGGCGCTTCAGCCAGAGTGGAAACCTTGCATAGAAACCACACTGGAAGAAGGAAGGAACACCTTACTGCACATGTGCAAATTCAAAAAGTGTTGACTGAACTCATGAAACTGCAGACAAGATGGAGAATCTCCCTAATTTTGAGAAATATAAGCCCCTTGTGAAATTTCTTCTTCGGATTTGTCTGGCTTCCCTCTGAGGGAGTTCAGAGTTTTGTCTCTGTGTTATGAATAAATGTGCAGAACTTATTCAAACTGATTAATGAATATTAATTTTTCACAACATATTCCTTTTTGCCTCTGAATAAATGTATGTGTCGGTCTCTGGAATATGGTTTCTGGGTGAAACTCAGACTGCGCAAAGGAGCGTAACAGCCATGTAGCGGATTTAACCCAGCGTAGAGCAAGCTTAGAGCAAGTGCATGTGAGGGGCAGAAAAATGCTGAATCATCCCCTCTCTTGCTTTCACCTACAAAGGCTGCTCTTTTAAAACTTTCCTGTTTCCCCAGTAGCTTACTGCAAGAAGGGGGTGGGTGGGTGGGAATTATCCACTCTCACAACAAAGGAACATAGGAAGCTGCCATATACTGAGTCAGACCATGGTCTGTCTAGCTCAGTATTGTCTTCACAGACTGGCAGCGGCTTCTCCAAGGTTGCAGGCAGGAGTCTCTCTCGGAGAAGCCAGAATTCCAATGGAATTTAAGCTGATTAGAAGTGAGTTCTAGGGCAGAAAGCAGGTCTTGAGTCATTAACTCAGGGCAGGGCTTCTCAGACCTGGGTCCCCAGATGTTGCTGGACTACAAGCCCCATCACCCCCTACCCCAATGTCAAAGGCCCAGCATGAGAGGAGCATCCATGTGAGCACGTGTGTGTCATTGTCAGGCCAAGTTGGGTGGATGCTCTTTTTCCCTTGACCCAAACGTCCAACTCCCAGTAGCAGCCTCTGCAAAGGTTGGACCACCCGCTGACTTCCCTCAGGGACCTCCTCATCCCCTGGAGGCGGGGATGGGTGTAGTCGTTGTCCTTTCTTCGGGGAACTAGCAGCCGCTGGGAAGGGAAGAAGGAGAGAGATTCCTCCCCTTCCTACAGCTTCTCTCCCTGTCCTCAGAAGCAGACAGGAGGAGCCACAGATCTTTCCCTGCTTGGGGCAGAAAAGGCGCTGCTGCCCAGGAACTCTGAATTTGGCTGTATGCACCATCACCCCTTCCCGTGGATTGTTCCCCCTCCAGTCACAACCCCCCTCCCCCTCATCCTCTGTCCCTGCTCCTTCCTTGTCTGCTTGCTGGGTTCAGAGGAGTTCACCAGCAGGCTGCATCCCCAACTTGGCCCCCCCTTGATCCTACCAGTCCCCCCCCCTCAATAGAAGATCTCCGCCTCTGCTTGGAGAAGCCACTCCCATTGGCCCATGTTGCAATGAAGGGGGATGATGGGAGTTGTAGTCCCACAGCAGCTGGAGGCCCTCCGCTTGGTGACCCTTCCTCTTTGGTCTGGAGGGACTCTGGGGCCTCCTACTCATGTGAACGCAGCCCAAGCCCTGCAAACGAATCGGGCGCGTCCCTCCTCTGGACCCCTTGTTCAAAGGAAGCCCTGGACTTCTGCCCCCTTGCAGTGGCATTCTGGACTTTTCAGTCTCCTGTCAGGACATTTTGATCTCCTTAATACAAACCGTTAAGAAGAGAAATACAGACAACACCAACCTTGAAGAACAAAATGAAAGAAAAGAGAACTCAAGATATTTGCGCTAGCAAAATCCTTGAGGTTTGGCCATGAAAACCCAACCCAACCATGGCAAACACCAAGCCACCTTGGAGAGGGGAAGCACGTCTGCAGACCAAACTGTCTTCTCCAGGCCTCGGGGGGGGGGCAGAGCCCATGGGGGGGCTGGTTTGGCCCTGCTGGGGGAGCATCTTCCAACTAGGTAGCAGGAGGGAGAAGTGATGGTGTGGAATCCAGAGAGGAGGAAATGCTGGGTAGGACAGCACCATCCTAACCAGCTTTCATACCCAGCTTTGGACCAGAGTTGGAAGAAGAGCTGATCTCCCCAGCGTTTCCTCCTCCCTGGATTCCACACCATCACTTCTCCCTCCTCCTCCCTGGCTCTTTCCTCCCACACCACCGAAAAGGGGGAGCACACCCAGCTCCCAAACTTGGGCAGGAAACTTGTGTGACCCAGGTTTGGGTGGTGTGAATGGCCTCCAGATGCGAAGGAGGGCTTCCTTACTGCAGAGGCATTCCTAAGCAAGGGGCTGCAAGGTGTGTGATTAGAGGGGGAAAGCCATGTGGGGAGCAGGGAGGGCAGAAAGGGCTGACCCTGCCCTGGTGCTTGGGGACTGGGAGCTGCATCCCAAGGCGGGATTTCAAACCTCAGCAAGCCAGCGTGGCCAGTAACGGATCTGGTGACCTCACCGCAGTTAACGGAATTCTGCAGGGAGAAGGAGGCTTATTGGCCATCCTGGGCGTCCAGCGGCAGTTGGTTGGTCTTGCTGTCTGGTTTTCTTTGCCGAAATGGGTGGCTACTGGGCCCGTCTCAGGTACAGTCTGGCATGGCAGTGGGGCGGGGGTGGGACCCAACCCAAGGGCTACCTGGGACTGGTTTTGAAAGCTGTCCTTCCTTGGTTTTAACCTCTCTGGGTGGTTAAAATCTGTGGCCTGTTCTGCTGGGTTCACACACGTGCCTCTGCCCTCCCCGTATTATCTTCAAGGGTGACAATTTCACCCCCAGGATTGACCCCAAGCAGCTTCTCCTTGAAATGCAGGCACCCTCAAGGGTCACCTTGTGGCTAGATTTGCACACTATTTCCTCAGCTTGCAGTCCCTAAACTTGTGAACCACGAGGAGTTGTCCACAGCAGACCCCTAAAGGCCCACTTGGGGGGTGGGGAAACCCTTTGCCCTCCCTCTGAAGCTGACCTGAATCTCTGCCCATCAAGCCCACCCACCCTCTTGCCAAGAATAGTGCCTAAGCCTGCTTCTTGCTTCTTCCTCCAGGTGCCAAGAGGGAGAAGCTGCCAAGTAAGTGCTTTTTCTTTCAACTCTGGGTGTGTTTGGCTCTGGAGGGGGTCCACCTCAAGAGTGGGTGGCCGTTCAGACATGACCCAAAGCCAGGAGGCGTAGCACCCATTTCCACAGCCGGGTGAGCCCATCTGTCTTCAGGCTGCTGGTCTGAATGCCGGTCTGCTCATCTGCCTGACTGCCTCCCCGTCTTCCTAGCTTGGTTCATTCTGGCAAATTGGTTTTTTCTCGTATTTTCCAAACAAACACACACACACACACACACACACACACACACACCCCAAACAAAACCAGTTTTGAAGACCTCCTCTAGAGAGGGACAGGCCAGTCCTCCGGGCACAAAAGAACGCCCAAAGCAGTCCATGCCATCCCCCAGCAATTTCCCTCCTCCCAACTCTGGACGCATCCAAAATGAGCAGGGCCACCTAGGACTGCGGTCGGATGCACTCCCTGGCATGATGGGGAAACCCCCCAGGTCCTGGGATTGCTGACCGAGAATACGTCTCTGCTCTCCTCTGCAGGCTCCCTGAAGATCCAGAGAAGGATCAGACTGGTGAGTGGGGGACAAGCGTGGGGAGGGCTTCTTCTCAGGGCTTCTCCACATCTCCAGAGCAGCTCTCCTTGAGGATCTCTTGCTCTGGGCAAAGGAGCCCGATGGGAAGAAGAAGGTCGTCTGCTGGATGAGTGGCAGGAGGAGGACAGGCCACCGGCCTCCTAGGCACCTGATGGAGCCCACAGCCTTATCTGGGGGGCCTCTGCCAGCCACCTAGGGAGGGAGGAGGGCCATGGCCTTCAAGTCCTAGCCACACTTCCTTGTCCTAGGAAGAGACCTTTGCTTTGGAGTGGATGCCGGTCAGAGATTGGCCTAGGGAGGCAAAGCCTCAGGCTCAGTATGGCAGCTGTGTTATGTGGGCATCGTTGCAGAGAGAGCCTCGATCCAGCCTCCCCCATTTATTTCTGACACTGGCCCACCCAAAGAACATCCCTGCTTGGCAAGCAGAGAGCGGAGGCCGTGGCCATCAGGGCCCCGAGGCTTCCTCCGTCTCCTGATCCCTGCTTCCTTCCCTCTCTTGCAGGTGTTCCTGAGAACCCCAGCCCTGTCCCCCCTCCTCCTCCCCCCACCCACCGACCCCAATCCCTACCTCCCCACCCCACCTCCCCCCTATGCTCCTCACTCCCCCTCCCAGTCTCCCCCTCCCTCCCTCTTCTTCTAATGGAAGAAACATCACCCCCAGTCCGATCCCATCCCATCCCTGACCTCTCCACCGACCTCTCCACTGTACTAGTCCTGCCCCAGAAGACCCCCTCCACGGCATCCTCTTTTAGCACCCAGGCTACCGTGGCAATAGACCTCTTGAGTGACCTCCAGGTCCAGTACACAGAGAAGCGTAAGTACAGCCCCCCTCAGCCCCTCCCCACACTCCCGGACCCCCGCAAGAGGCATCCGGGGGAGATTTCGAGGCCAGCCCTCGGAACAGACCCAACCCTCATCTCGCCCTCTCCGCGGCCCCCAGTCTGGCGAGGCCACGCCAGAGGGGGTCCCGTTTGCTCTCTCCCTCCCAGAAAAGAGGATCAAGCGTCTCTCCGAGATTTTCATGGCCTCTTTGGGAACCCTGCACTGGCAGGTCATCTACACCAAGAGGAGGATCGAAGCGGCTGAAGAGCGGCTGTGGAGGGAAAGAGCAGCAGGTAGCTCCACCATGGCTGCCGGGCCCCCAGATGGCTCCCTTGCTCCCTCTTCCCTCCCTCCGAGGAGTCCAATCTTTGTTCCCTGCCCAGTCTTGGGGAAGGGAGGCCTGCGGAGACATTGCTGCTGCTTCCTGAGGCTGTGCCTGCATCTTCTTCCTTTCGGGTGGCCACACTCCGCTGGGGGCAGCTAAGCACCTTCTAATGCGGGGGCAGAGAGGGCAGGGGCTGGGGGTGCCCTGAGATGTCCTCCAACCTCCTCTTTGCTCTCTTCTCTTGCAGGTCATCTCCAGCAAAGCTCTGATGGTGATGCTGGTTCTCCTGCTGCTGATGATGATGCCTGCTCCTCTTCATCCCCCCAGCCCCTGCCTGGGCCTGTCTCCCTGCCCTCCCTCTCCCCCACCAGCTCCCCCACTCCCCTCCACCTGCATCCCCTCCTCACCCCTCCTCCTTCCCCTCCTCTTCTGGATCCGGATCGCCACAACCTTCATGAAGTCCTGGAGGCAATGATGGCAATCCAGATTCACGAGCTGCGGGAGAGTAAGTCCCCGAAGTGCCCCACCCGACGCCCTCTTCTCCTTCTTAGAGTCCAAAAACGGGGACAGGAAGGGGGGAGAAATGTGTGCAGCAGATAAGTGGGGGAGAGCAGGCATCAGGTCCGTTCCCCAGCCTTAGGACCAGAGGGACTTGGGTTCAAAACCCTATTCAGCCACCAACCTTGCTGGCTGCTGGCTCTTCATCGCACAGCCTAACCTGCTTCTCAGGGTTCTGGTCTCTTGGGCTGATAAAAAGCTGAACTCCTTGGAAGGAGAGCAGGCTCTGATCACCAGGAAGCAGACCAGGCGGCTGTGCTGCGAACAGCCCTCCTGATGGTTGGAGGTGGAGTTCCAGTGCATCGGCCTTTTGCACCAACCACCCTCCTGGCCACTAGGAGGGACCTTGGAAGCAGAGACAGCAAGTGAGGGTCCCGGCAGAGTCTGGGAGGGGCCAGGAGGTCAGCGCAGGGCCTGGCCTGGGGGCAGAGAGGCCCCTCCCTTCTCAGGGTCTCTTTCCTCTCCTTTCAGGCGAGAAAGACCTTGCCAGCATCAAGGAGGCACAGAGTACAGTCAAGGGGCTGAGGCGGCAGCTGACGAAGCTAAGGAGCCGGCTCTGCAGCGTGGAGGAGAAAGTGGACATTCGGGTCAGGAAAAGCCAGCTGGACCGTGGTCGAGGAGGAGGAGAAGGCGGAGGGGGGGGAGATGGGCTTGATCAGGAGAGTTAGGAGCCACAATGTACTTATTTCTTTGTTTAGCCTGTATTTTTAACATAGATCTTTTTGATTGGCATTTGATTGGGAAAGGGGAGGGGGAGGGGGAGGGGAGGGGAGGGGAAATGATGATACGTGGGAGATAATACGATTGAAATTAGACACGGCAGAAATTGATTGTAAAAAAATAAAGGGTTTGTGTTTGTTTTTAAAGAAGAGAAAGATATACTGCTCGGAGTATTCTTTGGGCACAGTGGGGTGGAAAGGTCTTTGGGTCCAGCCCAGCTGCAGAAACATCTCTCCTGGGAGATGCCTTCGGGGCCAAGGGAGGCGCTACTCACCAGAGCTCTTTCCCAGCTCAAGGTAGACTGCTCCTTGGTAGGAGGCTCCACGGCTGCTGGTCCGCCCCCATTGTTTCTCAAGGAGATCTGAGAAGTTTGAGAAAGCCAAGCCTTTCCCCGATAGGCAGATTTCACGGCCTGACTGAGAGGAGGCCATGAAAGCCTTTCTCTCCACAAGACGATGTCTCATTCAGTCTGTCATTCATTCCTCAAAGCAAGGACAAGCACTCCTTTTCTCCCCAGATACAGTTAGGCAGCCTCAACCAGCTTTGCCTTGTTATTGGAGTGGCTCGCAACAGCACAACAATAAAAGCTTCCAGTCAAAACACAGAACACAAAACAAACAAATCACAATACAAAATAGAAAACACAGTACCAAACAAAACATTTTAGAACTTAAAAACAATAATATCAATTGTACAAAGCCTGTTTGTGGGCCATGAGCAAAGACGATGGCGGACACACTGTGCAAACCAACGTCTGCCTCATAGGAAAACAACCATAATTTCCCCAATTAGTGTGAAGAATGAAATCTGAGCACACTATATAAAAAGAATGATTTATATTCCCCTTTGCATAGGACCAAATCATATGGGTGAGCTTTTCTGAGATCGCGATATGCCATCGGTTCTTGTACCAGATGGCCATCAACAAGGTTTGCTTTTTCCAATGGTTGGCTATAATTCACCTGGCTGCAGTTACCATCAACACAATTAATTTTTGGGATGACACATTGACCCCCGAGAAGTTGTTTACTAATGCCAGCTGGGGGCACCATCCAATGATCTGGTTCGTAATTCTACACATCTCCGTGAAAACCTCTGTCCCAAGGAATGAGACCCTAGGACAGGTACACCAGAGATTTAAAGAAGTCCCCTTCATCCCCGCAACCACTCCAGGAAAGCAGAGGCAAGTCTTTTTGGATATGTGATGTTTTTACTGGGGGCAGGAACCATCTATGGAAAACCTTGAGAGAGTTCTCCTGAATTGGGTCTGAAGAGGACCCAATGGAACTGGCTTCCATTTTCATGTTCAACCACTCCTGCTCTTTGATTTGCTGGCAGAAGTCATTTCCCCAAGACATTTTAAGGCTAGGCAGTGGGTGAAATGGGACTAAATAGGTCTATTTCTGCCCTGGAATAGACAATGCTGAGCTAGATGGACCGCCGCTTAGTCTAAAGCAGTTTCCTCTGTGCCTGTCTTCCAGATTGCACCCACATGGTGCTCTGGACCACATGAGGAGTGAAAGCAACCCCCCCCTCTCTCCCCACCCCCTCTGTCCTTGCTCCATCCTTGTCTGCTTGCAGGGCTCGGAGCTCACCCGCCTGCAGCAGCCCCACTTCTGCCCCCCCCATTAGGATAATAATACCACCCCGCCCTAAATGGAAGATCTCCCCCCAAGGAGGAGGCCAGGCTTTGTCCTGGGGGCTTCTGGAGGGGGCGCAGCCTTGGGGGCTCAGCCAATGAGAGAGAGAGGAGCTGGGAGAGGAAGCGGCGGGGTGGGGGGGACCAGTTGGAGGCTGCTCAGAGCCGCCGGCAGGATGGCCGGAGCAGATTCAGGAGGAGGAGGAGGAGGAGGAAGGCCAGAGGGTCCAATCCTGCGCATGGCGAGGTGGAGCTGAGAGGAGGGAGAGGAAGTGGAGGGGAGGAGTGAAGAAGAGGGCGGGGGCCGAGCAGGAGCGTGTCTGCGAGCCCAGAGCCGGAGTTGCCCCAATCCTCTCTCCGGTGGCTGCTCGGAGCCTGAAGGGCGGTGCAAGAGGCCAGCGCTGCTGCTGCTGCTGCAGGAAAGGTTGCCGGGGTGCCGGATTTTCCGCAGGGGCGGATCAGGCGCCCAGAGACCGAGAGCCGGGACTGGTGGCTCGTGGCTGCAGCTGCTGGACGAGTCCTTGGCGAAGGAGGAGGCAGGTGAGCAGCGAGCCAGAGGCAGCCGCACAGCATTCTGGGTCGGGTCGGGGGGGGGGTCTTCCTCCCTCCCTCCCTCCCTCCCAGTTGTGAGGAGCGCATCTTGCAGTGAGTGGGGGGCAGGAAGGGGCTGGCCGGAGCTCTCTCCCTTCCCCCCACCCCAGATGGTCTCCAGGGCTCCCGGCGACCTGCGTGTGCCCCCCCCCCCCAACCACACCTTTGCTTTCTCCTCCGATTTGCTCCCCCCCCGCCCACTTTCTCCATTTCTCCTGTTTGGCTTCGCTCCAGCTCCGGAAAGCAAAGATTTAAGAAGGGGGTTGTGGGGGGGGGGGTTGCAGAATGGTGCCTGATCACAAGCGCAATTTTGCATGGCTCCTTTTCAGTGGGAGAAAGACGTGTGTGTGGGGGGGGGGGGGTACGTTTAGCCTGGAGCCTTCCAAGGGGGAGATTTTACTTGGCTCCCCCCCCCCCATCACAAGGGCAGGTGCGCGCTTCACAGATCCTCCAGATTGATCTCAAGCTATTGGGGAGGAGACCCCACACGGTCAGGGTTTTGCACTGCGCGTTGGGGCTTAGCCCAATGTATGTCGGGAGTTTTTTAAAAAAATCCATTTTTTGCATCCCTGTTTGGCGGCAAATTCCAAGTCACAGTAAAGTCAGCTGTCTGGGAGAGCTCCTGGAGAAGGAGGGGTGGAGTGGGGTTGATGTAAATTTGGTTCGCCCCTGGGCAGTGGCGGACTAGGTCTCAAAATCCTGGTTGCCAGGAGAGAAAGGGGGCCCACCCACAACTATAAGGCTATCATTTCATTTTTATAAGAAATAAATGAAATTTTCAAAAATACACAACTGGCTGGGGAAAGGTACCATTAAATTTTTTGTGAAATAAATGTATATTTTTTAGTAATTACAGTGTACATATATTGAACATATTACTGGCAGTATACAGTACAGATTGTTCTAATTGAATTATTATTATTATTATTTTTTAAAAGATCGAATACATGGTGGATATTTTTAAATAGTTTGCTTGTTCTGAACATTTCACACATTAACAGGTAGTTCAAAAGCATATTTCAGGCAGTCCACTATATTAAGAGCAATCGTTTGAGTTCACTAGATGATTGTGCGAATCTGACAATAATGGCTTCTGCGTCCAATTCATCTAACAATTCCTTTTCAATGGATAGCAACATGTACGATTCCAAGTTCTCCTCAGACAGTGAATTTCTTAACCTTGTCTTTATGATCTTTAGCTTTGAAAATGGCCTCTCACATTGGACTTGAGTAACTGATAGTGTGCAGATGACTTTATAAAGTTCATAAAGGTTATCATATGCCTTGTCATGAAGTCTGTTGGATGCCAGAATTTTTAGTACACACGATGGCCAAGTGCTACAGATTTTACGCTTGTTGCAACTGGAATCCATATTCTCACCATCACTAAGCAATAGCTTTAATACATCAAAGTTCGAAGCAAAAGAAAACCATTCCAATATTACTTGATCTTTGCTGATTTGTGGAGAGACCTTAATAATATCTTCCAATGCTTCATCTTCAAGGCCCTTCTCTGCAATCGTTTTAAACTTTGCTGGGTCCAAGCAGGAGAAATCTTTATACAACTTTTTGTGTTGTACAAAGCGTGAATCTAGTGACTGGACAATGCGGTCCGTGATTAGGTTAAACACATTTACTCAAAAATCAGCTAGAGAATCTGAGGCATTTCCTTTATCATCTGTAAGCTCATCTGCCATTCTTTTCTTCTTCCTCTGCCTCTTAACTGGCAATGCTGTTTCCAAAGAGCCAATTTCCAATGTTTGATTTTCATCCATATTCAACTGTGAAATGTTGTCATTACATTTGTTTACAAATTCTAGTGCCTTGCTGTGGACGTTATCAAATGTTCTTGTCTGTTCCTTCAACTTTGGTGTAGCTGAATCGACTAAACTCCATGCAGTAAACATCTCTAAACCACTTGTCTGCAAATAACTTGATAACGGGGCTGTAGTTTCAAATATATACAAGTAAGTAAATGCTGTCAATATTGTTTCATACTTTAGAAGACTTTGAAGGAAAACATTTGCTTCTTGTTTTGTTTTTGCATCAAACTTGTCTGAATCTTGTATCATTGATAAGAACGTCAATAGATTTACAAAAGTACTGACAGCGGCATCATCAAAACGTCCAGATATAGTTGTTGCTGCATTGGATTTTCCTGACCATCTTGTCTCACCAACTAGCTTTAATCGTTTCATTTTTGCTTGTCCTAGATGTTTTCCAACAACTTCTAACCATACAGCCATTCTCTTGTATGATGTTTCCCCAAAAGTTGCTCAATTGTGGAGCAAATTGAAAAAAGAAACTGCAGGCACGTGACATTTTGTGCTTTCAGTTATCACCAAATTCAACACGTGGGCATAGCACCATATAGGAACGTGTTGATCAGCCACATTTTACTTTGTAAACCATTATACTGGCCATGGTAGCTTGCAGCTCCATCTGTACTATCAGATCAACATTTGGGGGGGATCAATTTTAAGATGCTGTAATGTTTTAGTCGATAGATCAAACAGTCCCTGTCCTGTACCATCATAACTTGGCACAACTGAAAGTAGTTGCTCACA
Organism: Hemicordylus capensis; assembly: GCF_027244095.1. NCBI lineage: Eukaryota > Metazoa > Chordata > Lepidosauria > Squamata > Cordylidae > Hemicordylus > Hemicordylus capensis. Next base: position 5,279,652 of record NC_069670.1, read on the forward strand.
GATAAAACCTTGAAGCACATGCCGAAAAGGTCATTAACATTTTAAACATATTGTCTAATGCCATGCCGAAAAGGTCATTAACATTTTTAACATGTTGTCTAAGGGGGCCCACTTCATCAGGGGTCCACAGGGCCCACTTGCCATCGGGCAAGCTGACACCCTGGCCAGTACGCCACTGCCCCTGGGTCCACAAGATCCAATAACCAGACATAGGACTTTCCCAGAGGCTTTCTTGCTCTGCAGCAGCAATGGTTGCCAGCTAGCTCATGCTCAAGTCTGGGAACTCCGATTCATAGCTAAGTTCATCCTTTATACCCATCGGATACCTATGTTATCAAAGCAAGAGTCAACGGCCTATCCGATTCATGTTTACACAGACAGAGAGTCACAAGGAATGTTGATTCAATTTCTTACACAGGCCTTGAGTTGCATTCTTCCATGGTTTCTATTTCTATCTCCTTGTTTCTTCCGGGTGTGTCAGCAAGTTAACCTAGCTACTGCCTGTTCCTGAGTTCATCATGGCGACACTCTGGTTCATCAGAGTGGCCACCTTCTACGCTCTGAAGTGGGGTCTCGTAGAAGAGGGAGGGAACTTGTCCTCTCTTCCTCCTGAGGGCAAGATTAGCACCAAGCGTTTGTAAAGGGAAGGAAGCAGATTTAGGCTGGAATTTGAAAGAAGGTGCTAACTGGGAGAAGAGTTGGGCAGCAGAACAGCCTGCCTTGGGCAGTGGTGGGCTTCCCTGCCCCGCAAGGTCCAAGAAGAGGCTGGACAGGCATCTGCCTGTGATGCTGTAGCCCTGGGCAGGGGATGGACTAGAAGGCCTCCAAGGTCCCTTCCAGCTCTCACAGTCTAGGATTCTATTCATCTGTGTGAAGCAATTGTTTAATTACCAGTAAAAAAATTATAGGGGGGAACACCCCAAAGTGTCTGAACCTCGGTATCCTAATCTCAGGACTTCCACACCTCTTCATCTCCCTGAAATAATGCCTTTTTCTCAAGCATCAGATAACTACAGGTATAGCAATAATAAAAACATTATTCTCTGACAACCTCAGAATCTACCAGCCTTCTAAGATCTAGGAATATAGGAACATAGGAAGCTGCCATATACTGAGTCAGACCATTGGTCTATCTAGCTCAGTATTGTCTACCCAGACTGGCAGCGGCTTCTCCAAGGTTGCAGGCAGGAATCTCTCTCAGCCCTGTCTTGGAGATGCTGCCAGGGAGGGAACTTGGAACCTTCTGCTCTTCCCAGAGCGGCTCCATTCCCTGAGGGGAATCTCTTCCAGTGCTCACACATCAAGTCTCCCATTCATATGCAACCAGGGTGGACCCTGCTGAGCTAAGGGGACAAGTCATGCTGGTGACCACAAGACCAGCTCTCCTCTCCTACTTGAAATCTTCAGCCTTCCCAAATTAATCTAGTCATTTGATTCAGTTGTTCAAAACTTGACCATTTATCATCTAAATATGTTTGGCGATTTGGTACTTTCGTAATCCCAGATAGCCCAAATAATTCAGATGAATCCAAAATTATTCTCCAAAGAAGAAGAAGAAAGTTCCATCCAAACTAGATCTGTTATATTCCAAATGTTTTTTTTTAGCTCCCTCTTGAGGCAAAAGTAAGACAACGAGGGTTAATTACTCTGCAACATTCCTTGATATTTGTAATCCCGGAAAAGACCAGTAGCTTCCTCAAAGAGCGTGTAAATTTATTTTTCTTAGAATTAATTAATCCTTAGATCTTCACTAACCTTTGATTCCAACTGAAGTCTGTTTAAGAAGTTCACTTCAAGGTTCACTTCTGTTCCAACAAAGATAAACAGACTGTCTTCGTCTCTCCATCTTGGCATATCTCCAAATTTGTCAGTCCTTTTCCACTCTGACCTTCCAGCCATGAGAGAGGTAAAGCACTTTTAGATGATTTCTAATACTTCTCCAGTCTCTTTTTTCCCCTCCCCACCCCCCCTTGACTTCCACTTTCTCAGTTCACTCCACTCTCACCTAGCTCATATATCTTTCAGTTTGGGACTATGCTCAAGACAGCCATTAACGAGAAGTGGGGGACGGATGAAAGTACTCCACTTACGGTCACTGCCATGATATCAGGTCGAACACAGAAAAAGAACCGTCCCTGAGAATTTTGTATCTTGTATTTTGTATCTTGTATCTTGAACAAGAGGGGCAGTAAGTCCAAGATGCAGATCACGATCAAATGAGCAAGACAAAAGCTCATGACCGACTGTTTCAACGTTGCCATTCCCACAAGGGCACAATCTCTCCAAAAAAGCAACCCTTCTAAATCTTCCCTCTAATACCACAGAGGGCAACACATCTAGCTGGGCTAGCGTCAGGGCTCTTCTGTGGGTTGGATATGTCCGATTCTGCAGATAGTTGGCTGGTGTACTTTCCCCTAAGGATTTAAACGGGTTTCTGCGATTAACAGGCTTTGTTTGGAGAGGATTTCCAAGGTAGCTGAATCCAGAGTCTTCTCTTGGGTCCTGGGCAGCTCCGGAGGTGCCTAGAAATTCTCTAATGAAAATTCTGGCAGTTTTCATTCTTCGTTGGAGACAGCTGGCTGTTGCTCCAATGCCACAAAGATATTAATAATGGGGAATGCATCCGTGACTCTCTCAAGGTGGGCCACTGTGCAAAACAGGATGCTGGACTAGATGGGCCTTGGGCCTGATCCAGCAGGGCTGTTCTTGTGTTCTTATGGTCTTTCTTCCTTAAAAATGCATCCAAACGAAACGGCTTACCAGCTTTGCTCCCTGGGGCTTGGGGTGATGTACGTGGTGGGTTTTTGGACCCATCCTCATCCGTAGATAAACTCTTAATATCAACTGATTTCATAGTTATTATTTTTTATAGTTAGTTATTATTGTTTATTTAACAGCCAGATAGCAGAAAGCGAGCTGGAGACAAAATACTTGAGATTACTAAAATTGAGCAGTCCTAATTGCAATAAACTAACAAAAAAAATTAAAAAACCAGCAGAGAATACTGTGAGAGGGATGTGACCTCACCGCCATCTGATCTCCTTGGCAGCACTGTAAGATATTCGCCAGAGGGGATGGGGCTGCTCTGGGAAAAGCACCTGCCTGCTTGCATGCAGAAGGTTCCAACTTCCCTCTCTGGCAGCATCCCCAGATAGGGCTGAGAGAGACTCCTGCCTGCAGAACCTTGGAGAAGCTGCTGCCAGTCTGTGAAGGCAATACTGAGCCACATTTATCAGTGGGCTGACTCAGGATATGGCAGCTTCCTATCTCCTTAAGTCTCCTTTTCTATCCAAGGCACTGACCAGTTTTCTCTCCTCCTTCCAGCAGGTGACAGTTGGGAGAGGAACAAGGAGGGGGAACTCTTCAGAGGATATATGGATGGTGCCTGATGGGGGAAAAAAGGGAGCACAGACTAAGAACTGGAACAAAACGTCAGAATCGAAGTCTAAAAAATAACACAGAAAGCAAGAGAAAGGAGTCTGTGCCCTCCATGTAGGAAAAGATTCACTTCTGGAACAAGCTTTGAACCTGAGTAAGAAATGCAAGCAGGGGAGAAATTTTATAAATGTTTGGACTGTGGGAAGTGCTTCAGCCGGAGAGGAAATCTTATTATACATCACAGAACCCACACTGGGGAGAAACCATATAAATGCTTGGAGTGTGGAAAGAGCTTCAGCTCAAGCGGAGATCTTATTCAACATCACAGAACCCACACTGGAGAGAAACCACATAAATGCTTGGAGTGTGGAAAGAGCTTCAGCCATAGAGGACATCTAACTAGGCATCTTAGAACCCACACTGGGGAGAAACCATATAAATGCTTCGAGTGTGGAAAGAGCTTCATCACGAGTGGAGAACTTACTGTACACCACAGGACCCACACTGGGAAGAAACCACATAAATGCTTGGAGTGTGGAAAGAGCTTCAGCCAGAGAGGACATCTTACTAGTCACCACAGAACCCATACTGGGGAGAAGCCATATAAATGCTTCGAGTGTGGAAAGAGCTTCAGCACAAGTGGGCATCTTACTTCACACCACAAAACCCACACTGGGGAGAAACCACATAAATGCCTGGAGTGTGGAAAGAGCTTCAACTCGAGCAGAGATCTTATTAAACATCACAGAACCCACACTGGAGAGAAACCACATAAATGCTTGGAGTGTGGAAAGATCTTCAGCTTGAGCGGAAATCTTCTTAAACATCACAGAACCCACACTGGAGAGAAACCACATAAATGCTTGGAGTGTGGAAAGAGCTTCAGCCGGAGAGGACATCTTACTAGTCACCACAGAACCCACACTAGGGAGAAACCACATAAATGCTTGGAGTGTGGAAAGAGCTTCAGCACAAGTGGACATCTAACTAGGCATCTTAGGATCCACACTGGGGAGAAACCATATAAATGCTTCGAGTGTGGAAAGAGCTTCATCACGAGTGGAGAACTTACTGTACACCACAGGACCCACACTGGGAAGAAACCACATAAATGCTTGGAGTGTGGAAAGAGCTTCAGCACAAGTGGACATCTAACTAGGCATCTTAGTATCCACACTGGGAAGAAACCATATAAATGCTTTGAGTGCGGAAAGAGCTTCATCACGAGTGGAGAACTTACTGTACACCACAGGACCCACACTGGGAAGAAACCACATAAATGCTTGGAGTGTGGAAAGAGCTTCAGCCAGAGAGGACATCTTACTAGGCATCTTAGAACCCACACTGGGTAGAAACCACATAAATGCGTTGAGTATGGAAAGAGCTTCTGCAGGATTGGAGTTCTTCTTTTACACCACCGAACCCACACTGGGGACAATCCACATCAATGCTTGGAGTGTGGAAAAGCTTCAAGTAGAGTGGAACTGATTAGCCTCAGTTGCCAGAAGCCTAAAGGAGGAAGCTTTAACATCTGCTTCCCAATAACAGTGACTGCCCACTGGTGAGAGCCTGTGTGGTTGCTGTCTGCTGTTGTCAGCTTGCCAGCCTGTGTGCCCCCTAGTGTGTGGGGCTGTGGCTGCCCTGCAGGTGAGGCTGTGCGGCATCGGGGCCAGAGGGGTGAATCAGCAGTTGCTGGGGCTCAGCTGCTCAGATAAGCCATCTTTCTGGGCTTATATAAGGGCTGCTGCCCTGTGGCGGCAGGGTCGCCACCAAAGGGTCGCCACCCAAGGGGCTTGCCCCTTTGGGGGAGCCACTTCCGGGGGCAAGGAGGGTGAGGGCCTGGTGATCTTCTTTGGCTTCTGTTGTATTTGGATCCTGGGTGTTCCAGATGTGTCTTGGTTTGTCTGGGGATGGGGAGACAGGGGGTGTGTCCACTGACTGTGGAGTGGCTCTTCCGGTGGTGGTGGTGGGGAATAGAGCTGGCAGTTCAGTGTGTCGTTCCAGGAGAAGGGAAGTCCGACATCTATTAGCTATTTCACCTTCCGGCTGCCCTGCCAGCTCTTTGACCTTGGGGAGTCGTGCCAACCTCCCACAGACTCTCACCTTGCTCCTCTGTAATGTAATAACGGTCTGTCCAGAACAAGTCGGAAACCATCCATGATTTGATTCTGGATGAAGGGCCAGATCTGGTATGTATTACAGAGGCTTGCTTGGGGCAGGCTGGTGGCCCCGTCTGGTCCCAGCTTCTCCCTCCAGGGTACTCTCTTGCGGAGCAGGTGCAGGGACGTGGGCGGGGAGGTGGAGTGGCTGGGGTCTCTAAGGATCAGCTTTCCCTGGTGTCTGACCAAATTTCATGTGTGTACGTATGTTTGGGGATGAGGGATAGACTGGGACTTCTCTTGGTGTACCAATCGCTCCGCTGCCCAATGGCGTCCCTAACTGAGCTGACAGACTTGGTCTTGGGTTTGGCGTTGGAGTCTCCCAGGCTTGTGGTGCTTGGGGACTTCAAGGTCCGCTTTGGGACCAATTTGTATGGGGCGGCTCAGGAGTTCATAGCGGCCATGACAACTGTGGGCCTATCCCAAAGGCTCTCGGGGCCAACGCACATTGCAGGTCACACGCTTGATCTGGTCTTTCACTCTGATCGGGGTGGTATTCTGTGGGTGGGGACTCCGGTGATTTCCCCATTGTCATGGACGGACCACCATCTGGTTAAGGTTGGACTCACAGTCACTTCCCACCTTCGAAGGGGCGAGGGACCCTTTAGAATGGTCCATCTGAGAAGGTCATTGGATCCAATAGGGTTTCAAGAAGCCTTGGAGGGATTTAGTGTTGGCTCTGCGGGTGATCCTGTCGATGCCCTTGTGGACAACTTAAACAGCAAGCTCACCAGAGCAGTAGACATGATCTCACCTAAGCGTCCTCTCTGACCCGCTTCAAAATTGGCCCCTTGGTATACGGAAGAACTACGGGGGCTGAAGCAGCGAGGTAGACCACTGAAGTGCAAGTGGAGGAAGACTTGACTTGGATCCAGCAGATTACAACATAGAGCACATTTGAAGATCTATGCTCTGGAAATACGTGCGGAAAAGAAGCGATTCTTTTCAGCCCGTATTGTGTCCACAAGTTCGTGTCCGGTGGTGTTGTGCAGGGTAGTGAGAGGGCTAGGGAGTGCCTCTCCTCTCTTGAGTCAGAATTTGGAACCATCTATTACCTGCTGTGACATGTTTTAATGATTTCTTTGTGGATAAAATCTCAGGTATTCAGGCCGACTTGGATTTAGACCCCACAATTACTGCAGTGTCCAATTCATAGGTGTCCAGTGACTCCTCTTATGTGCTTAAGCTGGGTCAGTTTCAGTTTGTGAGTCGTGAGGATGTGGACAAGCTGCTTGGAGCAATGAGGCCTACCACCACCTGTTCTCTTGACCCTTGCCCAACATGGCTAATACTATCTGGCAGGGAGGTTGTTGTAGAAGGCCTAGTAGAGATCATAAATGCTTCTCTTCGGGAGGGCAGGATGCCTCCTTACCTAAAGGAGGCAATTATTAGACCACTTCTGAAGAAGCCCGCCTTGGATTCCTCAGAGTTGAGCAACTATAGGCCTATCTCCAACCTTCCGTGGTTGGGCAAGGTAATTGAGAGGGTGGTGGCCTCTCAACTCCAGGCAGTCTTGGATGAAACTGATTATCTAGACCTGTTTCAGGCCGGCTTTCGGGTGGGCTATGGGGTGGAGACGGCCTTGGTCGGCCTGATGGATGACCTCCAATTGGGAATTGACTGAGGGATTGACTGTTGATCCTTTTGGACCTCTTGGCAGCTTTCGATACTATTGACCATAGTATCCCTCTGGAGTGTCTGAAGGGGTTAGGGGTAGCAGGCACTGCTTTGCGGTAGGGGTGTGCACGGAACCGCCACACTGCGGTCCGGCACTGGGGTGGGGGGGTCGCTTTAAGAGCGGCAGGAGGGTTTACTTACCCCTCCCACCGCTTTCCCGCTCTGGCGCCATAATGTGACGAGTAATTGGGGCGGCAGGATACCTCCCTGCCGCCCCTTCCCTCCTTTGCGCGAGAGCAGGAGGCCCTCCGGAGGCAGAAGGCAGAGGAACTGGGGGAGCGCAAGGGGGTCCGATGCGGAGGGAGAGGGTGGGGCCAAGCCATGGTGGGTCTTTCAGGCCAGGGGAGGGGGAGTCCGGGCAGAGTCTGGGAGGGGCCAGGAGGTCAGCGCAGGGCCTGGCCTGGGGGCAGAGAGGCCCCTCCCTTCTCACGGTCTCTTTCCTCTCTTTTCAGGCCAGGCAGACCTTGCCAGCATCAAGCAGGGCCAGCAGACAGTCAAGGGGCTGAGGCGGCAGCTGACGAGGCTGTAGGGCCAAATGCAAAAGCCGGATGGACCGTGGTGGAGGAGGGGGAGATGGCTTGGATCGGGAGAGCTGGGCTGCAATATATCTGTTTCTTTATGTAGCTTTGTATTTTTAACATAGATCTTTTTTGATTGGGAGAGGGGAGGGGGAGGGGAGGGGAAATAATGATGTGGGATAGAATACAATTGAAATAAGTTGATTGTGAAAAATAAAGGTTTTGTGTTTGTTTTAAAAGAAGAGAAAGATACACTGCTCGGAGTATTCTTTGGGCACAGTGGGGTGGAAAGGTCTTTGGGTCCAGCCCAGCTGCAGAAACGTCTCTCCTGGGAGATGCCTTCGGGGCCAAGGGAGGCTCTGAGAGGTGCTACTCACCGGAGCTCTTTCCTGGCTCAAGGTAGACTGCTCCTTGGTAGGAGGCTCCCCGGCCCCTGATCCACCTCCATTGTTTCTCAAGGAGATCTGAGAAGTTTGAGAAAGCCAAGCCTTTCCCCGATAGGCAGATTTCACGGCCTGACTGAGAGGAGGCCATGAAAGCCTTTCTCTCCACAAGACGATGTCTCATTCAGTCTGTCGTTCATTCCTCAAAGCAACTGACAAGCACGCCTTTTCTTCCAAGATACGGTTAGGCAGCCTCAACCAATTTTGACTTGTTCTCGGGGTGGCTCACAACAGCACAACAATAAAAGCTTCCAGTCAAAACGCAGAACACAAAACAAACAAATCACAATACAAAATAAAAAACACAGTACCAAACAAAACATTTTAGAACTTTTTTTTAAAAAAATAAACAATTTTGCAAAGCCTGTTTGTGGGCCGTGAGAAAAGATGGTGGCAGACACACAGTGCAAACCAACGTCTGCCTCATATGATTGCGTCCATGCCATTTGTAAAAACTGCATCACATGAGAGCAAGTCCATTGTTTCCAGTGGGCTTACACTTCTGCCTCCCCTTTTGGATGCATTTTGCCTTTGTGTGCTTGTACGACTTAAATTACGTTACTGGGCTGGCATTCTGTTGTGCTGCATGGCAGCCTTATGATTTTTTTAAAAATTAAAAGTAAATTTATTAAAACAGAATTACCACGCTAAACAATAAAGATCCAGACACCAACAGCAAAACATAATAAGACAAATCTCAACTCTTCAGTCCATCCACACTCTAAGATTGTCTGTGGGTAGGAAAACAACCATAAGTTTCCCTATTAGTGTGAAGAATAAAATCTGAGCACACTATATAAAAATTATTTATATTCTGGTTTCCATAGGATCGAATCATATGGGTGAACTTTTCTGAGATCGCAATATTCCATAGGTTCTTGAACCAGATGTCCATCAACAAGGTTTGGTTTTTCCAATGGTTGGCTATAATTCACCTGGCTGTAGTTACCATCAACACAATTGATTTTTGGGATGACACATCTGTATTGACCCCCGAGAAGATGTTTACTCATGCCAGCTTGGGGCACCATCCAATGATCTGGTTCGTAATTCTACACATCTCCGTGAAAACCTCTGACCCAAAGAATGAAACGCTAGGACAGGTACACCAGAGATTAAAAGGTAATTGAGAGGCCTCCCTTCATCCTGCAACCACTCCAGGAAAGCAGAGGCAAGTCTTTTTGGATGCGTGATGTTTTTATTGAACACAGGTCCCATCTATGGAAAACCTTGAGAGAGTTCTCCTGAATTGGGTCTGAAGAGGAAGGAACTGGCTTCCATTTTCATGTTCAACCACTCCTGCTCTTTGATTTCCTGGTAGAAGTCATTTCCCCAAGACATTTTAAGGCTAGGCAGTGGGTTAAATGTGTGGTTGATAATCAAATCATATAATTTAGAAACCACACTTTTGAGGGTGTCTGCGGCTTCCAAAACCAGTACTTCAAACCTTGTTAGTTGTGCTGTTATTTCTGGGGTGGAGAGAAAAGATCTGCACTGTAAAAGATGTAACCATGAACAGTGTAATGGACCTCAAATTTCCTCTATAGCCTCTAGGTCAATAGGATTTCCCCGCTGGTAGAAGTTACTTAAAAGTTGTACTGTCAAGTCGGTGTCGTCTCCTGGTGCCCACAGAGCCCTGGGGTTGTCCTTGGTAGAATACAGGAGGGGTTGACCATGGCCTCCTCCCACGCAGTCCGAGATGATGCCTTTCAGCATCTTCCTCTATCGCTGCTGCCAGATAGAGGTGTTTCCCATAGTCTGGGAAACGGGAGCGGAGCAGCAGCAGAGATCCAAACCAGCAACTTCTTGCTCTCTAGGCGCAGCGGGGAAGTAACTTGCCTAGCGAGCAAGAGGTGTTCCCGGGATCTAGTATGAAATTTTGGGGGCTGTCCTGGGCTTTTTCAGAGCGTTGAGCCATTCTGGTCCTCCTTTGGCACTAAGGGGCTTAATAAAAGTGTAACATTGGGAATATGTCCATGCTGCCATCTTGTTCACCAGGGTCTGCAGCACAGCCCACTGTTTGTGGGAAGCGCCTTGAGTGTTGGGGCCCCAATCCGGGCTCTCTCCCGTCATTCCACCAGTGTGGTTGTGAAGGGGCTAATAAAAGCATGATACTAGAGATGTTTCAGTGCTACAATATTATAAAATAATAATAATAATAATATAAATATTGCTCTCCATTCTTTCTAACACATCCCTCTGGTTTGGGGATCCAGTTTGATTTTTAAGGGGTCCCTGCGTCTGGCCTTTCCTGGCGTGTTCTGGCTTTCACCCAGACCCACGGAGGCTGGCCTACAACTCCCATCATCCCTGGCTCTTGGCTCATGGGGCCGGGGATGCTGGGATTTGTAGTCCAAAACCAACAGGAAGATTAAAACAGGTCGATTTTTGCCCAAACGAGACAAGGCTGAGCGAGATGGACCATCCCTTCGTCTATGGCAGTTTCCTCCGTGTCTGGATCCCGAATCGCACCCACATGGTGCTCTGGACCACATGAGGAGTGAAAGCAGGGAGAAAGGGATCGTGCATCCCTCCCACCCGGCCTGCCACCCTCTCCCCCCCCCCCACGCCCTCCGCCTCTGCTCCTCCCTTGTCTGCTTGCAGGGCTGGGAGGTCGCCAGCCTGCAGCCCCCCCCCCACTTGTGCCCCCCCTGAGCCTAAGAGTCCCCCAAACCCCCTAAGTGGAAGCTCTCCCCCCCCCCAGAGAGGAGGCCAGGCTGTGCCCCTTGGGGGTCCCGGAGGGGCGGCGCGGCCTTGAGGGCTCAGCCAATGAGAGAGAGGCGCTGGGATGCTGTGTCCAATCCTGGGCATGGGGAGGTGGAGCTGAGAGGAGGGGAGGGGAGCGACGAGGGGAGAGGGGGGCGGAGGGGGAGCAGGCACGGGGGGGGGCGGCTGCGTGAGCTGCAGAAGCGTGTCTGGGAACAAAGACTCGGGTTTCCCCGGAGTTCCTTGCGTGGCTGCTCTGAGTCTGAAGCGAGGCGCAAGAGGACGACGTGGCGGGTGTTTGTGCACGCACACAGGCTCATCGGACTCGTGGCGGCTGGCTGGACTCCTCGGCTAATAAAGAGGCAGGTGAGCATCCGCAGCAAGAGGCAGCCGCACAGCATTCTGGGTAAGGGGCGCAGTGTGTGTGTGTGTGGGGGGGGTCTCCCTCCCCCTCCCAGCCCCGCTGCCGTCTCTCTCTCCTCTGCAGTGGGAAAAGCCCCAGCAGAAGGCTTGGGAGGGGCCCCGAGAGGCGGGGGTGTCTGGCCAGAGCTTTCCCTTCCCACCCCAGATGGTCTCTCTCAGCTACCTGCGAGTGACTCCGGAGCAGAAAGTCCTCCTTAGGGACATCGGAAGCTGCCATCTACTGAGTCAGACCCTTGGTCCATCTAGCTCAGTATTGTCCACACAGACTGGCAGCAGCTTCTGCAAGGTGGTAGGCAGGAATCTCTCTCCGCCTTATCTTGGAGATGCTGCCAGGGAGGGAACTTGGAAGCTTCTGCTCTTCCCAGAGTGGCCCCGTCCCTTTAGGGGAAAGGGGTGGGGAGGGGGGGCTGGCCAGAGCTCTCCTTCCTCCCCACCCCAGAGGGTCTCCAGGGCTCTCCGCTGCCTGCGAGTCTGGTTGCAATTAATATCCGATTAACCCTGCTTTGCTTTCTCCTCCGATTTGCTGTGCCCCCCCCCACACACTTTCTCCCTTTTGCTATTTGGCTTTGCTTCAGAGCTCAGGGAAGCAAAGATTTAAGAAGGGGTGTGTGTGCAGAAGAGTGCGTTATCACTAGCACAATTTTGCATGGCTCCTTTTGAGTGGAAGAAAGATGTGTGGGGTATGTTTAGCCTGGAGGGTTCCCGGGCGGTGATTTTACTTTGCTTCCCCACAGAAGGGCAGATATCCTCCAGGTTTACCTCAAAGTGAAGCTGTCGGGGAGCCCTTCCTACCCCGTTCAGGTTTTTAATTGTGTGTTAGAGCTTAGCCTGATTCTGTGGGTCAGGTTCCAAGTTCCCTCCCTGGCAGCATCTCCAAGATAGGACAAGATTTTTATTTTATTTTTTTAAATAGGACATCTTCCCGTAATAGAGGTTCTGGCAAGTAGGGAATATCTTCTAGAGTATCTTGGATGCTGATGTCCCTGCTGTACAGATTTTCAGTATACCTCTTCCATCTTCATTTGATCTTCTCTGAATCAGTTACTATCTGTCCTTTGGCATCCCTTAACATACCAATTCGAGGTTGGAACCTCCTTCTGAGTTCCGAGATCTCTTGGAAAACTTTCCCTTTTTCTCCTTTGTTCTGTTTTTATTTAACGTATTTATTTATTTAACATAGTTCTATACTGCCCAAAACATATGTCTATTTCCATCCTCAAGGTCTTTGCAGATATCACTGTAGTACTGTTCATTGTCTCTTCTAACAGCTTTCTGAAATTCCCTATTAAGTTCCTTCCTGAGGTGTTTAACTTTCTTGACGTTGGCTTCTCTCCTGCATGCAAACTGTATCTGCAGTAATTCACTTTCAATGACAGGAGCTTGGAAATCAGCCCAGCAGCAGTGACCCCTTCGAATGGCTATAGGTCCAGCTGCTGTGAACTGGCTCTTTATAATTATATCCTGCTTTTCAATGAAAAATCTCTCAAAGCAGTTCACACAGAAAAAGAACAGTGACAGCTTGACTGATGCAGGTCAAAAGGATCATTTAAAAAAAGCTTCCCCTGCTAACAGCTACAGACCAGGCCACTGTGGAAAAGCATATGAGAAGCATGTTCTTCTATTAACGTGGTTTTAAAATGCATTCTGGAGCTATTTCACCCCCCTCCATCAGCCTTCCTGTCCCTTCCGGCTTTCTTTTCCCCAACCTGCTCATTCTTGAGCTGTTTCCTCTTCTGAAGCCCAAACTGTCCATATTGGACTTCCTAGATGAGTCTCCGCTCACATCTAGGATGGACCAGATCACATTCTGGTCTCTACTCCCTGTTGGGTCCATGACTTTGACATCTCACAACAGACCCTGAGTGCCACTCGGGGTGGAGAACAGGGTTGTCTTCACTTTCGCTGGTTCAGTCATCAACTCTTCTGAAGTTCAGGCTCTCAGTGTATCTAGAAATCTGGCCTCTTTGTCATGTCCTGAATGTGAATTTCCCCAGTCTTAAAGACACCCATTTTTACAACTCTGTCTCTCTTTGATGCCTCCCTGATATCCTACTCCAGCTCCAGGAAGTTTTTCACATGGAGCTTTGAAAGCCCTTTAATTTGCATCTCCTCCGGAATGGAAGGGGTGCGTCCATATATTGGCCAGATTTACCCTGAAGTCCCTGCAAGCTATCGGGGGGCAGTTCACACACAATTTGGGATTTTCACTGTGCATTACAGTGTGACCCAATTTAAATCCAGGGTAAAAGAATCCACTATTTGTATCGGTTTTGGGGGACAAATTAGAGTTTGCAGAAAAGCCTCCTAGTAAACTCGTGGTAGAGCTATGTGTAAATGTCCCAGGTCATTGTCTAAGAGGGTCTAAAGCCAATTCTCTTTGCAATATATGTTTCATTCTTTCATTAATTTGAGCGTTTAGCGTAATCACATAGCCATTGGATATGGAAATAACCGTGATTTCTTCTCTCATGATCCCCAGAAGGCTCCTTTTCTATCCTCAGCTCTGACCAGTTTTCTCTCTTCCTTGCTGCAGGTGAGAGTTTGGAGAGGAAGAGTGAGTGGGAGTTCAGGAGAGAAATTATAGGTGATGCCTGATGTGGGAAAGGGAGCACAGACTAAAATCTGGAGCACAATTTAGGAAAAATGGATAACCTGCTTGTCAGCATAGAGTCAGAAAAATAGTGGAGAACGTAAGAGAAAGGAGAAGGTGCACTCCGCTTACCAAAACTACTGAACCAGAATTTAAACATCAGTGGGAAATGCAAGCAGGTGAGAAATTGTATAAATGTTTGAAATGTGGAAAGAGCTTCAGCACGAGTGGAAAGCTAACTTCACACCGTAGAACCCACACAGGGAAGAAACCATATACATGCTTGGAGTGTGGAAAGAACTTCAGCAAAAGAGGAAATCTTACTTTACATGACAAAATCCACACTGGGGAGCGACCGCATAAATGCTTGGAGTGTGGAAAGAGCTACAGCCAGAGAGGACATCTTCTTGAACACCATAGAACCCACACTGGGGAGAAACCACATAAATGCTTGGAATGCGGAAAGAGCTTCAGCCAGAGTGGAAATCTTACTTCGCATAGCAGAACCCACACAGGGGAGAAACCACATAAATGCTTTGAGTGTGGAAAGAGCTTCAGGACAAGTGTATTTCTTACCTTACACCATAGAATCCATACTGGGGAGAAACCACATAAATGCTTGGAGTGTGGAAAGAGCTTCAGCCAGAGTGGACAACTTACTATACACTATAGAACCCACACTGGGGAGAAACCACATAAATGCTTGGAGTGTGGAAAGAGCTTCAGCCAGAGTGGAGATCTTACTATACACCATAGAATCCACACTGGAGAGAAACCACATCAATGTTGTGAGTGCGGAAGGAGCTTCAGCACGAGTGGAGCTCTTACTGTACATCACAGAACCCACACTGGCGAGAAACCGCATACATGCTTGGAGTGTGGAAAGAGCTTCAGCATGAAAGGAAACCTTGATAAACACCGCAAAATCCACACTGGGGAGAAACCACATAAATGCTTGGAGTGTGGAAAGAGCTACAGTGAGAGAGGACATCTTATTGTACACCTTAGAACCCACACTGGAGAGAAACCCTATAAATGCTTTGAATGTGGAAAGAGCTTCAGCACAAGTGGAGATCTTAATAAACACCATAGAACCCACACTGGGGAGAAACCATATAAGTGCTTTGAGTGTGGAAAGAGCTTCAGGCAGTGTGGAGACTTTAATATACACCTTAGAAGCCACACTGGGGAAAAACCACATAAATGCTTGAAGTGTGGAAAGAGCTTCAGCTCAAGTGGAAAACTTACTTTACACCTTAAAATCCACAGTGGGGAGAAGCCACATAAATGCTTGGAGTGCGGAAAGAGCTTCAGGAACAGGGGATCTCTTACTCAACACTATAGAACTCACACTAGAAGAAAGAAGGCACGGCTTACTTTACAGGAACAAATTCAAACAGGGTAGAAATCATACACATTGAACTGTAAACAAATCTGTAAACCCTTGTAAGATTTCTGCTTCTGATCTGTCTTGTTTTCCTCTGTCGAAATTCGTAGTTTTGTGTCTCTGTTATGAATTCATGTGCAGAATTCAAGCAAACGGATTAATGGATTTTACTTTTTCACAGCATGTGCTTTCTTTTGGTTGCCTCTGAATACATTTATGTGTCAATCCCTGTAATGTGCTTTCTGTGGAAAACTCAAGACTGCGCAGCAAACAAGTGTAAAAACCGTTTTAATTTAATTTTTTTTAAAGCAGAGGTGGAAATTATATGCCTGTCGCCTTTAGCCTTTTTGAAGCCAAAATGCGAGGTCAGCAACCTTATGGAGTTCAAACTCCCCGCCCCCCCAGGTTATTGTACAATCCTAATTTTTAACAGCATTCTTTCAAGTTGCTAAATTCACTACCAATGTTATTTTAAGACTGGAAGCCACGATTTTGGGAAACCAAGATTTGGCTTTCAGCATTTAACTTTTGTTTAAATTTAACCTTCTCCCAACCGGCTCATCCTCTTTGATAGTAGTGGACACTTTTAGATCCACCTGGGGTACAAAATTGTAACCTAAACTGTTGACTTCACGTTTCTCCCTCTTGGGCTATGATCAGGCAAAAGCAACCACCAAGCAGCGCATTATAGACAGTGAGTGCCAAACCGATCTCAGCAGTGTCCCAAAATTTTATATCGGTGATGGGCTTAGATTCTGCTTCTCCGGCAGCGTATCTCACCCAACTGGAGGTTCCAAAGCATAGAAGGGCATTCACCTTGGCTCGCTGTCATGGCCTCCCTTCAGCGGTGCTCGATGGCCGTTATAGAAGGACCCCATTTGCAGAGTGGCTACACCCCTGTGAGCTAGGGCAGATCGAAACTACTGAGCATGTTCTCCTCTGTTGCTCGTTCTATAGAGACATTCGTGCCTCCCTCCTCCTTCCATTGCTAAGCAAGTATCCAGGGCGTCCGAGCCAATTCTACAGCTCCTTGCTACTCTCTGACTCTAAGCCTGCCATCACATTTAGCGTCTCCGGGTACTGTGTGACTGCTATCAGCATTCGTCGGCGGATGACAGGCAGCAAGTCCTATCAGCCTTAATCTGACCCTCAGTGATTCTGGGCAGGCCTGCAATTGCTCACACGCCTCCCTTTTTACTGTTCCTTATAATCTTTAATCTGGCTGCTTTTTAGTTGTATTATTCGAACCCGATTCGAAGCGACCTCGCCCGATCCAGGCACAGCCGAACCGAGGATGGTCCGGTCCGGCCATCAAACTGGACCGTACCGGCTTGAAGGATAGCACGATGGGTATACTTGTAAAGGGGGATCTGGCGAGGATTCCCTGATGCAAACAAAGTGCATTCTCTAGAGTAAATGCGGGGTGGGGGAGAGAGAATGGGTAGTTTTTACCTTTAAAATTCAGGTGGCGGCAGCTGCAGCGGATGGATGCGTCAGAAATGGCAACAGAGTTTCTCCCCCTCCCCAATTTTTTTTGAATTCTGTGTATATTCATAGGCCATTTGCATCACCACCTTCTCCAATCTGCCGCCCGTCACTGGTGCCACCAGCACCTGAACTTCAAAGGAAAACACTACCTTTCATCTTGCCCCCTCATTTACTCTAGGGAATTCCCTTTGATTTTAAAGGGGAATCTTCACCAACCCACTCCCCTTTACAAGTTGTGGAGAATAGAGTTCTAAACCTTTTCTTTTGGTAAGACCTCCTATGAAAATTACTTTGCTATTCACTATAATAAGAGAGACTGAGGTGGGGTCAAAGGTTTTCAGCTCCTGCTCTGTCGTTTCATTTTTGAGGGTGATGAAATGTCCTGGTTTGATTTTGGGTGGAAAGGGAGGTTTGCTTTTATTGGCCTTGGTTTGAAAAATAGAGGAAATCTGAGTCATGCTGATGGGGTATTTTGCAAAATATAGGAGGGGTATTTGTGTGTATGTATAGGAGGCTGCTTTCAGCAGAGGAGAGTTCAATTGAAGAGACCTGTTGGAGAGCTGGAGGAGAGTCTTTGTTCAGTAGAAGAACCAGTTGGAAGTATGAATTGTTGGGAAAGGAGTTCAAGCAGGAGAACTGAAGTCTTGCTGGCACAGTCTGAGAGAGGATCAGAACTGGGGCTAAAAAGAGCCAATAAATCACTGGCAGAGAGCAGTCACTCTCCGGAGAGCTGAAAACACTTAACAGCAAGAAGACCCATCTGGGCTGAACCTCAGAACTGTGAAGAAGAACAAGACCTGAGGCTGAACAAGGGAAAATCCGGGTTGCTGAAAAGCAGAAGTGATTGCAAAGGACTCTTAAGTCAGGGCACAGTGAGAGTCAGGCGAGTTGGATGCATTTTGACCATGCTCTTTTGGTTGTTGCGCTCTCGCTCTCTCTCGCTCTCTCTCCTCAGCATTAAAAACAATTATTGATTTCAAGTGAACTAATCACAAAGGGAAAATTACTTGTCTTTAAAGAAAGATTGTAGCTTCTATTTTCCCCACCCCATGCCTAACACTCTTAACACTCTACAGAAGTTGGGGGTGTTTTTGTAACAGTGGTTTGGAAGGCTGCTGTTGTAGGCTCCGCCAGAGTAAGCCAAATGTCTACTTGGTGGCAGCGATAAAGCTTGATGTGTTCACAGGGCTGCTTCAGCTCCTCACAGCCAGGCCGGGACATTTTTCCATGCAGAAAAGGCTGTAGGGAGACTGGGAAGGAGAGCACCCCGCTTCAATACCCAGCCCTTCCCACTCCTGCCTTTGGACTACAACTCCTAGCATCAGCAAAAAGCTGAATATAAGCCCAAAGAGATAAGGGTGTGCAGCTGGAACACACATCGCTACACTTCCAAACATAGATCAAAGAGATAGGGATGAGAAGCTAAAATACACACATCACTACACTTCCGGCAAAAAGCCGAATATAGGCCAAAGAGTTAGGGGTGTGCATCTAGAACACACACATCCCTACACCTCTGGCAAGAAGCGAGAGCCGTGAGCATCCCTTGGCCCAACATAGGCCAAAGAGATAGGGGTGAGAAGCTAAAATACACACATCACTGCACTTCCGGCAAAAAGCTGAATATAGGCCAAAGAGATAGGGGTGTGCATCTAGAACACACACATCCCTACACTTCCGGCAAAAAGTGGGAGCCCCCGAACTCCCATAAGGAGTCCCTTCCTCTCATCCTATCTTCGGGAGCAGCACCCCGCGAGCAAGGAGGGGCCTCTTTAATCACTGGCATCTCCTCTCTAAGCTGGGCATCGAAGGCATAGAGTGGAAAGCTCCACTTCTGCTGCGGGTTGGGTACAATCTCGGTGAAATGACAGAGCAGCGACTTCAAGACAAGTTCCCCATTGAATGTGGGTGGGGCGGAGCCGGCGGCCCAAGGGGAGCCGGAAGTGACCGCCACAAGCCAGGCGACCGTCACCTCTATGGGACAAAAGCGAACGGCCTCTCCGGAGGAGAGAGATTGATTGATTGGTGACAGGAGGAGGAGGAGGAGGCGGCGGCGCGGCTGCATTAGCAGCAGAAGCGTGTCTGCGAACCAAGAGCCGGAGTTTCCTCGATCTTCCTCCGCGGCTGCCTCCTTGATCCGGAGTGACGGTCCAAGAGGACAGCGCAGCTGCTGCAGGCAACGTGGCGGGTGTTTCTCCGCAGAGGCGGATCAGGCTCGTGGCTGGTGGCTGGCTAAAGAGGCAGGTGAGCATCAAGAGGCAGCTGCAATTTGGGGAAGGGGCGGGGGGGGGTGGGGGTCTCTCCCTCCCAGTCTCGCGGCCGTCTTCTTCTCTGCAGTGGGAAATGTCCCCGCAGTGCAGCCAGCACAGTGCGGGGAGAAAGGGGCCCCCTAAATGGAAGATTCCCCCCCGCCCGCAGAAGGGACTGGAGGCCAGGCTTTGCCCTGGGGGGGGGGGTTCCCGGAGGAGGCGCGCATTCGGTGGCTCAGCCAATGAGAGAGAGGAGCAGCGGGATGCTGTTGGAAGAGGAACTGCGGCGGGGGGGGGGACCAGTTGGAGGCAGGATGGGCGGGGGAGTGGAGCGGAGGGTCCAATCCTGTGCGCTGCGGGTGTCACACTCGGTTGCAGCAGAGGAGGGAGGAGTGCGGAGGGGGGGGGGGAGAAGGAGCAGGCAGGGGGCGGCTGCATGAGCGGCAGGAGCCTTTCTGGGAACCAAGAGCCGGAGTTGCCCTGGTCCTCTCTTGCGTGGCTGCTTCGAGCCGGAGTGACGATGCCAGAGGCCAGCGCTGCTGCTGCAGGAAGCCTGGCGGGTGTCTGTACACGCAGGAGAGGAGAGCTGGTCTTGTGGTAGCGAGCATGACTTGTCCCCATAGCTAAGCAGGGTCTGCCCTGGTTGCATATGAAAGGGAGACTAGAAGTGTGAGCACTGGAAGAGATTCCCCCCTTTGGGGATGGAGCCGCTCTGGGAAGAGCATCTAGGTTCCAAGTTCCCTCCCTGGCAGCATCTCCAAGATAGGGCTGAGAGAGACTCCTGCCTGCCACCTTGGAGAAGCCGCTGCCAGTCTGTGAAGACAATACTGAGCTAGATAGACCAATGGTCTGACTCAGTATATGGCAGTTTCCTATGTTCATATGTTTCCTAGGAGTCAGGCGCCCAGACCGAGAGACCCCTTGCTGGTTGCTGATCTCTTGGGTGAAAGCGGGAGGTGAGCAGCGAGAGGCAGCAGCAGCATCCTTGGGGAAGGGGCAGAGTGGGGGGTGAGGTTCTCCCTCCCAGCCCTGCGGCCATCTCTCTCTTCTGCAGTGGGAAATGTCCCCGCAGGAGGGTGGGGGGAGAAAGGGGCCCCAAGGGGGGGGGTCTGGCCAGAGCTCTCCCTTCCCACCCCAGATGGTCTCCAGGGCTCTCAGCTACCTGCGAGTGTGGAGCAGAAAGGCCTCCTGGCAATTAATATTCAATTAATCCCACCCCCCACCCCGCTTTCTCATATGATTTGCTGCCGGCCGTCCACTTTCTCCTTTTTGCTATGTGGCTTTCCTCCAAGCAATGGTTTCTAAAAGGGGAATGAGGCTGGTGCATTATCACAAACCACAATCTTGCATAGCTCCTTCGGAGTAGGGGGAAGAAAGATGGGGGGTATGTTTAGCCTGGAGGGTTCCCAGGTGGTGATTTCACTTTGCTCCCCCCCCCCCCAGGGCAGATATCCTCCAGGTTTACCTCGACGAAAAGCTATCGGGGAGCCCCCCATATACCCCATTTGGATTTTTTAATTGTGTGACATTAAAACAGTCGAAACAGAAAAGGAGCGGCAGGAGCTCCACAGATGCAGTCCAAAGAGATCATTTATAAAAAGCTCCCCCTGCTCACAGCTGCAGACCAGGCCCCTGTGAAAAAGCAGGTGAGAAGCATGTTCTTCTATTAATGTGGTTTAGAAGACGCTGCATGGATGCTGGAGCTGTTTCACTCCCCTCCTCCAGGCTGCCGGTCCCTTCAACTTTCTTTTCACCAACCCGCTATTTCTTGAGCAGTTTCTTCTTCTGAAGCCCAAAGCGTCCATATTGAACTTCGTAGGTAAGTCTCCGCTCATCTATAGGATGGACTGGATCACGCTCTGCTCACGCCACCCTGTTGGGTCCATGATATTGACATCTCACAACAGGTCCTGAGCACCAGTCAGGGTGAAGAAGAGGGTCACCTTCTCTCTAGCGTGGTGTAGTGGTTAGAGTGCTGGACTAGGACCGGGGAGACCTGAGTTCAAATCCCCATTCAGCCGTGAGACTTGCTGGGTGACTCTGGGCCAGTCACTTCTCTCTCAGCCTCACCTACTTCACAGGGTTGTTGTGAGGAGAAACTGAAGTATGTAGTACACCACTCTGGGCTCCTTGGAGGAAGAGCAGGATATAAAATGTAAATAATAATAATAGTTGGTTCCATGATTTTAGTGTATCTAGAAATCTGGCCTCTCTGTCTGTCTTGGATGCCTCTCTGATTTTCTAGTCCATCTCCAGGTCACTGTATAAGGGAGGCTAAAGCCTGTTCTCTTTGCAATATATATTTCATTTTTTCATTATTTTGAGATTTTAGCGTAATCACATAGCCATCAAATATGGAAAGAAGCGCCAATCTCTTCTTTGCATTTCACATGATCTCCATAACTCTCCTTTTCCATCCCTGGCTCTGACCATTTTTCTCTTTTCCTTGCTGCAGGTGAGACTTTGGAGAGGAAGAGTGAGTAGGGACCCAGAAGAGAAATTATGGGTGATGCCTGATGGGGAAACACAGACTAGAAACTGGAGCACAATTTAAGAAGAGTAATTGATAACCTGCTTGTCAGCAAAGAGTCCAAAAAATAGTGGAGAACGTAAGAGAAAGGAGTCTGTGCCCTCAGCGTAGCAAAAGCTTCACTTCTGAACCAAGCTTTAAATCTCAGTAGGAAATGCAAGAAGACGAGAAATTATATGCATGTTTGAAATGTGGAAAATGCTTCACAACGAGTGAAAAACTCACTTTACACCGCGGAACCCACACGGGGGGGAAACCATTTAAATGCTTGGAGTGCGGAAAGAGCTTCAATGCACGTGCAGATCTTACTGTACACAGCAAAATCCACACTGGGGAAAAACCACATAAATGCTTGGAGTGTGGGAAGAGCTTTAATAGGAGTGGAAACCTTACTGTCCACCTTAGAACCCACACTGGAGAGAAACCATATAAATGCTTGGAGTGCGGAAGGAGCTTCAGAGGGAGTGGACAGCTTACTGTACACCAAAGAACTCACACTGGAGAAAAACCATATAAATGCTTGGAGTGCGGAAGGAGCTTCCGCGCACGTGGAGATCTTACTGTACACCATAGAATCCACACTGGGGAGAAACCACATAAATGCTTGGAGTGTGGAAAGGGCTTCAATAGGAGTGGGAGCCTTACTTTACACTACAGAACCCACACTGGGGAGAGGCCATATAAATGTTTGGAGTGTGGAAAGAGCTTCATCCAGAGTTCAGAACTTACTATACACAATAGAACCCACACTGGGGAGACACCACATAAATGCTTGGAGTGTGGAAAAAACTTCAGCCGGAGTTCCTTACTTACTTTACACCAAAGAACCCACACTGGGGAAAGACCACATCAGTGTTGGGATTGCGGAAAGAGCTTCACCCGGCGTGAATACCTTACTGTACACCTTATAACTCACACTGGGGAGAAACCGCATACATGCGTGGAGTGTGGAAAGAGCTTCAGGCTGAGTGAAACACTTGATAAATACCATAGAACCAACTTGGGGGAGAAAGCACATAAATGCCTGGAGTGTGGAAAGTGCTACGCCTACGCAGGACATCTTGTTATACACCAGAGAACCCACACTGGAGAGGAACCACATAAATGTTTGGAGTGTGGAAAGAGCTTCGGCACGAGTGAAGCTCTGAATAAACACCTTAGAACCCACACTGGGGAGAAACCACATAAACCATATAAATGCTTTGACTGCGAAAGGCGCTTCAGCCAGAGTGGAAACCTTGCATAGAAACCACACTGGAAGAAGGAAGGAACACCTTACTGCACATGCGCAAATTCAAAAAGTGTAGACTGAACTCATGAAACTGCAGACAAGATGGAGAATCTCCCTCATTTTAAGAAATAGAAACCCTTGTGAGATTTCTTCTTCGGATGTGCCTTCCTTCCCTCTGAGGAAGGCTCTTCACACGATTAGTGTGAAGAGCTGTAAGGGGGTTTTCGGGGAGAGGGGGCTTAGCCCGCTCTCCCCACAGACGATCAAAAGGCTGCCAACATGACTGCCGGCTCCGTCACGGAGCCAGCGGGCGCTGCGTGGATTGAGCTATTTAATTATTTTTTAAAAACCAAAAAACACCAGGGGTGGAAATTATATACCTGTAGCCAGTAGCTTTTTTGAGGCCAAAATACTAGCATAGCAACTTTATGGAGCTAAACCTCAGCCATATTCAGATTTCCCCCCTCGGAATGAATGCATTCGTAACTTTTAAGAGGAATATTTCAAGTTGCTAAAGTCATCACCAATGTAATTTTAATACTGGAAGCTGGAATTTTAAAGGAGGAAACCAAAATTTGGCTTTCAGTATTTAAGTTTTGGTTAAAACCTAACCACCTCCCAAGTGGTTTGACCCCTTTGATCATATCTCTTCTTATAGTAAGACTTCATACAGTAATTTTTTTTTTTGCTATTCACTATATTAAGAGAGATGGAGCTGGGGTCACAGGTTTGCAGCTCCTGCTCTGTCGGTTCATTTTTGAGGGTGATGAAATGTCCTGGTTTGGTTTTGCAGGGAAAGGGAGGTTTGCTTGTTTTGGCCATGGTTTGAAAAAGAGAGGAAATCTGAGTCATGCTGATGGGGTATTTTCCAAAATATAGGACGGACATTATGTATATATAGGAGGCTGCTTTTAGCAGAGGAGAATTCAGTTGACGAGACCTGTTGAATAGCTGGAGGAGAGTTTTTGTTCAGTAGAAGAACCAGTAAGAGCACAAATTATTGGGAAAGGAGTTCAGGCAGAAGAACTGAAGGCTTGCTGGCACAGCCTGAGAGAGGATCAGAACTGCGGCAAAAGAGAGCAAAGAAATCACTGGCAGAGAGCAGTGACTCTCCGGAGAGCTGAAAACACTCAACAGTGTGGGGGAAAGACCCCGTCTGGGCTGAACCTCAGAACTGTGAAGAAGAACGGGAGCTGAGGCTGAACAAAGAGAAAACCAGGGTTGCTGAAAAGCAGAAGTGATGGCAAGGGACTCTGCATTAGTGCAAAGTGAGAGTCAGGCCAGTTGGATGTGTTTTGATCACATCCTATTTGTTTCTTATGCTCTTTTGGTTGTTGGTCTTTCTTTCTTTCTTTCTTTCTTTCTTTCTTTCTTTCTTTCTTTCTTTCTTTCTTTCTTTCTTTCTTTCTTTCTTTCTACTAAAGTTTAAAAGCAACTATTGATTTAAAGTGAATTAATCGCAAAGTAAAATTACTTGTTTGTCTTCAAAGACAAATTGTAACTTCTGTTTTGTCCTCCTCATGCCTAACTCTCTTACCACTATGAAAGTTGCGGTGTGTTTTTGTAACAGCAGTTTGGAAGGCTGTTGTAGTAGACTCCGCCAGAGTAAGCCAAACGTCTACTTGGTGGCAGCGATAAAAGCTTGATATGTTCACAGGGCTGCTTCAGCTCCTCACAGCCAGGCCGGGACATTTTTCATTGCAGAAAAGGCTGTAGGGAGACTGGGAGGGAGACCACCCCACTTTGATCCCCACCCCCTCCCTCTCTTGTCTTTGGACTACAACTCCCAGAATTCCCCACCACAGTAGCCAATAGTCGGGGATGATGGGAGTTGTAGGCTGACATCTGCAGGGGGGACCAATTCCTTGCAATCCCAGTCAACACTGACCAGCAGCAACTGTGCAAGATCTCAAGCAGGAGTCTTTCCCAATCCTATGTCGAGATGCTGCCAGGTTTTGAACCTGGGACCTTCTCCATGCAAAGCAGGTGCTCCAGTAGTGAGCCAGGGATGCTCCCGATGAACATATGAAGCTGCCACACCGAGTCAGACCCTTGGTCCATCCAGCTCAGTATTGTCTACACTGACTGGCAGCAGCTCTCCAAGGTTCCACACTGGGTCTTTTCTCAGCCCTGGCGATGCCAGGGATTGACCCTACAGCCCACCCCTGAGCAAGCCCCCCCTCCTTAAAAAAACCACCAGACTTCTACTGAGCCACACCATTGGTCCATCTCGCTCAGCATCAAGCCCTTTCAGAGCTGGCTACGCCCCTAAGTTGTTCTGTTCACTTTGCACCTAGAAGAATATAAAAAAGAGCTGGAGAAGCCACTCTGGGCTCTGTTCAGTTGGTTATTCACCCACCCACTCATCTCTCTGGAAAGGCAAGTTTTCCCTCAGGTCCTCTTGCACAGGGGTGTTTTAAAAATGACTCCACTGATGGATATTTTATTATGGTCCATGACCAGGAAAGGGGTGGGTGTGGGAATACTACATATCCAGCCTCTATATCCAGCTAGGTGGTTGTTGTTTTTTCAGTACATCTATTGCAAGGACCACAATTAACAGTTCTAATAGAAGATATGCAAACCGGCTCGCTTCGAACCAGGCTCGATATCGAGCCGGCCTGGTCCGGGCAATCGGTGTTCAAACCAAGAGGGTTGCTGATCCCAAACAGATTATTATTATGATGATGACATTTACAGTATATCCCACTCTTTCTCCAGGGAGCCCAGAGCGGTGTACTACATACTTCAGTTTCTCCTCACAACAACCCTGTGAAGTAGGTTAGGCTGAATACCAGCAAGTATTTGGCTGAATGGGGATTTGAACTCGGGTCTCCCCAGTCCTAGTCCAGCACTCTAACCACTACACCACGCTGGCTCTCAACCCTGGTTCAAAGAACTGGCTCGCTGGCCAGCTTGGAGGGGGGTATAGAGTGATGTCACAGATACTGGCCACTCGCCTGCTGCGAGTCTAGCCTGCACACTCAGTAGCTTGCTTGCCTGGTGGCAGGATTTGGGGTTACAGAATGTTGACTCCTGAGAGTGTATGTTAGGCCTGCTCAAATCAGCACCCCACCCCCCCGCAGCTGTTTTTGGACTACAACTCCTGAACATCTCCATCCCATCCCATTGCATAATGAAGGGTATTCATGGACAGGATCCCATGCCTGAATCCTTCCCTGTGCACAAATCCCTTGTTCTGATGGTCCCATCACAAGAAAAACTTGAGCAAGGAGGGAGGGGGGATTCGTGATAGAGTAAGAAAAATGTATGGGGGGGGAGCATTTCAAGAGACTGCTGCAGCACCTTCCCCATGAGGAAAGGCCAAAGATCCGTTTCTGTTTCTGAAACGAAGAGACAACTACGAGGGAGCAGAACAGAGATTCACATGTGTGCAAAGAATACAGCAAGAAGTGGTGTGTGTGTGTGTGGGGGGGATCTATCCACTCTCGTGGAACTTAAGCTGGTTGGAAGCTGGTTCTAGGGCAGAAAGCAGTTCTTGGATAATTAGCGGATGGGGGGAGGGTTTCTCAGATGTGGACTACAAGCCCCATCACCCCCTGCCGCAATGGATCCAGAGACCTCTTCTGCTTGGGGCCCAGAATGCGCTGCCCAACCAGGAAATGTGCATTTTGCTCTATGCATCACACACACACACTTTCCCCATGGATTGCTCTCCCGTCTTCTTCTCCCACCCACCAGCCCAGCCTCTCTCCCTTCTCCTTTGTCTGCTTGCAGGGCTGGGAGGTCGCCGGCCTGCAGCTCCCCCCACTTGTGGCCCCCCCTGACCCTAACAGTCTCCACCCCCTAAGTGGAAGATCTCCCCTACACACACCCCAGAGGAGGCCGGGATTCGCCCTGGGGGTTGGCGGGGGGGGGGCTTGAAGGCTCAGCCAATGAGAGAGAGAGGAGCTGGGATGCTGTTGGGCCAGGAAAGGGGGGGGGCGCAGTTGGAGGCTGCTTGGGGGGAGGAGGAGGAGGAAGGGGGAGGGCTGCGGGTTCAATCCTGTGCACTGCGAGGTGGATCTGGGAGGGGGGAGGGGAGGGAGGGGGGAGGATTGAGGAGGGGGCCGAGAAGGAGCAGCCCAGGGGGCGGCTGCAAGCGGGTCTGCTGCGAACAAAGAGCCGGATTCCCCCCGGATCTCCTTCCGTGGCTTCCCTGATCTGCTGCGGACTAGCGGTGCCAGAGGCCAGCGCTGCTGCAGGGAAGGTGGCGGGTCTTTCTGCGCGCACACACAGGCGGATCAGACTCGTGTGTGGCTTGTGGCTGGACTCGGGGGCTAATCAAGAGGCAGGTGAGCAGCAGCCGCAGCAGCATCCTGGGGGAGGGGCGTAGTGGATGGGGGGGGTTCCCTCCCTCCCTCCCTCGCAGCCCCACTGCCGTCTCCTCTGCAGTGGGAAATGTCCCTGCAGGAGGGTTGCGAGGAGTGCAGGGGGGGTGGGGGGGAGAAAAAGGGTCCAGGGGGGCTGGCCAGAGCTCTCCTTCCTCCCCACCCCAGATGGTCTCCAGGGCTCTCCGCTTCCTGCGAGATCGGAGCAGAAAAGCCCTCCCAGCCATGAATGTTAAATGTATTCCACCCTGGTTTTTTTGTTGCCCGCCCTCCACTTTCTCCTTTTTTGCGGCTGGGCTTCGCTCCAGCTCAGGGAAGCAAAGATTGAAGATGCAGTCGCGGAGAGCATCTGTGCCGTGTGGTCCTGAGCAAGGATTGCAATGCAGTCTAATATTCCCAAAGAGGTCTGCTTAGGAGTTCAACCCTGCAGTGTTGAGTCTAATGTGAGCCTTGCGATGGTGGTGAGCCCTTTGTGGGGACAGGGATCGGTCTGATTGAGTTGTGACTTCTCTGTGTAAACGGCGCTGAGCCGTTTTGGGAAGGGCGGTACAGAAACCGAATGATGAATAAGAAATAAATAATCAACAGGGACATCGGAAGCTGCCATATACTGAGTCAGACCCTTGGTCCATCTAGCTCAGTAATGCCTTCACAGACTGGCAGCGGCTTCTCCAAGGTTGCAGGCAGGAGTCTCTCTCTCAGCCCTAGAAATCCTCACACATTCAGTCAAGTTTGCTTCCAGGTAAGAGTATGGAGAATTGCAAGCTCAAGCTGCAAATCAAGCCACATTTAGCTGGACTGTGGCACAGTGGGGAAATGACTTGAATAGCAAGCCAAAGGTTGCCGGTTCGAATCCCCGCTGGTATGTTCCCAGACTATGGGGAACGCCTTATATCAGGCAGCAGTGATATAGGAAGGGAATAATCTCATACTGTGCGGGAGGAGGCCATGGTCAACCCCTCCTGTATTCTACCAAAGACAACCACAGGGCTCTGTGGGCGCCAGGAGTTGACACCGACTCCACGGCACACTTTGTTTGCCCTTGCATTTCACCAAAACCTAAAGGACTTACTAGCAAGGAAAGCCACAATCTTAAGTATATTTTCATGGAAGTAAAAAACTATTCACACATGATGTTCAAGGCTTTTATACGATTGTCTGTGCTGTTGCTTCTTGTATTTTGTACTGTTTTTATGCTTGTGTTTTAATTTTTAATTTTTAAAAAAATCAGATATTGTTTTTATATTTTTTTAGCTCAATGTTTTAATGTGTCTTTTTTATCCTCTTGTTTTTAAATTTTATTGTGAGCCGCCCTGGGATTTTCTTAATGAAAGGCAGGGTATACCTTTAACAATAAATAACAATTAAAAAAATTTCCCCACTGTGTCACTTAAGGTGACCACTGGAGAGAGGCTAGGATATAAATGTCATAAATAAATCTCTATCTATGAAATGATGGAGACAGAAGGCAGAAATGCTGGATGGAGATGCATTTGGCAGCCTCACACCACTCCATATTCTTCCCAAATTGCATCAAGACATTTTGTTAGGTGAACAGAAGTAGAAGTGATCAATTTCAGTTATGAACTTGGTTTGTTTGTTTTTAACTTTTGTTTTTTTAAAAAAATGACTCCACTTCCTTGTAGAAGCAAACCAAGAAGGCTTATCAAAATAAAGTACAGTATACAATTAAAAAAAAAAATCAAACAAAACCCAAACAGAAACAAAGCAAAACATAACGCCCACACAGACTTAAACAAAATGTAATAAACAAAAAGCTAAAGGACCATTGGATCAGAAAGCCACTTTTTCTAACAGAATCCCCTCCACAAACTAATCAGAAAAGCCATGTTTTAATTTGGCAACTGAAGTAATAAGGACATAGGTGACAGGTGAGACTCCAATAGGAGGCATGAACACAGTTGGTTGTATAACTGGAGCAGGGGTTTTTCCAGTGACTGGACTGTGTACAGAATGTGCACATGACACATATGTGTCCTTCAATACCCAAGTCAATGGTAAATGTAAAAAATGAGTGCAGGGAGGAGGCTAGAGTGTGTGCCCACTCAGAGCCTGTAGGCTGCTGGGCAGAGAATATTAATACTGGTATTTTATGGGGCAGAGGTCTGGAGGACAGGCTTCTTTTTTTTAAAAAAGTGCCCCCCCCCAAAAAAAATTTGGAATGGGGAAAAAGACAGAATTGTTTTTTAAAACCACGAGGCTATGCTGCTCTTCGAACCACCACTAGTACTAGCTAATGGGGATCCCTCCCACACAGAACCCCTGTTTAAACTTCTTCTAAACTAAACACATAACTTTTTAAATTCAGTTGCAACTCAAAGCCTCCTTCCAAACAGGGGGGAAAGCCCAAGAATAAAGGATTCCAGAGGGGTGTGTGTGTGTGTGTGTGTGTGTGTGTGAGAGAGAGAGAGAGAGAGAAGCACAAAAAATGGGGTACACTCACTCAATCTAGGGCTTGACCCATGTTGTGTCCAGTTGTCCATTTCTGTGGTCCGGTCTCTGAGTCTACTCTTTCTTCTTCAGTCTTCTTCTTGACTTCTTCTTCTTCAGTCTTCAGATTGGAGGTGGGGCTGGGGCAAAAGCCTGGGAAATCTGGGGGGAAAGGGGGTGTAATGTCAGGTGTCCAGTGGCCGCTGGGGCTGGCGGCTGGCGCACAGCAGGCTCCTTTTCTAGCCCCGGCTCTGACCAATTTTTGCTTTTCCTTGCTGCAGGTGAGAGAGTTTGGAGAGGAAGAGTGAAGGGGAACCCAGAAGAGAAATCATTATTTATTTATTTGCATTTATATCCCGCTTTTCCTCCAAGAAGCCCAGAGCGGTGTACCACATACTTAAGTTTCTCCTCACAACAACCTTGTGAAGTAGGCTAGGCTGAGAGAGAAGTGACTGGCCCAGAGTCACCCAGCAAGTCTCATGGCTGAATGGGGATTTGAACTCGGGTCTCCCCGGTCCTAGTCCAGCACTCTAACCACTACACCACACTGGCTCCTTATTGTGGGTGATGCCTGATGGAAAAAGAGGGAGCACAGACTAAAAACTGAAGCACAATTTAAGAACGGAAATGGATAACCTGCTTGTCACCGTGGAGTCCAAAAAATCATGGAGAAAGTAAGAGAAAGACGGTGCTCTCCGCGGACCAAAAGCTTGAATTCGGAACCAAGCTTTAAACCTCAGTGGGAAATGCAAGCAGGTGAGAAATTATATAAATGTTTGAAATGTGGAAAGTGCTTAAGCACGAATGGAAAACTAACTTTACACCTAAGAACCCACATGGGGGAGAAACCACATAAATGCTTAGAGTGTGGAAAGGGCTTCATTACAAGTGGAAATCTTACTTTGCACCACAGAACCCACACTGGGGAGAAACCATATAAATGCTTGGAGTGTGGAAAGAGCTTCAGCACAAGAGGAAATCTTACTTCACACTATAGAATCCACACTGGGGATAAACCACATAAATGCTTGGAGTGTGGAAAGAGCTTCAGCCAGAGTGGACATCTTACCTTACACCATAGAACCCACACTGGGGAGAAACCACATAAATGCTTGGAGTGTGGAAAGAGCTTCAGCCAGAGTGGAGATCTTACTATACACCATAGAACCCATACTGGGGAGAAACCACATCAATGTTGTGAGTGCGGAAAGAGCTTCAGTACGAGTGGAGCGCTTACTGTACATTACAGAACACACACTGGGGAGAAACCACATAAATGCTTGGAGTGTGGAAAGTGTTTCAGCACGAAGGGAAACCTTGATAATCACCACAGAACCCACACAGGGGAGAAACCATATAAATGCTTGGAGTGTGGAAAAAGCTACAGTGACAGAGGACATCTTATTGTACACCATAGAACCCACACTGGAGAGAAACCGTATAAATGCTTTGAGTGTGGAAAGAGCTTCAGCACGAATGGAGATCTTAATAAACACCATAGAACCCACACAGGGGAGAAACCATATAAATGCTTTGAGTGTGGAAAGAGCTTCAGGCAGTGTGGAGACCTTACTTTACACCTTAGAAGCCACACTGGGGAAAAACCACATAAATGCTTGGAGTGTGGAAAGAGTTTCAGCAGAAGTGGAAGCCTTACTTTGCACCACCGAACCCACACTGGGGAGAAACCACACAAATGTTTGGAGTGTGGAAAGAGCTTAAGCACAAGTCGTAGCCTTACTTTGCACCACCGAACCCACATTCGGGAGAAACCACATAAATGCGTGGAGTGTGGAAAGAGCTTCAGCCAGAGTTCAAAACTTTCTGTACACCATAGAACCCATGCTAGGGAGAAACTACATAAATGTTTGGAGTGCAGAAAGAGCTTCAGGAACAGCGGAGCTCTTACTCAACACCATAGAACCCACACTCGAAGAAGGAAGGCCCACCTTACTGCACATACGCAAATTCAAACAGGGTAGAAATCATACAAAAGAAACTGCTGACAAGCCCAAGAATCTCCCTCATTTTGAGAAATATAAACCCTTGTGAGATTCCTGCTTCTGATTTGCCTTGCTTCCCTCTTGGGGAATTCATAGTTTTGTGTCTGTGTTGTATGTAAATGTGCAGAATTCACTCAAACTGATTAATGAATATTAATTTTTCACAGCATATGCCTTCTTGTCTCAGAATACATTCATGTTTTGGTCTCTGGAATGTGGATTCTGGGTAAAACTCAGATTGTGCAAAGAAGTGTAACTGACATTTTAATATGTGTATTAAAAAAAAAAAAAAAAAACCAGAGGTGGAAATTATATACCTGTAGCCATTAGCCTTTTTGAGGCCAAAATACTAGCTCAGCAATTTTATGGAGCTAAACCTTGGCCATATTCAAACTTTCCCCCTCATGTGATCGTGCAATCCTATTTTTAAAGAGAAATCTTTCCCATTGCTGAATTCACTACCCATTTAATTTTAAGACTGGAAGCTAAATTTTTAAAGGTGGAGACCAAAATCTGGCTCTCAATATTTATTTATTTTGTTTGTTTGTTTGTTTTGTTTAAAACTTAACCTCCTCCCAACTGGCTCATCCTTTTTGATAGTAGCAGACACTTTTAGATCCACCTGTTGTACAAAATTGGAATATAAACTATTGATTTTATGTCTTTCTCCTAAATGTTTATTATCCTTCAGTTATGATAGTGCCAAGGAGACACTTAAGCAGAGGATTTGCAATATGGATTGTCAAAATCAAAAGAATATTAATTTCGTCCCCAAAATCCTTATCCTGGAAAGAATTACGTCAGCTTAAACCAGCAAATTATCACTAGGAATTGACAGTCCCCACCCATCGTAGGGCTTTTTCCAACATCACTCACTGGAATACTCTCCCTTCTACAGTGGTGTCTGGGAAGTTTCGGAATGTTCCCTACGATGCAAGGATCTGTCCTTGTAATTCTTGTGCATTTGAGGACATTGAATTGTATATTTTATCAGTCAATAAGAAATTCTTTTATCACTCTTCTTTTATTGCCTTTCCCATAGCATTCAGAGTTATTTTATGCCACCGATTTACTTTCTGGAGTAAATTTTGAGACTTATTTTAAAGTATCTACATTCTGTGAGGCTGCTAGGGATGTGCGAGCCGGCCATGCGACCGGTTTGATTCAAATCCGGACCCGATTCGAATCGGTCCAGTCCTGGCTCATCCGAACCAGGTCTAGTCAGGCCATCAAACTGGCCTGCAGGGTGGTTTGGTGGGTATATTTGTAAAGGGGGCACTGTTGCAAGTAAAAGTGCATTCCCTAGAGTAATTGCAGTGGGGCGAGAGAAACGTTAGTTTTACCTTTAAAGTTGAGGTGGCGGAGGCTGCGGTGGTGGTGGTTGCCATCAGAGGTGGTAATGGGGGCTCCTCCAAATCCAACCCCCATTTTTGTGGACTTCATGCATTCTCAAGCCATTTTCATCACCACCTCCTCCAACCTTGCTGCCTGAATTTCAAAGGAAAACACTACCTTTTATCGTGTCTCCCCCCACCCCCCGTCCCATTTACTCTAGGGAATTTGCTTTTCCCCTTTGCTTTTAAAGGGGAATCTTTCCCCAACCCAACCCCCATTACAAGTTGTGGAGAAACGAGGCCTAAACCTCTTCTTTGGGTATGGACTTTGTATGGATATTTCTTTGCTATTCACTATATTAAGAGAGACGGAGCTGGGTTCAAAGGTTTGCAGCTCCTTCTCTGTCGGTTCATTTTTTGAGGGTGATAAAATGTCCTGGTTTGATTTTGGAGGAAAGGGGAGGTTTGCTTGTATTGGCCATGGTCTGTGGTCCTCCTCTGAAGCCGCTCTTGCATCTCTCCGTGTGCTGAAGCTGGAGAACCTTCTGCTCTTCCCAGAGCGACTCCATCCCTTAAGGGGAATCTCTTCCAGTGCTGCTTACACATCAGATCTCCCATTCATATGCAACCAGGGCCGACTCTGCTTAGCTAAGGGGACAAGTCATGCTTGCTACCCCAAGACCAGGTCTCCTCCCTACAAATCCCATCCCGCCTGCCACAATGTCCCAAGGACCTGCATGAGTGGCGCATACGCACATGCGTATCACTACCGGGTTGGGTCAGGAGGAGGTTCCTCCTTTCCCCTCAACCCCAGTGCCCAACTCCCAACGGCAGCAACCTCTGCACAGCTCAGACCCGCTGACCTCCTGCGCACTGCGAGGTGGATCTGAGAGGGAGAAGTAGGAGGAGCCAGGCGGAGTGAGTGCAGACAGAGGGGGCCCAGAAGGAGCAGGCAGGGGGCGGCTGCAGGAGCCTTTCCGGGCACCCAGAGTGGCCTGGACCAGCCTCCTTGCTTGTTGGGCAGCGGCGCTCGAATGTCAAAGGGCGGGGAAGGCCGAGGAGGGTCTAACCCGGCGCACTGCGGGCGTCGCCAGTTGATGCATGAGCAGCAGCGGCCGCAGGGAGGTGGCGCTGAGAGCAAGAAGTGGAGAGGGGCGGACTGGAGTGAAGACTCACCCTACTAGTGAGGAGGGGGCCGGGAGGAGGCTGCATGAGCGTGTCTGCCAGCCAAGAGCCGGAGTTCCCCCTGATCGCCTCTTCCGTGGCTGAGAGGAAGAAGAGGAAGTGGAGAGGGGCGGACTGGAGTGAAGACTTGCTATCCTCGTGCGGAGGGGGCCGAGGAGGAGGCTGCATGAGAGCGTGTCTGCGGGCCAAGACGAGCCGGTGTAGTTGCCCCTGGATGCTCCCGCGTGGCTGCTTCGAGCCGGAGCGACGGTGCCAGAGGCCCGCGCTGCTGCAGCGGGGAAGATTTGCACGTGTTTCTCCGCAGAGGCCGATCAGACTCGCTGCTGGACTTCTTGGCTAAGCGGGAGGTGAGCGGCAAGAGGCAGCAGCATGCTGGGGGCCTGGCGGGGTCCACATCCCCATCCCGGTCCCCGTCCCCATCCCAGAGATGTAGAGCGGATGGGTTTCAAGAGCCTGCCCCCAACCCAGCTCCTGAGAGCCCCCTCCGCTCTGGAACCCCCGCCTGCCTGCCTGTCCTTTTCAGCTTTCTTTTCACCAACCAGAGATGGGCAGTATCTACAGAACAGCCTTTTCCCTTTTCTGGGATGATTCACGGGCCCAGAAGGCACAACTGGAGTGATTAAATCTTTGAAAAAGTTGTATTGCTCAAAGGAAATGGAAACCGATTCGGATAAGTAACGAACATCTCAAATTTGTTTCCTTTCTTTAGACATTATATTTTGTATTTTAAAATACTGTTTTGTGTATTGTATTTTTATTGGTTGTTTACCAAGTATTCTGTACATTTGCTTGGGTATTTTGTATCTAAAAGACGTTTTAGACATATTTTGCCCATCTCTGTCACCAACCTGCTCGTTATTGAGCAGTTTCCTCTTCTGAAGCCCAAAGTCTCCATATTGGACTTCCTGGGCGAATCTCTGCTCACATATAGGACAGACTGGATCACACTCTGGTCACTCCTCCCTGTTGATTCGATGACTTTGGCATCTCACAACAGGTCCTGAGCGCCACTCTGGGTGAAGTCCAGGGTCACCTTCTCTCTAGTGGGTTCCATGATTTTAGTGTATCTAGAAATCTGGCCTCTTTGTCATGTCCTGACTGTGAATTTCCCCATTCTAAGATGGTGAGGAAAGATACCCATATTTACAACTCTGTCTTTCTTGGATTCCTCCCTGATTTTCTACTCCAACTCCAGGTCACTGTCTAAGAGGGTCTGAAGCCAGTTC
Organism: Hemicordylus capensis; assembly: GCF_027244095.1. Classification (NCBI taxonomy): domain Eukaryota; kingdom Metazoa; phylum Chordata; class Lepidosauria; order Squamata; family Cordylidae; genus Hemicordylus; species Hemicordylus capensis. The sequence goes on from NC_069670.1 coordinate 5,314,961, forward strand.
TCTTTGCAATATATGTTTCATACTTTCATTAATTTGAACTTGGAGCATAATCACATAGCTGTCGAATATGGGAATAACCGCCAATCTATTGTGTGCACTTCACATGATCTCCTTAAGGCTCCTTTTCCATCTCAGTTTTCTGACCAGTTTTCTCTCCTCCTTCCAGCAGGTGAGAGTTGGAAGAGGAACAATGAGGGGAAACCCAGCAGAGGATTGATAGGTGGTGCCAGAAGGAATAAAAGGGAGCACAGACTAAAAAGTGGAGCAAAACAGAAGAACAGAAGTGGGAAAGAAACACAGAAAATAAGAGAAAGGATCCTGTGCCCTCCGTATAGCAAAAGCTTCACTTCTGAACCAAGCTATAAACCTCAGTGGGAAATGCAACCAGGTGAGAAATTATATGAATGTTTGGAATGTGGAAAAAGCTTCAGCAAGAAAGAACATCTTATTATACACAACAGAACCCACACTGGGGAGAAACCACATCAATGTTGTGAGTGCGGAAAGACCTTCAGCACGGGTGGAAATCTTACCGTACACCACAGAACCCACACTGGGGAGAAACCACACAAATGTATGGAGTGTGGAAAAAGCTTCAGCATGAGTGGACAGCTTATTAGACATCACAGAATCCACACTGGGGAGAAACGACATAAATGCTTGGAATGTGGAAAGAGCTTCAGCGAGAGTGGAAACCTTTCTGTGCATTGTAGAACCCACACTGGGGAGAAACCATATAAATGCTTGGAGTGTGGAAAGAGCTTCAGCCAGAGTGGAGATCTTACTATACACCATAGAACCCATACTGGGGAGAAACCACATCAGTGTTGTGAGTGCGGAAAGAGCTTCAGCACGGGTGGAAATCTTACTGTACATTACAGAACACACACTGGGGAGAAACCGCATACATGCTTGGAGTGTGGAAAGTGTTTCAGCACGAAGGGATACCTTGATAATCACCACAGAACCCACACAGGGGAGAAACCATATAAATGCTTGGAGTGTGGAAAAAGCTACAGCGACAGAGGACATCTTATTGTACACCACAAAACCCACACTGGAGAGAAACCGTATAAATGCTTTGAGTGTGGAAAGAGCTTCAGCACGAATGGAGATCTTAATAAACACCACAGAACCCACACAGGGGAAAAACCATATAAATGCTTTGAGTGTGGAAAGAGCTTCAGGCAGTGTGGAGACCTTACTTTACACCTTAGAAGCCACACTGGGGAAAAACCACATAAATGCTTGGAGTGTGGAAAGAGTTTCAGCAGAAGTGGAAGCCTTTCTTTGCACCGTAGAACACACACTGGAAGAAAGAAGGCCCACCTTACTGCACACATGCAAATTGAAACAGGGTAGGAATCATACACATGAAAATGCAGACAAGCCTGAGACTCTCTCATGTTGTGAAATTTAAATCCTTGTGAGATTTCTTTTTCGGATTTGTATTACTTCCCTCTGAGGGAATTTATAGATTTGTGTTTTTCTTATGTATAATTGTGCAGAATTCATCCAAACTGATTAATGGATATTGGTTTTTCATTGATTCATTGATTGATTGATATATTGATTGATTGATTAAGTGCCTTCAAGTCAGGGTCAACTCCTAGCAACCACATAGATAGATTCTCTCCAGGATGATCTGATTTCCACTTCGCCTTGAAGGTCTCTCAGTGGTGCATTCATTGTTGTTGTAATCGAGTCCATCCACCTGGCTGCTGGTCGTCCTCTTCTTCTCTTTCCTTCAACTTTCCCCAGCATTATGGACTTTTCAAGGGAGCTGGATCTTTGCATAATCTGTCCGAAGTAGGATAGTTTGAGCCTGGTCATTTGTGCCTTGAGTGAAATTTCTGGATTGATTTGTTTATTTGTTTATTTTCCTGGCTGCCCATTGGATGCTCAAAATTTCCAGCACCAAAGTTTGAAAGCATCAATACTTTCCCTATCTTGCTTCTTCAAAGTCCAGCTTTCACATCCATAGAGTGTCACAGGAAAAGCCATGGTCCGAACGATTCTGATCTTTGTAGGTGTAGACACATCACGGCATCTCAATCTCCTTTCGGAGGCCTTCATTGCAACCCTACCAAGTGCTAGTCTGCGGCGTAATTCTTGACTCTGGATCCTTGACTGTTGATGGTCGATCCTAGAAGGAAGAAGCTCTCCACCACTTCAATGTCTTCATTATCAATTCTGAGGCTGGTTGCTGTACCCGTTGTAATTAGTTTAGTCTTCTTGACATTTAGTCGTAGCCCCATTTTCTCACTGTGCTCCTTGACTTTCATTACTAGAGCTTGCAGATAATCCGCATTCTCAGCTATCAGAGTGGTGTCATCAGCATAGCGCAGGTTATTGATGTTTCTTCCACCAACTTTAAAACCTAAGTTTTTCATAGCATATGCTTTCTTTTAGTTGCATCTGAATACTTATGTGTCAATTCCTGGAATGTGGGTTCTAGGTGAAACTCAGGCTGCGCAAAGTAATATAATGGCCATTTTACTTTAAAAAACAAACAAACAGATGAGGAAGTTATACACCTGCAGACATTTTGAGGCCAAAATACTAGTTCAGCAATTTTATGGAGCTCAACTGTGGTCGCATTGGACCTTTTCCCCTCAGGAGACTGTGCAATCTAAATTTTTTAAGAGGATTCTTCCAAGTTGCTAAATTCACTCCTAATGTAATTTTAAGACTTGAGGCTGGAATTTTAATGGTGGAAACCAAAATATGGTTTAAAATTTTGTTCTGTATGATCCAAGGGTTTGTCCTTGTAATTCTGGCGCATTTGAGGCAATGCAACATGTCCTTCCTAAGTGGCTGCCAGTAGGTTTCAGGACATAATACAGAGTGCTAGTTATATAAAGTGCTAGTTATAAAGCCCTAAACGGTTTAGGTCCTGGGTATCCCCACCGCCCATTGAGGTCATCTGAGGAGGTCCGTCTCCAGTTACCCCCAACCCGTTTGGTGGCTACACAGAGAAGGGCCTTCTCGGTTGCTGTCCCGAGATTGTGGAATGCGCTCCCTGCTGAGATACGATCCTCCCCATCTCTTGCAATTTTCAAAAAACACCTGAAAACCCATCTTTTCGCCCAAGCTTTCTCAGCTTCCTAAATTCTTTAGGTTTTAATCTCTGGTTTATTTTAAAAATTATTGAATGGTTTTAAGTTTTTGTATATGTTTTAAAACTTGCTTTATGCTGTTGTTAACCACCCAGAGACGAAAGTTTGGGGCGGTGTACAAATTTGATAAATAAATAAATGATTGTATATTTTAGCAGTCAATCAGAAATTCTTTTATCACTCTGCTTTTACTGCCTTTCCCTGGACTTTCAGTTATTTTATGCCACCCATTTACTTTCTGCTGCAAATCCTGAGACTGATTTTAAAGCGGCTAAGTTATGTGCTACTGCTAGGGATGTGCGAGTAAAGTAAAAAGTAAAAGTAAAGTGCATTCCATAGAGTAAATGCAGAGGGGTGGGAGAGAAAAGGTGGTTTTTACCTTTTTTTAAATGTAGATGTTGGGGCTGTAGAGACATCAAAGTCAGACGTGGGGCTTCCTCCAAACCTCCCCTCCAGTGGCCGCCCAAATGCCAGCATTGGCTGGCTGCGGCCTGATTTGGGCCTGTGCACATATGAGGATACCATTTTCGTGACCTTTGCGCATGCTCAAAGGCCATCTGATCACCACCTCCTTCGATATTTTTGTTGTCCCCAGTGTCCCTGATGCCTGGATTTTAAAGGTAAAAACTACCTTTTCTTTTACCCTCTCCCTCCCCTGCATTTACTCTAGGGCAGGTCTGCTCAACTTAGGCCCCCCAACTGTTTTTGGACTACAACTCCCATAATTCCCAGCCACAGCAGCCAATAGCCAGGAATTATGGGAATTGTAGGCCAACATCTGCAGGAGGGCCGAAGTTGAGCGGGCCTGCTCTAGGGAATGCCCTTTTCTTGTAAAGGGGAATCCTCGCCGGATTTCCCTTTACAAGTGCTGGAGGATCGAGGCCTAAACTTTTCATTAAAAAAAAAAAAAGACTTTATATTATATATTTCTTTGCTATTCACTGAACTGGGGGTCAAAATTTTGCCGCTCCTGCTCTATCCTTTCATTTTGGAGGGTGATGAAACGTACTAGTTTGCTTTTAGAGGGCAAGGGAAGTTTGCTTGCATTGGCCATCATTTGAAAAACAGAGGGAATTTGAGTCATGCTGTTGTGCATACCACAGTATATTCTGTATTTATTTGTGCCATGACTCCTACCAAAGCTGGAGGAGGAGCGGGGAGTTCACCGGGGTAAATCCTGGACTATAAAGAATTCCCCATAGGCTTCCAGCACCCACTTTATTTTAATGTGGGACAAAGCACTCCTTCCATGCAAGATTCCTGGAGGACATTCAAGTGGCACAACTCTCCCTAAAAGGGCTGAGCAGTCCTAAACCTCCAAAGGCGTGTGGCTAAGGCAGACCCAAAATGAAGAGTAGCATCCTTTTTTTATTACTTGATTAAAAGAAAAGGGTATGCAATGAGAACAATGGTCTTTTTGTCAAGCAGATTGTACGAGAGAGTTTTCATTAACCAGGCAAATTCAGTTTTCACGGAATTCAGTAAAGGAAAATAAGTTCCCTCACATGTCTAACTGAACTGGTCCCGATCTTATTAATGACAGGCAGGGATCTTGGCTTCCCATTTCCCCAGCAGCTTCTCAGCCAGCTGCATCTTCACGGCACTCCTGAGATAGACCAAACTAAAGAAAAATCTTTCTCCTCTCCAGTTGGTGGAAATGTGTGTAATTTCTGCCCAGTCCTCCAGATTGGTCCTTCTCTTATGAATTTCCCAGGCTTTTTTTTTAAGCCTACTTTCCAGTAGGCTTATGGGATCACGTGGCATTCTATATTGGGCAGCAGCGATATAGAAAGATGCTGAAAGGCATCATTTCACCCTGCAGAGGAAGAGGCAATGGGAAACCCCCTCCGGTATTCTACCGAAGAAAACCACAGGGCTCTGTGGCCGCCCGGAGTCGAAGTCGACTTGACGGCACACTTTACCTTTACTTTTAGAGCACCTTGCATGCGGAAGGTCCCAGATTCCCTCCCTTGGCAGCTTCTCCCAGATTCCTACGAGATACAGAGCCGCTTCGAAGAGAGAAGCAGGCCCGTCCCTGGAGAAAGGGGGCCATGAATCCGACGGGCTGAAATGCACAGAGATGTCAGCCTTGCGCCTGAATAACAGCACTTTTATTTTGGCAATAAAACAAGTTGGTTTCTACAAAAACAAAAGATCAAACAGTAGTTCCCAGTTATAGCATTGAGGGTGTAAAACACAATCCCTGATACGGAGCCTCCTGGCAACGTTACATGAGTGAGCCCATCACCCTGCAGAAAATCTCCGGCTTCAGCACACGGAGAGATGCAAGAGCAGCCTCAAAGGGGAACCACATAGGGTGTCCACACCCCCTCGAGGCCCTCTGGGAGCGAGCGCAGAAACGGGCAGGGGGTGCTCAAATGCAGCAGTGGCTAGGCAGCAAATGTCCTAGGAGAGGAGAGCTGGTCTTGTGGCAGCAAGCATGACTGTCCCCTTAGCTAAGCAGTGTCCACCCTGGTTGCAAATTAATGGGAGACTAGAAGTGTGAGCACTGGAAGATCTTCCCCTCAGGGGATGGAGCCGCCCTGGGAAAAGCAGAAGGTTCCCAGTTCCCTCCCTGGCAGCATCTCCAATATAGGGCTGAGAGAGACTCCTGCCTGCAACCTTGGAGAAGCCGCTGCCAGCCTGTGAAGACAATGCTGAGCTAGATGGACCAAGGGTCTGACTCAGTATATGGCAGCTTCCTATGCCCAAACTGAATTTGGCAAGTGGTAAACTCAGGCCGTAGGGAAGGGGTGGTCAGGCACCGGAAGCCGCTCACAGACGCTTCCAAACGAGAGAGAGAGAGAGAGAGAGAGAGAGAGAGAGAGAGAGAGAGAGAGAGAGAGAGAGATACGCAGGACGCTGCATTCGTGGCCGTTTTCTCCACTGGGAGCCTGAGGGATAATCTATGATTGCCGCTTGCTGTGGTTTCCTGATGTTGTGACTCCCTTGCCTGTAGCCAGAGGAAAGCCCCCCAACGAGTGCCGAGGGGCAGGGTGGGTGGACCGGATGGGTTAGGCCGTTTTTTGAGATTTCCCCCTCCTGGTAGGGTCCTCGGGGCTTTCCCTGGCCATCATGGGCATTTGTCAATAGCCAGAAACTCTCCCAGACAGGAGGCTTTATTGCAAAGCGGAGAGCTGGTATTGTGGCAGCAAGCATGACTGGTCCCCTTAGCTAAGCAGGGTCTGCCCTGGTTGCATTTGAATGGGAGACTTGATGTGTGAGCACTTTAAGGTATTCCCCTCAGGGGATGGAGCCGCTCTGGGAAGAGCAGAAGGTTCCAAGTTCCCTCCCTAGCAGCATCTCCAAGATAGGGCTGAGAGAGAGAGACTCCTGCCTGCATCCTCAGAGAAGCCGCTGCCAGTCTGTGTTGACAATACTGAGCTAGATGGACCAAGGGTCTGACTCCGTATATGGCAGTTTTCTATGTTCCTAAAAGGAAGTGCCTTGTTGAGCACTGTGCCCAAGTGCTATTTTTTAGGATGCATATAAGGCGTGCGCCCTCACCGCTTACTTGGGGGCTCCCCAGAGGCATCTGGCGGGCCCCGGTGGGAAACAGGGTGCTGGACCAGATGGGCCTTATCCGGCAGGGCTGTTCTTATCGACCAATCGCCGTCTGGAAAAAGCTTCCGGTCCATTGAACCCGAGGCCAAAATGCACACAGGGGAGTGAGTCTAGGGCTGGAGGGGAGAGAAAGCTCCTTGGCACTGGATTTGTGTGCAGAACTTAGAAGGCATGGGCCAAAAGTGGGACGGGGACGGCGTGCCCGAAGCAGAAGCACGGCCCTCTCGATAATCTGGCAGAGGGAGGGCAGAGATTTCCCAGGAGGCACGGCTGCGTTGTAGAGCTGGCACCAGGCCGGCTGCCCTGGTTGCAGACTGGGAAGGAAGAAAGGAAGCCGGAAAGAGGGAACAGCTTGGTGAAAGTGCAGGCCTCCGAACACATGCGTGCCGGACGGGTCGTGTGATCCAGGTTGCAAAAAGGATGCTTCTTGGGCTGTCCCTTCTCCATGCATAGCTTAAGAATGCAAAAAATAAAAAATAAAATAAAATAATGTTGGATTGGGCTGGGGAGAACACCACCCAAAGCAAGCGCAAACACAAAACGAGTCCAGTACACCTAGAAAGGCTGGCGCAGAGTTCTCCCAGCGTGCACTGCCTGCCCGGGGCCGTTCCACAGGGATGCCGTCAGGCATTTTGGCACTGCGTGGGACTCCATTCTCAAAGGCAATGAGCCATTCTGGAGCGTCAAGCACGGCGGCCAGTTCCTGACTATGGCACGGTGCCGTTCAGTTCCTTGGCAGAAATCTCGTGAAAGCAAAACGTGGCTTCAGTCAGCGCTGAATTCTGAAGGCTTCTGGGGGGTCACAGGTGACCAGGCACGGCGGTGGGAGGCGAGAGAGTCCACCTTGGCACGTGAGGCAAATGTGGGAGTCGTGGGGGGGAGGGAGTCAGAGAGAGAATGTGAGGGTGTGTGTGTGTGTGTGTGTGTGTGTGTGTGTGTGTGTGTGTGAGAGAGAGAGAGAGAGAGAGAGAGAGAGAGAATGTGAGGGTGTGTGAGTGAGGGAGGAAATACGTGTGTGAGAGAGGGGGAGATTGGGAGGGGTGGATTTGTTCCTTTATTTGAAGTGAAGGCAGCAAAAGCGGGAAGCGACCCCGTGTCGTGATGCAAGGCACTTGCAAGTCGGCCAACCCCGTGTCGGAGGAGGAGAAGGGAGGCCGGACAGCTGTGCAGGGGAGGGGCTGGGAGAGCTCCGTATCGTCGTCGTCTTCCTTATCAGGCGAACATGGTCAGCTGCAGCCACTGCAGAGGAGAGAGAGGCACAACCCCATCACCGCCAGGAGCAACAGCCTCCGGGCCGGGCACCCTCCCACACACAACTGGAAGGAGTTCGTCAAACTCCCCAGCCCAGGTTCCATGCTGGTTGTTCCAACCTTACCTTTACCAAGTCGAAGGTGACAATTCCGTCCCTGTCTGAATCCAGTGCTTGGAAAAACCCTGAAAAGAGGCAAAAAAGAGGTGTGTGTGTGTGTGTGTGTGTGTGTGTGTGTGTGTGTACGATTCAATCATGAACAAACACCTAAACGTTTGTGTCGGCTTCAATAGGGACATATGGTTCTCTCCTTAACGGTGACCTTTAAGGTGCGATTTGTGAGTCAGACGTTGCCTGTGCTGGGGAAGCAGAATTCCAGCCTCCACTTGTCACTGCTGAGGAGTCCAGGGGGCTGCCAAGACCCTCGCTACCCCCATACAACAACCCCTTGGTTTCTAACGTCAGCGGGCTTGAACAAAACGTCAGCGGGCTTGAACAAAACGTCAGCGGGCTTGAACAAAACGTCAACGGACTTTGAAATAACCTAGTCTTGGATACAGGTAAATCCAGTCACACTTTGGCCCCTCGCCTAGGCGCTTTCCAGATGCCTCGTTTCGGATTTCATCACCGCGGTAAGAGTGCCATAGTGTGGTATGCATGTCGCAAAAAGGCTGCTGCATTTTCCCGTTGCCAGATTTTTTTTAATTCTGAGGATCGTTGTGAATACGATCCTGCCAAGCCGAAGCATTTTCCTGCGGCTATAGCGGGTAATCTGGAAAGCGCCCAGGAGAAAAGAGCAAAGACATGTCCAATGTGGAAGTGGCTGTGTAGACCTGCATCGACCCCTGGCAGCCCTGGGTGGGGGCTGCAGTGGGGCCAGTGCAGGCTGCAGGGCCTTGAGCTTGTGGGCTGCAGGGACCCCGAGTCATGGAGGAGAGCTGCTCTTGTTGTAGCAGGCATGAATCCTCCCCTTTGCTAAGCAGGGTCCACCCTGGTTTGCATTTGGGTGGGAGGCTACAGGTGTGAGCCCTGTAAGATACTCCCCTTAGGGGGTGGGGTTGCTCTGGGAAGAGCACCTGCCTGCTTGCATGAAGAAGGTTCCAGGTTCAATCCCTGGCAGCATCTCGTAGGGCTGGGAAAGATTCCTGCCTAAAACCTTACATAGGCAGTAGTGTAGATGATACTGAACTGGATGGACCATGGGGTCTGGCTTGGTCTAAGGGAGCTTCCTGTGCTTCCATGGAACAGCAGTTCAAACATCAGAAAGAGCTGAGCCACGGATGATGTACTCACGGAACATGGTTTCAAGTCGCACTAAACAGCAGACAAAATTGTCAAAGTCGACGGCCAGGTCAGGCTCTGCGTAGCGGGTGATGATCAGCTCGTAGAGTTTCTTGTTCAGCTTGAAGCCTAGAAAGACATGGGCATTAAAGACAAGGATTATTTATTTATTTCTCTCTCTCTCTCCTTCTTTGTCTCTCTCTTTGTTTCTTTCTTTCTCTCTCCTTTCTCTCCTTCCTTGTTTCTCTCGTTGTCTCTCTTTGTTTCTCTCTCTCTCCTTCTTTCTCTCCTTCCTTGTTTCTCTCGTTGTCTCTCTTTGTTTCTCTCTCTCTCCTTCTTTCTCTCCTTCTTTGTGTCTCTTTGTCTCTCTCTCTCCTTCTTTGTCTCTCTCATTGTCTCTCTTTGTTTGTTTCTTTCTCTCTCTCTCTCTCCTTCCTTGTTTCTCTCGTTGTCTCTCTTTGTTTCTCTCTCTCTCCTTCTTTCTCTCCTTCTTTGTGTCTCTTTGTTTCTTTCTCTCTCTCTCCCTCTCGCCTTCTTTCTCTCCTTCTTTGTTTCTCTTTGTCTCTCTCTCTCTTTCTTTGTTTCTCTCTTTCTTTCTCTATCTCTAACTTACATACATACCACCCAAAACACAAGTCTCTGGGCAACTTACAACAAAACAACCCAAACAAGTCAAAAGGTGAAAACATTACAATAACGTAAGATGTAAAATGTTAAAACTATTAAAAACCATCCAACTGTTAAAACAGGGAGGCTATTCTCACCCCCAGGAGAAAGTGGGCCAAGGGAGCCTAGCCCAGTTTCTCCTGCCCAGGAGCCCTGCGGGTTCCCGGCAGCAAACCTCCCTAAATGTCCCTCCCCTTAGAGAAGGTTAGCGGAGTGTGTCTTCCGCTAACCCCATCTACTGGACCGTGTGCTGCCATGGTGCAGCTCCACAACACAGCGACTCACGAGGAGAAACCCGACTGGGAGGCTCCGACAAGCCTCCCAGTGTCGGGGGGCGCCCCAGCATGCCCCCTGTACTTGCACTGGGCTTGCTGGGACTTCCGGGTGCTGGGTGCCCCCCCCAATCCCCGTCGCCCCAACTGGCTCCATGAAAGAGCCGGTCATCTTTGGCTGGATGCTCATTTGCGGGGAGAGTGGATCAAGTGGATCTCTCCCCACCAAACCCCTTCCGGCTCTCCACGAGAGCCTTGATCACGTCTACCCTGATTTTCCTCCTCCTCGCTTCCACACAACCAAAAATTGGGAGCACACACAGCTCCCAAACCCGGGTAGAAGACAGTTTCTGATTGTGCGAAGGACCTCTGTAATTAAAAGCCTGGGGAAATAAATGAGTCTTGAGCGCCTTTTTAAAAGCCCTGATTCCAAAAGGTAAACTGGCTTCAAGCCTGCCCCGAGGAACCTCGTTTGGTTGAAGAACAGCCTAGAAGATTAGAGTTGTTCGGATCATGGTGTTCCCCATGACACTCTATGCATACAAAAGCTGGACTTTGAAGAAGCAAGGTAGAAAAAGCACTGACGCTTTTGAACTTGGGTGCTGGAGAAGACTTCTGAGGACACCCTGGACTAAGCAAGGAGAACAAACCAATGGATCATGGAACAAATCCATCCAGGATTTCCACTCGAGGCACAAGTGACCAGGCTCAAACTATCCTACTTCGGACACATTCTGCGAAGACCCGGCTCCCTTGAGAAGCCCATCATGCTGGGGAAAGTGGAAGGAAAGAGAAGAAGAGGACGACCAGCAGCAAGGTGGACGGACTCGATGACGACAGCAATGAACGCACCCCTGAGAGACCTTCAAGGCCGAGTTGAAGACAGATCACCATGGAGAGAATCTATCTATGTGGTTGCTGAGAGTCGACACTGACTTGACGGCTCTTAATCAAGCAATCAATCGAACAATCAATCAAAAGGAGCCCATTACCTGCAGACTCCAGAGCCATCCGCATCTCGTAGGCACTCATGCTTCCCGACTTGTCCAAATCGAACTTCCTAAAGATGGTCTTAAAATGATGTAAAAAGGAGATAAGTTACCCAATGAGGTTGCTTACAAAAGGAGTGGCTTAAGTTACTCATAGGCGGGAACTATGAGAGGAGAGCTGGTCTGGTGGTAGCAAGCATGACTGGTCTCCTTAGCTAAGCAGGGTCTGTTCTGGTTTGCATTTGAATGGGAGACTACCTGGTGTGAGCACTGGAAGCTATTCCCCTTAGGGGATGGAGCTGCTTTGGGAAGAGCAGAAGGTTCCAAATTCGCTCCCTGGCAGATTGGGCTAAGAGAGATTCCTGCCTGCAACCTTGGGAGAAGCTGCTGCCAGTCTGTGTAGACAATACTGAGCTAGATAGACCAAGGGTCTGACTCAGTATATGGCAGCTTCCTATGTTCCTATGACCAGGGGTTACTCTAAAGGGCTGCTTGATTTCAATACTACTATGAATATTTATATACCGCTTTCCAACCTAGGTTTGCCAAGCAGTATAGATAGAAAGATAAATAAATAATAAATAAGAGGGTCCCCTGTCCCCAAGAGGCTCACAATCTAAAAAGAAATATAAGGTAGACACCAGCAACAGCCACGGGACGGATGCTGTTCTGGGGAAGGATAGGGCCAGTCGCTCTCCCCCTGCAAAATATACGAGAATCAACACTTTGAAAGGTGCCTCTTTGTTCAGCAGGGGACAAAGTTCCCCAAAGGGCTCACAGTCTAAAAAGAAACATAAGGCAGACACACCAGCAGCAGCCACTGGAGGGAATCTACGATGGGGCTGGATAGGGCCAGTAGCTCTCCCGCTACTACATACAAGAGAATCACCACTTTAAAAACAGTGTCTTTTTTCTCAGTTAGCAATAGGAGATCCATTGAAATTAATTCAGTCAGGATGTCAGTCGGTGAACTCAGGGGGCCGATATTCACGTTCTGGCTGGTTTTTAGTTTATCCCTTTGTTTCTGATGTTTAAGCCAAATTTTACCTGTTCTGATGTTCTCACATTTAACGGTTGGCTTTCCCCCCTTTTTACAAATTTAGTTTCTGTACAATGCTATGCGTATTCTCTGGACAGAAAAGTGGCGCGGACGAACGTTATCAACACGCTTTCTTCTGGTACCTATAAGGACGAAAAGTGGGAGCTCTGCTTACTAAATAGTTCCTGATTTTGGTCCACAGGATGTTGAATTCCACCAGGCCGAGTTTCCCGTTCCCATCTCTCTGTTCAAGGAAGGAGCCGTTAAGGAGACATTCCACGGGAGAGAGGACACCTTCCTTGCCACCATGACGCCTCCTTCAGGTCTTGCATATGAAAGGGAAACTAGATGCGTGAGGCTCTGGGGAGAGCATCTAGGTCCCAAGTTCCCTCCCTGGCAGCATCTCCAAGAGAGGGCTGAGAGAGATTCCTGCCTGCAACCTTGGAGAAGCTGCTGCCAGTCTGTGAAGACAATACTGAGCTAGATAGACCAATGGTCTGACTCAGTATATGGCAGCTTCCTATGTTCCCCTTTGCTAAGCAAGGTCCAGCCTGGTTTGCATTTAAATGGGAGACTACATGCACGAGCACTGTAAGATATTCCCCCTCTTAGGGGATGGGGCCGCTCTGGGAAGAGCATCTAGGTTCCAAGTTCCCTCCCTGGCAGCATCTCCAAGATAGGGCGGAGAGAGATTCCTGCCTGCAACCTCGGAGAAGCCGCTGCCAGCCTGGGAAGGCATCCAAGCTGCACCGTCCCCCTGGCACCATGCAGGGACTACTGTTCCCAGCATGCAGTGCTGCACTTTGCCCATTTGCAGGGAGCGGGGTCCTTTCAAGGAGATGGAGCCCTTTTGAGCCCCTGCAGCGTCCTGGCAGGTGTGCACAGAAACGGGGGAGTACAGCCCGTCCCAGCAGCATTTACCCCACAGGGCTCTCAAGGGAGGACTCTGTCTCTCTTCAAGGGCTCCCTCCCAGCACTGAAAAAGCCCCACGCGGGGCAGAAGTCAGCCCAGTGGGGAATGGCTCGTGCGGAAGGTGTGTTGCCAAAATGCAAAACAGAGACGGTCCCTACTAGGAAATAGTGACTGGGGGGAAATAAGGACTTGGAAAAAATAGTGACGATCACTGTTAAGAACGTACATGATGATAATGTGCACAGAACACCTTCAATGCTCAGGAAGCACAAATATAATTACTGTTGGGATTCGTATATTGCAAAAACAAACAAACAAACAAAACACCAAACAAAACCACAGCCAAATCAGAGGAGGATACATCCATGAGATTCACCATACTGCGACAGGATTCTATGCTGAAACCTTTCGACCGAAGGTCTTTATCTAAATTTTTAAGCAAAGAAGAAAGTTTAGTGCTTGTTCTTGAAGCAAATGTGCTGCAGTCAGCTACCATGCAGATACAGGGGAGAAAAGGCCGTCTCAAGTATTCTAAATGCAAACACAATTCATGCTTCCTACCACATGACCAGCTCTCCTCCTTACTCCTAATGGGGTGGAGGGGATAAAGAGTTGGAGCGTGAAGCCTCTAGCATAGGGAGAGCAGGAGGAGAGCTGGTCTGGTGGTAGCCAGCATGACTTGTCCCCTTAGCTAAGCAGGGTCTGCCCTGGTTGCATATGAATGGGAGACTAGAAGTGTGAGCACTGCACGATATTCCCCCCCTTTAGGGATGGAGCAGCTCTGGGAAGAGAGCAGAAGGTTCCAATTCCCCCACTGGCAGCATCTCAAAGATCGGGCTGAGAGAGAGACTCCTGCCTGCAAGCTTGGAGAAGCCGCTGCCAGTCTGTGAAAACAATACTGAGCTAGATGGACCAAGGGTCTGACTCAGTATATGGCAGCTTCCTAGGTTCCTATGTTTGAGTGCAACATGTCCCTCCACAGATGACGGGCATTTTGCTAGCTGAAAATTAAAGGGAAAGGAAAGCAAAAAGAAAACAAGAAAGAAAAGAAAAGAGAGGCTTACGTTTCCCCATGATTCTGTTGAGGATGGTCTGCAGTTCACGGACACTGATTTCCATGTCCTGGAAGGAAGGACACATAAGCTGTATACGCACGCATACAATTCCGCTCGAGGGGATCTGATCGCCCATCCGATTAAACTGAACTCTCAGCCTTCCCAAGCCATCCAGGAGGCCATCGCCAGACCGATCCAAAATGAAGCGACCGCAGCCTATAGCCAGCTCAGAACTGTGAGCTTCTCTCCCCACCCCCCACCAATCCTACATCCCCTGCTGCCCCCCCCTTCCCAGGCACCATCATTTTTCCGGGTCACAGCCGATGCTTTACATCACGGCAAATCGATTCATTAAGCCAACACTGCAGGCCAGAATACTGTGGCCAGGGCAGTGCCCGTTGGAATGCAGCAGTTGGTTGGATTGACCCGTCCGTTTCTAGATGTGGGAAGCTCCGGATTCTCCACCTCAGAGCTGCCTTCCTTCTAACGGTTTGCTTTAACTCCACCCCTCCCTGATAACGGTTTGGGCCCTGGATATCTGAAGGGCCGCCTGCTCCCAAGGGTTTCTGCCCGCATGAGCCGATCGTCCGAGGGGGTTCTGCTCCGCGTGCCGACGGTGAGAGAGGCTCGGTTGTTGGGCACGTGGGACGGGGCCTTTTCAGTCATGGCCCCTACGCTGCAGAATGCTCTCCCCGCTGAAAGCCATTCCTCAGTCTCATTGACAGCTTTTGCGGGCAGGAGGTGAGAGGGAGTAAAGACGTGGCTTTTCACCCAGGCATTTATTTATTTAGCATGTTTTTATGCCGCCCAAAACCTACATCTCTTTTGTCACAACAAACAAATGGTTGCACTCTCCCAGGGAGCAATCTCCCAATTCTCATTTCCATTCCTCTGGCAACATCAATATTTGCGTTTTAAAAACACAAGATTTTAAGTTGTGTTTAAGTTTTAAGAGCCAGCAGAGTGTAGTGGTTAGAGTGTTGGAATAGAACCAGGGAGACCCAAGTTCAAATCCCCATTCAGCCATGAAACTCTCTGAGCCAGTCACGTATCTCTCAGCCTAACCTACCTCACAGGGTTGTTGTGGGGATAAGCATAACTATGTACACCACTCTGGGCTCCTTGGAGGAAGAGTGGAATATTATTATTATTATTTATTTACACAGTCAGACAGGTGTTATTGACTGGTTTGTTTTATCCAGACATCGAGTCCTTCCCAAGGACCTGGGATGCCAGAATTTTATTATCAATATTGTTGTTGTTATTATTATAGATATCGTCACAAAATATAGGCTGTTCCCAGTAAAGCTGCTTTTTGTAATTGGCTGATGGTGATTTCTGTGGCCCCGATGGTGTTGAGGTGCTCTTCAAGGTCTTTTGGAACTGCACCCAGGGCGCCAATGACCACTGGGATTATTTTGGTCTTTTTCTGCCACAGCCTTTCAATTTCAATTGGTAGATCTTTGTGTTTTTTTCTGTTTCTTTTTCTTCTATTCTGCTATCCCCTGGTATTGCTATGTCGATTATTTTAACTTGTTTTTCTTTCTTCTCAACTACAGTTATATCTGGTGTATTGTGTGGCAGATGTTTGTCTGTTTGTAGTCGGAAGTCCTTTACCTTAATGTTAAATGTAAACCTTAAAACGTAAACCTAAAACACTTAACTTTAACTTAAAACATTTGCTTACAGAATTTTGTTGGATTAATCTTCTTTTCATATACAATAAAAAGAAGGTCTACAAAGGAGATTTGTTGAGTGTCAACATATGTACCTCATCGCCACTACACCAGCAAATTCAACATTTGTGTTTTAAAACCATTTAGAACAAACCAACCCAAATTTTCACTCAAGGCACAAATGACCAGGCTCAAGCTATCATACTTTGGACATATTCTGCAAAGACCCAGCTCCCTTGAGAAGTCCATCATGCTGGGGAAAGTGGAAGGAAAGAGAAGAAGAGGACGACCAGCAGCAAGGTGGATGGACTCGATGACCGACAGCCATGAAGGCACCACTGAGAGACCTTCAAGGCTGAGTTGAAGACAGATCACCATGGAGAGAATCTATCTATGTGGTCTCTAAGAGTTGACACCAACTTGACGGCACTTAATTAACCAACCAACCAACCAACCAACAAAACATGCCTTCAACTCCTGCCTGTAGACTTCTCAGAGGCATCTGGTGGGCCACTGTGCGAAACAGGATGCAGGACTAGGTGGGCCTCCTTGGGCCTGATCCAGCAGGACTGTTCTTATTGCCAATGGCCAGGATAAATAAAAACAGGCTGGCCCATTGAAAGCTGGAAGGACTGCAGTTCTATCATGGCTTCTCCATTCCTAGGGGTGCAGCCCTTGTCAAAAACCACCATGAGCATTCATTCCCCCAGATGGCAGGGACCAATCGCTCGGGTTCATGGACAATTGAGCAATTCTATTTAAGTGACATTTGCCCCTTCCTGGCTTCCTCTGCTTCCTCTTGTCCATGCATCCCATTTCCCATTTGTCGGTTTGCCACGGAAAGGCCAACCCGGCCCCAGTTCACGCCCCCCGCCACTTACCGCCCCAGCCAGCTGCTTGAAAAGGGTCTTGAAGTTCTCGTCGATCTCGCCCACCGAAAGCACTTTCTGGAGAAGGAGAGGAGAAAAGAAACAGCTGTCAGGGCGGTGTGCTGGCTGTATTCACATGCTGTATTCACATTCAGCCGCCGATGCATTCTCAGTAGGACGGGCAGGTGGAAATCCTCCTGATCACTGCTGCAGCAATTTAATTTTCTGGCGGCGGTGGTGGTGGTGGGAGCCCAAATAGGAACTGGCTTGACTGAGGGTCCACTCTCCATCAGAGGCAGTGGGACAAGGTGAAATGCCTCTTGGGCAGAGGATCTGGAGTGCCCTTCAAAGTGGCAGGCAGAGCATAGCGCACTAGAAATTCTCCTTCATCCGCTCCATATGACCCTGCTAACTGAGCAAAGAGGCATCTTTCAAAAATGGCAATTTGCTTGCATTTCGCAGGGGGAGAACAACTGGCCCTCTCCATCCCTAGCACAGCATTCCTCCAGTGCAGGGCTGATCAACTTCAGCCCTCCTGCAGATGTTGGCCTACAACTCCCATAATCCCTGGCTACTGGCCACTGTCACTGGGGGTTATGGGAGTTGTAGTCAAAAAACAGCTGGAGGGCAGAAGTTGAGCAGGCCTGCTCCAGTGGCTGTTGCTGGTGTCTATCTTGTGTTTCTCTTTAGGTTGTTGTGAGCCGTTGGGAGGAAGGGAGCCATTTTATTTATTTATATCTATGTAAACTGCTTTGGGACCTTTGGCTGAAAAGCGGTAAATAAATATCCACCGTATTTGTATCTGTAGAAGCAGCTCTTCTGCGGGCATTTGCCAAACTGCAATCTTGGTGGCCGCTGGGCCACATGCTACATTCAGCAAGAGCAGGAGGAAGGGCTCCTTCCCATAATTATTAGTTTGTACATTCAATCGCTAAATAATGTGCTGATGGCGTTCTTTAAAAAAGCATCTGGTCAGTGGCTCCCAACCTGGGGGCCTCTGGATGTTGATGAACCACAAGTCCCATCATCCCTAGCTACAATAAATTGATCAATAAATCCAAGAGGAAGGGGACAAGATGACCCATGGTGGGGAGGAAGAAGAGGAGGAGGAAGAGGAGGCGGCGGAGGAGGGAAAGGAGGTGGCGGAGGGAAAGGAGGCGAAGGAGGAAAAGGAGATGGAGGAGAAGGAGGCGGAGGAGGAGAAGGAGCTGCCTTTGTCTCTCTGCCTGTTCAGTATTTGCAGAAGGCAGCAATGAGGTGCTGCTGGTGCTTTTTGCAGAGACCAACTTGTGGGATTAAAAAAAAACTACCTTGCTTTCCCTACGCAGGGAAGGGGGAAGGAAAGAGAGGCTGTTTCTCTCCCAGAAGCAGCAGGGCTTTTGATGGAAGAGCAAGGATGCTCGCCACTGGTGTGGTGGCGAGTAGCTTTATGGAAGCCTGCAGGCGGATTACTTGCCACAAAGGCACAGAGAGGGATGCAGAGGCAACATCTCCCTGAAGAACAGATGCTGGGGACAAAAGGGATGCCCACCACCGCCCCACCCTGCTTCTGAGCTCTCCAGAGACCTCTGGCTGGCTGGCAGAAACAGGATGCTGGACCAGGTGAACTTCTTGGGTCTGATGAAGGAAGACTCGGCTTCTGGCTCTGCCTGCCTCAATGTGCAAAAGCCCCGCTTTCCAGACAGTGCCAACTTCTGCAAATGGCAATGAGAAATAAAAATGGGAATGCCACGGGCAGAACATGGCATAATATTCTTAGCGCCATCTGCTGGCAATCTGTGAATAAACTCCACCCACCCACCCAAGTTAGGAATTTGAAATGACACAATTGTTTACTGGAGCGGCCAGCAGATGGCGCTAAGAAAATTGCGCAACCTCCTTGGACATCACGTGGATTTCCTATTTTATTTTCTGCTGCAATTTGTCACTCATGCTCAATATACCGTCGTCTGGAAGAGCACTCAGGATGAATGGACTGGCTGAGAATTACAGCTGCCATTTGCTGAGATGACTGCAAAAAGAGGGGACCCACATACAGAGAGGATCCTCACGCTGTCTTATTTTTAACTAGATCACAAATGCTGCTCATACACCCGCAAAAGGAGATTGCTGGCAGATATTTCCTACCTCATCTGGGAGGGTAGCTTGGATATCATCATCCAATTCCCTGCAGAAGGACAAAAATTAACATTCTCTCAGCGGCTTGCAAAGCTGCCAAAGACAGTGCACAGAAATTAGTAAGCATTACGGAACATGCAAGATAAATTGCGGCCGGGATGAAAGCTACGCTGAAGCCAAGGAGGGAGGGAAGAGTAAAGGGAACCTTTGGCAGGACTTCAAATGCACCAGAGCTGGAATGGAGAGCTGGCCTTGTGGAAGCAAACACGAATGGTCCCTTTTGCTAAACAGGGTCTGCCTTGGTTTGCTTTTGGATGGGAGACTACTTGTGTGAGCACTGTAAGATCTTCCCCACAGGGGATGGGGCCATAGCTCAGTGGAAGAGCACCTGCCTGCTTCCATACAGAAGATCCCAGGTTCAATCCTGGCATCTGCTAACCCCTGCTAACTTGGCAAAGAGACACCTTTTAATTTGGTGATTCTCTTCTATTTAGCAGGGGGGAGCAACTGGCCCTCTCCGTCCCCAGCACAGCACCCTTCCAGTGACTGTTGCTGGTGTCTTATCTTTATCTTATGTTTCTTTTTAGATTGTGAGCCCTTTGGGGACAGGGAGCCATCTTATTTATTTATTGTTGCTCTGTAAACTACCCTGAGCCATTTTTGGAAGGGCAGTATAGGAATCGAATTAATAAACAAATAATCTCCAGGTTGGGCTGGGAGAGACTGCTGCCTGAGACCTTGGAGAAGCTGCTGCCAGCCAGTGCTGACAATACTGAGCTAGCTGGGCCAAGGGTCTGACTCAGTATATGGCAGCTCCCTATGTTTTTAATGCTTGGAATATGGGAGGTGGGAACAAGCAGGAAAAGGGGAGGGAAGCGCCCATTGCAAGCCTCATGCGTTGTCTTGTGTGCCCCACTGCATTGGATCCAACACCCCACTTGCTTCCCTGATGCCTAGGAAGAAGAAACAGCCTTGGGAACGGGGTGGGGGGACTTACACTGTTCCGGCTTTGTTCTCGGAGAAGACCCGGATCACAAAGTCGCCTTCTTTGTTGGGCTCGAAGGTGGAGGGCACCACGATGTATTCGCCGGGGGGGAGCTTGAAGCGGGTGCTGACCTCCCGCAGGTTGATGAACTGCTCCGAACGGGCCCGCGAGGAGTTGGAGAGGAAGAAGTCGCGCTTCAGGTGCACGGAGGGCTGCCCCACGTACTGCCGGAGAGAGAGAAGGGA